>NC_141138.1:87153086-88445586 GCF_053477565.2 Lygodium microphyllum | reverse complement strand
TCTACACCCTCAATACTAGAGGAGATAGTTGGCCTTTCGGACCTTCCTCTAATCTTGGAGCCTAAGGAGATAGAGGCGATGATCGATGCATTGATGCCCATGGATGCCGATTCATTTGATCCATGAGAGAGGAAGCATCTACACCATTATATGATGGGTGATAAGTATCTCACTTGGAGATGCTGCTTTGCACTTTTAAGTGTGCATGCAAAGTACGGGTGGAGCGATGTGAGTGTGATCGAGTTATTCAGGTATATTTTACGCTCCGTTGATTTTTTTGACTCTGTTATAAAAAAAATTTATTGTGATTTTTCAATGCGTCTTCTGATTTTTTTTCAAGTTGTTAAAGTATCATATATTACCACCTGGAAACACGATGCTTGAGTCCCATGATGATGTGCGACTAATGTTACAAAAGCTTGGCATGGACTACAACATCCATGCATGTGTCAATGATTGTGTATTGTTTCAAGGAGACTACGGGACTATAAAGACATGTCCAAAGTGTGGTGCTCATAAGTATCGACAGGACTTGCAAGGGCAAACTATCACTCAAAAAGTTCTTAAACACTTTCCACTTATACTGCGTATACGTCACATGTTTCGTACATCAGACATAGCGAGCTTGACAATGTGGCATGCACAGAATAGATCCACAGATGGAGTCCAACGGATATCATCAGACTCATGCACTACAAAATATAGGCCTTATACCGACGTTAAAAGCGACGAAAATGCAAATAACAAAATTTGCCCCCGACGTCGCAAAAAGCGTCGTTATTGGCGATGCCATAGAACAGTCGATATCAGTGTCAATATTGGCGTCGGTATCAGCTCTACTGATGCCAATATTGACGTTGATAGTGACGGTTTGTGACGAAAATAACGATGCCAATAACGACGCGAGCAGTAAAATTTACGACGTAATAGCGACGGTAACATGGAAATTTTTTTTTGTGGCAGGGCAGTAAGCTGCCCTGCCACATATAGCCCTGTGTGCTTTATTAGAGTCATACAAAATAGTTTCTGCACTGTGTACAATGCGCTTGCAAACAAAAACAAAGTATACTGAAATCATAACACTGATACATGAAATAAATATATGATCGCATAATAAGTGATTGGTACAATCATGACAAGATATCACTAATACATAGAAAATGTCTATATAGATCAGGCAACCCAAAAATAAAGGTGTGTGAGCTCCAGGGATCCAAGGGCGAGCTACATATCCACGCCCTTCGAAAGCTCGTCCCGCCGCAAAGGAGCATCGAACGAACTCTGCAAAAAAAGAAACAACACATCAGTCCACCAATAGAATAATGCATTCTAATTAAACATGGTAACTATGGACAAGAAATATGAGTGACTTACAGGGCGGCCGCCGCGTCTACATAATCGGTCGATCAATGAAGTGAGACCGTGCCTCTCTGCATATCGAGTCTCAAGGCCGGTCGGATCACGATTTGTAATGGAGTGCTGCAAAGAAAAAAAAATGCTAACTGTTAGAAACATGATTGTCAGTACAAAGGATATTGCAAAAAAATAAATAAGCAAAACAAAAGAAAAACTTACAAAGCCCTCCAAATATGTCTTGTGGCCGCCACTCCCAAGATGATGGACCACTCCGACCTCGAGTCGTGCCCTCGCCGCCTCACGCTGCTGACTCCAACGTCCTGGAGAATTTGTAGCCTTCTCCCTCAGTTGGTGCCAATCATCTGCATCTAACCACTCGAGCTTTGCAACCCTACTCTTGATTGCCTTGTGTGCGTCGGATCGTCTGTGTGATATATATGCATGCATGTAATCCATTATCCAGCCCGTAGAAAATCAATTTACTGAGGCTGGAACCGGAAACTCCTCTTGCAAGGATGCTACTCTGTGGTCCTTGCTTCCCTCCGATATGTTCTTCCAATGATCTAAGACGTGTCGAAAAACTAGTTGGCACAACTCTCTCATGTGAGCCATCACCCTCCTCCCCTTATCATTCATGATGATGGCTCCTGACTTATCATCGACTAGATATCCATATCCCCCTGGAGTCTGCCTAAGATGGGTCCTCTCCCATCTGCGTCCATGCTCTTGGGCATATCCAGCAGACCCCTGTGCATCTGGTGTACCGACCGGGGTAATATCTCTCGGAGTGGCACCCATAGGGGGTGCCACCTATTGACGTCTGAGCAAAAGCCGGAGTAACTGGAGTAGACGTCCCCACAGGTGTGACAAATCCCTGAGGTGACGCAACTCCAGCTGAATGATGAGACGGAGACACCTCGTTCGTGCCTCCACAGCATCCACCTGAGCCTGAGCCACGCTCCCTGGAAGGGCCATGAGAGCGAGGAGCCGCACCTATATCCCGTGTCGACCGCGGGCTCACTGCATCCGTATCTCTGCAGCATCCCCCTGAACCTGAAGCACTCCCTCCCTCTGGCCCAAGTCTGAAGCATTGAGCTCGTCTGCTCGAAGCTAAAGCATCCGATCGCATTGAAGTAGATCTAGCAGAGCGCCTTGACGAAGATTGAGACAGCTCCTGGTCTGCCATATCTCTGAATCTCATGATCTGGTCTGGAGACATGCGTGTGAAGATATCCTGTAACTCCTCATCGGTCATCCCTCGACTCATCCTGAAAATGTCACCTGCACAGATAAAAAATGATGTTAGAATAATCAATTTAAATCATACAAAGCACAATAATATAAATCATTTTAAAAAAATCTCACTTAAAATACATATCTTATGTACCCTTATAAGCGATTGGTCAACGAATTGAGTAAGTGGATGCTCCAAGTATGAAGTATCCTATGGTTCCATGTCAATCTCCTGACACAACTCCGCATACACTGGAAGGTCGATAGACATGTCACCACAAAAGGATGAGTCCATCTCATTCTCAAAGAATTATTGGACTCCTGTATTTCCATCATTGTTAGCCGATGCTGGCTTCAAGCTTTCGGTGGCCTCCACCCCTTGTAATATCGACCACTCTATTTGCATATTATCTTCATCTATGCTCGGAACATCGCTTTGATCATATACTCTCGCACTTCGGGGGGTTGAAGATATAACATACCACCATTGAGGTTGTCAGGGGTTTGGATAGAAGATTACCTGTTCATAAACATGTACAAGAGAGTTCAAACCATTGTGACATAAACCATGTCGTAATACAATTAGCAAACAAATGAGTCCATGCACCTGTTCACAATGGGCCGGCAACACAAAGGTGTCGTGCAAATCCGTCCATTTTTTTTCGAAATCTATTTCGAGAAATCCAGATGGACCTCGTCGAACTGTTGCTCCAGCTCCTCCAAGTACCACTTTGAACCACTACACATCGAATAGTATCATGGAGAAGCTACGGTAATCCACTTTAACAATACTTTGCAAGTTCCAAAATACTCCATCTCATCCACAACCGTGTTTGGATCCGTTGCTCGTCGCCGGCTCTCTTGCTCGAACCTTGCCATGATACCACAGTCCATTGTGGAGCACATTTTGTCAATATGCTCCACGCGAAAATGCCGTCTGCGTAACCACGCTGCACTATATATTTTGTACTGTACATTGAAACACTCAAATTAGATGTCGCATATAAAATTTAGATACGACAAATCCTAAACCCCTCATCACCTTTGGACTATATCCCCTCGAGAATTCCCACTCCTCCATTGAGACCTCTGTCCCTTCGCGAGATGCTGCGGTCAAAGCTTCATGCAACCATCGCATTGACATGAACTGCAGCATCTCCTCCATGCCCTTGGGATATCGAATCAGTCGATGACGTGTATTACATCAAAATTTAGCTCGCGCTTCCTCTCGATCTTGCCTAGCGATCTGGTACTTGGCGAGCCACGTCTCCATAGAGGCATGGTGCAACATACAAAAGCGATTCACCTTCTCCTCCATTGAGACATCCATTCTTTTTTCTACCCCATTTTCAACCACCACATCTCCAGTCAGTCTATCATCGTCCTTCAGTGACCATAGCATTTTATTGTCTCTATCCACCTTTGGTAGCCATTGTGAAATATGCACTAACGCCTCAGATACCAACCAACCTTCAGCCATGCTACCTTCTGGCCGAGCTCGTTGTCGCACAAAGCCTTTCAGGGTTTTCATGAAGCGCTCCAAGAAGAATATCCATCGCGTATGGACAGGTCCAGCAATCTCCACTTCATCTACAAGATGCACAAGAAGGTGGATTTGTATCATGAGCATGCTGGTGGGCAGGTATTTCTCAAAGAGACAGACCGTCTCCACTACTCCCCGCCTCGCGGATTCAATAGAGGACGTCTTAATCTCCTTCTGTGAGATCCATTGCACTAAAGTAGACAACCTGTAAATGGCCCCACGTATTTTTGGAGTAAGACATCCTCCGATCGCGATCGGTAGTACAAACTGCCACAAATGAGAAAGTATTATGAATAATAGCTACACTCCAAATAGCAAAATGTGCACGCCAATTACAATCCATTCATAGTACAAACCTGATATATCTTATGCCAGTCATGGGATTTTAGCCATGATAAAATATCGTCTTTAGAAAATGCAGACCTGAGAGAACGCATCATACCCGTCGGAGTGCGGATAGACTTGACTACTTGCTTCACAATGCACTTTTCTTTAGTGGACAAAACCCAAGGAGCGTGAGAAAGCTGCACGCGACCATCAGCACTCGACTGTGGCCAAAGTGCCTCCATCTTACCTACCTCCTTCAAATCCATTTGTGCCCCTATAGTGTCTCTCTTTCATGTGATGTGGTCCCATAGCAAGCTGCCCACATTCTTGAAAATATGCATGGGATCCAACAAGTGGTTGACTTGTAAGTGGGTCCAATATGGCAACTCATAGAAAACTGAGAACTGCCGCATTCCATTTGGATGTGATTCCGTCTGGACCATTTTCAGCTCGTACCATCTTGCGGCATTTATACATGTTGGAGGTCGTCCAAGGAAACCTTCCCTGAGTTCATGATCCTTTGGCAAGAAAGCGGCGTGTTCTTGATATACCATCTTCTTCATGGTTTGTGACCTTCTGGAGTCTAACTGTGGCCCGCACAATGGACATGCATGATAACCTGAGGTAACCAGACTTGTTCCAACACCACGACCCAGTGAATACTTGCTTGAACGAGATAAAATATAGATATTACCAACGAGAATGGAGGTCTGTTCACCTGAGCACTCTCCGAATCCTGGAAAGTCATGCATCGTCCACATGAGAATGGCTCGAATATTGGCTGATCGCCGACCATCGCGCCTGCTCATATCTTGCACGGTGATCCCCTCCTCCCACAAAATCTTAAGCTCATCGACCAATGGACGAAGATACACGTCCATATTTTTGACTTTGTAGCGGCCAGGGATGAGTAAGCTAAGGATGAGATGTCCTTTCTTCGTAGAAAGCCATAGAGGGATATTGTAGTTGACAAGGACTATAGGCCACACACTGTAAGAAGTTGAGCGCAGACTGAATGGGTTCACGCCATCCATTGCAAGACCGAGCCAAAGTCCTTGGCTCTCGGGCAAAGCCTAGGAAGGTAGAGTCAATGCGGCTCCATGCACATGAATCCGCTGATATTCGGCTAAACTCCATCCGTAGACCTATTCTGCGCATGCCACGTTGTCAAGATCGCCATGCCGGACATACGAAACATGTGGTTTATGCGGGGGATAAGTGGAAAGTGTCTGAGAACTTTTTGAGGGATGGTTTGCCCTTGCAAGTCCTGTCGATACCTGTGAGCACCATACTTTAACAGAATTTTAGTTAGTTTGGAAATATCCCAATTCCCATTTTTTGATTACTAAAAAGGTGGCACCCGGATAACATGCCCATAAGTTTCTCAAAACCATGTGATGTGACCTATAATTGAAAAGTGCTTGAAAAATGGAATCTATTGAGTTATAGAGCGCTCGATTTGGAGTTATAGTGTTTAAGTTATGACAAATCCAACGATTTAACCATGTGTCCCCAACTTATGGGAAATTCCCATATTCCCCAATGTGGTGTTCTTTGGACATGTCTCCATGGTCTCGTATTCTCCTCGAAACATTATGCAATCATTGATACATGCATGGATGTTATTGTAGTCCATGCCAAGCTTTTGTAAAACGTGTCGTGCATCATCACGAGACTCATGCATAGTATTTACAGGTGGTAATATATGATATTTCAATAACCTGAAAAAAATCATAAACACTTTGAAAAAGCACAAATATTTTTAATAATAGTGCCGAAAAAAAATCAACGAAGCATATGTACAAGATACCTGAACAACTCGGTCACACTCGGATCGCTCCACTCGTATTTTGCTTGCACACTTAAGAGTGCAAGCAGTGTCTTCAGGCGAGATACTCGGCACCCATAATATAATGGTATGGATGCTTCCTCTCTAAGCAGATCAGAAGTCTCGACATCCATGGGAATCAATGCGTCGATCATTGCCTCCATCTCAGGCTCCAAGATTGTAGGTAGGTCTCGATGTTGAGATATCGAGCTCCACTCGTGATATGCCAGGGTGACCATTGTGCATTTCACCGACGTGTCAGTTACGGATGCGGTTGGTACATCGCCCATGAATAATAGCTAGATGACATCTATCCTTATCTACTCTAGTTCGTGGCTCACTTAGTATGCCACCTTAGTTATTTGAGTTTGGTTTGAGACCCATATATAGGGTTCTTCTATTTCTTTGTATGTGAGTTCTTTTTGGCTTACACAACTAAGAAGAGGAAAACTGTTTTTCAGCCTCCACCCTTGTGTGTATTCCCCCATTGTGCAAGCAAGAAAGCTACAAGTGACACTCCTTCCTTCTCTCCCACAATCTTGATATGGTATCAGAGCCTTGTTCGTGGTAAGGAGCTCAAGAAAGCAAGCCAAGCTCGCGATGTTCTGGTAAGAGGAGTAGTGTTGCTTTCATTTTCTATTTTGAGAGCAGATCTCTGCAGGTAGCACAGTCGGAAATTGCAAGAGTGCATTGTCTCAGGTTGAGACGTCCTTCGCGGTGAAGCAAGAGGGCAGAATATGCTGTGGGAGGCCATTTCGGGGCCTGTTTTGAAGGCGAAAGTTTTCTGCACGCACTCAGGAAAAAGCCTTGTTTTATGCTGTGCGACCACTGTTCTACAGGTCGGTGAAAAGTTACCACATAAATTGCATCATATGCTCGTGTTGGGAGTTACAGAATCATCCTTGGTTCCTGTATATGCAAAATCGTCACTAGGAAGTGACTGTGTGGTCAAATACCACTTTCGCCAGTTTTGCAGATTTTCCCTTGTGAGGCTGAAGCTGTGTTTTTTGCAGTGACAGAATTTTTTGCCGTGTTCTGTAATGGCGTTTGACTATCTTTCACAGATTGTCACTGAAAAGCTTGACAAGAACAACTTCCAAGCATGGAAGTTTAGAATGACGAATTTCCTTATGGGAAAAGGATATTGGGAATTTGTTGCAGGAAATGAAGAAGAACCAGTTCTTCCTGATGTTCCCAATCAATAGCAAATGCAGGCATTTAAAGCATGGCATGAGAGAGCCAGGAAAGTTATGTATTGGCTGTCTATCAGCATTTCAGACTCTATGATTGTGCATATTCAAGATGCAAGTACGCCAAAGGAGGCATGGGATACTTTGTCAAAAATGTATAGCACAAATACACAAGCCAGGAAAATGCAGCTCAAGCAAGAGTTGCATAATGTGCAAAGGGAAAGTATGAGCATCAATGACTACCACATGAAGGTGAAGAAGATTGCAGATGCACTTGCTTCCATTGGGTCGCCAGTGGAAGATGATGATTTAGTTTCTGTGACCTTGAATGGTCTAGGAAAGGATTATGCGCAGTTTCGGACATCCATTTCAGCTCGCGAAAGATTTCCTGATTTTGAGGAGTTGATTGCTCTTCTAATTTCTGAGGAGCAGAGAAATGGTGGTGCATCTTCTTCAGGAGGAACTTCAAAAGAAGCTGTCTTCTACTCAAATGCTGGAAGAGGTAGAGGCAGAGGTAGAGGAGGCCGATTTGGAGGCCATGGTAGAAATCAGAATATGCAGCAAACTCAAGAAAACTAGTCCTATGGAGGAGGACGTGGTAACTCTAGAGGCAGGGGGAGCCAAAGAGGTCGTGGTGGATGGCAAAGAGGCCAAAATGCAAACAGCAATGTTGAATGCTACTACTGTGGTAAAATGGGTCATATGGCTAAAGACTGCTATAAAAAGCAGAATGACATCATGAATGGAAAATTGCAATAAGGAAATTATGCATCTTCTAGTAGACAGGGTGATGACAGAAATGAGCATTTGTTTATGGTGCAGCACATGAACAATTCTGTGACAAGTGCAGAAGAAAGCAACGATGTATGGTATGTTGACTCAAGTGCATCAAACCACATGATAGGTCATGCAGAATGGATGGAGGATGCAAGGAAAATGGAAAAACCAGGATTTGTGGAGACTGGTGATGATACTGCACATCCTATTGTGCAGATTGGAAAAATTCCTTTGTCTATGCAGGATGGGAAAAAGAAATACCTGTCCGATGTATTTCATGTCCCGAATATCACCAAGAATCTGGTTTCTGTTGGTCAAATGGTTGAGCAGGGCTTGCAGGTCAGATTTAATACTCATGGATGCTTTGTTGAGGATATGAAAAATAAAGGTCGCTTGATAGCAAAAGGAAAGAAGAAGGGCAGAATATTTACATTGGATGCAGACATGTCTGAATTGAGTGCAGCAATGTTTGCACATGGGACCGGTGTAGTTGTAGATATTGATATCTGGCATAAACGCATTGGTCATGTTAATGTACAGCGACTTAAATCAATGCAGGCCCAAAATATTGTTGCAGGATTGCCAAAATTTAAGGTTGCAGAAATGCATAAGATATGTGAAGCCTGTCAATTTGGAAAACAGGCAAGGAAACCATTTCCTAGATATGTTCAAGAGAGTAAGAAGCCATTGGAATTAATCCACTCTGATGTGTGGACTACTAAAGCTGCATCTCTTGGAGGCTGTCATTATTTTGTCACTTTTATTGATGACTATAGCAGAAAAGTTTGGATGTATTTTATGAAAAAGAAAAGTGAAGTTTTTGGGCATTTCAAAACTCTTAAAGCTATGGTTGAAAAAGAAACAGGCCTGCAAATAAAATGTCTAAGGTCAGATGGAGGGGGAAAGTACCTCTCAAATGAGTTTGCAAGGTTCTTGCAGGAGCATGGCATAAAGCAGCAATATTCATGTAGTCATACCCCACAACAAAATGGAATTGCAGAAAGAAAAAACAGGCATATTGGAGAGGTATCTCGTGCCATGCTCAATGAAAAAGACCTGCCAGATTTTTATTGGGCTGAGGCAGTTGCTACAGCAATCTACATAATGAATAGGACTCCCACTGCAGCAATACATGGGATGACTCCAGAGGAGAGGTATACTGGTAGGAAACCAGATATTTCTCATTTGAAAATTTTTGGTTGCATTGCCTATGTACATGTGCCAGATGAGTTGAGATCCAAGTTGGATCCAAAAGCTGAGAAGTGCATCTTTATTGGTTACTCTCTGCAGCAAAAAGGGTATAGATGCTATAATCCTTCTACTCGTAACACAATATTAGTGAGTTTGGGAATCTTCCAATTCCCATTTTTTGAATGCTAAAAAGGTGGCACTCGGATAACATGCCCATAAGTTTCTCAAAACCATATGATGTGGCCTATCATTGGAAAGCACTTGAAAAATGGATTCTATTGAGCTATAGAGTGCTCAATTTGGAGTTATATTATTCAGGTTATGACAAATCCAAAGATTTGACCACGTGTCCCAAACTTATGGAAAATTCCCATATTCCCCAATATGGTGTTTCGTAAGTTTACAGTGAGCAGAGATGTTGTTTTTGATGAGATGAGTAGCTGGTATAAACCAGTAAATGTGATTGATGATGTAGATGCACAAAATGGTAATGCTGCACAGAATTCACAGCAGCAGTCACAAAATATTAGTGGACCTGGAGCGTCCTCTAGCAGTGGTTCACATTCTTCGCCATGGACAGGCAGATTGAGATCAGGAGAATCTTCTCAAAGTAATGCAGATAGTGGTATCCAGGTATCACGAAAAGGAAAAGAGAAGGTTGATCAGCCCATGTTTGATGTGAATGCAGGTCACTCTTATGTGGATCGTGAATCCAGTGGCTCAGAACAGAGCATTGATGATGAGTTAGATATTCCCTCTATTGTTACACCTGGAGTAAGGAAGACCAGGGATGTTTTGAGAGCACCTGGGAGTGAACCTATTTTGCGCAGGTCTACGAGAGCTAGGTATCCTGTGGATAGGCTGAAATATGATGGATTTACATCCATTCACTATGCATATATGGTCAAAGTGATACAGGAACCAGAACCCACTTCTTTTGAGAAAGCCATGGGAAAAGAAAAATGGGAGAAAGCCATGGATGAAGAAATGGATGCCTTGGAAGCAAATGCTACATGGGAATTGGTACCTTTGCCTAAAGGTAAGAATGCAATTGGTTGTAAGTGGGTTTATAAGGTGAAGCACAATGCAGATGGTTCTGTGAACAGATACAAGGCAAGATTAGTAGTCAAGGGGTATGCACAAACATATGGCATTGACTATGAAGAAACATTCAGTCCGGTTGCAAGGATGGCAACTGTAAGAGTAGTCATTGCTATGGCTGCATCAAAGGGATGGTCTTTACATCACATGGATGTAAAGAATGCCTTCTTGCATGGTGATTTGCAAGAAGAGGTCTATATGGAGCAGCCACCAGGTTATGTGCATGCTGTTCATCCTGAGTTTGTTTGCAGGTTGAAGAAAGCCTTGTATGGCTTGAAGCAAGCACCTAGAGCATGGTCTAACAAGATAGAATAGTATCTTGTCACTATTGGCTTTCAGATTTCCAAGGCAGATTTCTCACTTTATGTGAGAAAAACAGAGAAAGGTATTATGCTACTTGTCATTTATGTTGATGATTTGATTATCACAGGTGACAGTGATGAAGATATCCTTCATGTGAAAATGCTATTGAAGCAGAAGTTTGAGATGAAGGATTTGGGAGAGCTGCATTATTTCTTGGGCATTGAGGTGATTAGATCACCAAGTGGGATACAGCTCTTGCAGAGGCAGTATGGATTGGACATGCTGTCCAAATATGGGATGACAGGCTATAAGCCTATTTCAGTTCCTTTGGAGCAGAATGTGAAGCTGAGCGCAGATGCAGGTGAGCTTCTGGAAGACCCTACTATGTACAGACGCATAGTAGGAAGCTTGATTTATATGACTATTACCAGGCCAGATTTGAGCTATGCTGTTGGACTGGTAAGTCAGTTTATGCAGGCTCCAAGGAAACCGCATTTGGATGCGGCTAGACGCATATTCAGGTATGTGAAGTCCACATTGCAGTATGGACTATTTTATGAGACTGGGGTTCAGATACAGTTGCATGGATACACTAATACTGATTGGGCTGGTAGTATTTCTGATAGACGATCTACCAGTGGATATGTGTTCTCTTTTGGGAGTGTTGCAGTCACTTGGAGCAGCAAGAAACAGCCTACAGTTGCCTTGTTGAGCACAGAGGCTGAGTACAGGGGCGCAGCAATGGCTGCATGTGAGGTAGCCTGGTTGCATAAGCTACTTTATGATATGCATCAGCCTACAGATGGGCCAGTTGTCATTTATTGTGACAACATGAGTAGTATACACTTGGCAAATAACCCAGTCTATCATGCTAGAACAAAGCACATTGAGGTGCATTATCACTATGTGCGGGAGAGGGTTTTACTAGGTCTTATTGATCTAGTTTATGTCAGCACAGAGGATCAGGTAGCTGACATATTTACGAAGGCATTGGGCGCGCAATAGGGTGCTTTGCTACTAGGTAATAGGTGCTAGGGTACTAAGTGCTTTGTGCTAAGTAATAGGTAATTGTGACTAGATAATAGGGTACTATGATACTATGTGCTAGGTACTTACGACTAGATACTAGGATATTATGATACTAGTGTAAACACTTGGTAATTGATACTAGGGTACTAGGATATTATGTGCTAGGACCATATACTTGGTAATCGATACTAGGGTACTAGCATACTATGTGCTAAGTACCAAATACTTCAGCACTAAAAGGTACTCAATAGTGGGTAGTAGATTTAGGATTCTATGATACTATGTATTAGGTACTAGGTGCTAAATAATAGGGTAGTATGATAGTATGTAATAGGTACAAGGTAGTACATACTAGGGTACTATGATACTATATAATAGATAGTAAATACTTGGCTAGCATGATATTATGCAATAGATAGTAAATACTTCGGTAGTATGATAATATTGAATAGATAGTAAATATTAGGATACCATGATATTATGTAATAGGTAGAAGGTACTAGATCTATCTATGTAACTATGTTTCTATGTCTCTATCTATGTCTTTATCTATCTATCCATCTATCTATTAATCTATTAATCTATCTATCTATTTTTCTATCTATCTATCTACCTTCATAATACTTGGGTACAATAGCAAATATGGGTAGTAAAGAAGAAGAGAAGTTGTAACACTGACTATTATACCCACATATTGTTACATTTGTCTATTTGGCTTCTCTTCTGTCTGTTTTTATTTGTACTCTTTGTATGTAGATGCATACACAAATATAGAGAGGGGGAGGGTGAAATATGATGGCACCCTTGTGCCAACACAAGTGGAAGCTTGTATAATGTAGTTTCTAGGATAATGTATTTGTACCATTTGTACCTAGATGCATACACAAATATAGAGAGCAGGAGGGTAAAATACGATGGTATCCTCGTGCTGACACAAGTGGAAGCTTGATTCTAGGATACTATGAGGCTATGGGGATGATGCTAAGAGGGTACTATGATGGTATGTGCTAGGTACATGGACTCATTCTTAGTGAGGTGAATCGCCAATCCTATTCTTAGTGAGGTGGACTCATTCTTAGTACACACTATCACAATACCCTAAGCTTATTGTAAGGTCCTATTTACTTTTCTCTCTTTCTCTCCCTCTCTCATTTCCTCTCCCTCCCTCTTTCTCTCCCTCTCTCATTTCCTCTCCCTCCCTCACCCCGACCCTCTCTTTCTCTCTTTCCCTATTAGGTTTAATGATTTTTCTCTCTTTTTCTCTCTCCTCTCTCACTCTCATTATTCTTTTTCTCTTTCCTTTCCATCTCTCATTTCCATTTCTCTCTTTCTCCCTCTCTCATTTCCTCTCCCTCTCTCACCCTCACCCTCTCTTTCTCTCTTCTCTATTAGGTTTAATGATTTTTTCTCTTTTTCTCTCTCCTCTCCCTCTCATTTTTTTTCTCTCTCCTCTCCCTCTCTCATTTCCCTTTCTCTCTTTCTCTCCCTCTCTCATTTCCTCTCCCTCCCTCACCTTGACCCTCTCTTTCTCTCTTTCCCTATTAGGTTTAATGATTTTTCTGTTTTTCTCTCTCCTCTCTCTCTCTCATTTCTTTTTCTCTCTCCTCTCCCTCTCTCATTTCCCTTTCTCTATTTCTCTCCCTCTCTCATTTCCTCTCCCTCCCTCACCCTGACCCTCTCTTTCTCTCTTTCTCTATTAGGTTTAATGATTTTTCTATCTTTTTCTCTCTCCTCTCTCTCTCTCTCTCATTTTTTCTCTCTCCTCTCCCTCTCCCATTTACCTTTCTCTCTTTCTCTCCCTCCCTCACCCTAACCCTCTCTTTCTCTCTTTCTCTATTAAATTTAATGATTTTTTCTCTTTTTCTCTCTCCTCTCCCTCTCTCATTTTTTCTCTCTCCTCTCCCTCTCTCATTTCCCTTTTTTTCTTTCTCTCCCTCTCTCATTTCTTCTCCCTCCCTCAACTTGACCCTCTCTTTCTCTCTTTTCCCATTAGGTTTAATGATCTTTCTCTATTTTTCTCTCTCCTCTCTCTCTCTCATTTCCTTTTCTCTCTTCCTCTCCCTCTCTCATTTCCTCTCCCTCCCTCGCCCTCACCCTCACCCACACCCTCTCTTTTTCTCTTTTCCTATTATGTTTAACATCTTATCTCTTTTTCTCTCTCCTCTCATTCTCTCTTTTTTCTCTCTCCTCTCCCTCTCTCATTTCCTTTTGCTCTCTTCCTCTCCCTCACTCTCCCTCTCCCTCCCTCTTCCTTTCCCATTTCCTCCCCCTCCCCCTCTCCCTCTCTTTTTCTCTCTCTCCCTCCCTCTCCCTCTCTCATTTCCTCCCTCTCCCTCTCCCTCTCCCTCTCTCTCTCTCTCCCTCTCTCTCTCTCTCCCTCTCTCATTTTCTCTCCCTTCCTCTCCCTCCCCCTCTCTTTATCTCTCCCTCCCTCTTCCTTTCCCATTTTCTCCCCCTCCCCCTCCCCCTCCCTCTCCCTCTCCCATTTCCTCCCTCTGTCATTTCCTCCCCCTCCCTCTCCCTCTCCCTCTCTTTAATTTCACTATCTTTCTATCTCTCTCTCTCCCCCTCTCCCTCTCCCTCTCATTTCCCTCTCCCTCTCTCATTATACACAAATTATACAAAAAATAAATAAAAAAGAGAGAGAATACACTCTCCCTCCCTCTCGTTCTCTCATTTCATCCCCCTCCCTCTTCCATTTCCTCCCTCTCCCTCTCCCTCTCTTTCTCTCTCTCTCTCCCTCTCTCTCCCTCTCTCATTTCCTTCATCTCCCTCTCTTTCTCTCTCTCTCCCTCCCTCCCCCTCCCTCTCCCATTCCCTCCCTCTCCCTCTCCCTCTCTTTCTCTCTGATTTCCTCTCCCTCTCTCAATATATATACACAAAATATATTAAAAAAAGTAAAAGAGAGAGAGAGTGCACACTCTCTCCCTCTCCCTCTCTCATTTCCTCCCTCTCCCTCTCCCTCTCCCTCTCTTTCTATTTCTCTCCCTCTCTCTCCCTCTCCCTCTCTCATTTCCTCCCCCTCCCTCTCCCTCTCCTTCTCTCTCTCCCCCTCTCTTTCTCTTTCTCTCTCCCTCCCTCTCCCTCTCCCTCTCTTTCTCTCTCATTTCCTCTCCCTCTCTCAATATACACAAATTAAACCCTAAACAAGTAAAAGAGAGAGAGAATGGACTCATCGTAAAGATTTGGCGAGGGTTTGGCGGCTCCTCTTCGCGATGGCGCCTCCTCCTCTCCTTCAAGAACGGCGGCGGCGGCGGCGGCAAGCCTTCTTCCTCTCCCTCTCTCACCCTCTATGCAAAACGGTCGCGCTCTCTCTCTCTCTCTCTCTCTCTCTCTCTCTCTCTCCTTCTCGAAATGTCTCACGAATGCGTGAAATGAAACGCGCTTGGGTTTCGGCCCTCTTTTTTTTTCCTGTGGGACGTCGCTATCTGCGTCGCAAATGCGACACTAATAGTGACGCCGCTATTCCTGCGTTGCTACCCACCATCGCTATACATGCATTTCCTTGTTGTGATGCACATGGAACCACATTGTCTTCACCTTTGTAGGCTTTGTGGAGAGCCAAGGAATCTTTGACTTAGTCTTGCTATGGATGGCATGAATCCATTTGGTCTCCACTTAACTTCTTACAATATGTGGATTGTAGTCTTTGTTAACAACAACATCCCCCCATGGCTTTCTACAAAGAAAGGACAGTTGATCCTTAGCTTTCTCGTTCCTAGATGCTACAAAGTCAAAAACATGGATATCTACCTCCATTCATTATTTGATGAGCTCAAGATTTTGTGGGAGGAGGGGGGTCATTGTGGAATACATGAGCAAGCACGATGGCTGACAGTCTACCAAGATACGAGCCATTCTCATGTGGACCATGCATGAATTTCTAGGATTTGAGAAGTGCTTAGGTAAGTGGGCTTCCCTTCTCATTGGTGATATCCAACATAGCTTGTTCAAGTTTGTGTTGACTAAATACGGGTATTGTGACAGGTCTGGTCACCTCAAGTTATCATGCATGTCCATTGTGTGGGCCACAGTTAAACTCTTGAAGGTCATGAACCATGTAGAAGATGGTATATCAAGGACATACCACTTTCTTACCCAAGGGTCATGAATTGAGGGGGAAGGTTTTCTTGGAGATGACCTCCAATACAAATGAATTCCAAAGCTGGTACGAGTTGAAAATGGTCCACAAGGAGTCACATCCAAACAGAATGTGATGGTTCTCAGTTTTCTACAAGTTGTTGTATTGGACCCACTTATAGATCAACCATTTGTTGGATCCCATGCATATTTTGAAGAACGTGGGTAGCTTGTTATGAGACCACATGATAGGAAAGAGAGAGACTGTAGGGGCACAAATGGATTTGAAGAAGGTAGGCAAGATGGAGGCACTTTGGCCACAGTCGACAAGCATTGATGGTCACTTGCAACTACCTCACACTCCTTGGGTCTTATCCACTAAAAGAGCACATTGTGAAGGAAATTATTAGGTCTATCTGCACCTCGATGGGTATGATGTGTTCCCTTAGGTCAGCTTTCTCTAAAGACGACTAGCAATCAAGGCTAAAATCCCATGATTGTCATAAGCTTAGTCATGTTTGTCATCTTGACCTTGATTGCAAGTAGCCTCCGTATTTTTCTATTTAGTGTTTACTCGGTGTTTGTAATGCTTCTTGATTTGTGGAAGTTTGTACTACTGATTACAATCGCGAGATGCTTCACTTCAAAATATGCGAGGCGATTTTATAGGTTGTTGAATTTAGTGCAATGGATCTCATACCAAGAGATCAAGACATCCTCTATTGAATCTGCAAGGTGGAAAGTGGTGGAGATGGTCTATCTCTTTGGGAAGCACCTACCCACCAACATGCTCACTACACAAACTCACCTCCTAGTGCATCTTATAGATGAAGTGGAGATTGCAGGACCCATCCATATGTGATGGATGTTCTTCTTGGAGCATTTCATGTTAACCTTGAAGGGCTTTGTGTGACAATGAGCTCGACTAGAAGGTTGGTTGGTGACGGAATCATTAGTGCATATTTCAGACTGGTTGATGATTCACTTTTAATGGTACTTTAGAATATGAATTTTAATTAGAATCATTTTTTTCAGAGTTATATTATCGTGCTTTACCTAAATCTTTATATTGATTATACTAACATCATTTTTTGTCCATGTAGGTTACCTTTAATGACACTTAGAGAGTAGGATGAGTCGACGAATGAGCGATGAGGAGTTGCAAGAGATATTCACACGTATGTCTTTGGATCAGATGGCTCAATTTAGAGATATGGTGGACCAATTAGAGATATCTTGAAAATCATTGGGCCATTCTGTGAGATCTACTTTGGTACACTTTGATACTTCGGTTTCTAGTAGACAAGGTCGATGCTCTAGACTGGCCCCAGACAAAGGGATTGGTTTTGGGAGGTGCTGCAAAGATGTGGATGCTATAAGCCCATTATTGGCAGTTCTAGAGAGGGTGCTACTCCTTGTTCTCATAAAGGTTCCAAAGAGAGGGTGGCTCAAGTGGGTGTTGTGGAGCACCGATGCAGTGTCTCCATCTTTTTGATCTGGTAGATACTTGTTACCTCCAAGATTTGTCACACCTATAGGGACATCTACTCCATTGACTCTGGGTTTTGCTCAACCGTTTGCAGGTGGCACCCCTATGGGTGCTACTCTGAGAGATACTACCCCGTAGGTATGCCAAATATACAGGGGTCACTTGGTTATGCTTAGGGTGTTTTCATGGTCGTGATATCATGGTTTCAGTGTTAGCTGGAGTTAATCAATAAATTACTAGTTCTTCTTAAGCACAATAAACAAGGTGACGATAAGAAATTGGGCCGATCATCAACTATAGGCCATGCAGCAACATTTCTTATAGTCACCTTGTTGACAAATTCTTCATTGATAATCAACTACATGACTTCTCATGAAATTGATCAAGTCTTGAATGAACCTCAATACACAATTCTTCTTAGGCATAGTAACACCAATTCAAGTATGGGGATGAAGGTGGTTCCAATATCTTCATGCACATCTTCAAAAACTCCATTAACTTGGGAAAGTAATCTTGAGGCACTAGAATCAGCCTTCCATGGCACATGTGGAATAGTAAAAATCACTATCAGATCCACAATACTCGGGTCCACATAGCCTATTTCAATAGGCTGAATTGCAAATGCCTTTCCACATTTGGCTAACATCTATATAAAACATTTCCTTTTAGTAGGTAAGAGGAATCCCTCATAAAAAATCTTTAACTCCTTTAGTGTTTCAGTTGTAGATTTATGCACTATACCCACAAGCTTGGTTGCTTGGCCACTTTCTCATACATCCTATCACTGTCAAAAGTAGTAGTAGCAACAAGTAGCTAGCTTAACTTTATTATCAATTGTCTTATGCTTTGTTTCCACAATTGCATTAGCCCATTCTTTCAACATTAACCCTTCCGATTGAGTAAACTTTGCTATGACTTTGAACATCTCCAAAGAGCATACTTGAAGCACCCTATTTTCAAGCTCATTTTTTCGCACTTATTATTGCTAAAATTTTAGCCATAGTATCAACAAAACTCAGCCCATCATAGAGGTCTTGTAGCAACTAGTAACCCATATGTTCATAACTCTTTTTTGGCTTTCACTATATAGGATTTTCGAGCCCTCCACATGGTCTCCATATGCTTAAACAAACCCAAATTACTTGGTGTAAACTAAATAAAAGCAATAGAAAATACATATTTTTCTTCTTTAGGAGTCAAGCACATCATCCAAACAACACTATTGTAGCCCCGCATTATAGCAATGCATGTTGAAAAACCAGTTCTTTGAATTCCTTTACATTTGGAGACACAGGGTCATCTCTTAAAGTGTCTCAACTTCTCAGATGATTCACATATATAGTGAGAAATCAAGCATCCATCTTTACTTCTCACTCTAGCTTAAACCAAACCATAATCCAATACTTTTGCCCCAATACAAATAGATGTAATGTGTAGCTATCCCAAAATCATTAGATACGAAGAACTTCCTTGCACAAAGAAATGTTGCTCTTCTTATACTTTCCCAATAGCTATTTTAACATAAGGACATGCAGTATATAGACCTCTTGAAGAGTTATTTGTATCTCTCATCCTCCCATTATGATCTACACTAATTGGCCCTACACCATTCTCATATAGACTATGAACCATTACATTGATTTCCAAACCATGGCCAAGCAAAGCAATACACAGAGTCTCATGCTCCCCGAACTTAACCACAATTTTCATTGTATTCCATGCCCAATAATTTTGCATATAATGACTTCTGGGAAATAATTGTGAGGCCTCATCATCAATGTGATGCATTTTCCTAACTTCCATGTATGTATTGTTATAAATAATTGAACATCATCATTTTTACCCTCAATCTACTGATTTATAACACCATAATATCAAAAATAGCACATGTATTTTGCTCATAATCATCCCCTATGCCTTGCAAATTGGGCTTCTCATCTACTTATATTAGACCATTAATTGGATCACCAATAGAATTCCACTTTCTCTTTATTATGTCAATGATTTCATCGTGAAATTCATGCTTAGTGATACCCAAAACTTTCCCAAGTGTGAATCCCACGTTGCTATTAAGAATTCACTCTTTAAGCACTTTCTTGTAATCTGTTGTAGTTTCCATGTTAGATGACAGCTTGTAACCTATTTGTTTACCATTTTTCTTCCAAACCTATTTTCCATCTTGCTCCTTTTTTTTGCTGCATCCGCTATTACATGTTCAAGAGTAGGCAACACTATAGCCTTTGGCTACTCAAAGCTTCTTAGTGTCACCCTCTTTGATGTCCCTATAGTATCTTCATCTCTCTTTCTCTTATATTCTACAATCACATTTATATTATGAACCTTAGTCAAGTATGCGTACACTCAATAAAGGTTAATTGGTGAGTCCCAACCAATCATAGCATGGATCCTTCTCCTTGCATCATCTAATTCATTCTTTGAAATTTTACTCATTTTTGCTGCATGCATTGCATGAGCCATATGTCAACTTTCGGGATATAAATAAACTTTTCAAGTACCTTGTCTATTTGCAAACCTAAGATAGTAGTATGCACGACTACATTAGCATTCCAAGAAGCCAATTCCTCCAACAACTTTTGCATAACCCATTTTCCAAAGTTCAATACAAGAGGTAAACCAATCATGGTCTCACCTCTCATACTTAGGGTTGTCACAACACATACATCTATGCACAAAACCATGATCATGTCGAGGCCTAGGGGCTATTACCCACCCTTTCGTATCCAATTATGCAACCTTCAGATGTAGGTCACCCATTCCCTTCACCAACTCATCCATAACATCCTCTTTTATTATCAGAATAATAGGTTCAACCTTAGGAACATCCATAGATACAGGTGGCCTAGCTTTACAACATGCAATCTTTCCCTTCTTCTGTGCTTTTTCATAGTGTACTTACAGCATTTTAACATGCCCACATTCATGTTTTAAGCCCTATTTTAGTAGATTAATTTTCCAACATATCATCTAGCTTTTTCTACAAAGTAGGATCCATAGGTTTCAAAAATATCTCAATTTTCTGGGGTTCAAGAGCCAACTACTCTATAATATCTAACTACTCAAATATGTTTTCAGACTCTCGAAGCAATTTTGTAGCTATGAATTCTTTATTTGGCTTCATGACTCAATCTTGAAATGTTCTACTCATAACCAAATTAGCATCTTCTATGTAAAATTCCTCTCTGTGTGCCTTCTTAAACATAGGCTAATCAGCATCCAGCAAATACAATTCCATAATTTGTGTGTTTAATTCCTACACAATGAGTCGTATAAAATATTGGATCCATGCAATTTGAGCCACCCCATAGAATTCCATTTTTAGTATACACAAATGCAAATATGCATATATATTCTAACCATTATAAACAATTTCATCTCTTACTCTATAGCCTATAAAATCTTTACCATGGTTGATTCTAATTTTGCAAATGCATGCATTCTTTGTTTCTATTGTTGTTGTTGCTATTATGCCTACAAAATCATATTCATATTCTGCATCAATTGCTAAATAACATCACTTGAATCCAACCTTGTTGTATCTCTTGAACTTATACCTTGTTGATGGCTTCCACATTGAGTTTGCTAAATGCCAAGGGATAAAGAGAAGAGATCCAAAGCCATGAGGGTTTTAGAAATATGTGTGCAAAGAGTAAGGTTTAGAGAGAAGAAGATGAGAGAAAGGAGAAACAAATCATAACCCAAATGAATCAAATGCCAAGCCTTTGTATAATTGCCAAAAGTACAATAGTACTTGACAAAATTAGCCCTCGTTGGAACAACTAATCAACTCAAAACCAATTGCTCAACATATACCCTAATCCTAAATATATCAATAGCTAGGATGATTTCTCAAAAAAACTCAAGGATGAGCATTCTATGGAGGATGTTGAAAGGGTAACCAAAAGAGACTTGTTAGGGTGCGTTTCTAAGCTCAACAAGGCATTAGTAACAACAAAATTGCTACAAGAACTTGAGCACATATATGAGCAACTAGATAGAACAGAGCAGTTGATACTAGACATGGAAAGAATTGAGTTATTTCTTTAGGGTGCAGACTCTTCATTACAACCAAGTGTAGAAAATCTTTTAGTTTAGGAAGTTGCAGTAGAACAAGGGGTAAAGATGGACTTGAAAGATACACATGGAAGTTGTAAAAAGAGAGAGACATAGAGACAAATTGGCCATCGCAAGAGCCACTCCAATTGCACAAAAGAAAAATCAAGCAAGGAAATAGCAAGCAAGGCAATCCGTTCTTCATGGTCTTCTAGATCTAAGCCTTCAAATAAGGAGGGTTTTGTGTAGAGATGTATTTGGTGTGATGGTATAGAGCATGTGTGAAAAGATAGTGACATTTATAGGAATGCTTTAAGCAAAGATTTGATCAAGCCAAGAAGGGTGGACTAAGCAAGGTTTCTTGAAGAAAAGCATATAGATATTTCTTGAAGAATGATTTTTTATGAAAACATCCAAAGTAGAGGAATGATACTCCATTAAGAGCAGTATATGTGACAAAGACACTCATCAACATATAATGAAAGAGTTCCATGAGAGTTTATGGGTTGCTCATTGAGGTTTTTGGGACACATTCACAAAGATAAAAGAAAGTTATTGGTGGAAAGGAATGTACATATATATTTTGTAGTTTATTGAGACTTGTGCTACTTATTAGATGCACTCTTCTGTATGATATTGTGATGGTCTCTTAGGGAGATCACTCATAAATATATGTATGTATAATGTGGATTCAATATAAGGGATTTTAAAAATATTATTTTTACATATTTTTTACATACAAGAGGATCCCATATAAGGGGATAACTTACAGATTTAATAAAAATGATTGTGTTTTATTAGAGAAAAATTCATAGATAAGGATATTTATAAACAGGCCTTAAATGCATGTGATATAGAGATCACATATTCAGAAATGTAAAAACTTTCATAAATTTTGGGAATTCCTAATGTGATTAATATTTGGACACATGGCAAAATCTTATCCCCTTACTTGAAGGTGAAATTTTCCAAGTAAGGTGAAATTTTCCCTAGATACTACTTAAGCAATCCCCCCAAGTCCCACACTTAAATATGGGGTTAAGATTTAGCCACTTAGTCAAATCTTTACTCCTTATTTGAAAGTGGAAATTTGGAGATCCCCAAATTCTCTAATATGATATTTAGAGGGTATACATATAGTGAATTCCCTAGGGATGGTCTATATCTAACATATCCACTAGCTATAAGTGGGTGCCTAACTTAGTAATCATGCATGTGGGTTTATGGTAGATGAGATACATTGCACTTGCAAGAGAAGATCTCATAAATGAGGTGGAAAGTTGAGCTTCAAGAACCAAGACTACCAATGCTATATGCATATTTCTTTTCGAAGATATGATATGTCACTATGGATGTATTGGGAAAGTGACTATAGATAGAGGAGAATTGGATGCAAATGAGGCATCTTCTCTAGGATGGGAATAAAACTAGCTCTCAATATAGCTTATAATCCAAAAGGAAATGGAAAATGTAAGAGAGCACACCTACCTATCATTCTAGAATTAGCTAAAGAATGCATGGGGAAGATTCAAGAGTGGCCTAGACTGCTTCCTTATGCATTGTGACCTAACCATACTATACGTAGTGCAACCACTAAATATAGCTTCCTGAATTGATGTATGGTTATAACCCCGCGATGCTTAATGAAAATGTTTCTACTACTTGGAATGTGCTATCTTGGGAGGAAAATATGAGTAAGGAAGGCATTCTTACTCTACATATTGAGCAATTAGAGAGAAGACCTAAATATATTGAGCTTGTAGTAATGCATAGAGAAGCCATATTGAGGAAACAAGGATAGGTCTAACAAGAAGGATAGAATTCATCCTAAGCTAGTGGAAGAAGGGGATTGGGTGTAGTCCATGATAGTAGTCTTGATAATCAACATAGTACTCTAAAGAAGTTTACAAATAGATTATTTGGCCTATACTTTGTGAAGCATGTACATGACAATTCTACCTATTGTTCATGTGAGCTTGATGGTACACAGAGATAAAGGTTCCTATGGCTCGAAAGAGGATTAATTTTTTCAAAAGAAGGGATGCAAGTACCTATGAAGAAGAAGAACAAGATAGTGAGCATGTTCATGACAACTTGAAAGATGAGGAAGAGAATGAAGATGGGGAGCCCAAATTTTTTGAAGACTAAAAGAGATGGCACATATCGGAAGACGTGTAGGCTTAGAGGGAGTGGATTTTGTATGGCTTGGAAAACATGCATTAACGTATGCATATGACTTGATTGAAGTGACCAAATAGAAGGTACTTTAGATTGCCCATCGTACATGCATATGGAAAGAGGACAGATACACGAGGACATTGTGTGAGTTTGTTTAGATGCAACCAAGGGTTGAGATGAAATTTTGATGAAAGTAGGAGTTTTTTTTTGGGGGGGTCAGTTTGTTTGGATGCAACCAAGACTTTTACTAGGAGTAGCAGGAAGTTATGAAGTGAACAAGGGCAACAAAAAAATTTGCACCATGATTTTTGGGCTAATACTATTATCTTCTTTTGTACACTATGTGTGGCATGGTCTACATGCTTTATTGTTGTTGAAGATTAGAGGGTTTTGGGGCCTACTTTTGGGCTAATGTCCAAGCATACTTAGGGATGATATTTGAATGTTGAAAAAAGGTACTCATGGCTAATTTATAATAGGGTATTATTGTTCTATTTCTTACTATTGTTATGTATACTTTGCTACCTTGAATCAAGGAAAATCATGGGTTTCAAGATTGATATTTAGGGTTGAAAGAGAGATATTTTGATGACTTGGTGTTGTCATTGGTTCACTGCTATCATGGGTTTCAAGATTGATATTTGGGGTTGAAAGAGAGATATTTTGATGACTTAGTGATGTCATGAATTGTCTGGTGGGGGGAACTTGCTTAAGCTACTATGCCGAATACACACCATTCACACAAGAGGAACCTCACTCAAGAACATAAGAAGAGAGATGGAGACCGAAACATGTTCTTGTTGGGTTTTCTTTCTTCTTCCCCTCACAATAAAATTTATACAAAGTATAAATAATATTTAATATAAAGGAATGTGGCCTACTAAGTCAGGCAATACATAATTGACTATACTAATCGATTGCTGCCATAACTATACTGATTGTAGGTAGATGTAACTAACCAAATATAATAAGTGATAAGTTAGTGGCCATGTGATGATTATAAAATGACCATCAAATGTGTTAAGTTTAGACATGCAAAACTATCTAACCAAGCACTCCACCATCAATGTCTACACTTGTTGAGCTATAAATACATTTTTTTCTATTTAGATTCATGTGTGGTGACTCATTCAATACGGGACTGAACATAAATGGATTTGTGTTGAGAAATAGTCTTGAAACTTGATGTATATACTAAACAAAGTTGAGACTATATTGAGCAATACTCTCAAAACTTGATGTATACACTACTCTATATGTTGTATTGGTTCAGACATGAGCTTTTATGAAATATACAAAAGCTATAGTTGGGGTTTGGATTAAATTTGTTCCCTATAATAGCTATTAAAATTTTCTCTCTTTATTTTTATATGCTTCCATTGAAATTCATATCTCTATACTACAAGCTCTTCTTTCCTAAGACCCAGTATCTTTTGGCCATACATACCAAGTCTCTCAACAAATGAGAGGCTAGGAACGACCATAATGACTCCATGGTTTTCTATAAAGAGGAAGGGCATTGATTTAAGAGGCATGTGACAATGGCCATGCTTTGGCATGTGCACAAGGAGTAGAAAAGTAATTACCAACTCATAAGGCTACCATGAAGCCCAAGAGGGGGGTCTTATATGAGAGAAAAGGCATGATCTTTCTGTGTATCACAAAAGTGAGGAAGAGAGCTATTCTTGATGGAGAGATAATGTATCTTGGGTTCACCTTAATAGTAGAGAAGGGGCTTTGTACTCTTGAAGATATAAGGAGAGTGTGTGAAGAAAAGAGAAAGAGACCATTACATGTCAAGAATCGCGTGGTGGGGGGACTTGCTTGAGCTGCTGCACCAAACACACACTATATACACAAGAGGAAGCTCACTCAATAACACAAGAAGAGAGATGGAGGCCAAAACGTTTTGTTGCTGATTTTTCTTCTTCATCCACACACTATACAATGTACACAAAGTATAGATAAGATACAACATAAAGGAAAGTGGCCTTCTAAGTCAAACAGTGCATAACCGACTACACTAATCAACTGGCGCTATGTCTTTGCTAGTTGTAGGTAGGTGTAATAAACTAAATATAATAAGTGATAAGTTAGTGGCCATGTGAGTATCATAATGACCACCAACGTGCTAAGTGTAGACGTGCGGACCCATCTAGCCAGGCGGTCCATCATCAATGCCCGTACGTGTTGAGCTTGCCATCTCAACATCATATACATCTATCTTTATTGGCCAAACAATTGCATCTTCATCAAGTTGGTTAAGCTAAGAGTCCAAAAGAAGAAGTTCAAGTGTTCTAGTGTGAGGAGAGGCTTAAACTAGCAAGAAGCTTCAAGAGTTTGACTCCCAAGTATCTTGTGGTATTCTTTGAATTGGTTTTTGTTGTTTTGTTGGATTACTTAGCTCCTATTGTCAAGTGCTTTGACGATGGTACTCTTGATTGTGCACAATCCATATCCAATATCAAGACTCCAAGTTCAAGGGTGGTATCATATCTAATAAAGAGATAGTCTTTGTATGTTTTTAGTATATCTCCAAAAACATGTCTATAACCATGCATATGGCTACTATTCCTTGTAGTGATTCTTTTCTTTTTGACTGAATGCTTTCATAGTCTAGTTTAGAATTTCATGAGCTAAATCTAGATATATATATCTAAGAATTTTCTATTTCATAGAGTTTTTGCTTTCAAAGATATGATCTAAATATGTATGTACTGTATCTATTATATATCAAAAGTATAACCAATAATTCAAAGTAAAGGTTCTTATGCTTAACTGCCTATGTATTCATTACACTACAATACCCACACACTTGTACACTGGAGGTGGCGAGCACCTATCATCGTCACTTCATTCTTTATTCTTTCAGTGACATTTGAATAAGGGAAGGTAGGTCACATACTGTGACTATTGGAGTTTCCACATATGGTCTCTCTCTCTCTCTCTCTCTCTCTCTCTCTCTCTCTCTCTCTCTCTCTCTCTCTCTCTCTCTCTCTCTCGCTCTCTTGCTCCATTTTCTAGAGCTCTTGCTTTTTTTTGTGTGCTTTCACTCAGGCTCTACCTTTTAACTAGTATTAGAGCCAACTATTCAAGGAGATTCTTAATCCTTTGCTTCAGCTTGGATTCAAAGCTTCAACTCAAGGTTTCATGGTAGCCATTATTTCTTTCTCTCGAGGTATGCATACAGTCTTTCTTCTTTTGGTTTGTTCCAACTTGCTCCACACTTGTTAAGGAGCTTCCCAAGGCTTAGTTGAGTCTTGTTAAGTGCTTATTGAGTTGATGAGTAGCCATTTTATCCATTTTGAGTGGATATAAAGCATGTTGTAGAAGTCGTGGACAATTATGGCAGCTTGATAGCATTGTCACATTTTGGCCATAACGTTTGCATATGGTACTAGATTTAAGTGTTCTATAGTTAGAATCAATGATCGTGATAAGAGCTATAGATCTAGATACTCATATAGTTGATTATATGCAATTTTCTATTCTCTATTTCACACAAAATAGAATAGTTCTAATTTGAACAAAATAGTAAATTCCATAATGCATGTTTGATTCTTTCAGGATGTTATTTTGATGCTTGGATGGTATGGTTATGCTTTTGGATAGACTTGAGCTTGAAATAGCTTATATTTTCCTATCATTTTAGTATTGTAATAACAATGGAAATAAGCATTTATTAGTGAAAAAGTTTATGCCTAATGCTCATTGATGCTTTATGGGATACTTAATGGATGTACTAATACTTCGATTATTATATATACTTTCTGATACACTATGGTATGTTTTTGAGCCGAAATTTGGGCTTTATTACATTGAACTTGGTTGCAATTACATCACTTGGTTACTTCAGTAGCTTACGCAATTACGAACTTAAAGAATCCATTAGGTTTTATGCTCCTAGCTTATGTTCCATGTATCTTGGATACTCGGATGTCATGTACTTGATGTTTTGAGCTTGCATTGCTCATTTGCCATTCGATTTTGTCCCAGTGGGAGTTACCTATGCTACTTTGGATGTTACATAGAGCTTTGGATTTATGTATTTGAGCTTAAGCTTATTTTCACTAAGACCATGGGATACTTCATGTACATGCTCTCTTAATATGTATTGGATATAGTTATCTTACTATGGACTGATTTGATTACTTACTTTCAACATAGTAGTTGTGTTTATCAATGTGTTGTCAATGATATTTATATGCTTTTGGGTTATGTATCAAGCTTTGCTCAGTGGGTTATGCATTTGGTAGTTCTCTTCTCTTTCCCTTAAGATCTCCTATGTGCATGATTGCTATGCCTACCACATGTATGGTTATTGACACACTGTAATTATGACAGCCTTAGTGCCAATTTTTCCTATTATTTTTTTCTTGGTTGCTCACAACTACTTATTGTTATATTTTTGTAGTTTATTACAATAACTTGTAATTTTAGTTTTATGCATTCTATATGAGTGTAGTCACTTGGATTTGACAGTTACTTGATTACAGTTTAGTGGACAACTCATCCTTCTAGAAATTTCTCTTGCTGAGTCCTTGATATGGCTATGATTTTATGGTTATTTTGCTATAATTTACAATAGCTTGTTTGTCTTGGATCATGCTTTTATATATTGCATTATGGCTAATGGATCGAATGATAGTACTATCTTTAACATTGATGAGTTGAATGACACAACTTATAGCTATTGAAATATACAAATTTGATAGGTCATAGTGTAGAATTGTAGGTTAAGCCATTGAGACATGAGGAGGTAAAGACCAAACGCTTTGATGCAAAGGATTGGATTGAATTAGATGAGTTATGTAGATCATTTTGTTAGTCTCTAAGCAGGTCCACTACAATGTTGTCTTTGATGGGGTAGATCACATGTTGGCAGTTATAGAATAAGATTCATAATATCTATGATAAGCAGAGGCCTAGCTCTAAAATATATTAGCTAAAGCAACTCATGGATCTTTGTGTAAAGAAGGGGACTTTCATATCTATCCACTTAAATGAGTTTCATTTTATTTTCAGCGACTTGTCTTCATAGGGAATTAAATTTAAGGATAATCTTCATCCCTTATTTTTGTTGGTTACATTGCCTAAGTTATGGGACATATTCCATACTGCTATGTGTGCACATATGCCTAATGGCGGGTTGGAATTGCAGGATGTAGAGAGTATGCTTTTAAATGAAGAAGTTAATAGAAAGAATGTTGATGCTTCTTGCACCTCTCATGCTTTGATAGTTAGAGATAATAATGGTAGCAGCGGTAATAATTGTCATGGGAGAAACTCTCAGAAGTCTTATTCTTTGTCACATGGATAGTTTTCGTAGTAAGTCCCATGGCCATAAGTTCGCATTAACTTGTCACTATTATGGGAAGCAGGGCCATATTAAGCTATAATGCCATAAAATACGTTATGATGGAAAGTGTAAAAAAGAGAGAAAATAAAGTGCAAGAAAAGAATGATGATCGCAACATTATCCCTGGCAGGTCTAGTATTAAGATTGAAGAGATTAATGATGTATAGTCCCTAGTAGGTCTAGTGTCAAGATTGAAGCGATTAATGTTATACAAACTAATTCTCATGATAAACTACATACTTGTAGCTTCTTCTCTTGATGTTTCACAAGCAGTTGCATGATGCCTTGTTTATCAATACTCAGTGTTGACTACTTAATTCAAGGGATTCATTTCATACCACCCCTCATTGAGAGTGATTCCACTCCTATTGCAACATGATAAGATCTATCAGATTGGGTAATGACCTAGCATTGGATATTGTTGCTATTGGAGATGTCTAGTTGTAGTTTCCTTTAGGAAGTATGTTTACTTTGCATGATGTATGCCATGTTCTAGCTTACTTTTAGTTAGGGACAATTGGATGATGCAAGTTATGCTATCTCTTTTGGTGATTCCTCATGAAATCTTATCCATGGAAATCTTGTCTTGGTATGAGGTGCCAAGTTTGACACACTTTACCTCTTACTTGTATGTAGGTCTTGTTAGCAGTCATGTTTATCATGCCTTGTCATCTCCTACCTGTGAGCCTCAGTCTGAGTCAGATGAGGACATTAGGAGCTCTGACATGTCTGTCATGTGTTATGATGGGGGAGGCTAGTCACTCTTGACTGGCTATCTTAGGATGTGTATTTCTTTTTGGCCTCTTTTAGTGGGCAGCCACTGGCTGCCCGGCCACTTTTTGGTCACTGTTGTGGGGCGCCCATTTTAGGGCATTTTAGGGTTTGCGCCCATTTTAGGGTTAGGGTTAGGGTTTGTCCTTTGCCTATTTATAGGCAGCCCCCTCCCCACTTGATCACTTGTCTTCTTGCAGATTCCGACACTCCTTCTCCCCCGTGGTGGTGCTGCCATCATCATCAGCCTAATCTGGTGCCCTCACTGACGCTGTGGGCTGCGTGCAGGGACTGATCAGTCCATTTCAGTGTATTCAGCATTCATTTCAGTCAGTGCAGATTTCTCTTCCTTATTTTCTGCTTTCTCTCTCTCTCTCTCCCTCCGTGTTCGTATTCCCTCTTCCACAGCGCACTCTCACATGGTATCAGAGCCGAAGGAGAGTATACGGAGCTGAGTTTTACGCGGGAGAACACCCACAACTTTGCGTTTGCTGGTCAAGACGTCTCCAACAGCTGAGGCGTCACCTTCTGCACCATCTTCTTGATCAAGGCGGCCTGTTTTGGTGTCACATCTTTGCGTTTGCTGCTGGCATCATCCCCAACAGCCAAGGCGGCCCTTCCAGGAGGTCCCAAATATTTGTGTTTGCTGCTGGCGCCTTCTCTAGTGGCTGCCACATCATCAACAACCTCTTCCTGCTTGCGTTTTCAGCCAGGCGGCCTCCCCAACAGCTGGGCGACATCTTCCTTACTGGCGTTTTGAGGCAGGAGGCTGTTTTTCTGTGGTGACTACATCGTTAGCATTTGTGTTTGACATCATCCTTGCGTTCTGTGCAAGGCGGCCAGCTCAAGAGCTTCTGGTGTTTGTGTTTTGGCACTGGCAACCTTCCCTTGTTGTGTTTTGGTGTTTGCAGATATCGAAGATGTCTTCTCATCAGTTTACGGGCTTTGATGACTCAGATAACGAGCTTTTGTCTCAACACTCATCTGAACGGAGGCGTGATTTCTATCACGAGGACCGTCGTCCGAAGTCTATTCCTCTTTCCCCTCCCCCTTCTATTCATGTATCTCGGCGAGCCCCTTCCAGTGGGCCGAAGATGCAGCCTTTAGTACCCCCTGTATAGATACCCGTGCTTCCTCAGCTGCCCAAAGAGGACCCGTTGGATGGCTCCAACTTTTCTCTATGGTCCTGCAAGGTGGAGTGTATCTTGGACTCCTTCGATCTTTGGGAGCTTGTTTCTGTTCCTATTCCCCGGCCTAAGGTGGATCCCGCAGATGGGACATCTATGGATCGTGCAACCTTATGGGATCGGCTTAATTCTAGAGCCAGATCTTTCCTCTTTCTGAGTTTGCAGGATTCTGTCCTTGTTCATGTTCACAAGTTGAAGACTGCAGCAAACGTGTGGAGAAAGCTCGCGTCTCTCTATCAACAGAAGACGTTTGCCCACCGGATATCTCTCGAAAAGAAGTTGTGGATGCTCGCTATTGATGATAGTCCTTCCATGAAGGACCACATCAACAGATTACAGGATATGAGGGATGAGCTTGCATCCCTCGGTCGGACGATATCTTCTGAAGACATGGCTATGATTCTTTTGACTCAACTGCCATCGCCTCGGTTTGATGTCTTCTACACCAGCCTTCTTACATCGAGGACCCGTGAGAAGCTTCTATGGGAGGAGCTATCCCCGCTTGTCTTGGAGCATGACGAGCGACTCAGAGAGGTCAATGCTAGTGGATCCGACTCCACTAGAGCCTTTGTTGCAGGTTCGGGAGGACAGAAGAAGAAGAAGACGAAGTCAAAGGCTACGAAGAAGGACAGTTCTTCAGGCTCTGACTCAGATTCAGAGAGACCGAAGTGCCCACACTGTGGGAAAGGGACACATCCCGAGGAGAAATGCTGGAAGAGGTACCCTCACCTTCGTCTGGGAGCGAAGGGTGGATCTACATCGGAGCCTTCTTCTACCTCTACACCAGCTGTTACCCATGAGTCAGTGTTCCTTCATATCCATGCTTTGGAGGAGGATCCTTCTTCCGTGGTGGCTGCAGTGTCTTCTGTGCAGCCTTGGTTAGTGGACAGTGGTGCTTCGAGTCATATGACTCCCCGAGGTGATTTGTTACAGGATCTCCGTCCATCAGAGGGTTCAGTCACTGTTGGTGACATTTTATTGGTGCCTATTAGTGGTGTTGGCACATTGCCTTTGTTTACCGACCGACCTTCGAGCTCCTTTTCACAGGCCCTACATGTTCCGGATTTGGGCCTTCCCCTCCTCTCAGTTTATGGCCTTACGAGGCTTGGCACACGAGTGATCTTCACTGAGCATGCCGTTGTTATTGAGGATTCTTTTACAGAAGCTGTCTTATCTACAGGTTGGTAGGAGAGCGGGCTTTACAGGCTCCATTCCCCTTCTTTGATGCAGGGTCCTCCAAGGCAGTCTATTGCTACACCCGTTCCCGCTTGTGCACCTTCTATTCCACAGGTTCCTTCCCATCCCCCACCTTCTCTTCCGGTGGTTCCCTCGTACCCCCCATCCCTTTCAGAGGGGGACGATCTCGGTGATTCGGCTGTGGATTCCCTGGCCCCTAGTGTTTTAGAGGGGGATTCCTAGGATCGTGAGGAGCTCCTTCAGTCTACATCGATGGACTTCATCGACATTGGCATTCCTCTTGCCACCCCAGGATCTATTTCCTCTTCGGCCTTTAGCCACATCCAGGATCTGAGAGGGGGTGTTAGCAGTCATGTTTTTCATGCCTTGTCATCTCCTGCCTGTGAGCCTCAGTCTGAGTCAGACGAGGACATTAGGAGCTCTGACATGTCTGTCATGTGTTATGATGGGGGAGGCTAGTCACTCTTGACTGGCTATCTTAGGATGTGTATTTCTTTTTGGCCTCTTTTAGTGGGCAGCCACTGGTTGCCCGGCCACTTTTTGGTCACTGTTGTGGGGCGCCCATTTTAGGGCATTTTAGGGTTTGCGCCCATTTTAGGGTTAGGGTTAGGGTTTGTCCTTTGCCTATTTATAGGCAGTCCCCCTCCCCACTTGATCACTTGTCTTCTTGCAGATTCCGACACTCCTTCTCCCCCGTGGTGGTGCTGCCATCATCATCAGCCTGATCTGGTGCCCTCACTGACGCTGTGGGCTGCGTGCAGGGACTGATCAGTCCATTTCAGTGTATTCAGCATTCATTTCAGTCAGTGCAGATTTCTCTTCCTTATTTTCTGCTTTCTCTCTCTCTCTCCCTCCGTGTTCGTATTCCCTCTTCCGTAGCGCACTCTCACAGGTCTATCGACTATGCTTTGGGAGTGGTTGCAATACCACACGTATTATAATGGCATCGTTGCCTTGGGAACTTATCATTAAAGGAAATGAAAATACTTATATGTTTGCAATATCTTCTACCTCTTGACTATAAGTATTTTGATTCTTATGATCATTGTGTTTATAGCAAGTAGACCCTTAGCAACCAATCTAGTTTTATAGGTTGGCTTGGGGCATCCAAGGATACTTTTCAATTTATACACTCACTTGCATAGCAAAAAATGCTTTCCACTAGGCAAAGAAACCAAATCCCATGTATGATTTTTCTGTAGTGAGATATACTCTAAGTGCATAGTCCTCTCTTGAGAGTGACTATCATATTTGCACATGGCCTCATTATACATAAGAGACTCACCAGTATCTATCACCATAACATAATCCATAATGAATGTACACTGCTCAGGCTAACATCTATCTCTAGTAGACCACCGTAAAATAGGCTATGGGATATATATACATTGTTTAAAATTAGGTTCTTGGGCCAATGGAGAATCAACTACTACAAGTTGTCTAGCTGGTTGTATAGCAACAAGAGGCTCCTTCTAAAATATCACCCCATGTACCTCAATGACCTACTCAAGCTACTTATGCATTTTTTCCTCATGGAAAAAAACATCATGGCTATAGATAACCTTCCGAGCCTAGGGATCCCAAAGGTAATAGCCCATCTCACCTACATTCCCATATTGAAGAAAGATATATTTTATGGACTTAGGATCCTTCTTATTGTGCTTTTTTGGAAACATGGTAGAAAGCCTTACAACCAAAGATATGCAAATGAGCATAAGATGGAGGTTTTCCATACTATACCTTCTTTGCAACATGATAGTCAAGAGTAGTGCATAAGGATCAATTAATCAAATGTACCATAGTGGTAACCACCTCAGTTCAAAAGTGTTGCGGTAAGCTTGCTTGGCTAAGTATATTATGAACTCACTCTTGAACCATCATATTCATGCACTCAACCATGTCGTTCTGGGGTGGGATGTATGGTGTAGTCAATTGATGCTTAACACCCCTCTCATTACAAAACTACTTAAAGGATTTAGATACATACTCTCCGCCATTATCAAATCATGAGGTATATCTAGACCTTATGTGAGTTATCATCAATGAAAGTAACAAAATAACTCACACCACCTAAAGACTTGTAGGGTATAGACCACAAATATCAAAATGAACAAGAGCCAAAGGCTCACCCATGCGCATAATGCCAAACTTCTTATGCGAACTATGAGTAGGATTATGGTGTTGAATTTGATGAAGTCTTCTCTTTTGTCATCAAGAAGAAACCCTACGCTTGGTATTGGCTTTGGTTGTGTAGCTAGATGTAGACATCTATCAGATGGATGTCAAGATGCCTTCCTTACATGGGGACTTGCATGATGAGACTTATATGTAGCAGCCTAAGGGATTTGAAAAAAAAGACAGGGAACACCTAGTGTATAAGTTGAGAAAGAGCCTTCATAGCCTTAAGCAGGCACCTAGGAAACGGCACCACAAGTTCAATGCCTTCATATACTAACAGGGATATACCCGTAGTGACATGGAACCATGTTCATATATGAAGAAGGCCTGTGATGGTAGCCTTATGATTTTGGTACTCTATGTGGATGATATACTGATTATTGGGAGTGCTCATGAGGAGTTGATGCCTTGAAAGATTAGCTCAAGAAGAGCTTTGAGATGAAGAACATGGAAAATGCCTCACATATTCTTGGGATGGTGCATCACATGCAATCACTCTAAGTGGCTTCTTTACTTATCGGAGAAGGAGCACATCGAAAACATCCTTGAGCAGTTTCATATGCACGATGTTAAGTCCATTGGCTATACTTTACATTTTCATGTGAAGCTTAGTCAAGTTGATTGTTCGCAGTCTGATGAGTAGAAGGCTGTGATGGCCAAGATCCCTTACGCATTTGTAGTATGCAGTTTGATGTATGTAGTGATAGCCACTTGTCTAGACATAGCATTTGTAGTGGGAGTTGTGGCACCTATATGGCTACATCTAGCATGTGACACTGGGATGCTATAAAGGGTATTATGAGGTACCTTAAGGGCATTGTAGATAGATGCATATGTTATGGTAGCTAGTATACAAGAGTTGTGGGGTAGACCGACTGTGATTATGAAAAACATATAGACAGTAGAAAATCCACATCTGGCTATGTCTCCATCTTTAGTGGAAGCATCGTTTCTTGGATGTCCAGGGTGTAGAAATGTATGGCATTATCTACTACAGAGGCAGAGTATCTTGTAGCCATTGAGGCTTACAAGGAGGTTCTCTAGTTAGGCCGTTTGGTTGTAGACTTTGGTATTACTAATGTGGTCCTTGTACATGAGTGGCATTCAATGGACTAAGAATCTGGTCTTCCATGTAAAGACAAAGCACATTGAGATGCGCTATCACTTCATCAGGGAGGTGGTAGAGGATAAGTCTATTAAGCTTGTCAAGATCTCGATTGATAAGAATCTTGTAGATCTACTCACTAAAAGTCTCTCAATAGAATATTTTGCCTTTCTTAGGAAGATGATAGGCATAGGATGAGATGACCTCTATTCCTCATTCTATTGTACTTTATATGCATTTGTACTTTGTCACTTTTCTCTTATTCTCTCCTCACTAGGGGCTTACCTTTAAGTGAGAGGTTGTTGGAGGTAAAGGTTCCTGTGCCTAGCTGCATACTTGTACACTATAGGTGATGGACACCCATCATTATCACTTCAATCTTTATTCTTTTAGTGACATTTGAATAAGGGAAGGCATGTCACACATTGTGACTGTTGGAGTTCCCACATACACTGTTTCTCTCTCTTGCTCTCTTGCTCTCTTACTCTCTTGCTGCATCTGCAATAGCTCTTGCTTTGCTCTTCCTTCCACTTGTGTACTTTCACTATGGCTCTACCTTTCAAAGTGCACCACAAATATGATAGTGTTTGAACTTCACCCTTCTTAAAGACATTGAAAATGAAATACATCACCACTTAATAGACCTTGATGATAGACATTGGTAACAATGGTGCCATGGTTGTAGGTGTAGGGCTCTCTTAGTTCCCACATAATGAATGTATGTTGGTGCCTGTAATCTACCTTGAGTAATATGAAATACATAACATGCAATGTTAACAACTTAACATGCTCTTTATCATTCTTTACACTACCTATCATCATAAAAAGACCCATCTTATCTCAATAATAGTACATGAAGTCATCCAACTCGTAAACATACACAAGCCTTCACCACCCTCGCCTCCATGCACAATGCCTCATCACCTCAAGATCCTCCTATCGCCAACATGGCACTTGCCATCAAATTACTAGCTACCCCTTCAAGGTGATTATGTGTTCCTTCAAGTGCATTATATGTGTGTGTATGAATGCATGTGCATGTGTATGTGCACAAGCACACATGCAAGCATATGTGTGTGTGTGTGTATGCATTTGCACAATCTATATAAATGTGTATTCAAGACAATGCTCACGCATAATTATCAAGACAATTGCTCAAGCATAGTGTGTATATTTATAGATACTTGTGTGCTTGTAAATATGTACATACATATGTACAAACATGTGACTTTTTTTTGAACCATATGCGTTTCCCATTAAGATAATGCTCCAGCAAAATGTTTGTGTGTGTGTGTGTGTGCATGCGTGGGGGGGCGGAGAGAGAGAGAGAGAGAGAGAGAGAGAGAGAGAGAGAGAGAGAGAGAGAGAGAGAGAGAGCATATATGAGTTCACATAAGAGAGCATTAGGTGGTACTTAAAGTTGGAGCAATCGTCCTTGAGATAATATCTTGGAGAAGTCCCACATGAGTTTAGTATCGTTGTAAGGGTGAACTTCCACATCCTAGTAGTAGGGAGGAGGGGTAGGAGTTTACTATCGTCGTAAGGGTGGACTTCCACATCCTAGTAGTAGGGAGGAGGGGAAGGAGGGTACGGGGGCGGGTGGGGGTGGGGGTGCGGGTGAGGAGGGGAGGAAGGGGGGGGCTTCTTGTGGGGGGGAGGAGGCGGAGGTGGTGGGAATACGTGGGGAGCTATAACAGGGGAGGGCTTGTAGACAGGAGAAGGTGGTCCCTCTCCAATACCAGGGAAAGGAGGCGCTGGCGCCGGCTTCGCATTCTTAGGAGCCGGTGGAGCATGCCAGCTGGGCATGCGGGGCGGTTTTGCGACGCCAGTGGGTGGCGCCACCCCGGAGTAGTAGCCCTCCGGGTGGGCCGCCGCCAGCTTTACGAGAATCGTTGACTGGTGGCTTTCCTTTCGATGGGTACGTGGGCGGGCAGCCGCCTGGAGCCTCCCAAAGAAGCTAGCACACGTTGCCGCATGGGGCCGCCAGCTCAGAAGCCCGGCGTCCGCCACGTGGTCGCCGCCACCTATGGGCGGCAGCTGAGCCGAGGAGGACCGCGGCTTCATGTGGAGGTTACAATGGGAGAGAGGGCTTTTCCCGTCCAGCTCAGCCACGCAATAAGAAGAAGCGATGAGTGCTGCTGCTGCTGCTCTACTCTCGTTAATTGATTGTAGGCTCACTGGGATGCTGAACAGCCCTTCATGATCGGTCCTCCCCTTCTCAACACGAGTGCTTGTTGATTCGTTGCCCTTCACCAGCACGCACCATGCTCTCACCTCTGCATCTGCAATTTCACAAGAGATACACGTTCCATTGTGTCACTACCATCCTTCTCTAGAAAAACTTATATATCCATCATTCTGCTAGTACACATTTCTTGTAAGGACCTACGGGTGCACCACGAGTTTAGCTCTCTATGGGAGACATTATTCCACCTTCACACACACACACACACACACACACTCTCTCTCTCTCTCTCTCTCTCTCTCTCTCTCTCTCTCTCTCTCTCTCTCTCTCTCAACATTGTAGTGCACATGCATACTCCTTGTTAGGAATTCACCATCATAGTTTCGAGAGTTTTTGTAGGTTCAAATGCCTAGTTCTTGCATTATTTACAATCAATTTGCTAGCCGAAGTGAATGTGTAACTTGTTAATATCTAGAAGTTACATTTTTCTTTTTCTTATATTAAATAGGCATTAACGTGTTCAACAAACAAATCATTGGAAGGCTAATGCTTAAAAGAGTTAATTTGCAAAACTTCAATCAAGAAAAAATCAAATATGTCCTTTAAATTATGAGTTGTTACCTTGAATAGAGTTTCAACTAAATGCAATCAACAAAAGTGTATATTTCAAACAAGATGTAAATTGCAAACTAAAGAGCATGTATACAAGATATAAGCTCTATACAACCCTTGGTGCTGACCACATTCTTTCCTCTTATTGTATTCAAGTAGTGGAGAAAGGTGTTATCACGCACATTTTTCCAAGATCTCGTTTTGAAACAATCCAAACAAGTCCATGATGGCCAACTAAGTTCTAAGAGTTTCAATATTTTGTTCACATTACATTTATTAAGTAGTTGGTTACCCAATCATTTCTTAAGCATAGCTTTATACATAAACCCACTAGTGAGGTAACACACCATCTCTTGGGTGTGAAAAGAGTATACTAGCTAAATTTGAAACATTTACTATACAAGAATTCAATCAACAAGCCACTCAAGAAACACAACAAAGCATGAAAACTAAGCCACATTACAAAATGCAGGTAAAAACATCTCACATCATGAATACTAGGCGTTCCGCGCGGGTGCGAATTTTGCGGGTGGGGGTGAGTGCTGGACATGTGGCACCTGCCCCCATGTTCTCTTTTTCTTCTTGTGGGGGAGGTGGGGGCTGCCACGTGGCACCCGCCCCCCACCTCTCCTTAACTAATAGTATAGATGAGCTTCAAGTTTTGATTATCTCACCTTTGATATGCCAACTTCAAACTCCTCTCATTTTGATTGCATGCTATTAAAACTGGGAAGCTATTATGATCTGTATTTATAAGGTCCTAAAACAACATGTCACCATCAAGTAAGGGGAGACTTGATTTTTCATTCTTTCTAACTTGGACTAGGAATGTTCCGATATTTCTAACCATATCAAGTATCGATTTCATGAAGCCATGCAAAGGTAGATGGGGTAGACTACCTACTAAGCATTTCATAGAGCTCTTACCATTTATTGATGAAGTGCTTTTAGTAATTGTGAGAAGTTATTCTTAATGCTAATATTATAGATGTGTTACAACTCATGATTACTAACGAGAACTGTGATAGAGGTTTGAGATATAGGGGATAAACAATAGACCTTGGCAGGCGTGAGAGCTTTACTAAGATCACCAACTGCTAGTGACAAGTCCATACTGGGTTCATATGGGATCATTAAGTCATCATGCGAGGGGGGGGGGAGAGACAGAGGGGCATATCACCATCCAAGTTACCTAAAGGCGGAGTTAATATTGAGAGAGGGAGGGAGAGAGAGAGAGAGAGAGAGAGAGAGAGAGAGAGAAACTTTTGATGGAGGAGCTGGATCGACTGAAGTAGCCCACGCCGCAAACGTCGCAGTAGACTCTGCCCTCCACTCTCATTGTGACCGCACCTGCATCACCAGCACCAGCTGCAGTAGCTGCTGAATCAGCGAACATATGGGACGTCGTCCACCCATAAGCGCCCGGGTTACTCCTCGTGATTATTGCATTCATAAGGAGAAGCCATGAAGCGCTATGCAACAACAAGCATCTTGCATGACTAGTTATCACAGGGGCTATAACCATTGCTGCCATTTGGTTCAATGAATTATGCTCCCTTTGGAATTTATATATGTAGATAGAGAGAGAGAGAGGGAGGGAGAGGGAGAGGGAGAGAGAGAGAGAGAGAGAGAGAGAGAGGGAGAGGGAGAGGGAGGGAGAGAGTGTCTCTGTGGTGGGAGGGGCGTGCATGTCTGATCCCGAGCATGTGAAACGGCAGAAACGTCTCATACACATGCACGTCACCTGTGTAACGTCGTTTTCTATGTTCTGGTTACCGTTGCATTATTTCTAGACGCATTTCAAGTTTGAGGTTTAACATCCTCCAAGCTAATATCTTTCTAAACTTATATTTCATTTGTCTTTATACATCTCTACGGTAGATCCCAAAAGGTGGTAACTTTTTTTTATAATGCGCAATTTATTTATTGAGAATGAAAAAACATCTAGAGATGGACAGGCAATGTCGTATGCTTATCTACACTTAGTGAGCCTATGAAAGGCTACCTTATACACATCCCTTTTTTCTAAGTCTATCTAATAAAACAAGCATATCCTCTTTACACATATTGACTAGAACTTCTTTGCTAAGAGGCCCTTCCTTCTTCATCACCACTCTGTTTCTATTCTTCCAGAGTGTGGTGAGAACAATAGCTCTTATGATATTCCACACTTTGATAGTCTCTTCATCAATTTTCCCTGGATCGCCTAGGAGTGCAACTCTTATTCCTATGCCCTCATTGAATTGTGCTAGCTTCATCCATTCTTTCATGCTTTTCTAGGCCCCTCTGGCAGCTCTGTAGAACCAAAAGAGATCATTGTTCATCTCGGTATGAGTGTAGCATAGAGCACACAGTGAGCTACAATCCTTGAATTTTGCCACTTTATCTCTTGTAGGGAGTTTCTTTGCAACAATCCTCCACAACAGTCGGTTCAGCCTTCTACTAAGAGAGGCCTTTAGATCCCTCTTCAATCTGAACTTACACACATGGGAGGAGGTATTAGGATATTGATACTTCCACTCATTTGCAACCTTGGAGAGGCAATGGTCCTGTTGGCTTTGACAAAATCCCTCCTCTTCCTCATCCTCTATGCTGGTTTCCCTTTGTGGTTACCAAGACACATTAAAGCCTTTTTGGGGCCAACCTTAGCACCTGTCAGCCAATAGTCTTTGACTTCATCAATCATGTGCTAGAGCAAATCAAATTCATCTTGAGTGAGACTGAACTTTAGCTGTATGTCCTCCTTGGCCATGACTTTACACTCCTGCTGGTTCTAGATATATTCCCATCTAACCACACCTTTAGAGGTCAAAGCCTTCTTTGTTCTATTTGTGATCCCCTCTGAGATTTCCTTATTTTTGTAGGCATAAGGACAAGTCCAGATGGATTGCAACAATGCTGTGTCACCTTTTCTTGAGTCGCATTCCTACCAGTTGTTGGGGGTAAAGGCGCCTCCGCCTAGCCACCCGTGTATTACTATGCTGACAATACCCGCCACTGCACATTGTAGGTGGCGGGTGCCTGTCATAGTCAATTATTCTTTATTCTTTTAGTGACAGTTTGGATAAAGGAAGGCCCAGCCACACATTGTGGTTGTTGGAGTTTCCACTTTTGAGTCTCTCTCCCTCTTGGCTCTTGCTCTCCATCCGCCATAGCTCTCATCGCCAAGCTTCTTCCTCCTGGGTTCCACTTCCCTTTCAACTGGTATCAGAGCAAAGGCATTGGAGCTTGCTCGACATTCTCTTCAGCCCAGATTCGAAGAGCTTCAACTTGAGCTTCAATGGCAGCCATGGCATCTTCATTTGCAGGTATGTTTTGATCTCCCGCCTCCTCCTCGAGCTTCCGAACCTTCATTGGTTTCTTCTCATGCTGCATTGGAGCCCCCTCGACATTGCCAAGTGCCTCTGAGGCCTATTAAAGACCCCTAGTCCCTAGGAATAGGCAGTGCAAATTTCGACGCATTTTTAGGGGTTGGGCTAACCTGCTCCTAACATTTCACTGCTCTTCCTCGGCTTCTCGGCACTCTTGGCAACCTTCTTGAGCATTGTTGGACTCTTGGGCATTAGTACTTGGCTCCCCGTGATTGATTCGAGTGCTTCCCCCTTCAGCCCTTTGCTGTATACACAGTCCCAGGACTGTCAAAATAGGGCAATTTACTATTTGATGCTTCTTGGCATTGGCCATTTGATACCTATTGATGATTGGTGATGCCCGGAGGTTATGGGATGCTATGTCTATGCTTTGGGACTAATTTGGAGCAGATTTGAGAACCGTTTTGAGCTTCATTTAATAGTAAATTGCTTGCTGTAATACTGTGGGCTGAAGCTCATTTACTTGGTGTATATATTGGTTCATGCGGGTGGAGGTGTGAATGATCATACCGATGTATTTAGAGGTTGTCAAATGCTTCTTCTTAGTTCCGAAATGTTTTTGAGCTTGGAATAGGCTCTGCCTTGGTCGTCATCACTGGCATTTGGCTTCAGTCGGCATGCTTTGGACCGGTATGCTTATGGTCACTATTTGACATTTAGGCTTCTTGCATTTATGCTTTGGTCAAATATGGGTGCCACTTGGTTTGCCCATGCTTGACAGTTACTTGGAGCTTCATCTTTATATGTATTTGAGCATTTTGGATTTACTCCCCATTACATTTGGTTGTCAGTTGCATGCTCTTTGAATGCTTTCAGGCTTATGCTTTACGAGTCTGAGATACCCTGGGATTTATGCTCCGGATGTACCCTACTGGGATTTGGCATGTCTGATGCTATGTATTCGATGTATTAGAGTGTTGCTTGCTCTCTTTGCATCTGAATTCACTTCTAGTGGGATCCTCCTGGTATTTTCGGATGTACACAGAGTCTTATTTATAGATGAGCTTGAGCTTGTGGGACAGTTGCATGCATTTGCTCTCTTGAGAGCTTTATGTTAGCAGTTTGTCTGTAGTGGGCTGATTTGATACACCTATTGAGGCATGCACCTATCTGTGTCATAGGTTTTTCAGTTTTGTATGCATCTTGGGTAGCTATGCATTGAGCTTCGTGCTCTATCAGTTGTGCTTGTGCTTGGTCTCTTCTCTTACCCCTCAAGACCCATTACATGCATGACTTCTAGACCTATGAGATGTCTCTTGCATGACAAGTGATTGGTTTGATAGTTCTTGGTACGTTCTTGCCCCTAGACACTCACTGTTGGATGTATCTTGCTATTTGGCAGTTGCAGTGACATATGTATTAGTGATTACTTCATTTTGGGACAGTTTTACGCACTGTTATCATTTATTACAGCAAGTTAAAATCTGCAGATTTTGAGCACTTCTATGAGGGTAATGTTTACTATTTGATGTTATCTTGGTCATATTTGGTGGGCAGGTGCTTCTCTTGGTAAAATCCACTCTTTCAGTCACTTTTAGCAGTGGTTTTAGTGCATTTTTTGCTAATTACATCAACCTGCAATTTTACTTTTTTGCTTTGATTTGGGACATCAACCTACAACTCTCTTTAACATTGCCAAGTTGGATGGTACCAACTATGGGTATTGGAAGTCCCAAATATAGCAGGTTTTGGTGCAGAAGTTGCATATTAAGCCCTTACATTTCAAGGGTGTTAAACTTGAGGATATGGATGATGATGTTTAGATGGAAGTTGATAAGCTATGCAAGTCTACCATTATTTTGTCACTCTTAGAAGAGGTCCATCATGATATTGTTGAGAATGAAAAGCAAAGTGCATGGGATTTATGGGAGAAGATTTAGGAGCTCTATGTGCAGCAGAGTCCTGCGTCATAGATGTATGGCTGAAGCAGCTAATGGACCTTCGCATGAAGGAGGGGACCTCCCTTTCATCTCATTTCAGTCAGTTTCATGCTATCATGAAGAGTCTCTTGTCATAGGGTATTGAGTTCAAATACAACTTGCAACTGTTGTTTCTGCTTGGTACCTTGCCTGAATCATGGAATGCCTTCCATACTGCCATATGCAGGAACAAACTTGATGGGCTGAAAATCAAAGATGTTGATAGTGCTTTATTGACTGAGGAAATCAAGAGGAGAAACAATGATGCTTCCCGCTCTTCACATGCATTGACTGTTAGAGGTGGCAGACATGGTAGGCATGATAATGATCATAAGGGCAGGGACTCTCAGAAGTCCAGGTCCAATTCCCATGGTCGCAGTAAGTCCCGTGGATGGAAGTCTGATCTTACCTGTCATTATTGTGGGAAAGAAGGACATATTAGGTCGCAATGCCATAAAATGCACGATGATAAGTGCAAGGAAAAGGGAAAAGAAAAAGTGCATGAAAAGTCTTCTGAGTGCAGTATTGTACCTGCAAAGTCTAGTGTGAAGATAGAAGAGGTTAATGTCATGTAGACCACTGATTCAGATGATGATTACATACTTGTAGCTTCCTCATGCGATGCCTTACAGGCTTCTGAGATACATTCTATGTATGCGCAGTGCAGGCTCTTGGATTCAGGTGCATCCTTTCATGTGACACCCTTTCGAGATTGGTTTCATACCTATCGTATCATGCCTGGTTCTGTGCGTCTTGGTGATGATAGGTCTCTTGACATTGTGAGCATTGGAGATCTTAGGCTACAGTTTCCTTCTGGCAGTTCTTTTGTTTTGCATGATGCATGCCATGTACTTGCATTGATTCGTAGCCTTATGTCAGTTGGACAGCTTGATGATGCATGGTATTTTATGTATTTTGGAGACTCTGCATGGAAGATTACTCGTGGCAGGCTTGTGCTTGCAAGAGATGCCAAGTCTAGCAGCCTCTATCCCTTACTTGTATCTAGAGCTATATTGGGTCATGTTTTGTCTGTGGGGTCTATTCCCCATGTATCCCTTTAGCATGCTCGTTTGGGGTATATGTCTCTTAAAGGAATGAAAATGCTCCGTGCTTTGCAGTATCTTCCGCCTTTTGACCCTTCACATTTTGATTCTTGTGATCACTATTTGTATGGTAGGGAGACTAGAAATACGCATAAAAAGTTTGGTAAGAAATGCATGGGTGAGCCCTTGGCTCTTGTGCACTCAGATGTATGTGGGCCCATGCCCTGTCAGTCACTTGGTGGGGCAAAGTACTTTGTTACTTTCATAGATGATTATTCACGTAAGGTTTGGGCTTATCCCATAAAGAGAAAATCGGATGTCTTAGACACATTTCAGCGTTGGCTTGCATTGGCAGAGAACTAATCTAGGAAAAGGCTAAAATGCCTAAGTTCAGATAATGGGGGTGAGTATGTATCACGTGCTTTTGAGCAGTTTTGTGATGAGCAGGGTATTAAGCATCAGTTGATTGCCCCTTACACCCCTCCTCAGATATGGATGAACGCATGAATAGGACCATTCAGGAAAGGGTCTGTAGCATAGCCAAGCTGACTTATCGCTGCACTTTTGGGCTGAGGTAGTTACTACTGCAGTGCATCTTATTAACAGGTCGCCTAGTAGTGGCATTGACTTTCAGGTTGCAGAGGAGGTATGGGCAGGCAAGCCCCCCTCTTATGATCATTTGCGTGTCTTTAGATATGAGGCATTCTACCATGTGCCCAAGGACAAATGCAATAAGATGGATCTTAAAAGTGTCAAATGCATTTTCATTGGCTATGGAGATGCAGGAGAAATGGGTTACCATCTATGGGATCCGTAGGTCCGGAAAGTGATCCGCAGCCATGATGCCATCTTTCATGAGGACAACATGCATATGCATCCTAAGAAAGTGGTTGAGGTACACAGAGTTATCTTTCAAGAGGAGCTACCTACTCCTGTTCAGCTCGCTCCACGGCCAACTAGATAGCGTGCGGCATCACCTGATGCTCATGGCCCAGATGCTAGACATGTTGATGTTAGAAAGGATGTCGATTAGGTAGCAGAGCGTGGGTTGAGGCGTTCTACTAGAGATACACAACCTCCTGACCGTTTTGCGCCCTCTATGGATTATGTACTGGTTATAGATGCAGGAGAGCCTCTCATTTATGATGAGGCTATGCACAGGGGTGATTGTCACTCTTGGGAGAGGGCTATGCAGTCTGAGCTTGACTCATTGCATAAGAATCAGACTTGGGATTTGGTTTCCTTGCCTCAGGGTAAGAACACTTTGTTATGCAAAGTACCCCTGAACATCCCAAGCTGGCATACAAGGCTCAATTGGTTGTTAAGGGTTTGAAGCAGGAGCATGGTGTTGACTTTGATGAAGTCTTTTCTCCTGTGGTCAAGATGACCACCCTACGCTTAGTCTTGGCCTTGGTTGCACAGCTTGACCTGGACTTGTACCAGATGGATATCAAGACGGATTTTTTTACATGGGGACTTGCATGATGAGATTTACCTGGAGTAGCCTAAGGGCTTTCTAGACCCTAGTAGGGAACACCTAGTGTGCAAGCTAAAGAAGAGTCTATATGTCTTGAAGCAGGCACCTAGGGAATGGTACCATAAGTTTGATGCATTCATGCAGTCATAGGGCTACAGCCGCAATGCTATGGATCCGTGCTTGTACACGAAGAAAGCCCATGATGGTTCCTTACTGATTTTGGTACTCTATGTGGATGACATGCTTTTAGTAGGGACAGCTCATGAGGAGCTAGATGCTCTTAAGGCTCAGCTCAAGAAGAGCTTTGAGATGAAAGATCTGGGACATGCCTCTCATATACTTGGTATGCACATTATGCATGATCGATCTCAGGGACTACTCTATCTGTCACAGAGGGAGTTCATTCATAAAGTCCTTGAGTGCTTTCGCATGTAGGATGTTAAGCCTATTGGCTGTCCATTACCTTCTCATGTGAAGGTTTCATAGGCCAATTGTCCATAGACAGATGAGAGCAGAGGGCCCAGATGGCCAAGATTCCCTATGCATCAGCCATGGGCAGTCTTATGTGTGCCATGATAGCTACCCATCCAAATATTGCTTTTGCAATTGGGGTTGTGGCACGTTATATAGCTACACATGGCAAGACCAAAAGTAGCAGTATATACAAGTGTAGACCAAAAGTAGTAGTATATACAACCACATAAGCATTTCGGATAGCCAAGTCTTTCAAAAATTTTTGCATACCTCCCTTTCCAAAATTCAAAGCAAGAGGCAATCATGTTTCTAGTTCATGGATCTTGCCATCTTTCCAAAACTTGATAAGTTGTCGTGCCAAGGTCCTTTGGTAAGCAGCATCCTTTCATGTTATAAACTATCACACCACATATATCTTTTCCATGTTTTAGGGGCTATTTCCCATCCCCTTTCCTCTTGTCCTCTGTCATGTAATTTTTGCCCTTTAACTAAAGATCATCCCCTTTCCTCTTGTCCTTTGTCATCCAAATTTTTCCCTTTAACTAAAGATCTTACATGTATTTAACCAATTTATCTAATACATGTTCCCTAATAGTGGAACCAATAGGTGTAGCCATAAGGTTAGCCATAGAAGTAGGTGGCTTACTGTAAACATAATTTTTTAATTTGCATGTGATAGTGGGAAAGCTAGATATATGCAATCTTTCTCTTCTTCTATGTTTTTTCACCAATGTAGTAATAGCATCCTTAACATACCTCCTCCACTCTGTTTTAAGCTCTATCTCTATAGTATGATCCTCTAGCAAATCATCAAGCTTCTCTTCAAATTCAAGAATTGCCACTTATAGAAACATTTATATTTTCTAACTTGCAAGAGCTTGCTATTCTGCAAGATCTAACTGCTCAAACTGACTTTCAAATTCTCTTAATAACTATGTAGCCACAAGACCCTTATTGGGTTTTAGAACCAACTCCTGAAAAGTCTTACGGATAATCAAACTGGTGCCTTCAATGTAAAATTCTTCCCTGAGTTTCTTTTTGAAAGCTTTCTAGTTAGCATCTTGTATGCACAATTCAGTACCTTGGGCTTTCAATTCATGTAGAGTGGCCCGTACAAAATATCATCTCCATGTAAGTTGAGCCACCCCAAAGAACTCCATCTTTTAAGCATAGGTATGCAAATATGCAAATACATTCCTACCATCAAACAACTTCATCTCATGCTCTACTATGTGTAGAGGATTCATTACAATAGTTTTCGTTTGAGCAAAAGTCTACATCACTTGTTGTTGTTGTCATACTTGCATAATCATGTTCATATTATGCACTGAAGATAAGGATTTAAATAATCAAGGAATTTTGTTTGCACTTTGCATGACGCACAAGCACATCTAGATAGCCTAGGCACAACTTCTTTAGTGCATCCATATTTCTGTGTGTAGCATCTGTTGAATGGTTACATAGCATCAATTTTATATTGCATTTTTTCTCAAATCAAGAGTGGATGGGCATGAAACTCATTTCAAAGAGCATATTCTCTAGGACACGTTGAATGGAATCAAGCAGGTATATCTGAAGAAAAAAACATCTCCTGAAGACATGAAGAAGATTTGGAAGTTATATGTTTAGTCATTGTGGCAAAAAGCATATAGTGATGAAGGGTTTCAAGGCACCAACAGGGAAGTCAAAGAAGGCTATTATCGAAACACAAGGGGAGTTGATTAGAAGAACCTTCAAAGGGTGGAAGCAGTTGAGAGAAGAAAGGAAACTGATGTGTGGCTAGCTAGCAATACTCCAGGAAGCAACACTGATAAGATCAATTGAAGGGTGCCAAAATAAAGACAAACAATCATTTGATATGCTGAGGTGGAGGGATGGATATTATAGCTAATTTTTGTCTGGCTTGAGAGAAGAAAGGAGATGTCAAAGACTTCTTTTGCTAGCTTAACGACTTGTGTTCGAGACTCTTTGAATTTTTGAAGATGAATGAATGTCTTTATGCTCTTGGTGGAAGGTGACTAGTCAATGACGAGGACGTTGGAATTCCTGGGAGTGATAGCAAAAGATTCAGTGATTAATGGCAATCAAGAAAGCATTAAAGACGGCATTCCTGACGGACCATGACGACATACAGATTAAGGAAGATGGCCTAATTGACAAAGACGACGATGGCATTACAAATGGCATAGGAAGTATGAATGAAAATCAGGGTGGCCTGGTTAATCAGACTATTATGGCGGCTTATGAGAAAAGACAGTAGTATATTTGAAGCATCGCAGGCATAAAATGGCATGCAGAAGGACACTCTAACTCACACGGAGTCTGTTTCATGGTAGTCAAATTGAATATGGTGGACCGAGGCTCAACGATTTGAAAGATGGAATACAACGATAATGATAGTAAGATTAGCTAGAAGGCCGTTAAAATTTCACAAAGCATAAATAGGTTTATTCCAGCCACTGCAGGATGAAGGCATTATAGACAAAACAATGGTAGATGATGATGAAGATCATCAACAGGAGGAAGTCGAGGTTGATGACTCGCTCATAGATTCGTGGCGCATTGTATGTCGTATCCCCTTGCCCTACACTTCTCGGAGGATCCTAGTATGGGAGACTGCATAAATTATACTAGCTATCACGATGGGACTCTATACATGGTCCCGGGACATTTGAATGGCATCCACGCAGCTGATTTGGTCTCTGTAATAATACTGGTCATTGTATCTAAAGTTTTGAAAAGATCTCGGACTTTGCTTTTGCATAAGTGGTGGCAAAACAACTTAATGGCAATTGCTGATTTCGAAGATGGTGACGACGTTCTGTGCTGGGTATGTGGCAGTTTATTCGACGGTTCACACCAGTTGACTATGTAAAAGCCTTAAGGCTTAAGGCTCATTGAGTTTTTTTTAAAAAACGTGGAAGGAAAAGCAATGTATTAAAAAGCCTATGCTTTTGGAAAGCAAAAAAGCATACTCAACATGATAGTGTGGATGAGAAAACTATAAAAGGAGAAGCAAGTGGAGAGGTAAGGGCCTTCCCCTTTGATTACAATTGTATTTTGTGAGAGAGAAGAGTGGAGGGTCGCATGCTAGAGTGAGCTCTTGTCGTGCCAATTTGAAAGTTGGAGCTTTTGGATGTCAAAGCGCCGAGCGTTGGCTCAAGGTTGTTAAGGTACGAGAATATATTTCACTTGGTTTTTTTTCGAATTGTTGGTATTTTCGTTGTGTGATGCTCTACTCGAATTTGGGTTTTAGTTGTTTGAGCTACAAGAGGCATTGTTTATTGTTTTGTTTTTCGTGTGTGGTTTGTGTGGTGCCTGTCAAAACATTTAAATTTTTGAGTTGTGTTGTGTATTTGACAAAGTCAATTATCCCAACCGGCACTCCTTAACGTCTCGTTATCGGATTGTGAGTGAGGCTGGCTCTCGATCACCGCTCGCATAACAACGTAAGGTTTGGGCTTATCCCATAAAGTAGAAATATGATATCTTGGCTATCTTGCAGCGTTGGCTTACTCTCACAAAGACCAATAATGGGGGTGAGTATGTCTCACGTGTCTTTGAGCATTTTTGAGCAAGGTATTAAGCATTAATTGACAGCCCCGTACATCTGTCCCCAAAATGGTATGGTTGAGCATATGAATAGGAATATCCAGGAGAGGCTCCTTAGCCAAGCAGGCTTACCATAATATTTTTGGTTGAGGTAGACTCTATTGCCGTGCATCTCATTAATAGTTCACCTTGCAGTGGTATTGAGTTCCATGTTGCAGAGGAGGTATGGATAGGAAAGCCTCCCTCATATGCTCATTTGCATATCTTTAGACGTGAGGTCTTCTGCCATGTGTCCAAGGACAAATGTAATAAGATGGATCCTAAAAGTATGAAGTTCATTTTCCTTGGCTATGGAGATATGGATGAGATGGGATATCATCTTTTGGATCTGCAGGTGCACGAAAAGTGATTCGTAGTTGTGATGTTGTGTTCCATGAGGACAAAATGTATATGCAACCTGAGAAAGTTATTGAGATACACAGGGTTATCTTTTAGGAGGATCCCCCTACTCCCGCACCAGCTAGCTAGAAAGCCTACACCAATAGCCACAATCATCATGGGTAGGATATTAGACAATATGTTAGACATGATCTTGGATAGGCAACACAGCTTGCATTGAGGCATTCTACTAGAGATAGACCACCTACTCACCGCTATGAGCCCTCCAATAAATTATGTCTTGGTTATAGATACAAGAGAGCTTCTCACACCTATGATAAGGCTATGCGCACGGGTGATAGTCACTCCTAGGAGAGGGCTATGGAGTGTGAGATTGACTCGTTGCATAGGAATCTTACGTGGGATTTGGTTTCCTTGCCTAATGGCAAGTGGACTTTGCCTTACAAGTGGGTGTATAAGTTGAAAAGTATCCGTGGACATCCCAAGTCAGTATACAAGGCCAGATTGGTAGCAAAGGGTTTTAAGTAGGATCATGGTGTTGACTTTAATAATGTAGTCTCTCCTGTGGTGAAGATGACTACCCTATGCTTAGTCTTGGCTTTGGTTGCCTAGCTTGACTTGGACTTATATCAGTTGGATGTCAAGACAGCTTTCTTACATGGGGACTTGCATGATGAGATATACAAGGATCAACCAAAGGGCTTTGTAGAGCTTGGCAAGGAACACCTAGTTTGCAGATTGATGAAGAGTCTTTATGGCTTGAAGCAAGCCCCTAGGGAATGGCACCACAAATTTGATGTACTCATGTAGTCACAGGGCTACAATCGTAGTGCTATGTATCCATTCTTGTACACAAAGAAAGCCCGTAATGGTTTATTATTTATTTTGGTACTCCATGTGGATGACATGCTTTTAGCAGGGAAGGCTCATGATGAGCTAGATGCTCTTAAGTCTCAGCTCAAGAAGAGATTTGAGATAAAAGATTTGGGGCACATTACACATGATAGGTCTTAAGGATACTCTATTTGTCACAGAAGGAGTATATCCATAAAGTCATTGAGCACTTCGGTATGCAGGATGTGAAGCCTATTGGTTTTCCATTGCCTTCTCATATGAAGGTATCATAGACTGATTATCCATAGACATATGAACAAAGGGCCAAGATGACCAAGTTTTCCTATGCATCTATAGTGGGTAGTCTTATGTATGCCACGATAGCCACCCGTCTAGATATTGCATTTGCAATTGGTGTTGTGGCATGTTATATGGCTACACCTGGCAAGAGGCATTGGGATGTTGTGAAGGGTATCATGAGGTACCTGAAGGGCACTATTGATATGCGCATATATTATGGCAGCCACGATACAGAAGTCTTGGGATACATTGACTCTGACTATACAGGACATGCAGATAGTAGGAAGTCCACTTCTGGCTATATGTTCACATTTACTGGAGGTGTTGTTTCATGGATATCCAGGGTGCAGAAATGCACGGCCCTTTCTACGACACAAAGGCTGAGGATGTTGCAGCCACCACCACTGAGGCTTGCAAGGAGGCCATTTGGTTGGATTGTTTGATTGTTGATCTTGGTCTTACAGATGCTATCCCTACACTACATTCAGATTCTATGAGTGCTATCTAGTTAGCCAAGAATCCACCAGTCTTCCATGCGAAGATGAAACACATTGAGGTGAGGTATTACTTCATTCGTGAGGTCATTGAGGACAAGTCTATTGACCTTGTCAAGATCCCAACTAACGAGAATCATGTAGACTTGCTCATGAAAAGCCTCTCTACAGAGCACTTTGCCTTCCTTAGGAGGTTGATAGGCATTGGATGAGATGACATATTTCCTCATCCTGTTGTATCTATGTGTATGTTGTACTATCTTTTATTTTTTCTATTCACTCCTCACTAAGGCACATTTGCCTTTAAGTGAGAGGTTGTTGGGGGTAAAGACGCCTATGCCTAGCCGCATGTGTATTACTACACTAACAATACCCCCGCCTGCACATTGTAGGCGGGGGGTGCCCATCACTATCACTTCATTCTTTATTCTTTCAGTGACATTTGAATAAAGGGAAGGCCAGTCACACATTGTGACTATTGGAGTTTTCACATTGTGTGTGTCTCTCTCTCTTTTGCTCTTGCTCCTTCCACCATAGCTCTTGCCGCTTGTGCTTCCACTTCAGGGCTCACCTCCCTTCAGAGGATAGATATTGTATCCATTACATTAGTTCTCTACTGTAATAAGACCTTAGTATGTCTTCTATTACTTGATTAACCCTTTCAATTTGCCGCGTTCAGTTTTCCCCCTTCCCAAAGCTTCCTTGCTTTGGATATGAGGACTAGCACCTAATAGCACCTTGGACAAGCTCTCTCTCTCTCTCTCTCTCTCTCTCTCTCTCAACCTCCTACTCTTTTTTTTCCTAAAATTGTTATTTCTTTTTGTTTTTTTGACTTTTTGGAATGCCTAAATTCAATGTGTGGAGTTTGAAATCGGTCCATGAAAATACTAATTAAATGCAACATAAAAAGTGTCACTAATTTGCACGTTTGTTTATGCAGTTATAGCTACAATTTTTTTGTGCTAAGCCATGCATGTTTAAATGGGTATTGTGCCAAGAATTCAAATGCACGCGCTTTTGTGTGTCGTCCCTCCATAAGAAAGGTGATCCTAAAAAAGACTTGTAGCTTTTTCCATAATGATTGACATCTTGCTTTTTCCTTACCTTCCAAAGGACAACCTTGCAGAGGAACTTTGTCAATCTAGCCATGAATGATCAACAAATAATTGGTGTACATTTTTATTTTACTTTTGTGTACTTTTTGTGTTTGAAATTATGACTTTGATAACAAAATTTCTTGTACTTTAACCTAAGATTTGAGCTTGGTTATAATTACAGGTTATAATTAGATCTAATTATAACCCAAAACTACATGTTATAATTAGATCTAAAGCTACATTAAACCTAAGATTTTGAACTATAACTAACTAAAAATATGGATGATCGATCACTATAGGTAAAAGTGCTACTATGCTAGGCTCTTTAAGAACCATGGAAACGTTGACTGAAAGTAGGATTATGGATGGTCAACTTTCAAACTTTGTGAGCGCATTGATGATGCAAAGGGGAAAGCGAGTGACATGTGTTTGCATCGATAATATGGAAATTTGGAATCTGGACACGCATAAGGTATGCGAGTTGATTAGACACGGCTCGTGAGGCAAGTTGGATCGTGAGGCGCAGCGAGATGCTATGAGGGAGAGCGAGCGAGCATTTCTGAGAGAGAGAGAGAGAGAGAGAGAGAGAGAGAGAGAGCCGAAGCTGGATGGGAAACCTGCAGGCGGCTTGCTTCAGAGCGGGGACGGCGAATAGGAAAGATCCACGTATCTGCGTGGTGTGCGCCGACGGGGGAGGGCTGCAGGAGCTCATGGTCCCTGCCGGCTCGGCGGCCATCAGGGCGAGGGACGTGATCTTCGCGGGCATGAAGAGCCCGAACCTGCTGCTGTGCCACGCCGGCTGCCTCCGCGTCGGGGACCGCCCCGTGCCCCTCCCTCCCGACAAGGAGCTGCAGTCGGGCCACCTCTACTTCCTCCTCCCCCTCCGTGCCTTTCAATCCAAGCTCCCCTGGTCTTACCTCGCCATGCTCGCCGCCAGGGCCGCCCTCTGCCCTCCTGCAGCCCCAGCCCCAGCCCCAGCTCCTCCTCCCATATCATCCGGCCACCCTCCCCTCCCCCTGCTTAATCAATATAATTATAGCTCAGTCCCTCCATCAGCTCCACCATATTCCTGTCGTTATAATAATGTCTGCCAATCCCCCGACGTCCTCTCCCGCTACATCGATCACCTCATCGCCAGAGGCAACTGCTGGAAACCTGATTTGGATACCATCCAAGAGATCAAGCAGCTCTGATTTTTCAAATTGACTATGCGGTCTCACACGAGAACAAAAGACAGATAGCCGATGTAAACAGGTAAGCGCCGGAGCCGTCCAAGAGACCAAACAGTGCTCTGATGGGTGACTGGGTGTATGCCATACACGACAGCGAGCCCAAGACCAATTAGAGCTCTGATTGATGCAGATCATGGCCTTCTTGGCGATCCGTGTTCTTTCTTCTCGACATGTACACTTACGACAGCTACTTGTATCCAATCACTTGGCATTCTATTAGGATAGTACGCGTTGCGCAGCGTATAATGGATTGAAACTTGACTTGGAATACCGTGAGGATAATATGGATTCTGTATTCTGTGAGAATATTAATATGGATTCTGTATTCTGCGCACGAATACTGTGAGGATAATATGTATTATGGATTCTGTATTCTGTGAGGACAATAGCCTGCATAGAACAATGTGCATGCAATACACATGAGCATCGTGGACTATTTTTATGCCTAAAATTCGTCAATTAGCCAAACCTTATCGATAAAAAAGAGGGGGTGGAAGTTTTTAAAGGCTCAAATAAAACTTTTTAAATAAGAATTCCTAACACTTTGAAAAACTACTATAAGTAAATGTGCGTAGGTTTCACCCTGCATCCCAAGGATTCTATTAGTATATTTTCAAGTAGATTAATAAGTACCTCCTATGTTTTTGTGTATAGTCACATAGGATTCACCAACAAGATTTATACTTTATAGAGAAGGAATGTGTACTCCCTTTCCATGCCTTTTAGTTTGTTGTGCTTGATTATGTAGGGTTAAGGGCATTATGGTTAGTTAAGGGAATGTGTACTCCCTTTCCAAGCCTTTTAGTTTGTTGTGCTTGATTATGTAGGGTTAAGGGCATTATGGTTAGCCAAGCACAATATGGATGCGTGCTCAAGCTCTAAGTCTTTGATCTTCCAAGGTTTCCCAAGCATTTAAAGTGAATTGGTATAGTTGTATTTGAAAATCTAAATAGGACATTCACCATAAGTCACAACATCTATGCCAAGACTCTTTGCAATATAATAGCAATGTCATATTTAACGAAAGTTCATTAAAGTATCTTTAGACCTCTTACAAAAATTGCATGTGATTATTACATTATGAATTAGTATACTATAAGGATAGAATAGAGATGTAATAGAATCCATTCAAGAGAAGTACATGTAACATATTTGGTCTTACTAAATCATGTTGTGTGCGTTCATGTCTTAAATACAAAGGTATACATAATGCATTACATATTCTATCTTCAACATGTCAACCACATAAAAGATAGAGAAAAGTTCAACAAGCTCAATCTAATTCCATAAAAATCATGACGGAGTATTAATGAGGTCCTAGTACAATGTGTGAAATTAAGTCACAATGTTAGGTGAAGAAAAGCTTATACCCTTTTCAAGTTTTTCATAACTTTAATCAAGCTAGGCCTAAAGCTAGTAGAAAGATTATTGTTACATGCATTGATGTGAAGAAGATAACTTGATATTCAAGAATGCTACCTAGAGTAATAGGTAAATCAATTTATAGGGACTTGAGTGCGGTGACACCAAGATTGGGACTTCAACATAGCGAGTTTATTACCAATGTACTAGTACACCAACAGGCTATGTTAAGAAACTAACACATTCATTCAAATGGCTGATAAGTATAGATCAATAATATATGGCATAATTGTAACCATAATATGAAATACTCGAGGTCACAAGTTTTGCAAAAAAGTTGTAGGAACTTTTAATCCATAATATAAACAAATTTTCAAGCTAAGAAGATCATAGAAACTTTATCCATATTTAATATATAATTGATGGCATGTTCATTCCTTGCAGGTGCCTTGGGGAAATTGTTATAGGTACCTCTATATCATGTGCATTCAATGCCTTATTTTAGAACCCCTTTTCTCATAAATAAGACACACTCTTTTCCTATTCAAAATGTGAATATGCAGTTCAAGTAATGCCCTTCTCTATAAGTAAATTGTGTATAAAAATGGAATTTCAAAATCCCTTCTATGTAAACCAACATCATCATAGATGTAGATATTTATGAGTAAACCCCGTGAGGTAGGTGTTCCATTGATAATGGAAGAGTTATGAGAAATAAAAACATGAGAAAAATTTTCTAAATCCAAAAGAATTTGGGATCTTCAAGAACACTTACACATAGTAACCATGATCGAAAAGCTCAATTAAAGATGCTAGAGGGAAATAGGCCTATACGAACAAATCATAGTAGCTCAAGCCGCTTTCATACATGAAGAACCCATAAAGGTTAAGAACCTCCAACATTCCTTAGGGAGTGGTGGGGCACGAAAATAGATAGACACTCTAAGGAAACATTTCAAATGTTATGGAAGAAAAAGAAAAAATATAATCATGTTCCACTACTAATTAAGACGAAGATGGAATTCTAGCCTAGAACCATAAAGACAATCTAATGCTAGCTCATGACTTTTTCTCAGCCAAGTTTGGTAACCTACCTTAGTCTAGTCTAGAGATGATAAATGCTTGAGTAGACTAGAAGGAATTAGTAACCTATGGAGCACTCCCACTATCCACCAATGAAGGGACAATCAAGTTTATCCACAAAATAGATTATTAGATTGACTTATCTAATTAGTGCCCCATGGCATGCCTTAATATGGCATACAATGTCTTTCCAAGGACGTTGCCCCATAGACTTAGACATCACTTGAACACCTGGGTAAAAAAGGAGCAAAAAAAACTCATAAAGGGCTATATAGATACTATAATTCAATTATGGGAAGGACTAGCTATGCCCACAAAACAAAACATGGCTATGTCTTTCTAAAAAATGATGTTGACAAAGCTTATGATTGCCTTGAGTGGGATTTTGTATTGTAGGCTGCTTTAGGGAACATAAGTCTCAAGCCAAGCTTTATCAAATGTGTTTCACCCCTCTTTGGCAGTGCCACAACAAAAATAACAATCAATGAAGAGCTAAATAAAGGCTTTTTAGAATTGAGGATATCAATAAGCAAGGGGTACCCTTATTTTTTGCCATATCCAATTGAAGCACTAGGTTGGATCTTGGAACTTTGGTACCATCAAGGCTATATTTGATGTGAGCAAGCACTCTATTTCTAATAAAGAAATGTTACTCAATCTATTTGCAAATGACAACAGTATGACAATTAGAAATCAAGAAATGTGCGTCAAAACCCAAAACCTTTTGGGAGTGCTTCAGTATATATATTTTTTCTTCATGACCTAGGTTCAACCATAAGAAGACAAGCATTAAAACCCTTCTCAAGGATCCATGGAGTGGATCCTAGAGCCAATGCCAAAAAATAGAGGAGGGCAAGGTATTTTTCTTAATATTGGGTATTCTGATGGGATAGAAGATATCATAGACTCTAACACAACTAGCAAGTTGACTAATTGTACTCAAAGATATGGTGATACCCATAATAGTATACTTCTTAGTGTGTTGGACACTCCCCCAAACCATCTCAAAGAATTTGATACACATTGTAGCAATTTCCTTTAGGGGGATACCAACAAATATAGAACTCCAAAGGTTTCTTAGAACTACTATATCCACTCCAAAAAATCAAGGTGAACTTGGAATCATAGACATCCACTCCTTGGCAAACAAACATGTGGCCAAATGGATTGTGAGAAATCAACTAAAAAGAAAGAAGACTAGGCAATATTGTTAAATAACAACATCACAAATCCTAGATATCCACTCCTTTGTAGACAAAGTAGTGGCGGCTAAATGAATCATGAGAGATCAACTAAAGAAAATAAAGACTAGGAAAATTTTAAATTTAAACCAAAGAAGGTCTCCCCCCTTGTTAAATGACTCTAGACATCCTAGGAAGATAATAAGAAAATTGAGGTCCAAATAAACAATTATAAAAGAAGCATTATCTAGATAGCCTCAAATTCTCTTTGGCTAAGTATCATGCTTCCTAAAACAAAAAAAACTGCAACCAAACTTCTCATACAAGGAAAAATAAGTCGTTTGATTAGTATTTATTAATGAGACAAGAGTAATGAACAACTAACTTGGACAATAATATGTGTAGTCAAATGCAATGTTTAACATTCTACTAATTTAGTCAAGCATAATCTACTTTTAGCAAAAAAATGAAAATGGGCTTCTACATTTATTCTCTCTAGGTACTTCTAGTCAAAAATTTTATACTTGATATGACACTTTTTAGCTCTTTTTTAAAATAAAGAACCTCAATGTGACTTTTGGAAACTGTGATTCTTTTTACACACCCTTGAGATTAAAAAACTGAAACATGTTTGCCTTGATCTATGAGATATTTCAATATTTTGTTGTTTCACACCATTTTGGATACCTTTGTCTCATATCTGCATTGTTTTGGAACCTCATCTTCAATCCAACCTCATGTTTTGATCAGCTGCGCTCTATTCAGCCTCATCTCTTTCCAATATCCTACACCTTTCATGGCTTCTTCTAAATGACAGTTTAACTCTACACATGTGCATGCCACAACATAAGAGAGGATGATGCGTGGTACCCAACAACTCACAAGTTCCACAATTGGATAACATTGCTTCACTCTTGCAAAAGACATCACAAGATCAACAAATGGAAAATATAAAAAGTGAATGTTCACTTGAAACAACCAATATTTGAATTTAAGTTATGGGATAAAAAATGATATGCAAATATTCAACATATATATTTTGCAAATGATCTTCACTTGATGCCTTCTATGTATCAACATTTCCCACCTAGTTGTAATTAGGCACTAAAATTTACCTTTCAAGAGAGTTAAGTTTAATTATGTCTTTTACTTACATTATTATTGTTCTCGTGAGATTTGAGAGTAACTTGAGAACCTTGTGAAGATGTGTTCCCAACAACAAGTATGGAATTGTAGCCATTGGAGTCTCTCACAAGTACATTTAGCATCATGCAAGCTAAAAATTTTGCAACTTATCTATCTTGACCATATTTCATCCTTCTTCATTGAATTTTTTTTTCTATTCTTTGTAATGTACATTGTTTTAGAAAACATATAGGTATTTGGAAAAATCAAAGAGTTTCTTGCACTTGATCTTGATTCACTTATAAATTTGGATATTCCTAATGATGGAACCATCTAGGGCTTCAAGCTAAATGTTATCAAAGATATTCAAAGCTTTAATAAGGTTGGGAGAATGCTTAAAGAATATCAAGGTGATTTTATCTTGGTTTTTCCTAGTTCATGATTTTAATCTATCTTTTAAGGAATAGCTTTGCAAAAAAAAAAAAACGTTTTGATTGGGTAGAAAAATATTGTCCACCACATTAATTAAAAATTTTAGATCAAAATAAAAGTTAATGGAAAAGTTACACAATGATGATTTGTTTCTCTACAAATGCTTTGGGGACCTCATCAAGTTATCATATAACATTCCAAGAGAACACTACATTTGGTGTAATGAATGAAGCTGAGGGGAGAGAGGAGGATGAGGTAAAGAGAGAGAAAGAGAGAAAAAAAGACTAGAAGAAGGGAGATGAAGATAGAAAAGAGGGGAGAAAGAAGGAGGAAGCCATGGAAGCTAGAGATGAAGATGAAGAGTATGTTCTCAATAATAACTAGTTCCTTAAAAACTGAAACTCTTACACTTTATATACCGCAGTCAATGCGACTGGGTGTCTAACCCTTGGTTCCTATGTATCATGCTCGTTACAATCCATCCCCATTCTGAAAGTTTATACCCTTAAAAATGAAGAAAACTGTAGGGGAGTGATAGATGGGCTTAAGGAGTGGGGTACAGAGTACTACTCTAAGCCACATTACAATGAAAATAGGTGGGTGAAGACTAGGGATAACATGTTGTCCATGAAAAGGCTGCTAATGTAAAATTTTCATAACTTTTGATAGGTTGCTCTAAATGGAATGTCCCACATGTCAAAATGAAGCTTATGATGTATACTTTCAGGCTAGGTAGGAAGCACATTGGGCAGATTTGGGCAAGTATAAAACTATTCTAAAATAGTGTCTAGTTTGCAAGCAGGGTGTGGTTAAAAGGGGGCATAACTAGCTAGACTTTAGCCTGTTAGGCATCTTGGAGGTGAGATAACTCATTGACAATAGCGACTGGGCACCAGGAGAGGCTTCTTCTAGGGGTAGGCCTTGCCATTTGATGAGGCACTCCTTGATGGATCAAGTTCTTAAGTGCTTGTCTCATTGCCCAATGATTGCCTCAGGGATATAGTGAATGATACCTTCTTTGTCTGTGGGGGGAAGTTCTTCCACATAGTCCACTAAGGTGCCAATGAAGGACTTCTCTAATTGGTAGGCCAAATCACCAACTCTCTTAACGATCCAATAGGACCATAGAAACGGTGGGCCAGCTTGTTATTGCTACGCTCTTTGAAAGTGGAGTAACGAGACTTAGGTACTTTCAAGAGGACCAACTCCCCTTCTTGAAATTCAAAATATCTTATTTTCTCATCAGCATAGAGTTTCATGTGAGTGTGCCTTTTGAAGATTCACTTTGCATTGCTGAAGCAGGGCTTGCATGCGATCCCAACTTAGCTTTGCTTTGAGGGTTGAACTTACCTTCGAATAAGACTATAGGGAGGGGAACCTTATACCCTTCGGTAAGTTACTCATGAATATATGTGTGCATTACATGGGTTCAAAATAAGGTATTTTTAAAATACCATTTTCATACAGAAGGGTGTAAAACAAAGGGACTATTTTCAGATTGAATAGAAAAGGGTTATGTTTTATTCAAGAAAAATTCACAAATAAGGATATTCATAAATAGAGCTTGAACACGCATGATGTAGAGGATATACATATAGTAACTTCCTTGAGCTTATACCTATATAATGCCTCAAAAGGGGAAACCCCAATACTAGAGTGGGTGGAGTTGTCATAGACAAACTCATCCAAGTGGAGCCACGTATCCCAACTATGTTGTACATTATGGAAAAAGTGTCGTAAGTATGTCTCAAGGCATTTATTTACTCTTTTAGTATGTCCATTTGTCTGGGGGCAGTATGTAGTTGGGATGGAGCTAGCTTAATACCCATACATGTGAAAACTATATGCCAAAAGTTGCTCATAAACATAGAATCCCGATCATGCACTATGACTTGTGGCAAGCCATGCAACTTGAAGACATACTTCATAAACTAAGTGGCCACCTAAGAGGCAGTGTATTGTGTCTTAGTAAGGATAAAGTGGGTAGCTTTGGTGAGGCCTTTTTCCATAGGGGATACAAATACTTAAACCATATGCATTTTAAAGTCTTCCTAATCAATGAATTGATGATTCTCTTAATTGATATAGTGCCACCATGTGTGGGAAAATCCTTCCAAGTCGAGAGAAGCAAAGATAGATTTCTAATCATTAGTATGGGGGTAGATATTGAAGTAGGACTCTAACTTTGATGTCCATTCCTCCAAGTCTGATGGGGAGGGAGATTGCTCATTGTACTTAGTGAGTAGAATCTTGTCATGGAGATCATGCGGGCCTTGCTTCCCATGAAACCCTTGCTATCCATACATAACATGATGGCCATGCATACCTTCATGTCCATGCATACCATAGTATGCATTTATCCCATGTTGCTCATGATTGCCATGCTGGCCATTAATACCATGCTATCCACGATGGGGTTGATTCATATAAGTTCCATTGGGGCTTCGACGAAAAGTGGGGGAGCTTCTACTAATGTTGGGAGAGGGCCTCACTAGAGGTTTGGCTACATGGTTGATGGGGAGCTCAACAGAAGCTCATCATGAGCATGAGAGGTTCACCAACTTCATAGGTAGAAGGGGGAATACCCTTGAAGCCAAGAATGCCCTATGGACCATGTAGTGGCTCTAGTGGTGGGGGGCGTCGAGACTCATGCTTGGATTCATTTGCCTTCTCTTGGGATAAATTTTCCTAGGGAATTCACTATATATATACCCTTTGTGTCAAGTGTGTTCAAGGCCTATTTCTAAATATATTTATTTGTGAGTTTTTCCTTAATAAAACATAACCCTTTTCTATTCAATCTATAAGTAACCTCTTTATATGGGACCCTTTTTTATGTAAAAAATGTGTAAAAATTATATTTTAAGAATCCCTTATGTTGAGCCCATGTGATACATACATATATTTATGACTGCTCTCCCTAAGTGAAGTTGTATCTAGTTGAGCTACAAGAGTGGTGAGTTGCTCCAGTTTTTGCTGAGTCCTAGAGTTCAAGAGGGCCATTTTCTCAATTGCTTCATCAAATTTGGACATCATTTGGCAGTGATTGGTAGCCATATCATTATGCCTCTCCATGTGATGAAGCTTATGCTGACATAAAGTGTGGTCGACTAGGCTGTAGGCTTTCATATCTTGGCCACTTCCTCATGCATATCACCATGGTAATCTTGTGCTGAGCTAGGTTCATCATTCATGGAGGTTTTAGGAGTCTCTAATCTCCATCTAGAGTTCTTCATGGGCCTTAGTTTTGCATTTCTGGCCAACCATCTAGATGTAGTCCACAAGACCCACTATCAGTAAATGGGGTGTAACTTTTGGTGGGAAACTCCGATCGATGATATTTTTGATTCAAGTTGAAGGGTAGGAAACCCTTTTTGAGATGAGCTATTAAAATCTTTGACAAAAAATTATTAGAATTTTTTGCAATTAATTTTGTGTGTCTGTCTTGGAGTGGTCTGCACCCTATCCACACTGACCTCAGTGCACAAAAATGGCCATACCTTTCAGACCGTAGCTCTAATTATTGGGGATATTTTTTATTCAAATATGAGAGGAAAAATCCCTCTTCAAGATTAGCTATAGAGTGCACTCAAAATGTAATACAATTTTTTTTGTAATTGAATCTTTATGATTGTCCTGATTGACTATGACTAAAAACATTGTTCGTCCCTTGATGCAAATGCACTATATGAACATCTCATAGATAGAGAGGCCTGAGCAACATTTTAAATAACATTTTGAGCATAATATCACAATCCGCAGCACATTTACATGTCCATTTTCTTTGTTATCACTTCATAAATAGAGCTTAATGCCATGCTTCTCTGTTGAACTGCATACACCTCAAGTGTCATACATGGGTATCATAAGCATTGAAAGGGTGTCCAAAGGGGATTATTTCATTGGGAGTGGTTGTAAACATATGAGAGTAGTTGCGCCTACATACAAGTATTAGTATCTGGATCATTAGGAGGTGGAGAAAGTTCCCCTTTGGTCAGGTTGTGCACCTCTTCAGGGTCTTAAGTGGTAAGGGAGGGTCATCTCTCTTTTGCCTTACCACCTCTACTAGCATGGGCCTTTTTCCTTGGACAAAGTATACATAAGAGAGATTTTTATTAAGCTATCAATATGAGATGCATTGGAAAGGAAACACTGTATCGTTTCATGAGACGCAAGAATGAACAAGAACTTGGATAGGGATTACCTTGGTAGTCCAGTGACTCACTAGCTACTACTTACCCATTTACAAAGGCTTATTACGCACTTGCGATTAATCCAAAGCACACAATATCAAGGAGTAAATTTTGGCAAATGTAATTGATTTAGGGTTAGCCATGATGCAAACGGGGTATTAATTTTAGTGGCACATGCATATAATACTGGATTGAACTAGTGAAGCTTATGCAACCTTAATCTCTCCAACAAAAGAAATTAAGCTCAACAACAAGTGGATTAACATGAGAGATTAAGATCAGATTGACATACCTCTTGAGTGTTTGGGAAAGATAGTTGAAGCACGATCCACCATGATGTAAATCTCTCCATCAAGCAAGCCGATTTGTGGGAGCACTCCAATGGATGGAGCCTTCAAACATTCGAATGCTTCCATTGATGATGGAGGATCCTGAGCTTATACCAAGCGTAACCTTTAGTGATGGAAAGCTTTAAAGAGAGTTTTCATGGCTGCCCACCACACAAACTTCCTACATGATGCTGAGCTCCAATGACTTCAATCTAGGTAAAAGGGGGCAAGGAGGAGTTGAAGGATCTCTTGAGGGTTGAGCTTCCAGAGGTTATGGACTGAATTAAGATCTTGGGGTAAGCTTTAATGGTTGTCCTTAAGCAATGTACACCAGGGGGCTCCACCAAGAACAAGGGTAGCAAGAGGGGACATGAGGAGTTCAAGTTTTCCAAGGGGGGAGTATTGCATGCCCTAGGGATTCCTTGCACCAGGACCAATAGGGGAAGAGTAGAGACTCAGGAGAAAGTAGAAACCACCTCAATGAAAAATGCACTGGATTTTACAAGCTATTGCCTGTTGTCCAAGTGGCCAATAAACTTGGCACAAGGGTGCTTCGAAGGCAGGAAATCACTACAAGAAGCTTATGAAGTAGCTAAAGGTTGGGGTGGAAGGTTGGTTATAGTAGGAGGAAGAGATTTGGGGGCAGTCCACCATGGGAGCTTGAGGGAAAAACTTGTTGGGGAAGAGAGAGAAGTCTGGAGCAAAAAGCAACTATGATTTTACCCTCCTCTAAACTCCTGAATCTCCAACCTTCCTTGCAACTCCTAAAATTCGCATGAAAAGAAGTGACGACTTGCTAAGTTAGCCATTTTACCTCTAAATGTACTTGAGAGTCTAGCCATAGCTCTTGCTTGCTCCAAAAAGCTGAAACTAATTATGGTCCTTCCTATTGTACTTGTACTTGTAACCTGAGTAACTAGGATTTGAGATTTGGAAAGGAAGAAAGAGGACAGAAGAAAAGGACCAAAGCTTGATGCTCTAATACCACTTGTAATGAATGAAGATGAGGGGAGAGAAGAGAATGAGCTAAAGAGAGAGAAAGAGAGAAAGAAGAAGAGAAAGAAAGACTAGAAAAGGAGAGAGAAAGACACAAAAGAGGGAAGAAAGGAGGAGAAAGCCATGGAAGCTAGAGATGAAGATGAAGAGTATGTTCTTGATAATAGCTGGTTGCCCTAAATTGGAACTCTTACACCTTATATACCCTGATCAATGTGATTGGGTGTCTAACCTCTAGTTCATATGTATCCCGCTTGTTACATTTCGATTTCTAGTACAAAAGATTAAAGAAGACTAAGGGTACATGGACACATTTGGATTCTAAAGAAACTGACAATCACTTCACTATGACTATTTATTTGGATGATGAAGATACAAAGTCTTTGTCAGTAAAGAAGAAATGGGCATTAATAGATGTATGAGAAGCTCTTTACTTTGATCTACAACCATGGATACAATATCTCACCCTAGGTGAACTCATTAGAAGAAGGGTAAAAAAGCTTATAAATGTGATGAATTACCCTAGTAAGGCATTGTTAAATATTTAGATCCATAGAACCACTTATGTTGTTAATTTTCAACTTGTCTGTGAAATGTTAATTTACAAAAATATGCATTTTTAGCGTTGTAGTTGAATTAAGATTTGAGGCCTTGGACTAAGACACTTCAAGTTTTTCATAGCCTCTATATCACATGCATTCAATGCGTATTTTTAAATCCTTAACTAATTTCTTAAATTTTCTATCACTTTTTGTTGTCTTCTTTTACCTTTGTATCTTCTTTTTCTCTCTTAGTCCTCTTTCCCTTGCTATCCTTATTGGGAGGCTTCCTATCTTGGTAGTTTCCTTCTCCTTCTTAATCTTGGTTTAGGAATAGGATTACATGACTATCAAGAATAACTTTTATTGCCTTGGTCCTTTATAAGAAAAATGTACTTACCATCTAGAGGAGAAGCTATCTAGCTAGTGAGGGACTTGAAGGATGATAAATGAATATCTCTCTATCCTAATTAAGTGAGAATTGATAAAAATTACATATTGTAGTGTATATTGAGCAAGAGTATAGAGTACACAAAAAATAAGAGAAGAAAGGAAACTTCTTTAATTCCAAACAAGATGATTCAAATATGGCTTTGTCTAACCATGCATTTCTATTGTGAAGCTTACATGGTGATCTAATTAGATGATTGGTGAAGAGATTAAGGCTAGTTTGAAGAAATTTGATTTGGTGAAGGATAAATTGATTATGGATTTAGAGAGGTCTCACTTTTATAGCTTAAGAAGGTGGTCAAGTTGGCCAATAAATATTTCAAGGAATATTCCCTTTATTATTGGACCAAGGGTGTTGCCATTAAATTTCTATCAAGGGGATTGCTAGTCCCCCCCAAGGCCCACTTAGGCACGGGCTACTTATGCAGCCACTTGACTCTAGAATAGGAGTACCTAATAACTCCCACACCCTACAACTCGATGTAATGTACCTAAAGTTGCTACTAGCTTAACTACTCTATTTAATCCAAAGGCTAGACCTACCAAGGTCACCTTATGATATCCAGTCATATAGACCTCATCTAGCATACAAGCCAGGACCAAACCAACATCTGGACTCACACATGTCTTCTCCTTGTAGTGGGGATCTTATAACCTTGAGCACCATGGATCATTGGTTGCATCTTATGAGGGCGGAGTATTGAGCATATCTAACACCCCCAATTCCCCCAAATGTCTATTCAATGGAATAAAAGGCCATTGTTGGTTTATTCTTTCTAATCCAAGAGTAAAGATTCCTAAACCCAAAGAGAAAATGTATCTAGAAATAGACTTCTTGAAATCACTTTGATCTGAGTCGGTTTTTGATGAGAGGACTTTTGAAACTATATGTGATACCATAGTCAAGAGTTAGCTTCAAGTGTCTACTATCTAAGCACCCATATCCTAGTTTTTCGATGACTTTGACATACACTACAAGGGATTAAGCCTATAGAAAACCACATTGCTACATTTTCTTAACAAAGAAAGAAAACTTACAAGCGTACCTAAAGTCATAATAGAGAGTGCATCAAGAGACCCTGTCTAGGATCGCATTTATTTCACATAAAAAATGAAACATTTTCTATACCTTTATACGCGATTCAACCTACAAATTTTCAATTCATATAATTGTTTAGTTAAACATGCTCCATTATGTAATTTTCACGCATTCTCTTATGTGATTATAAATGTGCTCTAGCAGAAAAAAACTAAGAAATTGTTGGTTGCAGCCATAGTTCTACAAGTAGTAGCTCGAATTTTTTTTTGGCACTTCTTGAGTACTCATTGGGTTGAGTATTAGCTTTAGAAATTGATTGTGCATGTTAATTAAAGATTATTAATATAGTTTGAGACAATTCAATGTATACAACAAAAATGACCAAGAGTAGTTGTATTTCTTCAAATATATTAAAGATAGATACATGATTTTGAAGCCAACTAGTATGGCCTCTATTGCCTACCATGCTCACTATACACATCAAAGCTCATATTTCTTGCCATGAGTTATCACTACCATCCCTCCCTTTGTAGCATCACTCTCATCATTCTCATCACCATTGCTCTCTTGATCATGGTGCCTTTGCTTTGATTTACATCACATATTTCTCAGCTCCCTCCCTCTCCAACTGCCTCATTGCATTGTTATACCTATAGATGCAAAAATTTCAAGCTTATCATAACTTAGTACTTTCAATGTATTTAATAAATGAAACGACTTTAAAAATTTTCATATGGTGATTTGATGCCATTACTGCTCTATGATGACACCTTGTTACCATAAGTGTGTCCATGTGTCAAGATTTTTATGACAATGCTTATAAGTTGTCTCATAGCGAATGGGTAATCAATGAGCAATACTCAATTGCAAAATGAGAACCTCATGAGTCTTGGATACAATTAATGCTCAATAGTCACATATAAAAATTGAAAACAAAAGATACTTACAAAGTTTGCTTCCCATGTATCAATGCCTCCTGACCCTAAACGCAAGGAAACAAATTACTCCATTTGAATCCATCATGCTTCCCTCTATTGTGAGCTAAAGAACCCATGCTTTACCTTGTTTTCGGTTTCTGTCCACTCTTGGCCATGTACTGTGGTTATCTATATTGGCTTAGGAGCCAAACCTCCTCTTACTTTCCATTGCCCTATGTTCGACCATAGCTCTCTTATTAGAAAGTGCCTTTTTGATCCCTGCTTGAGCCCAATGGTTTACAAATCTCACATGTGGGGGGGTTTGAGTACTTCTCATGCATTGTAGCAATGGTTGTTTAGTGCATTTGGATCCTAGTTTTGAAAGCTAATAAGAAATCTCTATAGTTTATGCATGCTATGGTATGCAAGTAGATCAATACCTCCTTCCTCACATGATTTTGGAGGACCCCACCCAAAGGATTTAGTTGGTAGTACACATCTGGTTGGGGCTTTGTCTCCCTCTCTTCATGCTATTAGGCTTTTACCTATCTCTCTCTACACTGTTGTGGTGAGGGGCTTGAACCGCCACCAAAATAGCCTCCACCAAAATAACTTCTACCATGGTGCTTACACCCATGGCTACTACTACTACCACTCTTGTGGGAGAGTTCATGTTCTAGGGACTAAGGAGCTCTTGAATCTTGAAAAGATAAAGCTAATACTACATGAATTACTAGAGACTATGTACCCATTTGCGACTCATATAGCTCAAGTGTGGAGTGAGAGGATGCCCCAAGAAGGCCTCTATCTCTGCTATCATTCTCTCTCTCTCAAGGGTTGGGTTCTTAAGAGGATGACTCCCATCATATCAAAACTTGAATTAACATGAATAGAAATATCTACAAAATAGAGTATAACAATATTAATGGCATAACACACGCACACACACACACACACACACACAGAGGCATATGCATACCCTGTGCCTATATGTATACCTATACATATATGTAGCATAACACAATAAAATAGGATTAATAGCATAATATGACATACTAGTGCACATAGGCTTATGCATATGCATATGTATATCCATATGTATACACATAAGCACATGTATGTGTCTATACGTATAAGTAGCCTATATGCAAATGTATATGTACATGTATAGATATATGTATCTCATATGTATGCACATATGTATGTGCATATTCATTGACTACACACATGTATATGCTACATATAAGCACATGTAAAGGCTACACACATGTTATGCATAAGCTATGTAAACACATGTATATATGTAAATGTGTATATAGTATGTGTGTATATATATGCATATATGCATAGGCTACACACAAACACACATACACATAAACATAACATATGCATAGGCTACACACACACACACACACACATGCACGCACGCATGCACGCACACGCTCACACGCACACACGCGTGCGCGCGCGCGCGCGCGTGCACACACACACACACACACACACACACACACACACACACACACACACACACACACACACACACACACACACACACACACACACACACACACACACACACACACACACACACACACACACACACACACACACACACACACACACACACACACACACACACACACACACACACACACACACACACGTATATGTATATGCATCGATTACACACATGTACATATTATGCATAAGCACATGAAAATGCTACACATATGTTATGTATAGGCTATGCAAACACATATGTATGTGTACATAGCCTATGTGTATATATGTGCACATATGCATAGGTTACAAACAAACACATACACATACACATAACATATGCATAGGCTATACAAATGCACACGTACACACACACACATATACACACATGTATAGGCATTACACACATATGTGTATAGTTGTTTGTGTGGCTTATTAGTTACGTGTGTAAATACACATACACATGCATATACATATTCATAGGCTATGAAAATGCACATGTATACGTATAGACCATGCATATACACATACGCACATATATAGACCATGCACATGTATAGGCCATGCTACTCTTAGCACATTAAAAACCCTTGTCCAACTACACATTAATAAAACCCTGCAATGTGTTTAATCAAATGTCAAATATGTTGCCTTCTCTAAGACAAAAATAGTTTTTTCATAAGAAATCTTAGTAGAAAATGAGTTAAAAATCACATTGAAATACATGACAATATCCTCATTAAAAATCACGTTCAATGCCTATCCATTACCACAAAAGAGTCCCCATTAAAATAGATGGCAAACATCCCATTTACTATGCAAAATCATTAACCCTCACTATTATAGTGCCATTTATATTCATGGATATAATAAGGGAAGAGATTAAGATCAAGAGATAAAGAGTTTACCTTGTAAGCTTGAATCAAAGCAACCAAGTGCCCACTTCATTCCAACTCCTCTCTTAGCAAAGCTCAAGCTCCTCTATGTGCGCACGCACGTATGTGTGTGTGTGCGCGCACACACACACACGCATGTGCATGTGTGTGTGTGTGTGCGCGCACACACACACACGCACGTGCATGTGTGTGTGTGTGTGTGTGCGTGTGCGTGTGCGTGTGCGTGTATGTGTGCATGTGCGTGTGTGCGTGTGTGCGTGTGTGCGTGCGTGCGTGAGTGCGTGAGTGCGTGCATGCGTGTGTGTGTGTGTGTGTGTGTGTGTGTGTGTGTGTGTGTGTGTGTTGTTTAACTTCTATCTTTTCACTCAAAGGGAAAGGGAAAAATAATGTATGTGTGATTTTATAATTGGGACCATGTGTAATTAAGTGTTTATTCTATTAGAAAAGTGTTTGTTCCTTTACACATTCAAATTAGCATCTATAATATCATTTGTAAAAACAAGTGTCCCATGCTTTATACATGAATTTACATGGAAAGATAAATATGCATGTTAATGCATGTCACACCCTTGCATTTCTACCCCAATTCTGTTGTAGTACCAGTTTGTGGAGAACCAACTCAAAACACCAATAACAAAACTAATGCTTGGCCTAGTGTTGCCTAAGTAGATGAGATTTTCAATCAATCTCCTATACCTCCTAATGCCTACTAGTGCTTATGTATCCTCAATGAATAACTTTGCATTGACGTTTGTAGGTGTAGCTATCTTCTTGCACTCAATCATGCCAAATGCTTTCAAGATCTCCCATGCATACTTCCTTTGAGGGATGAGGATTTTTCCTAGCTAGTTCAATCCCCAAATAGTATTACAACAAGCCCAAATTTTTCATATCAAACTCAAAGCTCAAACCCTTTCAAATTTAATGGATCATATCTTTATACTCATCTATAATAAAAACATCATATATATATAGAATAATAACTATAGACTTTTCACCATCCTTGTAAACATACAAGTTAGCATCTAAGGCACGTTCATTAAAATTAAACCTTAAAAGGAACTTATCTATCCACTAGAACTTTAATCTAGGGGCGTATTTCATCCTATACAATGCCTCTTTTAGCATGTAAACTTTTTTTTTTTGAGAATGGGGGGTCTTAAACCCTAGTGGTTGAACCACATATACCTCTTGCTTGAGGTCACAATTCAAGAATGCTGATTTAATATCCAAAGGTTTTGAAGGCCAATGGTTGTAGGTCTCATGATGAGTTTTTCTCTTGAGGGACTTTGAGCAGCTTCGATTTCCAATGTAGACTGTAGTATTAATAGATTTGGCCCTAGGAAATCCCTTATTCTTAAGCATACACCTTGCCATTTCCACAATGGCATGATTTTGGTATCAACAATGCCATTTTAGAGAGGTGTATAAGGTATTTTAAATTTATGTTTAATCCTTTTGCTCTTCCAAAAGTCATAAGACTCCTTTGATTTGAACTCATCAATCCATCTGTTCTAAATTTCTTCATGCTTTTACCTTTTTCATTCTCAAAAAATTCTAGCCATTTTTTAAACTTAGTAAGAGCTTAAGCCCTATTGCAATATAATCATTGACGATAAAACAAAAAGATCCTCCCAATGCTTGTATAGGCATCTTACCACACAATCCAATATACACAAACTCTAGATCACCCTTAACTTTATTCTTACTTTTTTGTGAAAAAACATATCTCTGTTGCTTGGCCATCATATAAGTTTTACATGGTTTCTTTATTTCAATCTCATTGTGGGTAGGTGGGCAAGCATAACTTGCTTATGCATTCATGTCAAAAGGTAGAATATATTGGAGGCAAGGTTCTCCTAACAAGGGATCATGTGCCTTTATCAAAAGACCCATGACCTAACATGTTGACCCAATAAAGAAAGCTAAGGCCACTTGAAACATACTAGACCCTAAATCGTAGGAAGGGTAGTTTGGTATTCATTTCGATCCTAGCTGTCACTATCCATGGTACCCAGGAGTGTGCAAATGTAGGAAACTAGGTGTTCCCTTAGCTCTACCTCACAAGCGAAGCATCCAACCTCATCCAACGAGGATGGACCTATGGGTTCCTAAAGGCACAAGTATGGTCTCTAGCAGCCATCTAACATTGAGCTAATAGAGCCACTATTGCGTTAGATGCTAGAGACTCGAGGTGCTCAACCCCTTTATCCATAAGGCATAGTTTGAGACTGGTCTCTTAAAACAATGCTTTGCCAGATCTAAGATTCAACCCTAAGAATGATCGTGCTTTTCACTACTTTCCTTAACTTTGGGGAAAGCCACTCAGCTAAATAGATCCACCAAACCATAGGATGGTTTTGTCATTAGAAAGATAATCCAGGTGCATACCAATCATGGTGTATTTTAGTTATTTAAGCAAGTATACTACTCACATAGTGAAACATATAAAAACAACTTCCTTAATCAGTCCTTACACTAGGTTCATTATTACATTCTTAAATTCAAACACAAAAATAATCTTTTTAAAAATAATTTAATTCCATATTATTATCATAATTATAATTGCTCCAAAAAGGAAACCAACCTAAAACTGGATTGTCACTTTGCCCTATTCATATTGGGCTTTACAATGCTAAACCATATTGGGTTTGTATAGGTTTCCTTTTCTATCTTAGGACATGGATTCATCTTTATTAGGACCTTGCTGGACATGAATTCCCTTTTCTATATTGCAATGCTAATGAAGACGAAGCAAGAAGAGAACTTGCTGGTCATGGATTCCCTATTCTTCCTTGTTCAGGACAACACCATAGCTCTCTTCCTCTCTCCCCTAAATGCATGGCCAAAAAAAACTTTACCTTCCTCCCATTAATCTTGATCATTCCCCTTGAGTTGAGCTTGAGTTGCATGCCTTGGAAGCTCCTCATGTGGTCCAGTTGTGCTAGCACTCTCTGTTGAGATATTTGCAATCACACCCACTGTGGCCTCTTTGTATGAGGTAGTTCTGGACTTAGGACATGCAGGCAGACTGAATCCCATATGCATGGAAAGGGAAACTACTACCCATGCAACAACTATAAAGCATTGTACTTGACTACCACTTTTTGATATATGATGAATGCAATATCATGATGCTTTTCCATTTCAGTTAGTGTCTTAGTCTTATACACAAGATTGTGTTTATGAGTCCAAGATTCAATCTTGGAACCTTATTCACTTGTGTAAGAGGTCAAGTCATGTCAATGTCATCATGAGCTTAATCTTCCTCTTCGATCCACCATAGCCATTGCCGTGCTCTAGATCCTGCATCTTTTCACATGGTATCAGAGCCGAGTCAGGCATGGCTCAGCTCAATTTAGCTATTCTCTACTCTCTCTTAGTCCCTTTTCAACTCTGGTCAGCTCAATTCTAGCCCATGACTTCATCTCTCAACTCTACTTTCACTTGAGCTTCCATGGCAGCCATAGCCAGCTGCACCCTATCAACTTGAAGCTCTTATATCTCACTCCACATGTCAAATATCCTAGATATTCCTTCAAGAAAAGTGTTCCCTTGCTTCCATAGCTTCTTCTTGTCACCTCAATCATTGACATCAGGCAACCATAGGCTCAACATTGTAAAAATACTCAATCACTGCCATAGCTTGCAACTATGACCTGTAGGACATAACCTGTTTGGAGTCCCTGGATCTCTACATAAAAAGCATATATCTTTGAGAGTTCTTCTATGAACTTACTTTCCAGCTTAAGATGCCCTTGGCCAGCACAACAAACCACGACATTACTTCTCCATAGGCCCAGCATTATCGATTTTGTAGGTGACTATTCCAAACTGCATCTGGTTCATTTGTGCTGCTGCTACATCTCCCACAGGGTGCAATTCCAGCTAGCATAATAGGGCTTTGATAGAGCATCAAGACAACTTTATTTTCATTTAAAAAAATTCAAAAATCATCAAGTATAGCTCCTGCAATGTCAAAAAAACCAGGCCACTATCGGAAACCCTAACTGTGACTCCATAGCCATTTTCACGTAAGCTCAAAAATCTCATCATTTTCTCTCTCTTGCCACCTGAGCAACCCATTGCCACTCTGATCTACTATCCTAGCATCAAATCAAGGAGGGAAAGGACATGGAAAGATTGAAGAAGGATCAACGACCCCAAATTAAGAAGATTCAAGTTCGACATAAACTTAGACATAGTCTTTACATAGTGTGTTTTCACACTTACATTACTTGTGTCTCTTGTCACATTGTAATTTTCTCTTCCACTGATAAAATTTGAGAATTCTAGAGTTGAATTTCTGCTGATCCTTGGTCATGAAAATGACGAACAAGAAGATCTTAATGCAGATGCAAAGCAACATTATTCGTGTTGCTGTACATAGAAGTCTTGTTTGCATCACTTGCAGGTAATGTTGGAGCTGCCTCCACCAAAGAGCAATCAATGATCTTATCTGAAGACCTTGAAGATGCTCCAGACACTCTACTCAACATACCAAATAATGAGATGTCTTTGCTTGAGGGGGACATGGACATGAAGACTGAAGCTACAAGCAAAGTGAAGAACAAGTACAAGATAAAAAAAAGCAAGCTCGACTACACCGACAAGAAGAACTGCAATGAATTGAAGATATATGTAAAAAGAAATGCTAAAATTTGTAAGGACCTCATGGTCCTTGACCCAATTTTTTTACTGACTTTTTTAGCCTTGTATTGCCTAGCCCAAAATGCTCTTGTCATAAGCTTGTAAACTCCTCATGTAGCCTTGTACTACAGCCTCTATACACTTTGTGAGGTCCCTATTATAGCCTTTGGATGTCCACCATGTTTTTGGTACCCACACTTAGCCTTTTCTATGACAGCCTCTAGTGTTTTTCCATGTTTATGGTGTGCCCACACTTTGCAGGTGTTGCTCTCGCTAAAGCCTCTACACACTTTGTACTTTCTGGTTGTGATTGAGGAGGGGTGTTGAGATATTTGCAATCGCACCCACAGTATCCTCTTTGTATGAGGTAGTTCTGGGCTTAGGACATGTAGGCAAACTGAATCCCATATGCATATAAAGGGAAATTGCTACCCATCCAACAACTATAAAGCATTGTACTTCACTACTACTTTTTGATATATGATGAATGTAATATCATGATGCTTTCCCATTTCAGTTAGTGTCTTGGTCATTGTCAGTCTTATACACAAGATTGTGTTTATGAGTCCAAGCTTCAATCTTGGAACCTAATTCACTTGTTTAACAGGTCAAGTCATGTCAATGTCATCATGAGCTTAATCTTCCTCTTTGATCCACCATAGCCACTACCATGCTCTAGATCCTGCATCTTTTCACACTCTCCCTATAGCCCATGCCTATAAAATGTGCCACAAATCATGTTGAAGGCCCTACTCTTCACCCACATAACTCCTAAGTTTCACAAGGCATACTTAAGTTACCTAAGTCATTAACAAATGCATATACCATGTCCCGTGCTCAAACCAAGTGGACTTCTTGAACTAAGTGACATCCAACAAAAATGAACTTAAAGAGTCACTACTTTATGCCATGTAACCTATCATGAAGCTCTTGTAGATCAAATATGTAGACCTACATTATCCACAACATCTCCATTTTTCACATTGTAAACATAAAATCCCATGATAATGTTGAAATGAGACCTACAAGGCTCCCCTTTCTTGAAGGATCTTTAATTATTGGGCCATTTAGGAAGGATTTTTGACTAATAGCATCCACCACCTCATTTTTCTTAGCAAGCAAATACTCAATCTTGAAATTGAATTCTGGCAAGCTTCATCCTTCTTCTTTACCTCACATTGAGATCTGGCTGAGTAAAAATCCACCTAAGGCTCTTATGATTTGTAATAAAAGTGTCTCTATGTCCAAGTACATAGTGGTGTCAAAGTTTGAGAGTGTGAATGATTTCTAGTAGCTCCAAATCATGAGTAGCATAATTCTTCTGGTATGATTTGAGTTTTTGAGAAGACTAGGCTATGGGGAAACCTTCTTATAAAAGTATACAACCCACTACTATAATGCTAGCAATAGTGACGATGACTTTAAAATCCTAAGAAAAGTCAAGGAGCTTTAATATTGACATAGTAGTAAGATATGCCTTTAGCTTGTCAAAGCTCTCTTGCTCCATTGGAGCCCACACTATCTTGGTTTGCTTCTTGAAAAGTTCAATCACAACAGGGATGGTGATGAGTGACTAATCCTTTATGAGGATGCGGTACCATCATGTTAGCTCTAGAACTCCCATGATTTCTCGAATAATTTGTGGAGGTGGCCAATCCTAGACATTCTTTACTTTGGCTAGATCAATCAAGTTTCCCTTGATTGAGACAATGAAGCCTAGGTACTCGATGCTCTTTTTGAAAAAGGTACATTTACTGTGTTTTGCATAGGGATTATTCATCCTCAAGGTCTCAAGGACAATTCAGAGGTGGTTTTGGATAGTCTTCTTCTTCTTTGGAATAAGTCAGGATGTCATTAAAGAATACAAGTATTTTTCAAAGAAATGCCTCTAAATGTCCTATAATAATCTATTGAAAGTAGCTTAATGGCCACACCTAGTGTTGAAAGTAGTCTTTGGGATAGCCTCATCTTTTATCTGGATTTGGTAGTACCGTGATCTTATATCTTCAAAAATAGTTTTACTCCTTCAAGGCTATCAAGAAACTCATCAATTTGTGGGATGATATACTTATTCTTGATAGTTACTTGATTCAATCCATGATAATCAATGCAAAGCCTTAGGGTTCCATCTTTTTTCTTTTGACAAAGTATGGGGACATCCCAAGGTGAGTTTCTTGGTCAAATGAATCCTTGTTCTAATAGTTACTCGAGTTGTTCCTTTAATTTAATGGCTTTGGAAATAGACATCTTATAAGGCCTTTTCGGTATTGACTTGGCTCTTGGGGTTAATTTAATCTCATGATCTACTTCATGGCTAGGGAGTAGTTCTTAAGTATAAGACATGAAGGTCCTTTAGGGTTTGTGTACAATTCTACTTTATTTAGTTTGAGTAGATAGGTGGATAGTATTTTTCTTAGATTCTTAATTAATTGGTTGGCTTTGGCTAACAACAATCTAAGTTTTTCTTCCTTTCCAAGAGCTTAGAATAAGGTTCATTTGATGTTGTTAAAGGTAATATTCCCTTCCCCACAATGGATACTTGCCTAATTAGGGGCTAGCCAATCCATATCTAGGAGATAGTCGTAAGCCCTTAAGGATAAGACCCAAAGATATACCTTTGTGTGTTGGTTTCCTAATAAGTGGAGCTCTACATTTTTTACTGTTTGAGTTAAATAGACTTCTTTTCCATTTGGCAATTCAACTATTAGTTTTCTAGGGGGTTTACACATTTAGGAGAGATGAAGGAATTCATATGACCACAATCAATGATAATTTGAAAGGATGTACTTTGGTGCTTTACATACACTTTTAGGATGGTATATTGGCATCTAGCCTTTTGATTGTAGATGGCTACATGGATGGTTCATCTTTCTACTTCATAAATGGCAAGGTCTTCTTCTTCTTCCCCAACTAGAAAATAAGCTCAGTCACGTGCATCTTGTGTTGAGATATCGAGCTCCACTCGTGATATGCCAGGGTGACCGTTATGCATTTATGTCACCGACTTGTCAGTTGCAGATGCGGTTGGTACACTGCCCATGAATAATAGCTAGACGATAGCTATCCTTATCTACTCTAGTTCGTGGCTCAGTTATTATGCCACCTTAGTTAGTTGAGTTTGGTTTGAGACCCGTATATAGGGTTCTTCTATTTCTATGTACTTGAGTTCTTTTTGGCTTACACAACTAAGAAGAGGAAAATTATTTTTAGCCTCCACCTCTGTGTGTATTCCCCCATTGTGCAAGCAAGAAAGCTACAAGTGAGACTCCTTCCTTCTCTCCCACAATCTTGACATGGTATCAAAGCCTTGTTCGTGGTAAGGAGCTCAAGAAAGCAAGCCAAGTTCGCGGTGTTCTGGTAAGAGGACCAGTGTTGCTTTCATTTTTCGAGTTTGGGAGCAAGTCTCTGCAGGTAGCACAGCCGGAAAGTGCAAGAGTGCATTGTCTCAGATTGAGACGCCCTTCGCGGTGTAGCAGGAGGGCAATATATTTGAGGCCATCTCAGGGCCTGTTTTTGGAGGCAGAAGTTTTTTGCACGCACTCAGGAAAAGGCCCTGTTTTATGCTGTGCAACCACTGTTCTACAGCTCGGTGAAAAGTTACCACAGAAATTGCATCGTATACTTGTGTGCAGAGACATTGGGAGTTACAGAATCATCCTTGTTTCCTGTTTATGCAAAATCGTCATTAGGAAGTGACTGTGTGGTCAAATACCACTTTCGCCAGTTTTGCAGATTTGCCCTTGTGAGGGTGAAGCTGTGTTTTTTGCAGTGACAGAATTTTTTGCAGTGTTTTGTAATGGCGTCTGATTCTCTTTCACAGATTGTAACTGAAAAGGTTGACAAGAACAACTTCCAAGCATGGAAGTTTAGAATGACGAATTTCCTTATGGGAAAAGGATATTGGGAATTTGATGCGGGAAATGAAGAAGAACCAGTTCTTCCTGATGTTCCCAATCAATAGCAAATGCAGGCATTTAAAGCATGGCATGAGAGAGCCAGGAAAGTTATGTACTGGCTGTCTATCAGTATTTCAGACTCTATGATTGTGCATATTCAACATGCAAGTACGCCAAAGGAGGCATGTGATACTTTGTCAAAAATGTATAGCACAAATATGCAAGCCAGGAAAATGCAGCTCAAGCAAGAGTTGCACAATGTGCAAAGAGAAAATATGAGTATCAATGACTACCACATGAAGGTGAAGAAGATTGCAGATGCACTTGCTTCCATTGGGTCGCCAGTGGAAGATGATGATTTAGTTTCTGTGACCTTGAATGGTCTAGGAAAGGATTATGCACAATTCTGAACATCCATTTCCGTCCGTGAAAGATTTTCTAATTTTGAGGAGTTGATTGCTCTTATAATCTTTGAGGAGCAGAGAAATGGTGGTGCATCTTCTTCAGGAGGAACTTCAAAAGAAGTTGTCTTCTACTCAAATGCTGGAAGAGGTAGAGGCAGAGGTAGAGGAGGCCGATCTAGAGGCCGTGGTAGAAATCAGAATATGCAGCAAACTCAAGAAAACCAGTCCTATGGAGGAGGACGTGGTAACTCTAGAGGCAGGGGGAGCCAAAGAGGTCGTGGTGGATGGCAAAGAGACCAAAATGCAAACAGTAATGTTGAATGCTACTACTGTGGTAAAATGGGTCATATGGCTAAAGACTGCTATAAAAAGCAGAATGACATCATGAATGGAAAATTGCAACAAGGGAATTATGCATCTTCTAGTAGACAGGGTGATGACAGAAATTAGCATTTGTTTATGGTGCAGCACATGACCAATTATGTGACAAGTGCAGAAGAAAGCAACGATGTGTGGCATGTTGACTCAGGTGCATCAAACCACATGACAGGTCATGTAGAATGGATGCAGGATGCAAGGAAAATGAAAAAACCAGGATTTGTGGAGATTAGTGATGATACTGCACATCCTATTGTGCAGATTGGAAAAATTCATTTGTCTATGCAGGATGGAAAAAAGAAATACCTGTCGGATGTATTTCATGTCCCGAATATCACCAAGAACCTAGTTTCTGTTGGTCAAATGGTTGAGCAGGGCTTGCAAGTCAGATTTAATTCTCATGGATGCTTTGTTGAGGATATGAAAAATAATGGTCGCTTGATAGCAAAAGGAAAGAGGAAGGGCAAAATGTTTACATTGGATGCAGACATGCCTGAATTGAGTGCAGCAATGTTTGCACATGGGACCGGTGTAGTTGTAGATATTGATATCTGGCATAAACGCATTGGTCATGTTAATGTACAGTGACTTAAATCAATGCAATCCCAAAATATTGTTGCAGGATTGCCTAAATTCAAGGTTGCAGAAATGCATAAGGTATGTGAAGCCTGTCAATTTGGAAAACAGGCAAGGAAACCATTTCCTAGACATGTTCAAGAGAGTAAGAAGCCATTGGAATTAATCCACTCTGATGTGTGGACTACTAAAGCTGTATCTCTTGGAGGCTGTCATTATTTTGTCACTTTTATTGATGACTATAGCATAAAAGTTTTGGTGTATTTTATAAAAAAGAAAAGTGAAGTTTTTGGGCATTTCAAAACTCTTAAAGCTATGGTTGAAAAAGAAACAGGCCTGCAAATAAAATGCCTAAGGTCAGATGGAGGGGGAGAGTACCTCTCAAATGAGTTTGCAAGGTTCTTGTAGGAGCATGGCATAAAGCAACAATATTCATGTAGTCGTACCCCACAACAAAATGGAATTTCAAAAAGAAAAAACAGGCATATTGGAGAGGTATCTCGTGCCATGCTCAATGAAAAAGACATGCCAGATTTTTACTAGGCTGAGGCAGTTGCTACAACAGTCTACATAATGAACAGGACTCTCACTGCAGCAATACATGGCATGACTCCAGAGGAGAGGTATACTGGTAGGAAACCAGATATTTCTCATTTGAAAATTTTTTGTTGCATTGCTTATGTTCATGTGCCAGATGAGTTGAGATCCAAGTTGGATCCAAAAGCTGAGAAGTGCATCTTTATTGGTTACTCTCTGCAGCAAAAAGGGTATAGATGCTATAACCCTTCTACTCGTAAGTTTACAGTGAGCAGAGATATTGTTTTTGATGAGATGAGTAGCTGATATAAACCAGTAAATGTGATTGATAATGTAGATGCAAAAAATGGTAATGCTGCACAGAATTCACAGCAGCAGTCATCACAAGATATTAGTGGACCTGGAGCATCCTCTAGCAGTGGTTCACATTCTTCGCCATGGATAGGCAGATTGAGATCTGGAGAATCTTCTCAAAGCAATGCAAATAGTGGTATGCAAGTATCATGAAAAGGAAAAGAGAAGGTAGATCAGCCCATATTTGATGTGAATGCAGGTCACTCTTATGTGGATGGTGAATCCAGTGGCTCAGAACAGAGCATTGATGATGAGTTGGGTATTCCTTCTATTGTTACACCTGGAGTAAGGAAGACCAGGGATGTTTTGAGAGCACCTGGGAGTGAACCTACTTTGTGCAGGTCTACCAGAGCTAGGTATCTTGTGGATAGGCTGAAATATGATGGATTTATAGCCATTCACTATGCTTATATAGTCAAAGTGATACAAGAACCAGAACCCACTTCTTTTGAGCAAGCCATGGGAAAAGAAAAATGGGAGAAAGACATGGATAAAGAAATGGATGCCTTGGAAGCAAATGCTACATGGGAATTGGTAGCCTTACCTAAAGGTAAGAATACAATTGGTTGTAAGTGGGTTTATAAGGTGAAGCACAATGCAGATGGTTTTGTGAATAGATACAAGGAAAGATTAGTAGTCAAGGGGTATGCACAAACATATGACATTGATTATGAAGAAACATTCAGTCCGGTTGCAAGGATGGCAACCGTAAGATCAGTCATTGCTATGGTTGCATCAAAGGAATGGTCTTTACATCAGATGGATGTAAAGAATGCCTTCTTGCATGGTGATTTGCAAGAAGAGGTATATATGGAGCAGCCACCAGGTTATGTGCATGCTGTTCATCCTGAGTTTATTTGCAGGTTGAAGAAAGCCTTGTATGGCTTGAAGCAATCACCTAGAGCATGGTCTGATAAGATAGGATAGTATCTTGTCACTATTGGCTTTCAGATTTCCAAGGCAGATTTCTCACTTTATGTGAGAAAAATAGAGAAATGTATTATGCTACTTGTCATTTATGTTGATGATTTGATTATGACAGGTGACAGTGATGAAGATATCCTTCATGTGAAAATGCTATTGAAGCAGAAGTTTCAGATGAAGGATTTGGGAGAGCTGCGTTATTTCTTGGGCATTGAGGTGATTAGATCACCAAGTGGGATACGGCTCTTGCAGAGGCAGTATGGATTGGACATGCTGTCGAAATATGGGATGACAGGCTGTAAGCCTATTTCAGTTCCTTTGGAGCAGAATGTGAAGCTGAGCGCAGATGCAGGTGAGCTTTTGGAAGACCCTACTATGTACAGACGCATAGTAGGAAGTTTGATTTATATGACTATTACCAGGCCAGATTTGAGCTATGCTGTTGGATTGGTAAGTCAGTTTATGCAGGCTCCAAGGAAACCACATTTGGATGCGGCTAGACGCATACTCAGGTATGTGAAGTCCACATTGCAGTATGGACTAGTTTATGAGACTGGGGTTCAGATACAGTTGCATGGATACACTAATGCTGATTGGGCTGGTACTATTTCTGATAGACGATCTACCAGTGGATATGTGTTCTCTTTTGGGAGTGCTGCAGTCACTTGGAGCAGCAAGAAACAGCCTACAGTTGCCTTGTCGAGCACAGAGGCTGAGTACAGGGGTGCAGAAATGGTTGCATGTGAGGTAGCTTGGTTGCATAAGCTACTTTATGATATGCATCAGCCTACAGATGGGCCAGTTGTCATTTATTGTGACAAAATGAGTAGTATACACTTGGCAAATAACCCAGTCTATCATGCTAGAACAAAGCACATTGAGGTGCATTATCACTATGTGCGGGAGAGGGCTTTACTAGGTCTTATTGATCTAGTTTATGTCAGCACAGAGGATCAGGTAGCTGACATATTCACGAAGGCATTGGGCACAGAGAAGCTGCGCCAACACAGCTCTCCCAAATCCTTCATCTCAAACTTCTGCTTCAATAGCATTTTCACATGAAGGATATCTTCATCACTATCACCTGTGATAATCAAATCATCAACATAAATGACAAGCAGCATAATACCTTTCTCTGTTTTTCTCACATAAAGTGAGAAATCTGCCTTGGAAATCTGAAAGCCAATAGTGACAAGATACTATCCTATCTTGTCAGACCATGCTCTAGGTACTTGCTTCAAGCCATATAAGGCTTTCTTCAACCTGCAAACAAACTCAGGATGAACAGCATGCACATAACCTGGTGGCTGCTCCATATAGACCTCTTCTTGCAAATCACCATGCAAGAAGGCATTATTTACATCCATTTGATGTAAAGACCGTCCCTTTGATGCAACCATAGCAATGACTGCTGTTATGGTTTCCATCCTTGCAACCGGACTGAATGTTTCTTCATAATCAATGCCATATGTTTGTGCATACCCCTTGACTACTAATCTTGCCTTGTATCTGTTCATAGAACCATCTGCATTGTGCTTCACCTTATAAACCCACTTACAACCAATGGCATTTTTATCTTTAGGCAAAGGTACCAATTCCCATGTAGCATTTGCTTCCAAGGCATCCATTTCTTTATCCATGTCTTTCTCCCATTTTTCTTTTCCCATGGCTTGCTCAAAAGAAGTGGGTTCTGGTTCTTGTATCACTTTGACTATATAGGCATAGTGAATGGCTATAAATCCATCATATTTCAGCCTATCCACAGGATATCTAGCTCTAGTAGACCTGCGCAAAGTAGGCTCACTTCTAGGTGCTCTCAAAACATCCTTGGTCTTCCTTACTCCAGGTGTAACAACAGAAGGAATACCCAACTCATCATCAATGCTTTGTTCTAAACCACTGGATTCACCATCCACATAAGAGTGACTTGCATTCACATCAAACATGGGCTGATCTACCTTCTCTTTTCCTTTTCGTGATACCTGCATACCACTATCTGCATTTCTTTGAAGAGATTCTCCTGATCTCAATCTGCCTGTCCATGGCGAAGAATGTGAACCAACGCTAGAGGATTCTCCAGGTCCACTAATATCTTGTGATTGCTGCTGTGAATTCTGTGCAGCATTACCATTTTGTGCATCTACATTATCAATCACATTTACTGGTTTATACCAGCTACTCATCTCATCAAAAACAACATCTCTGCTCACTGTAAACTTACGAGTAGAAGGGTTATAGCATCTATACCCTTTCTGTTGTGCAGAGAGTAACCAATAAAGATGCACTTCTTAGCTTTTGGATCCAACTTGGATCTCAACTCATCTGGCACATGAACATAGGCAATGCAACCAAAAATTTTCAAATGAGAAATATCTGGCTTCCTACCAGTATACCTCTCCTCTGGAGTCATGCCATGTATTGCTGCAGTGGGAGTCTTGTTCATTATGTAGACTGCTGTGGCAACTGCTTCAGCCCAGTAAAAATGTGGCAGGTCTTTTTCATTGAGCATGGCACGAGATACCTCTCCAATATGCCTTATTTTTGCAATTCCATTTTGCTGTGGGGTATGACTACATGAATATTGCTGCTTTATGCCATGCTCTTGCAAGAACCTTGCAAACTCATTTGAGAGGTACTCTCCTCCTCCATCTGACCTTAGGCATTTTATTTGCAGGCCTGTTTCTTTTTCAACCATAGCTTTAAGAGTTTTGAAATGCCCAAAAACTATGCTTTTCTTTTTCATAAAATACACCTAAACTTTTCTGCTATAGTCGTCAATAAAAGTGATAAAATAATGACAGCCTCCAATAGATGCAGCTTTAGTAGTCCACACATCAGAGTGGATTAATTCCAATTGCTTCTTACTCTCTTGAATATGTCTAGGAAATGGTTTCCTTGCCTATTTTCCAAATTGACAAGCTTCACATACCTTATGCATTTCTGCAACCTTGAATTTAGGCAATCCTACAACAATATTTTGGGCTTGCATTGATTTAAGTCACTGTACATTAACATGACCAATGCGTTTATGCCAGATATCAATATCTGCAACTACACCGGTCCCATGTGCAAACATTGCTGTACTCAATTCAGGCATGTCTACATCCAACGTAAACATTCTGCCCTTCTTCTTTCCTTTTGCTATCAAGCGACCATTATTTTTCATATCCTCAACAAAGCATCCACGAGGATTAAATCTAACCTGCAAGCCCTGCTCAACCATTTGACCAATAGAAACCAGGCTCTTGGTGATATTCGATACATGAAATACATCCGACAGATATTTCTTTTTTCCATCTTGCATAGACAAAGAAATTTTTCCAATCTGCACAATAGGATATGCAGTATCATCACCAATCTCCACAAATCCTGGTTTTTCCATTTTCCTTGCATCCTGCATCCATTCTGCATGACCTGTCATGTAGTTTGATGCACCTGAGTCAACCTACCACACATCGTTGCTTTCTTCTACACTTGTCACAAAATTGGTCATGTGCTGCACCATAAACAAATGCTCATTTCTATCATCACCCTCTCTACTAGAAGATGCATAATTCCCTTGTTGCAATTTTCCATTCATGATGTCATTCTGCTTTTTATAGCAATCTTTAGCCATATGACCCATTTTACCACAATAGTAGCATTCAACATTGCTGTTTGCATTTTGGCCTCTTTGCCATCCACCACAACCTCTTTGGCTCCCCCTGCCTCTAGAGTTACCACGTCCTCCTCCATAGGACTGGTTTTCTTGAGTTTGCTATATATTCTAATTTCTACCATGGCCTCCAGATCGGCCTCCTCTACCTGTGCCTCTACCTCTTCCAGCATTTGAGTAGAAGACAGCTTCTTTTGAAGTTTCTCCTGAAGAAGATGCACCACCATTTCTCTGCTTCTCAGAAATTAGAAGAGCAATCAACTCCTCAAAATCAAGAAATCTTTCACGGATGGAAATGGATGTTTGGAACTGTGCATAATCCTTTCCTAGACCATTCAAGGTCACAGAAACTAAATCATCATCTTCCACTGGCGACCCAATGGAAGCAAGTGCATCTGCAATCTTCTTCACCTTCATGTGGTAGTCATTTATGCTCATACTTTCTCTTTGCATGTTGTGCAACTCTTGCTTGAGCTGCATTTTCCTAGCTTGCGTATTTGTGCTATACATTTTTGACAAAGTATCCCATGCCTCCTTTGGCGTACTTGCATCCTGAATATGCACAATCATAGAGTCTGAAATACTCATAAATAGCCAATACATAACTTTTCTCGCTCTCTCATGCCATCCTTTAAATGCCTGCATTTGCTGTTGATTGGGAACATCAGGAAGAACTGGTTCTTCTTCATTTCCTACAACAAATTCCCAGTATCCTTTTCCCATAAGGAAATTCGTCATTCTAAACTTCCATGCTTGGAAGTTGTTCTTGTCAAGCTTTTCAGTGACAATCTGTGAAAGAGAATCAGACGCCATTATAGAACACTGCAAAAAATTCTATAACTGCAAAAAACACAGCTTTAGCCTCACAAGGGCAAATCTGCAAAACTGACGAAAGTGGTATTTGACCACACAATCACTTCCTAGTGATAATTTTGCATCAACAGGCAACAAGGATGATTCTGTAACTCCCAATGTTTCTGTGCATAGGCATACGATGCAATTTCTACGGTAACTTTTCACCGACCTGTAGAACAGTGGTCGCACAGCAAAAAACAGGGCTTTTTCTTGAGTGCGTGCAAAAAACTTCCACCTCCAAAACAGGCCCCGAAATGGCCTTGAATCAAAAAAACTGCGAAGGGCGTCTCAATCTGAGACAATGCACTCTTGCACTTTCCGGCTGTGCTACCTGCAGAGACTTGCTCCCAAACTCGAAAAATGAAAGCAACACTGGTCCTCTTACCAGAACACCGAAAACTTGGTTTGCTTTCTTGAGCTCCTTACCACGAACCACGCTCTGATACCATGTCAAGATTGTGGGAGAGAAGGAAGGAGTCTCACTTGTAGCTTTCTCACTTGCACAAATAGGGGAATACACACAAAGGTGGAGGCTGAAAACAGTTTTCCTCTTCTTAGTTGTGTAAGCCAAAAAGAACTCTAGTACAAAGAAATAGAAGAACCCTATAAATGGGTCTCAAACCAAACTCAACTAACTAAGGTGGCATACTAACTGAGCCACAAACTAGAGTAGATAAGGATAGCTATCATCTAGCTATTATTCATGGGCGGTGTACCAACCGCATCTGCCGCTAACAAGTCGGTGACATAAATGCACAACGATCACCCTGGGATATCATGAGTGGAGCTTGATATCTCAACAATTACATCTCAATTCTGTCTAGCAATTGAAGGCACGTTCATAATTAGAATCATCTTTTTAGATTTGTTAGATCTAAAATAAGTTAAACAAAGATAATTAAACAAACAACTCATTCCAAGCAAGGATCAAGACAACTTTTTCAAAAGAATTTCAGTTATATTCATTCAAACAATAATAGTCAACTCATAACTTGAGTTTACACTTTGTGTGTGAATGCATATTATTAGAAATAAGGTATCTTGATTGATTTTTGCTCATTTGGAAAACACATAAAGAAATAAATTACAATTTATTATATGCCTTTCACTAAGCTACAAAAGAATGTAAGTGTGATATATGCAATTTATAAAGAATTTACTTTTTTAAGATGATCTTTTAGGCTATGGCTATAAAAATATTAATTTTTCTAGACCATATAATGGAATTGTAGTCAAAAGACCTATCTAAGAGTCTAATTAGTTAAAAAATAGAAAATTTCAATTTTTAAAATAACTTTTGGGATAAAAGCCTAATTGGTCATTATTTTTCTAAATATTTATCACTAATTTAACTAATTTTTAAAAGTAGTCTAGGTCTCTACTGTAAATTTATTTTTCTATAATATATGCTATTCATCTAATTCTTTTTTAATTTTAATGAATTAATTATAATTTTAAGCTAATATTAAATTTATGTTATATAAATTTGTGCTAAAATTTTAAATTGACAAATTTGAATTTTGGCTGTCACCATTGAGAATAATGCCATCTACAACCACATGTCATCATGAACTAATGTAAAGAATGAAAATCATCGATTATATGGATAGACACCATGTACATCATGATTGACATCCTTATCTCCTTTTCAAAAACATCAACGAGTGACGTAGACTAATCAAGCTACCTTCACTCGAGTAGCCTATTGGGAGGAGGACTACATGAGCCAACTATTGAGGAGGAGAGACAAAAGATGATGATTAGAGAAATAGCGATGATCACCATGCCATCCAACAAAGAGAGAGAGAGAGAGAGAGAGAGAGAGAGAGAGAGAGAGAGAGAGAGAGAGAGAGAGAGAGAGAGAGAGAGAGAGAGAGAGAGAGAGAGAGAGAGAGAGAGAGAGAGAGAGAGAGAGAGAGAGAACCTTAAAAAGCACTAACCTTAATGGCTATATTAGTCTATAGCCTTAGGCTTAAGGCTTGATCCTTTTTCATTTTCCTATTTTAATACTGGAGAGAGAGACAGAGACAGAGAGGAGTAGATAGAAAGATAGAGAAAGAGAGAGACATAGATAGAAAGAGAGAGAAGGGAGGGGGATATAAAATAGCTTGAAGAGATAAGCAGTAACATTGGAGACAAGGGCCATAAAGCATCGACAATTTAGATCTTATTTCTATCTCCTCCACTTGTAATTATAACCCATTGCCAATAACACACACCTCCTCCCCCCATTGTGTCTCAATCAAAACATCTCCTAGCAAAGGATCCATATTGCTTAATCTCGTTACTCATATTGATAACTGTCTTGCCAATAACCTCTATAATCTCACCTTCCATCTTTAATCCACTCAAAACCACCTCTAGCCTCAAATCTCTATTAGCCAAAGAAAAATTATTTCACAAAACCATCCTCTTTCATAAGTTGAAAATCTCCCTTGCCTAACCATATCCTATACCTTCATCTTGGTCTTCCTCTACAAGCCTTCGATTTAAGAAAATTTGAGATTTATTAAGACCAACGAAGGCCCAAGAGAAGTGGGATGTCCCTACTGCACCGACTCAAGTCTCGGTGCCCTGCACTTATGTTTTAAAAACACTTTTGAAATGATAAATACTAAGCATTATTATTTTGAAAGGTTAAGTATATCGTGTATCACAATTGTTGGATTTTGAGCATCCTTATGATGTCTTGGGACTTTCATAGGTGGATACTAAATTAGTCACATAGAAGGGAATTTCCAAAAGGAGAATCCACTACCATGAGGAGACTAGTCCATGCATAGCAAGTTATGATGCAATAGTTACAATAAATTCTTTGCTTGTGATGATAGAATGTATATTGAGTAAAGAAAGGAACATATAGATGAAGTTCTATGATAAATAAATTATTAGATAGCGAAATGTTAAGTTGAACTTAGCTTGGGTTTCCTCTATATAAAGAGTTGAGGGGACAATAGGTTAATATTTAGTCTTTCTCAAAAGATAGAAATGGTAAATTAAGTCTAAGATAGTCTATGAGAAAAAATGATATTTTTTCTTGACCAAACTCAATAACCATAATTTTCTTTAAGAACCCATTTTATTAGGGTCTTGTCATAGGAGAAATTGGTTAAGGAGAGTAAGTATATCATAGCAAAGGGATGTCATTTCCTTGTACTAGCAAGGTATTACCCTCACTACAAAGCATAAGTCAAAGAATGAACATGGTAGGTCAATCTAATAAAAGCTTAGGGAGGCATATATTTCTAGATCCTCAAAAATAAAACTTCCTACAACCCTTAACAAGTCATGTAGCTAAGCTTTATATCTACAAAAGAGGGTTATGGTTTCTTTTATGGTTCAAAGAAGCCATAAAGGTCCTTACAACTCATGTATTGGAATTGATGAGAAATCAAAGGTTCCAAAGGGAGGATCCAAAGTCAATTTAAGATGTCAAAGTAAACCAAGGGTTGAATTTTTCTTCAAGTGATTAGGTTGATGCATTCATCCTATGGTAGGTGGTCTTGATTAGCTAAGAGGTTTTCCTCAAGAACATGCTAGATTAGGAAAATTTTAGAAAGAGCTTAATGCCGAATCTCTTAGAGTGTTACCGTAGATCCGACCAAAATATGTTTGCTATATTTTTCTATGTAGGCACATAGGCCAAATAAATCCCCAATTTATGGAGTCTCTCTCAATATGCTTTTTTATGTATGAAACAATGTATTTCATGCAAATGTCAATGTAGTTTGATTATCAATGTAGATATATGTAGCTGATGGAAGTGCAACATGTAGGTTTGATAAAAATTTGAGCAAGTTGCACTCGAATGTAGTTGTAAAAGTTACCATGTATCCAACTTATATATCAAAAAGGCAACTATATGTTACCTCTTGCTAAGCAAAGAGATGCAAGAATTGCTAAGTAAGAAATAATTTTCACTAGTAGACACTCTCATGTCAAAACATCCTATGAGTCACTATTTGTAAAAGCATGCAAGAAAGTAGAGGTGTTACAACAATAAAATGGCCCAAATCTTGTGTGTCTTTCAAGTATCCAAAGATATACTTAACTTTGTCCCAATGCCATGACCTTAAGCTATGCATAAATTTTTGAACTAGGATACATCATACTAAATGTTTGGCTATGTATTATAAAAAAAGATTGAGCATCCAACTTCTTACTAATAAAGAAAAGTGTCAAATGGATCACTAACATCCTCAAGAGAAGAATGAAAGCCTAATTCAACTAGAGTAGAGATGAGTTTGCAATTCTCAAATTGAGAATGCTTAGTAACAATCTCAAGTACTTGGACTACCTCAAAACAATGCCTTCCTTAACATTATCAAATTGGATACCATGACTATAGTGCTAGTGGCCAAGATAGAAAATACTTGTTATAAATAAATTTTAAATGCTAAAATTTTCTAATCATCACCCCTAGTGAAGAGCATATATTAACATACAAGATTAGAATGAGGAGATCATGCTCGTTCTATCTAATGTAAAGTGTATTATCAATCACATTTTTTTGAGATCCTAGGAAAATCAAGTAAGAATGAATCTTCTAGTACCATGCCCATGGTGCTTGCTTTACCCCATACAAGGCTTTTGATAAATGGCATACTTTCTTTTCCATACCCTCCTATAGAAGCCTTGGTGGCTAGCTAACATAAACTTCTTCATTCAAGTCACCATGTAAGAAAGCTATCTTAATGTCAAGCATTGTATATTCTAGCCATGATGTGGAACCAAAATAATGACTATATGGATAGCCACCATATGTGACATGGGTGCTCAGGGGGTGCACCTATAAGAAATCATCTATGTAGTATGCATTGTCGGAGCATTTGGGGTTGAAAGTCTACCACGTGGGTAAGAGACAGTAGGGTGAAGGGTGATTTAGAGAGAGAAATTGATGAAAGAGAAGGGTTTTAAACAAATAGAAGATGTAGAAGAATAGTCATAGAGGTGAACCCTATCAATTTATTCCTCCATCCCGAGAAGATAAATCCCTTATAGACCAAACGTACATAAAACAATAGCTTCCTCTCCGCTACTCAGACCGCCAATCTGATGCTTCCATTGGGTCCAAAAGGGGGGTAAAATACTAGGACAACTGGTTAGAATTCTCCCAGATCACTCCTTCTTCTTCTCCTAGTTTGGAGTGCTATTTGTTGCCTATAAACTATGATCACACATTGCGTGATTTCGCCAATCTTTCTTTCTACATAAAATCCCCCAAAAATGGCTGAAAGCCACTTGCTTTTTTTTACATGTCATCTTATTCTAAAAGTTGTCTATAGCTTTTGGATATTTACAAGAATAATATCTAAAATATAATAAATCGACTAATCTTGTCCAAAAATCTAGTATTTTTGAACCATCCACACTACGGACATTGACACTAATGACTAAAATGGCATTGGCTCTCTAGATCAATAAGAAAGTCGAATGACCATGCACTCTAGAGTTTTTCACACTATGTCCACATAGTGGCATGACATCTACCCCCTCTTAACCTGCACATCCTCTGGCATGTGCCAAAGTCTTATGGATCTGCAGTGTCAAAAGAAGTATCCTCTGCCATGTCAATATCTTCATCTTCTACCTCTTCTTCTTCCATATTCTCATGTTCATGCTCAGTATCCAACTCCTTCAAATCATATGTTGAAGACTTTCTATGTTTAAATAGCTTAATACATTTTCCAACAACTAGAATCCTTAGAGCTATCCCATCTATCTCATTTAATGCATAAGTAGCATTATCAAAAACAAACCTTACCACATATAGACCAAACCACTGCTTTGTCATCTTCCGATTGGCACTATGCTATTTTTCCAAGCTATTGTTATAAACTAGCACCCAGTCCCCTTCTTGTATAGCTCGTGGTCAAAGTCTGTGTCACTGTCAAACCTCTTCCTGTTCTTGATCCTTGCAGTCTTCAGCTTTTTCATGGTTGTTTCAATGTCTTCAAGCCTTCTTTCTAAATATCTAATGCATAGGACCAACAACTCTGCTCTATTCAAACCCTCTTCCCATGGTAGAACTCTCTAAGAAGCAATAGTATCTTCAATAGCCATGATTGGCTATTATCCATACATTAATTCAGCAGGTATATACCTTGTAACTGCACTATGAGTGGTCCTATCAACCCATAAAGCAAAGGGTAACATTCTTGGCCACTTTTCATCCTACCCTTGCATGACTTTGCTAATGCCTTAATGATAGGATGATGACACATTCACTTTTGCCATTTGCTTCAGGATTCTAGGGCTGAAGTTAAAGCCAGCTTGATACCCAATCCTGAAAAAAAGTCACGAGCCTCATTCGCATCCAATTCTCCTCGATCTGCAACCACTTTACCAACACAACCATACCTGCAAAAGACTTCTTCCAATATGAACCTGCAAACTGCTTGAGTAGTCTTTCTACTAAGAGCTCAATCTTTCACTTAATTTTTCAAGTCTTGTGGTGCAAGCACAAGATATCTCATATTCCATGAACTTGTAGGATGGCAACCAAATCTACTACCCATTTGTAATGCACAGACAATGGATAGGTCGGTTGCAACCCATTTCTATGCTTTACCATTGAATACATTTGGCACACACTACATGATTCTACATAATGCTCCACATCTTTATACATGTTTTTCCACCAATACTTCTCTTTGATATTGGAAAATGTGCCCCAAATCCCTCTATGTCCAACCCATAAGCTTTCATGAAACTCCTGCATCACCTATTGTTGAGAAGCCGTATCTCCCAATACACATACTGGAGCTCCTCTCTTTTTCTTAGCATGCTTCCATAAATATCAATCTTTCAAGAAAAACCATAACCTTTTCTTTTAATCGTTTTGAATTCAGCTTCAGACCACTCAGCCTTCTTTGTTATGAGGCTAAGATATTGGCCTATTTTTAGCCAATCATCCTCATATAACTCTTCTAAAAATTGTGGTCTCATTGAAGCATAATATGGATGATGCTTTCTCTCTACTACCCATCTCTTCTTCATGACTATAAGTTCTTTTCTTACTATTGAAATCTCTCTTACAATGGTTGTATTTGTAGTAATAGTAGCTGCATACTCATTCCCTACTATCATAAAGTCATTTTCAACAGCTATCATATCGTCCTCTTCATCTTCCATCAATTCCTCTTCATCTTCAAGCCTTGCTCGTGAAAGCATGTCAGTCATGAGGTTTTCTCTACCTACAATAATATACTAAAAATCAGGGTTAAGTGACTTTATATATGCAATCCATCGTAACATGGCAATATCAGGAGTTGAGCAATTTACTATCATGCCCAATAGAGGTAGACAATCAGTCTCTACTACTACATGAGCTCCCATAAAATACTCCCTATCACATGTAAGGGCTCTCACTACATCCCAAAGCTCTCTTTTGACTTGAGAATACTGCCCTTGTCATTCATTGAGGACCTTTGCTCCAAACATAATGGCATACCTATTTCCATTAGCATCATCTTGACCCACTGCCCAACCAATGCCAATTGGGCTTGTATCCACGGTGAGAATAATAGACTATGCATTCTCATAAATTTCTCTCTTTAGTATTGGGGCTAAAATCAATAAGCTCTTTAACTTCTAAACTACCTTCATATGTTATTTACCCCACCAAAACTTTTGCCCTTTTCTCAAGAGCTGATATAAACTTTCAACCACATTAGCAAAATGCAAAATCCATATCAAGTAAAAGACACATGCACCCAAAAATCTTCTCACTTCGGATACATTCGAACATGTCTCGTGCATCTTGCTTATGGCGTCAATCTTTACTGGTGAGGGCTTGCTCCCATATGGTCCACATATGTGCCCAACAACTAATACTTCCTCCACTCCAAAAATCAACTTTTCTCTTGACAGAGTCAAATGCACTTCTTCAAGACGGCTCAAAATCCTATCACAATCAGCAATATGGTAAACCATAAATCTTCTAGATTTATGCTCATTCAACTCTTCATTCTTCTCATAGATATCACATCCTTTGATCAGCACATCATCAAGAAATGGTAAGGTCAACTGAGGAATATATTCCCTCAAAACATTATGCATAGCATTCATCATATGCACCACTAAATTGATTGCTCTCTGTGGAAGCGTACACATCCTAACCAATCCAAGTGGTGTTTTCACGATGGTAGTGATATTCTAGCTTTCTAATGCAAGTTGGAACTGATCATATCATGAATATAAATCTCCCATAGAGTAAATTCCCTTGCCTGCAAATGCTTCTGTAAATTTATCCACTATTGGGCCTAATCCAACATTCCTTGTGATGACTTTATTAACTCGTTGTAAATCCTATATAAACATCAAAGAACCATTCTTCTTTGGAACAGTAAACCACCGATTTGAATATGGAGCTAAAGAAGGCTGCAAAAATTGGATTTTGATGTTCTCATTCAAAATCTCTAGCAGCTTAGGCAAATATGCATGAGGCACTGGAATAAGCTTTAAATTCCATGGCACATGAGGTACCATAAAGATCACCGTAGGTGTAACTATGGTCAGATCAACACATCCACTTTCATCTGGCTAAAACGCAAAGGCTTTCCTATGCCTTGCCAACATCTGTAAGAAACAAGCTCTTTTTACAAGCAAAAGGAAGCTTGTATCACCAATTTTTAGCTCTTGTAAAGTTTCACATGTAAGTTAATGTCCTACTCCATGTGGATCCCGTAAACTAGGCTGTTGAATCACTTTTCAGCCAACCCATCACTTTTAGGTAGTAAAGGCAAAGCCACGAGCTTAATCTTCTTTGCAACTTTTTTGTACTTTGTATTCACCCTTGCTTTAGCTTTGTTTTGCAGTCCATATTGTAGCCCATAACATTCATGCTCAATAAACTCTTGAATGACTTCATACATCTCTAGAGTGTCAACATAAATAGCCTCTTTTGTTGCCTTGTTTTCAGCATTAATTGCTGCAAAAATTTCAAGCACTGTATCAACATCAACCAACCCTAAAATACCTTCATTTATAGCCATTAAGCCATATGTTTTCAGCTCTTTTTTAGCCCATCCTACAAATTTCTTTTCATCCTTGCACATGGCTAAAATATTCTTAAAACGACCAAGACTACATGCTGTTCATTTCTGTAATTTACACACAAACATAGTTTTCCCCTTTCTTGGAGGCATAATTATCTTCCTAGAGGCACTATCATAGCCTCCACTTACAATAATGCTCTTTAAAAGTCCTTAAACTCTCATGCATTAGGTGGCATGGGATTATCCCACAACCTATCCCAATTGCGGGGATGATTTACACAAACAGTAAGAAAATGCACTGCCTTTGTATTGTCTTTACTTCGTACCTGAGCATATGAAGAACCATCATCTAAGGCTTTTGTTTCTAGCCTTGATTTTGAAATATAAGGCCCCAAAATCACTGGATAACTACATGAATCATGTACAAAAAAATGATATTCATCCCTAACATCTCTAATAGTCACTGGTACATTCAGACAAGTCCCATAAAGATCCCTTGATGAATTGTTTGTTGCCCGTATGCACCATCCGGGATTTACATGAATCGGCTAACCTCCATTCTCATACAAGTTATGTGCCATAACATTGATTTCAGAACCATGATCCAAGTGAGCCATGGATTTTTGCCCCAAAAAAGTGCTCAAAAATTGCTAAAAATCCAAATTTCAATGGAAAATTAAAATCCATCAAAGGCAACATAGGAAATTGGGTCAATTTTAAGCAACAAGCAATAGATGGGTTTCAAAAGTGCTTTAAAGACCCACCAAGCAATGGTTAGCAAATTTTTATAAATTTTTTGAGTATCCGATCAGACTTCTACAAGTGGCTGCTAGTGGAAGACCCCGAGACGGTCAAAAAAAAATTTCGGAGCATTAAACGGACATCAGATGTGGAAATGGTGGTGCCCGAGGCAAAGGCCAAAGTGTGGAATGAATGTAAAGGGACTTATGGAAGAGGGGGTGTGAACCTTGGGGCCTTCCCTCCCAAAAATGAAACGCGATGGGGGGGGGGGGTTGTTTTTTTAAAGGCGAAGAAAAAGAAAGCCATGGCAGCAGCATGTTAGGAAAAAATGGAGGGGGGGGGGGGGGGACTATAAGCCATACCCCAGGCTCAAAACAACCCCATGAATTGATCACAATAGTAGGATGAAGATTATCTTTGCTCTCCATCGCCACTCTCGCCTTGGAAATTGACTGTCTGATTTTGCTGAGATCTAGATTCAATCTTTCTCTCTCCTCCCTCTCTCACTTCCAAATTGGGATTCACATGAAGTAGATCAAGAAGAAGAGGGGCTGAAGGATCGCTCCAAGATCCCTTCCCCCCCCTCCCCCCTCCATTTTTTCATGTCTCGCTCCAAGATCAAGAAATAATGGAGGGGCTTGTCCGGCGGTGATTGGATCGCTCCAAGATCAAGAGGAGGCTGAGGGAAGGTGTTCAGCACTGAAGAATGATTGCCAGTTGGTCCATGGTTAGTCCGTATTAATTATCAAAAAACCTGCAACACACGCATAAGTGGTATGCCTCATTTTTAGAAAGGAAATTTGCTTCTTTTTTATGTTTGATGGTCTAAATGAACTTCATATGGAACGAAAATTTGTTTGAATCTTGTTTGCATCATGATTGAGGGCTGCACATAAAATAAATCTAGAACCGTAATGATAAATAGTCCCAATAATTAAATTCAAACCTGAAAAGCGTCTTTTTAGAGTAAAAATAAATATTTTGTTGGTTTCGGGTGGAGAAAAGAGATGCACATGGAATAAGATTCTGATAAAAAATATCTTTTAGATGTCATAATCAGTCAACAATCATGGATCAAAAAATAACCTATTTTTATGAATAAATAAATTGAGAAAATGAGAAAAAAATAGGTTTTCATGCTTCAAAAATTAAGAAAAAATATGATTAATGTTCTTGAATGTTTAGCATGGTTGAGGCATGAGGTATAGCCTTAGCTCATCCTTGTTTTTATGTTCCAATGCATTTTTATTACTTTATACATTAAAAAATGACGAAAAATAAAATCCTACACCTATGCAACGATGCAATAATACATAAACAATAGGGAGAAAAGAAGGGTTGTGGAAGTGTTTAAGTGTGAAAAATGAAGTAAAGTCTTATCTTTTGTTTGTGCACATCATATAGAGGGCGATAATCATTTAAGTTTAAAGAGACTAGTAGCACGATTAAGTTTGGTGCTAGTCACTAGCAATGCAACAACAATGCATAGATTGAAAAAAATTTGAAGGACTGAATTAACACTCCACTTTGCTGATTTGTTTCAAAACACCATGTTGTGCACAATAGGCATCCACATTTACATTTTGCATGCCACATGGTATAAAATCCTGGACGCATAGCACATGTATGCCAAACATTGACCAACACTAAGAGTGTGAGGAAGTGTCCTTACTATAGTTTAGACAAGCGGTTCCTTGGGGTAAGTTCAATGAGGAAATATCAGTAGTATTTCTCCTTTGTGGATGCAGAATTTAATATCACGGTCGTCTTCCAAGAAGATAATTCGTGCATGTAGACTACGTGTTGCAAACTGTTTGCTGGAATCTGGCTCTATCAGTCCACAGGTGTGAACAAGGGCTTCCAGAGAGTTGAAGACAAGTTCGTGTTTAAGCCGGTGAGAACTGCCGCTATGGAAGAGAGTTGGAATTGACCTTTGTGACTTAGTAAGGTTGAAACTTAAGAATCTTAAAGCTTTAAGCTTTAAACTTGATCTTTCTTTTTGGAATTAGGACGTCGATATGTCCTGAATGACGTCGACGTCCTTCACGGCTAGTGAGCGCCGAAAGGTCCCCAAGAACAAAAGAACTCTACTTTTGCACAAAAAACAAGAGAGAAAGCTTGCACGACGTGAAGCAAAAGACTAATTGGGTACAATCTCCCCCCATGCCCTATGTGAGCGCTCCACAAAGCATGTATTTTATATATTATTGATCTCCAAGCTCAAAAAATAGCCAATTTACAATTAACACGCTTTAGCTTTTGTGTTTGCTTTTGTCCCGCTAAATAATTAAAGCTATTGGGCACCCAAGGAGTTGGGCGGTGCCCAAATACAATGTCCAATACAAATATTTAAATCGTGCGACCATGCACATACAAAATAATAAATAAATATTAAGCACTTCAATAAATAAGCGCATCAAAATAAATATTGGAGCCACACCTAAGATGCACGTCCATAAAAAATGAAAATAACTTGAATACACGCTATCGCCCAATGCTTCCCAATGCCACTACTGCCTACTCTACACATCAATTGAAGCATTCACAATTGTTAGAAAATAATAAAATTAAATCGACAAAAGTGAATACCTAGCAGTCTTTAGCTACAAAATGAATAAATTGGTTAGAACTCAATCCTAACCTTAATTTATTATGAGTGTGCACTCTAAACTCATAAATGTCTATTAATTTAAATATGTATTTTGCGGAATCACCCGCTATGGAATCACCTACTTGCACATTAAATTAACAAGACATCCGAAAAGGATAGGCATTCCCATCGGCTTTTCGCACAAGGAATCCACCTTGTGTATGAGCCCCGGCAATGAATAAAATTTTACAGAATCCACCACGAAACCTCATGGAATCCACCGTGGAATATACTTCCTGGCATCATCCTCTCTCTAGCTTTCATGGCTTCCTTTCTTCCTTTTCTGTCTTTGTCTCTCTTCTTCTAGTATTTCTCTCTCCTTGTCACTCTCTTTCTCTCTCTTCTACTTCTCCCTCTTCTACAATATTTTCTCTCCTCTTTCTGTCTCCCTGTTCTCTCTTTGGCAAGGATATCAAAGTGCATTCATACATATGGAATGTTAAAACACACTCATGTGTACAAAATTAAAGCTTGTTTAAAATTAGAATCGTGGATAGAAAAATCACGAGAGATTTTCCATTAGATGATATTGATTTACTAAAACTTTTAGTTAATCCTTACTTTGAAAGAAATGAGTGATAAAAAATTAGAAACTGATTATGGTTGCATTGAACTATGAAAAATTATACTAATTACATCTATGCCTCCAGTAGTAGTAGCAAGATGGAAATTAGGCATGATGCCATCCCCAAGGCCACCTTGGATAATCTTCACCCAAGGTGTATATATACTACCTAAGGTGATCGACCACCACTTAGATATGTTTGGTCTTCATATGGGAATGTTCTTCCTTATGGCAAGCAAGAATTAGCGGGGCTCTAGTTTGAGATTGTAATCTCGATCTTAGTCCTAAGATAGTGAAGAAAACTTAAACGAGCCCCATGTGGTTAAGTATTGGAAGGCTCAATATGAATAGGGCAAGGGTGGCAACTGGATTTCTGGGGTTGATTTGTTCTTCAAAGTGTGTTGTATATATTAGAATAAATTTAAATAGCTATGTTTTCAAAAAGAATTGCTTTGTGCTTGTATTAAAAAGACATATCAATGAGCCCCGTACAAGATAAATGAAGGAAGCTATTTTTGCATATCATCATAGTGTGGTAGCATGCTTATTAAATGACTAAAATAGAAATGGAGCTCACCTACCTCCTTTAATGTACCATGTATATATACAACTACTAGCAATGAAATGTTCAAGTGCAGTTCACTCCTTTCTCTATATTGTCTCTATCTCTATCTCTTATTGTGCACATTATCCTCTTCTCTTCAAGTTCCTAGTTTTCACTACATGGTATCGGAGCACCAGGTCCTATCCTTCTAGTTTATCGTATTCTCCTCAAATTCACAAACTACTCGTCCTCCTTTACTCTCATTCTTCCAATGGCTCTCGTTAATGCCACTACCTCCTACAACCGACACATCAAGATCAACAAACTCAATGGCATCAACTATCAAGTTTGGAAGCTAAGGATGGAACTTTACGTATCTCAGGCAAATCTATGGAATATTATCAATGGCAAGGAAGATTGCCCTAAACAAGAAGGAGTAGACAAGGAATATTGGATGCAAAAAGATGCAACTGCGAGAATGGAAATACTTGTCCATTGTGGAGATCGACAAGTACAACTAGTGAGAACAATACCCACTGCAAAAGTTATTTGGGAATTCTTCAGCAATACATATGAACACACAAATATTGTTTATCAAATGACCATGTTTAGAAAACTATATACTGCCACTATGCATGAAGATTAGTCTACCACTAAGTTCTTAGAAAAGTGAAAATCTTTACTAGATGAAACCATAATATCTGGTTTAGTCATCTCAAAAGAATTACAAGACATGTTTCTACTATCTTCCCTACCTCTATCTTGGAGAGCCTTTATTACTACTCAAACCTCCACTAATAAACTCAAGCTTCAACCACCACTGCTTAATAGAGACAAGCAAGAGCAAGTCATGAGAGATACTCTTTCTACTTCTTCAAATCAAGAATCCAAGTCTCTAGCTGTAGCTGCTTACAACCCAAAACATCTTCACAAAAGAGCTCAATACTTTCAACAAAAGCCCAAGTCTTCTTCCCGGTCTAACTTCAAAGGGATTCTTGGTAATCCTCAACATAAGCCCCAATCTTTTCAATCCCTATCCTTAACAAGAAACCCTAATTATCATCTCATATGTAATGCTTGCAAAAGACAAGGTCACATTGAAAAGGATTGTCATTAAAAAAATAGATTCAACAAATATCAATCAAAAGGTTAGGCTCACTTTGTTAGCATCGGAAATTATGACATCGAAGAGCAACCAGAAACAATCATCAGCCTAGCCACAAGTGTTTGGGCACCTTCATCAAACTCCAAAGAAGATATACATGGTTTCTAGATTCTAGAACTACTCATCATATGACTTTTCACAAGGAATGGTTAGTCGACTTCAAAGAGATCTCCACTCTACTCAGTGTTGTCATGGGGGACAACAACATTCAACAAGCTCAAGGCTATGGCACAATTCAAGTGGAGCTTCCCTCCAATCACATAATCAAGGTACAAAGAGTCTATTATGTTCCCAATCTCAAGAAAAATCTATTAGGTATTAGTGAGCTCACTTCTCAATCCTCTCTCATCACTGCTCACTTCTACAAAAATCACTACATCTTACAGCTACTCTCACCTTCTCTCAAAATTACTTTCCCCAAAGTAGGTCAGCTTTATACAATTGGGTATTCACTTCTACAACCTCCTTCAAATGCTTCAGCTAACTCCGCTTCACTAACAAGTCTACCACAGAACGCTCTCCTATGGCACTCTAGGCTTGGTCATGCCTCTTAGAATATTCTCCAATAGCTTATTTACAAGAAGCTTGTTTGCGGCATTCCACCTTCTCTCTCTCAACTTATATTTTGTCAAGCTTGTGCTCTCAATAAAGCCACAAATCTTCCTTTTCCCAAATCTTACTTCATTACAGCTCAATCACTTCAATTAGTACACTCCGACATTTGTGGTCCAATAAATCATGTATCTCTCATTGGAGAAAAATACTTTATGGTGCTTATTGATGATTACTCAAGATATAATGTTGTATATTTTCTCAAGAGGAAGTCACAAGTCTTCTCCAAGTTCCAAGAATATAAGGAAGCAGTTGAAAACAAGCATGAGTTATGACTCAAAGCTCTTCGTATAGACAATGGAGGAGAATATACTTCAAATGAATTCAAAGATTATTGCAAGACCTTTGGCATTCAACATGAACTTACCATACCACATCATCCACAGCAAAATGGAGTTGCCAAAAGAAAGAATCGTACACTACTCAATGCTGCAAGAGCTATGCTATCACTAGCTCATCTGGGAAAAGACTATTGGGAGGAAGCAATTGCTACACCAACATATCTTCAAAACAGGTTGTACTCCAACTCTCTACAAAATAACACTCCCTATGGATTGTGGTTTGTTTACCCTCCTGACTTATCACATCTTAAAGTATTTGGATGCACTTGTCAATCAAGATCACAAATCCAAGTTTCTCCTAGAGCCACACAACTAATTTTTACAGCATATGGAGAGCCACATGGTCGCAAGGCCTATCGCTTCTATGATCCAACTGACAATGTATTTATTTATGGCCGAAGTGCTATCTTTTATGAAGATAATCTTCTTCCATCCAACACAACACGATCTCCATCTCTCACACTACTTTATTCTGTCAAAGAATCTCCAACATTAAACATGCCTCATACAAGGCCCACCATATCTTCGACAGAATCCACTCCTTCTAGTTCTATCCACACAGGCTCTTCACCATTATCATCATACTTATCTCATTTTAGAGTCCAAAGTTGGTTGGTTCATATGAGCAACCCTCACCTCCAAAATCTTCAAACCTTAATGAATATCAAACCTTAGTAAAATCTTCAAAAGCTATTAAATCTCTAGTTCGTCAGACAACAAAAATCATGCATGATGTCCATGCACCAATCCAAAGATGCTGAAAGCTAGGTAGCAACTTGCGTATTCACGTGCCACACAACAACAATTGTCGCCTTCACTGAAGAGGTACAATCACAATCAAATCCTTGCTTCAAAAACTTACATAACCTTCATCTTCAAGCAACATTGCCCTTGGCCAAGCTGGAGATTCACCTCCATCCCAAAGCTCTAATTTTCCCTACTATTACTCAAGCACTTCAAAGTCCTGAAGCCTCTCAATGGCGAATATAAAGCTCTACTTCACAATAACACCTAGAGATCGGTACCCCTTCCTCCTGGAGAATTTGCAATAAGCTGCAAATGGGTACTTCGCAAAAATCTCAAACCAGATGGCTCCATCGACAAGTACAAAGCTCAACTTGTGGCTCGTGGTTTCGAAGAAATTGAAGGTGTTAACTCTCAAACGAACAAAGGTGGAAAATCCAAAAAAGCTGAAGCAGAAGACAAGGCCAAGGAAAAAGTGAAACGGAAGACGAAGGCGCGCCAAGAAAAATGTAGAAACGCAAGAAGCATAGAAAAGTCCTAAATAAGGGAAAAAGACGCACAAGGAAAAGCGCAAGTCAATACTTTTGTAAAAGAGTGCAAGCGCATCATGATTTAATTTAACACGTGCAATTTGTAAATGTAGACGGGTGGTGGAAAGGAAGCTAGGAAGATAGAAGGACAATGGGAAAAAGGGCCTAGGCCACGGCCGCCCATGTAAAAAAGGGATAAGGGGATGACCGCCCAAAAGGGATTTAGGGTTTTGTATATAAAGTTGAAAAGTGAATGAGAAGCTCATTCTTGTGTGTGTCCAAAAGTGGCTCTCTTCTTCTTCTTCTTCTTCTTCTTCTTCTTCTTCTTCTTCTTGCTTGCTTGAGCTTGTGCTTGAGAGAGGGAGTGTGAGAGTGTGAGGGAGTGAGTGTGTACTAAGGGTGAGGGACCGGGGAGGAGAAGCTCTCCATCTTCTCTTCTCTTCTTCTCTTTTCTTCTCTTCTCTTGTCTTGCTCGCGGCGATGGAGCTTGGAGCGTGGAGCTTGAGGATGGAACTTGCTTGAAGCTTGCACTTGGATCATGGAGCTACTGGAGTGCGTGAGAGAGGAGGTAACTCGATCGGCATGGAGGTAAGCTCACTACACCCGTAGATAAGGATAGCGCGTCAGCTATGTGAGAGGTAGCCATTCGTGCTCGGCTTGGAACGCTTGAAACAATAAGCAGTCCGTGGGTCTTGGCGGTTGAGCGAAAGCTCCCACATTTTGGTTTCGTTGTTGCCGGGACCAATGGATTCAAGCCTCGAATCGAGCATTGAAGTAGAGTTTTTCCCAAACCGGTGCTTGAGGTAGATAGGTAGGAAGCGAGGGAGTTTGAAGAGGTATTCGATCTCCTTAGCAAGTAAGTTTTTGTTGTTTTGGACTTGGGAAAGCATGATGGAGTAGTGTAGGTATTTTTCTTATAATTTTTTCTTGCATTTAGGAAGGATAGGAGCAAAACATTGGAGCAAATAGTAGGGTTTTCTGTTGCTGTATAACAGGCTGAAACAGGGAAATAGGGGCACAAATTCAGATTTCTGGCTAGAAGAGTATGAGGGACTAACATCTGAGGTCACAACAGACTGGGATGGGGCAATAAGAGGCCTAGGAAACCAGGAAATACTACATTTGACACCCTATCTTCTGAGAAGAGAGTGAGCTTGAGAGCCAGGGAGAGAGTGAGAGAGAGAGAGCAGCGGGGAGATTGTTGACAAGCTGATCGATTCGAGTGCCATATCGTTTCCAGGTACGCCAGGCGTTTCCCTCTATTGCTTTGCATCTATTTAGAAGGCATGGCATGATTCGATGGAGTAGACGTTGACCTGGAGGCATCGTGCGCAACTCGCGGGCCGTCGTCCGCACCGTCGGACCAGTTTGTCCGAGTCCCAGAATAGGATTTTCCGATCTCTGGAGTCGGACTGTCCGACTCCGAAAATCAAACCTCTCCAAAAATCGGACCTCTTCGAAAATCGAACCACTTTTTTTATCCGATTTTCAGAATCTGACTAATCCTAGAATCAGACCAGTCCCAGAATTGGACCACCTTTGCCTATTTGATCGGACACTCGACGTCCGATTTTGAAAATCGAACACTCGGACCCTAGAAATTGGACACAAGGAATCGGACCACTCAGAATCGAATGCTTGTCAAAATCAGACGTCCGATTCCAGAAATCGGACGTGACCAAAATCGGACCACTGGGCCGATCGGACCAACCAAAATTGGACGTCCGATTTTGATAATCGGACTCTTGAAAAAATTAAACATCTGAGAATCGGACAAAAAACTGTCAAAATCGGGCAGGTATCTAAAACACAAATTTTGACACATCTAAGCCTCGAAATTGACCCCAAAGGCTATGTGGAGCTAAAGGCACATCATAGATCCATCACTGGGTTGAAACTTAGAGCAAGTGGTTCAAAATTTGTCTATAAACAGTCCTCCAAATTGCACATGGTGTTTACCGTAACGGCCTTGCGGGCCAAGGGAACTGTCCCCCCCCCCTCGGACCCCCACAGAGGGGGCTCTGTCCCCTCCGCACCTCCCCCAAGTAGGTTGGAGAGAAAATGCGCGTCATGACAGGTCCTCCGGATTAGGCCCTAGTGTAGTAATGGTTCTACACAAGCATAGATCTTCACTTACAAAGCAGCAAACAGAAGCCCACACCCAAACAAAGACAAAAAGAGACCCTAGAACCTCAACAGGCCAATCTAGCCATCAAAGGCAAAAGGGCCACACCACGAGAACACAAAGACATTATGTTCAGACTGTATCTAGTTAGAGCAAAATGCAACATCAAGCTACAACAGCAAGAATGACTAGATATGACAGTCCTGATGATAGATGCTCCTTGAATAGCACTGCACTGACAGTCTAAGACATCAGTGGAGAATCCACATCTGGTCGTGCAGTTGGGGACTCAATTTTTCAGAAGGCTTAAATTTACAAGCCAAGACCCGGAAGACGAAGACATAGTACCACCTGCTTATCTTAGGGTCAAACTCACCGCGAAAAAAGAGCATACTATCGATGCTTTGATTGATGAAGGAGAAGATTTTAATATCTTGGCCTATGAATCATGGACCATACTAGGCCAACCAGAGCTCACACCAACTAATGCAACTCTTAGCCCTTATGGGAAACACCCACAAGCACTCATAGGGAAGTGCAAAATCCTTACGATAATTGAAACTGAAAGCTTGCCTATTCTATTTCATGTTCCTCCAAATAGTGCTAGTTACAGGAAGGAAACCCTCCTAGGAAGACCCTTCAAAAGGGCGATCAAGTGTGAGGCCAACTATGTAGCACAGAGGATACACCTAACACTACCGAGTGTGAGGATAGTCACGACCTTTAGCAAGGGTGACCTCATCGAACCTCGAGGGAAAGGCAAGGAAGGTGCTGACATAATAGTCAAGCCTACTAACGAGAGCAAGGTCTTGTTGGAAGAGTTGATACAAGCATAGGTCAAACAACAAGAACCAGTGAGTGAGGCCGTGCCTGAAACAAGAAGATCAAGAGACAATGCAAAGGATGGGCTTTGGACTAACAAATATCGTAGAAGACCCCAAAAGAAGCCCAAGCCTTATAGACAAAGGCATAGATGGAGGGTCGGCACAACATCGTGATGGATATCCAAAGCATTGCTACATGCTCAAGGGTATTATGCAGGTAATCGATGGATTTGGGTACTAAAACCCCCTACTAAACCACCTCTATCAACTCAAGGCCAGATTGCATTAGAAGCAATGAAGCACAGGAGGAAATCTAAGAGAAACCCCAGGACTTGAGGCAAGAAACCAAACATGAGTGTTCGAAATGAAGAACCTTAGCCTAGCATGCTTGATAAGCAGATGCCATATGTAACCATTGAGCGTGTACAAAGACCACTAGTGCTCAAGGAGCTTTTGACTTCCCAAGAGGATAATGAGCACCAGAGGCACAACACTACTCATAAGAAAGCTGATTGCTCAACAAAGAAAATGACGCAATCGTCTAATAGCCTCGAGCAAATCATTCAACTAGTGCCAAGTCCACCTAAGAGTCCTAGATCTCCTACAACCTCTTTTCCCAAACAGACACAGGAAGCACAACATCAGTCCTCAAGGGATGCTGCTCAATCCCAATCTCTATATCCATCTAAGCTTCCAAATGTCCAAGAGGTGGGACATGACACCATCCCTAGCTCTCGGCCCAAGGATATGCCTGTGCAACCTAATGTGACTAGCTCAAATGATACTCGATCTACACAAGTGAATGCTCCAAGGGCAACAAAAGACACGACCACTTCCAATCGACCTAAGGACTTGACACCAAAATCCACCAAGAGTAGCTAGCCCACTGGACTAGCCGCTACTACTTCCAATCAGGGATCACAGTAGTCACAGCCCTTGGTCGTGACAATGCCCCTTGCGGAACGTGTCCTTAGTAGTTTACCTATGGAGGAGGTGTCACAACCGACTTCCTTGACAACTCCATCATTTCCAAAGTGCCTAAAGCCTAGGCTGGAGGAGTTGAACACAAGGGAATTGGCTGAAGAGATAGACTCTCCAAAAAGGGAGGCAGTTGTACCCTCACAACCTAGCGAGGCTATTCAGCAGGCCTTGGCTATGTCCCATGAGGACACACTAGAGAAAGAGAATGTTGAGGCCCAACCAAGCACATCAACAGTTGACCTAGTCCAGGGTCCTAAGTCATTGAGAGATGCACCTTCACTGACCATGAAAAAGAGGAGAAAACAATGAAGACAACAATAGTCACAGGTGGTTGGGGATCCCAAGAAGATTAACACCAAGAGCATTGGAGAGCTCAAGAATAAAGCATCGAGTCCATCCACCAATGACCCCATTGATACCTCTCCTAATAGCGGGGAAACCTCAGACACATCTGTGTGCTCTGAAAAATCAAAGCAGTCGCTACCATCAATGGCCGCTTGCAACACTCAATCCACCGACAAAGAACTCGCATTGACCAATCAAGAGTGGATACAACGCTGTCACAACAAGGTAACAAATTTATACCAGTCACATCCAAGGAGAACGATGATGCAATAATGAAGCCTCAGGAGAAACATGGAAACCCCAAGAGCATAAGAAATCCTAATGTTGGCCAAACTTGCTCGTCTAGGCCTGAGCCCCTAGCAATGCTAAAGCCTAGGCAAAATCCTAGAACCTTGCATGAGATAGCAACCGAGCAAGCCCTCGTTGAACATAGAAGTGTCATAGAATGCTTAACCAAGCTGGATGCTAAGCTCAAAGTGTTTGCACGTGTCTACGTCCTGGCAGACATGGGTGCATTCCCTAAAGAGCAGCTTGAAGAATACTTGCCATTTCCCTTATCCTGGGAAGAGCAAGAACATCTTGACGAGCACTATAACAGGCTCCTGTATGAACTCATGTGACTCATCTCTGACAAGGAAGCCGATGAACTACGCTTAATTGTAGCACTCAATGATGTACTCTTCCAACCAAATCTCTTAGAGATAGAGCAACTAAAGCAGCTTCAGAGGGTCAAAGTCAATTTGAACAACATTGGTATGAAAACTGCGTTGCAATGGCCGAACTAGGAGCCCAGATCATGACAGTCTTAGAGGAGCAATTGGCCAAATGGCGGTCTCAAAGAGACCCAACCTATGTGGGACTAACTCCCTTTTGAGTGCTGACTGCCATTCGGGGTATGAACTTAGCTAAACCTAGCCAAGAGAACTCTATGTTTGATAAGGTTCTCATTGAGGAGGAGTTACATGTTGCAAGTAGACTCGGACAAGGTTCCATGCTACTCGATGTTGGAAAATATCTATCGATATTGAGTAAGCTGCCACGAATACTAGATGCGTGTGCCACACTCCAAAACAATCCGGAGTTCTACAATTGGCTTTTATCCTCGTGATGTGACAAGGATTCGTAAATATGTACATAAATAAACAATGAATTTTGTGACCCTGTATAGACAATATCAACACACACAAGCAATGATAGTCAAGCGCAGGGAAAAGAGTTGGGTTCAACAGGCTAAGCTCCTCAGGTCCTCCTCTCATCACACATTTAGAAGTCGTGTGACCATTATCGCCTCCAGGTGGAGGGCATGCAACCCTCATCACCACCATAGGAAGCTCTGACCAACATCTCTGAGGGTGTGGACATGGTACCGTCCCTTCCTATACACCTTTCCCCTTTATGGTCTATCCTTCCGAGGATGAGCCCTACCCCGCTCCCTGACAACCAATCCAAGCAACTTAGCATAAGCCAAGATCTGCTAATGGCTGGAGGCCAAACGAACATCATCACAGGGGCCATCCCTCTACTACAACCACTGCATGCCTCACCTCTTCCCTCCTTGTCATATGCACTTGATAACCCACACTATAATCCCTTCCATGCGAATGGTTTTATCCTATCTCAAGGCCTAATCCTTGGTTTGCATTTTGCAGGTCCCCCTACGTAGCAGACATGGAGCACCCAGTGCAGTTGGCTTGCAAAGACGCTCTCTGCCGTCAAAGGGAACATGCAACACAAGCTCCTCCGCCGGAACGCTACCTGCCTAGCCTCAAAAGGTATGCAAAGAAACGAGGCACCAAGCGACACCGCCCCGGACGTAGGCCGAAAAATCCCCAGGCCAGGGGAATAGGAGCTCAAGGGAGCACACAAGGCGTGGCAATATCGGTTGTGCGGGCCCCCAATAGACGCTCGAGCACCAGTGCTCAAAAGCAGAAAGGGAAATTCGAGACAAGGAAGAATTCGATGCATTGTTCAAAAGCATTTTGGAAACGGTTGCGGCCAGAGACTACACCATTCAGGTCTCGGCCGTGCCCAACCTCACAGGAGCCCCTCATCAGCAGAGCCTCAATCGCCTGACCACCCGGACTCACCCCGTCTCGTGCAAATCGAGTAGCCCCTATGATATATAAGCAACTTAACAAAGGCCATCTTGCCATAACTTTTTGTCTTTAAATGGTTAAAGGGGCAGGCTCCCCATTTGTACACACTTCCCTTACCTATCGCTAATATATGCCATGTCGTTAACAAGCACCGGAATAGGCATCGCAATCAGCATCATAGGATTTTGAAAAAGTAATATCTTGACATGATTGCATTTGTTCATTGTACTTGACGCATGCGACTTGCATATACTCTCATGAAGTGACAAGTGGATGCAGGATGACACAGGTCTTTGTGCGAACGTGTTCAATGTCCAAGTCACCGCAAGACCACCAACCTCACAAAGAACTGCGACAAAGCCACGCTGCCAAACGTGAAAAATCACCCTTGCAAGTGCTCACATCGCATGGCCCAAAGCATAGTCATGGGCTACGCTCTCTTTCTGGGTCAAGCTCTATAGTTGGCTCACGGCAGTTGTTACCTCAATTGTACCGACATCGAAGAGGTTTGCAATATCTCAAGTGTATCTCCCCGTCTCAACAACTACTTCTCTAACAACGAGGCTAGGGCACAATCATCACTGTAATATCCATTTGCTGAGCCTTCGAAGCTTGATATTTCCCAACCCATTGAAAGGCTGATAGCCTCAACATATTGCAATGGTTGCACTCAGGCAGGCCCAAAAAAAAAAGAAAAAAGAGAAGAGAAAGAAAGAAAAAAAGAAAAAAATCACAAGAAAAAGAAACAAAAAAGAAAAGAAAAAAGAAAAGAACGAAAAGATACAAAGCACCCACAATCACAACACAGCACCTAGGGGTCCTCAAATTAGGTACGTCTAGTAACCTTGGTCAGTTGGCTCCGTCCCTAGTCCCTTAGCCCTTTCGCATCACCCACAATTGTTCAGGGGCACATCAAGGGCAGGACACACATAGGGAGCTTGTCTTGCCTATGATTAGACCTGTCACCTTGACCCATTCGCACGATTCCCTCTTGCACTCTGCCTTAATACCATTGCAATCAATTGTGGTAAGCACCACATGATTGGCCATGAAAAGTACACCGTCCTCATCAAGCAAGTCCAATAGCTCCCAGCTACCGAAAGTGTGGTGTCCTTGTGTTCAATTATGTTATGTCGTGCAGTCACATTGCAAAGGATGTCTCATACACCTTCACGTCTACTCTTCTCAACATGGACAACTTTGCTTCATCCACACATTGTTACGAGAAACCAGTCCGCGTTCTTCTAACTATGTAATATCTAAGTATGCACGAGCACTCACATAATATCTGCACCAAAATATATACACAGTTTGGGTCCTCAAGTGTAGGACAATACTCTCAGCTTGCTTAGAGTTCGACCTGTCTCCCAACCTATTTGAACTATGTCTTGTGCATGATAGAGAAGACTAGCACTACCTCTAGGGAGAGACCGCCTATGAGACGTTTGTAATTGCAAGTATTAAAGATTCCAACGAAAGTGTCGCTCGCTCTTCATCAACACCCAACTCTTAACTCTTCTCCTTTATCATCCTGCAAGCCCGTCAAGAATCGTCATGTGCAAAATCCCCAACAAACCAACACTTGTGATGGCCATCAGTGCAATCCCCAACAAAGAGTAGCCCTACCACCAACTCCAATAACCCTACCACCAGCCACCTAGGCCACCAACATGGCCCCAACGACCTTCCTCCACACCACCACCAACACTCATCCATGGCAACCATCGATGTCCCTTTCACCCACGTCTTCAGTGCATGCCAAAACCTGCTACCTACGATGGTGAGTACCATGGGACTAGCATTCGTCTAGGAGGGGGGTAATGTTAAGAAAATCCAGAAAAGCTGAAGCAGAAGACAAGGCCAAGGCAAAAGTGAAAGGAAGACGAAGGCACGCCAAAAAAAATCTAGAAACTCAAGAAGTGCAGAAAAATCCTAAATAAGGGAAAAAGGTGCACAAGGAAAAGCGCAAGTTAATACTTTTGTAAAAGAGTGCAAGCGCATCATGATTTAATTTAAGGAGCATCGGGCTCTCACCCGTGCAATTTGTAAATGTAGGCGGGCGGTGGAAAGGAAGCTAGGAAGATAGAAGGACAATGGGAAAAAGGGCCTAGGCCACGGTCGGCCATGTAAAAAAGGGGATAAAGGGATGACCATCCAAAAGGGATTTAGGGTTTTGTATATAAAGTTGAAAAGTGAATGAGAAGCTCATTCTTGTGTGTGGCCAAAAGTGGCTCTCCTCCTCCTCCTCTTCTTCTTCTTCTTCTTCTTCTTCTTGCTTGCTTGAGCTTATGCTTGAGAGAGGGAGTGTGAGAGTGTGAGGGAGTGAGTGTGTGAGGGTGAGGGACCGGGGAGGAGAAGCTCTCCATCTTCTCCTCTCTTCTTCTCTTCTCTTCTCTTCTCTTCTCTGGTCTTGCTCGCGGTGATGGAGCTTGGAGCGTGGAGCTTGCTTGAAGCTTGCACTTGGATTGTGGAGCTACCGGAGTGTGCAAGAGAGGAGGTAACTCGATCGGCATGGAGGTAAGCTCACTACACCCGTAGATACGGATGGCGTGTCGGCTATGTGAGAGGTAGCCATTAGTGCTTGGCTTGGAACGCTTGAAACAATAAGCGGTCCGTGGGTCTTGGCGGTCGAGCGAAAGCTCCCACAGAAGGCCTCCATTACATAGAAGTAGCTTCTCTCATGTACTTTATTTGTCCTCTTTACGGGTATTACTCTCCATGGCAGCTCATTTTAAATTAATTATTCACCACATTGATGTCAAAATTGCCTTCTTGCATGGTCACTTAGAAGAAAAAATCTATATCTCAACCACCAAATTTTGTTGATCCAAAATTTCCTACTCATGTTTGCCTATTGCATAAAGCTCTTTATGGACTAAAATAGGCACGAAGCCAGTGGTACACTCATATTCATTCTCACTTACTACACCATGGCTTGCGGAGGCTAGAAATAGATCACAACATTTACACTCTTCTTTAGGGCAACAACGTCATTATCTTAAGTCTCTATGTTGATGGCATTTCTATTCTTGCCAACTCTCCTCACACAATATCCAAAGCCAAATCTATCATATCTTCATAGTTTGCTATAACAAACTATGGTCCTATGCATTACTGTCTTGGCATTGAAATTGAACAGTCACCCACATCCATCAAAATGCATCAACATACTACATTATGTCTATTCTCTCCCGTTATTCCATGCTAAAATGTAATGCCATGGTCACTCCACTCGCCCAGAATCTCCAATTGAATCCATCCTCATCCCATTCTCTTTCAACTAATTAGGCTCATGAAACAGAGACTATTCCTTATATGAAAGCACTTGGATATTTTGGATCTAATTACTTGTACCTGTCCACATTTATCTTATGAAGGACACATTCTCTCCAAAGCCATGCATCAACCCACTTATGAACATTGGAAGCAGCTCAAATGGGTCTTAGGATATCTAAAAGCAACATCAAATGTGGGAATTTTTTTTACAAAGACAGCAATGATTTTCCCTTATGAGCCTACTCGGGGGGGTCACTATGTATAAAAATGTGTGTAACGTGAGTTCAAAAAAAGGGAATATAAAAATACATAGGCTTACATATATACATTTATAGAAGGAAATATTTTAATAGCAATAAATCTATTCACAAAAGGTGTCTTTATATTGAACATGTAAAGTTTTTACAAAAGGGTATTATTAAATCATAAAATGGGCCTGGATCTTTAACAAAAGGATATGATGAACCTCAACAAGTAATCATAGTACCCCTAATATTTAGGGTATTATACCCACACACACACTCTCTCTCTCTCACATACAAGAGGTGGAGGATGAGTGAAAAGACCTAAGATTGAAGAGACATTCTCTATTGTGGTCAAGCACTTGGACTTAGATTTTGTAAAGCCAACCCAAAAGAGGAGAAATAGTGATTGTTACATTATTTTGTGGAGTTGCATGCTCTCTCTCTCTCTCTCTCTCTCTCTCTCTCTCTCTCTCTCAAAGATGTGAAAAAGATGGAATGAATCTTCATTCTTCTATTAGAAGTTAATCAAAAGCAATGAGAAAGCAACAAACACATTCATGATTAAAGTATTCTCTGAAGGCAACTATTATGATTGTTTATACTTCTTTTATTATTAATAGATAGATTATGCATGTAGCGTGACGGTTTGATTTGTCTTCTTTTTCTTATTCCTTTATATCTCTCATATATATATATATATATATATATATATATATATATATATATATATATATATATATATATATGTATGTATGTATGTATGTATGTATGTATGTATGTATGTATGTATGTATGTATGTATGTATGTATGTATGTATGTATGTATGTATGTGAAAACTAGGCTCAAAGGAGTATGACCATGAGCAGTTGATGGCATTCTTTTCTCTTCTTAGGAGGTATAAAAGAGTAATTTTGAGAACACTCCAATTTAAGATGCAAGGGACACATAATTAGCAAGTAGCTATGTAAGTCAGTGTAATGACAAGATTTTGTAACACATGCCTTCAAAAGTGATATTACCTTATCATCATAAGGCACAGGTTAAGCTTCCTAATAATAACTATTGTAAAAACCTTATGTTTTGTCTTTATCTTTAACATAACATGTACTTTCTTCATACATGTACATATACATAAATGCACTTTCTTTATATATGTACATTTATATACATCTACACACATATGTACATCCACACATACATGCATGTTTGCACATACACACACACACACACACATAAAGAGAAGTTAATTCACATAATGTAATAGAAAAGAGTTTGAAAATAGCTCTTGGATCAGAAACAAGGGTTTTGTAACCCTTCAAAACTTTCTAATGAGCATGGCATTAACAAACCTGTCAAAGAAGTGGAGATATCTCAAGACAAGGGGGAAACTCTTTTGAGGAAGCCACATGAAAGCAATTCTCATTCTAATCAATTACAAGCCAATGATTCTCATGCATCCTTTTTTTTTGTAACTTTGTTCAAACAAGAGCTGAATATCTTAAATAAAGGGTTAATAGCATCACATGGACTAGTATTGACAAAAATAAGTTACACTAGTGAGGGCCAATACTAAGATACCTTCCAACAAGTAAAGATAGCCTCAAAGAGTGTAAAACATATAGAATGTTGATGTGCTCTTACTAGCCCAATTATGTTAATGTATAGGAAGTTATTGTCTTTACACATTGCATCCAAATTTCATTATCCATTGTCTAATGGAAGTAGAGTGAAAGTCACTAAAATGGTTTTGAAGCAAGCACAATATACATGCTTTTTTATCATGCAAAAGCTTTGTGACCAAACTTTCACATGTACTGCTATTAATCAAGAGACCTTAGATGCATTACCTTATGCAGTGTCCAAACTTTCTTATCTAGTGCTATTAATCATCATCATTGTCTCTTTGTTTACTAGTTGCTATGACAAGATCATTGTGGATCTAGTCACATGGAGTGGTGATATGAAGACCAAAACTGTTTGGTGGTAACCATCTCATTTTCATGATACCATGTGGGGGTAAGTGGTGGTTAGGACACCATCTTGGACTAAGCCTCAAGGAGTTAACCAAAATGACCATTAACAACATTCTTCACACTATGGGTGGAATTAGGATATGAGACATTATGAAACTCACATATGGGTGCAAAGTGATACCCTCTACAAGGCCCCTACCAGTGGCCAGTTACATATGTAACATAGGTAAAAGGGACTTTGCATGTAGTCCCATCATATGCTAGACCCTACTTTGAAGCAACCATATAGTTTGTAGTATATGCATTGATGAAGTTTACATGAAAATATGGATTCATAGTCCATTGAAAATGGCTAAAGTTGCAAGAAATGTTTTGTTAGTGGCATGAAATAATTGTGTGAGATTTTTTCAGCAGTATATGGTGCACATTGTGAGGCTTTCTCATAAGAGCTTTAATAGGACTCAAGGTATAATTGGATATAAGCATACACATAGTGATCTGACTTAATGGAGGGTATCTATGGATAAATCAAGGTCTTATGCATCAATTGTTATCTCAATCATGGTGGTGGGGACTAGCCCATTGGTCATATACCTTTGCAAAGTATAAGTCATTAATGATCAGAAAGAATCGTTATGTGTCTATCCTGGCTCCGACCCATTTTCCGACACACTTGATTGCATGCACCTATCTACAAAAAAATTTAGACCCAATAGATTATTATATCTGTATTCATACAATGCAACCAAATGAAGAAGACTAGTGCCTGCAATTATAGAAAGTAATAGGTGATAGGAACTAAAAAAACGATTCAAGGTAGCATTATCTACAAAAAACCCACCCCATAGCCAAGTAACTATGGTATCTCCTATCACAAATATGGCACTTGCTAAACTAGTAATTACGGTAGCTCCCCAAAAAATCTTTTTAACCTCAAGAAAATACATAGCCTATAAAAGTAGTAACGATCATTAATAAAGGAATGACCACTCCAATGCATGCCCCAACCACCCGCATGCATGCTCAACCGCCCATGCGATCCGCCCACCCAATGTTGGCATGAAGCGCACTATCAAAATTTAATCATACATGGTGGATGAGACGCCTTGAAGAGAGTGGAGTGAACTAGTGGGGTAGTGGCTCCATAATGTCTTTATTGTTCCTTCATGTGGCCATTATTGCAAGAACATATGTAAATGTAAATGCACTCTCTCTCTCTCTCTCCCTCCCTCCCTCTCTCTTTAAATGGTCTATTCTTCTATCAATCAGGCGCCCAAGAAGGAAGGAGAAGCAAGCGTCAAATGAGGGGCAAGAAGGCAGCACAAGACCCTCCTCTGGCTCTCTCTCTCTCTCTCTTTGTGGCAGCATACATCTGTATGTTCAAGCGCAGAAACAGACACAAGTGCTAGCATGCACTATCATGTTGGTAGTAGTAAATTGATGTTATAATAACTGTTCCTCAGGTCTGTGACAACTCTGCAATAATTGTGGTCTGCTTGCCTAGCCTCGTATACTAGAAGATCCCGATGGTAGAGATCCATGCCACCGATAGCTAGCCCACCAGCAAACTTGTTTCTATCTCGAATAGATCCGAGCTGGAGTCACTATCGTACACAGGAAATCCTCTTTAGCTTGGTAGTAAGCATGTTTATTATCATGTTAATCAAGTTGGCGGGTTGCTTTGCTGGTAATGAGCTCACGATAGCAAGGGTTGCGACTCTGCAATCGGCACTGTGTGTCGGACTAGTACACAGCAGTCGAGCATTGTCGGACTGGTACACAACTATTCGTGCACTGTTGCTGCAATCGATGTTTGACGCAATCGATGTCAGACTGGTACATAGTTGACTAGCACTATCAGACTGGTACACAGCTAACTGGCACTATCAGACTGGTACACAGCTGTTCATGCACTATTGGTGTAATCAATGTTTGACGCAATCGATGTCTGACAATCGATGTCTGACACACCTATCCCTCTCCCTTAACTCCCCAAGAAAATCAAATAAGCCACCCTGAAGAAGTAGGGTGGGAAGGCATCAATACCATTTTCAAGTTTCACTCTGGAGCATTCAATGGGGGCCTCACAACAGCACCCATCAGCCACCTGCAGGCTAATAGGGGGGCTTGCAGGAGCACCTGTCAGTCACCTGCTTCATCAGCAGCACCCATCAATAGCATTATGAAGTTTGTGATCGACCCTAGCAATGCCATCAAGAGCATCATCAATGATTAAGTGCCCATGATCAAAGCCAGCAGGTAATTGCAATCATATCAAGTTCAGTACCACCCCCAACAATACCATCAATGCTATCATTAATGATCTAGTGCGTGCGACCAGATCCAATAGTCAACAAAAGCAAAGTCAATAGAGGTTAGTAGCTCATTTTGAAGGAATACATAAGGCATTCATTGATAACAAAAAATATGAGTTTCAACATAGTAGTTGCCATACAAATAATGTGTTTTGTATGAGTGCAATGATTCCAAGTAGAGGGTGTTTTCTTTTCCATAATACATGGCTTGAAATCACATTATCCCCAATAAGAGTTGTGTTGAATGATAATGGAACCCCCTATGTGTACAAACTCAATAATAAAAGGAAGTAGGGTTATTACAAACTCTATAAACTAGGGAACGGTGCCATGTCCTAGTTTAGAGAGTGCCATGTCCTAGTTTAGAGAGAGAGAGAGAGAGAGAGAGAGAGAGTAGCCTTCTCATTGGCAAATATGAATCAGTCAAAACATGTTGCTGGGTGTTTGGAAGGACTCCATAATGTTCAAAGATCAATTATCAATGTTTCTTTAGGCAAAAGATTATTGTGTCGCCCGCTATTGGAGGAAATGAGGGTTTTATCCCATACTAATATTATAATAAAATGCTTGAATCTTTCAAGGACTTTTTTCTTCTGTGATTCAATCCACCATTAGGTGACGTGACATTTATATTGATGGTAGAGTTCAAACTAATGAATGCATATATGGTTGCTTTGTCTCAACCTTTTCCTTGGCATGCAAACATTAGGCCACAAAGAGTTACATGTAAAATGATTGGCCCCTCTACCCTACAAAGTGAAATGGTTGAGTGAAAGTAAAGGGGAAAAAACTAAAAGCCTTGCACTATTGGATAGTAGGGAATTTTTACAAGGGTATAATATCTTTTACAAGATTTTTCTTAGATAATGTTAAATAAATTGTTTGATCAATATACTTTTTAGGGTTATTACTTTCATTGTAGGATTTATTGCATGTGTAAATCTACTATTTCCATATGATCAATACATGTTTATATGATTGCACTTCGCACAACACTACAAGATATAGGCCTTATACCGATGTTTAAAGCGACGAAAATGTAAATAACAAAATTTTCCCCCGTCATCACAAAAATCATCGTTATTGGCGACGCCATAGAACAATCTATATTACCGTCGCTATCAGCGTCGGTATTGGTATCGGTATTGTGACGCTGATACCGATGCCAATACCGACGCTGATAGCGACGGTTTGCGACGTATATAACGACGCCAATAACAACGTGAGTAGTAAAATTTGCGACGCTAATAGCAACGGTAACAGGGAAAAAAAATTTGTGGTTTACGACGTATATAACGATGCCAATAACAACGCGAGCAGTAAAATTTGCGACGCTAATAGCGATGGTAACATGGAAAAAAGAAATTGTGGCAGGGCAGCAAGCTACCCTGCCACATATAGCACTGTGTGTTTTATGAGAGCCATACAAAATAGTTTCTGCACTACTGTGTACAATGCGCTTGCAAACGAAAACAATGTATACTGAAATCATAAAACTGATACATGAAATAAATACATGATCGCATAATAAGCGATTGGTAGAATCATGACAGGATATCACTAATACATAGAAAATATCTACATAGATCAGGTGACTCAAAAATAAAGGTGTGTGAGCTCCAAGGATCCAAGGGCGAGCTACAAATCCTTGTCCCCCGAAAGCGCATCCTGCCACAAAGGAGCATCAAACAAACTCTGCAGAAAAAAAAACAACACATCAGTCCACCATACAATAATGCATTCAAATATCTCATGGTAACTACGGACAAGAAAGATGAGTGACTAACAGGGCCGCCGCGTCTATACAATTGGTCGATCAATGCAGTAAAACCGTGCCTCTCTGCATATCGAGTCTCAAGGCCAGTCGGATCGCGATTTATAATGGAGTGCTGCAAAGAAAACAAAATGCTAACTGTTAGAAACATGATTGTCAGTACAAAGAATATTTCAAAAAAACAAACAAGCAAAACAAAAGAAAAACTTACAAAGTCCTCCAAATATGTCCTGTGGCTGTCACTCGCAAGATGATGGACCACTCCGGCCTCGAGTCATGCCCTCGCCGCCTCGTGCTGCTGACTCCAACGTCTTGGAGAATCTAACCACTCGGGCTTTGCAGCCCCACTCTTGATTGCCTTGCGTGCGTCGGATCGTCTAAGTGACATGTATGCACGCATACAATCCATCATCCAGCCCGTAGAGAATCTATCTACTGCGGCTGGCACCGAAAACTCCTCGTGCAAGGATGCTACTATGTAGTCCTTGCTCCCCTTCGGTATGTTCTTCCAATGATCCAAGACGTTGTGCCGAAAAAATTGTTGGCACAACTCTCTCATGCGAGCCATCACCCTCCTTTCCTCATCATTCATGATGATGGCTCCTGACCTACTATCGACTAGATATCCATAACCCCCTGGATTCTGCCTAAGATGGGTCCTCTCCCATCTGCGTCCACGCTCCTAGGCATATCCAGGAGACCCCTGTGCATCCGGTGTACCGACGGGAATAATATCTCTCAGAGTGGCACCCACAGGGGTGCCGCCTGCTGACGACTACGCAAAAGCCGGAGTAACTGGAGTAGACGTCCCCACAGGTGTGACAAATCCTGGAGGTGATGCAACTCCTGAATGACGAGATGGAGACACCGCGTCCGTGTCTCCACAGCATCCACCTGAGCCTAAGGCATGCTCCTTGGAAGGGCCACGAGAGAGGAGTCGCATCTGTATTCCTTGTCGCGCGGGCTCACTGCCTCTGTATCTCTGCAGCATCCCTCTGATCTCGATGCACTCCCTCCCTCTGGCCCAAGTCGTGGAGCGTCGAGCTCATCTGCTCGAAGCCGAAGCATTCGATCGCGCTAAAGCAGATCTAGCAGAGCGCCCTGACGAAGAATGAGACAACTCCTGGTCTGCCATCTCTCTGAATCTCATGATCTGGTCTGGAGACATGCGTGCGAAGATGCCATGTAACTCCTCATTGCTCATTCCTCGACTCATCTTGAAAATGTCACCTGCACAAATAAAAAATGATGTTAGAATAATCAATTTAAATCATACAAAGCACAGTAATATAAATCATTTTAAAAAAATCTCACTTAAAATGCATATCTTATGTACCCTTATAAGCGATTGGTCAACGAATTGAGTAAGTGGATGCTCCAAATATAAAGTATCCTATGGTCCCATGTTAATCTCCTGACACAACTCCGCATACACTGGAAGGTCGATAGACATGTCACCACAAAAGAATGAGTCCGCCTCGTTCTCAAAGAATTCTTGGACTCCTGTATTTCCATCATTGTTAGCCGATGCTGGCTCCAAGATTTCGACGGCCTCCACCCCTTGCAATATCGACCCCTCTATTTGCATATTATCTTCATCTATGCTCAGAACATCACTTTGATCATATTCTCTCGCACTTCGGGGAGTTGAAGGTATAACATACCACCATCGAGGTTGTCGGGGGTTTGGATAGAAGATTACATGTTCACAAACACGTACAAGAGAGTTCAAACCATTGTGACATAAACCATGTCGTAATACAATTAGCAAGCAAATGAGTCCATGCACTTGTTCACAATGGGCCGGCAACACAAAGGTGTCGCGCAAATCCGTCCATTTTTTTTCGGAATCTATTTCGAGAAATCCACATGGACCTCGTCAAAGTATTGCTCTAGCTCCTCCAAGTACCACTATGAACCACTACACGTCGAATAGTATCATGAAGAAGCTACGGTAATCCACCGTAACAATACTTTGCAAGTTTCCAAAATACTCCATCTCATGGCCACACACTGTAAGAAGTTGAGCGCAGACCGAATGGGTTCACGCCATCCATTGCAAGACCGAGCCGAAGATTCCTTGGCTCTCGAGCAAAGCCTAGGAAGGTAGAGTCAATGTGGCTCCATGCGCGTGAATCCACTGATATTCGTTGAACTCCATCCGTGGATCTATTCTGCACATGCCACGTTGTCAAGCTCGCCATGCCGGACGTACGAAACATGTGGTTTATGTGGGGGATAAGCGGAAAGTGTCTGAGAACTTTTTGAGGATGGTTTGCCCTTGCAAGTCCTGTCGATACCTGTGAGCACCACACTTTGGACATGTCTTCATAGTCTCGTATTCTCTTTCAAATAGTATGCAATCATTGATATATGCATGGATGTTATTGTAGTCCATGCCAAGCTTCCGTAGAACATGTCATGCATCATCACGAGACTCGGGCATGGTATTTGTAGGTGGTAATATATGATATTTCAATAACCTGAAAAAAATCATAAAACACCTTGAAAAAGTATAAATGTTTGTAATAATAGTGCCGAAAAAAAATTTCAATGAAGTGTATGTACAAGGTACCTGAACAACTCGGTCACACTCGTATCGATCCACCCATATTTTTCTTACACACTTAAGAGTGCAAGTAGTATCTTCAGCTGAGATACTCGACGCCCATCATATAATGGTATGGATGCTTCCTCTCTAAGCGGATCAAAAGTCTCGACATCCATGGGAATCAATGTATCGATCATTGCCTCCATCTCAGGCTCCAAGATTGTAGGTAGGTCTGGAAGGTTGCTTGTCTCCTCTTGCATTGATAGATTGGCCTTGCAAGTGGTGGATTTTTTCTCCTGCACTCCATCCATCGCATGCCCACGTACTCTTCTAATTGGCCGCAAAGGGTGCACTCCCCCTTGGAATGAGACATCACCTCCCTGGATAGAAAATTTGCCAGCAAGACCCAATCTTATTGTATATGGTATTCAATTAGCTTGTGAGTACAATGCATGATTGATATTAACTTCAAATTACCGTTTGTTGAAAATCTGCAATCACCTGATCAATGATCTTAGATTGAAACTCGCCAAATCGTCATACGTGTTCTATAGACAATCAGCGTTTTCGTCTAATTGCCAACTTGCATTCAGAGCAAGGACATGGGACATGCTGATTAATATACGCCTCATGATCTTGAACAATAGGACCTTCTTCGTTTTCCATTTTGTCTACGTTACAACAAGCAATTTGTTTTTGTTATCATTCTTTTATTTTCTTAGATTGTTATCCTCTCATTCCATCTCTCTGTTTTTCTATGACCTAGCATATAGTATCATAGAACACTAGTATTTAGTACCTAGTACTCAGCACCTAGCACATAATATTTTGTTTTCTCTCTTCCTCTCCCTCTCTCATTTCCTCTCCCTCCCTCGCCCTCACCCTCTTTCTCTCTTTCCCTATTAGGTTTAATGATATTTCTCTTTTTATCTCTCCTCTCTCTCTCTCTCATTCCTTTTTCTCTCTCCTCTCCCTCTTGTGAGAAATGCGAGATCTAGAGCATGGCATAACCGGAAGCTATGGAGGATGGAAAGAGAAGTGTAGACTCATGATGGAATGGACACTGTTTGTTACACAAGTGAATTAGGTTCCAAGATTGAGACTTGGACTCATAAACACAATCTTGTGTATGTGGACAATGACATTGACACTTTACTGAAATGAAAAGAGTACTATCATTGCTTTAAGAAAGGAAGCAAGTACAATGCTTTATAGGAAAGTAGGAAACTGCAGTAGGCACCATTGTGCATATGGGATAAGTTAGCCTGCATGTCCTTGACCCTGAGGCTCCATACAAAAGAGGCTGTTTGAGTGTGATTGCTGATTCTCAACACCCCTCCTCAATCACAACTAGGAAAGGCACAGAGTGTGTAGAGGCTGTAATGAGAACCACCTGCAAAGTGTGGGCATACCACAGACATGGCAAAACACCAGAGGCTGTTGCAGAAAAAGCTAAGTGTGGGTACCATAAACATGGTGGACATCCAGAGGCTGTAACAGGGGCCTCACAAAGTGTACAGGGACTGTAATGCCAAGTTACATAAGGAGTTTACAAAGCTTATGGCAGGAAACATTAGGGCAAGGAAAAATACAAGGCTATTAAAACAGTCTATCAGAATTATGAGAGTACAAGGACTGATGAGTCTTGTCCTTCCGATCCTGGTGATCTTCATCTTCTTCTTCCTTTGCTTCATTTTCTTCTTCTTCTTTGACTGCGACTAGATAGGCCTTTTGGGATCTCTTTCTTGCGTGGCAGAACTTCTCGGTGTGTCCGGTCCTCTTGCAGCACAAAAGAGCTGATCCTTCTTGCCTTTGTACCTGTTGCCAACATATAATGCATGCTCATCTCTAGAGGTACTTGGTTCTTCTTTAGTTTTTAGCTTCTTTTCTTCTTCTAACAGTGATGCCTGGATATCAACAAGTTCAGGATTTGGCATGTTGATTAAAGTTGTTGATACGTTATTATATTCAGGAGGCAAGCTCTTAAGTAGAACACCGATGCAAACATCTTCATCCATTTTAATGTTGATTCTTGCAAGTTGGGTTAGAAGTCCTTCCATGTAATTAAGATGTGTGGCAAGTGATGTGCTGGACTTCATTTCAAGCCTGAAGAACTCAATTAGGAGACCATACTTTGATGATTTAGATTGTGCACCGAACAGGGTGTCAAGTCTTTTCCATGTATCCTGTGAGGTCTCACAGTTATCCACATGGTGGATATAACTGTCGTCTAGCTCCAGTTTAATAATGGCCTGAGCTCTGTCATCATTCTTTTGCCAAGTAGTTGCAAGGTCCGCGTCCCGCGGTTTCTTCTCTTTGCCATTTGTGATGGCCCAGAGACCCTTCTTCATCAGGATGAGCTTGATGCGGGTTTGCCAAGTGTGGAATCCGACTCCTTTGAATCGAGCATTTGGCGAGTCTTTGCCCATGTTAGATTTACGGGAACAGTAGCAAATCAACTTCAGACTTTATTAGATTTGATCAACAGAAGAATTGATTGAGAGACACAAGTGCTAAAAAGCACTAACTGAGTGTCAATGAATACCAAATCTGCAAAAAGTCTTTTACTCCAAGTGATCTTCCCCTTCTTGATTTGATGCTGATGCCTTCAGATCTGAGTGACAGTACTTTAACGAACTTCAGAGAGTATTGCTCAGTGATTAAAATCACTGTTGATAACTTCAGTGAGAGAAACAGTGAAAAATGTCAAGATTTTGAAGCTTTTGGCTATGGTGGAATTAGGGTTTCTGAGACAGGGGCCTGGTTTTTTGCTGATTGCAGGAGCTACAGTGCATCATTTTCAAAACTTTTTACATATCTAGGAAGCTTATGTCATGGGCTACCAAAGCCCCATGGAGATTGTCAACATCGTGGTCAGTATGCAGCGCGCAGGTGCCGCGATCAGAATCGGCGCAGATCTGGACAGCGAGGTCGAATTTCTGCAATGCTGGAGCCAGGGAGCATCAATGTCATCGATTATTGTGCCAAGATGAAGCGCCTTGAGCAGAGGAACAACTCTCCAGAAGAAATCGTGGGCTGAAATGGCCTGGTTGAAGAGTTATGGAAGCTCCAAGCAAGGTAGGTCCTGTCTGGCTATGGCAGACACAGAACAGAGATTGGGGATTTTCACAATGCTGAGCTCCAGATGGTCCAATGTCCTGGATTGATGTGATACAGGGAAGCTTTATGAGTTGGGGAATACTTTTCCAGAAGGAAGCTCCAAGAGATTTGACCTGTGGAGTGAGATATAAGCAGTTCAATCTGACAGGGTGCTGCTGGCTATGGCTGCCATGGAAGCTTCAGTGAGAGTAGAGTTGGGAGATGAAGTCATGAGCTGACATTGAGCTAGACTGAGGTTGAAAGGAATCAAGAGAGGCTAGACAAGCAGTGCCATGCCCAACTGGGCTCTGATACCATGTGAGAAATGCGGGATCTAGAGCATGGCATAACCGGAAGCTATGGAGGATGGAAAGAGAAGTGTAGACTCATGATGGAATGGACACTGTTTGTTACACAAGTGAATTAGGTTCCAAGATTGAGACTTGGACTCATAAACACAATCTTGTGTATGTGGACAATGACATTGACACTTTACTGAAATGAAAAGAGTACTATCATTGCTTTAAGAAAGGAAGCAAGTACAATGCTTTATAGGAAAGTAGGAAACTGCAGTAGGCACCATTGTGCATATGGGATAAGTTAGCCTGCATGTCCTTGACCCTGAGGCTCCATACAAAAGAGGCTGTTTGAGTGTGATTGCTGATTCTCAACACCTCTCTCATTTATTTTTTCTCTCTCCTCTCCCTCTCTCATTTCCTCTCCCTCCCTTGCCCTCACCCTCTCTTTCTCTATTTCCCTATTAGGTTTAATGGTTTTTCTCTCTTTTTCTCCCTCCTCTCTCTCTCATTTTTTTCTCTCTCCTCTCCCTCTCTCATTTCATTTTCTCTCTACCTCTCCCTCTCTCATTTCCTCTCCCTCCCTCACCCTCACCCTCTCTTTCTCTCTTTCCCCATTATGTTTAATGATATTTCTCTTTTTCTCTCTCCTCTCCCTCCCTCTCTCTTTTGCACTCTCCTCTCTCTCTCATTCCTCTCCCTCCCTTGCCCTCTCTCATTCCTTTTTCTCTAACCTGTCTCTCTCATTCCCTTTTTCTCTCTCCTCTCCCTCTCTCATTTCCTCTCCCTCCCTCGCCCTCACCCTCTCTTTCTCTTTCCCTATTAGGTTTAATGGTTTTTCTCTCTTTTTCTCTCTCCCCTCTCTCTCTCTCATTTTTTCTCTCTCCTCTCCCTCTCTCATTTCGTTTTCTCTCTACCTCTCCCTCTCTCATTTCCTCTCCCTCCCTCGCCCTCACCCTCTCTTTCTCTCTTTCCTTTTCTCTCTCCTCTCTCTTTCTTTTTCTCTTTTTCTCTTTCTCTTTTTCTCTCTCCTCTCTCTCTCATTCCTCTCCCTCCCTCTCTTTTTCTCTCTCCTCTCTCTCTCATTCCTCTCCCTCCCTTGCCCTCTCTCATTCCTTTTTCTCTCTCCTCTCTCTCTCATTCCTTTTTCTCTCTCCTCTCTCTCTCATTCCTTTTTCTCCTCTTCCTCTCTCATTTCCTTTTTCTCTCTCCTCTCCCTCTCTCATTTCCTCTCCCTCCCTCACCCTCACCCTCTCTTTCTCTCTTTTCCTATTAGGTTTAATGGTTTTTCTCTCTTTATCTCTCTCCTCTCTCTCTCATTTTTTCTCTCTCCTCTCCCTCTCTCATTTCGTTTTCTCTCTTCCTCTCTCTCTCTCATTTCATTTTCTCTCTTCCTCTCCCTCTCTCATTCCCTCTCTCTCATTTTCTCTCTCCTCTCTTTCTCTCCTTTTTTCTCTCTCCTCTCCCTCTCTCATTTCGTTTTCTCTCTTCCTCTCCCTCTCTCATTTACCTTTCTCTCCCTCTCTCATTTCCTGTCCCTTCCTCACCCTCACCCTCACCCTCTCTTTTTCTCTTTCTCTATTATTTTTAATAATTTTTTCTCTTTTTCTCTGTCCTCTCCCTCTCTTATTTTTTTCTCTCTTCCTCTCCCTCTCTCATTTTCTCTCTCTCCCTCGCCCTCACCCTCACCCACACCCTCTCTTGCTCTATTTGCCTATTATGTTTAACATCTTATCTCTTTTTCTCTCTCCTCTCCTTCTCTCATTTCATTTTGCTCTCTTCCTCTCCTTCTCTCATTTCTTCTCCATCCCTCTCCCTCTCTCATTTCCCTATTATGTTTTCGTCTCTCCTCCCTCTCCCTCTCCCTCTCTCATTCCCTCTCCCTCTCCCTCTCTCATTTTCTCTCTCTTCCTCCCTCCCCTCTCTCATTTCCTCTCCCCTCCTCCCTCTCTTTAATTTCCCTCTTTTTCTCCCTCTCCCTCTCCCTCATTTCTTCTCCCTCTCTCATTACATACAAATTATACAAAAAATAAATAAAAAAGAGAGAGAATACACTCCCCCTCTCTCATTCCCTCTCTCCCTCTCTCTCTTCCTCTCTTTCTCTCTCTCATTTCCTCCCCCTCCCTCTCCCATTTCCTCCTTCTCCCTCTCTTTAATTTCACTCTCTTTCTCCCTCTCCCTCTCCCTCATTTCTTCTCCCTCTCTCATTATATACAAATTATACATAAATTAAATAAATAAGAGAGAGAATACACTCTCCCTCTCTCTCGTTCTCTCATTTCATCCCCCTCCCTCTTCCATTTCCTCCCTCCCCCTCTCCCTCCCTCCCCCATTTCCTCCCTCTCCCTCTCTTTCTCTCTCATTTCCTCTCCCTCTTTCAATATATATACACAAATTATAAAAGCAAAAGGGAGAGGGAGAGAGAGAATGCACTCTCCCTCCCTCTCCCTCTCCCTCTCTTTCTCTTTCTCTTTCTCTTTCTCTCCCTCTCTCATTTCCTCCCCCTCCCTCTCCCTCTCTTTCTCTTTCTCTTTCTCCTTCTCTCCCTCCCTCTCCCTCTCCCTCTCTTTCTCTTTCATTTCCTCTCCTAAACAAGCAAAAGAAGGAAAGAATTAAACCCTAACCAAGTAAAAGAAGGAGAGAATGGACTCACCGATGAGATATGGCGAGGGTTTGGCGGCTCCTCTTCCTCTTCGCAATGAAGGCTCCTCCTCTCCTTCGCGAACGGTGGTGGCGGCAAGCCTTCTTCCTCTCCCTCTCTCACGACGGTCGCTCTCTCTCTCGCTCTCCCTCTCGAAACGATCGACGAAAATGCGCAAAATGAACCCGCGCTCGGGTTTCGACCTATTTTTTTCCCTGTGGGGCGTCGCTATTTGCGACGCAAATAGCGATGCCGCTACCTGCGTCGCTACACGCCATCGCTATACGCTTAAATCCTTGTAGTGCAAGTTAAGAGGCCATAGTTCTCACCTAGTGTACTTGGTTTGTGCATGCTATTGTTAATGTCATTTCGATGCACAAGTGATCACATGCACACCTTAGGGACATTTAATATGGGTCATCATAGTGTTTAGGAGTACTTTTCTATCCCCCATATAAAGCTTACATTTTTTCTGTATCTAAACATTAGTTATTGTCTAGTATACTTGGTTTGTATGTGTACTTGTAGATTCATTCACAACAAGAAGAGTGTTTCAAGCAGCATTAGAAGAACTCTCTCTCTCTCTCTCTCTCTCTCTCTCTCTCTCTCTCTCTCTCTCTCTCTCTCTCTCTCTCTCTCTCATCCAACTCATTAGGATCTCATTAGTGAGATTCTTTCTCTTCAATTATCTTTTGAAGGTGTTTAACTTCTGAAAATATTGTATATAAGACCATTTAATGTTAATTAAAACAATCCATAACCCATCATGATAGTCCAAATCATACATGATCCTTGATTGGAGTACCAAAATCTAACATATGACATGACCTTATTGCTTAATGGATTACACTAAACATGGTATCCATGTCCCAAGTCCATTTGTCTTGGCACTAGAGGGTACTATATTTAGTGTCATTATTTTCACATCTAAAGAGACATAAAGTTTACATAATCTTATTATGCAACGTGTTACCCAATGTAGTAACTATACATAAACTACTCATAATCTAATAGGAGCCTAATGCACGATCCAACAAAGAATATTGCCAAAGAGATATACAGATTATTGATAAAGCATGAGGTTGATCAATTTATGGAGTTTAGGAAGAATAGCTAGTGATGACTTGCACTAAAGATGGTATCTATGTCCCATGTCTTTATGATTTTGGCACTAACGGATATCATATCTAGTGTGGTTAATGCATATACAGAGAAATATAACTAATGTTAAAAAATGCTAGTAGATTTTATCTTTGTGCTTCTTAACACTACATAATTGTTCATATACTCGTTTCAAAGAAAGTACTTGATAATCCATATTAGTATATATCTTAAGCTCAAAATTTGAGAGTAAATTTTTAACTACATAAGATGGGAACACACACACACACACACACACACACACACACACACACACACACACACACACACACACACACAGATCTTATCAATATGATCTATTGGTTTCACCTTTTAGGTATGGATGTTGAGGAAAAAACAAGTGTCCAAGGTAATATGAGTAAATTGGATAAAAAGATACTTTTGGAAAAATCCAGATACGTGCTATTTAGAGAAATATGCTCTATGAAAGAAGAAGAGATGAGAGATGCTTGTTGGAATATCGGAAAAAGAGACATACTAAGATGTAATGTGATTTCACAAATAAAAAAACATGTAGAAAATCCAAGGATTGCATGTTCAGTTGAAAGTGTGGATTTGGATGTTGTTGCCAAACAGCTTTGGATTTCTCAGAGAAAAGAAAGGCATTTTCCAAGCCACATCAAGGGTGTGCAGATAATGATGAAGTGTATGCAAAAAAACTAGAGCAATGCAAAGTAGACCATATACAAAGAAAATGGTTAGCGCTTGAGTTGAAAGACACCACATTGAAGGGTTGTTATAGCCCACAGACTGATGTTTATGCTCTTGGCTAGATACTACGGGAGCTTTGCTATTTTTCTAAGGATGCTTCTGATTACTTTGATGTAACGAAAGTTATCTCTCCATCCTTGATAATGATTAGACACATGTCTGATGTTTTTGGAGATAAATTGATGAATGTAGATCCTTCATTTGACAACATAAATGAGCATATCTGTAAGCGCCATGGTATGAATGGTGAATTGGGTATGCGTCCCTTGGAAGAAATGGAGCCAAGCTTAGTTTTTACATCACCAATACCATGTAGCATGACTTGTAACTAGTTTTACTTTATTGTCTAGAGATCCATATCCTTTTGGAAATTTTCATATGTTAGAAAGTGTGCTCTTTATTTTGTATGTATCATTTTGAAATGATGGTATTATATCTCTTATAAACCAAGTTTTTCTTCAGTGGAACTATCTTTATTTGAATTTGTGTAGATAGCTTGAATTTCTTATTTTACTTTGATCATCATGGATTGTTTGGTTGAGTATCATTAGACTATGTCAAGCGTGCTTTTAGTGCTTCAAGGTTAAGTTAGTTGTGTGTTTATAATTTTTAAGAGAAATCACTTCCATGTCACAATATATAAGAGTGTTACTAATTCAAAACACTATTGGCAGCCCTAGTGCATGTACAAAAGCATTACTAATCATGTCATGATATTATATCATAGACTTAAGAGTGCTTAGTGTGATATATCAAGTAAACATGACACTTAGGAATATCAAGTTTTCACATCTAATGAGCTCCTCTTTTTATAATATCCTTTGAATGTTGAATGCAGTTCCTACTTAAGGAATAACAAACTTGGTAATTGGGTTTCATGGGGTCTTTTTACAAGATTCAAGTGATCCTTAATGAAAGTCAGGAAGATCTAGGTCTTGTGAGGCTAAGAAAAGACGGACTTGAACCTACCTTTGCTCAAATTCGTGAACAAATTGAGGGTTGGAGAGCTTATAGATGGATCCTTTGACTTCATCGAGGATAACTATCTAGTTAAGAAACGACAAGAGGAGCGATGGACTCTTGGTGACCATCATCAAGTTCATATCAGGAGGAGTGATACTATCATAAATGAACTTCCTTCTTGAAATAAGCGACAATGTTTAGAACATGTTGATGAGGAAAAAAATGACACTCCAAGACATCTCACATCAAAGCTAGGAAGTAAATTGCTAATTCCAAGCATACTTGAGACTTGAAAACAAGAATGTAGTAGAGTAAGGCTAAAATTAAAACAATCCACAATCTCAAGGGATGATAGGTTTGAATTACATAGTGAAGATGTTGATAGAGAACCTAGAGTTCAAATATGGTGTAATGAGTATAACTCATTTTATGGAAAGGGCACACTAGGAGGGAAGAATGCTGCATATATTTGTTTATCCAACTTCATGAGAACACACATTTTGGATGGTAAATGGCATGAAAAAAACTATCTTATGTTTCGAGGGCTTAAAAAGGTGAATATAGAATTTACAACGATCGAGCAGGAATCAGATGATAGGAAATAGATAGAGGTTTCGATAGAGAAGTTGCATGATTACATGGAGAAACATGAAGGTATTATTTATCTTCTTTCTTTGAGTTTATAAATGTAAAATTTTTTATCTTATAAGAATGGGATTGTAGACTAGATTGCTTTATAATACTAGACTTGTTACATAATGTAAGTGTGTTTTTTTTGTAGGTTGGAATTTTGAGGTGATTGTAGCTACATTGCACAACTTTAAAGACAAAAGCTTTTCTCGTGTAAGGTGCAAGTATGATGATACATGGTTGCATCTATGCCCTCCAAGGTCTGATTTATATACTATTTTGACTAAACACACAAAGTCAATATTACACACAAAGGGATTTTCAAAGGAGGTGGAAAAATCCAAGCCATTACTTACAGGCTCACGTGGACGTCCTCGAAAGGGACTAGTACATGATCCAAAGCAAACATCTCTCAGCAAATTGTGTTCTCTACAAAGGTGGGAAGTCCACCATTGAACTCTCTTAATAACCATGAAGACAATGAAAATCCATTAATAAGTTTAAACTTATTATGTTGGGGTTTATGGAGTCCAATTATTATAGTGAACAAGAAGAAAATGAATGTGAAACCTTTATTAGATGATCAATGTGGTGGTAAGATTTGGTTTTCAAAGCCTTTTACTAGGGAAAATCTAGAGGATGGAAAAACATGTTTCCAAATAGATGGTTGCTTTCATCATATTGAGTGCCTACGTGTTTCAACAAATGGGAAACCATTTACAAACTTCTCTTGTAGCCATTGCAAATGTATATCTAGGCTTAAAGACTTTAGGATGAGAGTATACGGGGAGAAGCTAGTACAAGAGAAGAGAGGAAATAGGAGAACAGGATTTGTTAGAAGATTAGACTATCTCACTAGAAAAGAGCTTAGGTATACAACAATTGATGCCAAAAAACATATAAAAGAAGTTACTCTAAAATTATGGATGAGTAAGTATCAGCCTGTAGTTCTTTCAGTGAAAATGAGAAGCTTTAAATCGAAAAGATGTCCAAAGATTTTGTAACAATATAATAGAAGACCATAGATTACGAAAATTTGGTGGAAAGCCTGCTTTGTGGGACTTTTTACAAGATATATCTACAAACATGGTACGATCAAAGGAAGGTCAACAATATAATGCAAATACAAAGGCTTTGTTTGAGGTTACCAATATGTGGGGTGGACCAAGGCTGCATGAGTTCCTTGGTAATAACCTAAATGGCCCTTCACTCTCAATGACAAAGAGGGGCCATAGACAAGCTACTCACTTTATACCAGGGATACATGGATGTATATTTAATGCCATTGCTGAAATATATCAAAAGGAGAAAGAAAAACATGGCATCATAGAAAGTATTCCATTTATTCTAGTGGAAGACGAGACAACCATAAAGAAGCGAATAAGGTAAATGTATAATATTTGCTCTTTTGGCACGTAAAAATTATTATTGATACTCTTATTTGGTTTGATGGATACAAGTCTTCAAACCATGAGTGTGGGACTTCATCCATGATAAAAGTTGGAGAAGGAAAATGTAACATGCCTGCTCCTCAAATCGAAGGACACGTCTTAGCAATCCATCGAGAGATATATCTAGAAGACGCCACCTAACAATCCCAAGGAATGACACGGGGTTTGCCAACTAGGGTCTCTCGAGTCTGCCTCGCAACGGAACTTATCCAACCGTTCCCACTAGGAATCCTTGTAGTCGGGTCTTCCTAACAGCCTTCTAGCATCGGTCTACAATTGCTCCACTTTGCACAGATACAATTGAACCAAAGTAGACTCATACTGCACTTGGTTCAAAGAGAATGGGAAACGAGAGGGATGCATCACTTGACCTCTCTACCCGTAGGGCATAGTCCCATTCCGATCCCCTAAAATGGTATGAATCAAGGTTCTAACCAACATTGTCTAAGGTCATCGTCTGAATTTTCCTAACATTTCTCGTTAACATTTCCTTTGAGGAAATTTCTCGGCTAACCGAGACCACCCTTTTGTTGAGAATCAGCAATCACACTCAAAACAGCCTCTTTGTATGGAGTCTCAGGGTCAAGGACATGCAGGCTAACTTATCCCATATGCACAATGGTGCCTACTGCAGTTTCCTACTTTCCTATAAAGCATTGTACTTGCTTCCTTTCTTAATGCAATGATAGTACTCTTTTCATTTCAGTAAAGTGTCAATGTCATTGTCCACATACACAAGATTGTGTTTATGAGTCCAAGTCTCAATCTTGGAACCTAATTCACTTGTGTAACAAACAGTGTCCATTCCATCATGAGTCTACACTTCTCTTTCCATCCTCCATAGCTTCCGGTTATGCCATGCTCTAGATCCCGCATTTCTCACATGGTATCAGAGCCCAGTTGGGCATGGCATTGCTTGTCTAGCCTCTCTTGATTCCTTTCAACCTCAGTCTAGCTCAATGTCAGCTCATGACTTCATCTCCCAACTCTACTCTCACTGAAGCTTCCATGGCAGCCATAGCCAGCAGCACCCTGTCAGATTGAACTGTTTATATCTCACTCCACAGGTCAAATCTCTTGGAGCTTCCTTCTGGAAAAGTATTCCCCAACTCATAAAGCTTCCCTGTATCATATCAATCTAGGACATTGGACCATCTGGAGCTCAGCATTGTGAAAATCCCCAATCTCTGCTCTGTGTCTGCCATAACCAGACAGGACCTACCTTGCTTGGAGCTTCCATAACTCTTCAACCAGGCCATTTCAGCCCACGATTTCTTCTGGAGAGTTGTTCCTCTGCTCAAGGCGCTTCATCCTAGCACGATAATCGATGACATTGCTACTCCCTGGCTTCAGCATTGCGCAAATCGTGGATTCCTGTCAGAAATGCGCCTGCTGCTGTTCGACGTGTCTGCGTGCTGCATACTGACCACGATTTTGATCATCATGATAGGGCTTTTGTAGCCCATGAAATCAGCTTCCTAGGCATATAAAAATTTTTGAAAATGATCCACTGTAGCTCCTGCAATCAGCAAAAAACCAGGCCCCTGTCTCAGAAACCCTAATTCCACCATAGCCAAAAGCTTCAAAATCTTGACATTTTTCATTGTTTCTCTCACTGAAGTTATCAACAGTGATTTTAATCACTGAGCAATACTCTCTGAAGTTCGTTAAAGTACTGTCACTCAGATCTGAAGGCATCAGCATCAAATCAAGAAGGGGAAGATCACTTGGATTTTAAAAGAGTAAAAGACTTTTGCAGATTTGGTATTAATTGACACTCAGTTAGTGTTTTTTAACACTTGTGTCTCTCAATCAATTCTTCTGTTGCTCAAATCCAATAAGTCTGAAGTTGATTTGCTACTGTTCCGTAAATCTAACATGGGCAAAGACTCTCCAAATGCTCGATTCAAAGGAGTTGGGTTCCACACTTGGCAAACCCGCATCAAGCTCATCCTGATGAAGAAGGGTCTCTGGGCCATCACAAATGGCAAAGAGAAGAAACCTCGGGACGCGGACCTTGCAACTACTTGGCAAAAGAATGATGACAGAGCTCAGGCCATTATCAAACTGGAGCTAGACGACAGTTATATCCATCATGTGGATAACTGTGAGACCTCACAGGATACATGGAAAAGACTTGACACCCTGTTCGGTGCACAATCTAAATCATCAAAGTATGGTCTCCTGATTGAGTTCTTCAGGCTTGAAATGAAGTCCAGCACATCACTTGCCACACATCTCAATTACATGGAAGGACTCCTAACTCAACTTGCAGGAATCAACATTAAAATGGATGAAGATGTTTGCATCGGTGTTCTACTTAAGAGTTTGCCTCCTGAATATAATAATGTATCAACAACTTTAATCAACATGCCAAATCCTGAACTTGTTGATATCCAGGCATCACTGTTAGAAGAAGAAAAGAAGCTAAAAACTAAAGAAGAACCAAGTACCTCTAGAGATGAGCATGCATTATATGTTGGCAACAGGTACAAAGGCAAGAAAGATCAGCTCTTTTGTGACTTCTGCAAAAGGACCGGACACATCGAGAAGTTCTGCCACGCAAGAAAGAGATCCCAAAAGGCCTATCTAGTCGCAGTCAAAGAAGAAGAAGAAAATGGAGCAAAGGAAGAAGAAGATGAAGATGAAGACCACCAGGATCGGAAGGACAAGACTCATCAGTCCTTGTACTCTCATAATTCTGATAGACTGTTTTAATAGCCTTGTATTTTCCTTGCCCTAATGCTTCCTGCCATAAGCTTTGTAAACTCCTTATGTAACTTGGCATTACAGTCCCTGTACACTTTGTGAGGCCCCTGTTACAGCCTCTGGATGTCCACCATGTTTATGGTACCCACACTTAGCTTTTTCTGCAACAGCCTCTGGTGTTTTGCCATGTCTGTGGTATGCCCACACTTTGCAGGTGGTTCTCATTACAGCCTCTACACACTTTGTGCCTTTTCGAGTTGCGATTGAGGAGGGGTGTTGAGAATTAGCAATCACACTCAAAACAGCCTCTTTGTATGGAGTCTCAGGGTCAAGGACATGCAGGCTAACTTATCCCATATGCACAATGGTGCCTACTGCAGTTTCCTACTTTCCTATAAAGCATTGTACTTGCTTCCTTTCTTAATGCAATGATAGTACTCTTTTCATTTCAGTAAAGTGTCAATGTCATTGTCCACATACACAAGATTGTGTTTATGAGTCCAAGTCTCAATCTTGGAACCTAATTCACTTGTGTAACAAACAGTGTCCATTCCATCATGAGTCTACACTTCTCTTTCCATCCTCCATAGCTTCCGGTTATGCCATGCTCTAGATCCCGCATTTCTCACACCTTTTGTAGGATAGACCCATCGGGGTCACATCCACCACACTTTCCTCGGGGGTTGTTTTAGTTATCTAATTACCTATAACACATTATGTTTGACATATAAAAATAGCTTCCTGTTAACCCGTTAATCACAGGTTCCTTTACATAATTTAGGGCACAGACACAAAGACAAGACAAAACAAGATCAAACACTTCCTTAACTTATCTTCTGATTAATGTTTGTCTCCCATCCATATAGGAGAATTTAGTGTCCCTTTCTGCCTCCGCAGAAAAATCCTTCCGTCTCCCGACAATAAAAACCAGAAGGTTTATCCTACCAAGATTCTGCCTTGTAACTAGTATCAAGGCCTCGAGATCCCATCTCGAGGCACGTAGAACTCTTTTGTAGGGTCCAGAGGCTCTTGTGTAGGGTCCGGAGGCATTGGGATTTACGGCTAGAGCCCCACTCACACCCAAGCGTCCTCCTACGCCAAGTAATTTCCACGAAGAGACCTCTCGTGATGAGTTTGTTCCACATTCCCGGCGCGGATTCATAACCCCCTTGGTTAGGGTTTGGCGGTTTGCAGGGGCAGCTAGCGCCATCCTTCCTTAATTATCCCTTTAGGAAATCATCCACAACTGAAGCGACCAGCCTAATGACATTTATTAGGAAAAACATCCCTTTTGTTCCCATGGCAATTTATCGTTACAGTCCCGCCACGAAAATATAATCACTTGGATATTCATCCAAAACCACAACCAATCCTTAAGTATCCTTTCGGAAACAATCAAGCTGAAACAACCAGCCTAACATCCTTTAACTAGAAAAACATCATTTCCTAATCCAGCAAGTAACCACTCTGCTTACTAACCTCTTTTCCATCTTAAACAAGGTCAACCCTTATTAGAAACATCAATGGTAAACCATTTCAACAAGTCCCTTAAGCCACCGTTGCATTAGAACTTAGCTTATCCCTACTTAAATCATTATCAGTGTTGATATACTGCCTCCCTAGGGTTTACTCTCCCCCTTGGGATCTAGGGTTGCTCAAGGAACAACTTTAACAGTTATCTTCTAGATCTTTTTAATGATCTATGTGATTTCACATTGACCTTTATTAATCAAGGTACCTATTTAGGGTAGAAGATCAACCCATCCTAAGCCCTTTAATTGTGAATACATGCATTTATGTTTTTCGTGATATGTCGGATTAGGGTCTAACTTTCCCATCTTCTCTCTAAGACAACTTTTACCTTTATCCTACAATTTCAAGGCTATCATACAAAACTTGAATTCAAGCACTTCGATGTACGTTAAAATTGATGCAATCTTCCTATGCAACCTTGATACGCTTCTTGTTATATTTTATGCAATTTTCCTTCAATGCATCATCTATTATTACTTGCTTTTCAGTCTCATTTCCTATTACTCATCTAATGTATCCCTAATGACTTTTACCTATTTTATGCATGCAATTCTACCTCTATTTAAGAATTCAAGATGCGTAAGAAGAATCTAAATCTTGGTACAACCTGAATATGAGCTATAGTTGCTGGAGGGTTGGTGGTATTCATGTCTCCGCTTGCATTGGATATGTTCCTAGCTCCATTTGTAACTTCAGCACTTGTGCTCCTTGTAACTCGTCTCTTGGGTGCCATCCTTGTGCAATCTTGGTCTTGCAACCCTTGAGGTAAATCGACCACTCTTGCCTTGGCAGAAGGAAGTGGTACGAGGGTTCACAAGGAATCTAAGGCCAATCAATGTGACTTTAAACGTGCATAATTCTTCTTCTTCTTTTACCCTCTCCCCAATTTGTTTTCCTTCTATCTCACCCTCTCCATCTCATAGTCTTCTCTCCCTCTCTCTTTCTCTCTCACTTTTGTTTTACTTCTTCTCTTGTTCTCCTTCTTCTTCTTCTTCTTCTTCTTCTTCTTCTTCTTCTTCTTCTTCTTCTTCTCTCTCCCTCTTCTTCTCCTTCTCTCTCTCCCTCTTCTTCTTCTTCTTCTTCTTCTCCTCTCTCTCCCTCTTCTTCTCCTCCTTTTTCCTCTCTCTCCCTCTTCTTCTCCTCCTTTTTCCTCTCTCTCCCTCTTCTTCTCCTTCTTTCTCTCCCTTCCTCTTCTTCTTCTTCTTCTTCTTCTTCTCTCTCTCCCTCTTCTTCTTCTTCTTCTCCTTCTCTCTCTCCCTCTTCTTCTTCTTCTTCTTCTTCTCCTTCTCTCTGTCCCTCTTCTTCTCCACCTTTCTCCTCTCTCTCCCTCTTCTTCTCCTTCTTTCTCTCCCTTCCTCTTCTTCTTATTCTTCTTCTTCTTCTTCTCCTTCTCTCTCTCTCTCTCTCCCTCTTCTTCTTCTTCTTCTTCTCCTCTTTCCCCCTCTTCTTCTCCTCCTTTCTCCTCTCTCTCTCTCTCTTCTTCTCCTTCTTTCTCCTCTTTCTCCCTCTTCTTCTACTCTCATGCCCAAGGGGGGCCATGCCTGCTGGAGACCACGGGGGGGGGGGGGGGGGGGGGGGGGGGGGGGGTTGGTTTCTGATGACGAGGGGGGAATGATGATGACCCGGGGGGAGGGGCTGCGGACTAACCAGGGCGGGGGCTCTGTCAAGCTGAGGGAGGGGGAAGGCTACCTGCTGTCACGCAGGGGGGCACTGTCCAAGCGGGGGGGGCTATGCTACCGTAGCAGGGGCACTGTGCCTCAGTCTCACAAGGGGCTTTATAGAGGGGGAGGGAGGTGGTGGTATGGGGGGGGAGAGACGACCCCGCCACCCCTCCCACTTGGGGGGTTTCATGCCCCCCTCTTATTACTTTCTCTCTCTCTCTCTCTCTCTCTCTCTCCCCGCCATGCACACGGTAGGGGGAGAGAGAGGGAGAGTAAAAAAATTTCAAAAAAGTTCAAAAATTTTGGAGGGGGTTCTCATGGGGGAGGCATGGAGGGAGGGGGGGAGATATTACATCCTCTCCCCCTTAGAGGAATTGACATGTCCTCATCTCAAGAAGACTTTGGGAAGACAAGCACTATTGGGGAAGACCTGGAGGGGGGGTTCTCATGGGGGAGGCACGGAGGGGGGGAGATATTACATCCTCTCCCCCTTAGAGGAATCGAGATGTCCTCATCTCAAGAAGACTTGGGGAAGACAAGCACTATTGGGGCTTACGACCTGTGGGTTAAGACCCACCATGCATCTGCTGCGCTACTCTTAATGTTTCAAGTAGTGCACCCATATTATTTGAATTGGACATAGGTACAAGAGTAGGATTTATTCTCAATAGTGTTACATGTCGATTAAGCTTCTAGGAAATTTAGTCCTCCTAATAAGGTTTAGTGGGCTCTAGATCTTCGTCTTCATCTGATCCGTCTATGTATCCATAGACTGCACCTGTGTAGCTTCGTTTTCTTGGAGGCTCAATGTCTTTTGGACTTAGATCAGGGCAGTCTGCTTGGATGTGTCCTAGCTCATTACAATGGAATCATTGACGGTAGGGACATCTTCTACGGATGTGCCCTATCTCTCCACACATATGGCATCTCTTATCGTGATCTCCATAGTCATCTTTGCTACAATTGCCCGATTTAAGTTCTTGGACAATTGGATTTGCTCAGAGTAATGTGTCTTGCAAGTCCATTGGATGCATTGCTTCAAGACGATGGTTCAGATGAGTGTTCAGGCCATGGCAAAACTTGGATACTTGCTATGCAATATCCATAGGTGACGCATATTTTAGTAGGATTACAAATTTGAGTAGCAAGCTTCCACGGTTAATTCCAGCTGCTTGAGCTTGAAGAATTCATTCATCTTCAAGGTTTGCTAGGTTGGTGGAAGGTATCATCCGCATATAGCATCTTTCAATTGAGTCCACCTAATAGTGGCTTCATAAATACCTTGATCTTTGCACAATTGCTTCCACCATAACCGAGCCTGGCCAACTAACTTCAGTTTTCCAACCATTGCTTGATTCATGGAGGTAGTTCCCGAAGCAGAGAAATAGTCATCCATTGACTCAATCCATATCTCTGCCTCTATTGCGACGTCTAACCCTTCTCCATCAAACTCGGGTGCCTTAATTTGCTTGATAAGAAATTTCTTCTCTTGCATGTCAGCATTCGTGGGTGCAGAAGGTGCCTGACAATTCAAGCCATACCACTCAGGTTATTTTTGTTTAGGATATGTCTATATACCAAACATTAATCAATTATGTTATAACGTGTCCCCCTATCCTCTTATAGGACACGTCTTAGCAGCCCATTGGGAAGAGAGTCCAAAAAGCGCCGCTCGGCACTCCCACGGAATGTCACAGGGTTTGCGATCTAGGTTTTCCCGAGTCTGCCACCACGAAGCGAAATCATTCTGGCCGTTCCCAATTAGGATCGGCCTGAATCAGGGTTTCCCTAATGGTCAAGTTCCTCGAAGGTAACTAGCGTCGAGCCCCAGACGAACTACTTTACGCAAAAACATCAGGGTCGAAGCGGATTTATACTGCACTTGGTTCAAGGAGAATGGGAAACAAGAGGGATGCGAAGCTCGACCTCTCTTCCCGTAAGGTATAGTCCCATTTAATTCCCCTAAAACAGTATAAATCGAGACTCTAGCATTCTAGATTCTAGGTCATCGTTACCTTGCTGTCAATTCCTTTGAGAAAAGTTCCCGGCCAACCGGGACCACCCTTCCGTAGGACGCAGACCCATGGTCACATCCACCGCACTTTCCTCAGGTTGCTTTAGTTATCTAATTACCTACCACATTTAATTTGACAAGCAAAAACAACTATCCTTAATTAACCAATTAATCACTGGTTCCTTTACGTAACATAGGCATTGACGTAGAAAGACAATGTCAAGCATGTTCCTTTTCAACATTTGATCTTTATTTACCAGTCTTTGGAATACATCATATAATTTCGCCCGAAGGCAATTCCATAATCCGCCTGAAGGCAATTCCAGCAATCCTCAAGGACTGCTATTCTAAGTTCTGCCCATTGACTAGTATGCGGGCCTTGAGATCCCATCTCGAGTCACGTCGGCCTCTTGTGCAGGACCCGGAGGCAAGGGATTTACGGCCAGAGCCCCCTGGCACCTAAGCGTCCTCCTACTCCAAGTAGCACCCACGAAGAGACCTCTCGCGATGGGTTTGGTCCACGTACTCGGTGCAACTAACAACCCCCTTGGATAGGGTTAGGCAGACAATCGGGGGTAACTGATACTGCCTCTCCCTCCAGGCTTTCAACCTGAAGCATTAGTTATTTCTCCAGCTTTAGTTCCTTGAGCAAAGAAGTACAAACAGTGCTCCTAAGTATACAATCACAATCATTCCAGTGGTCATTTGTACGGCCAACTGCTAAGGTGTGAATCCTTCTTTCCGAATACATTCAGCATTTGATCCGGGATCAATCGTGACGATTGGGAAAGATCCCAAGGGTTTCGTAAGCTAAGTTGCTTGTTTACCCTCTTTCCTTGGGTTAGGGTTTATACCCTGTTAACCCAAATTGTCAATTCTTTAGGTTTCCATATATTATGGTCAATAAATCCTAAACAACCCTGTTGTCCTCACCTGATTGGTCAATTGTTTGCTAGGTAATTCATACTTACCCTAACTTAGCAAATCATTCCCGAGGAAGGGTGATGTAGCAGGATGACTGCTCATCCTTTAGAAAATTAGACTTATACTTAGAAATCGCCAAACTTGTTCTAAGGAGTAGCAATATCATTTTGTGATTTAGACACAAAACCATGCGATGTTGCAACTTGTTGCATGAGACAAATGTCGTACCTAACTTGTGGGATTATTTCTCCCATCACACGGTACTCCTTGGTCAAGATGTAGGGTTTGGGAGTCCTCTTGACCCGATCCAACCCTAACCCTACTAGGCCGATAACGCTTTGGCCCTAGGGTTCCTAATTTCCTTGCGAAAATCTAGCATTTGGTCATTTGATCCTTAGGGTGAGAACCCTAGATCGTTCTTGCATAGGCATTTAGCTAACTCTAACATTACGTGAATGTGGGTAGGACCTTTAGTCTCAAATCGGCATCCCAAGTGCGATACTAGGCAGAATTTTAACGTAACTTAACCCTACCTAGCATTTGAGGTGATCATCATGTGCAATCTAATCACAGCTTTATGATTTTCATGTGAGCAACTCAACTATACGCGAATTACTTAGTTGATTTAACTAACACACGATTAAAGACGATCATCCCTTTTAAAGATGCAAATACTTCCTTCTAAATTAGCAAGTACTTTTCCCTAAAAGATGCAAGGAATTGCAAGATGTATGCGATGTATCATTTCATGCAAATTTGCGATTTCAAGACTATAAACCTTTTCCTTCTATGAAACTATAAGATTTACAATGATCATTTCTTTTCCTTGCCCTAAACTATAATGATGCAACGAAATCAAAGCTTTAATATTTTTAATGAAGATGCATTCAGACTTTGATAAAAGGACTCCATGCATGAGCAAATACAATGAGTCCAACATTAAATTAATCCTTCCTTTAGCACTTAACCCGACCCAAAATGAACTATCATCGCATGCAATTTGCAAAGTTCATAATTTCATTTTCATGCGTTGCGACTATTTTGGACAGCATTCAATGGGCATCTAAGATTATCTCATGTACGAGTCACAACTAGGAAATTATTACCTAAGTGTATTATGTGTTATATGCGCTATTCTTTTTGCGAGGCAACAAGGATGCCTTTAGACAAATCCACCTTTTAATTTATGCAATATACGTTTAAGAATGCAACTACTCTTGACCATGCAAGTACTCATCATGCAACTTAACTTGGTAATTCGATGCAAGTATATGGATTTTCCAATATGTTCAAACTTGCCTACACGAAATTAAAGACATGCTTAATGCATCCTTTCATGCAGGAAATTTATCAAAACCTGGGCATTAAGATTCGGGGTGTTGTCCACACACATACTCGGGGTGGAAACTCCCACGTGTGCACCTTGCGACTTTTGCTTAGGAGCCATTGATGACATAGATCCTCGACTCAGCAAACTCCTCCCTGCCCTTTATCCAATTTCTGAAATCGCTTTCCGTTCGGGATCTCCCTCGCGGCACAAGAGTTGGGCCTTGGGAAACACGGATTTAAAAACTTGGGAGGCACGGTGAGAACAAGGCTTATGGAAGCCTTAACGGAAGCTTCCAAAGAAGCTTCCAAGCTTTTGGACAAAGAGATGATGACATGGAGAGAGAATGATTGGAAGGATGAGGATGGAGGTGAAGATGACGATGAAGATGATTATGATGATGATGTTGGTGTTAGAGGCGACAATAGCATGGCGAGACCGGGGTGGCGGCATCTATGAATTGACGGCGGCAGCACGGCGTCTGTAGGTAGCAGCAGCAGCACGTCCTCTCTCTCCTCCCTCTCCCCCTCAAGCTTGGGGAGGGGGTGTTTTTATAGCACTAAGGTGGGGGGAGGGTAGCCACCAAGTGGCGGGCTGCATGACTCCTCTCCATGCCCCTCCTCACTCAACTCCCTCTCCCCGCCATGCAACGGCTGAAGGGAGAGGGTTAATAAAAAAAAATTGCCAAAAATTTATCCATTATCCCTTTTCCCCCCTTGAAGAAGTATTCCCGCGCAGGCCCATGGTGGCTCGCAGTTTTCAAGCCACGGCTTTCTACACATGATGCGGGGTGGAGTTTGCTAGTGCACGCGGAGGAGCACTTAGCCACCAACATTTATTGTTGCGCGAGATTACTTTAAGTTGCTTTTTGTGCGGGGTGTGCAGGGTCTAGGGTCGATTAATATTTCATTGTGGAAATATTACATTCTCTCCCCTTAGAGGAATTGAGATGTCCTCATCTCGAGAAGATCTAGGGGTATTGTTGGTTGAGAGTGCTCTCATCCATCCAAGTGGTATCCTCTTCGGGATAATCTTTCCACTAAACGATGTATTCTCTCAAGGTTTTGAATCTCAAATGCCTCTCCCTAATATCTAAGATCCTATTAGGCCGTAGGAAACATAGAAATGAGGGTAAATCGAGGCCAACCTCATGCTCTACCTTCATTATACACTGCACAAACACACATGTAATTTTGTGGAATTTTCCTTTTACTGTTTCCTAATTTTCTCCCATTTAAAACCCATTTTTCACCATTTTTTTGTATTTTTCCTCTATTTGTTTCAATAAAAAATGACTAAAAATTAAGATTGATTATGAGCTGCGGCCCTTAGGTTCCTTGACAGCAAAATTTCAGGTTTTGTTGGTATTTTGTCTCATATTTCCCATTTATTTTGCAAAAACCCCCCTTTTTACCCCTTAAACGCGTGTTTTTCGGGTTTTATAACATTAATTTCAGCCATATCACTTATGATTCTCTGATTTTCAGATTATAAACTATTGAAACTCATAGAAAACAACATCATAATGCATAATCAGCCCATGGGAACAATGTTTCGTCAATCAAATAGCATAAAAACTCATTTTTTCTTCATAAAAAAATTGAATTACTACTTAGGCTTCATGTTTCGAGATCTCGGTTTTGGTGCGGGACTGCAGGTCAGCCCACATTCAATTTCTAGCATCTTCACAATCAGCAATCTTCATGTCTTCATTGATTCGGAAGCAATCCGGTCCCAACCGGACAAGCTTTCCTTCACCAATCTTCATGTCTTCATCAATCCGGAAGCAATCCAGTCCCAACCGAACAAGCTTTCCTTCACCATTCTTCATTTCCTCTTACACAGAAGAACAGCCCCTTAGGGGAGAGAGAGGGAGGAGAGAGAAATACTAGATTTGGTTCTCTTCATTCCCACAGCCATTTCACGAGCGAAGGGCGGCGATAAGACCAGCAGAGAGGGAGAAGATAAGCCCCATGATGAGTTCCATAGGGTGTTTGCAGGCAGAAATCTTCCCCATCAACATTCATGGTGCAAATTTCGGGCACAGCAGATGGCGCCATTTCTTCACGTTTTCTTCTTCCCTCTCTCTCCACGATTTGATGTGGCATAAATTGTCCCAAGCCCCCAAAGGTCACAACCCCTTTTGGCCAAACTTTGGTCCACACCTCTTCAAATCTTGACCGTTTGTTGGCTCCTTCCTCGTCCAGCATCCGAATCGAGCTCTGAAAAATCCTGGGCATCCGGCTTGACATTCCACATTGACTGGCAACTCCTCACAACCCGCACCGAAGTCTTAAAATTTATCAAAAATCCACAAGTGTCGCTTGAGCGCCTTTTAAAATCTATCTTTCACTTGGTGCTTAAAATCGTCCTAGCTGGAGCCGCCGCCTTCGATGTTGAATATTTTTTCTCTAAATTCCAAATTTTTTGGTAAATTTTAGAAACATCCCGGGCTCAAAACTCCGCTCTCATTGGCGACCACGGGATAGGGCAACGCAGCTCGTCGAATCCCACCACAGATTTGCACAAAACAACCAAAGGAAGCATCAAGCTGATATAAAATAAATACATATTAAAACATAGCCCAAGGCTCACCCTACCCCCTGACAAAACCAAGGCATGATATCCATAAGGAGTAGGCCTAGCATAATCTGATAAAAGGTCCGAAGCTAGTCACTAACTGACTGCTCCAACACGCCCAAACTAAAAAGAACTATCAAAGAGGTCGCCCTAAGTGGTGGTCACTATGCATTGAGGGCTCAAATCTATCCAAGTGGATGTCTATCTCTAGTAGACCGTCTCACTGCAAGCTCTGTTGCATGTCCAACTACCTGTTCAACACCTTGGCCATGTGTACCAACTGTTGTTGCAGGCTATCCAACTGGCTGTGCATGCTGTACTGGAGCTCGTGTCTCCTCCTAGAATATAACCCTATGTATCTTTGCCACCTTCTTAGATTGCCTATGCATCTTGTCTTCATGGAAGACTACATCATGGTTGCGGATGACTTTTCGCACCTACGGATCCTTGAGTGACCCATCTCACCTACATCTCCATAGCCAAGGAAAATACATTTGACACTCTTAGGATCCAGCTTACTACGCTTTTGTCTATGGGCACACGGCAGAATGCATGTTTATCGCTTTCTTTGTAAGGAAACACATAAAATGACTCTTTCACCTATCAACAAATGCAAAACATTAAACAGTAGGATGAGAGGGGAGGTTGAGCGTCAAAATATAAACTAAAACCTGGTTTATGTGTTGCATGATGCCTATAGGACGTTGTTTTAAAATAAAGGGAAAGGCAGTATGAGCATAAGGCTCGATGTCTTTTCTCATTACATAAACGCTAGCATGGAAATCATGAAAAGATTGGTTTCGCACGATACACAATGCTGATTTTCTTCTGTTTGTGCACTAAACCGTTCACATTATGCACTATGCATAGTTCATGGTATCAACGGAAAAGCTCCTAGACTGCATAGCAATTGTTTTCTTAGAAATTTGACTCACGATTGAGAGTGTATGGTTATCCCTTGCTGTAGGCTAGAGGGTTGGTTTCCCAAGGGATTGTTAAGTAAGGACACATGGTATATATCCTGGATTCGAAATGAAGAGTGGAGTGTGTTGGGTTGTTTTATATGTTGAGCAGCGCATCAAGGGGCTAATCCCTACGATGTAGGAGAGCTGCAATGGGGCCGCGGTGTTTCTACCGAGAGGTTGCCTCCATGTATGTGATTATCGTGGTATTTATTACCAAAGTGTATGGGTTCTCCCTCTATGGAGTTTATAGACAGGAAAACGTTGGACTACAAAACTACAAAACTATGAACGCATAGATTAGGCTTTAGGGCAGTTTGTCCTTTAGCATTAGATAGACGCTCTTGGTCCGCGAGGCCATGAGGGTGTGTTTGTCTGTTATGAGCATGAGGTCCGGCTAGTGCCATAGCTAGTGCGGGCCCATTTCAGGTCCCATCAATTATTTATCCCATCATATGGTACTCCTTGGTCAAGACGAGGCAACAAGGATGCCTTTAGACAAATCCACCTTTTAACTTATGCAATATACGTTTAAGAATGCAACTACTCTTGACCATGCAAGTACTCATCATGCAACTTAACTTGGTAATTCGATGCGAGTATATGGATTTTCCAATATGTTCAAACTTGCCTACGCGAAATTAAAGACATGCTTAATTCATCCTTTCATGCAGGAAATTTATTGGAACCTGGGCGTTAAGATTCGGGGTGTTGTCCACATGTGTACTCGGGGTGGAAACTCCCGCGTGTGCACCTCCCGACTTTTTCTTAGGAGCTATTGATGACATAGATCCTCGACTCAGCAAACTCCTCCCTGCCCTTTATCCGATTTTTGAAATCGATTTCCGTTCGGGATCTCCCTCGCGGCACGAGAATTGGGCCTTGGGAAACGCGGATTTAAAAACCCGGGAGGCACGGTGAGAATAAGGCTTATGGAAGCCTTAATGGAAGCTTCCAAGCTTCTGGACAGAGAGATTATGACATGGAGAGAGAATGATTGGAAGGATGAGGATGGAGATGAAGATGACGAAGAGGATGATTATGATGATGGTGGTGGTGTTAGAGGTGGCAGCAAAATGGCGAGACCAGGGCGGCGGCATCTCTGCACTGATAGCGGCAGCACGATGTCCTTAGGAGGCAGCAGTAGCACGTCCTCTCTCTCCTCCATCTCCCCCTCAATCTTGGGGAGGGGGTGTTTTTATAGCACTAAGGTGGGGGGAGGGTAGCCACCAAGTGGCGGGCTACATGACTCCTCCCCATGCCCCTCCTCACTCAACTCCCTCTCCCCGCCATGCAACGGCCAAAGAGAGAGGGTTAATAAAAAAAATTTGCCAAAAATTTATCCATTATCCCTTTCCCCCCCTTGAAGGGGTGTTCCCGCGTAGGCCCACGGTGGCTTGCAGTTTTCAAGCCACGACTTTCTACACACGATGCGGGGTGGAGTTTGCTAGTGCACACAGAGGGAGCACTTAGCCACCAACATTTATCGTTGCGCGAGATTACGTTAAGTTGCTTTTTGTGCGGGGTCTAGGGTCGATTAATATTTCATTACGGAAATATTACATTCTCTCCTCCTTAGAGGAATCGAGATGTCCTCATCTCGAGAAGATCTGGGGGTATTGTTGGTTGAGAGTGTTTTCATCCAAGTGGCATCCTCTTCGAGATAATCTTTCCACTAGATGAGGTATTCTCTCAAGGTTCTGGATCTCAAATGCCTCTCCCTAACATCTAAGATCCTGTCAGGCCATAGCTCAAGGACTCCTTGGCTAGGCATTACAACTTGTTGATCATCAAGCATGTGACTAGGGTTAGGCACATACTTTTTCAGTAGGTGTCAAGATTTTGGGAGAGAAGGAAGGAGTCTCACTTGTAGCTTTCTTGCTTGCATAATGGGGGAATACACACAAAGGTGGAGGCTGAAAACAGTTTTCCTCTTCTTAGTTGTGTAAGCCAAAAGAACTCACATACAAAGAAATAGAAGAACCCTATATATGGGTCTCAAATCAAACTCAACTAACTAAGGTGGCATACTAACTGAGCCACGAACTAGAGTATATAAGGATAGCTGTCATCTAGCTATTATTCATGGGCAGTGTACCAACCGCATCTGCAACTAACAAGTCGGTGACATAAATGCACAACGGTCACCCTGGCATATCATGAGTGGAGCTCGATATCTCAACACTCCCCCTCGAGCTCAATCCCAATTCCTGCACACCAAGCAGGTCTCTGAACTTGCGTAGCTTCTCTGCACCTAATGCCTTCGTAAATATGTCAGCTGCCTGATCCTCTGTGCTGACATAAACTAGATCAATAAGACCTAGTAAAACCCTCTCCCGCACATAGTGATAATGCACCTCAATGTGCTTTGTTCTAGCTTGATAGACTGGGTTATTTGCCAAGTGTATACTACTCATGTTGTCACAATAAATGACAACTGGCCTATCTGTAGGCTGATGCATGTCATAAAGTAGCTTATGCAACCAAGCTACCTCACATGCAGCCATTGCTGCGCCCCTGTACTCAGCCTCTGTGCTCGACAAGGCAACTGTAGGTTGTTTCTTGCTGCTCCAAGTGACTGCAGCACTCCCAAAAGAGAACACATATCCACTGGTAGATCGTCTATCAGAAATACTGCCAGCCCAATTAACATCAGTGTATCCATGCTACTATATATGAACCCCAGTCTCATAAAGTAGTCCATACTGCAATGTGAACTTCACATACCTGAGTATGTGTCTAGCTGCATCCAAATGCGGTTTCCTTGGAGCCTGCATAAATTGACTTACCAATCCAACAGCATAGCTCAAATCTGGCCTGGTAATAGTCATATAAATCAAACTTCCTACTATGCGTCTGTACATAGTAGGGTCTTCGAGAAGCTCACCTGCATCTGCACTCAGCTTCACATTCTGCTCTAAAGGAACTGAAATAGGCTTACAGCCTGTCATCCCATATTTGGATAGAATGTCCAATCCATACTGCCTCTGCAAGAGCCGTATCCCACTTGGTGATCTAATCACCTCAACACCCAAGAAATAATGCAGCTCTCCCAAATCCTTCATCTCAAACTTCTACTTCAATAGCATTTTCACATGAAGGATATCTTCATCACTATCACCTGTGATAATCAAATCATCAACATAAATGACAAGCAGCATAATACCTTTCTCTGTTTTTCTCACATAAAGTGAGAAATCTGCCTTGGAAATCTGAAAGCCAATAGTGAAAAGATACTGTCCTATCTTGTCAGACCATGCTTTAGGTGCTTGCTTCAAGCCATACAAGGCTTTCTTCAACCTGCAAACAAACTCAGGATGAACAGCATGCACATAACCTGGTGGCTGCTCCATATAGACCTCTTCTTGCAAATCACCATGCAAGAAGGCATTCTTTACATCCATCTGATGTAAAGACCATCCCTTTGATGCAGCCATAGCAATGACTGCTCTTACGGTTGCCATCCTTGCAACCGGACTGAATGTTTCTTCATAATCAATGCCATATGTTTGTGCATACCCCTTGACTACTAATCTTGCCTTGTATCTATTCACAGAACCATCTGCATTGTGTTTCACCTTATAAACCCACTTACAACCAGTTGCATTCTTATCTTTAGGCAAAGGTACCAATTCTCATGTAGCATTTGCTTCCAAGGCATCCATTTCTTCATCCATGGCTTTCTCCCATTTTTCTTTTCCCATGGCTTGCTCAAAAGAAGTGGGTTCTGGTTCCTATATCACTTTGACCATATATGCATAGTGAATGGCTATAAATCCATCATATTTCAGCCTATCCCTAGGATACCTAGCTCTGGTAGATCTGCGCAAAGTAGGTTCACTCCCAAGTGCTCTCAAAACATCCCTGGTCTTCCTTACTCCAGGTGTAACAATAGAAGGAATACCCAACTCATCATCAATGCTCTGTTCTGAGCCACTATATTCACCATCCACATAAGAGTGACCTGCATTCACATCAAACATGGGCTGATCTACCTTCTCTTTTCCTTTCCGTGATACCTGCATACCACTATCTGCATTGCTTTGAGAAGATTCTCCTGATCTCAATCTGCCTGTCCATGGCGAAGAATGTGAACCACTGCTAGAGGACGCTCCATGTCCACTAATATCTTGTGACTGTTGCTGTGAATTCTGTGCAGCATTACCATTTTGTGCATCTACATTATCAATCACATTTACTGGTTTATACCAGCTACTCATCTCATCAAAAACAACATCTCTGCTCTCACTGTAAACTTACGAGTAGAAGGGTTATAGCATCTATACCCTTTTTGCCTGCAGAGAGTAACCAATAAAGATGCACTTCTTAGTTTTTGGATCCAACTTGGATCTCAACTCATCTAGCACATGAACATAGGCAATGCAACTAAAAATTTTCAAATGAGAAATATCTGGTTTCCTACCAGTATACCTCTCCTCTGGAGTCATGCCATGTATTGTTGCAGTGAGAGTCCTATTCATTATGTAGACTACTGTAGCAACTACTTCAGCCCAGTAAAAATCTGGCAAGTCTTTTTCATTGAGCATGGCACGAGATACCTCTCCAATATGCCTGTTTTTCCTTTCTGCAATTCCATTTTGTTGTGGGATATGATTGCATGAATATTGCTGCTTTATGCCATGCTCCTGTAGAAACCTTGCAAACTCATTTGAGAGGTACTCTCCCCCTCCATCTGACCTTAGGCATTTCATTTGCAGGTCTGTTTCTTTTTCAACCATAGCTTTAAGAGTTTTGAAATGCCCAAAAACTTCACTTTTATTTTTCATAAAATACACCCAAACTTTTCTACTATAGTCATCAATAAAAGTGACAAAATAATGACAGCCTCCAAGAGATGCAGCTTTAGTAGTCCACACATCAGAGTGGATTAATTCCAATGGCTTTTGACTCTCTTGAACATGTCTAAGAAATGGTTTCCTTGCCTGTTTTCCAAACTGACAGGCTTCACATACCTTATGCATTTCTGCAACCTTGAATTTTGGCAATCCTGCAACAATATTTTGGGCCTACATTGATTTAAGTCGCTATACATTAACATGACCAATGCGTTTATGCCAGATATCAATATCTGCAACTACACCGGTCCCATGTGCAAACATTGCTGCACTCAATTTAGGCATGTCTGCATCCATTGTAAACATTCTGCCCTTCTTCTTTCCTTTTGCTATCAAGCGACCTTTATTTTTCATATCCTCAACAAAGCATCCATGGGAATTAAATCTGACCTGCAAGCCCTGCTCAAGCATTTGATCAACAAAAACCAGGTTCTTGGTGATATTCGGGACATGAAATACATCCGACAGGTATTTCTTTTTCCCATCCTGCATAGACAAAGGAATATTTCCAATCTGCACAATAGGATGTGCAGTATCATCACCAGTCTCCACAAATCCTGGTTTTTCCATTTTCCTTGCATCCTGCATCCATTCTGCATGACATGTCATGTGGTTTGATGCACCTGAGTCAACGTACCACACATCGTTACTTTCTTCTGCACTTATCACAGAATTGGTCATGTGCTGCACCATAAACAAATGCTCATTTCTGTCATCACCCTGTCTACTAGAAGATGCATAATTCCCTTGTTGCAATTTTCCATTCATGATGTCATTCTGCTTTTTATAGCAGCCTTTAGCCATATGACCCATTTTACCACAGTAGTAGCATTCAACATTGCTGTTTGCATTTTGGCCTCTTTGCCATCCACCACGACCTCTTTGGCTCCCCCTGCCTCTAGAGTTACCACGTCCTCCTCCATAGGACTGGTTTTCTTGAGTTTGCTGCATATTCTAATTTCTACCACGGCCTCCAGATTGGTCTCCTCTACCTCTGCGTCTACCTCTTCCAGCATTTGAGTAGAAGACAGCTTCTTTTGAAGTTCCTCCTGAAGAAGATGCACCACCATTTCTGTGCTTCTCATAAATTAGAAGAGCAATCAACTCCTCAAAATCAGGAAATCTTTCACGGACGGAAATGGATGTTTGGAACTGTGCATAATCCTTTCCTAGACCATTCAAGGTCACAGAAACTAAATCAGCATCTTCCAGTGGTGACCCAATGGAAGCAAGTGCATCTGCAATCTTCTTCACCTTCATGTGGTAGTCATTGATGCTCATACTTTCTCTTTGCACATTGTGCAACTCTTGCTTGAGCTGCATTTTCCTGGCTTGCGTATTTGTGCTATACATTTTTGACAAAGTATCCCATGCCTCCTTTGGCATACTTGCATCTTAAATATACACAATCATAGAGTCTGAAATGCTGATAGACAGCCAGTACATAAATTTCCTGGCTCTCTCATGCCATGCTTTAAATGCCTGCATTTGCTGTTGATTGGGAACATCAGGAAGAACTAGTTCTTATTCATTTCCTGCAACGAATTCCCAATATCCTTTTCCCATAAGGAAATTCATCATTCTAAACTTCCATGCTTGGAAGTTGTTCTTGTCAAGCTTTTCAGTGACAATTCTGTAAAAGAGAATCAGATGCCATTACAGAACACTACATGAAATTCTGTCACTGCAAAGAACACAACTTCAGCCTCACAAGGGCAAATCTGCAAAACTGACGAAAGTGGTATTTGACCACACAGTCACTTCCTAGTGACGATTTTGCATCAACAGGCAACAAGGATGATTTTGTAACTCCCAATGTCTCTGGGCACAGGCATACGATGCAATTTCTACAGTAACTTTTCACCGACCTGTAGAACAGTGGTCGCACAGCATAAAACAGAGCCTTTTCCTGAGTGCGTGCAGAAAACTTCCGCCTCCAAAACAGGCCCCGAAATGGCCTCAAATAAAAAAAACAGAGCAACCAAGGGCTAAAGCCCTATCCCACAGCATATACTGCTCTCTTGCTACACCACAAAGGGCGTCTCAATCTAAGACAATGCACTCTTGCACTTTCCGGCTGTGCTACCTGCAGAGACTTGCTCCCAAAACAGAAAAATGAAAGCAACACTGGTCCTCTTACTAGAACACCGCGAACTTGGTTTGCTTTCTTAAGCTCCTTACCACGAACAAGGCTCTGATACCATGTCAAGATTGTGGGAGAGAAGGAAGGAGTCTCACTTGTAGCTTTCTTGCTTGCACAATGGGGGAATACACACAAAGGTGGAGGCTAAAAACAGTTTTCCTCTTCTTAGTTGTGTAAGCCAAAAGAACTCATATACAAATAAATAGAAGAACCCTATATATGGGTCTAAAATCAAACTCAACTAACTAAGGTGGCGTACTAACTGAGCCACGAACTAGAGTAGATAAGGATAGCTGTCATCTAGCTATTATTCATGGGTGGTGTACCAACCGCATCTGCAACTAACAAGTGGGTGACATAAATGCACAACGGTCACCCTGGCATATCAAGAGTGGAGCTCGACATCTCAACAGTAGGTTGATATGGAATACATTATGAACTTTTAGATTCTCAGGGAGTTGAAGTCTGTAAGCATTAGGCCCTAGGCACTTGAGAATCTTGTAGGGTCCACAATACCTTGGACTTAGCTTTTTTCATTCAAGAACTCTTCTTTGCACGTACGCGAATGAACACCATGTCACCTTCAACGAAGGATCTGTCTTGACGTTTTAGGTCTGCGTAGGCCTTCTGTCTGTCCTTGGCTGCTTGGATGTCCTCTCTTATTGACTTGATTTGGTCATCCATGTCTTCCAGCATCTGCTTTGAAGCTTCAAATCTCAAGGTTGGATCCGAAAAGCTCAAAAGAGTACGACAATCATGCCCATACAATGCTTGAAAAGGGGTCATCTGAATGCTTTGTTGGTAGGAAGCATTGTAGGCAAACTCAACCAGTGGCAAATATTGAATCCACTTTTTGGGTTCACAATAGCAGTGTGCCCTTAGCATATCCTCAATGACTTGGTTGACTCGTTGTGTTTGACCATCAGTTTGAGGATGATAAGTTGTACTGAAATAGAGTTGAGTCCCAATGGCCTCGAAGATAGCCCTCTAGAAGTGTGATGTGAAGAGAGAGTCACGATCAGTAATGATTCTTCTGGGCAACTCATGTAGTTTGAATATTACCTTGATGAATAACCTTGCAATGTCTGAGGCTTTATAGTTTGTCTTAATAGGAATAAGATGTGCAACCTTGGTGAGCATATCCACCACAACCATAATGGAGTTGTATCCTCCCTGAACTTGGGGCAGGCCAATAACAAAGTCCATACTAATGAATTTCCATTTCATTTGGGGAATGTCAAGTGGTTGCAATTTCCCTGGCATTTTGACATGTTCTGCCTTAATGCATTGACAAGACAAACATTCCGTGACATATTTGAGAACCTCATCTTTAAGCCTATCCCAGTAATAGCTCTTTCTGACCGCATTAAGGGTTGAGAAAGGGGAGTCATGGGCTTCCCAAAGTATCTTCTGCTTGAGTGATTGGCTTGCCGGTATACATAATCTCATTCTATAGTAGACAAGTCCACTATTGACAGAGAATTCTTGATACTTTGTTTGTAGCTTCGGGTCTTGATCCTTGATGGGGATCTCCCTTAGAAATTTTTGATAGGTTGGATCATGGCATGCCTCTTTGATGGGACCTAAAATGGCCTGGCACTGGCTATGGCACTAGCCGAACCTCATGCTCATAACAGACAAGCACACTCTCACGGCCTTGCGGGCCAGGAGCGTCTATCTAATGCTAAAGGACAAACTACCCTAAAGCCTAATCTATGCGTTTATAGTTTCATCGTTTTGTAGTCCAACGTTTCCCTTTTTATAAACTCCACAAAGAGGGAGAACCCATACACATTGGCAACAAATACCACGATCACATACATGGATGCAACCTCTCGGTAGAAATACCGCGGCCCCACTGCAGCTCTCCTATATCGCAGGGATTGGCCCCTTGATGCGCCACTAAAACATATAGAACATTCGAACACAAACTCCTCTCTTTTGTATTTCTCGTATTTCCAGGAGATATACCACGTGTCCTCACTTAACAGTCCCTTAGGAAACTGCCCCTCTATCCTACGGCAAGGGATAACCTTACACTCTCAATCATGTGTCAAATTCCTAAGAAAACAATTGCTATGTAGTCCAGGAGCTTTTCCGTTAATACCATGAACTATCCATAGTGCATAATGTGAACAGTTTAGTGCAAAAACAGAAGAAAATTAGCATTGTGCATCGTGTGAAACCAATCTTTTCATGATTTCCATGTCAACGTTTATGTATTACAAAGAGAAAAGACACCAAGCCTTACGCTCATTCTGCCTTTCCCTTTATTTTAAAAAAACAACGTCCTATAGGCATGATACAACACATAAATCAGATTTTATTTTATATTTTGACGCTCAACCTCCCCTCTCACCCTACCGTTTAATGTTTTGCATTCGTTGATAGGTGGAAAGGTCATTTTATGTGTATTTCCTTAGAAAGAAAGCAATAAATATGAACGGAAACATAGAAACGGGGGTAAACCGAGGCCAACCTCATGCTTTACCTTCATTATACACTATGCAAACACACATGCAATTTTTTGGAATTTTTCTTTTACCGTTTCCTAATTTTCTCCCATTTAAAACCCATTTTTCACCATTTTCTTGTATTTTTCCTCTATTTTCTTCAATAAAAAATGACTAAAAATTAAGATTGATTGTGGGCTATACCCTTAGATTCCTTGACAGCAAAGTTTCAGGTTTTGTAGGTGTTATGTCTCATATTTCCCATTTATTTTGCAAAAAGCACCCCATTTTTACCCCTTAAACGCGTGTTTTTTCAAGTTTTATAACATTAATTTCAGCCATATCACTTATAATTTTCTGATTTTCAGATGATAAACTGTTGGAACTCATAGAAAACAACATCATACTGCATAATCAGCCCATAGGAACAATGTTTCATCAATCAAATAGCATAAAAACTCATTTTTTCTTTATAAAAATTGAATTACCGCTTAGGCTCCGTGTTTCGGGATCTCGATTTTGGTGCGGGTCCGTGAGTCAGCCCACATTCAATGTCCAGCATCTTCACAATCAGCAATCTTCATGTCTTCATTGACTCGGAAGCAATCCGGTCCCAACCGGACAAGCTTTCCTTCACCATTCTTCATTTTCCTCTTGCACACAAGAACAGCCCCTTAGGGGAGAGAGAGGGAGGAGAGAGAAAGACTAGATTTCCATCTCTTCATTCAGTCCACCATTTCACGGGCGAAGACAGGCGATAAGACCAGCCCATAGAGAGAAGTCAAGGGGTAATGTCGGTTACATGAGGTATATTCAGCCTGCAAATCATGATGAGAGAGGAGGTGAAATTTGCGCCCTGCGTGCTGCACCATCTTCTTCTTCTCTCTCCACGATTTGATGTGGCATAAAATGTCCCAAGCCCCCAAAGGTCACAACCCCTTTTGGCCAAACTTTGGTCCATTTTTTCAAATCTTGCCCATCTTGTGGCCATTTCCTCGTCCGGCACTGATTCGTGCTCTGAAAAATCCTGGGCGTCCGGCTTGACATCCCACACTGACTGGAAACTCCTAACATCTTGCACGGCAGTCTGAAAATTTATCAAAAATCCACAAGTGTCAGTCGGGTGCCTTTTAAGAGTCGTCTTTCACTTGGTGCTTAAAATCGTCCTAAGTGGAGCCGCCGCCTTCGATGTTAAATATTTTTCCCCTAAATTCTGGATTTTTTGGAAATTTTTAGGCACATCCCGGGCTCAAAACTCCACTCTCATTGGCGACCATGGGATAGGGTGACTCAGCCCCTTGAATCCCACAATAGATCTACACAAAACAATGAAAGGAAGCATCAAGTTGATACAAAATAGATACATACTAAAACATAGCACGAAGCTCACCCTACCCCCTGACAAAACCAAGGTGTGACATCCACAAGGAGTAGACCTAGCATAATCTGATAGAGAGTCTGAAGCTAGTCACTAATCGATTGCTCCAACACGGCCAAACTGAAAAGAACTGTCAAAAAGGTTGCCCTAAGTGGTGGTCTGAACTACCTTCCTAACTAAGGAAAACACAACCAAGAGCTCCTACTAGGCGAGGACTCCTATAGCCTGATCAAGAAGTATTTTCTTTTAGCACATTTCTTCTTTTAGGTTTTTATTTCCCCCATACTCGGGCATGTAAAAAGGAGGTAGCTGAGCGTAGTGACCCAAGGAGAACAAGGCATCGGCCTCAGGTCCTGTCTCGATACCCAAGAACCTACCAAGCCCTCGCAAGGTGACACTTAATCCTTTTCTGACACTCACTTTTATTTTCGCTCCAACCTTCCTTACTTTCTTCTTTTCCAGTGAGATGCCACCCCTAGGAAGACAAGGCATCGGCCTCGGATCTGACTCGTCCCCAGGGACCTACCAGGCCTCCACAAGGCGATGATCAACTGCTAATAAATTTTCTTTCTTTTATTTTCTATTTTTAGAGGGAGAACCCCTTTTTACACACCTTTGTATATATTTATTTCCTTTAAGATATTCAGGGTTTTTTTTCCCCTCTCTATCAGCATCATTTTTTTCTTCGGAAGGCTTCTCTAACTACCTCACAACTAAGCAAGAACTCCTGGAACGGCTGCCTAGCAGGCTAGCAGAACAAGGTCACTAGGACTACTTTCTAAAACAGGTCTTTCAGTGCTTGACAATGTCTTTACAGGAGGCAACAACTACTCAGACCTCCCCTCAGACATACCTAACCTAAACCCGGGACTTCATGCCTTGGATGCCAGTCCCCAACAAGAAAAAAAATTCCCCTACAAGTACACAGACACATATAGCATAAAAAGACGGTGCTCATAAAGGAGAGATATCACCTGGATAGGGCCACAAGAAGCTTCCGCGCAACAGAGGCTCCTTCCATGCTCTTCTTCGAACCTGTCTAGCACAATACTAAAACAAGAAGCCATTAACCGCACCTGTCCTAAACAGACAACTGGCCCTCTTGGCCTAACGAAATAAAACATTTCACTACAAAAACTGATCGGCCCTCTTGGCTTAATGAAATAAAACAGAATAGCACCTACACATCCCTTCTTGAAATAGTATAGATATACAATAATATGCTCCTTTCCAAGGAGGAAAATCCAGGGCTCACAACCCTTAAACTAAATGCATAAAATTATGACCCATCCCTCCTGCATATATCGCAAGAGGTGTACACATAACATGTTGTCTAATTAACCTATGGGTCTAGGACAACAACGGTAGATTGGTCTCAGCTACTCTTTGCATCACCCATATCAACCATCATCTGCCATATATTGCATGCTCTGATAACATTCCCCACAAGCGACCAGGTCCTATTTCATTAGGGATAGCAATATCCAAACTAGGACCATAGTTAAAGAAAAGGTCTTCTTCATAAGCAAGATTTTCCAGTGAATCCACAAACTGATTCCAATAACGTGGAATCAACTAAAAAGACACTCTCTCAAACTCCTCAAGTAGGGCGCAGTTTGATAATACATACAAAGGATGGGATTCCGCCACTATGTATGTCCCATCTAGCTGATTCAAAATCAACTGGGAATTTCCTTTTACTAACAACCGCCGAATACCACCTTGTTTAGCAATATGCAGTCCTATAATCAAGGCTTTATACTCCGCCATATTGTTAGTGAATCCTACTCTGAGATAAGTAGCTAACTTCATCGTAACTCTACGTCGAGGATCTCGGATGACTACTCCAACACTCCCTTTTTTGTTAGGGCCCCTGAACGCTCCGTCAAAATATAATGTGTACGTCCACAATGGTTTTACACAGCGTGCCATCATGAACCCCTCTATTCTTAATTATGATAGTCAAAGTTTAGCATATGGAGAGGATGAACTGACGGCTCCATCCCACCTTCTTCATTGAACTCAACAGGGATACTTATCAACAGTCGTAAGCACTGATGGCAGAAGACTTTGATTTTCCACACAAAGATTTCGTCCTCTTGCTCAATCACTTTGTATCCTTTGCTCCACCAGATAAGTTTCCCCTTATGGTATCTCTGGTCCAGATATGGGTGCTCCAAATAAGGAATTAACCGCCCCATCAACCAACTTTAAGCTCTTTTGCAGGTCTCAAATCAGCCCCAGCATGAACCTACAATGCATTTATCCATATTAGCATACTTAGAAATAATAAGGTTTAATCTTATTAAGATTAACCTTATTTTTAAACTCTACCCCATGCAGATCAGCTAGTAGGGCGGTAGACCTATTTTTTCCTATCCTGACAATCTTGTAGGGGCCATCCCATCTAGGCTCCAGCTTCCCTGTAAACAACTCCCTACGTGTTGAGATATCGAGCTCCACTCGTGATATGCCAGGGTGACCGTTGTGCATTTATGTCACCGACGTGTTAGTTGCAGATGCGGTTGGTATACCGCCCATGAATAATAGCTACATGATAGCTATCCTTATCTACTCTAGTTCGTGGCTTGGTTAGTATGCCACCTTAGTTAGTTGAGTTTGGTTTGAGACCCATATATAGGGTTCTTCTATTTCTTTGTATGTGAGTTCTTTTGGCTTCCACAACTAAGAAGAGGAAAACTGTTTTCAGCCTCCACCCTTGTGTGTATTCCCCCATTGTGCAAGCAAGAAAGCTACAAGTGAGACTCCTTCCTTCTCTCCCACAATCTTAACATGGTATCAGAGCCTTGTTCGTGGTAAGGAGCTCAAGAAAGCAAGCCAAGCTCGCGGTGGTCTGGTAAGAGGAGCAGTGTTGCTTTCATTTTCTGTTTTGGGAGCAGATCTCTGCAGGTAGCACAGCCGAAAATTGCAGGAGTGCATTGTCTCAGGTTGAGACGCCCTTGTTTTTTTGATTTGAGGCCATTTCGGGGCCTGTTTTGGAAGCGGAAGTTTTCTGCACGCACTCAGGAAAAGGTCCAGTTTTATGCTGTGCAGCCACTGTTCTACAGGTTGGTGAAAAGTTACTGTAGAAATTGCATCGTATGCTTGTGCGCAGAGACATTGGGAGTTACAGAATCATCCCTGTTGCCTGTTGATGCAAAATCGTCACTAGGAAGTGACTGTGTGGTCAAATACCACTTTCGTCAGTTTTGAAGATTTGCCTTTGTGAGGCTGAAGCTGTGTTCTTTGCAGTGACAGAATTTTTTGCAGTGTTCTGTAATGGCATCTGATTCTCTCTCACAGATTGTCACTGAAAAGCTTGATAAGAACAACTTCCAAGCATGGAAGTTTAGAATGACGAATTTCCTTATGGGAAAAGGATATTGGGAATTTGTTGCAGGAAATGAAGAAGAACCAGTTCTTCCTGATGTTCCCAATCAACAGCAAATGCAGGCATTTAAAGCATGGCATGAGAGAGCCAGGAAAGTTATGTATTGGCTGTCTATCAGCATTTCAGACTCTATGATTGTGCATATTCAGGATGCAAGTACGCCAAAGGAGGCATGGGATACTTTGTCAAAAATGTATAGCACAAATACGCAAGCCAGGAAAATGCAGCTCAAGCAAGAGTTGCACAATGTGCAAAGAGAAAATATGAGCATCAACGACTACCACATGAAGGTGAAGAAGATTGCAGATGCACTTGCTTCCATTGGGTCACCAGTGGAAGATGATGATTTAGTTTCTGTGACCTTGAATGGTCTAGGAAAGGATTATGCACAGTTTCGGACATCCATTTCAGTTAAAATGGGTCATATGGCTAAAGACTGCTATAAAAAGCAGAATGACATCATGAATGGAAAACTGCAACAAGGGAATTATGCATCTTCTAGCAGACAGGGTGATGACAGAAATGAGCATTTGTTCATGGTGCAGCACATGAACAATTCTGTGACAAGTGCAGAAGAAAGCAATGATGTATGGTATGTTGACTCAGGTGCATCAAACCACATGACAGGTCATGCAGAATGGATGGAGGATGCAAGGAAAATGGAAAAACCAGGATTTGTGGAGACTGGTGATGATACTGCACATCCTATTGTGCAGATTGGAAAAATTCCCTTGTCTATGCAGGATGGGAAAAAGAAATACCTGTCCGATGTATTTCATGTCCCGAATATCACCAAGAATCTGGTTTCTGTCGGTCAAATGGTTGAGCAGGGCTCGCAGGTGAGATTTAATCCTCATGGATGCTTTGTTGAGGATATGAAAAATAAAGGTCGCTTGATAGCAAAAGGAAAGAAGAAGTGCAGAATGTTTACGTTGGATGCAGACATGTCTGAATTGAGTGCAGCAATGTTTGCACATGGGACCGGTGTAGTTGCAGATATTGATATCTGGCATAAACGCATTGGTCATGTTAATGTACAACGACTTAAATCAATGCAGGCCCAAAATATTGTTGCAGGATTGCCAAAATTCAAGGTTGCAGAAATGCATAAGGTATGTGAAGCCTGTCAGTTTGGAAAACAGGCAAGGAAACCATTTCCTAGACATGTTCAAGAGAGTGAGAAGCCATTGGAATTAATCCACTCTGATGTGTGGACTACTAAAGCTGCATCTCTTGGAGGCTGTCATTATTTTGTCACTTTTATTGATGTCTATAGCAGAAAAGTTTGGGTGTATTTTATGAAAAAGAAAAGTGAAGTTTTTGGGCATTTCAAAACCCTTAAAGCTATGGCTGAAAAAGAAACAGGTCTGCAAATAAAATGCCTAAGGTCAGATGGAGAGGGAGAGTACCTCTCAAATGAGTTTGCAAAGTTCTTGCAGGAGCATGGCATAAAGCAGCAATATTCATGCAATTATACCCCACAACAAAATGGAATTGCAGAAAGGAGAAACAGGCACATTGGAGAGGTATCTCGTGCCATGCTCAATGAAAAAGACTTGCCAGATTTTTATTGGGCTGAAGCAGTTGCTACAGCAGTCTACATAATGAACAGGACTCCCACTGCAGCAATACATGGAATGACTCCAGAGGAGAGGTATACTGGTAGGAAACCAGATATTTCTCATTTGAAAATTTTTGGTTGCATTGCCTATGTACATGTGCCAGATGAGCTGAGATCCAAGTTGGATCCAAAAGCTGAGAAGTGCATCTTTATTGGTTACTCTCTGCAGCAAAAAGGGTATAGATGCTATAACCCTTCTACTCGTAAGTTTACAGTGAGCAGAGATGCTGTTTTTGATGAGATGAGTAGCTGGTATAAACCAGTAAATGTGATTGATGATGTAGATGCAAAAAATGGTAATGCTGCACAGAATTCACAGCAGCAGTCACAAAATATTAGTGGACCTGGAGCATCCTCTAGCAGTGGTTCACATTCTTTGCCATGGATAGGCAGATTGAGATCAGGAGAATCTTCTCAAAGCAATGCAGATAGTGGTATGCATGTATCACGAAAAGGAAAAGAGAAGGTTGATCAGCCCATGTTTGATGTGAATGCAGGTCACTCTTATGTGGATGGTGAATCCAGTGGCTCAGAGCAGAGCATTGATGATGAGTTGGGTATTCCTTCTATTGTTACACCTGGAGTAAGGAAGACCAGGGATGTTTTGAGAGCACCTGGGAGTGAACCTACTTTGCGCAGGTCTACGAGAGCTAGGTATCCTGTGGATAGGCTGAAATATGATGGATTTACAGCCATTCACTATGCATATATGGTCAAAGTGATACAGGAACCAGAACCCACTTCTTTTGAGCAAGCCATGGGAAAAGAAAAATGGGAGAAAGCCATGGATGAAGAAATGGATGCCTTGGAAGCAAATGCTACATGGGAGTTAGTACCTTTACCTAAAGGTAAGAATGCAATTGGCTGTAAGTGGGTTTATAAGGTGAAGCACAATGCAGATGGTTCTGTGAACAGATATAAGGCAAGATTAGTAGTCAAGGGGTATGCACAAACATATGGCATTGACTATGAAGAAACATTCAGTCCAGTTGCAAGGATGGCAACTGTAAGAGCAGTCATTGCTATGGCTGCATCAAAGGGATGGTCTTTACATCAGATGGATGTAAAGAATGCCTTCTTGCATGGTGATTTGCAAGAAGAGGTCTATATGGAGCAGCCACCAGGTTATGTGCATGCTGTTCATCCTGAGTTTGTTTGCAGGTTGAAGAAAGCCTTGTATGGCTTGAAGCAAGCACCTAGAGCATGGTCTGACAAGATAGGATAGTATCTTGTCACTATTGGCTTTTAGATTTCCAAGGCAGATTTCTCACTTTATGTGAGAAAAACAGAGAAAGGTATTATGCTACTTGTCATTTATGTTGATGATTTGATTATGACAGGTGACAGTGATGAAGATATCCTTCATGTGAAAATGCTATTGAAGCAGAAGTTTGAGATGAAGGATTTGGGAGAGCTGCGTTATTTCTTGGGCATTGAGGTGATTAGATCACCAAGTGGGATATAGCTCTTGCAGAGGCAGTATGGATTGGACATGCTGTCCAAATATGGGATGACAGGCTGTAAGCCTATTTCAGTTCCTTTGGAGCAGAATGTGAAGCTGAGCACAGATGCAGGTGAGCTTCTAGAAGACCCTACTATGTACAGACGCATAGTAGGAAGTTTGATTTATATGACTATTACCAGGCCAGATTTGAGCTATGCTGTTGGATTGGTAAGTCAGTTTATGCAGGCTCCAAGGAAACCACATTTGGATGCGGCTAGACACATACTCAGGTATGTGAAGTCCACATTGCAGTATGGACTATTTTATGAGACTGGGGTTCAGATACAGTTGCATGGATACACTGATGCTGATTGGGCTGGTAGTATTTCTGATAGACGATCTACCAGTGGATATGTGTTCTCTTTTGGGAGTGCTGCAGTCACTTGGAGCAGCAAGAAACAGCCTACAGTTGCCTTGTCGAGCACAGAGGCTGAGTACAGGGGTGCAGCAATGGCTGCATGTGAGGTAGCTTGGTTGCATAAGCTACTTTATGATATGCATCAGTCTACAGATGGGCCAGTTGTCATTTATTGTGACAACATGAGTAGTATACACTTGGCAAATAACCCAGTCTATCATGCTAGAACAAAGCACATTGAGGTGCATTATCACTATGTGCGAGAGAGGGTTTTACTAGGTCTTATTGATCTAGTTTATGTCAGCACAGAGGATCAGGTAGCTGACATATTCACGAAGGCATTGGGCGTAGAGAAGCTGCGCAAGTTCAGAGACCTGCTTGGTGTGCAGGAATTGGGATTGAGCTAGAGGGGGAGTGTTGAGATATCGAGCTCCACTCGTGATATGCCAGGGTGACCGTTGTGCATTTATGTCACCGACGTGTTAGTTGCAGATGCGGTTGGTATACCGCCCATGAATAATAGCTACATGATAGCTATCCTTATCTACTCTAGTTCGTGGCTTGGTTAGTATGCCACCTTAGTTAGTTGAGTTTGGTTTGAGACCCATATATAGGGTTCTTCTATTTCTTTGTATGTGAGTTCTTTTGGCTTCCACAACTAAGAAGAGGAAAACTGTTTTCAGCCTCCACCCTTGTGTGTATTCCCCCATTGTGCAAGCAAGAAAGCTACAAGTGAGACTCCTTCCTTCTCTCCCACAATCTTAACACTACGCGCATCATAGTACATAACTAATTGCTCTTTTTTAAAGGTATACTTCTTTGCTTTAAGGTCGTGCAACTGCTTCATCCGACGTTTAGCTACCTCTTGGTATAATAAGCTCTACAATTTCAGTTCATCTAGGTGGGCTATGGTTGCGAAACGTTCAAAGAGTGAATCCTTATCTCCCAAAGAGTGGTTAATTGCAAACCGTATGGTTGGCAACTCAATTTCAAGGGGCAACACACACTCTTCCCCATAAACTAATTTAAATGGAGTATTGCCAGTAGCTCTCTTGAATGTTGTATTGTACACCCTGTTGAGATTCCAAGCTCCACTCGTGATATGCCAGGGTGACCGTTGTGCATTTATATCACCGACTTGTCAATTGCAGATGCGGTTGGTACACCGCCCATGAATAATAGCTAGATGACAGCTATCCTTATCTACTCGAGTTCGTGGCTCAGTTAGTATGCCACCTTAGTTAGTTGAGTTTGTTTTGAGACCCATATATAGGGTTCTTCTATTTCTTTGTACTAGACTTCTTTTTGGCTTACACAACTAAAAAGAGAAAAACAGTTTTCAGCCTCCACCTTTGTGTGTATTCCCCCATTGTGCAAGCAAGAAAGCTACAAGTGAGACTCCTTCCTTCTCTCCCACAATCTTGACATGGTATCAGAGCCTTGTTCGTGGTAAGAAGCTCAAGGAAGCAAGCCAAGCTCGCGGTGTTCTGGTAAGAGGAGCAGTGTTGCTTTCATTTTCTGTTTTGGGAGCAGATCTCTGCAGGTAGCACAGCCGAAAATTGCAAGAGTGCATTATCTCAGGTTGAGACGCCCTTCGCGGTGAAGCAAGAGGCCAGTATATGCTGGGGTGTAGGCTTTAGCCCTTGGCGACCCTGTTTTTTTTATTTGAGGCCATTTCGGGGCCTGTTTTGGAGGCGGAAGTTTTCTGCATGCACTCAAGGAAAAGGCCCAGTTTTATGCTGTGCGACCACTGTTCTACAGGTCGGTGAAAAGTTACTATAGAAATTGCATCGTATGCTTGTGTGCAGAGACATTGGGAGTTACAGAATCATCCTTGTTGCCTGTTTATGCAAAATCGTCACTAGGAAGTGACTGTGTGGTCAAATACCACTTTTGCCAGTTTTGCAGATTTGCCCTTGTGAGGGTGAAGCTGTGTTTTTTTTCCCAATCAACAGCAAATGCAGGCATTCAAAGCATGGCATGAGAGAGCCAGGAAAGTTATGTACTGGCTGTCTATCAGTATTTCAGACTCTATGATTGTGCATATTCAGGATGCAAGTACGCCAAAGGAGGCATGGGATACTTTGTCAAAAATGTATAGCACAAATATGCAAGCCATGAAAATGCAGCTCAAGCAAGAGTTGCATAATGTGCAAAGAGAAAGTATGAGCATCAATGAATACCACATGAAGGTGAAGAAGATTGCAGATGCACTTGCTTCCATTGGGTCGCCAGTGGAAGATGATGATTTAGTTTCCGTGACCTTGAATGGTCTAGGAAAGGATTATGCACAGTTCCGAACATCCATTTCCGTCCGTGAAAGATTTCCTGATGTTGAGGAGTTGATTGCTCTTCTAATTTTTGAGGAGCAGAGAAATGGTGGTGCATCTTCTTCAGGAGGAACTTCAAAAGAAGTTGTCTTCTACTCAAATACTGGATGAGGTAGAGGCAGAGGTAGAGGAGGCCGATTTGGAGGCCGTGGTAGAAATCAGAATATGCAGCAAACTCAAGAAAACCAGTCCTATGGAGGAGGACGTGGCAACTCTAGAGGCAAGGGGAGCCAAAGAGGTCGTGGTGGATGGCAAAGAGGCCAAAATGCAAACAGTAATATTGAATGCTACTACTGTGGTAAAATGGGTCATATGGCTAAAGACTGCTATAAAAAGCAGAATGACATCATGAATGGAAAACTGCAATAAGGGAATTATGCATCTTCTAGTAGACAGGGTGATGACAGAAATGAGCATTTGTTTATGGTGCAGCACATGAACAATTCTATGACAAGTGCAGAAGAAAGCAATGATGTATGGTATGTTGACTCAGGTGCATCAAACCACATGACAGGTTATGCAGAATGGATGGAGGATGCAAGGAAAAAGGAAAAACCAGGATTTGTGGAGACTGGTGATGATACTACACATCCTATTGTGCAGATTGGAAAAATTCCTTTGTCTATGCAGGATGGGAAAAAGAAATACCTATCCGATGTATTTCATGTCCCAAATATCACCAAGAATCTAGTTTCTGTTGGTCAAATGGTTGAACAAGGCTTGCAGGTCAGATTTAATCCTCATGGATGCTTTGTTGAGGATATGAAAAATAAAGGTCACTTGATAGCAAAAGGGAAGAAGAAGGGCAGAATGTTTAAGTTGGATGTAGACATGTCTGAATTGAGTGCAGCAATGTTTGCACATGGGACCGGTATAGTTGCAGATATTGATATCTGGCATAAACGCATTGGTCATGTTAATGTACAGCGACTTAAATCAATGCAGGCCCAAAATATTGTTGCAGGATTGCCTAAATTCAAGGTTGCAGAAATGCATAAGGTATATGAAGCCTGTCAGTTTGGAAAGCAGGCAAGGAAACCATTTCCTAGACATATTCAAGAGAGTAAGAAGCCATTGGAATTAATCCACTCTGATGTGTGGACTACTAAAGCTGCATCTCTTGGAGGCTGTCATTATTTTGTCACTTTTATTGATGACTATAGCAGAAAAGTTTGGGTGTATTTTATGAAAAAGAAAAGTGAAGTTTTTGGGCATTTCAAAACTCTTAAAGCTATGGTTGAAAAAGAAACAGACCTGCAAATAAAATGCCTAAGGTCAGATGGAGGGGGAGAGTACCTCTCAAATGAGTTTGCAAGGTTCCTGTAGGAGCATGGCATAAAGCAGCAATATTCATGCAGTCATACCCCACAACAAAATGGAATTGCAGAAAGGAAAAACAGGCATATTGGAGAGGTATCTCGTGCCATGCTTAACTGGGCTGAAGCAGTTGCCACAGCAGTCTATATAATGAACAGGACTCCAACTGCAGCAATACATGGGATGACTCCAGAGGAGAGGTATACTGGTAGGAAACGAGATATTTCTCATTTGAAAATTTTTGGTTGCATTGCCTATGTACATATGCCAGATGAGTTGAGATCCAAGTTGGATCCAAAAGATGAGAAGTGCATCTTTATTGGTTACTCTCTGCAGCAAAAAGGGTATAGATGCTATAACCCTTCTACTTGTAAGTTTACAGTGAGCAGAGATGTTGTTTTTGATGAGATGAGTAGCTGGTATAAACCAGTAAATGTGATTGATGATGTAGATGCACAAAATGGTAATGCTGCACAGAATTCACAGCAGCAGTCACAAAATATTAGTGGACCTGGAGCATCCTCTAGCAGTGGTTCACATTCTTTGCCATGGACAGGCAGATTGAGATCAGGAGAATCTTCTCAAAGCAATGCAGATAGTGGTATGCAGGTATCACGAAAAGGAAAAGAGAAGGTTGATCAGCCCATGTTTGATGTGAATGCAGGTCACTCTTATGTGGATGGTGAATCCAGTGGCTCAGAACAGAGCATTGATGATGAGTTGGGTATGCCCTCTATTGTTACACCTGGAGTAAGGAAGAGCAGGGATGTTTTGAGAGCACCTAGAAGTGAGCCTACTTTGCGTAGGTCTACCAGAGCTAGGTATCCTGTGGATAGGCTGAAATATGATGGATTTACAGCCATCCACTATGCATATATGGTCAAAGTGATACAGGAACCAGAACCCACTTCTTTTGAGCAAGCCATGGGAAAAGAAAAATGGGAGAAAGCCATGGATGAAGAAATGGATGCCTTGGAAGCAAATGCTACATGGGAGTTGGTACCTTTGCCTAAAGGTAAGAATGCAATTGGCTGTAAGTGGGTTTATAAGGTGAAGCACAATGCAGATGGTTCTGTGAATAGATCCAAGGCAAGATTAGTAGTCAAGGGGTATGCACAAACATATGGCATTGATTATGAAGAAACATTCAGTCTGGTTGCAAGGATGGCAACCGTAAGAGCAGTCATTGCTATGGCTGCATCAAAGGGATGGTCTTTACATCAGATGGATGTAAAGAATGCCTTCTTGCATGGTGATTTGCAAGAAGAGGTCTATATGGAGCAGCCACCAGGTTATGTGCATGCTGTTCATCCTGAGTTTGTTTGCAGGTTGAAGAAAGCCTTGTATGGCTTGAAGCAAGCACCTAGAGCATGGTCTGACAAGATAGGACAGTATCTTGTCACTATTGGCTTTCAGATTTCCAAGGCAGATTTCTCACTTTATGTGAGAAAAATAGAGAAAGGTATTATGCTACTTGTCATTTATGTTGATGATTTGATTATGACATGTGACAGTGATGAAGATATCCTTCATGTGAAAATGCTATTGAAGCAGAAGTTTGAGATGAAGGATTTGGGAGAGCTGTGTTATTTCTTGGGCATTGAGGTGATTAGATCACCAAGTGGGATATAGCTCTTGCAGAGGCAGTATGGATTGGACATGCTGTCCAAATATGGGATGACAGGTTGTAAGCCTATTTCAGTTCCTTTGGAGCAGAACGTGAAGCTGAGCGCAGATGCAGGTGAGCTTCTGGAAGACCCTACTATGTACAGACGCATAGTAGGAAGTTTGATTTATATGACTATTACCAGGCCAGATTTGAGCTATGCTGTTGGATTGGTAAGTCAGTTTATGCAAGCTCCAAGGAAACCGCATTTGGATGTGGCTAGACGCATACTCAGGTATGTGAAGTCCACATTGCAGTATGGACTATTTTATGAGACTGGGGTTCAGATACAGTTGCATGGATACACTGATGCTGATTGGGCTGGTAGTATTTCTGATAGACGATCTACCAGTGGATATGTGTTCTCTTTTGGGAGTGTTGCAGTCACTTGGAGCAGCAAGAAACAACCTACAGTTGCCTTGTCGAGCATAGAGGCTGAGTACAGGGGTGCAGCAATGGCTGCATGTGAGGTAGCTTGGTTGCATAAGCTACTTTATGATATGCATCAGTCTACAGATGGGCCAGTTGTCATTTATTGTGACAACATGAGTATTATACACTTGGCAAATAACCCAGTCTATCATGCTAGAACAAAGCACATTGAGGTGCATTATCACTATGTGCGGGAGAGGGTTTTACTAGGTCTTATTGATCTAGTTTATGTCAGCATAGAGGATCAGGTAGGTGATATATTCACGAAGGCATTGGGCGCAGAGAAGCTGCGCAAGTTCAGAGACCTGCTTGGTGTGCAAGAATTGGGATTGAGCTTGAGGGGGAGTGTTGAGATATCGAGCTCCACTCGTGATATGCCAGGGTGACCGTTGTGCATTTATATCACCGACTTGTCAGTTGCAGATGCGGTTGGTACACCGCCCATGAATAATAGCTAGATGACAGCTATCTTTATCTACTCAAGTTCGTGGCTCAGTTAGTATGCCACCTTAGTTAGTTGAGTTTGTTTTGAGACCCATATATAGGGTTCTTCTATTTCTTTGTACTAGACTTCTTTTTGGCTTACACAACTAAGAAGAGAAAAACAGTTTTCAGCCTCCACCTTTGTGTGTATTCCCCCATTGTGCAAGCAAGAAAGCTACAAGTGAGACTCCTTCCTTCTCTCCCACAATCTTGACACGCCCATACTGCCACATACAACTTCTTGTCCCAGTCTCATTTCTTCTCCGAGACTATTTTAGACAAGATACCCACAAGCTGCTTATTAGTACTTTCAACTTGCCCATTGGCTTGGAGATTATAGGGGGTCATTTTTTTGTGCTTGATTTGCCAAGCTTCAGTCAAACTTTTGATCACTTTATTCAAAAAGTGGGTTCCACGGTCTGACACTAATTCCTTCGAGGAACCGAAACGGGAGATAATCTGCTCTAAAAGAAAACTTGCAGTCTCTTTTGCATTGTCCTACCTCTTCACCCGCGCTTCTGACTGTTGGGGGTAAAGGCACCTCCGCCGTGCCGCCCCGTGTATTACTACACTGACAGTACCTGCCACTGCACACTGCAGGTGGCGGGCGCCCATCACGTCACTTTATTCTTTATTCTTTTAGTATCAGTTTGAATAAAGGAAGGCCCGGTCACACATTGTGACTGTTGGAGTTCCCATTTCTTGTCTCTCTCTTTCTTGCTCTTGCTCTCCCGCCATAGCTCGCGTGCAAGCTTCGATCCTTCTCACCTTTCAACTAGTATCAGAGCTTGGCATTCTCTTGCTCGAGCTTGACTCGGTGCTTCTCGACCTTCGCATCGACTCGCTTCACGCATTGGGTCTCCATCCCGGCAGCCATAGCCGACCTCTTGAGCTCCCGACTCTCCCCGGCTTCTCGAGCTCCATCCCAGCCTTCTTGAGCTTCATCAGGGCCTTGCCCTTGAGGTATTGCTTCAGCATTTGCAAGAATTTGAGTGTATTCTCAGTTTGAAATAGGGCAGGAACAAAGGGCAGCCACTCTTCTTGAGCTCCATAGCTCATATCTTCCCTCCCCTTTGCATTGGGCCTTCATGGCTTGGTATGTGCCTACCTTGGGCCATCATTGAGCCCCCCCACACTCAACATTCAGCCACGTGATTAAAGCAGCACTCCATGCCTCAACACGCTGAATATGGCACCCATTTTTAGACTTTGACCTCCACGTTTTACAGCTGAATGCTTTGTTGCTCATGGAGCACTCATCATTGGCCTATTTGGAGGGCATTTGAGCCATTTTTGGATGTCATTTTGATGCTTTGGCTTGACATTGAGGTTGGGAGCTGATCATTCTCAGTTTTGAAACTGTCATTCACTACATAATAGTGTTGGAAACAGGGCAGCACCCCTGACACTGACATTTGTTGCTTATGCCTCATTCCATTGGAGCTATTTGATGCCCGTATGCGGTCTACTTCCTACCCGGATGTATTGGGGATGTATGCATTTGGTTTGACCATGATTTTGGCTTGAATTCGGGGCTGAAATCTACTGTTTAGAATAGTAAATACATGCTGGAATAACAGTGGGCTGAAGGTACTTTACATGCTTTGGCACTTACCTACCGATACCGGATGTATGCTTTGAGCTTTGGCATGATGTCTCTGACATTTGGGGACGACTTTGGAGCGATTTTGCTTGAATACGGGGCTGAAATCTACTGTTTAGAACAGTAAATACATGTTGGAATAACAGTGGGCTGAAGGTACTTTACATGCTTTGGCACTTACCTACCGATACCGGATGTATGCTTTGAGCTTTGGCATGATGTCTCTGACATTTGGGGACGACTTGGAGCATATGTATGAGATTATGGGATGCTTTTGAGCTTCGCATTAGCTCCGCCTTCATTGGCATTTGGACCGACTTGGCATGCTCATGGACCGCCTATGCCTCATGTCTCTGCTTGACAGTTAGGCTTTTGCATTATATGCTTTGGTTCGTGACATATGCTATTTGGTTCGTGTATGCCATACCGACATTTGGAGCTTGGATTTGGATGTATTTGAGCATTCCCGGCTTACTTGATCATTGATCTTGGTTGCTATTTGGATGTCATTGAGTTGACCGAGAGCTTATTTGGGCTTATGTATTGCTTCATGGTTAATACGGCCGGTGCTTCATGTATGTCATGCTCTCTTGGATGCGCTTGATGCATTGACAGGGTCACTTATCACTGGCGCTTTCTCTTGGGTTGTTTGAGCTTCTGAGCTCGCTTTGTATACCTTTTGTGCCAGTGGGAGCATTTTACATGCTTGCTTGACCTTTGACAGTTGCATGCTATTGGAGCACTTACATGTATTTGGAGCAGTTTATGTCTTGAGCAGCTACATACGCATTGAGACTTTGGGATCATACTCTGATCTTTATGGATATGCATTGATGTACTCTTGGTTCACAGGATGCTTATGAGCTGAGTCTCATATTTGGATCTTTCTCTTTGAGCAGACACCTATTTGTGTCAGGTTTTGGCAGTTATAGGAACACTTTGCCTAGAGTGTCTGGAGGTGTGCCTTTCACTGGCAGATGTTATTTTGACATGCTTCGGTGTTGAGCTCATGTTCTTTTCACTGTCATTGGCCTTGCTTGTGTCCGTTTCATGCCGGCTTTGGACCTAGCATTGTTTGCTTGACATTGGATCCTATTTTGGGACAGTTTGCTCTCTAGACTGCATACCTGCAATTTATTACAGCAAGCAGTTATTGGTGGACCGAGGTGTACTTTTCATGCTGAAATATCCTGATTTGGTGTACCGCACCTAGTACTAAGTGGGCAGCAACTTTTGGCACACTTTGCTCGCCCTTTGGACCCCATTTTGGTCTTTTTTGGGCAGTTTCTGCAGTAAAACAACAAGCAGTTTTGGACTGTTTGGGCATTTCCAGCCTGCATAATGGCGTCATCTTCGCATGATAGTGCCATCTTTAACATTACAAAGTTGGATGGTACCAACTACTCTTACTGGAAGAGTCAAATATGGCAGGTTTTGGTGCAGAAATCTCAGATTAAGCCACTTCGGTTGAGTGGGGAGCAGCCTGAAACTATGGACAATGACGACTGGCTTGAACTTGATGAGCTATGCAAGTCCACGATTGTATTGTCTCTCACTGAACAGGTACATTATAATGTATTTGAGGAAGCACAGAGTGCATGGAATCTATGGAATAAGATCAAGAATCTTTATGATAAGAAAAGTCCGGCGAGTCAGATGTACTGGTTGAAGCAGCTTATGGATCTGCGCATGAAGGATAATGCGACTATGTCTGCTCACTTGAGCCAGTTCCATGCTATATTGAAGAACCTGACTTCACAGGATATCACCTTTGGAGAGGAAGTAACTCCTCTTTTCTTGCTTGGGACTCTGAATGAGTCGTGGGATGTATTCCGCACTGCTCTTTGTGCCTCTAGTGCTACTCTAAAATTGGCAGATGTTGAGAGTGCTCTTCTTCAGGAAGAGGTGAATCGCAAAAACTTGGATGCCTCTCGTGGTAGTCATGCTTTGACAGTTAGAGGCAGGAATGACAGGTATGACTGTGGTAATGGCCAAGGCCGTGACTCGCAGAAGGGTCGGTCTAAATCTCGTGGCAAGTCGCGTAGTAAGTCGCGTGGGCGCAATGCAAATGTCACTTGTCATCATTGTGGGAAAAAGGGCCATATTAGACCACAATGTCATGAGTTGCGCAATGAGAAGCGCAAGGATAAGGGGAAAGATAAAGTGCAGGAGAAGTCCTCTGATCGCAGCATAGTACCTGCGAAGTCCAGCGTCAAGATTGAGGAAATTAATATCACGCAGACTGAGGAGTCCGATGGTGGTGATGAGTTTATACTTGCAGCTAGTTCTTCTGATGCTTCACACTTGACTGAGACATCTAGTATGTATGCACAGTGCTGGTTATTGGATTCAGGTGCGTCCTTCCATGTGACGCCTTACCGTGAGTGGTTTCATTCTTACCGTACTGTATCTGGATCAGTCAGACTTGGAGATGACAGGTCTCTTGATATTGTGGGCTGTGGAGATATTCAGTTGCAGTTTTCCAATGGCACTTCCTTTTTGCTTAGGGATGTACGTCATGTACCTGCGCTTACGCGCAGTCTTATGTCTGCAGGACAGTTGGATGATGCAGGGTTTCATGTCTGTTTTGGGAATTCTGCCTAGAAGATTACCAAAGGCAGACTTGTGCTTGCTAGAGGCGCCAAGGCTGGCAGCCTCTATCCTCTTGTTGTATCTGGGTCTTCTGTAGACCATGTTTTGGCAGTGGGCTCTATCCCACATGTATCACTTTGGCATGCCCATTTGGGGCATATGTCTTTGAAGGGAATGAAAATGTTATCTGGTTTGCAGTATCTTCCGCCTTTGGACTATGCACGTTTTGACTCGTGTGATCATTGTCTTTATGGTAAGCAGAATAGGTCTACGCATAAGAAATCGGGTAGGCCACGCATGAGTGAGCCCTTGGCATTGGTGCATTCTGATGTTTGTGGGCCTATGCCTTGCATGTCTATGGGTGGCGCGAAGTACTTTGTTACCTTCATTGATGATTTTTCTAGGAAAGTGTGGGCTTATCCCATAAAGCAAAAGTTCGATGTCTTGGCAGTCTTTCAGTGTTGGCTTGCTCTTGTTGAGAACCAGACTGGGTATAGGCTGAAATGCCTTAGGACTGACAATGGGGGAGAATATGTCTCACGTGCTTTTGAGCAGTTTTGTGATGACAGGGGTATTAAGCGTCAGTTGACCGCCCCTTACACCCCCGCCCAGAATGATTTGGCTGAGCGCATGAACATGACTATTCAGGAGCGTGTCCGCTCTATGCTTAGCCATGCAGGCCTACCACAGAGCTTTTGGGCTGAGGTAGTTAATACGGTAGTGCATGTCATAAACCGATCGCCTTCCAGTGGATTGGATTTCCAGGTTGCAGAGGAAGTTTGGGCTGGTAAGCCACCCTCTTATGCGCATCTCCGTGTCTTTGGATGTGAGGCATTCTGCCATGTGCCCAAGGACAAGAGGAGTAAATTGGATCCAAAGAGCATTAAATGCATATTCCTTGGCTATGGTGAGTCAGGAGAGATGGGCTATCACCTATGGGATCCGCAGGCGTGGAAAATAGTACGCAGCCATGATATCATCTTCCATGAAGACAAGATGCACAGGCAGCCTGAGAAGGTGGTTGAGATCCGCAGAGTGATCTTTCAGGAGGAGCCTAGAGCTCCAGCACAGCCAGTAGTACAGCCTGCAACAGTTCCTCCACAGGGCCAGGGTGTTGGACAGGCAGTTAGACAGGCAGCAGAGCCTGCGGTGAGATGGTCTGCTAGAGACAGACGTCCACCTGACAGATTTCAACCCTCTATGCATTATGTTTTGGTTACAGATGCAGGAGAGTCTTTCACTTATGATGAGGCTATGCGTAGGGGTGACAGTCACTCCTAGGAGAGGGCTATGTAGTCTGAGATAGACTCCCTGCATAAGAATGAGACTTGGGATTTGGTTGCCTTGCCTAAGGGCAAGAAGGCTTTGCCATGCAAGTGGGTGTACAAGCTGAAAAGTACCCCTGGACACCCCAAGCCGGCATACAAGGCTAGATTGGTAGCAAAGGGTTTTAAGCAGGAACATGGTGTGGACTTTGATGAGGTCTTCTCTCCTGTGGTTAAGATGACCACCTTGCGCTTAGTCTTGGCTTTGATTGCACAGCTTGACTTAGATCTATATCAGATGGATGTCAAGACGGCTTTTCTACATGGGGACTTGCATGATGAGATCTATATGGATCAGCCTAAGGGCTTTGCAGAACCTGGCAGGGAGCACCTAGTGTGCAAGTTGAAGAAGAGCTTGTATGGCTTGAAGCAGGCACCTAGGGAATGGTATCATAAGTTTGATGCCTTTATGCAGTCACAGGGCTACAGCAGGAGTGCTATGGATCCGTGTCTTTATTGAAGAAAGCCCGTGATGGCAGTTTGCTTATCTTGGTACTCTATGTTGATGATATGCTGATAGCAAGGAAAGCTCATGATGAGCTAGATGCTCTTGAATCTCAGCTGAAGAAGAGCTTTGAGATGAAGGATTTGGGACAGGCCTCACATATACTTGGGATGCGCATTAAGCACGATAGGCATCAGGGGCTTTTGTACCTCTCACAGCGGGAGTACATTCATTCCTTGAGCGCTTCCGCATGCAGGACATAAAGCCTATTGGCTGTCCATTACCTTCTTATGTGAAGGTATCACAGGCCGATTGTCCGTAGACAAATGAGCAGAGGGCCGAGATGGCCAAGATCCCTTATGCTTCAGCCGTGGGCAGTTTGATGTATGCCATGATAGCCACTCGTCCAGATATTGCGCATGCAGTTGGTGTTGTGGCACGCTATATGGCTACACCTGGCAGCAGACATTGGGATGCCGTGAAGGGTATCATGAGGTACCTAAAGGGCACAGCAAATATGTGTATTTGCTATGACAGCCAGGATACAGGGGTCGTGGGGTACACTGACTCTGATTATGCAGGACATGCAGATAGTAGGAAGTCCACTTCTGGCTATGTATTCACCTATGCTGGAGGGGCTGTCTCTTGGATGTCCAGGGTTTAGAAGTGTACGGCTTTGTCTACCACTGAGGCCGAGTATGTTGCAGCCACTGAGGCTTGCAAGGAGGCCATATGGTTAGGCCGTCTAGTTGCTGACCTTGGGATTGATGCTACACCTACACTGCATTCGGATTCTATGAGTGCCATTCAGTTGGCTAAGAATCCGGTCTTCCATGCGAAGACGAAACACATTGAGGTGAGGTATCACTTCATACGTGGTGTCGTGGAGGACAAGTCTGTTGACCTTGTCAAGATCTCCACTAACGAGAATCCTGCAGATCTACTCACGAAGAGCCTCACTACTGAGCGCTTTTGATGGGCGTTGGATGAGATGTCGCCTTTCCTCATCCCTTGTACCTATGTACATTTGTACTATCTTTTCTTTTTTTCTTTTCTCTCTCACTAGGGCAGATTCCCCTTTAAGTGGGAGGTTGTTGGGGGTAAAGGTGCCTCCGTCGTGCCGCCTGGTGTATTACTACACTGACAGTACCCGCCACTGCACACTGCAGGTGGCGGCGCCCGTCACATCACTTTATTCTTTATTCTTTTAGTGACAGTTTGAATAAAGGAAGGCCCGATCACACATTGTGACTATTGGAGTTCCCATTTCTTGTCTCTCTCTTTCTTGCTCTTGCTCTCCCACCATAGCTCGCGTGCAAGCTTCGATCCTTCTCACCTTTCACTGACCATTTTGTGAAACAATTAGTTGCTACTATAATGTACCTCTTCTGGGTAATAGATGACGGGGTGATAGGATCCACAAAATCAATGCCCCACTTCTCAAATGGAAGAATAGCCATAATAGGTATAAGTGGGCATTTCCTTCTGCTGTCATATCTTTGATAGGTATCACATCTCTTAACATACTCAAAGGAATCTTGGAAGATGGACGGCCACCAATATCCAGCTCTTAAAGCTTTCTATGCTGTCAACCGTCCCGCGAAGTGCCCTCCACATGCAGAGTCATGGCACTCTTCCAGGATGAAAGGAACCTCGTCACAGGCATCACACATCGGTGGTAGATATCATCAACACCCTGCCGATATAGTGTTCTTGCAATCAAGAAAAACTTCAAAGCGTGTTGTCTGATTTTCCTCTTTTCTGATTTTGATAAACCGGCTCCAGCCTCTCCTGTTGATAGATAATGCATAATAGCAGCATAGCAAGATGGGATAGAAGCTGTATCAATTTTAAACATTTCTTCAATATCACTTCCTTCAGCCAAAGTCTCTTTTGGCTCCTCTAAATCCACAAGGCATTCCACAATCCCCTGCAACCTCAGTGGCTTACTCTTAATCTCATAATCGAACTCATGCAAAGTGATTAACCACTTTGCTAGACGATCAGGCGGTTATAGCTTGTTCATAAGAAATCTAAGCCCTTCTACCTTCGTATAGAACACTACCTTCTCATAAAGGATGTAGTGCTTGAATTTCTTAGTCCCAAAGACCATCACAAGACACAACTTCTCCATATAGGTATAGTTGATCTCTGAAATGCTCAATTTTTGACTAGCAAAAGCTATCGGATGATACCACTTTTTCTCCCAAATTTGGGCTAAACAGCAGCTGGTACAATGCATGGTGGCTGAATATGTAAAATACCTCGCCTCTTTTAGGTGCTTTTAAAACTCGTGCTTTTACTAGCTCCTGTTTCACATCCTCGAAAGCTACCTTACAACGGTCGCTCCATACAAATAGACAGCTAAAAGATAATAAATTCGTTAATGGCAATGTCCTTTCTACCAAGGCATTTATAAACCTCTAATAGTATCCTATCGATGACAGAAAGCTATGTACCTCTTTCGGAGTGCGTGGTGGACTCATAGTAACTATAACCTTGATATTTTCACGGTCAGTTGCGATTCCTATTGAACTGACCACATGGCCTAGCAATAGCCCATAAGGCACTCCAAAGACACACTTCCGTGGGTTAAGAGTGATACAAAATTTTCTGCAGCGCTCAAAGCACTTTCTTAAAATAATCAACATCCTTTCCCTTACAGTGGCTGCCCCCAGGTCATCAATAAATACTTTCAACTCATCTGGGGAGATGTCACCAAAGGTCTTGTTTGCTGTTCATTGCCATGATCCAGGTGCATTGCACAAACCAAAGGCCATCACATGGTACGCAAAAGTACCAAAGACAGTAATAAAAGTTGTTTTGAACTTGTCATCTTCTGCAATTGCCATCTAGTTGTATCCTACAAAGCAATCCATGAATGAATATATTTTCCTACCCGCTAATTGATCCAAAATCTAGTCAATGAATGGCAACGTGTAGTAATCCTTAACCGTCTGCTTATTCAGCTCTCTAAAATCTACACACAGTCGGATCTGGTTGTTTTTCTTCTTCCTGATGACAACTGGTGAACACCATTCTATGTGCTGTACAGGGAAGATTAAACCATCTTTTCTTAACTTCTGTAACTCCTCAAACAGCCCGTCCCTCAATTCAAAAGGCATGCACCTTACTTTCTGATGCACAGGATGATTGCCTTCTTTTACAGGAATAGTATGAACAGCCAGGCTGGGAGGAATGCCTCTCAGCTCGTCATTTCATCACTGGATGATGTCTCACTACCAGATAGATCATCTGTTGTTTCTAATTCAGTAGAGGATAAAGGAGCTCTCTCACTTTGAGGAGACTCAGGGTACGCATCGACTATTACTCGATTAGCACCTCTACCTAGAACCACTCGACCGGCGGGTATATCGACTTGACAGTCTGTTCATAAGATCCAAGGCCTACCTAGCAAAACTCGATAGCTAGGATGTCCTGCAAATCTTATCACCCTAAAGTCCAAGAAGCATTCTACACTTGCGATTGTAACATGGACTCTAGTAACGCAACCTTCTGGTTGTCTTAGGCTATCATCAGCCATTCTAAGAAGGGTGGAGCTATCTTTTTGGATGCGTAGATCCAACCTCTCCATCAACTCTGAACTCATGATATTGACGGAGGACCCAGTGTCTACGATAGCATGTTCTACTAATATTCCATGATCAAACCCTAGGGCAATTCTTTTCAGCATGATCAAACCAATCTTCCCCTACTCGTGCTATGCCCAAAGGTTCTACAATATACCCAATACGCAGGATCTTCTTGAATTCCTTGCGTACTCCTGGAGATAATTTAATCAACTGTAAAAGGTTTACATCTGGTTTGACTTCCCAAAGAGAATTGCCAAAGCAAAATCATGATAGGTAGCCAACGCTCTCTTTTCTCATCAAACCATTCTTTATTTTGGTCTTGATACCAGCTTTGGTGCTTCTTTTTTAGCTCTTGCCTTCTTTCTTTGCACTTCCTCATCCTTCTTAGGATTGACTTTCCTGTCATGCCTTAGAGGTCCTTCCACGCTAGGATTCTGGACTTGCATCCCCTTATCCCCTTGCTTAGGGTTTCCCTCAACCGATTTTGCATTATCTATATCACCCTCTTTAGCCTTTTGGCCTCTTGTCACGGCTCTCGTAGGTTAGAGGCCTCTACGTCATTGACTCGTACAGCCTCGATAAGGCTAACTCCATTGCCTTGTGGCAACTCTTCTATAGTGGTCTTTCCCCTTTGCAGTATTTGTCTTGGTCCATCATTTTGCTGGAGGTTATTACCTTGCGCTCTATGATTAACTGGACCTGGTTGTTTACTCCCTTGTTGGAGGGAACTAATCTTACTCCAACAGGTAGCGGCTAAGTGGCCCGACTTCCCACAAATATCACATTTAACATTTGGATAGTTTCTAGGAAAATGTTGTCCGCCACACCACTTACAGCTGAATCTTGAGGGTCCACCCTCTTCAGGGCATCGACTCCGTATCAGATTCTGCTGCTTCTTTAAGAAATTGACGTCAACAGATATTTGCCAATATTGTTCAGAAATCATGTTGGTGTAATGTTTCATCATATCCTTAACTTTTCCAAGGACATTAGATGCACTCGACTCATAGCCTTGATCGTTTATCCGTCGTTCCATTGGCTAACAATTTGATTGGGCATTGGTTGTTGACTCACAGGAAAAACATTAGGGTTCAAAACTTGGTCTCCAACATTTGGTGGAGCCAACTGACTTGCCATAGGCATAGTCACACTGGGAGGAGCTGGCAACAAAGGTACATTTTGAACCATGCTTCCTCTCCCATTAGGATTATTCATAGGCATCCCTTGACTTCCATTCGTCAATGGTAAATCGCTTCCAGGTACTAAACACGCATTAAGATTTATTCGAGAGGAGTAGGCCGTTTGTAATCGTGCTTCTACTCCTTCGGCCCGCGCGATGGCAATTTCTATATCAGCCAAAGCCACACTGCTCAATTGTACTTCAATATTGAAATCCAATCCATGCAAGAAGTATTGCAATTGGGCAGCGGACGAAATGGGAATGTAAGTTTGTAACTTACGAAACACTTCCTTAAGCTTCTTGGCATAGGCTTTCACATTCTCATGGGGGTCTTGGCATGTTACATTCAAAACACGCAACCAGTATTGGCCACCTCTTTCAGGGGCATATTCTCCTCGAAAAGCTGCATAAAATTGGTCAATTGTAGTGATGGTTCCAGTCTCTATGCTATGATACCATACCGCAGCCCTTCCTTTTAACGTCATGTTAAAGAACATCATGAGATGTCCCTCATCTTGGATACGGTAATTAAACATTAATCTTTGGAATTCACAAATGTGAAACTCTGCATCTTCTTCATCTAACCCATTAAAAATGGGCAAAGGAACTCCTAGAGCTGGCAAATCCGGCGTCCCTACAGGAATTGCAATGGGTTGTGCCATGATGACAATCGGATTGACAATAGGAGCTTGAACTGATGGAATCACACCCCCACTTGAAGTGGGTTGACTTGGTGGAAGAGAGGGAGAACTTGCGCTTCCTTCTGCACCTAAAGGACTATGTGCAGCAGTTGGGTTACTAAGACCACTGCCTCTTATGCGTATCGGACTACTCCTTTGAGGAGAATAGCGACTTACGATCTCCAACCGCTATCTAGCCCTCTCAACCCATTATGCTTTTTGTATTTCGGCTTGACGGTCCTTGTCAGAGGACATAAACCAACGTTTTGGTCCCTAAAAGCCCTAGATTCGAGAACCACCACTTGTTGGCAGCTCCCGGCACACGCACCACTAATGGGACCTAAAATGGGCCGGCACTAGCTATGGCACTAGCTGGACCTCATGCTCATAACAGACAAACACACCTTCACGGCCTTGCGGGCCAGGAGCATCTATCTAATGCTAAAGGACAAACTGTCCTAAAGCCTAATCTATGCGTTTATAGTTTCATCGTTTTGTAGTCCAACGTTTCCCCTTTTATAAACTCCACAGAGGGAGAACCCATACACATTGGCAACAAATACCACAATCACATACATGGAGGCAACCTCTCGGTAGAAACACCGCGGCCCCACTGTAGCTCTCCTACATTGCAGGGATTGGCCCCTTGATGCGCCGCTAAAACATATAGAACATTCGAACACAAACTCCTCTCTTTTATATTTCTCGTATTTCCAGGAGATGTACCATGTGTCCTCACTTAACAATCCCTTAGGAAACTGCCCCTCTATCCTACGGCAAGGGATAACTTTACGCTCTCAATCGTGGGTCAAATTCCTAGGAAAATAATTGCTGTGCAGTCTAAGAGCTTTTCTGTTGATACCATGAACTATGCATAGTGCATAATGTGAATAATTTAGTGCATAAACAAAAGAAAATTAGCATTGTGCATCGTGCGAAACCAATCTTTTCATGATTTCCATGCTAATGTTTATGTACTACAAAGAGAAAAGACAGAGCCTTATGCTCATGCTGTCTTTCCCTTTATTTTAAAAAAACAACGTCCTATAGGCATGATGCAACACATAAATCAGATTTTGGGTTATATTTTGACGCTCAACCTCCCCTCTCACCCTATCGTTTAATGTTTTGCATTCGTTGATAGGTGGAAGGGTCATTTTATGTGTATTTCCTTAGAAAGAAAGCGATAAACATGAACCGAAACATAGAAACGAGGGTAAACCAAGGCCAACCTCGTGCTTTACCTTCATTATACGCTGCCCAAACACACATGTAATTTTTTGGAATTTTTCTTTTACTGTTTCCTAAAATTTTCCCATTTAAAACCCATTTTTCACCAATTTTTGGTATTTTTTCTCTATTTTTTTCAATAAAAAATGATTAAAAATTAAGATTAATTGTGGGCTGTGATCTTAGGTTCCTTGACAGCAAAGTTTCAGGTTTTGTAGGTGTTATGTCTCATATTTCCCATTTATTTTGTAAAAACCCCATTTTTACCCCTTAAACACGTGTTTTTTCGGGTTTTATAACATTAATTTCAGCCATATCACTTATAATTTTTTGATTTTCAGTTTATAAACTATTGAAACTCATAGAAAACAACATCATAATGCATAATCAGCCCATAGGAACAATGTTTCATCAATCAAATAGCATAAAAACTCATTTTTTCTTCATAAAAATTGAATTATCGCTTAGGCTTCTTGTTTCGGGATCTCGGTTTTGGTGTGGGACTGTGGGTCAGCCCACATTCAATGTCCAGCATCTTCACAATCAGCCATCTTCATGTTTTCATTGACCCGGAAGCAATCCGGTCCCAACCAGACAAGCTTTCCTTCACCATTCTTCATTTTCCTCTTGCACACAAGAACAACCCCTTAAGGGAGAGAGAGGGAGGAGAGAGAAAGACTAGATTTCCATCTCTTCATTCAGTCCACCATTTCACGGGCGAAGACAGGCGATAAGACCAGCGCATAGAGAGAAGTCAAGGGGTAATGTCGATTACATGAGGTATATTCAGCCTGCAAATCATGATGAGAGAGGAGGAGGCGAAATTTACACCCTGCGTGCTACACCATCTTCTTCTTCTCTCTCCAGCATTTGATGTGGCATAAAATGTCCCAAGTCCCCCAAAGGTCACAACCCCTTTTGGCCAAACTTTGGTCCACCTTTTCAAATCTTGCCCATCTTGTGGCCATTTCCTCGTCCGGCATCCGATTCGTGCTTTGAAAAATCCTGGGCGTCTGGCTTGACATCCCGCACTGATTGGCAACTCCTGACATCTCGCACGGCAGTCTGAAAAATTATCAAAAATCCACAAGTGTCGCTCGGGCGCCTTTTAAGAGTCGTCTTTCACTTGGTGCTTAAAATCGTCCTAGCTGGAGCCGCCGCCTTCGATGTTAAATATTTTTTCCCTAAATTCCAGATTTTTTGGAAAATTTTATGCGCATCCCAGGCTCAAAACTCCGCTCTCATTGTTAGCCCCAAGTTAAGATGGCGAAGTCAAGATGGCAAAAGATGGAGAAAAAACAAAGGAAGATGAAGAAAGAGCAAAGACATGCAAGCGGCCTCTAAAGATGAACCGGGGTAAAAAGTGCAACCTTAAAAGAAAAGGCGCCTCAAAAAACTCAAAAAGTCCTTGTAAAAGAGCGCCAGGCTCCCTCCTGTGCCCATTGTAAAATATTAGACGGGTGTAAGCTAGAGGCACGGGGCTAAAAGAGGAAAATGGAAAAAGGACCTTGCCACAATGGCCGGTCATGTAAAAAATGGATGGGTGCCCATGGGATTTTAGGGTTTGTATATATAAAGTTCAAAAAGTGAATAAGAGATCATTCTTTGGTGTGTGGCAAAAGGAGTCTTCTTCTTCTTCTCTCCTCCTCACCTTCTTGCTTGTGTGTGCTCTTGAGAGAGGGAGTGTGAGAGTGTGAGGGAGTGTGTGTGTGTGAGAGTGAGGGATCAAGAGGGTGAAGCTCTTCACCATCTCCTCTTCTTCTTCTTCTTCTCTTCCCTTCTCTTTTCTTGCACGCGCGGCTATGGAGGATGGAGCTTGGAGGTGGAGGAGGCTTGAGGATGCTTGAGCTAGCATCTAGGATCGTGGAGCTACCGGTGTGTGGAAGAGAGGAGGCAACCCATATTGGCACTAAGGTGAGCTCACTACACGCGTAGGATCGAGGGCGCGTCGGCTAGGTGAGAGATAGCCATTAGAGCTTCCGTGGGTCTTGGCAGTTGAGCAAAAGCTCCCACGTTTTGGTTCCGTTGCCTGGACCAACGGATTCAAGCTTGAGCACTTGCGCACCTCGTATCGGGCATCGAAGAAGGGATTCATCCCCGAACCGGAGCTTGAGATAGGTAGGAAGTTGGGTGTTTTTAATCTTCAAAACAAGTAAGTATTTTGGGTTATTTTGTTTGTTTGATGATTAGGAAACATGGAGAAATTAGTTCAGCATTTTGCTTTCGATTCGTGTTGCATTTAGAGTAGGATAGGATTGGGAAATCGCACCGGAGAAGGGTAGGGTTTACTGTTGCAAAATAAGGCAAAACAGGGCAAAAAATCGTGCAAAAATGGCAAAAAGCTCGCTTGCGATGCTTAAGATTGGTAAGTGAGTGATTGGGGGCATCAACACCATACCCGGGAAGGGGTATAAGAGCCAAAAGGCCAAGGAAACACTCATTTGCAACAGTTCAGTGTGAAAGAGAGAGAGAGAGAGAGAGAGAGAGAGAGAGAGAGAGAGAGAGCTACCGGCCGATTCGATTCGATCGCACCAATGACGAGTCCGTCACTCCATCCAGGTATATGAATCCCTTCTCTTACTCCCTTAGGTAGGATCTGGAAGGTTATGCCTGGTATGATTGAGTGAAGCATGAGAAATGATCAAAATCGAGTTTGCGTTGTTTACGTGTGCTGCTTTCGGCACGTCCGAGTGGCCACTCCTGGGTTGAGTCCCAGAATCGGCTCTCGGTCCCTCACCATTCGGCCCATCCGATCAAAACCCTAATCGGCCCGTCTGAGTCTATAATTCGGACCGTGAACAAACTCGGCCCTCCGCCACGTATTAAACTCAGCCCTCGGCCATGTATTAAATTCAGCCCTCGGCCCACTTGCCTCGGCCCATCTGAACAACCTTGTCCGAGTCAACCACTCGGCCCGTCCGAGTGACCCCGTCCGAATGACTCCGTCCGAGTCCACCTTGTCTAAGTCCCGGATTTGGCCCTCGGTCCCATGTGCCTCAGCCCGTCCAAGTAACCCACTCGGACCCTACAATTCGAACCAGCTGGGTCGAATGTAGATTTTTACCAGATTTTCAAAAAATTGACATGACCCGGCTAGGACTCAGCAGCTCAAACTGTCGAAAGCCCGTAGGGCGCTCAGAACTTGATTCTGGCATGCAGAATAGGCAAAATCATAGGGCGCCGCTGCTTAGCAGCTAGAAGTGGGCAGTTGCGAGACCTAGAGGCTTAGACGCGACCCGCTGAGCTGTAAGGCCTGATCGGACCAAAAACAAACGAGGCAACATCTTAAAACCCTGACAAGACGGCCAGGAAGTTGACCAACAAGCCTATTCGGCCCAAAACAACGCGAGAGTGTGTAAGATGACTAGGGAGTGGTTACCGCACTCACCCTGAATTTTCGCACTTGAAGTACACATAAGGAAACTGAAAGCCTGATTGAGCACGAGTGCACAAGGAAAGACACATTGAGTGGCCATAAATTGAGGATTATATTAAATAACTTAAGGAACTCGCCCAGATAAACCACTCAAGGAACCCACCAATAGGAGAGAACCCAATACATAGACAAACCATCAACGCATAGAGGTAGGACCAAGCAAGGGACGCCGACGAAGTGGATCTGACGAGCCTACTGAACCTGATCAATAGCTTGGTGGAGAATGACAACTCGAAAATGGCAGAAGAAAGTCCAGACCACAGATATAGCGAGGAATTCAACTTAGAAGCCTTTCCAGATTCAGTTCAGCAGCTGGTCAGTAGTTATGATGCTCATGCTCGGTACGAGCACCGCGGTAGGATGGCGACGCTATCATTGCAGATCTAGAAGAGGAGAGAAAGCTGGCCCGCAAGGCATTGCAAAGCATGGCTGAGTACAATAGGGATCAGCAGGCTAGGAACCAATGGCAAGGCATGGAGTTGCGAGAGGTGCAGCGGGTACTAAACTTGGCTGGTAGGAATCGAACGGACCATGAGAGGGCACTAGAAGGAGACTTAACACTGAGTGAGCTTCTTATGAAGCGACTGCTCGATAACACGGTTGTAGAGCAAAGTGCCATGGCTCTAGCGACATCACTGCTCGCAGGATAAGGAGCAAACCAGGGCTCAAAGAGCCAGGCTAAAATCCTTATTGTTGCCAAGTAACTCGATAAGTACCAGCCCCATGACAATCCCTAGCTTTGCTGAGCAGTTCGAGCAGGTCTGTGAATCCAATGGCCTCAACAACCTGACTCAACGATCTCAAGCATTCGGGCTTTGCTTGGGCGACAAAGGTAGGACGTGGTATAGAGCTTAGATAATGCAGAGCGAGCCAACTTCGATGGCCTCAAGGACCTCTTCATTAAGAGATTTGCCGAGCCCGGATACTCCGATAACCTACTAGTACGCTTGATGAACGTCAAGCAGAAAGAGAAGGAGGACATTCACGGTTACGTGACCCATGTGCGGAGTCTCTTCAAGAGAATCCCTACTAGAGAGCGACCGACTAAAAGAGCAGTGTCAACTGTATTCATCAGCAGGATTCAGAACAAGGAGCTATACAAGGCTTTGGCAGGCAACTCGACCTTGCAGCGAGACACACTAGCCAGGGTCTTTGAGGAGGCCATCTGAGTTGATGATGAGCTGAAGGAGCGGAGCTCCAGAGGCATGAACCTAGAGGAGACCAACTCGCGGAGCTCAGAGAGAGCGTCACCCTCGAGTGAGCGATCAGCACCATCATCCCAAGATAAGGGAAAAACCACCGAAACGAATCAAGACTTGGCTGACATTAGAATGGAACTAGCCAAGTTGCAAGATATGTTGAGATGACCAATGCACCCACACATCCAATGCGTGTACTGTGCCGGAAACCACTTGCCAGCCGAGTGTCAAGACCCTAGGTCACGACCTTGCGCTAACTGCGATAGGTTCGGTCATGAAGTCGCGCATTGTAGACTGCCAAGGAGACTTCCATACTCACAACCATACGCCCAGCCTTACCTAGTGAACAAGCCGTAGCCATTTTTTGGAAGGGGAGCCCCATTGGCCCTCCCCGCACCCAATGACATTAAGCCGGCCGTTCCTAGGATGGAAATAAATTCTACAGGCATTCCTAGGCCACCTGGTCCTTACGTAACCCACCCACCGAGTGATGCTCCTGTCCACTATGTGGAAGAACCAAACGAGGAGGAAGCTTACATATGCCCTTACGTTTCACATGACGATGAGGGTAATGCTGTCCTCATGGACTATCGCCCCGTCCCGGTGATGGTGTTAGGAAGAGGACGAGGTAAGGGCCTAGGAGGACAGGCGCAGGATCCAATCACCTGTTGGACATGTGGCCACCCAGGTCATGTCTCATTACGCTACCCTGAGAGGGAGTAGCAAAACAGAGATAAGGCTGACCAAAGGTGTGTTGAGTGCAGAATCACCCATCTTTTCGTCGACTGCCCAAGGTGAAAACCGTCATCTAGCTTAGCCAACGAACCATCGGTCCCATTGGGGCTATTCGGTGTCGAGAACCACGTTGGGGAGGCCACACCTATCCCCTTGTGGGTCATGACCCGTGCCCAAACAAAGCAGGCTGGCATCTCTCTGCCTGGACCTAGCAATCTTGATGCAGTCTCGATAGGGAAGAAGATCCGTAGATGGCGGAAGAGGAAGTCGGAAGCTAAAATCGAACTAAAAACGGAGTGTTACAACTCTGCCTGCTGGAAAGAAGGTCTCCGACGCAGAAGCAGAGACGTCAGCCCCTAAGACGGCCGAAAAGGAAAGTGCTAAGGTAGGGGAATACCCGCACCCAAAGCAACAATTAGAGGCCATAGAAAAGGTGAGAGAATGGGTGAGGGAAGCCCAAGAACACCTAAAGGATGCTGAGCCCATCATAGAGGATGGGATCGATGACCTCTCCAGCATAAGTACACCAACCTCACTCCCACAACCAAAGTCAAGAGAAGCAACTGCACCACAAGTGGTACCGCTAAGGCCAAGCCTCGGCGCCGATATAGGGCCGCAGTTCAATCACGGCCACTAGCCAGACAATCCAGGTTAGGAGAGAGACGAACACCCAACGATCTCCTAACCACACTAGTGACTACCCCTGTAACACTCAGCTTGGGAGATTTTCTTAGGCAGCACCCCACCCTATGCCAAGATCTTAAGCAGTGGGTTGAAGGGTCACAAGAGCAGGTCACGACAAACTCTCATGACCATGAGGCAGAAATGCAAATACCGAGTTTGATGCTGCACTCTACGCCAAAGTCCTTGCACGTCAATGCCTTTTGGGAAGGCTCCGAGATGCATGCAGTCTTATTGGTCTTAGCCCTAGGCGATACAATGAGGAAGGGAATCATAGACACGGGGGCCGGGGTTAGTGTGCTTAACCACACAGTGCTTTAGACTTGGGGAAACCCAAATGTTGAGATTGTTAGGTTTAATGTCACACTAGCAAATGGTATGAGAGTTAAGCCATTCGGGGTGCTTAAGAATTGGCCGATGAAGATCATAGGTGTCTAGTTCTCCATTGACTTTATAGTCATGAAGGGAGTGGACTACGACATCCTATTAGGCTGCCCTTGGATGTGCAACGCTAGGGTCATTGAAGATTGGGGTAACGGCTTAATATTTCTTGGCAATAGGACGAACGCCGTGAGAGTAGAGATGGACACCTGGAAGACCTCATCCGTCGACTTAGATGCCATCTCTGTTATGCTCAAGGGTAATGCTCAGGCCAAGAAGTCCTATGGGCCCTTGACTAGGTATATCCCATGCCTAGAGGATGAGTGGGATTGGATGCATGTCCTTGCTACAATCGACCTACTGTTCTCTGATCACGAAGCATATGAGCAAGCCATCAAAACAATCGGCAAGGCTAACGACACACCCTCTGTGCCAGTCTCATGATGGTAGGAAGCCTTCAAGGGAAGCCAAAGCCTATCAACTCCCACGTCCCAACCAGCAAAAGGGAACTCCGGGAGATACTGGAATATCTATTGGACAAGCTAGCTGGAAATCCAGCTACAAATCTCAAACCACTCCAGGATCTCTTAGATGAATCCAAGTGGAAATGAACCAGTGTGGATGACTTAAACCTCATGTATAACTAGGCCCTAGTGCCTGGCCAACGGCCAGGGATAGACCCAGTCCTAGGAAATGACGAGTAGTTTGATGAAGAAAATTCGAACGACAAATATGAAGATTGCCAGTCCTTCAATGATGAAAGTGAGGGTGAGGTATATACCGTGGAATACAACACTGAAGGACAAGAAATAGAGCAAATACGAGTAGACTCCAAGCCGTAGAGAAAGAGTACCTTCCAGATGGAGTGAGGAGTCATGAGTGTGGAATGTGACCGCGCCTGGTTGGAACACGTAGGAGCCATAGACCTCAAGCAAGCGGGACTAGCCTAGTCAGGAATGACATCAGTGTTTAGAACTGAATCCCCATCTGAATTGCGCCCACCAGGAGAGACCACCTCTTCTAGTGAAGGAGGGGGATTTGAATCTAAATCAAAGGCTAGTTCAGATAGTGATCCAGAGATCCCTAGTCCGCCCACAACCAAATGCACCAAGGGGGACCTACCTGTCCACCTGAGGTGCAGACAATTGAGACAGGAAAAGGCAACGCAACCCAGGGATGCTTGAACGGAAGAACAGCAAAAACCGCAGGACCTCCCTAAATGATATACAAAATTCAAAAAGGGGGATAGGGTGGTAGTTCTACTAGGTGCCAAACGTCAAGCACAGACAAGCGAACCAATCGAGGGACTAGCCAAGGTCAAAGAGGTGGACCTAGCTCAAGAGGGGGAACCACCCTGACCAGCCTTCATTGCTAATGACTTGACTAATGAAGAAGAAATGAGTCTTGTCGCTCTCTTGCGAGAATACATAGACATGTTCGCCTGGTCCTTAGAAGAGCTTAAGGAGGTAGATCCAAGTGTCGTGACCCACAACATACCCATGACGCCAGACGCAATACCTGTCAAGCAGTGACCGTACCCCATGAATCCAAAACATGCTCATGCTGTCAAGGAGGAGATTGATAAGTTGATGAGAGCAGGATTCATTTATGAAATTGAGCACACTGACTGGGTATCACCCATAGTCATCGTGATGAAGAAGAATGGAAAAATCCGAGTGTGCGTCAATTACAAGAAGGTAAACGCTGCCACCAAGAGGGACAACTATTTGTTGCCATACACTGAGCACATGCTTGAGAGAGTGGCAGGCAAGGAAGCCTATAGTTTCCTGGACGGCTTCTCAGGGTACAACCAGGTGTAAGTGCATCCTACAGATAGGCATAAGACTGCCTTCGCCACTGAGTGGGGTGTCTTTGCTTACATAGTCATGCCCTTTCGGTTAACTAATGCCCCTGCAACATTCCAACGCCTCATGTGCACCATCTTTAAGGACATGCTTCGCAAGGATTTAGAAGTCTTTGTCGACAACCTCTGTGTCCACTCGACCTGGATCGAACACTTAGACAAACTCCAAGCAGTCTTTAAGCGGTGTCATTTATACCGTCTCTCCTTGAACCCCTTAAAGTGCCAGTTTTGGGTGAAGCATGGATGCATTCTAGGGCACGTGGTGTCGAAGAACGGCATTGCCACTGACTTCTCGAAGGTCAGGGTCATTGTTGACCTTCCACCCCCGAGAAACTACAAAGGAGTTCAATGCTTCCTAGGCCATACCGGGTACTATCGGCGGTTTGTACTCAATTATGCGTTGATCGCCAAACCATTGTACAAGCTGCTTATAGTCTTAGAATGGACTGAAGCATGCCAAAGGGCGTACGAAGAGTTGAAGAAGGCTCTAACCATAGCACCAATCCTACGAGCCCCAGATTGGACCATCACCTTCCACGTGCATATCGACGCTTCGACGGTTTGTACTCAATTATGCGTTGATCGCCAAACCATTGTACAAGATGCTTATAGTCTTCGAATGGACTGAAGCATGCCAAAAGGCATACGAAGAGTTGAAGAAGGTTCTAATCACAGCACCAATCCTACGAGCCCTAGATTGGACCATCACCTTCCACGTGCATATCGACGCTTCTAAGTTTACCGTGGGGGCAGTGTTGTGCCAGCCTGGCGAACACAATTTAGACTATCCAGTAAGCTTTGCTAGCAGACAACTCACTGAGATGGAAATGAATTACTCAACGACAGAAAGAGAGGGACTAGCCATGGTATTCGCAGTAAAGAAATTCCGGCATTACCTTTTGGCCACGCCCTTCACCTTTTTTGTGGACCATCAAGCCTTGCTATATCTAGTAAAAAAACCTTGTGCTACAGCACGCATAGCTCGATGGCTCCTTCTGCTTTTAGAGTTCGACTTCTCCATAGTGGTATGGAAGGGAAAACAACATTACATGGCTGTTCACATGTTGTGCATTCCCACCGGAGAAGCTACTGGACAAGGTGTTATTGATGAACTGCACGACGCCCATCTCTTTAACCTCTCCAGCGAGAGAGACCTATTTAAGGTTGATCTAACACCGTATTGGACAGATGACATAGTCCAAGTGCTTGAGCATGGATTGCCTGACCGACCAATAGAAAAATCCCATCTTAGGCAATTAATCCTTAAGATCCAGCCCTATCAGTTGATTGTAGGCCAACTCTATAGGCTGGGGCAAGACAGATTGTTGCGCAGATGCGTGTGCGAATATGAGATGCACGATGTGCTCTTAGAAGTGCATGGCAGCATTGCCGGAGGGCACTTTAGCGGAGACACGACAGCACGAAAAGTGTTGCAGTCTCAACTGTGGTGGCCCACGCTTTTTCGTGACGCAGCACAATTCGTCAAGCACTGTGATGAGTGCCAGGATGAAGGTCCCAATTCGCAAAGATCGAATGGAATTAACCCCGGTTATTGCTTGATAATCCTTCAAAAAATGGGGAATTGATTTCATTGGGCCCATCAGTCCTGCGGCATAGTATTCGCAGACTAAGTACATAATTGTGGCCACGGATTACCTCACTAAGTGGGCAGAAGCGCGAGCCACACGAAAAAACAACGCTAGAACAATGGCTAAGTTCTTATGGGAGCAAGTAATCTCATGATTCGATTGCCCCATCGAACTGGTCAGTGACCAAGGCACGCACTTCATCAATGAAGTGATCGTGCATCTCTTGTCCACCTTCCTCATCATCCATCGCAAATCCTCACCATACTACCCTCAGGAAAATGGCTAGGCCGAATCAACAAATAAGATTCTTGTCAATGTCCTAACCAAGGTTGTCTCTGCTTCACGCAGCGACTGGGACAACAAGTTGATGGCAGCTCTATGGGCTTACCAAATCACTTATAAAACGGTTTTCAGTCAAACCCCCTTTAGGCTGACGCATGGGACAAAAGCGATTCTACCGTTAGAGTTCTTCGTTCCTAGCCTGAGAATAGCACTTCAAGAGCAATGGGAAGGGAAGGAGGCATGGACGCAATGACTAGTTGAGCTCGAATGTCTCTCAGAGACTCGTCTTCTGGCCACCCATGCATTGATCTATGAGAAAGCCCGATGCAAGAGCTGGTTTGACAAGCACGTCAAGCAATGCAATTTCGAATAGGGAGACTTAGTGCTCCTCTACTCACTTAAAGGGCATAAGCAAAAGATGAAATTTAGAGGTCTTGGACCCTTCAAAGTTCGTGCAATCAGCCAAACAGGAAACGTCGAACTCGAGACCCTAAATGGTGAAGGAATAGGCTTCTTCAATGGTAGCCGTGTCAAGAAGTACTACCCTCCTACGCATCCTTTACATGAACCATCGATGTTAGAACCGCCTGTCAAGGTACGAGTAGCCACAATCACTGAAATCGACAACGAGGATGAGGACCCCGTGGAACCCGCATACCTTCATATCATGGTCACGGCAAAACAAACATGTGCTTTCACTGCCTTCATCGATGAGGGAGCAGACTTCAACGTCCTGACCTACGATCATTGGACTCAACTTGGCCAACCACAACTTCAACCGACCACTACAAAATTAAGCCCATATGGGGCTCATTCTTATGCACTACTCAGCAAGTGCAAGGCAGTCGTTTCTATTGAGTCTAAGACTATTCCAATGATTTTTTACGTGCTGCCAAATGCTAAAAACGCAAGCACAGAGTCATTGCTAGGGCTCACCTTCAAAAAATAGACCCATTGCAATGTCGACTACATGTCGCAGTGCATCCATCCAGCAATAGGCAACATTTGCATTGTTACAGCTTTCAGCAAGGGCTGCGCAACCCCATCATGGGCCACCCAGCCACCATCGATAAAAACACTTGTAGGCAATTCTAAGGAGGGGGGTAGTGTGTAGTCGCCACTCCCCAAGTCTCATCTCCCGCAACCCATACCAGCCAACGCTAAGGCCCCACAGCCTTGCCTTCAATGGGTGCCTAAACAACTGCAATAGCCACCTAGGAGTCGACGCTCCTACCCTCATAAGGCCAGAAACTGTAAACCTAGGAGGCCCAAACGCAGTCACAAGAATAGACGTGTAATCAGTCAAAGATGGGTCCCCAAGGCTCTCTTGCGCGCATAAGGCTACTATGAGGGCAATGCTTGGCTATGGATACCTAAGGCCCACACGGCCAGAGGCACCACTCGTACGCCAACCTCAAGCTCGATCATCCCAAAAATCGTAGGACCTCGAAACCACAAGTCACAGAGCTTCCCCGACCCGCAACCATCGAGTCCATCCACACGCGAACCTACGTGAATCGCCCAAGCCTGTCGGATCAATCAACAATTTCCAGCTCGAGCATCATCAGAAGCAGGAAATGATCCGGCTTTCCAAATCCAGCATGAAAGCAATAGGCCATCGCTCGAGGCCACTGCTAACCTAGCCTCCATCCTAGCGACCCAATCGCAAGCTCCTAAAGTCCTACCATAGCAACTCTCCGTCGTCAAAGGCTCAAGTCCTACCAAACCCCAACCACCCACAAGCCTTAGGCCCTCTTATGAGAGGAAATCCTTTCTCTCACTAGTAGTTGATTTAGCTGAGGAAACAAGGGATGATGTGGTGGATTGCATTAAGCGACTGGATGCTACTTTTGTGTCGCTAGCTTTGAGCTACAATCACCTTGACTTAGACCTATTGGATGAATCCTTTGCAGCCGAAGTTCAAACAATGCCTTGTTCTTGGAAAACGTTTGAATTTGCATTTGCAAAAGCCCCTACCTCCGCTGCAAAGTTGCTTAGCGGTGAAATCTCAAAAGAACAAGCAAGCAAACAATGCCTCATCACGTCGTATGATCAGCGAACACATATGTTTATTGAGTTAAGATAATATGACTATCTTTGAATAAGACATGATAATATGCTTTCCAATATGGGCTCTGCCATCACCGACTAAGAAGTGGCAGAGTTGTCAAAACTTGCTGAGACAAAATCCCAATTCTTAAGGCATTGGTACAATCTTAGGCTGCAATGGGAAGTTGAAGGATACCGAGTAATGACCAACGCCGAGCAGCGAGGCGTTATCAAAATGGCAGAGTACGACCCCTTATACGTCGTGCTGACATCATATCGAGTGTTAACCACGTTGCGGGGCCGTCCTATAGAAGATCACATCAAGGGACATCCCTACCTCGACTGCCTGTTGACCGAAGAGGAGTTACACATTGCTAGCCGAGTCAACTTGGACGACTTCCTGACTGACATTCTCACATACATCACCCAAGTGGGGATTAAACCCTCCGACCTGGACTGCAGAGCCCATTTGGAATACAACGCCAATTTCTATACTTGGCTCCTTCACAAGTAGCCCCTACACCTCCATGTCGAAATCTCTACACCTTCTAACCCTCATCCTAGGAAGGATTCTTCTCAAACTGGAAGGGGAGAGGGTAAAGTGAATCAGATCAGAAGTAGTAAAGCAAATCAAAGTCAGTGAAGTACGTAGACATACATAGCAAATCAAAGTCAGTGAAGTGCGTAGACATACATTGTGAAAAATGGATGGGGTAGAAAAAGGGCACAAAAACTTTGAATTAAAAGGCAAAAAGTGAAAGTCTGAAAAGGAATTTGCACTAGACCTTAATGAATTCATTCAAAAGCATAGAGTTTTTTCTTTTCAGCGACGATTACTATGTCGTAAGCACTAATGAAAATTACGGTTATGACAAGAACAAAAAATGTCACAGCAGGATCGAGCCCACCGACTCCCCTTCACAGAGGAAGAGACAATGTGGTATAGCATCAACCTGGAGAGCCGCGCCTATAATCAATTGAAATTCCGAACTATTCACAATTTGGAAGAATTAGTGGCCAAGGAAGAGGTGACCAGGAGCGTCGTGGAAAGCTGCAACCTCAAGAAGTACCTGGAAAGTTTCGCACGAGATCCTGAGCACATGAGCTGTGTGGAATTTCTCAGGTCCTACAATCTCGACAGCGAATGTGGCACTGTCATAGTGGAAAGAGGACAAAATCCTAAGCAGGTACTGGTTCGTCTAACCCCGGCCTTGGTGGAGAAGGCACTGGGGCTGGAACCGAAGGTGGAAAAGAAGCAAAAGAGGGACGTATATGCCATGCTCGGGATGAGAAAGGAGGATGTGCTGACGAATGATGGCATCAGTATCCAGGACATCCCCAATGCAGAGACCAGGCTACAAGCGAAGCTCATACATGTGCTCTTTTCCAGCCAGTGCTATAACGTGTTGATGCACTGGATCAACGTACCAATCCTGGAAAATGTAGCGGCCCATACCTTGCACGAAGTCAACTGGAACAGCTACGTGCGCAAGACTATCGACCAGGGAGCCCAAGTGCTAGCCTTAGGAAGCCTGCCAGCAGGAGGAGAATCATCGATGTCGAAGGCTGCAGAAAGAAAAAGGGCTTCCTCCAAAGCCTCGTTCATCGCATACGAGGGCATCTTAACGGCGCTTATCCAAGTGGCCATGAAGGAAGCAAAAAAGGGGGGTGGGGGGAGGGAGAAAAACCTGACTGATCACCTCCCCATCAACACTAGGAGAGGTCTAGCGATAGGACGGAGACCGAGGAAGAAGGGGAAGAGCAAAAGAGCAAAAAGCAGGTTAAGAAGACTAAGAAAAAAGCAGCGCAAAAGAAAAGAAACAGGATGAAGGCCATAGAAAGGAGAGGGAGGACTTGGAGAAAGCGAAATGACAATCCCTCAGGGAGGCAGAGGAGAGAGAAAGGAAGAGGAAGCAGGAAGAAGAAGAGACAATGGAACAAATCAGGCAGGCTAAAAAGGTGTCTAAGCAAGAGGCTGAAAGGAGAAGGAAAGAAGACCATGAGGAAAAGGAAAAACTAGAGGAAGAATGCAAAAAGGCCGAGGAGGAAAGGAAAAGAAGAGTCACAGAGGAGGACGAGGAGTTAAGAAGAAAAGAGGAGGAGGACTTGGCCGAAGCTACACACCGGTCCATCGAGCAGCAGTGCAGGGCGGATGACCCAGAAGCCTGGAATCAACCCAGGGAAGAGAGGCCTAGCTCCAGCATGCAGGCCCCAGAACCCGCGTCCCCTGCAGTTCTAGAAGGAAAAGGCAAAGGACCCCTGCATCCCATCCCCACCTTCATGGCACCCCCCGCTGAACCCACTATGCCCACCCCTAGCATCCCCACCAGCTTGGAAGTGTCCAACCTGGTGGCATGGATGCAATACTTCATCAGCAAGGAAATGGCCCAAGGGAAAAGCGCGGAAACTATGACCACGGGACCAAAAAGGCCGGCTACAAATGCTGAATCAAGGCAAGATCAAAAGCGTCCGCGCATGGAGGCCTCAACCACCCCCACCCACACAACAATGACGCCACCAGCTAGTTATGACAAATACGTCGCTGAGCTGCTCTCCCAACTAGAGAAAGCAAAGGAGGAAAAAAGGATGGATGGGCTGAGTTGATGACAAAAAAAGAGTCAGTGGCAGCTTTCCAATTGGAAAAAACCCGCATCATCGCCATGCAATAACACCAAATATTCGAACTCAAGCAAGAGTTGAAAGCCAAAGAGGACAGGGAAGAAAGTTACAAGAAGCGTTGGAGGATGAGAATCAGGAACTCGTGTAGATGCAGCGGGAGTACAAGCTCCTCCTGATGCAATATAAGGAACTGGAGTCAAAGACCGCCACCATTGAGCAGATGATGGAGGAGCTGAACGCTAAGGAAGAGGAGAGGAGCCAAGAGAGGGAGCAACAATGAAAGGAGATTGAGTCTATGACCGATCAGCTATGTCTCGGGAAGAAAGAACTAGACAACATGAGCAAAGAGCTCAGGGCCCAGGAGTAGAAGCTCGTAACCCTAGCTCAAAAGCAGGGGGAGAGCATGGAAGGAATGAGTAAAAGGGCCGAGGAATGGGCTACGCAGAACGAGGCACGGGTGAAGGCACTGGCGCGGCGCCTCATCTTGGTGGAGAAGGAAAAAATCTTGGCAAAAAGAAAAGCGGACGCCGCCCAGACAGCCTTCACTGCCCAACAACAAGCCTTCCTCAATACGCTGTTGGATACAACTCAACCAAAGGGAACAGAGCCGTTGAAGGTGGTGAAGAAGAAATTAAGCATCGCACGCAGAGCCCTGCATGAGGGGCTACAGATGCCACCCCAACCTACAGAGGTAAGGCTGGGCCTAGAGGAGCAGTGAAAGTATCTACTATTGGCCGGCCTAACCCCCCACGAGGCAGATGCCCTCGGCTTTGAAGAAAGAGCACTACAAGAAAATCGGCAGGGGGAGGAAGTCAAATTCAAAATTGACATGAATAGATTCAGAGAAGATGTAATCCCGCAGCCCCCCTCACCGCACGAACAAGATCAGCAACAACCTGACCCACCCCTGGACAGACAGGCCATTCTCAAGGAGCGGCGGAAAAAGCTGGTGGAAGAGGCCAGAAAACGGCTGCAGGCCAAGCCAGTCGTGCAACCATCCGCTCCCCTCCCACCATGCCCCGAAGACCTACCAATGCAATTTCACGCAGAACTAATGGTCTGGGAACGGCAAGAAATGGAAAAGGACCCTTTCTCCTTCAGTTCCCTTATGCCTGATAGCCTGAGAAGGGTCCTGCCGAATGATCAAGGCGATGGAGGAGGTGATTGCGGCTGGCAACCGACTAGGCCAAAGATGGCTGGAGGACAAAGCAAGGACCCCCACTTTGTGGGGCACGGAAGAGGCTGAATTCTGGCAAGACAAAATATACGAAGTGCCACACACGGTAAGGGGCTACGACTGCCAACCCCTCTGGAGGAGGTGAATATGTAATACCAACATGCTCACCTGGATGGCATTTTGTAACACCCTACCCTACGAGCGGAACGACCCCACGTTTATGGCATATCCCCGTAGGGTAGGCGTGGATTTTGTCGTCACCCTCCATGGGAGGCACGACTTTCCTGTCATCTACAATGCCAATGCCACTTCCTTTGAGGACGCTCTACTTTAGATCTAGGAAGCTTGCCCGCCTCCATGACGTGTTTCCTTGCTGAGTTCTCCTCCTGCCCAGATCCCGCATTCATAACCACCTGTAATTACCTTAGGCTCCTTAAACTCCTACTTAAGCAAGATCTGGCATCGCAAGAAAGTGGCTTGCCTCCCCTCTTTTTTGATCCTAACGCTATCAATAGTTGCACTATGACCCGCTTAATGATGAGGGCTAGCCTACTACTACCTTCATTTTGCCTAATGCTCCTAGAGTATATGAGCGATAGCCAATTCACTAGGTGCAATCACCCCTTCCTATCCACCACCTCTCTCCATGTCCGTATGAACCTAAAAGGGTACATGCAGAGCCATCAATTTTTACTCAAATCCATCTGCCCGCCCTCCCCCCCTCATTCCGATGACAAGAACTAGACTTGGCTGTCCTGTCCCTCATGTAATACTATCCTGAAATGTATCAAAAAAAAAAACGCACAATCACTACACCTAGGGGTCCTTTAGTTAGGCGTGTCCAGTGACCTTAGTCAGTTGGCTCCACTCCTAACCCCCTAGCCCTTTTTGATCCCCCACGTCACGCTTAGGGCACATCAATGGCAGGACACACCTAGGGAGATAACACTCACCTATGGTTCGACCTGTCACCCTAAGCCACTGGCACCACACCCCCTTGGCACAAATGGGGTCCTCAAGTGTGGTACATCACCAGGCTTTGCCTGTGGTTAGACCCACTTCCCCATTTCACTAGCACGCGCACATCGCACCAACACGCTAAGGACAGCACCCCCCTAGGTAGAGCACCGCACCTTCTTCTTCAGGTACACCACAAACGCCCGACCACCAACTTTGGAGGCCCTTGTCCACCCATGAAATCCACTGAGCTGCTCCGACGAACCTCATTCTTGAGCTTCCACAAGCACCTGAGTCTACATGTGGCCCTCACCCTTACACCCACGCCAAAAGTGCCATGGGACTGGCACCCATCTAGGAGGGGGGGTAATGTTAACCCTAAGTCAAGATGGCGAAGTCAAGATGGCGAAAGATGGAGAAAAAGCAAACGAAGATGAAGAAAGAGCAAAGACACGCAAGTGGCCTCTAAAGATGAATCGGGGCAAAAGCGCAACCTTAAAAGAAAAGGCGCCTCAAAAAACTCAAAAAATCCTTGTAAAAGAGTGCCAAGCTCCCTCCTGTGCCCATTGTAAAATATTAGACGCACGGGGCTAAAAGAGGAAAATGGAAAAAGGACCTTGCCACAATGGCCGGTCATGTAAAAAAGGGATGGGTGCCCATGGGATTTTAGGGTTTGTATATATACAGTTCAAAAAGTGAATAAGAGATCATTATTTGGTGTGTGGCAAAAGGAGTCTTCTTCTTCTTCTCTCCTTCTCACCTTCTTACTTGTGTGTGCTCTTGAGAGAGGGTGTTCGCTTTCATGGATACAGATAGAGAGCAACACACAGAGTGAAGGAACATGCTTCCTCTCTCTTCTTCTCATTTACTGAAAGAATATAAGTCAAGTATTTACAAGTCATAAAGGACCATTCACACCAACCATAAAGACTAGAGTACCGACTTATTTAATATACCTGACTAATATAGCTAGACTAGCTGTGTCCAACTCATGTCGGTCAAGCACACATGAAAGAGCTTGATTTTCTAACACTCCCCCTCAAGCTCAAGATAGCATCTGTACACCAAGCATCTGCCTAAAACCACAGAATTTATCTTTACCCAAGGACTTGGTAAAGATATCCGCAACCTATTCATGTGTCTTTACATGCATAAGATCAACTCGTCCTGCAAGAACCATCTCTGATGAAATGGTAGTGTACTTCTATGTGTTTCGTCTTGGCATGATAGAATGGATTCATAGCCAAGAGTACACTACTCAGATTATCACATAGTAACTTCACTGGAGCATCTACCTGTATGTCCAAATCAGCCATAAGCTTGAGCAGCCATGAAATCTCACATGCTGCCAATGCAGCACCCCTGTACTCTACCCCAGTACTCGACAAAGCAACCGTAGGCTGCTTCTTGCTGCTCCAGCTAATCATACCGCTACCAAATCCAAATTCATATCCACTCGTAGATCTACGGTCATATAAGCAACCTGCCCAATCTGCATCCGTGTATCCAGTCAATGTCAAGGGCTTATCTTTGACATAGAATAGCCCATACTCTACAATGGACTTAAGATATCTCATAATGCGTCTATCTGCATCTAAGTGTACCTTTCTAGGCTTCTGCATAAACTGGCTTATGAGCCCTACAGCATAGCTCAAGTCAGGCCTAGTGATGGTCAAGTAAATCAAGCTGCCAACCATGTGCCTGTACATAGTCACATCCTCTACTTCAGCCCCAGTGTTCATGTCTAACTTGACATTCTGATCAAGAGGTGTATCCAACGGTTTGCATTCAGCCATGCCATACTTCTTCAGCATCTCCATGGCATGGTGCTTCTGCATCAGCCATAAACCATTTGCAGCTGGAACTACCTCAATGCCCAAGAAATACTTTAGTTCTCCTAGGTCTTTCATGTCAAATTCAGATTTCAGCATCTTCATTACATGCTGTATGCCCAAGTCATCATCACCAGTGATTATCAAATCATCAACGTATATGACCAGCACTACCAAGCCACAGTCAGTCTTCTTTGTAAATAGGCTGTGATCAGCCCTGCCAATAGCAAAACCCAATCTCTGCAAAAGTAGTTACTGATCCTAGCATGCCAAGCTCTCGGAGCCTGTTTTAGCCCGTACAATACCTTGTTCAGCCTGCATACATAATGCTGAAAATCAGGGTGAACATACCCTTCCGACTGAACCATATAGACGTCCTCTGCTAGGTCACCATTAAGAAATGGATTCTTAACATCCATTTGATGCAATTTCCAGTCTTTAGCAGCAGCCAAGGCAATCACAGTGCATATGGTTGCCATCTTGGCAACAGGGCTGAATGTTTCCTCATAATCAAGTCCATACTGTTGGGCATACCCCTTTGTGACCAGCCTGGCTTTGTATCTCTCCACACTGCCATCTGACTTGCATTTGATTTTGTAGGCCCATTTGCAGCCAATGGTCTTTTTCCCTTCAGGCAGTGGCACTAAATCCCATGTCTTATTTTCAGCCAAGGCATTCATTTCTTCGTCCATGGCTACACACCAGTTCTCATCTTTCATTGCTTTAGCATATGTACCTGGTTCTTTGACCTCCATCACTTTTGTCATGTAAGCATAATGCTTTGCAGAGTAGCCACTGTATGTCAACCTGTCAATAGGGTATCTGACCCTCTACGAGCATCTAAGCTGTGGTACACTACTCGATTCCCCTCTCTCATGAGGCGGAATATACCTGCTCTGCCTTGTGCCAAGTGTATAGACAGTCAGAATACCAAGTTTGTTGTCTAAAGTATCAGCAAACTCATAGCCAGAAGTCATTTTGCCAGGTGTCATCATACCAGATGCATCCTCAGTAGCTTTCTCTTTTCCTTTGCTGTCCAAGACATCATATCTCCCCCTCACTGACATAGTGGTGTCAATGGACGGTGAGCTCCTCAATCACACTGTCCATGGGGATACTATCTGACTACTAGGTCATGTCATAGCAGTGCTCTGTTGTAAATCAACTGTAGAGACATGAGTGGAAGGCATATCCGATGGCACTGCAACTGGTGATACATACCAAGAGCCCATCTCATCAAAGATAACATCCCTGCTCACCAAAGTCTCTTTGGTAGAGGGATCATAGCATTTGTATGCCTTCTTTTCCTGCAAATATCCAATGAAAACACACTTATGCACTTTGGGATCCAGCTTCTTCCTTTTCTCATCTGGAATATGCACATAAGCAAGATAGCCAAAGACTTTCATCTGACTTACATTCGGCTTATAGCCATACAGCTTCTCAAACGGTGTCATCTCATGAATACCTGTAGTGGGAGTCTTGTTCAGAATGTATACGACTGTCATAACAGCCTGTGCCCAATAGTAAAGCGGCATATTCTTTTCATTCATCATGGCCCTAGCAGCTTCCATCAGAACCCTGTTCTTTCTTTCAGCTACTCCGTTCTATTGCGGAGTGTAGCTGCAGGTTAGCTGCCTACGAATGCCATTTTCATCCAAGAAATCATCAAATTTATTTGATACATACTCCCCACCACTGTCAAATCTCAAGCAAGAGATGTAGCATTGAAACTCCTTCTCAACCTGTGCTTTAAATTGCTGAAAAACAGCAAAGACCTCATCTTTTGTTTTCAATATGTAAAGCTAGGTATAGCGACTGTAGTCGTCAATGAAAGATACATAATATCTGGAACCTCCCATAGATGCATTATGAGTTGGCCCCCAAACATCAGAGTGCAATAACTGCAATGGACGTGTACTCTGCCTTACATGACAAATGGCAATCTAGACTGCTTACCGAACTGGCAAGCATCGCATACATGACTAATATCTGAATATTGAAACTTGGGTAAACCTGTAACCATCTATTTTTCTGCATAATTTGCAGCCTTTACAAATTGACATGCCCCACTCTCTTGCGCCATATTTCCAAATACCTAACAGTGCCAGAACCATGGGCAAACATAGCTGAATTCAACTTTGGCAAAGAAGCATCAAGAGTAAACATTCTGCCATTCCTGTGACCACGAGCTATTAACTTGCAGCCATTGCCAAACTCTTCAATAAAGAAGCCATGCTTATTGAATCTAACCTGCAAGTTCTGCTCATCATCTAGCCGATAGACAATAAATTCTTCGTAATTGAAGGGACATGCAAGACATCATGCAAATTTTTCTTCCTGCCATCATGAACCACAAGAGACACTTTGCCTTTATGCTCAATGTTATGCTGCGTGTCATCACCTGTGCATACATAGCCATGCTTTTCAGCCACCATATCAGTGAACCAGTCACCATGAGGGGTCATGTGATTCGATCCCCTGAGTCAATGTACCACACTGCATCATTAGATGATTTTTAGTAGCCTTATCTTTGACATATTGCATGGCAAACAGTCTATCACCAGAGTCATCTGCCTGATTGGAGGTAGCATAGTATCCATGATGTTTGCCCTTCTGGTTTCCCTGCAACACCTGTCACTAAGTCTCAGTATCCCTTGCCTATCAGAAAGTTCTCCATGCGGAACTTCCATATTGCATAATTGTTGCTATCAAGATTTTCCCCCACAATCTGGGTTATGTTGTTAGTTCTATCTGCATTTGCCATTTTGTAGACACTGCCTGACTACCTGCAAACCAAGGTCTTCTTAACAGTTCAGTTTCAGCCCGCAACTGTTTATGACAGTTTTCTGTAATTAATTGTAGTAAAAAACCAGGGTATTGCAGCCCACTGACAACCCAAAACAGCCCACAAACAAGTGGCCTAACCTGTAGGTAAAATAGTCAATACATATGCTATGTATTTGCTTCAATTTAAACTCCTGCAACCTCACTGCCAGGGTACATACATGCAGTCTGAAAACTGTAATCTGTGAGTGACTAGCAGTGGTTTCAAGCCCAAAATTGAGTGGTGTATGATCCAAAATACACCTACACCTACAGCAATTCAGATGTTAACTCTGCATACGAGGTTCCAAACAAGTCAATCTGACACTTTATACATGTACTGCAGGTACAAAAGCATAGTAATGTGGCTGCACGTTTCAATCAACCAAAGACATTCAATCACAGTGCGTGTATTTCAGTCCAAGAACTCCAAATACATTCCATACATTCAGTACTTGATGACCAATTCAATATATGAGCATTCGGGTAACCACAAACAACCCATCTTTAAGGAGTCAAACCCATCTTGAAGGAACCAAGTCAGGAGATGCATCAACTGCTTGTAACTAGCCCATACATTGTTATTACATTTATTCTCTGCTCCAGATTTCAGTCTTTCAAGAGCATTCAATGCTCATCTCAGGCTGCATAGTAACTGCCAGACATATTTCAAGTCATACATCCGATTGACACCAACTAATGTAATGCAATGCTTCAGATGAAGACAATGCTTGTTGCCAACAGATTTTGACAATTTTTCAGCCAGTTTACACTTTCAGATCTGAGTATTTTCTTCAAGGAATTTCAGCTCAAAGGCATGAAGATAGATACATATGTCTTCCAGAGTGCATCTAGGCTTCAATGAAGTCCACAAAGCATGTCAGAGAGCTTCAAGCTCCAACCAAGATCAAATACAAGCTGCCCTATCACTGTTTACAGCTAGACTGCTCCTGTTTCAGATCTGTAGATCAGATCTGTAGCTCATAACTAAGCACACATCCAAGTATTAGTATGCCAAGACCTTCAACCACCTTTCAAGGTGTATATGCAAGATGTAGATTGCTTGATAAGCTCCCAATGCCTTGTTTTGCAGTCAGATATGTCTTCAGCCACAACAGGCGCAAACATGCAGACCTGTCTGGAGTATGCAGCAGCAGCATTTGATGACAATGATGATCATAGAGCACACTCTAGTGCTCAATGAGGCCCTGGGAGACTGCCCAACAAGCTATAGCAAGATCTTGCATAGATAGAATGCATAAACCCTGACACATACCTTGATAGAGTAACAATGGCAGCCTTTCTTCTTCATAGAGACACTCTGTCTTCAAGCTTCAAGTCTTCTTTTCCAGTGCATTCCACCAGTGAGCCCATTCATGGCTCTGATACCATGTTCGCTTTCATGGATGCAGATAGAGAGCAACACACAGAGTGAAGCAACATGCTTCCTCTCTCTTCTTCTCATTTACTGAAAGAACATAAGTCAAGTATTTACAAGTCACAAAGGACCATTCACACCAACCATAAAGACTAGAGTACCGACTTATTTAATATACCTGACTAATATAGCTAGACTAGTTGTGTCAAGCTCATGTCGGTCAAACACACATGAAAGAGCTTGATTTTCTAACAGAGGGAGTGTGAGAGTGTGAGGGAGTGAGTGTGTGTGAGCGTGAGGGATCAAGAGGGTGAAGCTCTTCACTATCTCCTCTTCTTCTTCTTCTCTTTCCTTCTCTCTTCTTGCGCACGTGGCTATGGAGGATGGAGCTTGGAGGTGGAGGAGGCTTGAGGATGCTTGAGCTAGCATCTAGGATCGTGGAGCTACCGGTGTGTGGAAGACAGGAGGCAACTCATATCGGCACTAAGGTAAGCTCACTACACTCGTAGGATCGACGGTGCATCGGCTAGGTGAGAGATAGCCATTAGAGCTCGCTTGGAACGCTTGAAATAATAAGCAGTCCGTGGGTCTTGGCAGTTGAGCAAAAGCTCCCACACTCACTCTTCTCTAGCTAGCTCAAGAATTGGGTTGTTTGGCATGGATACCTTTGTGGCTAGAGATCTTGCTATTGATGGATCTTGCAAAATTAGAGAATTTAGAAATGCCTTGCGACTGAGTGCATCGGAAACTACATTCTCCTTTCCAGGCCGGTGTTTAATTTCAAAATCATATTCTTCCATCACTTCAATCCATCGACGTTGCCTCATATTGAGATCATTCTGGGTAAAAATCTATTTAAGACTTTTATGATCCGTCACTAGGGTAAACTTGTTACCCAGCAAGTAGTGTCTCCAAAGTTTGAGAGCATGGATGACAGCTAACAGCTCCAGATCGTGGGTAGCATAGTTTCTTTCATGGCTCTTCAGTTTCCTCAAAGAGTATGCTACAGGATGACATTCTTGCATAAGCACACATCCTAAGGCAAGTGTGCTAGCATCAGTTACTTCAAACTCCTTACTAAGGTCCGAAAGTTTCAGGATGGGTGTTGATTCCAATCTTTTCTTTAGTTTGTCAAAGCTGGACTGTTCAGCAGCAGGTGACCATACAATTGATACTTGCTTCTTCAGTAGATCGATCAGAGGAGCTGCAATCAAGGCATAGTTTTTGATAAAGACCCTGTACCATCCTGTCAATCTAAGAAAACTACGTATTTCTTTGATAGTTTTTGGTAGTGGCCACTCCAAAACGTCTCTGACCTTGGCCAGATCTATTGAAATTCCTTCGGCTGATACAATGATGTTGAGTGTTGAAATGACCTATTTTTTGGTTGATTTTTATTGTTTTTGAGAGCTGAATGGTTGATTTTATGAGATGATTGATTCGTTTGGAAGTGGTTTGAGAGTGTTTTGGATAGATTGGAATGGTTTTATTAAGCTCATGATGTTTATTAGTAGAGATGTGAAGTTCTGATGATGTTCTGATATGTTCTGATAGCTTCTGTTTTGTTCTGTTTTCTCTCTGTATGGAGGGATGGAGTATTGATTGATAGGGTTTGAGATTGTTTGAAAGCTTATTGAGTTATTTTTGATGGTTTGGAATGGTTTGGGTATGAGTTATGTGGTTCTGATGCTTTCTGTTGACCTTCTGTAACTCTCTGATGAGCTTCTGTGAGCTTCTGTAGACCTTTTGTATGCTTCTGTATGTGTTATGTTGGATGAGAGTGTAGCTTGGGAAAGTTTTCTAGCCTTGGAAAGAGGTAAATACAAGTTCAAAAGAGCTAAAAGAAGTGAAAGAAGTAGCTGTTGAAGACTGAAGTAAAGATTGGAGTGAAGTGACAGTGGTGAGCTATAAAAGGACACTGTAGTGGCTTTGGTGCCTCTTCATATCAGACACACCTCTTAGGAGGGGTATCCACGACCTAAGAAGGATTATTTTGGGTGATTATGAGATATTGTAGTGAGGATATGATGTACTATTGATGGAGAGAGAGAGAGAGAGTCAGAAATAGCCAATTCTACTAAAACAGAGTGATTGTATATGAGAGATTGAGAGAGAAGACTATGAAGATATTGAAGATGAATAATATGTGATGTATTTCCATTCAAAGATGGTGTATTCCTTTGCTTTCTTTGTTATATCGATGGATTTTGTGAAGATATTGAAGAATATGGTTGATTCTATCAAATCCGTGGGAGATCTACATGATGCTGCATGAAGATTTGTTGTGCCTGGTGTTCTTTTCTTCATTGTGATCATATAAACCCTAATAAAAAAGCTTGTTGATGCTACAAGATAGATTTTCTTGCAAGAGAATTCCCTTTTCTTTGGTGTTCCTCTTGGGGCTCCATGTTTTTTGTGCGTAGCTGGGGAAACTTGCCATCAACAAGCACCAGAAGAGGCTAAAAATGAAGGAAATGGCATTGCCAAGAAGAGAAAAATTCAATGGATGTTTGTAAAGTTCCTTCTTCCACTGAAGAGTTATAATTTCTCATAATCAAAGCCACTTTCCACAAGAAGTTCATCCCACAATGGCGGAAACATATCACCATCATGATGCATGCTCTATGTGGTGGACAATTTCCTCTTCCTGTTGAAGCAGCAGAAACTTGCATCTTAGTGGCAAACTATTTGGGAACAAACTGAAGAGTAGAAACGGAGAGAATGACCATCCATGGAAGATTTGGAATTCATTGAGAAGTTTTCAGACATCATCAAGTGGGAGATTGTGAAGAATCTTCAGGAGTCATGGTCTGTAGAGGTTCACGAAGACAAGAAGGAAAAAAGTTGGAATTTGTTCGTGGATACTCAACAGCAAGATACATGGGATGCTTGGTGCACTGATAATCTTCTGTTTGTTCAATTAGCAACCCACTAGAATTTGGTAGACAGAGTGTTCTTTATAACATACACTGTTGAAACCATCAGAAGCTGGCATTACTATGATGATGGCACCACCACAATGCTTAGACGTATGCATTTTGACACCTTCAGAACCGAATACCTTCCTCTGTGCAGTGGCATGAAAGCAGAATTCAGGGACGTTGAAAAGGAAGAAGTAGAAGAAATGTTGGCAAGAGAGTCCTCCAAAGACTGAAGCCTTCTGCTATCCCTCTGTGGAGCACTAACAACATAGTGGGGCCAACCCCCTAATGAATGACGCAATAAAAAGGCAAGCGTTAGAACAAGTCCAGAGGTACGTGAGAAGAGAGAAAGCAAAAATCAAAGCTGAGAACGAGCTCGCAACAGAAGCCGCCTTTGACGCCCTTGCAGAACTCTTTACAGAAGTCCCAATGGCACATCAAGCCCTTCCTCCTCGTGTTGGAGGTCCACTTCCAAGCCAGATCCATCCTGGAAATATTGATGACAGGCCAGCGAATGTAGTTCCATTTCCAGTTTTTAAGGGAGAGTACAATGAAGACCCTAATCTTCATGTAGCAGAGTTTATGGTAGCATGTATGGCTAACAATGCCAGAACCCCTGAGCATTGGTTAGCAATATTCCCCGCCACTTTCAAGGGCGCGGCGTTTCAGTGGTATGAGAGACAAGCAGCAGGAACTTTTGGCACATGGGACGGCCTTCCTCACTAAATTCAGGCGTGAAGGTTTTGAAGAGCGGATGCGAGAGGAATTTATGAATTTAAGTCAGTCCTCTGGAGAAAGAGTAGAAGCTTGTGTCTCACGAATGGAATCCATCCTGAAGAGATGGACTAACCATAATATAGATGATGGCATTCAGAAGGGGGTGTTTCTCAAAGGATTACAACCAGAAGTCCGTAAGTTTGTGGAGCTGCAAAGACCAGCCACACTGCAAGCTGCAACAGAAGGTGCAAGACTGTACGATGAAGTGGAAGCTAGATTGGCGATGAATCCAGGAAGAGGAGTCCTACCTCCTCTGATGCCAGGAATGATGTACCCACCAAATGCAGTCCCAGGGACAGTCCCTTATCCCTACCCACAGATGTCCCCAGTATCATAGTACAGTGCACCAAATCCACAGTGGCCACAATCAATGCCTCAAATGATGGTTCAACCACAACAACAATGGTCCCAAACAATTCCCCCAATGCCAAATCAGCAGCAATAGTGGAACCCTACCAATTGGAGCCAACAGCCAACAGTTCAAATAGGAGCTCTGAATCAGAATCAGAACAGAGACCCCTCAGCACCAGCTCAACGTGTTTATGCAGTGATTACAGAGACTCCTCAAAACCCTACTGCTAGTGCCTCAGGAGGAGAAAGCTTGAAGGATTATTTATCCAACTCAGTTGCAAATATCAAAAAGGAGTTGATGGATGTGATTACAGAGCAGCTACAGACACTGAAAGTGAATACCGCCAACATATCCAATGTGGCAGGAGCAGGAAGCGATGTGATGTGGTCAAATACTTGGTGTGGTAAGTGTCATCAAGCAGGCCATTTAGCCACTGAATGTACACGAAAGCCAACAGTCCCTGGAGTTTTCTGTTCCTACTGTTTGCGGAAGAACCATACAGAGGATATTTGCTCTCTGAAGGAGATGCATGATAGGAGAAGGAAGGAAGAAGATGCAAGATTCAACTTGCTGGAATCCAAAATGACAACACAGGATATTGGACACAAGATTTCCATCCCTAAGTTACAGAGGAAGACAGTCTGGCGGTGGTCAGAGATCAGAAGTGGAGTGTTACATATGCGGAGAAAAGGGACACATTTCACCAAATTGTCCAAATCCCAGAAGGTCAGTGGATTACAAGCCCTTATGCAGTCGATGCAAAGGAGAAGGCCACACTGCAAAAGACTGTCTAAGCCTAGCCCCAGTGAAAAACAGTGCTACTGATAATCCGGCCAAGGCCCAAGAGCCTACCTCCAATTTAGTGGAATTGGAAGTTGCTGCCATCACGCGTGCAAAGAAGAAGGAACCACCTATCCAGAAAGAAAATAATCCTCCTGCCAAAACAGTGAAGTTCAATCTTCCACCAGAAGAACAGAACAGAACAGAGCCTTACAGTGCATACAGAGCACTACAGTGCCACAGAGAGTCACAGAGATAGTTCCATAGACAGGACCACAGGTCCAGGAGATAGAAGAGGAGGAAGTGCCACAAGTGGCAGAAGAAGTCCCCATGATGCCCCTGTTGGAAGAAAAAAGGAAAATAAAAATGGGTGTTGCCCCATTTCCTAACCGGTTAGAGAAGCCAGTGGATCCTATTAAGGAATACGATCTGGTCAGAGATCTAGATACCTTTAAACTAAACCTCACATTCTGACAATTATTGATGTTGTCTCCCAGTTGCCGAAAAAGGTTCAAAAGTATACTGACAAGAAGACGTGGATTAAGGATTGCTCCCTTAATAGCAACAAAGTCCAACAAATCTCCAGAGCCTGTAAAAGAAGTGGATGTGGCTAACGCCTTCCTAGATCCGGGTACCCTAGAGACTGGTGTGTGGATAGAAGACTGCTTCATTACAAATGCACTGATTGATGGTGGTTCATCAGTGAACATTATGACGGATGTGAAAATGAAGGATCTAGGCCTACAAGGTGTGCAACCAACCCAATGGCTCATCAAACTGGCAGATCAGAGCAGAATCAAGCCTTTGGGCATTCTCCCATATGTGAAGACTACAGTAGCCGGACACGATTATTGGCTAACCTATCTGGTGGTGAAGCCAAACTCTTATGGTACATCCTACCCTCTGTTACTGGGCAGACCATGGCTTTTTAAAGCTAGAGCAAGGACGGATTAGTTCAAAGGAACCTTGACCTTGGGTAGAGGACCTAATAAAGTGGTGCTGAAGCTATATGGTTCTCAAAAAGGACATGGATCCACCTCCTTGGAATTATCTTCTGGCTCCCCTAATGAGGCTACAGATGGAACATCAGCAGACGAAGATGTTGTCAAACAGATCCTTCCCAAGAAAACAGTGGCACGTTCCTTAGCAGTGGATACTATAAGCCGACTCCCAAACGATGCAAAGTCCCTGTCAATGGGAGAATACTTCCTGCCTGAACCAGGAACGATTTCCAAAATCACTTCTGACAGTGAGATAGAAGCACGGATGTACTGCTCTCCCTGTTACATGGCCATAGCAGAGCCAGAGACAGAGGCAAAAGACGAAACAGAGAACTTGTTCTTCTCTTATAGAGCTCCTACAGAGCCGGAGACAGAGGCAGAAGACGAAACAAAGAACCTATTCTTCTCCTACAGAGCTCCTACTGTTAGAAATGCGGGATCTAGAGCATGGCAATAACCGGAAGCTATGGAGGATGAAGAAATAAGTGTAGACTCATGATGGAAAGGACACTGTTTGTTACACAAGTGAATTAGGTTCCAAGATTGAGACTTGGACTCATAAACACAATCTTGTGTATGTGGACAATGACATTGACACTTTACTGAAATGAAAAGAGTACTATCATTGCATTAAGAAAGGAAGCAAGTACAATGCTTTATAGGAAAGTAGGAAACTGCAGTAGGCACCATTGTGCATATGGGATAAGTTAGCCTGCATGTCCTTGACCCTGAGACTCCATACAAAGAGGCTGTTTGAGTGTGATTGCTGATTCTCAACACCCCTCCTCAATCACAACTAGGAAAGGCACAAAGTGTGTAGAGGCTGTAATGAGAACCACCTGCAAAGTGTGGGCATACCACAGACATGGCAAAACACCAGAGGCTGTTGCAGAAAAAAGCTAAGTGTGGGTACCATAAACATGGTGGACATCCAGAGGCTGTAACAGGGGCCTCACAAAGTGTACAGGGACTGTAATGCCAAGTTACATAAGGAGTTTACAAAGCTTATGGCAGGAAACATTAGGGCAAGGAAAAATACAAGGCTATTAAAACAGTCTATCAGAATTATGAGAGTACAAGGACTGATGAGTCTTGTCCTTCCGATCCTGGTGATCTTCATCTTCTTCTTCCTTTGCTTCATTTTCTTCTTCTTCTTTGACTGCGACTAGATAGGCCTTTTGGGATCTCTTTCTTGCGTGGTAGAACTTCTCGGTGTGTCCGGTCCTTTTGCAGAAGTCACAAAAGAGCTGATCTTTCTTGCCTTTGTACCTGTTGCCAACATATAATGCATGCTCATCTCTAGAGGTACTTGGTTCTTCTTTAGTTTTTAGCTTCTTTTCTTCTTCTAACAGTGATGCCTGGATATCAACAAGTTCAGGATTTGGCATGTTGATTAAAGTTGTTGATACGTTATTATATTCAGGAGGCAAGCTCTTAAGTAGAACACCGATGCAAACATCTTCATCCATTTTAATGTTTATTCCTGCAAGTTGGGTTAGGAGTCCTTCCATGTAATTGAGATGTGTGGCAAGTGATGTGCTGGACTTCATTTCAAGCCTGAAGAATTCAATCAGGAGACCATACTTTGATGATTTAGATTGTGCACCGAACAGGGTGTCAAGTCTTTTCCATGTATCCTGTGAGGTCTCACAGTTATCCACATGATGGATATAACTGTCGTCTAGCTCCAATTTGATAATGGCCTGGGCTCTGTCATCATTCTTTTGCCAAGTAGTTGCAAGGTCCGTGTCCCGAGGTTTCTTCTCTTTGCCATTTGTGATGGCCCAGAGACCCTTCTTCATCAGGATGAGCTTGATGCGGGTTTGCCAAGTGTGGAATCCGACTCCTTTGAATCGAGCATTTGGAGAGTCTTTGCCCATGTTAGATTTACGGGAACAGTAGCAAATCAACTTCAGACTTTATTAGATTTGAGCAACAGAAGAATTGATTGAGAGACACAAGTGCTAAAAAGCACTAACTGAGTGTCAATGAATACCAAATCTGCAAAAAGTCTTTTACTCCAAGTGATCTTCCCCTTCTTGATTTGATGCTGATGCCTTCAGATCTGAGTGACAGTACTTTAACGAACTTCAGAGAGTATTGCTCAGTGATTAAAATCACTGTTGATAACTTCAGTGAGAGAAACAGTGAAAAATGTCAAGATTTTGAAGCTTTTGGCTATGGTGGAATTAGGGTTTCTGAGACAGGGGCCTGGTTTTTTGCTGATTGCAGGAGCTACAGTGCATCATTTTCAAAACTTTTTACATATCTAGGAAGCTTATGTCATGGGCTACCAAAGCCCCATGGAGATTGTCAACATCGTGGTCAGTATGCAGCGCGCAGGTGCCGCGATCAGAATCGGCGCAGATCTGGACAGCGAGGTCGAATTTCTGCAATGCTGGAACCAGGGAGCATCAATGTCATCGATTATTGTACCAAGATGAAGCGCCTTGAGCAGAGGAACAACTCTCCAGAAGAAATCGTGGGCTGAAATGGCCTGGTTGAAGAGTTATGGAAGCTCCAAGCAAGGTAGGTCCTGTCTGGCTATGGCAAACATAGAACAGAGATTGGGGATTTTCACAATGCTGAGCTCCAGATGGTCCAATGTCCTGGATTGATGTGATATAGGGAAGCTTTACGAGTTGGGGAATACTTTTCCAGAAGGAAGCTCCAAGAGATTTGACCTGTGGAGTGAGATATAAGCAGTTCAATCTGACAGGGTGCTGCTGGTTATGGCTGCCATGGAAGCTTCAGTGAGAGTAGAGTTGAGAAAAGAAGTCATACACTGACACTGAGCTGGATGGAGGTTCAGAGGAATCAAGAGAGGCTGGAGAAGAAATGCCATGCCCAACTGTGCTCGGATACCATGTTAGAAATGCGGGATCTAGAGCATGGCAATAACCGGAAGCTATGGAGGATGAAGAAATAAGTGTAGACTCATGATGGAAAGGACACTGTTTGTTACACAAGTGAATTAGGTTCCAAGATTGAGACTTGGACTCATAAACACAATCTTGTGTATGTGGACAATGACATTGACACTTTACTGAAATGAAAAGAGTACTATCATTGCATTAAGAAAGGAAGCAAGTACAATGCTTTATAGGAAAGTAGGAAACTGCAGTAGGCACCATTGTGCATATGGGATAAGTTAGCCTGCATGTCCTTGACCCTGAGACTCCATACAAAGAGGCTGTTTGAGTGTGATTGCTGATTCTCAACACCTACAGAGACAGAGACAGAGACAGAGACAGAGACAGAGCCAGAGACAGAGACAGAGATAGAAATAGGAGAGGAAGGAGATGATATGGAAGAAGAAGGTTATGAAAGCGAGATGGAAGAGTCTATCCCACCTGAAGAGGTTATATATGAAGAAGAAGTTCCAGAAGCATCAGAAGTAGACGAGCTCATGCTGTGGGACAGAATGGCAATGGTACCATTTGGTCTGGTAAATGGATCTTCTCATATGCAAAATCTTTATAAGAAATGGTTAAAGAAGACCAAGCCATCTTTCAGCAGTGGCTCTTGCCGTCCGCAACCATCCTTGCCAAAGAAAGATGAAGATGATGCACCGTGCCAACAAGCACCAGTCTCACGATTCCAACAGGCATCAGAGGGTCCCTGTTATGTGACGTTCCTGGACGTGTCATCAGAAGATGAGTCTTCAAGCCAAGAGGTAACTAATCGTGAAACCAAACCCGAAACGGCTCTGATCCCATTTCAACATCTCAAGGAGCAACCTAAGTCTCCACCAAAAGAAGAAGTTGGTTCTAGTGGGATATCAGATGAGGACACCACCCCCTTGAAGGAGTCGGATCTGTATCCAGAAGCAGTTCGTGGGACCTTCATCCGTGAAGTAGAAGGTGAAAGGCAGTTAACTTTTGTGGATGTAGATGGCACTAAACGCCACTTGAAGTTGGGTAGCAGTCTACCAGAGGAGGAGTTGTCAACTTTGTACAACTTGTTGAAAGAGAATTTGGACATGTTTGCGTGGTCCTACAAAGACCTAAAGGGGATTAATCCTACAATATGTCAGCATTATATTGATTTGGAGCATGATGCCAAGCCAGTACGGCAATGATAGAGGCGAATGAACCGGAATTATTCCACATTGGTGAAAGCAGAGCTGCTGAAGCTTCTGGAAGTCGAGTTCATCTATCCAGTGGCAAATAGTGAATGGGTTTCACCCATCATGGTTGTACCCAAGAAGAATGGCAAGCTTCGTATATGTGTGGATTCTCGCAAGTTGAATTCCAAGACCAAGAAGGATCACTTTCCGATCCCTTTCACAGACCAACTGTTGGACACAGTGGCAGGACATGAGCTTTATTCCCTCTTGGATGGATTCAGTGGATACAACCAAGTGCAGATAGCAGAAGAAGACCAATCCAAAACAACCTTCACCACAGAATGGGGGACCTACGCTTACCGAGTGATGCCGTTTGGGCTCTGCAATGCCCCTGCTACCTTCTAGCGAGTCATGATGGCCGCATTCCAAAATCATCTGCATGGCTTTATTGAGGTATATTTGGATGACTTCTGTGTCTATAGTTTGATCCGTGAACACTGGGGACACCTGGAACAATGCTTTGACCGATGCCGGGAGTATGGGATTTCCCTCAACCCCGACAAATGCATCTTTGGGGTCTCTTCTGGAGTTCTGTTGGGCCACATCATCTCTGCACAAGGGATATCAACAGACCCTGCAAAGATCGAAAAGATTGCAGCTTTGACAGCACCCACCAACCTCAAACAGTTGAGGGGATTCCTAGGCCATGTGGGTTACTACAGAAGGTTCATAGCCCATTTTGCAACAAAGGCAACCTCCTTGCACAAGCTTCTGAGGAAAGATGCAGAGTTTATTTGGACGGAAGAATGTGACAAAGCCTTCAACACTCTGAAGCAGTGTGTGATTGAGGCACCCATTCTGCAACCTCCTGATTGGACGAAGGAGTTTCATGTACACATTGATGCATCTATTGAAGGCTTAGGCACAGTTCTCTGCCAAAAGGGCTCCTCGAAGCTGGATCAACCCATCTATTACGCAAGCTGAAAAATCACTAATAGGGAACGGAACTACCCAGTGACAGAGCTGGAGTGCTTGGCAATGGTGTTTGCCCTAGAAAAGTTTCGCCACTACCTCCTATCTACCCGCTTTAAATTTTATGTGGATCACGAGGCCCTGTCCTTCCTGATGAACAAAGCAGATGTGAAAGGACGAATGATGAAATGGCTCCTTCTATTCCAGGAGTTTGACTTTGAGGTAATTACCAAACCTGGTCGTTCCCATGTTCTGGCTGATCATCTGTCGTGTATCCCACAACCTGCAGACGAGGAGCAGGATGATCCAGACCTACCTGATGCTTCCCTATTCTTGGTAGAAACTGTAACCCCCTGGTATGCAGACATTGCCAATCTGCTGGCAACCCAATAGTACCCTCCTGGTATTTCTAGTCGGGAAAGGAAGAAGCTTATGTTAGAATCAGCCCCTACACCCTGCTAGGCGGTGCATTGTACAAGAAAGGCAAAGATGAAATGCTTAGAAGATGTGTTGTAGGAGATGAGATTGGGATTGTTCTGAAGGCTTTCCATGACGAGCCATGTGGGGGCCACTTTGCAGGAGAAGCCACAGCCCGCAAGACTCTGCTAGCAGGATAGTGGTGGCCGACCCTCCATAAGGATGCTTATGATTACTGTAAAAGATGTGATGCTTGTCAGAGAATGGGGAAACCTACCAAGACAAGTGCCATGCCACTGCAACCCATTCTTCCCCTACAGCCTTTTGAGAAGTGGGGCATTGACTTCATAGGCCCAATCGATCCTCCCACCAGAAGGAAGCAGAACCGATACATCCTCGTATGTACGGATTATGTCACAAAGTGGTGTGAAGCTAAAGCCCTAAAGCGGGACGATGGTAACAGCGTGGCCCTGTTCATGTACGAGAATATCATCACCCGTTTTGGCAGTCCCTTAGAGCTGGTCAGTGAGACAGAGGCACTCATTTCATTAATAAAATCATGGAAGAGTTGACAGAGCTGTATAAGATCCGCCATCACAAGTCCACTCCTTATTATCCCAGAGCGAATGGCCAAGTCGAAGTCACGAATCGCATCCTCTACTCGATCTTGACAAGAACAATTGCCGCACATCATCGTGATTGGGATGATCGACTTACAGAGGCCCTCTAGGCGTACAGAACCTCCTATAAAGTAGCAATAGGACAGACACCCTTCTAGCTGGTGTATGGTACAGAAGCTGTTTTCCCTGTTGAATTGGAATTGCCCTCTTTGCAAGTGGCTATCAAAGAGCGTTTGGGGGATGATGATTCATTGCAACACCGTCTCCTGCACCTAGAATGTTTGGACGAAACTCGCAGGATGGCTCTACAGTGCATGGAAGCCATGCAAGCTCGACGTAAGGCTTACCATGACAGCTTCATCAAGCGCAAGGAGTTCAAAGAAGGTGATTTGGTCCTAGCCTATAATTCACGATTTGGCAAGTTTCCTGGCAAGCTCCAACAGTGGTGGATGGGCCCATATAAGGTACTTGCTGTCAACCCTAATGGCTCTATCCAAGTGCAGACCATTGATGCCTCTGATGATCCCTTCCTGATCAATGGATATCGCCTGAAGAAGTACTTCCCTCCTTGGGGATCTTGACAATCACGGTCACCTGATCCTTTCTCTCGTTGGTGTGGCACTATCACTCTTATGATGCTACTTCTGATAGCTGTTCTTCAGCCACTCCTGATGAGGTGGACGCAACCCTCTATCCCCTCAACCCCACCTTCCAGCCCTGATCTCTTATCCTCTATTTTCCACCAGTGGCAGTGGCGAGGTGGGTTTTGACAAATGATATTTCCACCATTCCCTTTCTTAATTCGAAACGAAAGAAGAAAAAAGAAAAAGAAAAAAATATACATATCGGTCATGGGAGAAAAGGACTTCGGTCCCTGTCATGCCGACCTATTCTTCGAGAAAAGGTGGAGACACCCTCGGGAATAGGAGAGAGAAAAAACAAACAACAACAAAAAGAAAAGAAAAGAAAAGAAAAAAAACTGTTATGGGAGAAAAGGAAGCAATTCCTTGTCATAGTAGGCCTCACTCCAAGAACAGGTGGCAAACACCCTTGGGCAGGAAGCTGGCTATGGAAAAGGTGGCAACACCCAGCAGTCCAGAAAGTGGATTCATCAATTGATATCCCCAGGATCTAGTTCTGAAGCTGCCTCCCTTGGTACGATGTGTCCTGTGTCTCTCTGCAGAGTGTCTAACTGTCCTCTAGCAAACGCCATGTTCCTATCCAACACAACATTCGATTTGATGGCTGCCTCCTTGGGTACACCTCTTCAACAACTGACGACGCGATCTTCATCGACAAACAATTGAGTGATGTGAGCTTTCATCCTAACCGGATGGGGAAGTGAGTATGATTGCTCTCTGTAACTATCAACAGAGTGTGAGACAGAGGGTGGGGCGAGTGACCAGTCTTTCCTTTCAAATCAAATGAGAGGTGAGAAGTGTGAATGAAGTGTTGCACGTACGGGACGGGCCTCTCAATGCACAAAGCACAATTTGTTTTTGTGCACTGCATTATAAGGCTCCCTGGCCTTTCTTCTCGCATCGTATGCCGGCATAGGGCGGGATGCACAATTGCACCATCAAATGCGCACAAGGCATACAACCTCTGCACAAGTGACCATGAGGATTACATCAATGGGTTTCAGGACATGGTTGCCCTCTGTATCTTTCAGCAGAGCGTGAGACAGAGGGTGGGCTGAGTGTGATTGGAGTTTCTTCAATCAATTATCGAGAGGTAAGATTGAGGGACGTTACGACACTTGGAGTCAGGTATGTTCCCGTTTCCCTATGCACCCACGGGATGGGTCTCTGTCATCAACACAGGACACGTCACCCTGTTCTATACACTGCACTGTAAGGCTCCCTTGCCTTCCTCCTTGCACTTATGCCCGATGGGTTGGACGCACTAATGCACCATCAACTGTGCACCCTGGCATACTCCTTCTGCACCATTCCCTTGTCGATTCCTAAACCGCGTATGAGATATGGATTTCAATCATTATTCCTCGAGTGATATTAGTCATGGGGCGAGTGACTGTTCTTTCATTCCATTTGAGTGATTGTGAGTTGAGTGCAATATCCCTCGCCATCGATGAATTTGCTGCGATTCCTTCAACCAACTACCTCCCTAGGTGTTGCCACGTGGTCCCTGCCATGAAGGATGTGTGCTGAGAAGATGTCTTGGTACCTCCTGCAACAGTCGACAACGACACCGGACGTGCCATCAACAATCAACCTTGATTCTCTACAATATGGGCCAAGTTTTTCTAACCCTACAACTTTTGTTTCTCAGTGACGTTCATGTTTTAAGTGTGGGGACGTTAGTGGATGGTCTGTGGTGTGGTATTAGGTCCCTGTTGCTCGGTTAACCCTGTCCGTTAAGGTCTTAAGTGTGGGGACGCGTCCCTGTGCGTCTACATTGCATACCCCTCTGCATATGCCTCAACCTGCTAATGCCTCTATGCCATGACTTGCTTTTAACATGATGGGGTCCCTTCCCCACCCACCCGTCCACTGTCACCCCTCCCTTGGGGCTGTTCCTCCTCTATTTTTCTTTTTCCCTGATTTTGCTGGTTTTCCATGTGAACGCACCCTACGTTCAGCGGACTTTCAATCCGACTTTATAAACCTGTTCCTCCCTTTGAACTGACCATTTTTCATTTTTACCTACCCCTGTTCCGGTGCCCGGTTCTCAAGTTATTAATTTTTGAAGCCTTTTGCGCACATTAGACGGTTTTCCATGTGAACGCGCTTTGCTTGCTTCGGAACCGTGATCTGACATCATAGCCCTGACACCACATTTTTCCCTGACATTTTTCCTTTTTACTCCGTGTCCTTCCGATTGACGGTTTGTCTAATATTAATTTTTGCGGTTTTTTAAGACTTTTTCGTGCGTCTTTTTGACATTTTTCCATGTGAACCTGCCCTGTTTCCATCGGATTTTCAATTTGATTTGACAGTCGTGTCCATCACACCTTCCCCCACCTTTTTCCTTTTTCCTCCACCCTCTTTCGCCTTCTGGATTTATTATTATTAATTTTTCAATGTGTTTTCGGGTGTATTTTTGGTGTTTTTCACATGTGACCCCGTCATACATCCACCGGAACTGCGTTCTAACATGACAACCCTGTGCCACCCCTTCCTGCGGACATTTTTCCTTTTTACTGCATGACATTCCAGCCAGCGGTTCGTTCAATATTAATTTTGGATTCCATTTTCGGGTCTATTTTTTGGGTTTTTCCCACGTGAACGCGTCTTATCTCAGTCGGAACTATGTTTTGATGTGATAGGATTGTCAGGCACATCTTTCTGCACATTTTTCCTTTTTCTTGCACCTCGTTCTGATGCCCGGATCTTCTGATATTAATTTTTAATTGCGTTTTTTGACCCATTTTTTGCGTTTTTTGCATGTGAACGCCTTGTCTTTCCCTTGGAACTCCCGTTGCACATTTTCCCTGTCTTCCCCCTGTCATCCTACCCACTTTTTGTTTTTACAACATTTCGTTTTGATGCCCGGATTGGGAGATATTCGTTTTTCTTTATTTTTACGTGTTTTCGCACGACTTGTCCCGCGCGTGAACGCGCCCGTTTTAGATTTTACGCATCTCCACACGCCCCGGTCGCGTCCGCGTGCCCCATACTGCCATCTCGGCGCTATTTCGATCCCGTCACGACAAATTTTTTTACCCCGCCCCGCGCACGCGCGCGGCACGTGGGTACGCCTTTCCTTTATGGCCCGCCCATCCCATTCTCTCCCTTGGGCACCCCCACGGGCACCCTTTCCCCCCATCTACACCCTTTTTCCTACCCCTACCCTTCCCCCGTGGGGCCCCGCCCATTCCCCTATGCCCACCCCCCACCCATCACCCCCTATGGGCTCCCGCCCATTCCCCTATGCCCACCCCCCGCCCATCACCCCCTATGGGCACCCCGCCCATTCCCCTATAGGCACCCCCCCACCCTCCGGGCACCCTCCCCTATCCCCCCCACCCCCTGGGCACCCTTTCCCCCACCCCTCGGGCACCCTCCCCTATCCCCCCCCACCCCCCGGGCACCCTTTCACTTCCCCCCACCCCCACCCTTCTCTCTCCCCGACCCCTTCCCCCCCCAACTACCTCTCTCCCTCTCCCTTCTCCCTGAGTGCTTCTCCCCCCCTCCATCTCCCTCACCATTCCTATTCCTCCTCTTCCTCTCCATCTCCCCCTCCTTCACGTTCCTCTACCTTCTCATTTCCCTCCCTCTTCCTCTTCTCCTCCCTCCTCTTCTCCATAGCGCCCTCCCTCCCCTGTCCTTCGCCCCTGCCCTAGTCGTGCTCGCTGCTGCTGCCGCCCTATGCCGCTAACGTGACGCCCTGTGCCGCCTGCCGATTCGCGCCCTCCCTGTCCCGCCGACGGCCGCCGAGCGCCTCCTCTCCACCACGCCGCCCTGTTCGCCGCCTTCGCCTCGTGGTCCTTCCCTGCCCCGCCTTCGTCCCGCCACGGTGCCTGCTGCAGCCGCCTCCCGCGCCTCTGCTGCAGCCGCCGTCTGCGCCTCTGTCTGCCGCCGTGATGCCCGTTGCCGGCTCCTTTCCCCCAGGTACCCCTGCCTGTCCACCACGTGCCCTGTCCTCCACGTGCCACATTCCTCCCACCCCCCTGCAAGCCTCCCTTCCCCCCCAGGACCAACCCTCCTCTCCCAATCACACACAACCCACCCTGCAAGCCCCCTTTCCCCCCCAAGGCACACCCACACCCACCACCCCCACCCAACCCCCCAGTCACAAACCCCACCACCCCCCTTTCTAAGCCTTTGTTCCCCCCCCCCCCCCCCCAGTTCAATACCACCATCCCACCCCCCTGTAAGCCCCCCGTCCCGCAGACCCGCAGAACCCCACCACACCTGTCCCACCCGCAGAAAACCCCCCTCCAAACCCCTGTTCCCCCTCGAGACACGGACCCACCCGCGGAAACCACCCGAGACACAAGCGGCAACCCACCGAAACCTACCGTCCCATGCAGCAACTTGCAACCCCCATTCTCAGTCCACTATCACCCGCAAAGGTGTGCGTACGCGCACGTGGTTGTTCGTGTGATTGTGATTGTTTGTGTGGGTACGGTAGACTGTTAGCGGATGTTCACGCGTAGGGACGCGCGTTAGCTGGTCCGTGAGGTGGCGTGCAGCCGACTGTTCACACGCAGCTGATACGCAGTCTATTTCTGGGTATATTCCCGGATTTTTAATTCCAAAACCCGCAAACCTTCAAAATACATTGAAAAATAAAAAAAATCATTAAAAACACTTAAAATTCAACAAAAATTACAGAAAAACCTTGAAAATTTTCCAATCTTTCTACAGTAAATTGCCATATTTTTCTAAACTGAAAATTTCAGGGAAATTTTTTTTCAGAACACTTTAAAATTAAATATTCTTTTAAAAATACCCAAAAAATAAAAAAATCATTAAAAATGGTGAAATTTTACAATTTAATTGCACAAAAATTTCTAAATATTCCATTAACTTTTTTGCTTATTTTTGGAAGATTTTCTAAGCTAAAAATGATGTTATTTTATTCCATGATTATTTTATGGTAAAAATACTTCATTAAATGCTAAATTCATTAAAAATCCTCTTTAATTCAAAACACAAACTGAAAATTCTAGAAAAATCCAGATACCTTGGTTCTTTTTGGATTGCTGACGTATATTTTGGGATTGAGAAGTGCGCATTCATTGCATTCACATACATCCACTTCCAGGTATTTTTTTCCCTTTTATATATATTTTTTTCGCTACCCCAAAATCCACAATTAATTTTTAAAATAAACCCTAAACACCACCATGGCACGCGCATTCGCGCTAAACACACCATTTTATACTAAAAATTAACGCGACGTTCACTTAGCACACGCGCTATGTGCGCTTAAGAGATACTTTAATATTTTTAATTAAAAATGAACCAGCCGTCACAAAAGCACGCGCTAGCAAAAAAGCACTCCACATCACCTTAATTTTTAATAAATGAATTTGCATTTAGAGACCCAGTTTGGGTATCGAAGTCCAGGATTCGGATTAATGCATCGCTTTAACCTAATAATTGGTAATTAAAATTTTAAGAAGGAACCGCCATTTTCTTGATAAGGTTTATCACTTAATAAAAATTCACCCATTTCTTAATAATTTATTAAAATGAACATTTCATTAAATTAATTCCCCCTCACTGTACTTATTTCCAATTTTTAATGAACTCGTTTCGTGGGATGGGTACCCGAAGTCTTCGGAGTTGTCTCCATGGTCAAACCTGATTATCAAAGTTGTGGTCTTGATATGTGTGGGTTGTTGTTATGTTTTGGTTCAGTTTCTTTGTTACGGTTAAGGGTACGGTGTGTAGTTTTTTTTTCTTTATTTGCCTGATACGAGGATTTGGGTGTTTGCATGTTGCATAGCATGAAGCTTTCGGTCACATATGTGTAGAGGTCATGTCGAATTTTTTCTAGGCTGTGGTTTGCTTGGGGATAGTTGGTCGAGTCACGTTTTACCGCCTTGGTTGATATCTTATCCTTGGTTTTTGTCTGTTGCTTTGCAGGCATTCTCCTTGTTTGTCTGTGTTTGTGGTGTGTGTGTAACCATCTGAATGGCGCCCTCTCGTACTCCTCCCCCGATTCAGTATGTTCCTTTGGCTGTCCATGATTATTCTTTGTTACTGGATTTGGACGTTGTTGCTAAAGCGGGCTTGTCCAAGTTCGTGAGCCTGTCTTTCCCCCTACTTCCAGATGATCCTTCCCTTTGTGATGAGTTTATAACCTCTTACAGCAAGAGGTCTGGTCCAGTCCGTGGTACAGCAGTTCTTCTGACACCGAAGAGTCTAGGCAAGGGTCTTGGTCTGCCATATCATGGGGAATCTGTCCCTGCTGCCAGACAGTTGTTTACCAATGATGATATTTTGAAGCTGTTGCAGAAGCAGACTCAAGATGTTCTTGATCCGAAGAAGGTCATTACCAAGTCAGGAGTGGGTGCTTCCATGATTTCCAATCCCTTATGGAAACAGATATGCCAATTCCTTCAGGACAGGTTCATGCCTGCAAAATCCCCATCTCATTATCTTTCCAAGGAGTTGTTTACAGCTTCACGAATGATTTTGAAAGGCATAACCATTGATTGGAGTACCTACCTCCTCTCCAAGATGGATCACCATTTTATCCGAGCTACTCGAGGAAATGTGACTAATGTTACATTTGGGTCCTTCCTCTATGTCTTCTTGCTGCATGCTGCCCCAGCAAAGGAAGTTCCTTTACCTCCAGTTGATCCTCCAGAAGTTCCTCCTCTGCCTCATAATGAAGATGATAAAGTGATAATTGAGGATGATGATTCTCCTCCTCCCCTAGTCATTCAAAGAAAACGCCTCAAGAGGGTGGCTGATTCAGTGCCTATTCCTCCAGTTCCAATGACAATTCCTGCCCAGTCTTGCAGCAGCTTGCCTGCATTCCTTCAGATGCCAAATCTTTTCAGAGCCCATAGAGATGGGATGCTCGACCTTAATATTCCTTCTGTTCACTGCCTAGTAACAGGAGATGCTATTCCGTTTCTGTGCAAGGATATCCAGAGTTCTATTGAACTTTCAATGACTACTTGTATCCAGCAATTATATTCTTCATTTTACGATGAAGTTCAGCAGTCTAAGGAGGAGCTGAATAAGACCACTACTGAGTTAGCCTCTACTCATGAGAAATTCTCTGACCTTTGTACGCAAATGGAGCAACAGACTAAGCTCATGGATGCTCAAAAAGCTGAAAATTCTAAGTTGAAAGCTGAGTTGGCAGAAGCTAGGTCTCAAGTGGTTGCTGTGACAGAGGAGAGGGATAAGTTACAGAAGGAGAGTCAAGAGATGAAGGAGGTGATAGCTGCCCAAGCAGAGAAGTTGAAATCCACCACAGCTATTTTAGACTAGAGCAATGTTCAAATCCAGCAACTCAAAGATCAGTTGGCTCAGTCTCGGTCTAATACACAGAGTCTTGTGCAACCAGTTTCTCTTTTATCCCCTGCAGACTTGGCAGCTCTTCAGAGACAGGCTACCTTAAGTCCCTTATTCCAGGCCAAGGTGGAAAGATTGCAATCTCGTATGGATTTGTTATGGTCTTCTTTTGAGCAGTATCAAGAATATGTTCCACCAGATCATTCCTTTTTTGTCCATTATCAACAACAGAAGTTGGCCTTCTATATAAAGCTTTCCACAATGGATTTACCTATATCCAGAGGATGGATGGAGTGGAGCCTGGTCATCAGATTTGCTGATAAAAGTCGTAAGGATGGTTTTTGAAGACTTTGTCACTCCAGATACGATGCTTTTGTCCTACATGTATTTGAGGGGTGATTTACTGATTCCAGATGAGGAAGATTTGGCTTGGTATGTCGGAGATGTGGTATTGCAAGATTCTTTGTATATTTGACATTTGGAGTTGAGGATTGATGAGCTGTTCCAGGGATATTTTTCAAAGGTGGATGAGTGTCCTGAGTTTTCATGGCACCCATGGTTGATTCTGTCATTTTGAATCACCGTCAGGTCAAAGCTTTAGCTCATGCCCAGAACACTAACCAATTGAGGGTGGATCTTTTAGCCTATCTTTCCAATCAACTCCCATTTAATACTTCTTTCTTTGAAGCCTATCATCGTAGATCAGCTTTAGGTCCATCCTTACCATGCTTAACTCATTATCAACAAATGGCTTATAGGTATGATGCTTATATTTCCCTTTTTCAATCTAACCCAAAAGTCATTTTACCCCTTCTTTTCCAACCTCAAGGATCTCCTCAAATTCCTATCTTTACGCATTGTTCTTTTATTGAAGATAGAGTTTTTCTACCTCCTGATCCTTGTCCTTCCCCATCCCCTGATATTCTATCAACTTTTCCGCCTTATCTTTTAACACCTTTCTTAATAGAATCTCCTCAATTTTCAGCCAATCCATCTTTAATCCATTCCTCATTTTATGATTTTGCCTATCCATCACTTCATCCTCTTTCCTTAGTCCCCCTTCCGTCTCCTAACACTTCTATTTCTAATCCTCCTCAGTTGGTTAGTGGGTATCCAGGATTTGATCAGAAGATTCTTTGAAGAAGAGGTTGGAGTTCAAATGATTCCCTTACTGGACCTCAAATCAATTGGCCATTGATCCCAGGAGAATGGATAAGTGCTAGTCAGGCTTATCAGAATTATCTGCATTTTTCTCAGCAGTATTCTCAGTCTGCAGATCCTTCTGTGCGCTTAACTGCTCATTTTACTTGGTACCTGGCGTATATGCATAGGCATTCTCATAATGATTCAAAGCCTATTCCAAAGTTGTGCATGAATGTCAATGTGAGCATTGATTCCCAGCAACTGGATGTATTGTACTTTCATGCCCTGTGTTTGCCTAGCAGATACCTTGTCCTGTTAGAAAGGATGTGCTGCCTTCAGTTTTTTCAGAATCCTCCCAAGACATTTGTAGATGAATCTTTATCTATGGATCGTTTCCGAAATCACCAATCTTTCAAGAGGGATCATCTTCATTGATACCTTTGCCATGTATGGTGGATAATTTCTAATGATAAATCTCTCTTTTTGGAGGAGTCATTCAGATGGTTGTGTTGTGTGTAGTGTTTGTGTTGTGGGTTAATTTATGTGATAAGATCGTGGTGGTTGTCTATTCGATTGGCTTTCGTGCGAGCTACATTTTTGGAGAATTGTGGTGATGGTGTTGCTGGTTGGATAGTTGAAGATGCTGATGCAGAAAAAGAAGAAACCTCTTATATCCTTTACAAGTTTGTTGTGATTTCTAGTTTGATAAGAAGTGTTAATGTATAAAGGGTTTTCCTTTCGTTGTATTTTTATATCAGATACCGGTAATAAGTTGAGGTCGTGGTTGGATGGACTGTTTTTGAAGATATATTAAAGATCAAAGTTGAGCTTTTGAATGAACTTGTATTCCCTTTTTCCTGGGTCGCGAGGACGCTTCCTTATTAAGTGTGGGGATATGTTGAGTGTTGAAATGACCTATTTTTTGGTTGATTTTTGTTGTTTTTGAGAGCTGAATGGTTGATTTTATGAGATGATTGATTGGTTTGGAAGTGGTTTGAGAGTGTTTTGGATAGGTTGGAATGGTTTTATTAAGCTCATGATGTTTATTAGTAGAGATGTGAAGTTCTGATGATGTTTGATATGTTCTGATAGCTTTTGTTTTTGTTCTATTTTGTTCTGTTTTGTTCTGTTTTGTTCTGTTTTCTCTCTGTATGGAGGGATGGATTATTGATTGATAGGGTTTGAGATTGTTTGAAAGCTTATTGAGTGATTTTTGATGGTTTGGAATGGTTTGGGTATGAGTTATGTGGTTCTGATGCTTTCTGTTGACCTTCTGTAACTCTCTGATGAACTTTTGTGAGCTTCTGTAGACCTTCTGTATGCTTCTGTATGTGTTCTGTTGGATGAGAGTGTAGCTTGGAAAAATTTTCTAGCCTTGGAAAGAGGTGAATACAAGTTCAAAAGAGCTAAAAGAAGTGAAAGAAGTAGCTGCTGAAGACTGAAGTAAAGACTGGAGTAAAGTGACAGTGGTGAGCTATGAAAGGACACTGTAGTGGCTCTGGTGCCTCTTCATATCAAACGCACCTCTTGGGAGGGGTATCCACGACCTAAGAAGGATTATTGTGGGTGATTATGAGAGATTGTAGTGAGGATATGATGTACTATTGATGGAGAGAGAGAGAGAGAGTCAGAAATAGCCGATTCTACTAAAACAGAGTGATTGTATATGAGAGATTGAGAGAGAAGACTATGAAGATATTGAAGATGAATACTATGTGATGTATTTCCATTCAAAGATGGTGTATTCCTTTGCTTTCTTTGTTATATCGATGGATTTTGTGAAGATATTGAAGAATATGGTTGATTCTATCAAATCCGTGGGAGATCTACATGATGCTGCATGAAGATTTGTTGTGCCTGGTGTTCTTTTCTTCATTGTGATCATATAAACCCTAATAAAAAAGCTTGTTGATATTACAAGATAGATTTTCTTGCAAGAGAATTCCCTTTTCCTTGGTGTTCCTCTTGGGGCTCCAAATGAATCCTAGATATTCAATTTATCGCTTGAAAAATGCACACTTCTTCTTCTTGGCATAAAGCTTGTGTGCCCTCATTGTTTCAAGAACAATGCGAAGCTGGGGTTCATGATCTTCTTCTTACTTGGAGTAGACTAGGGTATTGTCAAAGAAGACAGCATAGCATAGGACTCCCTAGACCACTCTGTGAGTTGGTAGAAAGGGATAGCAAGGATGATATTAACCTTCCTACACTAGTAAAGGTGGAAATGGAAGAGGTTGGAGACCCCAAGACACTAGAGTTAAGTCATGAATATGAGGATTTTAATGACCTAGTGCTGATCCCGAAGGAAAGGACTAAATGCCCTCCTCCTTATAGGGATCTCCCAGTGTTTCATGGGCTGGTTAATGAGGATCCGATGGTGCATTTATGAGAATACGGCCTAACTTGCCTTGCAAGTGGATTCAATGATATTCATCGGATGCTCGTATTCTCAAGTACCCTAAAGGGAGAGGCTAGAAAATGGTACTGGAGCCTCCCAAGGGGGTCTATTAAATCCTTTGAGGAGTTGAGTGATCGATTTTTAGATGAATATGAGAAGAAGGTGCCTATGACCCAAGTTTTAGGGCAGCTGATGCAGATTAGGAAAGAGTCCTATCCTTCTGTTAAAGAATATGCTAGAGCCTTTGATGATATTCGGAGGCTTTGGCCAAGAAGAGCTACTGAATTGCTAGGTGATGTGCTATGTGAGTTCTTTTTGAGTGGCTTAGATATTAACATGCAAATCCAAGTGGGACTGCAGAATCCTAAGTCGTTAAGGGAAGCAAAGATGCATGCCATTGATTATGAGGGACATATTTAGAGATATTGGGAAAACTTTTGGATTTTTCCCCGCTCAGTACAAGTGTATCCTAGCTTTCAACCATTTCTACAAGGAGATAGCTCACTTTTTGATACCAAGGCAGCCTATGAGAGGAACCTTGGTAACCAAAATCTCCAAGCAGAAAATGACAATAGTAAGGATAATATACCCCCTGGGGATAAAAAGATTCCAAGCCTAGTAAGTCCCATCAAGGCTTGCAACACTTCCATGAGATGTAGTTGTGACGGTGGAATTGATAGAACCATTAGGTCTACAAGCTTAGATGAGTGTTCTATGAGTGGTTCTAGTTGTGCTCCTAGTAAGGCTCTTGAGAGACCTTTCCAATTTATAGATGAATCGTGCTTTCGAGTAGATGATATTCCTTTTAGTAAAAGCATGGTTCCTATGGCTAAGTAGTTCCAGAGTGGACAAAGGAAAGGGAAGACATCTCATATGAAGAAGATGCAGCATGCCAAAGGGTTCTTTGAGGGGGGGAAGCTCGAAAGAGCCCATCCTTCACGATTATACCATTAGTAGCAATTTTGCCTTTTGGTTAGGAAGTGTTTCTATTTTCTTTACTCCTCATTATTCTTCTCGTCTCTTTTTTTTGACATTTTTAGCACCGACCAATTCATTTAAGCGAAACATCTTACGATGCCATGACACACCTATTTTTATACCTGTACTAAATAGAAGCCATAAGGCTGTGAGGCCATCTGGTACTGGTAATAAATCCACAGTGAGTCCATTGGACCAATGTCCAAGAATATGAAAATGAATATGAGATGGGTTTGGAGGCCCAAAACCCCTAAAAATACTGTTGGTGGTCAGATGAAGGGCTAGGGATTGCATGTGGACATGTTTTGATGGATTCCCAAGAGGATGCAACTAAAGGCCATAATGCGACATCTAACAATAGGGACCATTGCCTTGAGATGCGTCTATGTGATGGGTCTAGGCTTGAAGCTCTGTCTAGTTTGGATCATATCATTGACACATGTAATGGTCCAATTAGAGAAGAGTTGAATGATCATAAATCCATGATTCTCCCTGTAGGAGGAGTTACTGGAAAGTTGGGACAAGTGATCCGTTTGAATGAAGACCAAGGGGATGAGATATATCAACCTAATGATGTCATTCATTCAGCTCATAGTACCAAAGAAGAGATGGCCATTATTACTGAGATATCAGTAGTAGAAAGGCTTGGACTAGTGGATTTACAAAGAGTATAGATCAAGATTTTAGCTGACTCGCATGAGTAGCATGAGGCTAGTCCTCATATTTTATGCTATCCTTGGCATCCTTATTAGTTTGATAGGATGTGCTGTATATGCCAAGGAGATCATATACTGCATGGATTAGAATGAACTATCCATTTTAGGCCAAGAGGGCCAGCTGCTTTAAATAGTTAATGTTTGATTTTTTTAATGCCAAGAAGGCCAGTTGTTTTCGGGTTTTAATAATCTATCTCTTTAGGCCAAGAGGGCCCTATCTTTGTTTGGTGCAGGTACGTTTAATGCTTTGTTGTTTTAGTGATTGCGCCATATAGGTTGACGAAGTCACTGGAGGGAGGCTTTGCTGCAAAGGAGCTTCTTGTGGCCATTGCAGGTGGTTTCATCCCCTTTTCGAGTTTTTCCCTTAAGTAAGACACTTGAGGCATAAAGTCCCAGGTTTAGAGTCTGTATGTCTAGGGGAGGTCTGAGTAGTCCTTGCCTCTTGCAAGGCATTGTCAGGCATTGAAAGACCTGTTTTAGATGGGAGTTCTAGTGACCCTGTTCTGCAGACCTACTGGGTGGCCGTTCTAGGAGTTTCTGCTAGTTGTGAGGTAGTTAGAGAAGCCTACTAAAATAATGATGGAAAGAGACAAAACCCTAAAGATCTGAAAGACAATATATGAATATAAGGAGGTGTGTAAAAAGGGGTTTTACCCCTATAAAAATAGAAAAGAAAAGAAAGAAAAATCCTTGAGCTGCTGTTTATCGCCTTGCGAAGGCTTGGTAGGTTCTTGGGGATGAGACAAGACCTAGGGCCGATGCCTTGCCCTTCCTTGGGGTGACATCTTTCCATAAAATAAAGAATAAAAGAAGGTTGGAGCGAAAATAAAAGTGAGTGTTAGAAAAGGATTCAGTGTTGCCTTGCGAGGGCTTGGTAGGTTCTTGGGTACCGAGACAGACCCGAAGCCGATGCCCTGTTCTCCTTGGGTCACTACGCTTAGATCCCTCCTTTTTACATGCCCGAGTATGGAAAAATAAAAGCCTAAAAGAAGAAATGTGCTAAAAGAGAATATTTCTTGATCATGCTATAGGAGCCCTCGCCTAGTGGGAGCTCCTAGTTGAATTGTCCTTAGTTAGGTAGGTAGTTTAGACCACCACTTAGGGCAACCTCTTTGATTGTTCTTTTTAGCTTGGCTGTGTTGGAGCAGTTGGTTAGTGACTAGCTTTGGGCTTTCTGTGAGATTATGCTGGGCCTACTCTTCATGGATTTCATGCCTTGGTTTTGTCAGGGGGTAGGGTATGAGTTGTGATGTGTTGTGTTGTGTATTTTTTGTATCAGCTTGATGCTCCTTTTTGTTGTTTATGTGCAGATCTATTCGTGGGATTCGACGGGCCGAGTCGCCCTATCCCGTGGTCGCCAATGACAGATGATTTTTTATGACAAGTGCTTAAAAATAGCCAAAAATTACGAATATCTGCGGAAAAATAGACTTCATCGAAGGCGGCAGTGGCAATCAGTCTGATTTTAAGCGGCAATGCCCCAGAAATGCTTAAAAGAGGCACTAAACGGCTGTCGAAGAATTTTCATAATTTTTTGGCATGCAAGACAAGACCCTAGGAGATGCCCGGCAGTGGAAGACTTCAAGACGGACACCCAGGATTTTTCAGACCAAGAATCGAACTTCGAACGAGGAAGAGGGAGTGCCCAGAAGGCCAAGCTCAAAATACCAAAGGTGGAAATGGACTTTAGGAGAGCCCAAAGGGTGTGACCCTTTGGGAGCCCAAAAATTTGAAAAACGTGGGGGGCGGGGTGGGCTATGTTTTTCTCGCCGCCTGCATGGATGGAGGTGCCATTATTTAATTCGTGGAGGAGAGGGGCTATGGCACTTACAAACATGGCCCCCAACTGATCTCATGCTTGATCTACATTCCATCTTCGCTCTCCCTTGCTCCAGGCCGCTCCTCAATTGGCTGCCTAGTTGTGGAGAACAAAAACCATTCTTTCTCTCTCCTCCCTCCCTCTCCTGCATAAAGGCTATTCATGTGCAAGAAATCAAGAAGAGGGGCTGAAGAATATTGCTTGTCCGGCTGTGATCGGATTGCTTCAAGATGAAGAGGAAGCTGAGGAAAGAGGTTCATCACTAAAGAATGGTTGCTGATCTTCTGTCTGTGGGCTGCCCAAAATAATCATCAAAAAACCCGCAACACGCAAGACACGGTATGCTCCAATTTTACAAGTGGTTTTTTTCGATTTTAAGTTGGAGGAAAGGGGTGGAAATGGGATAAAATAAGAGAATATATTAAGTTTCAATCAAAATAATAAGGCAATACAAAAAAAATCAAAAAATATCTATTTTTCATGAATAAAAAATAGGAAAAAATAGTAAAAATAGAGAAAATTAGGATTTTTGCGCTAAAAAAATATGGAAAAATAAGATTTATGTGTGTGAATGTTTGGCAAGGTTAAAGCATGAGGTCAAGCCTAAGTTTGGCCTTGTATTTTGTGTTATAGTACGTGCTTTTGTTTGTGCGACAATCTAATTGCTGAAAAGATACAAATTCTGATTTTCCTCTTTGTGCATAGCATTGAGAGATCGTTCCATATTTAAATATAGGCGACTAGTAGCACGGAAGTTCTGATGCTAGTTCCTAAAGCAGTGTAGCACGTAACGCTTAGTTAAAATTCATGAAAGGGTTGTTTTCTGCACCTCACATGCTATTTTTTTAAATCATAAAATGGTTGTGCACAATTGTCATACACCTTGTATCAAGCATGCCACATAGTATCTCTTGGAATGCATTGCAATTGATTGATAAACTTTGATCAACGCTGAGAGGACAGGAAACCTAAGTCGTAGTTTAGATGGGTGCTTCCGTTGGGGAAAGTTTTGTGAGGTAAATCAAAATCTCCTGGAACGCTGAATTATGAAAGAGTGGAGTTTGTGCGAATGTCATATGTGTTAGGGACGCATCTTGGGGCTAATCCCCAAGGTGTGGGAGAGTTGCAATGGAGCCATGGCAATCAGCGGAGAGGTGCTTCCCTATGTGTATATTACGAGGCATTATGCCTATATGTTATGGGATCTCCCTCTAAGGAGAAGGGAAGATGAAGGTTGAACTACATAGTGGATACAAGCGCAAAATCGTCATAAGCATTTAGTGCAAAGTAAGTTTTAGACGCTCCTAGCCCGCGAGGCCATGTGGTGGGGTTGTCTGTCATATGCATGAGGTCCGGCTAGTGCCATAGCCAGTGCCGGCCCATTTTAGGTCCCATCACATCAGAGGAGGCTGAAAATAAAAGAAATGGAATTGCCAAGAATAAAAGAATTCAATGGATGTTTGCAAAGTTCATTCTTCCACTGAAGATTTGGAGATTCTCATCATCAAATCCACTTTCTACAAAAAGTTCATCCCACAATGGCGGAAACATATTACCATCATGATGCAAGCTCTATGCGGTGGACTGTTTCCTCTTCTTGTTGAAGCAACAAAAACTTGCATCTTGGTGGCAAATTGTTTGGAAACAAACTAAAAAGCAGAAGCAGAGAGAATGACTATCCATGAAAGATTTGGTATTCATTGAGAAGTTTCCAGACATCATCAAGTGGGAGATCGTGAAGAAGCTTCAGGAGTTGTGGTCTGTGGAGGTTCACAAAAACAAGAATGAAAAGAGTTGGAATTTGTTCATGGATGCTCAATAGCAAGATATGTGGGATGGTTGGTGCACTGACAATCTTCTTTTTGTCCAATTAGCAACCCATTGGAAGTTGGTAGATAGAGTGTTTTTCACAACATACACTGTTGAAACCCTCAGAAGCTGGCATTATTATAATGGCACAACAATGATCTTAAGAAGAATGAGTTTTGATACTTTCAGAACGGAATATCTCCCCCTTTTTAGTGGTTTGAAAACCAAATTCAAAGATGTTGAATCTATTTTGTTGAGTATAGACCAATTGGTTGGAGCCAACCTCCTGATGAATGATGCAATCAAGAGGCAAGCGTTGGAACAAGTCCAGAGGTACGTGAGAAGAGAGAAGGCAAGAATCAAGGCTGAGAACGAGCTCGCAGTAGAAGCCTCCTTTGACGCCCTAAAAGCACTCTTTACAGAAGTCCCCATGGCGAATCAAGGTCCCCTTCCTATTCATATTCATCATAGAAATATTGATGACAGTCTTGAAAATGTAGTCCCATTGCTAATTTTTAAGGGAGAGTACTATGAAGACCCTGATCTTCATGTAGCAGAGTTTATGGTAGCATGTGTGGCTAACAATGCCAGAACCCCTGAGCATTGGTTAGCAATCTTCCCCGCCACTTTCAAAGGCGCAATGTTTCAATGGTATGAGAGACAAGCAGCATGAACTTTTGGCACATGGGATGACTTGAAGTTGGCCTTCCTCACTAAATTCGGGCGTGAAGGTTTTGAAGAGCGGATGTAAGAGGAGTTCATGAACTTAAGTCAGTCCTCTGGAGAAAGAGTAGAGGCTTATGTTTCGCAAATGGAATCCATCCTAAAGAGATGGACTAACCATCATTTGGACAAAGGCATCCAAAAAGGAGTGTTCCTTAGAGGCTTACAACTAGAAGTTCGCAAGTTCTGGAATTAAGAAGACCAATCAATCTGCAAGCTGCAGTGGAAGCTACAAGATTGTATGACAAAGTTGAAGCAAGGTTGTCAATGACTCCAGGAAGAGGAGTCTTACCTCCTCCCATGACAGGAATGGTATACCCACCAAATGCAGTCCCAAGGATAGTTCCCTACCCCTATCCCCAAATGCAAACAGTGCCACAGTATAATGCACCTAATCCAATGTGGTCGCCACCAGATGACAGTTCCTCAAATGATAGTTCAACCACAACAACAGTGGCCTCAAATAGTTCCTCTAATGGCGACTCAACAACAATGGAACCCTACCAACTGGAATCAACAACCCCAAGTCTCAACAGGAGCTCTGAATCAGAACCAGAACAACAGAGGACCCTCTAGATCAACCCAACCAGTATATGTAGTAATAATAGAAGCTTTCCAAAACCCTACTACAAGTACTTCAAGAGGTGAAAATATGAAGGACTACTTATCCAACTCAGTTGCAAGTATCAAGAAAGAGCTTATGGATGTGATTACAGAGCAGCTACAGACACTGAAGGTGAATACCGCCAATATATCCACTCCTGAGGGAGCTAGGAGAGATGTGATGTGTTCTAATACATGGTGCGGAAAGTGTCATCAAGCGGGACATTTAGCCACTGAATGTACTCGAAAACAAACCATTCCTGGAGTCTTTTGTTCCTATTGTTTGAGAAAGAGCCATACAAAGGATATTTGCTCTCTAAAAGAGATGCACGAGCAAAGACAGAAGAATGAAAATGCAAGATTCAACTTGCTAGAATCCAAAATGATAACATAGGACATTGGACCAAAGCCTAGGGAGTTTGGTCCTAATTTTGGTCCAAGGAGGTTTCCCTCTCAAAGTTACAGAGGGTGACAGTCTAGTGGTGGTCAGAGATCTGAGGTGGAATGTTACTCATGTGGAGAAAAGGGTCATATCTCCCCGAACTATCCAAACCCTAGAATATCTGTGGATTACAAGCCCTTATGCAACCGATGCAAAGGAGAAGGCCACACTGCAAAGGACTGAGCCCCTGTCAAGGCCAATGCCATTGATAGCCAATAGAAGGTATAAGAGCCTGCTCTAATTTGGTAGAGTTGGAAGTTGCGGCTATCACGCACGCCAAGAAGAAGGAACCAGTTGCCCAGAAAGAGAATAATTTCCCTACCAAGATGGTGAAGTTCAACCTGCCAACAGAGGGATAGAGCAATACAGGACAGAGTAGTGCAGTGCCGCAGAGAGTCACAGAGACAATCCCAGAAACAGGACCAGAGGTCTAGGAGATAGACGATACAGAAGCACCTCCAGAAATAGAGGAAGTGTTGATGCTGCCATTGCTAGAAGAAAAAGAAAAAATGAAAATGGGTGTAGCCCCATTCCCCAATAGGCTCAACAGGCTGGAAAAGCCCGTGGATCCTATCAAAGAATATGACCTGGTAAAAGACCTAAACACTTTTAAACCTAACTTAACCTTCCGACAGTTTACTGATGCAGTCTCCCAAATGCTGAAAGAAATTCAAAAGCATCTTGACAAGAAGACATGGACTAAAGATTGCTCCTTCAACAACAACCAAGACCAATAAGGCCCTGAAGCCTGTAAAGGAAGTAGATGTGGCTAATGCCTTCCTAGATCCGGGAACCCCAGAGATTAGTGTATGGATAGAAGGATGCTTTATTTCAGATGTATTTATTGATGGAGGCTCATCAGTAAACATAATGACGGATGTGACAATGAAGGACTTAGGGTTACAATGAATTCAACCTATACAATGGCTTATCAGATTGGCAGACCAAAGCAGAATTAAACCGTTGGACATCCTCCCATACGTAAAAAAAACCCTTGCAGGAAGAGACTATTGGCTGACATATTTGGTGGTCAAACCAAAATCTTATGTGACCTCATACACTCTACTCTTGGGAAGACCTTGGCTTTTTGAAGCGAGAGCAATGACGAACTGGTTTAAAGGAACCATGACCCTAGGCAGAGGACCCAACAAAGTGGTGTTGAAATTAAATGGATTGCAAAAAGAAAATGGATCCACATCCATCGAAGTCATAGCTGACTCCTCCAATGAAGTAACAGATGGTATATCAGGAGATGAAGAGGTTGTTAAATATATATTTCCCAAGAAAACAAAGGCACAATCCCTAACAGTGGGCACTGTAAGCCAATTGCCAAAGGAAGCCAAGTCTTTATCCATGGGAGAAGACCTCTTGTCTCAACTAGAATTAACTTCTGAAATCGCCTCTGACAGTGAGATAGAAGCATAGATGTACTTTTCTCCCTGTTACATGGCAGTTGCAGAGTCAAAAGCAGAGATGGAGCCAGAGACAAAAGCAAAACAGAAGCAGACGCAGAAGCAGAAGATCTATTCTTCTCCTATAGAGCCTCTACAGAAGCAGAGACAGAGCCTCCAGAGGAAGAGGATGGACATGATGAGGAAGAAAACGAAGTAGGATATGGAAGTGCAAATGAAGAAGACCCTCTGATAGTAGATGATCTTGTTGATGTCCCTACATAGATCTCAGAGGCCGAAAATCTTAGGGTGTTGGAGGGAATGACCATGGTTCCATTTGGGTTGACCAATGGACTAGAAAGTATGCACAATTTGCATAAGCAATGGATCAAAGGCATAAAAATTAAGTTCATCAGTGGCTCGTGTCACCCTGACCATTCATTCCGGAGAAAAGATGATGATGATACCCCTTGTCAACAGAAGCCAGAGCTATCAAAGCCACGGCTTCTAGAAGGTCCGTGCTATGTGACATTCCTAGATGCATCCTTTGAAGATGAATCCCTAAGTCTAGAAGAAATCACCATTCACACAGAAGCAAACAAAGCTCTGATACCCTTCCAGCAATCAAAACAAACAAATGAGTCATTTGTTCAAAAGGAGGACACTGGTTCTAGTGGAACATCAGACGACGACACTACTCCCTTGAAGGAGTCAGACCTCTATCCAAAAGCAATCCGTGGGATATTTATCTGCGAAGTGGAAAGTGAAAGACAAGTGACTTTCCTGGATACTGACGGTACTGAACGTCACTTGAAAGTGGCTCTCAATCTTCCAGAAAAAGAACTAGTGGTCCTGCGAGATCTACCAAAGGATAACTGTGGGAGCTTTCGCTCAACCGTCAAGACCCTCGGACCGCTTATTCTTTCAAGTGTTTCAAGCGAGCTCTAATGGCTATCTCTCACCTAGCCGACGCACCCTCGATCCTATGAGTGTAGTGAGCTTACCTTGATGCTCGATCGAGTACCCTCCTCTCTCTTGCACTCTGGTAGCTCCACGATCCTAGATGCTAGCTCAAGCATCCTCAAGCCTCCTCCATCTCCAAGCTCCATCCTCCATAGCTGCATGCGTAAGAGAAGAGAAGGGGAGAGAAGAGAAGAAGGGGAGAGGAGATGGTGAAGAGCTTCACCCTCTTAATCCCTCACCCTCACACACACTCACTCCCTCACACTCTCACACTCCCTCTCTCAAGAGCACACACAGGCAAGAAGGAGAGAAGAAGAGAGGAAGAAGAGGACTCCTTTTGCCACACACCAAAGAATGAGCTTCTCATTCACTTTTCAACTTTATATACAAAACCCTAAATCCCTTTCGGGCGATCATCTCCTTTTCCTCTTTTACATGGCCGGCCATAGCCTAGGCCCTCTTTCCCATTTTCCACCATTCTAATTTATCCTATTCCCACTAATGCATACACTTTGCACAGGAGCGAGCCTGGCACTCTTTTACACAGATTTGGGGGGCGCTCCCACATTTTAATGGTGCGCCTTTTTCTCGTTCATTGCCGTGGCCCAACGCCGAAGCCTCTTGAGGGTCGTGTCTGAACATTTGAATTTTTTAGGGATTGGTTGCCTAAAAAGGCGCCTTTTTTTCTATTGTGCCTTTTTTGCTCTTTTTTCTTCTTCCCAGTTTTCGCTCCTCTGTGCTGCGGTAACGTGGTCAGAAACACGGTAACATTACCCCCCTCCTAGCCAAGTGCCAGCCCCATGGCACTGCGGTGGGACAAGGGGGCCAGTTAGGTTGGCTGGTAGGCAGAACATGTAGGTGGGTGGTTAGGGATGATGGGCCGGAGCGAGTCTGGCGTACGGTAAGCTCCATGGAGACACTCGACATCTGTCACACGGTTGTAGCCGGTCGTCTTGTGAGTAGAAGAAGCGCTTGAAGCAATGCAATGATGGTGTTGGGGGAATTTATTCTGGTAAAACCCCTTGAACTCGGTTTGACTTGAACCCCATGGCTTTGATTGAAGATTTGTGCCGTGGATTTGAAGGTCCGTGGGCCGGTGGAATCAATAAGCTATCCGTGGATCTTGAGGCGTAGGGCGGGTATCATTGGACGATACAGTTCCAAGATCTATGCCAATGGCAGTCTCACCTTGAGCTCTTTCGATCATGGTGGCCATCAGCACCAGGCGGGTGGTTGGAGGTCGGCACGCTTTGGGTCCTTAAAGGGTGCTAGGGGTGACGGTCTTTTGCGGATAGCCATCCCCTCAGAGTTGATATAACCTGCAAGAAAAGTTGTGCCCTCCCTAAGGGGTGTGCTACTTGCCATGTAGGGTGTTGTGCTCATGACAGTGGAACTGGGAGATGGGTCTAACCTTGGGCAAGCCCTTGGTAACTTCCCGCACTTGAGGACCCAGCTTGTGCTTTGTTGGTGGTGCGGTGCGAGCCTTAGGGTGACAGGTCTGAAAGTCCTGCCCTTGATGTGCCCTAGGTGTGAAGTGGGGGAGGGGGCTAGGGGGATCCCTAGGTGCTTTTGCTTCTTCTTCTTCTTCTTTTTTTTTTGTAGATGAGACATAGGCCCAAGTATCTTAGTCGGAATGAGGAGGAGAAGGTGGGCGGAGAGACTTGCTCAAAAATTGGCGACTCTGCATGTAATTCTTCAGATTCATGCGGACATCTAGGGAGGTAGTGGAGAGGAAGGGGTGGTTGCATCTAGTGAACTGGCTGTCATTCATGTTCTCTAGGAGGGCTAGGCAAAAAGAAGGGAGGAGAGTAGCCCTCAACATGAGACGAGCCATGGCACAATTATCTATAGCATTAGGGTCGAAGAATAGGGGAGGCAGGCCACGCTCTTGTGGAGTCGAGTCCTGCTGAAGGAGTAGCCTAAGTAGCCTAAGATAGTTACAAGTGGTTATGAAGGCGGGGTGAGGACATGAGGAAAAGTCCGCAAGGAAGCACATCATAGATTCGTCTAGGCTTTCTGCGGTAAAAAGAAGGGCGTTGTCGAAGGATGCTACAATGGAGTTATAAATGACGGGGAAGCCATAGCGCCCGTGGAGGATGGCATCAAAATCTACGCCTACCCTTAGAGGGTACACCATATAAGTAGGGCTGTTCCACTCGAATGGCAGGGTATTACAAAAAGCCATCCAGGCGAGCATGCTTATGTCGCATACTCGTCTCCTCCAGAGGGGTTGGTCCCTATAGTTTTGTACAGTGTAGGGGATCTCAAAAACTTTATCGTGCCAGTAGTCGGCCGCTTCAGTGCCCCAAGAGGTTGGGGTCTTTTCCCGCTCATCCAGCCATCTTTTCCCCAGCAGCGGCCACCGACCGCGATCACCTCGTCCATCACTTTGAGGGGCAGGACCCTCCGCAGACTGTTGGGTAGGAGGAAACTGAAGGAGAATGGCTCCTTTCCTAGTTCCTGCACCTCCCACACCACCAGTTCTGCATGGAATCTCGCCGAGAGATCATCTGGGCATGGAGGGAGAGGCGCGGACGGTAGTACGGCTGGTTTGGCTCTCAACTTCTGTCTGGCCTCCTCCACTAGTTTTTTTCGCCTTTCTTTAGAGATGGCTTTTCTTTCTACAGCTAGGTCTGCTTGTGGTGGATCTTGGGCCTGTGGTGAGGGGGGTTGCGGGACCACATCTTCCCTGAAGCGATTCACATCGATTTCCAGCTCGGCTTCTTTCCCCTGCCGTTCTGCATGTACTGCTTCTTCCTCGAACCCGAGGGCATCTATTTCCTGGGGGGTTAGGCCGACTCTCGTCAGGTATTTCCGCTATTCCTCCAGACCCAGCCTAACCTCCGCCGGTAGCGGTGGCATCTGTAGTCCAGTGTGTAGGGCTCTTCTTGCCATGCCAAGCTTCCTCTGTACTGCTTCCAGCGGCTCTCCTTGTGCTGTGTGGGTGGCGTCCAAGATGGTGTCGAGGAAGATCTTCTGTTGAGCGCTGAAGGCCACTTGGGCTGCCTCAGCCTTGCTCTCCGCAATGATTTTCTCTTTTTCTGTTAAAGTAAGGTGGCGCGCCAGTGTCTTCACCCTCCTCTCATTATGCGCGGCCCACTCTTCTGCCCTGTTGTTCATCACTTCCAGGCCTTCCCCTTGTCTCAAGGTCAACATCATGATTTTTTGTCCATAATCCTCTAATTCCCTGACCAGCCTCTCTTGTTCTTGTCGTTCAGAGGTCAGCTGATCTGTTAGGCGCTTGAGCTCCTCCTCCTGCTCCTCCATGCCTCGTTGACTTTCTTCGTCCCTAGCACTCAGCTCCTCCTTGAGTGCATCCACCTTAGCAGCTTTCGCAGCAAGCTCTTGGTACTGCCCTATTAGAAGCTTGTGTCCTCTTTGCATGTTTACTAACTCTTGCGTCTCATCCTCGAGTAGCTGCCTCCAATGTTCCTCCCTCTCATCCCTAGCCTTCGGTTCCTGTTTCAGCTCTGCAATTTCGTGCTGCTGCAAGGCTACCATTCTTGTCTTGTCCAACTGGAAGACAGCCATGGTTTCCTTCTCGGCTGTCAACTCTGCCACGACTGTTTTGCATTCCTCATTCACTCTCTCCAACTAGGAGAGCAGCTCGGCGACATATTCGTCGTAATTAGCCGGTGGCATCATCGTTGCGTGAATAGGCGAGGTGGAGGCTTCGACTTTTTGCTTTTTGGGTTCTTGCTTGGACTCTACATCCGTGGCTGGAATTTTTTGTCCTATGGCCGTAGTCTTCGTGCTCCTCCCCTGGCCCATTTCTTTGTTGATAAAGTACTGCATCCACGCCACGAAATTTGACACATCTACGCTAGTGGGGATGCTGGGGGTGATGGTGGTGAGTTTCGCGGGAGGTGCCAAGAGGGTAGGGATCGGATGAAGTGGGGCCTTGCCTTTGCCTTCGGAGACTGGGGGTGGCACGAATTCTGGCACCTGTGTGCTGGATCCAGGCCCCTCTTCTCTGCATGGGCTCAGGTTCCTTAGTTTGTCTGCTCGGCACTGCTATTCGATGGACCGTCGTGTGGCCTCTGCCAGGTCCTCCTCCTCTTTCCTTCGCAGCTCCTCCTCTTCTTCCTCCGCTTTCCTCTTCCTTTCCTCCTGCCTTTTCTTCTGCTCCTCCTGTTTTTTCCCTTTTTGTTCATTTTCCTTCCTTTTCTCCGCTTCAGCTTCTTGTTTTGACGCCTCCTTGGCTTTCTGCAACTCCTCTCTTTCCCTTTGCTCCTCCTGCTTTTTCATCCTCTCTCTCTCTTTTGCTTATTTCAGGGACTCCTTCTTCGCTCTTTCCAAGTCCCCCCTTTCTTTCTTCCTGCCTTCATCACCCTTTTTCTTTCCCTGCGCCACCTTTTTCTCCATTGTCCTGATTGCCCTCTTACTAGTTGGTCCTTCCTCTTCTTCTTCTGTCTCTGTTCTGTCGGTGGACCTGTCTTTGTCCTGTCGAGGGGGTGACTTCTCTGGCGTTTCTCCTTCTCCCTCCTCTGGCTCCTGTGCTGTCTTTATTGCCTCCTGAATTAGTGCAGTTAAGACTCCTCCGTAGCCGATGAAAGAGGCCTTGGAGGAGGCTTTCTTCCTTTCCGTCACCTTAGAAGTAGGAGATTCTCCTCCTATTGGTGCACTTCCCAGGGCTAGTGCTTTGGCTGCTTGATCGATAGTCTTCTGCACGTAGCCATTCCAATCCACCTCATCTAGAGTGTGGGCTGCTACATTCTCCAGCATGGGCACACTAATCCGATGCATTAAGGAGTTGTAACGTTGGTTGGAGAAGAGTACGTGCACCAATTTGGCCTGCAGCCTGGCGTCCGTGTCGGGGATGTCCTGGATGTTTATGCCATCGTTCGTAAGTACCTCTTCCTTCTTCATTTTCAGCAAGGCGTAAACATCCCTTTTTTGCCGCCTATCTGTCCTAGGTACCAATCCCAGAGCTTTTTCCACCAAGACTGGGTCCAATCGGACCGGTACCTTCTTTGCGCCCTCTCCTCGGCCTACTGTTACAATGCCCGCTTCCTGGTCCGAATTGTATGTTCTGAGGAATTTCACGCATTTAAAGTGATCCGGCTCCTGCGAGAATTTTTCAATATATTTTGTCAGGTTGCACTGCTCCACCACCCTTCTGGCTGCCTCCTCCTTCGCCACCACGACTCCGATGTTGTGGATGGTTCAGAACTTCAGCTGGCCAAAGGCGCGGTTCTCCAATTGGATGCAGTATAGCTCCCTTTCCTCATCAGTGAACGGGAGTCGATGAGTGCAGTCTTGCTGCGACATTTTCTGTTCCTGCCATAATTCGTAACTTCCGTTAGTATTTTCCACATAGCATTTTGCTGTTTTTAAACTCTTAATTGAATTTTTGGAAGCTATTTTTCTCATACTAATGCTTATGTCTTTCACTAATTTTACTTTACCATACCCCCTTTTTATTCATTTCCTATCTAATTCCTTTCACCGTATTTCCCACGTACATACCCACCTTTCTTCGGGATGAGAGAAGAATCCTTCCTAGGATTGGGAGTTAAAGGGTGGCGTTGGTGCTGTTGGGGTAGGAATTTACGTGTGAAGAAGCCATGTGTAGAATCGTGGGTTGTATTCCAGTTGCACATGACAATCGAGAGCAGCCGGTTGGATAGAGACCTCGGAGATGTAGGTTAAGACATCATGAAAGAGATCCCCAGTATGAAGGTGGCTGGCGACATGTAATTCCTCTTTGGTGAGGAGTTGGTCAATATAGGGGTGGGCGAGCACATGGTCGTCCAATTGCTGATTGCAGGTGATGGCCAAAACCCTAAACGAGATGGGTGCCACATAAGTGGGGTCGTATTCAATGGTTTTAATTGCCCTGCGTTGCTCAGCATTGGTCATTATTTGGCAACCTTGTTTCTCCCATTGGATTCGTAGAGCAAACCACTGTTGTAAGAACGTGGAGGGCGAGCTTGCCATCTGCATGAGCTCGTGCATCTCGTGTTCAGGAACAGAGCAGGGAGGCTTTCGATATGAAGTGACTAGGCGTCTGAGCTCCGCTTGCTTCTTTGAGATTTCATCGTTTCCTATGAGTTCGGCAGTGATCTTGGGGGATTTAGTAGTTATAAGTTCGTATTCCTCCCATGTGCATGATAATGCACGAACCTCCGAAGCAAGGGTTCTGTCAAGGAGGCCTAGGTCTAGCCTCTCATAGCTTCTAGCGAATGTGGTGAAAGTGTCGTCCAACATCCTGATGTAGGTTATTAAGTCATCCCCAGAGGTCGCGGCAAGGTCATTAGCCAAGGAGAGGAAAGGTCGTACCGCATACGAGGGTCTAAGACCTGCTGGTGGGGATGGTGCAACTGGACTGGACAATGGTGACTCCCTCATCGGTGGCACAGGTTGGGCTTTGTACGCAGAAGCACATTGAGGTGCTGCAGGAAGCTCTGGGTGCTTGGGAGTTGGGCTGGGTTTTGAGTGAGCAGTCATAGGGCTTTTTAAGCCCTCTGGATTAAGCAGGTTTAAGGCTTGTGGCGTTTGCTTTGGTCGATAGATGAGTTGAGGCTTACTAGCCGTTGCTGGCAATAGCGTGCTGATTATGTGCTGGTTACCACGTGTGCAAGCCTTCCTTTCTAGGGCGATATCACTTGTAGATGAGCTTTTTAGCCGGCCATTTTTAGGCACCCAAATCTAGGGGTTGCCCTCGTAGAATCCCTGTGTCTGCAAGAGATCCTTACGAATCCATCGCAGCATGGTTGTTTGTCTATGGCAATAGCGTCTATACTGCCTTCTAGGCCGGAACGACTGATGTTTCTGGCAGTTAGGGTCCCGTTTGGGTGGTGTACCCGAGTGTGGTTCCTGCCATTTTGGCACCCACATAAGTCTGGGCTCCTTGGCCTTGTGATCATTCTTGGTGGATTTGGGCCTGGGGTCAAGTGCGTGGCTTAAAGCCACAGGTTTCTCCAGTTTAGACTGGGTCTGGAGCGGGGTTCTAGGGGTTTCTACCGGTGGCGTCATGATGATGGAGGAATCATGACAGTCCTGGCTGAAGGTCGTTACTATATGGGTGTTGCCGATGGCAAGATGAATGCGGTTTAGGTTGTAATCCACATTACAGTGCGTTAGCTTCTTGAAGGTGCGACCCAATAGTGACACGTTACCGGCTTCTTTAGTGTTAGGCAACACATGGAAGAAGGCTGATAAACTTTCAGTCTCGATGGAAACAAGTACCTTGCACTTCCCTAGGAGTGAATAGGCAGTACCCCCAAACGGAATGAGGTTGGCATTAGTGGGCTGTAGCGTCGGTTGACCAATGCGTGTCCAATGGTCATGCATCAAGATGTTGTAGTCGGCCCCTTCATCAATCAAGGCATCGAAAGAATACACCGCGTCTACTGTGACTGTGATTCGTAGATACACCGGTGCCACTGCTTCCTCGTCCTGATCCGTAAGGTCGGTTACAGTTGCCATTCGGACGTTCAGCGTGGCTTCTAGCATGGGTGGCTCATGTAATGGATGGGAAGGAGGATAATACTTTTTTATGCGGCTGCCGTTAAAAAAGCCCATTCCTTCACTGTCAAGTGTCTCCAACTCAATATTGCCGGTTCTACCAATCATGCGCACTCTAAAAGGGCCTAGTCCTCGGAACTTCATTTTTTGTTTGTGTCCTTTTACTGAGTATAGTAGAACAAGATCTCCTTGTTGGAAGTCCCGCTGCTTGACATGCTTGTCAAACCACATCTTTCGTTGAGCCTTCTCGCAGATGAGTGCGTGGGTGGCTAGAAGACGAGTTTCGGACAGGCGTTTCAGCTCGGTCAGGTGTTGCGTCCATGCTTCCTTCCCTTCCCATCGTTCTTGGAGTGCTATTCTTAGGCTAGGAACGAAGAATTCTACCGGTAGAATTGCTTCAGTCCCATAGATCAGCCTAAAGGGGGTTTGACCAACGGCCGTTTTATAAGCTGTGCGGTAGGCCCACAAGGCTGCCATCAACTTGTTGTCCCAGTCGCTTCTCGAGGCTGAGACTACCTTAGTCAGGACGTTAATGTGAATTTTGTTAGTTGATTCTGCTTGGCCATTAGCCTAAGGGTAGTATGGCGAGGATTTACGATGGATGATAAGAAAGGTGGATAGGAGATGTGCTATCACTTCGTTGATGAAGTGTGTGCCTTGGTCGCTAACCAGTTCGATGGGGCAACCGAAGCACGAGATCACCTGCTCCCATAAGAACTTGGCAGTCGTTCTAGCGTCGTTTTTTCTGTTGCTCTTGCCTCTGCCCATTTTGTGAGGTAATCCGTGGCCACTACGATGTACTTGGCTTGCGAGTACTGCGCTGCGGGGCTTATTGGTCCTATGAAGTCGATTCCCCATTTTTCGAAGGGTTGGCGAGCAATGATTGGGGTTAACTCCATTTGATCCTTACGAATCGGAATTTTTGCCCACGGCACTCGTCACAATGCTTGACAAATCGCTTGGCATCGCGGAAAAGTGTGGGCCACCATAGTTGGGACTGCAACACCTTCCGTGTTGTCGTGTCTCCGCTAAAGTGTCCACCTACAATGCCGCTGTGCGCTTCTGAGAGCACCTCATTCATCTCATGTTTACACACACACCTTTGCAGCAATCCGTCTTGCCCCAACCTATAGAGTTGGCCTGCGATCAGCTGGTAGGGCTGGAGCTTCAATATCAAGTGCCGAAGTCATGCCTTCTCTATTGGTCGCTCAGGTAGTCCGTGCTCGAGCACTTGGACTATGTCATCTGCCCAGTATGGCGTCAGATTAGCCTTAAATAGGTCTCTCTCTCTGGACAGGTGGAATAAGTGGGCGTCAGGTAACTCGCCAATGATGCCTTGTCCAGTGCTTCTCTTGTGGGTATACAGGACATGTGATCAGCCATGTAATGTTGTTTTCCCTTTCGTACCACCACAGAGAAATTGAAATCTAGGAGTAGGAGGAGCCATCGAGCTATGTGTCCTGTAGCACAAGGTTTGTTTACCAAGTAGAGCAGGGCTTGATGGTCCACGAAGAAAATGAAAGGTGTGGCCAGTAGATGGTGTCGAAATTTCTTCACGGCAAACACCATGGCTAGTCCCTCTCTTTCTGTTGTTGAATAATTCATCTCCGTCTCAGCGAGTTGCCTGCTAGCAAAGCTCACTGGGTAGTCCAAGTTATGCTCACCCGGTTGGCACAACACTACTCCCATGGAAAACTTAGAGGCATCAATGTGTACGTGGAAGGTAGTGGTCCAGTCCAGGGCTCGTAGAATCGGTGCCGTTGTTAGAGCCTTTTTCATTTGTTCGTACACCCGTTGGCATGCTTCAGTCCACTCGAAGATGATTAGTAGCTTGTACAATGGCCTAGCGATCAGCGTGTAGTTCAGTACAAACCGCCGATAGTATCCTATGTGACCTAAGAAGCATTGAACTCCCTTGTAATTACTTGGGGGTGGAAGGTCAATGATAACCTTGACCTTCGAGAAGTCCGTGGCAATGCCGTTCTTCGACACCACGTGTCCTAAGATGCATCCGTGCTTCACCCAAAACTGACATTTTAAGGGGTTTAGGGAGAGGCGATATAAGCGACACCGTTCAAAGACCGTGCGGAGTTTGTCTCGATGTTCAATCCAAGTCGAATGGACACACAGGTCATCAACAAAGACCTCCAACTCCTTGCGAAGCATGTCCTTGAATATGGTGCACAGAAGGCGTTGAAAGGTGGTGGGGGCGTTGGTTAACCCAAAGGGCATGACTACGTACGCAAAGACGCCCCACTCAGTGGCAAAGGTGGTCTTGTGCCTGTCTGCAGGATGCACTTGCACCTGGTTGTACCCCGAGAAGCCATCCAGGAAACTGTAGGCTTCCTTACCTGCCACTCTCTCAAGCATGTGCTCGGTGTACGGCAAGGGGTAGTTGTCTCTCTTTGTAGCAGTGTTCACCTTCTTGTAATTGACACACACTCGAATCTTGCCGTTCTTCTTCATCACAATGACTATGGGTGACACCCAGTCTGTGTGCTCAATTTTGTAAATGAATCCCGCTCTCATCAGCTTGTCGATTTCCTCCTTTATAGCATGAGCGTGCTTTGGATTCATGGGGTACGGTTGTTGCTTGACCGGCGTTGCGTCCGATGTCATGGGTATGTTGTGAGTCACAACACTCGGATCTACCCCTCGTAGCTCATCTAAGGACCAAGCAAATACATCTATGTACTCTCGCAAAAGAGCGACAAGACTGAACTCTTCTTCAGTAGTCAAGTCCTCGGCAACGAACACCGGTCGGGGTACTTCCCCTTCCAGGGCTAGGTTTACCTCCTTGACTGTGGCTGGCCCTTCAATTGGTTCGCTTGTTTGCCCTTAGTGCTTGGCACCTAGTAGAATCACTACCCTATCCCCTTTTTTGAATTTAGTGAAGCGTTTAGGGAGGTCTTGCGGCTTTCTCTGTTCCTCCGATCGTGCATCCTTGGGACGCTTTGCCTTATCCTGCCGCAACCATCTGCGCCTCAGGTGGACGGGTAAGTCCCCCTTGGTGCGTCTGGTCATGGGTGGCCTAGGGATTTCTGGGTCGCTATCAGAAGTAACTTCCGATTCAGAGTCAAACCCTCCATTTTCAGTAGAAGAGGTGGTCTCCCCTGGTGGCCGCAGTTCAGATGGCGATTCGGTTCTAAGCATTGATGTCGTTCCTGGTTGGGCTAGGCCGGCTTGCTCAAGGTCTATGGATCCTATGCATTCCAACCAAGCACGATCACATTTCATACACATGACTCCTTGGTCCATTCTAAGGGTCTGTTTTTTCTGCGGCTTGGCGTCTGCCCGTATCTGCTCAATTTCTCGTCCTTCAGTGTCGTACTCTATGGTATCCACTTCACCCTTGCTTTCATCACCGAAGGATTGACAGTCTTCATATTCATCACAGGAATCTTTATCGCTCGACTGCTCGTCGTCTCCCAAAGCTCGCTCTGCCTCGTCTCGTTGGTCGGGAACCAAGGCCCAGTTATACATGAGATTCAGCTCGTGCACCTTGGTCCACTTCCACTCGGACTCCTCCAAGAGGTCCTGGAGCAGCTTGAAGTTGGCGGGCTGAGTTGCCCACTAGCCAGTCCGTTAAGTACTCCAGTATTCCCTGGAGTTCCCTTTTGTTGGAAGGCACTTGGAAGGTAACAGGTTTAGGCCCTCTATGGGGGCTTGCTGCCATCATGTAGAGTGGCATAGGAAGTGTTCCGTTTGACTTGCTGACCATTTTGATGGCTTGCTTGTATGCCTCCTGGTCAGAGAACGACAGGTCAATTGTAGCGAGGACGTGTATCCAATCCCGCTCATCGTTTGGATATGGGATATACTTGGTCAAGGGCTCATAGGGCTTCCTGACCTGAGTGATCCCTTTGAGCATAGCAGAGATGGCGTCCAGGTCGACTGGTGAGGTCTTCCAAGTGTCCATTTCTATTCGTACGGCGTTAGTTCTATTGCCAAGGAAGATCAAGCCGTTACCCCAATCTTCGATGACTCTAGCGTTGCGCATCCAAGGTTGGCCTAATAGGACATCGTAGTCCACTCCCTTCATAGCTATAAAGTCAACGAAGAACTGGACTCCTGCGATCTTCACTGGCCAATTTTTCAGGACCCCGAATGGTTTCACTCTCATACCATTTGCTAGCGTGATGTTAAACCTAGCAGCTTCAATAGGCAGGTTTCCCCAAGTCTGCAGCACCACGTGGCTAAGCACACTAACCCCGGCTCCTGTGTCTACGATTCCCTTCCTTGTTGCGTCACCTAGGGCTAGGACCGGCAGGACTGCGTGCATCTCAGAGCCTTCCCAAAAGGCGTTGACGTGCAAATATTTAGGTACAGAGTACAGCGTGAGACTAGGAAATTGTGTTTCTACATCCTAGTCTTGAGGGTCTACCATGACCTGCTCTTGTGAGCCCTCAACCCAATGCCTAAGGTCTTGCCATAGGGCAGGGTGCTGCTTAAGCAGATCTCCCAGGCCAAATGTTACAGAGGTGGTCACTAGTGTGGTCAGGAGATTGCTAAATACTCGTCCCTCCTTTAACCTAGACTGTCCGAGCCAATGGTCGCGGCTGATCTGCGGCTCTGTTGCGTCTAGGCTTGGTCTCAGTGGCACTGCTTGTGGCATAGTAGCCTCGGCCGACTTAGGTTGAGGCGGTGTCATTGGCGTGCTTATACTGGAGAGATCATCGATCTCGTCCTCCATGATGGATTCAGCATCTTTGAGGTGCTGTTGAGCCTCCCTCACCCATTCCTTCACCTTTTCTATGGCCTCCAATTGTCGCTTGGGGTGTGGGTATTCCCCTATCTTAGCGCTTCCCTTTTCGGCTGTCTTAGGGGCTGAAGTCTCTACCTCCGCGTCTGAGACTTTCTTCCGAGCAGTTAAAGTCGTAGCACTCTCGGTCTTCAATTCGATCTTAGCATCCGACCTCTTCTTTTTCCACATGCGGCTTTTCTTCCCTATTGAGGCTGCGTGTAGGTTGCTAGGTCCAGGCAGAGAGATGCCGGCCTGCTTGGTTTGGGCTCGGGTCATAACTCGTAAGGGAATAGGTGTGGCCTCCCCATCGGGGTTTTCGACATCAAATAGCCCTAATGGAACGGATGGAAAATTAGCTGCGCTAGAGGACAGCTTCCGCTTTGGGCAATCAATGAAAAGATGGGTGATTCCGCACTCTACGCACCTTTGATCAGCCTTGTCCCTGTTTTGCTGCTCTCTTTCAGGGCAGCGTGATGAGACATAACCGGGGTGTCCGCAAGTCCAACAAGTGACTGAATCCTATGGCTTCCCTCCTAGGCCTCTATCCCGTCCTCATTGTTGAGAATCAGCAATCACACTCAAACAGCCTCTTTGTATGGAGTCTCAGGGTCAAGGACATGCAGGCTAACTTATCCCATATGCACAATGGTGCCTACTGCAGTTTCCTACTTTCCTATAAAGCATTGTACTTGCTTCCTTTCTTAATGCAATGATAGTACTCTTTTCATTTCAGTAAAGTGTCAATGTCATTGTCCACATACACAAGATTGTGTTTATGAGTCCAAGTCTCAATCTTGGAACCTAATTCACTTGTGTAACAAACAGTGTCCTTTCCATCATGAGTCTACACTTATTTCTTCATCCTCCATAGCTTCCGGTTATTGCCATGCTCTAGATCCCGCATTTCTAACATGGTATCAGAGCCCAATTGGGCATGGCTCCAGCATTGCAGAAATTCGACCTCGCTGTCCAGATCTGCGCCGATTCTGATCGCGGCACCTGCGCGCTGCATACTGACCACGATGTTGACAATCTCCATGGGGCTTTGGTAGCCCATGACATAAGCTTCCTAGATATGTAAAAAGTTTTGAAAATGATGCACTGTATCTCCTGCAATCAGCAAAAAACCAGGCCCCTGTCTCAGAAACCCTAATTCCACCATAGCCAAAAGCTTCAAAATCTTGACATTTTTCACTGTTTCTCTCACTGAAGTTATCAACAGTGATTTTAATCACTGAGCAATACTCTCTGAAGTTCGTTAAAGTACTGTCACTCAGATCTGAAGGCATCAGCATCAAATCAAGAAGGGGAAGATCACTTGGAGTAAAAGACTTTTTGCAGATTTGGTATTCATTGACACTCAGTTAGTGCTTTTTAGCACTTGTGTCTCTCAATCAATTCTTCTGTTGCTCAAATCTAATAAAGTCTGAAGTTGATTTGCTACTGTTCCCGTAAATCTAACATGGGCAAAGACTCTCCAAATGCTCGATTCAAAGGAGTCGGATTCCACACTTGGCAAACCCGCATCAAGCTCATCCTGATGAAGAAGGGTCTCTGGGCCATCACAAATGGCAAAGAAAAGAAACCGCGGGACGCGGACCTTGCAACTACTTGGCAAAAGAATGATGACAGAGCCCAGGCCATTATAAAATTGGAGCTAGACGACAGTTATATCCATCATGTGGATAACTGTGAGACCTCACAGGATACATGGAAAAGACTTGACACCCTGTTCGGTGCACAATCTAAATCATCAAAGTATGGTCTCCTGATTGAATTCTTCAGGCTTGAAATGAAGTCCAGCACATCACTTGCCACACATCTCAATTACATGGAAGGACTCCTAACCCAACTTGCAGGAATAAACATTAAAATGGATGAAGATGTTTGCATCGGTGTTCTACTTAAGAGCTTGCCTCCTGAATATAATAATGTATCAACAACTCTAATCAACATGCCAAATCCTGAACTTGTTGATATCCAAGCATCACTGTTAGAAGAAGAAAAGAAGCTAAAAACTAAAGAAGAACCAAGTACCTCTAGAGATGAGCATGCATTATATGTTGGCAACAGGTACAAAGGCAAGAAAGATCAGCTCTTTTGTGACTTCTGCAAAAGGACCGGACACACCGAGAAGTTCTGCCATGCAAGAAAGAGATCCCAAAAGGCCTATCTAGTCGCAGTCAAAGAAGAAGAAGAAAATGAAGCAAATGAAGAAGAAGATGAAGATCACCAGGATCGGAAGGACAAGACTCATCAGTCCTTGTACTCTCATAATTCTGATAGACTGTTTTAATAGCCTTGTATTTTTCCTTGCCCTAATGTTTCCTGCCATAAGCTTTGTAAACTCCTTATGTAACTTGGCATTACAGTCCCTGTACACTTTGTGAGGCCCCTGTTACAGCCTCTGGATGTCCACCATGTTTATGGTACCCACACTTAGCTTTTTCTGCAACAGCCTCTGGTGTTTTGCCATGTCTGTGGTATGCCCACACTTTGCAGGTGGTTCTCATTACAGCCTCTACACACTTTGTGCCTTTCCTAGTTGTGATTGAGGAGGGGTGTTGAGAATCAGCAATCACACTCAAACAGCCTCTTTGTATGGAGTCTCAGGGTCAAGGACATGCAGGCTAACTTATCCCATATGCACAATGGTGCCTACTGCAGTTTCCTACTTTCCTATAAAGCATTGTACTTGCTTCCTTTCTTAATGCAATGATAGTACTCTTTTCATTTCAGTAAAGTGTCAATGTCATTGTCCACATACACAAGATTGTGTTTATGAGTCCAAGTCTCAATCTTGGAACCTAATTCACTTGTGTAACAAACAGTGTCCTTTCCATCATGAGTCTACACTTATTTCTTCATCCTCCATAGCTTCCGGTTATTGCCATGCTCTAGATCCCGCATTTCTAACACTCATCCTAGCGCCATCACCGGCACGGGTCGATAATCCATGAGGACCGCGTTACCCTCGTCGTCATGCGAGACGTAAGGGTATATGTAGGTCTCTTCATCATTTGGCTCCTCCATGTAATGAACTGGAGCGTCGCTCGGTGGGTGGGTCACATAAGGACCAGGCGGTCTAGGAATACTGGTGGGATTTATGTCCATTCTAGGGACGACGGGTCTCATATCGTTAGGCGCGGGTAGAGCCAATGGGGCTCCCCTTCCGAAGAATGGCTACGGCCTGTTAGCTAGATAAGGCTGGATGTAGGGTTGCGAGTATGGAAACCTTCTTGGTAGTCTGCATTGTGCGGCATCGTGGCTGAACCTCCTGCAGTTGGCGCAAGGTCTTCACCTAGGGTCTTGACACTCGGCCGGCAAGTGTTTTCCTCCACAGTACACGCATTGGATGTGTGGGCGCGTTGGTCGTCTCAGCATGTCCTGTATCTTGGCTAATTCCATTTTGACCTCCGCCAGGCCTTGGTCTGTCTCGGTGGCTTTCCCCTTATCTTGGGATGATGGGTTCGACCGCTCACTAGAGGTTGGCATTCTCTCTAAACTTCGCGGGCTGGTTTCTTCTAGATTTGAGCTCCTAGAGCTCCGCTCTTTCAGCTGGTCATCGACTTTGATGGCTTCCTAAAAAACCCTAGCCACCACGTCCCCCTGCAAGCTTGAGTTGCCTGCCAGTGCCTTATATAACTCCTCATCTCTAATTCCACTGATGAATACATTTGATACTTCTCTGTCAATCGGTCGCTCGCCTAAGGGGATTCTTTTAAAGAGACTTCTTACGTGGGTCACATAGTCGCGGATGCCCTCCTTCTCCTTCTATTTGACATTCATCAAGCGTACTAGCAGGTTGTCGGAGTATCCGGGCTCAGCAAACCTCTTGACGAAGAGATCCTTGAGGTTATTGAAGTTGGCTCGTTCTATGGCATCTAGGCTTGTATACCACGTCCTACCCTTATCGCTTAAGCAAAGTCCGAATGCTTGCGAACGTTGAGTCTGGTCGTTGAGGCCATTGGCTTCGCAGACTTGCTCAAACTGCTTGACAAAGCTGTATGGATCGTCATGCGGCTGGTACTTGTCGAGTCGCTTGGCAAAAATTGGTATTTTGGCCTGGCTCTTTGAGCCCTGGTTGGCCCCTAACCCTGCAAGCAGTGACGCCGCTAGTGCAGTGGCACTCTGCTCTACTGCGGTGTTATCGAGTAGCCATTTCATGAGGAGCTTGCTCAGCATCAGGTCTCCTTCTAGTGCTCTTTCCTGGTCCGTTCGGTTCCGCCCATCCAAGTTTAGCACTCGCTGCACCTCATGCAGCTCCATGCTTTGCCTTAGGCTCCTGGCTTGTTGATCCCTATTATACTCGGCTATGCCTTGAAATGCCTTGCGGGCTAGCCTTCTTTCCTCCTCTAGGTCTGCAATGATTGCATCTGCCGTCCTGCCATGGTGCTCGTACCGGGTGTGCGCATCGTCACTGCTCACCATCTGCTGTATAGCGTCTGGGAATGTGCTCACATCGAGCTCCTTGGTAAACCGATGGTTTGAGCCTTCCTCCGTCATGGTCGAATTCTTGTGCCTCGTTGCGCTATCGATCAGGCTGACTGGTCACGACAAGTCCTTGTTGTTGGCGCTCCTTGCTTGGTTCTGTCCTGCGCTTTGCGTGTTTGTCTACGTCCTGGGTCCTCTCCTATTGGTGGGTTCCTTGAGCGATTTATCTGAGTGAGTTTCCTTATTTGCTGAATACAATTCTTAATTTACGGCCACTCGGTGAGTGTGTTGTTCCTAGTGCACTTGTGCCCAATCAGGCTTTCAGTTTCCTTGAGTGTACTTCAAGTGCAAAATTCAATGTGAGTGTAGCAAGCAATTCCTCGGCGCCTCACTCACTCTCGCTCGTTTCTGGCCTGATAGGCTTGTAGGTCCATTTTTCGGCCGGTTAGTCAGGGTTTAGGACTCCTTGTATGTTTCCTTGTTTGCTTCCGATCGATCAAGTCCTCGTGGCTCAACGGCTTGCGTCCTAGTCCGTGGATCCCTCAATTGTCTACTATCCACCGCTAAGCGGCTGTGTACTACAATTTCTCTTATCCCGTGTGCCAGAATCAAGTTTTGAACACCCGAACGGTTTCGACAAGTTGCGCTAATGCGCGTTTGCCAGTCGGGTCAAATTTCTGACAACTTTGACAAAAAGTTGCATTCGGACCGAGTGGTTCGAATTGCAGGGTCCAAGTGGGTCGCTCGAACGGGACGAATGGCATGGGGTCAAGGGCCGAATCTCCAATTCTGGCTCAGACGATTTTTACTCGGACGGGCCGAATGGCAGGTTTGACAGATTCAGACAGGCTAATTCGGACATGTCGAACCACAGTTGGCCGAGGGTCGAATCCCGGGTGTGGCCGAGTTCTGATTTTGGAATTCAGACGGGTTGCTCAGACGGGCCAAATGTGCCACGTAGTCAAAAAGTTCTGGCTCGGACGGTCCGAGGAGGGTCTCTCAGACGGTTTGACTCGGATGGTCCGAGTGCTGACCGAGTGGCCGAATGGCAAGGGGCCGAAGGCTGATTCTGGGCCTCGGCCCAGAAGCAATAGCTCAGACGGGTCGAATGCGGCGTGACGAAAACAGCGCGATGCCGATCTTGCCCGATTCTTATGATTTACTCAACCATTACAAGCACAAACCTCCAGATACCATCTAGGGGGTTTGAGAGAGGGATTCATATACCTGAATGGGTTGGTGAGTGCATTGGTGCTGCGATCGAATCACACGGCCTGGGGCTTTCTAACTCTCTCTCTCTCTTTCTCTCACACTGAAATGGCACAAATGAGTTCTCTTTTGGCCTCCCGGTTCTTATATGCCCTCCTAGCTGTGGCGTTGACACCCCTGATCCCTCTCTTGTCGATCTTAGTCCTCACTGGCGAGCATTTTGCGCATTTACATGACTTTTTCCCTATTTTTACCCTGTTTTGAAATAGTTGACCCTACCCTTTTCCGGTTCGATCTCCTAGCTCTAACCTACGCTAAATGCAACAAAAGTCGAAGGTAAAAAACTGGAATAGATTCTCCATGCTTTCCAATCATCAAACAACCAAAATATCCAAAATACTTACTTGTTCCGAAGATTAAAAGCACCCAACTTCCTACCTATCTCAAGCTCTGTTTCGGGGATGAATACCCTACTTTGATGCTCGATGTGAGGCATGCAAGTGCTCAAGCTTGAATCCGTTGGTCTCGACAATGGAACCAAAATGTGAGAGCTTTCGCTCAACCGCCAAGACCCTCGGACCGCTTATTTTTTCAAGCGTTTCAAGCGAGCTCTAATGGCTATCTCTCACCTAGCCGACGCGCCGTCGATCCTACAAGTGTAGTGAGCTTATCTTGATGCTCGATCGAGTACCCTCCTCTCTCTTGCACTCTGGTAGCTCCACGATCCTAGATGCTAGCTCAAGCATCCTCAAGCCTCCTCCATCTCCAAGCTCCATCCTCCATAGCCACGCATGCAAGAGAAGAGAAGGGGAGAGAAGAGAAGAAGGGGAGAGGAGATGGTGAAGAACTTCACCCTCTTGATCCCTCACCCTCACACACACTCACTCCCTCACACTCTCACACTCCCTCTCTCAAGAGCACACACAAGCAAGAAGGAGAGAAGAAGAGAGGAAGAAGAGGACTCCTTTTGCCACACACCAAAGAATGAGCTTCTCATTCACTTTTCAACTTTATATACAAAACCCTAAATCCCTTTCGGGCCGTCATCCCCTTTTTCTCGTTTACATGGCCGGCCATAGCCTAGGCCCTCTTTCCCATTTCCCACCATTCTAATTTATCCTATTCCCACTAATGCATACACTTTGCACAGGAGCGAGTCTGGCACTCTTTTACATAGATTTGGGGGGCGCTCCCACATTTTAATGGTGCGCCTTTTCCTCGTTCATTGCCATGGCCCAACACCGAATCCTCTTGAGGGTCGTGTCCGAACATTTGAAATTTTCAGGGATTGGTTGCCAGTCAAGGCGCCTTTTTTGCTCTTGCACCTTTTTTCCTATTTTTCCTTCTTCCCAGTTTCCGCTCCTCTGTGCTGCGGTAACGTGATCGGAAACACGGTAACAATAACTTAGACGTGTTTGCTTGGTCATATAAAGATCTAAAGGGGATTGATCCCACAATATGCCAACATCACATTGACCTAGAGCCTAATGCCAAACCAATGAGACAGAGACAAAGGCGTATGAATCGTAATTATTCTGCTCTAGTAAAGGCTGAATTATTGAAACTTCTTGAAGCCGAGTTTATTTATCCCATGGCTAATAGTGAATGGGTTGCGCCCATTGTGGTAGTACCTAAGAAGAACAAAAAACTGCAAATATGTGTGGACTTTCGAAAGCTGAACTCGAAGATGAAGAAGGATCATTTTCCTATACCTTTTACAGACCAATTGTTGGACACAGTGGCAGGCCATGAGCTGTATTCCCTCTTGGATGGATTCAATGGATATAACCAAGTCCAAATCGCAAAAGAGGACCAATCCAAAACAACCTTCACCACAGAATGGGGGACCTATGCCTATAGAGTGATGCCATTTGGGCTTTGTAATGCCCCTGCCACCTTCCAACGAGTAATGATGGCTACCTTCCAAAATCATCTACATGATTTCATTGAGGTGTATCTTGATGACTTCTGTGTCTATAGTTTAATCCGTGAGCACTAGGGACACCTAGAGCAATGCTTTGACGGATGCCGAGAGTATGGGATTTCTCTCAATCTCGACAAATGTGTCTTTGGCGTCTCATTAGGAATTCTTTTGGGCCATACTGTCTCTACACAAGGGATTGCAACAGACCCAGCGAAGATTGAGAAGATTGCCGCCTTGACAATACCAACAAACCTCAAGCAATTGAGAGGATTTCTTGGCTATGTGGGCTACTACAGAAGATTTATTGCACATTTTGCAACCAAGGCAGCCCCTCTATAGAACTTCCTAAGGAAAGATGTAGATTTTCTTTGAACTGATAACAGTGAAGAAGCCTTTAATCCCCTAAAATAGTGCCTTATCCAAGCACCTATCTTACAGCCTCTTGATTGGACGAAGGAGTTCCATGTGCACACAAATGCATCAGTTGAAGGGCTAGGTGTTGTCATATGTCAAAAGGGCCCCTCTAAATTAGATCAACTGATATATTATGCAAGCCGAAAGGTCACTGATAGGAAACGAAACTACACAGTGATAGAGCTTGAGTGCTTGGCAATGATGTTTGCACTAGAGAAGTTTTGACACTATCTACTGTCAATGCATTTCAAGTTTCATGTGGATCATGAAGCCCTATCCTTCCTGATGAACAAAGAAGATGTTAAAGGACGACTAATGAGATGGTTGCTCCTATTCTAGGAGTTTGATTTTAAAGTGGTCACTAAGCCTGGCCGTTCCCATGTCCTAGATGATCATCTATCACGGATCCCTCAAACTGCAAGAGAGGAACAGGATAATCCAGATCTTCCTGATGCTTCCTTGTTTCTAGTTGAAACAGTTACTCCCTAGTATGCAGACATAGCCAACCACCTAGCAACTCAACAGTATCCTCCTAGCATCTCAAGCCGTGAGAAGAAGAAGCTTATGCTAGAATCAACCCCCTACACCTTGCTAGGCGGTGCACTGTACAAGAGAGGCAAATATGAAGTATTGCGAAGATGTGTTGCAGGAGATGAAATCGGCATAGTATGGAAGGCATGACATGATGAACCATGTGGTGGACACTTCGCAGGAGAAGTGACAGCCAGGAAGGCTCTGTTAGCAGGCTACTGGTGGTCGACCCTCCACAAGGATACATATGACTACTGCAAGAGATGTGATGCTTGTTAGCGAATGGGGAAACCCACCAAAACAAGTGCCATGCCACTGCAACCTATTCTTCCCCTAAAGCCATTCGAGAAGTGGGGGATTGAATTTGTGGGTCCCATTGATCCACCCACCAGATGCAAGCAAAATAGATACATCTTAGTATGTATGGATTATGTCACAAAGTGGTGTGAAGCTAAAGCTCTGAAGCGGGATGATGGTAACAACATAGCTCTGTTCATGTACGAGAATATTATCACCCATTTTGGTAGTCCCCTCGAGCTAGTAAGTGATAGAGGTACTCATTTCCTTAACAAAATCATGGAGGAGTTGACGAATCTGTATAAGATCCGCCATCGCAAGTCCACTCCTTACTATCCCAGAGCCAACGGCCAAGTTGAAGTCACCAATCACATCCTTTTCTCGATCATGACAAGAACCATTGCCGCACATCATCGCGACTGGGACGATCGACTTACAGAGGCCCTCTAGGCATACAGAACCTCCCATAAGGCAGCTACAGGACAGACCCCTTTCTAGATAGTGTATGGTATAGAAGCCATCTTCCCTGTTGAACTGGAATTGCTCTCTTTGCGAGTGGCAGTTAAAGAACACTTGGGAGATGGTGAGTCACTGCAACACCACCTCCCACACTTGGAATGCTTGGATGAGATATGGTGAATGGCTCTACAATGTATGGAAACCACTTAGGCACAATGCAAGGCCTATTATGACAGTTTCATCAAGCACAAGGAGTTCCAAGAAGGTGATCTTGTCCTAGCCTATGATTCGAGATTTGGCAAGTTTCCTGGCAAGCTTCAACAATGGTGGATGGGACCATACAAGGTACTTGACGTCAATCCTAATGGCTCTGTTCAAGTGCAGATTGTTGATGCCTCTAATGATTCTTTTCTGATCAATGGCTATCGTCTAAAGAAGTACTTCCCTCCTTGGGGATCTTGACAATCACAGTCGACCTACCCTCTCTCTTTTGGGCATTGCACTGTCATTCACTTCGTGCTTCTGATAGCCCTTATGATTCTCCTGATGAGTGTTGAGAATAGCAAATGATGCTTAACATGAATGCCCATAGAGGTTGGATGTGTGCCCAAAAGAGGCTTGCCCATAAGTGGCTTTGTATGAGAGAGAGAGAGAGACAATGATGTATGCTCTAAGAGTAGATGTCCAAAATCCCATAAGCATAGAGAGGAAAAGTGGTACTATCCACAAAACTATAAAGGCATGTACTTGACGCTCATTTCAATGTAATGGTACTATCAATTGAGTCACTCAATATTGTCTTTATGAGTCCAAGCTAATCTATCTTGGAACCTAATTCACTTGAGTTACAATCTCTTCCCTCTATCATGTATTGTGTGTTTGATTTGCGTCCACCATAGCTAACTAGCTCTAGATCCGGATTTCTCAACATGGTATCAGAGCCAACTGAGCTAGTTGGTTAGTGTGTGCACTTTTCTCAAACTCCTTTATCATCTTCTTTATCCATCAAAGCTATCCACTACAGCATAAGAGGAGAAGGATCTCAAGAGGTTCAAGATTGTGGAGCTCAAGAGAAGAGATGACATAGAAGAGAAGAGCTTGTAGCTGACTGGTCCTAGTCAAGTCCATTCTACAGACCAAAAATTCCACTTCTTTCAATTCAGCATTTAACTCTGCAAGGTTTCTGACTTTTTGGTGAAGGAGGCGTACTTTCTGAATAGATTGCTGGAGAGTGGGAGAGCTCACAGTGATATTTTTACCCATAGGTCATCTAAGAGGTCGGAGAAAGAATGATGGTGGGTATCTACTACTAAGGCTACTTACTACCTAAGGTATGTAGTTGTTCTTGCAATAGAAGAAGAAGAAGGAGAAGACGACTGCTGTTAGAGAATAAAGAAGGGAAGACTACGCCTGCGTTTAGCTTGCTTTCATCTCGTTGCGAAGAATCTCTAAGGCGGGCCTCGTAGTCACCAGATTTGACTGATCCCTCTGTCCATGCTCCCACCATCATGTTCTTGTTCAATTGGTTTTACGGCATCCTTGCCTCCCTCGGGTTATGGCAGAAAGAGGCCAAGATTTTGTTCCTCTGTCTCGACAATGCTAACAAGACAACACACCTGCTCCAGCAAAACAAGAAGATGCGAAAGATGCCAACCTCGACGACAAAGTAGCTGATCTGAAGATGACTGGAGATGCTGATTGTAATAATGCGATTGTTATCTGTGACAAAAATTCTATTGACATTAAGCATGAGACACCTATTGAACCCTTTGAACCTATTGACCTTGTTGCATGCAAAAGTAAATCGAATTTGGACTCTCAGTCTTCAGGAGAGGGCAAGCCAAAACTGCGTTCCCAATGTCCATCGGAGGGAAAGGTCAAAGTGGAATCTCAGTCTTTAGTAGATGGAAAGCTCGAAGTGGAGTCGGCAAAGCCAAAACTGGATTCTTGTCTCTTGTCAGAGGGTAAACCAAGAGTGGATACTAAGTCTTTAGCAGAGGGGAAAGATGAATTGATCCGTGAAGGCTACAACAGTGGAACAAGCTATGGGTGTGTAAGCTTTATTAGGTTTCTTCCTGCTTCCTCTCCTCGTCACAACCCAAATGCCCAGTGCCGCTTGCAGTTCGATGTTATTCCTCACTCCATTTTTTTCTTCCTAAAGGCTAATGTTAAGGTTAAAGCCCTAACTTTTAAAGGCCATTCACACCTACACTTCTCCAAAACCAGTCAATTTACACCTTTCGCATTCGATAAGAGTTGCCTACATGATCAAACGATCAATACCAATGTAATAATGAGCCATGAGCCCAAGCCAAATAAATCTCACAAATCATGTACCTCAAAATCTATGTCATGTATGACAAAAGAGAGCTTGTCAAGTCAAAACAATCATAAAAGCCTGAAGCAAAAAGACTATGTCAAGAAGACTAAAAGAGAAGAACCATGCACCAACAAAAAGGATAAGAAGCACAACGAAGAAAAAGAGCTTGAAGACAAAGACAACCAAGAAGATTCAAAAAAATCAAGAAAAGCAAAGAATGCCAAAGAAGCATAAAGAAGATAAAGAACTTTCTGTTGCTGACAACAAAGAATTTCCCATAGTGGATCTCCCTTAGTGGATCGTGTTTCCTATAGTGGATGTAAAAACCCTACCAAGATGTAAAGTTTCAAGCCTTAACTTGACTAGGCTGCCAAAGAGCTAGTCTCCTGGTCCATGTCTACATGTAGGGGGGGCAAAAGCCAGCAAGGGTAGAGACTCATCATTTGAGGGGGGGTGTTGAGAATAGCAAATGATGCTTAACATGAATGCCCATAGAGGTTGGATGTGTGCCCAAAAGAGGCTTGCCCATAAGTGGCTTTGTATGAGAGAGAGAGAGAGACAATGATGTATGCTCTAAGAGTAGATGTCCAAAATCCCATAAGCATAGAGAGGAAAAGTGGTACTATCCACAAAACTATAAAGGCATGTACTTGACACTCATTTCAATGTAATGGTACTATCAATTGAGTCACTCAAGATTGTCTTTATGAGTCCAAGCTAATCTATCTTGGAACCTAATTCACTTGAGTTACAATCTCTTCCCTCTATCATGTATTGTGTGTTTGATTTGCGTCCACCATAGCTAACTAGCTCTAGATCCGGATTTCTCAACAATGAGGTGGTCTCATTCTGCTAGCCCTTCACACAGATACCTCTTAACCTGACCTTGTTCTCTTCTCATTTGATTCAGCAATCGTGGCAAGGTTGGTCCTGACACATGGTATTTCTACCATTCTCTTTATTAATGAAAAAAAAACAAAAAAAAACAAATAAACTATTATGGGAGAAAAGGAAGACATTCCCTGTCATAACAGGCCTCGTTCCAAGAAAAGGTGGAAACACCCTTAGGTGGAAAGCTGACTATGGAAAAGGTGGTAACACCCCGCAGTTCAGGATAACTGGCTCACCAGCAGAACCTTTCCAGCAAGTAATTTGAAGCCACCTCCCTTGGTGCGCTGTCTCTACAATATCAGTCCGTCTGCCCTTCTTAACAAATGACCTTTCTTACAAATCATTGAAGTACCAAACTTGTTAGCTGCCTCTCTGGGTACGCCTCGTCTTTAAAATCTTGATGACAACAACAACCGACACGATCTTCATCACCAACCCCTTGAGTGATGTGAGCTTTCATCCTAATAGGATAGGGACGTGTGTATGGGCTACCCTCTGTATCTATCAGTGAGCGTGAGATAGAGGGTGGACTGAGTGACCAGTCTTTCCCTTCAAATCAAATGAGAGGCGAGATGTATCTATCAGTGAGCTCTGTATTTATCAGTGAGCGTGAGACAGAGGGTGGGCTGAGTGACCGGTCTGTATCTATTAGTGAGCGTGAGACAGAGGGTGGGCTGAGTGACTAGTCTTTCCCTTCAAATCAAATGAGAGGCAAGATGTGTGAACATAGTGTTGCACTCTCGAGATGGGCCTCTCAATGCACAACACACGATCTATTCTTGTGCATTGCACCATAAGGCTCCCTAGCCTTCCTTCTTACACTCTATGCTAGCACAGGGCGGGATACATAGTTGCATCATCAGATGCGCACAAGGCATACATCGTTTGCACAAGTGATAGTGAGGATTACATAGAAACGGGTTTCTCTCCTAGATCTTTCAACAGAGCATGATACAGAGGGTGGGCTGAGTGTGACGGATGTTTCTTCAATCAATTATTGAGAGGTGAGGCTTGAGGGACGTTATGAAAATTGGCATTAGGTACTTTTCTGTTTCCATATGCACCCAGGGGATGGGTCTCTGCGATCAGCATAGGACACATCACTCTGTTTTGTACACTGCACTGCAAGGCTCCCTGGCCTTCCTACTTGCACCTATGCTAGACGGGTTGGACGCACTAATGCACCATCAATTGTGCACCCTGGCATACTCCCTCTGCCCCACCCCCTTGTCGATTCCTAAACCGGGTGTGAGATCTAGGTTTCCATTAATATTACCTCGAGTGATATAAGTTATGAGACGAGCCACTGTTCTCTCATTCCATTTGAGTGCCCGTGAGTTGAGTGACTATCTTTTGTCAACGACACCTACCCCGACGGGCTTCATCAACCAACTACCTCCCTTGGTGCTACTGCATGGTCCTTGCCATGCTACTGGAGCGAGCCGTGGTACCTCCTGCAGCTGACTCCAACCCTTCTGTAGCAATGATGGTTCCTTTGACCATACGCAAAATGTGCCAAGTCTTTCTAACCCTATCCTTATATGATTGCAAGTATACGTTATGTTTTAAGTGTGGGGATGCCAGATTCTAGTCGGTTGATGAGTCCTAGGCTATGTGTCAAGAATTGCGTGGTGGAGGGACTTGCTCAAGATGCTGCACCGAACACACACAAAATGCATAAGGAGAAGTTCACTCAAGAGACAAAAAGAGAGATGGAAGCCAAAACGTTTTCTTGCTAATTTCTTCTTCTTCTTCCACACACTTTACAATGTACACAAAGTATAGATAAGATACAACATAAAGGAAAGTGGCCTACTAAGTCAAACAATGCATAACCGACTACACTAGTCGACTGGCGCTATAACTATGCCAGCTGTAAATAGGTGTAACAACCTGAATATAATAAGTAATGAGTTAGTGGCCATGTGTGAGTCATAATGACCACTGACGTGCTAAGTGTAGACGTGTGGACCCATCTAACCAGGCGGTCCATCATCAATGTCCGCATGTGTTGAGCTTGTCATCTCAACACTCCCCCTCAAGCTCAATTGCATCTCTGCGACTCCAAGTAAGCTTCGAAACTTTTGAAGCTTCTCTATACCCAATGCCTTCTTGAAGATGTCAGCTATCTGATCCTGTGTGCTGACATACACCAAGTCAATCTCACCTGCTAGTACCTTCTCTCTCACAAAGTGATAGTGTAACTCAATATATTTTGTACTGGCATGGAACACAGGGTTCCTAGCCAACTGTATACTGCTCATGTTGTCACAATAAATGATAATTGGACCTTCCATTTGCACATCCAAATCAGCCATTAACTTTTGTAGCCATACTACCTCACGCTGCAACAGCAGCACCTCTATACTCAGCCTCTGTACTCGACAAAGCAACTGTAGATTGCTTTTTGCTGCTCCAAGCAACTGCTGCACTACCAAGAGAGAACATGTATCCGCTGGTAGATCTTCTATCAGACATACTACCAGCCCAATCTGCATCTGTGTATCCAAACACCTGTACATCTGTACCTACCTCATAGAAAAGTCCATAATGTAATGTGGACTTCACATATCTCAATATGTGTCTGACTGCATCCAAATGTGGCTTTCTAGGTACTTGCATAAACTGACTCACAAGACCAATAGCGTAGCTCAAGTCTGCCTTGTAATGGTCATGTAGATCAAACTCCCCACTATCCTCTTGAACATAGTAGGGTCTTCTATCTCATCCCCAACATCAGCACTCAACTTTACATTCTGCTCCAACAGAACTGAAAGTGGTTTGTATGCTCTCATACCATACTTGGACAACATATCCAAGCCATATTGTCTTTGGGACAGCCATATACCATCATCACATCTGATCACCTCAATGCCAAGGAAGTACCTTAGCTCACCTAAATCCTTCATCTCAAACTTCTTCTTCAAAAAATCCTTGACTTCAGCAATCCCACTATCACTATCACCTGTAATAATCAAGTCATCCACATAGATGACTATGATGACCAAACCTGCATCTCCCTTTCTCACATAAAGTGAGTGATCAGCATCAGAAACATAAAAGCTAATATTGACAAGATACTCTCTGATCTTGTCAGACCATGCTCTAGGTGCTTGCTTGAGCCCATAGAGCACCTTCTTCAACCTGCACACATACGTGGGATGCTCTAAATCTTCATAACCTGTTGGCTGATCCATATACACTTCTTCCTGCAAATCACCATGCAAGAAGGCATTCTTCACATCCATTTGCTGCAACCTCCAACCTTTGGCTGCTGCCAAAGCAATCACACATCTGACAGTTGCCATCCTAGCAAGTGGACTGAAGGTTTCATCATAATCTATGCCATATGTCTGGGCATAGCCTTTTGTAACCAGCCTAGCTTTGTACCTACTAATAGAACCATCTGCATTGTGCTTAATCTTATAAACCCACTTACATCCAATAGCTTTCTTGCCCTTCAGCAATGATACTAGATCCCAAGTCTTATTGGCCTCTAATGCAACCATATCCTCATCCATTGTTGCATCCCAATGAGTATGACCAACAGCATCCTCAAAACAAGTGGGCTCAACATCCTCAACTAGTTTCACCATATAATCATAATGGTGAGTTGTATAATCTTCAAAACCAAATCTTTCAACATGGTATCTGACCCTGCTAGATCTGCGTACCATCGGATCACTCAATGGAGCCTTTACACTATTATGAGCTCTTTGTACACCTGGTGTCTTCACAGAAGGAATACCAAGCTCATCATCTAAGCTCTCTGAGCCACTGGAGTCTCCATCAAGAACTGCATCAATGCCATCTGACACTGTATTCTTTCCTTTGTCTTTACCTGTAGTGCTACTAGATGCACTTGAAGATGTAGAGGTACTTCTTAGTCTCCCAGACCAAGGACTACTAGATGATGTCTCTGGTCCACTAAGAATCCGTGATTCTTGCTTTTCAGCCTACACATGAGTGTCATGATCATTATCATCATCCAATGCATCATCACTAGATGCATACCAATTGCTCATTTCATCAAAGATGACATCCCTGCTCACTCTGAACTTACATGTGACAGGGTTATAACAGCGATACCCTTTCTGCTCTAAAGAGTATCCAATAAAGACACACTTTTTAGCCTTTGGATCCAGTTTCTTCCGTAACTCATTTGGCACATGAACATATGCAATGCAGCCAAACACTTTCAAGTGTGAGACATCAGGCTTCTTATCTGTAGAACATTCTTCGGGGGTCATACCATGAACTGCAGCTGTGGGAGTTCTGTTCAAAATATAAATAGTAGTATGAACAGCCTCAGAACCAAAATGCTTAGGCATATTCTTTTCAGCCATCAAGGCACGTGCAACTTCTGCAATATGCCTGTTTTTCCTTTCTGCAACCCCATTTTATTGTGGGGTATACCTGCATGTGAACTGTCTCTTTATCCCATGAGACCTTAGAAAATCACTGAACTCATCCAAGAGGTACTCTCCCCCTCCATCTGACCTCAAGCACTTTACTTTCAAGCCTGTTTCTCTTTCAACTGCAGCCTTGAAAGTTCTAAAGTGCTCAAACGCTTCACTCTTTTCCTTCATAAAATATACCCACAGCTTTCTAGAACAATCATCAATGAATGTGACAAAGTATGAACTGCCTCCAAGAGATACATTTTGTGCAGGCCCCCAAATGTCTGTATGCACAACACCAAGGATATTTCTGCTTACATCTCTATCATGTGAAAAGGGTTGTCTTGCCTGCTTACCAAATTGACATGCTTCGCATACCTTATGAAATTCTGCAACTCTAAATGTAGGCAAACCCTTTGGACTGCATTAATTTCAGCCTTTGTACATTTGCATGTCCTATGCGTTTGTGCCAAATTTCAATATCTGCAACAACACCTTTTCCTTTAGCATACATAGCAGCATTCATAGTAGGAATTCCAGCATCCAGAGTAAACATATGCCCAACTCTACTTCCCTTTGCAACTAACCTGCACTTGTCATTGAAGTCTTATACAAAGTAGCCCTTTGCATTAAATCTGACTTGCAGCCCTTGCTCTACCATCTGACCCACTGGCACCAAGTTCTTTGTAATAGATGGCACATGTAATACATCTAAAAGACTCTTTGTCTTACCATCATGCAAGGACAAGGGAACTTTTCCAATGTGTGAAATTGGGTGGCATGAATCATCACCCGTCTACACATAACCTGCATTTTGCAAATTTTGCATCTCTCCAAACTATTCTGCATGGCTGGTCATATGATTGGATGCACCTGAATCAACATACCAAACATCATCATGTGTTCCCTTTCCTATAACAGAATTCAGCATATGCTGCATAACAAACATACATTCATTTTTGTCTTCATTCTGTCGTGAAGACGATGCATAGTTTCCTTGCTGCAACTTACCACTACGAATATCATCTTTCTTAGCATAACATTGGGCTGCAATATGACCTGTTTTGCCATAGTAGTGACACACAATACCAGAGTTGTTAGAGCCTCTGTTTTGCCATCCATCTCTTCCTCTAAAGCTCCCCCTGCCTCTAAAGTGACCACGACCTCCTGAAACCTGCATATTGCCAAATTGCTGATTCAATTTGTTTTGTTGGTTGTCACTACCACGTCCTGTACCACGGCCTCTTGAAGAGAACCTGCCACGTCTCCTTCCTGAACTAGAGTAGAAAGCTTGGACCTGTTTACCACTTCTTTCAGATGTCTCACTCTGCATGTTGATCTCTTCAGTGATCATAAGGGAGACCAACTTATCGAAATCTCGGAATGGCTTTCTAACATATTTGGAAGTTATAAAAGACTTCCAAGCCTTTTCATTGTTAAGTCCACCCAAGGTAGACGACATCAAATCATCATCATCGGGCATTGCATCAATCTGCCAAGGCATCTGCAATGCTCCTTACCTTCAGTGCATACTCATTGATAGACATCTTCCCTTTCTTCAATGTATTCAACTCTTACTTGAGTTGAATCTTTCGTGCCTTTGTATTTACAGAAAACATACTTTCAAGTATGGTCCAAGCTGCATATGAATTCTCTGCATTTCTAATATGTCCCAGTATATTATTGTCAATTACTACAGACAACCAATACATGACCTTTTTATCTTTTGCATTCCATTCCTTCCGTGCCTTTGTTCACCTAAAACAAACTCGTAGAGGCCTTTTCCAATAAGGAAGTTCGTGACACGGAACTTCCATGATGGGTAGTTGTTCTTGTCGAGCTTCTCAATGATGGGGCTTCCACTGTTCTCTGCCATTATCACAAAACTAATACCAAACAGCAAGCAAATCTTTTGCAACCTTTGACGTGTAGTGTACAGCAATACATCAGACATGCTTTTTCAATGTCTGCTCACCAATACATACAATCTGCAACCTGTTTGCAAATAAACCTTATGTTTGCTTCCTGCAAACACCTCAAGAATTTCAGATTCGCAATCTGTAACCTGCGCACCCACTCTCGGTCAAAACAGCCGAAATCACAGTGTACCCTGAAACTACTATCCGCAACCTTGCGGCTCTAAAACGAGGCCTGAAACGGCCTCAGATGCCCAAAATAACTGCGGCAAAGCCCTAAAGAGCCAATCTGCAGAATACGCAGCGCTCTTCACGCACACCAAATCTCACTGCAATATGTGATTTTTGCTTGACCCTGCTTCCGGTGCCTCCACATGCACTATCCAAGAGAGAGAGTGGAAGAATGGAAGAGCTTCTTACCCGTGGCTTGCTTGCTCGAACATTGCTTCTTCTCCTTCGCTTCAACCTTCGAAATCAGCCTCTCTCAGTGGCGCGGCTCTGATACCATGTCAAGAATCGCGTGGTGGAGGGACTTGCTCAAGATGTTGTGCCGAACACACACAGAATGCACAAGGAGAAGCTCACTCAAGAGACAAAAAGAGAGATGGAGGCCAAAAAGTTTTCTTGCTAATCTCTTCTTCTTCTTCCACACACTTTACAATGTACACAAAGTATAGATAAGATACAACATAAAGGAAAGTGGCCTACTAAGTCAAACAATGCATAACCGACTACACTAGCCGACTAGCGCTATAACTATGCCAGCTGTAAATAGGTGTAACAACCTGAATATAATAAGATTGTAGTCCAGGATGGATTTATTATGGTCTACATTTGAGTAATTTAAGGAGTATATTTCTCCCGACCATTTCTTTTTTGTCTACTATCAGCTGTAGAAGTTGGCCTTCTATATTAAGCTCTCAACGATGGATCTCCCTCTTCCAGAGGATGGTTGGAGTGGGGCTTGGTCTTCTGATTTACTGACAGAAGTTGTCCATATGGTCTTTGAATATTCTGTGACAACGGATACCATGTTGCTATCTTATATGTATCTACGAGGTGATCTGTTAATTTCAGATGATGTAGATCTAGCTTGGTATGTGGAGGATGTGGTCTTACAAGCTACCTTATATGTCAACCATTTGGAGTTCAGGATAGATGACATATTCAAGTGTTATTCTTCTAAAGTGGCTACTTGCCCTGATACTTTATGGCATTCAATGATTGATTCTATAGTCCTGAACCAACACTAGAATACAGCTTCTACTTATGTGCAGAGCACTAACCAATTGAGGGTGGATCTCCTAGCTTATCTTTCCAGGAACCATCCATTTGATTCATCCTTCTTTGATGCCTATCATCGATGATCTGTTTTAGGTCCCTTTGTTCTTAGCTTATTTTATTATCAACAAATGGTCCATCACTATGATGCATATTGTTCCCTTTATCAATCCAACTCAGCAGCTATCTTACCTTTCCTTTTCCAACCTCAGGGTTTTCCTCAAATTCATATATTTACTTATTGTTCTTTCATTGAAGATTGAGTCTTTTCTCCTTCTCTGCCATGTCCTTCTCCATCTATCCATATACCTTCTACTTTTCCTGCTTATCAATTGACATATTTCCTAATTGATTCGCTTAAATTTTCAGCCACTCCTTCTTTACCTTATTCCTCATTTTATGATTTTTCCTACCCATCTCTTCATCCTCTTTTACTTATTTCTCTTCCATCTCTTGCTACTTTTATTTCTCAACCCCCTCAGTTGGTTAGTGGGTACGAAGGATTTGATCAACAGATTCCGAGAAGAAGAGGATGGAGCTCAACTGATTCTCTCACGGGACCACAGATTAATTGGCCATTAATTCCAGGGGACTGGAAAATTGCTACTCAAGCATACCAAAACTACCTCCATTTTTCTCAACAATATTCACAATCTCTAGATCCTTTAGTGAGATTGACAGCCCATTTTGCTTGGTACCTAGCATATATGCATAGGCATTCCCATAATGATCAAAAGGCCATCCCAAAACTTTGTATGAATGTCAATGTGAACATTGATTCCCAACAGTTGGATGTCAAATACCTTGTTTTGCTAGAACGGATGTGCTGCCTTCAATTCTTTTAGAATCCTCCAAAATCTTTTGTAGATGAGTCTTTATCCCTCAATCGCTTTCTTAATCATCAAGCCTTCAAGAGAGATCATCTTCACTGATACCCCTGAATGTATCTTCTATACTTCTTAATGAGATATTTTTTGGAGGTGCCATTTAGATGGTTGTGTTTGTGAATTTGTGCTATAATAATTTGTATGTGATGAGTTTATGCTGGTTGAATAATTTGTTCAAGAGCTTTCTTTTCAAATATTGATGGTGATGGTGGATGGCAAGCCTACGATGCAAAGTTAAAGAACCTCTTATATCCTTTACAAATTTGTTATGACTTTTTATTGTTTATCAGATGTGTTAATGAATAACGAAGTTTTCCTTTAGTAGTATTCTTTTCTAGATACAGGTGATAAGTTGGGGTCGTGGTAGAGTGATTGTTGAATATACTAAAGAAGATCAAATTGAACTCTTTACTGAACTTATATTCTTCTTTTCCTTAGGTCACGAGGACGCTTCTTTTCTAAGTGTGGGGATATGTTGAGAGTGGAAAAATACTAAATTTTTGACTGATTTTTTTTTGTTTTTGAGGTTTGAATGGTTGATTTTTGATGGATTTAGAGTGATGTATGGTTGTTAATGGAAGTGTTTGAGAGTGTTTTGGATGATATTGATTTTATGTTTTGGGAGCTCATAAAGATTATTAGTAGAAATATGAGGCTCTGTGATGTTCTAATAGGTTCTGTTGAGGTTCTGATTGGTTCTGATACCTTCTGCTTTGTTCTTATTTTCTTCTTTACACCTTATATATCCTGGTCAGTGTGACTAGGTGTCTAACCCCTAGTCGGCATGTATCCCACTTGTATTGAGCTTGTATCACTATGCATTAAGTTAAGCAACTCACTCCTTTTCCTATTTAAGTTTTTCTTATGGGTTGAATATGTATGCCTTTTTTTATATACAATGGTCACAAATAGAAATATTTAAAAAATCAAGAGAAGAAAAGTAACCCAAATGAGATAGCATTTCCATTTCTTTTTTGGACATATGTCCCAACTGACAATGTCACAAAGATACATTGGGTTGCTTGGTTATTGCAATTACATGATTTTTGATAGAAAATACATGAAGAATTAGATACAAAGTGGCAACGTTTGGATCCTTTAACAATAACAAATGATCCCTTGTATGCTTTTCATGATGAGGATTAACTCCCAAAAGTAGTAGAGTATCCCAATTTTTATCTAGTTAACTAGTAGATATCAAGATCTTAGTAAGCTTGGATACATGGCATACATTCCAAAGAGTAAAGGTAGATCCATTCTAAAAAGAAACTACACATCACATGTAGCAACTATATCACATAGTCATTATCAAGATGGACTATCCATGCTTGCTATTATCATATGAGCAAAACCATTCCTTATAAAGAGTCACATAAAAAGATACATTGTATCTTGAGCTAGTTTTCTATTGGTTGTGCAACTAGCATATGTGTAGGGTTATGCACAATCACTATGTTGATTTCTACAATCTTTACCTTTTCTTTACCTTCCTTCTTGTTAGCATCCTTATCCTCCTTTTTATCCTTTTGTTGTTGCTTCCATTTGTAATAGTATTTATTAATATCTTTAATAGATCTAGATTTTCTATGTAACCATCCACAATTGTGGTTCTTATCTTTGTACTTTTCCTTGCCTATTTATTCCCAAGTTGCCCCAATGCCTAAAAATTTCTACCTTGGTCCATGGATTTCGTGCAAACCTATTCAGCTAGTAAACTACCTAGAACATCATTAAACTTCAATGGCACCATTTGGAGATGAAATACTAATGGTTATTCTAAATATATCCCATGATGCAGGTAAGGAGCACAGCAAAAAGATTGCTTTAACCTTATCTTTGAACTTAAACTTTTGAGCTTGCATCTGGCTAAATATGGCTTTGAATTCATTAAGGTGGTAGGCAATAGTAGAGTCCTCCTTAGTTTGCAAAAACAACTTTTTCATGAGATAAACCTTGTTAGAGGCAATTTCTTCCTCATAACTTCTTCCATAAGTCATGTGTAGTGGTCTCATTCACAATTATAAAATACACAGATTTTTCCAAGTATAGTCTAATAGTGGATTTGGCCAATGCATCAAGATCTAACCAATCATCTTTAGATGTTTCTACTAGTTTTCTATCTATGCCTCCTATGGACCTTAACTGCTTTTCTTGAATAAGAACATCTTGGATCTGCTCCTTCCATAGATTGAAGTCACTAGTATTAAGTTTCTTAATGTTTTATAGTTTCCTATCCATTGTAGATTATGAATCTATTTATGTAAAATAGAAACCAAATATCAAGTGACAACAATTAGAAAAGCAACAATGTGCGTCACAAAATTGGCAGACTTTCAATAACATATGCTTAGTATAACTAGAATTGAGAGAAGCTAGAAAATGAACCATTGCTTAGAGATAATACATATATTGTTCTCCAAAACTTGTAAAGATCACCACATATGAGTAAAACATGGTACTACAATATCAATGCTTCCTTATAACTATAGTAGAATAACATTATCCAAATGTTCAAAGGTACATCAAAAAACCGATCTCCCTAAAACCACTATAATATATCAGGAAACAACATTCTTGCATATTTATGAGCAAATATGCATAGATAGAATATATATGTATATATATATATATATAGTTCAAGAATTACTATAGAATGTACATCAAAGTCTCTACTCTTATAACACTTGTTCCACATAGTAGTGCGTGCGTGCATGCGTGCGTGCGTGTGTGTGTGTGTGTGTGTGTGTGTAGTTAGGATTAGTGAGTGAGATGGACAGCTAGCCACATTGGCCTTTACCCCAATACTTCATGCTCACCAAGTTTCACTACAATTAGAGATTGCAGCCTTGCAAGTGTCAAGAGCCTCCTTCAGCTATATTCAAATGTGAATCAGACAAGAAGGGATATATTTTTACTCATTGCTTACCTACTTATTTTCATGCTTCGTTGCCCTCGCCTTAGCATTTGATTGAGCTTTGTGTAGTTGTGGCACTACTCTAATATCATATGTAAGTAGATAAGACAAGAGAGAGGCAAAACAACCAAGAGCATACACATAATAAAGACATGTGCAAATAGAGAAGTAGGGTTGGAAGCCTTTTCTTCTTCTTTCTTATTCTTGCACGCAAAAAATCTTAGTTTACATTACGATAAAAGACTAGTTACATGAAAGTGCTTGAACATATTTACATGTGTTCAGCAAGTGTAAAATTGCTAAGGATTGATGAGCTGACACAATAATTGTGCCATTATCAAGAATGGACTACCTGGGTATAGCTGAGCTATAGAATCATTGGTATATTGTCAATGTCAATTACTTAACATGCCAATGACCAAAGTCCTATCGCATCACCAAGGTGTATAATGGATGCTAGGTCATATGGAGCTCAACATTTCAATATGTTCCACCCATTGAATTATAATCATGGTAAAAATTATAGATAAGGGATTTTGAAATTAAATTTTGAATATATGTAATAGTAAGGAGTTATATCTAATGAACCCCCAATGGGTAGGGGAGAGGAGGGACAGGTGTGGACGCCCAATAGTGGAAATTGGTATAAATTTTGGATCTTTTAGAGGCATGTCAGGCACCTTTTTTCAATTTTTATTCTCAAGTTCCTTTGCACTACATAGAAAGAACCAATGAGTCAAGCAGCTAACATGTTGCATTGTACTTGACAGCCTTTTGAAAATGGCCATCTCACATGTGTGGGGTTGACCCCACAACTTGTGGCTTGTTAACTCAATATCTTACCACTCAAGTAAGAACCAATGGTGCTAAACCTTTTTGGAAAGATTTCCTACATCTTACATTCATGGCCTTTTTCTTAATATTTTAATTGAAGACACTTCCTCTGCTGGAAAAATGTTGTTGACTATAGCATCATGAACATTTAGGTCCACTATCCTCCTTGCATTACAAAAAGTAATCCCACACTAATCCATTTCTAACGTTGACACCTTTTTGAGTCTATATTTCCCCTAATGGATGCCATTCTATTTTGTAATTTCCAAAGCCTTCCATCTCTAAGATTCTCCAACTTCTTTGCTCAATCTAGGATACATTTTACTTGTTGAAAATCTAATTTAGGGTTTCAAAATTCTCAGATGCAACCTATAATGCATACATATTTTAATCATACAATACTCTTTTTTGACACAATCAAAGTATTAGAACAAGAAAATTCCAATATAAATGCATTGTTTACCTCAGAGTATCCTAGAGAAAGCATATTATTTTCAACTTAGATACTAAACCATGTTGGATTTTCTTGTGAAATTGTTGGTTTAAGTACCCTATTCATCAAGGTAATTGTAACCTATTCTAACTTTCTCTCGTTCACATGTTTGCTTTCATCAAGCTTTTGTAAGAATTGTAGCGTACAATCACATTTATCTTAGTCATTTCAAATAATTAAGTAGATGAAGACTAAAAAATCTTCAAGGAGTTAAATATGTTATTGTAATTGCTATAGACCACCTCTCTTGTTGCTACATAGCATGTACCTTCAATGTAAAATGAGCTCTAATTAAGTTATATAAAACTTATTCATTTACTTGCTTTTGCATTCTTTTGAGTAATATTGGATTTGATACTATCGGTTTATGCATACTAGATTCCTTTATCTTTGATTGAAGAGATTCTTATATAGTTGTGTATCCTCCACTAGATATGCATGCCTTATCCAACAATACTTGCATATCAGCTATGTTTAGTTTGTCTTTCATGAAGGCCTTGATCTACTATTTTGTAAGTGTCCGATACTTTGATCCTTTTTTATAGCTTCCTTAATTAGATGTATTTTGATGTGTGCAATTGATGCCCCATGCTTGAATCTTCTTCTTCATTAGGTTGCATAATATCTCTTTATTAAAAGAAAAATTTTTATTTATCATAAAATATTGAAGTAATACCTTTTCAGATAGAGAAAAAGAAATAAATAGCTTACTTTACTATGTGTATTGTCTTCTTGATGGTATCCCTTCACAATTTCTTCAATATTCAAAAATTTCATTAACAATTTGTGAATCCCTACTATTGTTTCTTTGAGTCTTAATTGATTTTTTTGTTTTTTGAGCCCCAAAATAGTCTCCCTATTTTGCAATAGTTTGTGCTTGCATTTCTCTAATGTTAGCTTCAAATAGATGCACACATGCACATGTACACATACTCTCTCTCTCTCTCTCTCTCTCTCTCTCTCTCTCTCTCTCTCTCTCTCTCTCTCTCTCTCTCTCTCTCTCTCTCTCTCTCTCTCTCTCTCTCTCTCTCTCTCTCTCTAGCTTATACACATTGCTAATTGCATCTAAATGTAGTGTATATCCTATGGTTATATTATATCCATGTTTAACAAAGCTAACCAAGGATGTTATATCCTTGATCAAAGGCATATAGTTACATAAAGAATCTTTTGGATACAATTTTCCATCGATTTATAAATGTATATTCCTATGTATTTATGATTTACATATCTTTGGTTGTGGAAGATATGATATAGTGTTTATATGTCTTGTACTTATGATCAAACTTGACATGGAGGTGATTTGCCTTACTCATATACCTCTTTGATAATGAATCACCCCCACCATTTCTATTTGTGATTTTGTTCTCAACTCAAGCCATCTTCATTTATGATATTTATTCAACTTCTATGTACTTTGTGAAGTTGCTTCCAAAAAATGAGAATACTTCCAATGAGAATGTTCCGAAACATGACTTGGTAAACATAGTGGAGCCTTGACATGGTAGTTTGTCTAAACTTTCAATAAAAAAGGATTACACCATTAATCCAAATTAATATGGATACAAGCCCCTGTGTTCCAAGTAGTATTTGGGACAATATTCCAAGCACTAACCTCTAGGCTCTTAATAAAGGATACTTACAATTTAACATCTCCGTACTAGTTTGTCTATTAAAAATTTTGAATTATATATATACGTTTGTTATTTTTGAATTATTACTCTCTACATTGAGGTGGAATTTCTTATAAGGTCCTAACTTAGTCCAAGTTTTCCCTAATATATTAATAACCAACATGGAAATCATGAGAAAGGACAACATTAGCACAAAAATCATGAAGAACAATAACCACAATGTGTTAGAGCTAAAAGTGAGCCAATTGGGAGAAGGCGATAGAGTTAGAAATAAACTCTCTTATGAGAAATTCCACTTGGGAGTTGGCTTTATTCTTCTCCTTTTGGCCTTGGAGTTCCTCTTTAGAAAGGACCTCTTGTTGGCAATGATAGATTGATCTTCTTTTTGTACATTCTCCTTTCATAATGTAAATTGGTGGGCGCAATTTGTACATTTGACTCAACTCACGTAAGAATGTTGGTATATGTTTAGATTGCCAAATAACAATATTAGACGTATACTAGCATTGCTAGAATTTCAAAATTGGCCCATTTTCTTTAGTGATTAATAAAGAGTATATGCATGGCACCAAAATTGTGTTTATAGTAATGTCACTATAAGTGCCATAGGGAGTGGATCCATTTTGACTCTAATTCATATACATGGCAAAAAGTGACAAGTCCTTTATTCTTTAGATCTTGTACACATACATGAGTGGCAATGGACCATCAAATATGTGGTTCAACTTTCAATGCATTTATGTACTACACTCAATGAAGCATGTTACTAGGACTTGTTCTAAATTTGCGTGAATAAATAAGGCATTGAATACTTGCAATTTTCACATTTTTTATCAAATGCTTTGAAGGGTGACTTCAAGTATTCACATGTGGTAAATCGGTGGCTTGGACTTGGCAATGCCACAAATCAAGTGATTACATAACAAGTACTTGAAGTGCATCACCCTTGAAGATCAAGTGCAAAAGCTAACTTTGTTGTATTGCATCATGTAAGACGATTTACAAAATAACAGAAATGGTGGCATGAAAACATGGGATATGATTATCCTAAAAACACCAAACAAGCTTCTGCTTTTTGTATTCCATGGACAATTACACTGCATGGGAATAGGTAATGAACACAAATGGAAAAATATTTAAGGAGTGAACAATGCCTAAGGCATAGCATAAGTACATCATGTTGAGCTTCATTTAGACACTTTTAGTTATTTAAATCCATTACACACGCACAAATGCAAAGAAGGCACACTTGAAAAGTTGAAAGTAATTCGTGAAGCTTTTCATAAACGTTAGGCATTACTTGGAAAACCGTTTTCCACTGCAAGAATATCATGATGTTTCCCAGCAAGGGAGGAGGGCCAAACCACGATTGGAAAAGGGCAAGGTACTTTGGCATTAAACAAAGGGTGCTACTACACGGACGCCAACATTACTAATTAGAAAATGCTTGTATGGGAATTGTTAGAAGATGCTTTGGGAAGTGGAGTTGGAGAGCCTTTCTAATTTACATGTTCGTGTTCATGTTCATGGGGATGTTTCTTTACCCATTTCCAAATAGCAGGGCGGATAACTCACATTTGGGAACAGACCTTGGTAGGAGGAAGGATGCTCTCATGCATCGGTGCCTGTGATCTGTTCACTCGAGAGGTATTAATCTCTCATCGGCAGGGCGTGACGAATGGTGAATGGAGAGAATGATCGTGGTCATTCTTAATGCATCATTGCCATGATCATCACTGGCATATATATAAGAGATCATCAACACCATCAGAGATGCCGTTAATGTCGCCATCGTCATGATCCTCACGATCATCTCCATCATCACTCATGTTGAATGGAGTAGAATTCCCCCGAAAATTCTTTATGCACAACACCATCATCATCATCATCAGCTGAAAGAATGGCAGCTAATGCGCCTCTTGAATGGCTTGCAAGGTGGGAGTCCATGTTCTGCACCTCCGGAGATACGATTTGTAAGCTCTCTGGAGCTCCGGGGTGTTGCAAAGGCGGGCGGCCTGATCATGAAAATTACAAGAAGAAGCCTTCCTGATCATAGCTGCTGCGTCGCGATAGTAAGCAGCACGTCGGGGGGCAGCGGGCGAGGTGGTGAAGGGATGGTGGGGGATACAATTGGAGGGACGGGATGTCGATCGGCGGTGGGAAGAAGCTGTAGAAGAAGCTTGTTCTTGGACGACGACGTCGCGGCTGGCACGATGGCTGGTGCTGGACTGAGCTGCGAGGGGAGCAGCCCGAGGGTGGACTGGGACGTCGGAGGGCGCCGGCCTGGCTGGCTCGTCAGGAGTACTCGGTCTTGTATCGTGAGCTGATGCAGCAGCAGCTGCAGTATGAATAAGGGAAACCCTAGCTGGCGCAATGGTAGGATTACTGCGCGGCGCCGGCCTGGCCGGCGGCTGCGACGATGGGTGCGCTGCCTTGGCGGCCGGGAGGGGCAGGAGGAGGTAGAGGTGGCCCAGCTGCAGCTGCTCCTGCGGCAGCATCTGCGACAGATACTGCAGCCCCGGCTTCACTGCATCCCCCAGCGGGCATATGAAGTGCCGCGGATACCCCACCAGCACATCCATCGCCTTCACCGGCCGCTCCACATGCAGCTCGCTCCCATCCACCAGCAGCACCTTCGCCACCATCTCATGATTACCACTACTATTGCTATTACTACTATTATGATCATGATCCTTATTACCATTATGATCATGATCCTCATACTCCTCGTGATCGTCGTATACGTCGAGATACGACAGATCAGGAGCTTGCAGAGTGAAACAACTGTGAGACGCGACGTTGCCCATGTCGTCGAAACAATCCACCACCAGCTGCAACAATCAACCACAACTCACCACCACTTATGAATCAGATAGCGTCGCCTCACCACCACTTATGAATCAAATAGTGTCGCCTGCAAACTGTATCCCCTAGCAGCCTTAGAGACTATCTTATATGTTCTAGGCTATGCATCAATCAATAGTTTCGCCTGACTCAGCAGCCCTAGAGACCATCTATGAATGGCATAGTCTAGACTCAATTCGCAACCAATCGCAATGGTGTACGCTCAAATGATCACAAGCAACCTCACCACACAACCTATGAATGAGTTTGTGTAGCCTTATTAGCTCCAAGGAAGCTTTCTCACTCAGGAACTCACAAAGGCATCCTTGCTAGACCCCTATAAGCATCTCCACAACCTTTTGTGATGGAAGGTAGGTGGTCGTAGTAGACTTCTATAAAGAGCTTTTTGAGAAAGAAAGGTGGAATTTCTTGCACATCAATAAAGAACATGGTCTTAATGGTGGGTCCTTTCTCTTTTTCTCTTTTACCTTCTTTTCTCTTTCAAGATGGCTCCAAAATGTACTACTTGTAAGGACTCTAAATAACTACAAATGAACACATTGTGATGCTGTAAGGCCTTCATATGAAAGTATTATGAGGTCACTATGAATAGAGCCTTCTTGGATCACTTTCTTTCTTGCTATCTTGATAAAGAATATTGCAGACTTCATTACAAGCCTCCACGTGGATCTAACTTTGAAAGCTAAGCTCCTTTGCTTACCTAACACCCACCACCTCAAACACCATCCTTCAAGGACTCCACATGAGTCACACATCTATCTTTCTCAACCATTTCATTCCATGGAGCCTCTCTACTTGTAATCACACCTTTCTTTTATCAAAAGTTTGAACTTTCTCCATGATGGGACACCACTTCCACCATCTCTTATCTTCTCCACATTTTCCAAGGTATGGAAACACATGGGATGAAATCTACCAAGACATTGACACTTAGTCATAAAATCTTTAGTACTCATGAATTTCCATGTCTAAGCCTTCCATGGATGGGAATACAAAATAGGTTTTTCTTATTCTTTGCACGAAGCACATGATTGATCAAAACATAGCATTCATACTTAAGTTGCATATTTTCATTCTACATTTGATAAGCATTATTTACTCTTCATACTCTAAACAAATGCATATAATTCGATGACTTGTTATCTTTGTTAGTTGCATTCTATCCCTAATTTCTAGTATATTATATTGTCTAGGGGAAATGTGATGATGACACTTGGATACTATGTCAAATGTCATGGGCCATATCAACAACTAGCATCCAGCTAGCATTGATGATCATGATAATATGTTTAAAACATAATGAGGTGTCTATCTTACATGTCATTGCCTTCACCATCCTTTAACAAGAACTTTAGAAAGATGAGATCTTGTGATAGACTATCTTTTCAAATCCGAAAGATCTTCCTTTTAAGCCTCTATCTAGTCTAGTCATTAAAAAAGTTGCCTTACGTAGTAATGAAAAGCTCCTAAGAAAATTATTGAGAGAAGAATTGGTTCCTTGGTTATTGTACATAAGTAAGTATTTAAGTCCCTCCCAATCTAAGCAAAGTGGTATTTAAATATAGGATCTTGACTTGCCAATGTAAGAAAAGTGGTATTTTGATATAGGATCTTGACAAAGAGACTCCATCTCAATTGATTCGATATGGCTTCATGCAAATCAAAATAGTGGGCTTTCGAACTGAATTAAATATTTACCCATAGTAACATCAAACTCCTAATCATTTGTGAACCCTTCCCCATTTCTTTCTAGTGGGTAGAGGTAGTGTTTCACAACACTTTGTAATGATCTATGTACTTGAATGTACAACCTTCCATGACTTTCTACTTGAACTTTCAACCACATCACTTTCTAACCACGTGTACGCATAGTAACTTGTGGATCATTCAAAGAAGTTTCTAATAGTCTTTATTTCCTTCAAGGAGCCTTTTAGGTTGTGCACCTAGTGTGGGTGCAAGATAAAATAGTAAGCATGCATCCATGTAATTATTATCTTGTTTGAACTACCACCTTTTTAAATAGCATGCAAAAACCTAGGACAATACTAAATCTTGAGTCTTGAATCATAAATATCTACTATTATTATCACAAGTTTTATAGTGCTTCTCCACGTGGCAAAGACAAAAGGAGAGAGAGGGCTAAGAGTGAAAATTGAGAGGTGGCCTTTCCTTTTTCTAATCTTATATTTCTTCTTCCTAAAATAGGCTCTCTATCTCACACACATTAATATATTGTAGGATATATTATTAATGTTGACTATCCTAATACAAATATAAATATACAAATCTTAATACTAGTGTTATTGATATATTAATATAAAATATTAGTATAGTAGTAATATTACTGGGCTATTAATACATTAAGGCTAAGATATTAAATCTCTACGACTTATGTCTTAAACTCAAGTAGTTCATCGACTTCATAATTTGCACAACCTTGCCATTTGACAATTGAATTCTACAATTGGAAGACAAGTATATGTACGAATTTAGTCGGATTCTCAACCTTCTAACAAAGATTTCAAGTTTACACCAATCAAATTAGTTTAATCCATGCTCTACATCAATTTGAGATTCAAAATTCTCTCTAAAAGTTGTAGCTTTTTATTTTAGTGAAAATTTTATCAATATGGTACTTTAAAGTAGGAATAATTCTCCTTAGTTTGCATGAGAGAGAGAGAGAGAGAGTGTGTGTGTGTGTGTGTGTGTGTGTGTGCAAACTCTAAGAGCTACATTGGATCAAAACCAATAAAATTTCTCACAATGCATACTAGATAAACAATATACAGTGATAGATCATTTAGAGGAGACATAAAGTAAGTTTTCCAAAACCACAAAGTTTATGAAATCCTCAAGGGACATTCAATTTTTCAATTTTCAAAATTTCATGTATTTTTTAATAATAAAAAACTAGGAAGTCGTTAGCAGCAACTCTTGATACCAAAAGCTAAGGAACCATACTTGCATCTATCCATAGATAAAATGTTAGGTTAGAATCTACGACACTATTGTGCGACTGTAGGTGTCACAATCCCCAAACACTTGTAATTGATATCATTGATAGTGTGAGTTAACATACTTAAATTGCCAATCCACTTACCCTCAACATAGATATTCAAATTAGAACCTTTCAAAATGTGACGAATCAAATTTATACAACAAAGAGCTATATTAGTAATAGCAATTGTAAAATTTATATTTCGTATGCTTTAGACATCAGATACATGTTAAGAGAGTTGCTAAAAGAGAAACTCATGCAAATTTTATATTCAAAGTATTCTTCATGAAGTTTTTCCATTTACAAATAGATGTACTAGGTCAACAACTCATGTACAATCAACAATAACCTAGAGAAACACTATTATTAATGTAGCGATAGTATGCCTTTGAAATGAGCTTTTAAAAAATAAGATGAGAGAACATGACTACAATAGCAACTCATGTAATTTTAGGCTTTTGATCATTGTTAATGAAAATTTCTCACATATGAAGGAGTTGCCAAGAAAACAGCTCATGTAAATTGTTTCACCCTAAAGTTACCCTATTGATAGCTATAGATATTATTCTTTTGAACATACATTATAGAATTGTTATACTAGAATTTTATAGTTCAAAATTTTAGTTAATGTTAATGAGATTTTTCTTTCAATTAAGAAATCTAAAAGGTGAGCAATTTATGTACAGAAGACATTAAGATAAGAATACTAAATGACTAGTAAAGGTCAAATCACATGCTTGACCCCCTATCTAGTGCCATTTTTTTTAGGTGTATGGAAATTTTGCACGGACTACCATGTAGAAGCTTTGGATAAGATTTTCTTTAAACTAGTTTGAGGCTAGAGTGTATTAAAAACATGCTAGTAGACTAAGAGTAGTATATTCATTAATTTTGTACTATCTCAATTACTAGCCTCATCATTAGCTAATACTTCTAAATTTGATATGGTTCCTTAAATAGAGATTCAATAACACGCTTGGGGAAGAAGATATCAACTCTCATTATATGGGATTAGGCTTGTAGATAGCCACATCGATGCATTTCTTGAACTGGAAAAAATAATTTATGGGCATATCTATAGTCATAACCTTGCTTTACTAGACTCCAAATAATCTTGTATGTAAGTTTTGAAAATGCAAACATGTCTTTTAACATACTCTTAAATGTGTGTCATTTGCAATTTTCATGATACTTTCAATGCTATCATACATGTGCTCCATCTACAATTTGCATATGCCTTTTCACATGATTATAAACGTGTTTCTTTGTAGAAAAAAAGCCAAGAGCTATTAGTTATAGAACACTGCCTCTAGGAAGAAGTTTTGCGACAAAATACTCCTCAAAATTTTTAACCCCTTCTTGTTGCTCATTGGGATTATGAATTGAATCCACATATTATAAAAAACTACACACAATAACACATTTTGAGATAACAAAATTTTAAAAATAAGAAGGACCAAGTGTGGCATGTATTACTAGCAATACACAAAAGGAATAAGAAAGCTATTTACTTAATCTTCAAGCCACCTATTGTGGCTTGTAGTACCTAACATGCTATTTATTATAATGCGTATGTCAGTGACTGTATCTCATTGAAGAGCTATCATCATCATCCCCTCCCTCCTCATCAATCTCTTCATCGCCCTTCCAATCCTCATTGACATAGCCCTCCACATTGCCTCTTGCTTTGCTCTCTTCCTCTCTGGTCCCCCTCATTGTGTTTCTACCCCTATCAATATGGAAAATCAAACTTGGAATCACTAAGAACATAATTGTTTTTTGGCAAAACAAACAACTTTACAAATTCTTCTTACAATGATTTCATGCCACTACTACTACATGATGTTGTCCTTGTCATAGACGTGTATCCACATATCAAACCTCTTATGATAGTGCTTATATGCCATCTCCTACCTAGTGGTGGAGATTAGGCCCACAATTCTTAATTGTAAAATGTAAGCACCAAGATTAATAGATACAATCAATCACAAGTAGTTGCATATAACAACTTAAGAAAACCTTTAAATACTTATAAAAATAGCCTTCCATCTATTGATGCCTCTTAGCCTAAAATGGAATGATCCAAATTGTTCCATTTCGACTTGTCATACCTCCCTTTTCCTAAAGTGAAGACCCCACACTCCACCTTACTTTGAGCTTTGGTGCACTTTGGACCATTTGCAACAAACAATTGACATTGGCCTAGGATCCAAACCTTGCTCTAACCTTCTCTTATTTTCTATCACACTAAATTTAACCATGGATCTCTTGCTAGCACTTATCTTTCTAATCCTCTCTCATGCCCAATGGTTTATTAACGTCAAATGCAAGCAAGCAGGGAACTTCTCATGCACTACAACAATGGTTGCTTGGAGTGCACTCATGTCATGATCTTTCAAGAATTTAAAGTTACCCCTATATTTTGGATTGTCAAGAGATTTCTCATGCCTAAAACCATCAAGATCCTAGCAAGTAGAGTTGATAGAAGAAGAAGAGGAGGAGAAATAATTGCAGTAATCTAGAACACATGGCATAGACAAGAACCCAACAATGGTTTGTATTTATCATGTTCAATCTTTGGCTCATTTTCAATACAATATATACAATCCCCTTTCAGAAAATTAATTTGAGACAATAGCTTAGAGAAAAACCCATTTTGATCTAGCCCAAAAGACTTATAGTCTACTATATACCAATCCAAGCTCAACACAATGTAATCTTAATCCAAAATAAGGCTTCAAACATGCATAAATTAGATCGGAATCAAAGCATCCTGTATTTGTCAAAATACCCTATTCTCCTCTTCAAAAGATCCTTGTTTTTCCAAATTTTTACCAATAAAAAGCCTCCAAATGTAGCAAAAAAGAAACAATTAGTAAGGCACTATATACCAATCCAAAACTTGCTTCAAAAATTATAGGCTACTTGATCTTGGGCACTTCACACAATACAAATCTCGTGTCACTTGTCCAAAGTCACTCAAATATCTATTTAGTTGTCTAGAAGAGGTCCTATCACTTGAGAAGTAACATCTAGGGGTAAACCGACTTTAAAAAAACTTACATCTAAGCACATGCAAAGTAAACTTGAGTATAAAAACTAACAGAAAAGTGTGCTAGCCTCATAGTAGAAGTGTAGTCACTATTAGTCATCCTATAAGGTTTCAATCTATAGACATGGAACCACATGACATCCACCCCCACTAAAACTACACATCATGTGGCATGTGCCACATATCTTACTTTTCAATAGGTTCAAGATCTCTTCTTCTTCCATAATGTCATCTTTATCATCTTCTTCAATTCTATCTTGTATATACTCAACCTCATAGTCTAGTTCTTTATAAGTTGTAGATTCTCTTCTCTTTAATAGTTTAATCCATTTACCAACTATGGGTATCTTCCATGCAATCCCATCCAACTCAGTCATAGAGTATGGGGCACAATAAAATACATGCAACACACTATATGGACTAAACCATTCTTGGAGACTTTCATAATAGTATTGTGCTAATTAACCACCAAGTTTCTATCATATAGAAGTACCCAGTCTACCTCGTCCATAGCCCTTAGTCTAAGCCAATGTCTTTTGCCAAACCTATCTTTGTTCCACACTTTGAATTCTTCTAATCTCTTAACTATAAGCTCTACATCTTTTGGTCTTCTTTCCTATTAACGAATCCTAAGAGCTAACAATTTACCCCTACCTGCCTTTACTAAGGCCTTGACAATAAGAGGATACCCTCTTTCACTTTTTCCATTCCCTCTATATTATATGCTAAAGTTAGTATATGTTTGATCCCTAATCTAGAGAGGAAGCATCTAGCCTCATCAACATCAAGCTCTCCTCTCTTATTAGCAATGACCTTATCCACACACCCATAATGACAAAACACATCTTGTAGAAGGAACTTACATACATCACTCATGGTTTAATTCCTAAAAGCCCAATCTTCAACCTAATTTTTAAGATCCTCACAAGCAAGAATAATATAGTCAATCTTCCAAAGTGCCAGAGGCATGGTCACTAGATCAACAAGATACATAGGATGCAAACCATCTCTATGACTCACACAAAAATACATTTGACATGTATTGCAAGTCTCTTCAAATTGTGAAACATCCCTATACATGATTTCCACTAGCATCTCTCTTTGATCTACTCAAAAGTAGGCCAAACACCTCTGTGAATAGCTCATAAGCTCTCATGAAAATCTTACATAATCTACAATTGAGTCTCCCTATCACACGCTATAATTCATAGTGGAAAAACCTTTTTTGTTTTTTAGGTGTTTCCAAGGAAAACCATTCTTCAAAAAGTAGGCATATGCCTTTCTCTTTATTCTCATGAACACATCAATAGTCCATCAATCTCTCTTGGTCATCAAAGTACTTAGATATTGTCCAATTTGTAGCCACTCTCCATCATATATCCCTTCAAAAAACTCTCCAATCAAGAAATATGACCATCACAAATAAGTGTACTAGTTGCAACTTTAGCCTCATCATTCTCAGCCATCACATCCTCCTGCCTCTCATAGCTAGCTCTAGAGAACATGTCTACAATCGGATGATCTTTTTCTACAATGTGTCAAAATTGAGGATTCGTAGAATTAATATATGCAATCCATATAAATATAGTAATATTTAAATTATAGCATCTCCTAATCATAGTGAGCAAAAATAAACAATCAATCTCCACAATCATTGGAGCTCCAATAAAGTATCATTTATCACATTTTAGAGAAGTAATAACTCCCCACAATTCCCTCTTTATCTATCGATATCTTCTCTATCCCTCATTCAACACGTTTTCTCCAAACTTGATTGCACACCTATTCTCCTCATCATCATCATGCCCCCAATAGCCCAACCAATGCCAATAAGATTCGTATCTACAATGATGGCCATTGTTCTTCCACTTATGTAATATGCTTTTCTCAAAGTAGGTGCATTCTAAAGCCATTTCTTCAATTCCTTCATAGCCTTTATGTGCATCTTATCTCAGTAGAACTATTGATCTTTCCTTAGTAGTTGATATATAGGCTTTGAAAAACCTCCTAATGTCATACACTAAATAGCATGTCTCATCCATCCTATCAATTGTATCAACTTTTGCTAGTGATTTCCTTCTACCATATGGTCCACACATATGCCCAACAATCAATACTTCATTCACATCAAAGACTAACTTTTGACTTGAACGAGTTCGATTCATCTCTTTCAACCTAGTAGTATCCTCTCATAGTTGGTAATATGATCAGCAATGAACCTTCTACATCCCTATTTGTTCAATTTCTCATCCTTATCCTTCTTTGTACACCATTTTATCTATATGTCATTGACAAAAGGGCATAGTCCAATATTGTATGCATTGTTTATAACATTCATCATGTGGTCAACATAATTTATTGCCCCATGTGGTAAATTGCACACGTGCACTAGTCCTCTCATTAGATTCAAGATACAGGCTCAACCTTCTTATATACTTGAAAGATCTATGGTAAATATTATGCTGGCGCAGAGAGAGAATAGATGAGAGAAAACAAAGATGTAGAGAGAAAGAGAGAGAGATAGAGAGATAGAGAGATTGACAACACACTAGGGACTGGAAGATGGGCTAGTCCCCCCCCCCCCCCCCCTTGGGGAGTTATATTATTGACAAGGAGCAAGCTCCTCTATTACACATAAACCAGTTCTTAACATGTAGATCTTGGGAACAAGATTACGGTTCCTTGCACAGTATACAACGGGCTAACACTTGCACAACTTGGAAGTTGGCACCATTTGATCCTTCTTGAATCTCTCCTTCTCTCCTACACAATATGTGTAGGGCTCTCTTCTTGGTGCAGCTCGATTTTAGTAGAGCTTCCATAGCATCTGCACAACTCGAGGGTTGGTGAGCTTGAACTTACATAGATCCTTGCATGGTATACAACCGGCAAGCACTTGCACAACTGGGAAGTTGGATCCTTTGATTTTCTTGATTTCTCTTCTTCTCTCCTACACAATATGTGTATGTCTCTCTTCTTTGTGCTTGATTTCAGTAGAGCTTCCGCATCACTTCGTGAGACTCGAGTTGCCTTCTCTCCTCCTCTTGCATGCAAGCAAAGTGATGCTCCCTTCACCTCCTCCACACACAAGGAGAGCCTCCATTTTATAGGCTCCAAGAGCTTCTCTTCTTGGAGAGAGACTTGAATACCAAGATTGGAAAGGTTGATCTTCATGCAAGATGTGGCTATTCTAGGACCTACTCTGCAGCACCAATTTTGGAATATCTCTTTGTGCATTGCTCGGATAGAAAAACGTCCAACACAAAAGTTGTAGATCTCACTGTTTCTTGAGCCATAGATAAAGAGAGTTCATTAGATTGCATTGGGCCTCAACCTTAAGATTGACTTCCACACAAAAGCTTGTGTCATCTTAAACCTTAGAAAGAGAAAATCACTTCTCTCCTCACTTCCAAAGTATCATGTCTCTCGTCTTTCTTAGTGAAAGAATTACTTCTCTCCTTAATTCATTAAGAGAGAATCGACCTTAAACCTTGAATTGTAAGGGAGAGGATGACCCCAAATGAATGCAATGCTCATTACACACAAATAAATGTTCCCAAGCGTCCTTGGATGCACACATAAATACATATACACGATGCTAATGCACTTCCTCTTCTTAGAACTCAATTCATCTTCATTATGTGTAACTCATTGGTTCTTATGTACACTCTTACACTTGTCAGAAACTTCCTTCCCCCTTAATATCTTGTATTGCCTGTACTAGATATCCCCATCACAGTACTCTGATCACCCCATTAAGTGATGCACTAGGAATACTGGTCTCTAAATGGTCTCATGGCCATGCTAGATCATCATCAACACTTAAAGAAAAGTGAGTCATTAGTTTATTGACATAAATTTACTAAATACAGAATATGTAATAAGCAATCAATTTAGTGACATCCCTCTAGCTTCTAAATAGTTGACCTCAATTGTAGAGGGGATACATAGTCCTTAAGAAGATCTGGAAAGTCTTGTAGTTCTCTCAGTCATAAACTAAGCATCTAATAGGGGATAATTTTTACACTTAACCAGATACTTCCATAATACCTTACCGGACCGTAGAGTATTGTTCTGATGGTGTTAAATTCTTTTAGGCACAAGGAACTCTTCTATTTTTTCTATGTTAGGTAAATCTTCCTTGATTGGTTCCATTGGAGGTTCTCCAAAATAGAGACGTTGCAAACTTATATGGAAAGCATTATGAATGTTCCAATGACTTGGTAGATCCAAACAAAAAGTCACATCATTTATCTTATTTGTGATCTTGAAAGGGCCATAATAGCAATTAGAAAGCTTAACCACTTTACCCTTTTGACATTTCTACTTCTTCAAGCGAGCCTTCTCAAACTTAAGAAGAACATACTGTCCCAACTTGACATAACTTATGACGATGCTTATCAGCTTTGCGTTTATGCTTCTCTTGTGTCCTTTGGATAACAGCTTTTACTTGAGTGAAAGTTGTATCAATGTCTCTAACAAACTCATCTGTTGCAAAGATCTTATCCTTCGTAAGAAGAATGGGTGGTAAATGAGGCTTACCATAGATAATCTCAAAGGATTCCTTACCAGTACTAGAGTGCACTATGTTATTGTATGTAAACTCTACTAAAGGCAAATAATTTTCCCATTCTCTTTGATTATCAGAGACATAGGATTTCAAAAGCTCAAGAACAGTAGAATTAGTACTTTCACTAGAGACATAAGATTTCAAAAGGTACAGAACAGTAGAATTAGCACTTTCACTTTGCCCATCTGTTTGAGGATGATAAGAGGATAAAAACTTTAACTGAGTCCCGAGGTTCTCGAAAAGAGCTTGCCAAAAGAGGCTAGTCATGCGGGGATCTTGATAACATATAATGGACTTAGGCATGCCGTGATGCTTGAAAATATGAGCAATGAATAACTTAGCCATATGATCGGCTTTGATTGTCTTTAGCAAAGGTATAAAGTGAGCTTGCTTACTGAATCTATCAATGATATTCCAAATTGCATCGTTGCTTGCTTGTGTGTGAGGAAACTCCATGATAAAATCCATGGCTATACTTTCCCAAGGCTCATTGGGAATAGGTACTGACTTCAGTAGATCAGGTGACTTATGCTTGTCATAATTTAATTTTTGGCATATCTTGCACTCGTGGACATATCTTTCAATGTCAGCATATGGAGATGCATGTGCTTTCATCCATTACCTTGTGTTTTCATATGGTAAGAGCGGACATATCTTTCCAATGCTTGAGTAGTGGGTAGAATACCCCTATGTCCAGCATATGGAGATGCATGTGCTTACATCCATTACCTTGTGTTGCAATGGTAATGCTACACAAATTGCTTGATGATGATACAAATAACCATCTCGAATCACATAAGGTGTAATTGACTTATCCAAGTTAAGATGATTCCATATGGTTGAGAAGTCAGAATCATTTGCATACATTTTGGGTAAATCCATGAACTCATTAGGTAAACAGTTGTGATTGCATTCACTTGGGGTCACCGTGATAGAGCATCTGCTACCACATTCTTAGTTCCAAATGTGTGAAGGATTTGAAAGTGAAACATAGATAATAAATTTTTCCAACGCATCTATTTCTTTGAGAGCTTGTTCTGAGTGAGGAAGTATCTTAGACTTTGGTGATCTATTTTAATAACAAAATCTGCACCAAGTAAATAGTGTTTCCATACTTGAAGAGCATGTACTATCGCCATAAGATCTTTCTCACATACTGGAGCATTTAGCTCATGATCCTTGAGGTGTCGGCTCTCAAATGCTATTGCATGATGCTCTTTGCTAAGCACAACTCCAATGCAATCCCCAGAAGCATCGCAGTGAAATTCAAAAGGTTTTTGAAGATCTGGAACTATGAGAATTGGTTCTTGAGTCACAAGAAACTTAATTCTTTCAGAGGCTTGTAGTTGCCTTGATCCCCAGGAAAAAGGCATTTGCTTCTTAGTAAGGCCATGTAGAGAAGATGCAACACACGCAAAAATTCATATGAACCTCTTGTAGTATGAACATAGGCCCAAGAAACTTCTAACTTCATGTACAGAAGTAGATGTAAGCCATTCAACAATGGCTTGAATCTTCTTAGGATCCATTCTCACCAGATTGTGAGAAACAATATGGCCCAAGTAATGATTTTCCGAAAGGAAAATTTCACTCTTCTTAGCATTGACCTGTAGACCATGCTTGCGAAGCTCTTGAAAAACAATAGATAGATGTTTTCTATACTCTTCTTCAGATCATGAAAATATTAGAATGTCATCAAAGAAGACACTTGTGAACTTTGAGTGAGGTCTGAAAATTCTCCCCATCATTCAATTGAATGTGGTGGGTGCGTTAGTCAAACCAAATGGCATGACTAAAGACTCGTATAGTCTAAATGTTGTACGAAAGGCCATCTTATGAATATCTTCAATTGCTATCCGTAACTGGTGATAGCTACTCTTGAGATCAATGCAACTAAAGATATTAGCCCCTTGCAACTTATCCAATATATAATCTATCCTTAGGATAGGAAAACGATTCTTGATTGTGATCTTGTTCAAAGATTTGTAGTCTATGCATATATAGAAAGAACCGTCTTTCTTTTGAATAAGTAAGATTGGAGAGCAGTATGGAGAAGAGATTGGTTGAACTAACCCTTTTTCCAACACTTTGTTTACTTGTTTTAGGATCTCCTCTTTTTAACTTGCACTTATCCAACCGGCCAAGTTATACTTCTTGATATACAGCTAATACTTATTGCTTTCTCTATAGTACCATAGAGTTGAATGTTAACTATGTGTATTAAACTCCAAATAACAATGTAACATTCTTGATTTTAGTTTAAAACACCTCAAGAGCATATACCCAATTTTTAAACATTTTAAAATAGTTATTCCCTCCATTGTTGAAGGTACAACTACTCGCTTAACAACCTTCCAACTAAGGAGGAAACTCCAACAAGCAAACTTCCACCCATGAAATTACTTCAAATCTCATTGATAAATCATATTATTACAAGGTGTGCCTAGATCCAATGCCAACCTACCATAGATAGAAAACCTAAACCTATCTCATAGTTACTTGTTTCTTGTATTTTCATAAGTCTTTACTACCAATCTCCAAGTAACTCTCAAGCTTTCATTAAAAGAAGAATGAAAGTGAACAATAACTTGAGAGCTTATTTGATTTTCCAATTACAAAACCTTGCATACTAGGGGGACTTAGGACCCTAAAATCATTAAATTTGCAAAATACCTCCAAAATACTAACTTGAGAAAAAAGATACTTTCTTAGAGACTAAACATCCATAATAGGAACCAGAGGGCTTGAAGATTTAGAGTAACAAGCTCTAAAGGCAAAAAGAGGAGTAAAACCTTAGGAATGAAGAAAAATAATAATATTTTATTTATTTCTTTTATCCCCACCATCATCAACATCAAGCACCACCATGAGGAGAGAACAAGGTCAACAACCATCAATAGAAATAGAGGATGAGGTGATCAAATTGAAGCAAGAATCATAAATTTGGAAAGAGGGAGCACTAGAGATTGAAGAGGAGGTTGAGAAGAATGGGAAGAAAGGGCTAGAAAACAACCTTGAGAAGGTGATATAAATGGCTTTCATAAGTCATTAAGGTTTTGATCATTCCATCCCCATCCCATGGATCCACACACACACACAAAAGGCTATATAAATGGCTTTCATAAGCCATTAAGGTTTTGATTTTAGGAAAAAAGAAAAAAAAAGGAAGAAGAGAGGGGTGTGTGTGTGTTTGTATATGTTTGTGTGAGAGAGAAAGAGAGAGAGAAAGCTTTTAATTCGTGTTTTTTAATTTTGAGAGAGGGAGTGTATGGGTTGATTATCGTATAGAGAGAGGGGGTATTTGCTATGAATCATGATGAAGCAAGATGATATTATGGCACCCATGTAGTGGGTTGTGAATAAATACACACATGGATCCCGACTCCCCCTATGTGTGCCAGTCATGCTAGTTACGGGCCAATGTTGGCTTTGAGATGGAGAAAGGTAATGCCACATCTTATCAAAGCATTTTAGAGCTTCATCTCCCGTGACCATTTTGTGCATTTCTTGCAACAATCCGTGCAGTCCAAGAGAATCTATCATGAACAATATATTTGTCAAGAACTTGTTGTGCTTTTGCAAGAGCACCACATTTAGCATACATAGTTATTAAAGTGCTTGCAACATAGGGGCTTCTTTCAAGAAACCCTCATTTGCAAATGTCCTCATGTAGTCTTGTGCCCATGAATAGATCCTTTTGCTTTGCACAAGCCTTCATCAGTCCCACAACATGAGTAGTCTCCTTTGGAAAGACATCTCCTTTTCGTCTTGAGGCTCCCCTTCACTCAATTTAAGTGTAGACATCGATTCAAATTTTTTGGCCTCTTCAAAAACCTAGGTTGGATTGTAACGGCAATCCAACCACAAGGCATCTACTATCACTTTGTGCTTGAAAACTGGAGACCTTGCATTGGCCGATGGTTAAAGAGGGGAAAAGAAAAATCCATGTCCCTATGAGAGCTCACAAGATTTCATGTTTTGTAGATGTGGAATATGTCACGACTCATAATAAAATATATCAGGGCAAACTAACCTTGCTGTTGCAATTGTCCCACCGTTGCAAGGGATCTTTGAACTTGATGTTGTCAGCTTTGGGATGGTGTTGTTGGAGCTTATCATTGGGTGGCAGCTGATCGATGAATCTTTGTCAAGATTCTTCCAAAGATTGGAGAAGTGTAGAGGAGCACCTAATTTTCATGTTGCACACTATCTTGGTTTTTCATGCTCAATAGCCTTAGGGCCACCATTGCAACTTGCAAGAATGGGTAGCTCACTTCTCCGTGTGTGTGTGTGTGTGTGTGTGTGTGTGTGTGTGTGTGTGTGTGTGTGTGTGTGTGTGTGTGTGTGTGTGTGTGTGTGTGTGTGTGTGTGTGTGTGTGTGTGTGTGTGTGTGTGTGTGTGTGTGTGTGTGTGTGTGTGTGTGTGTGTGTGTGTGTGTGTGTGTGTGTGTGTGTCTGCACAAACAAAGGAAAGTTCAATAAACACACTTTTCTAAATCTATCTTTCTCTTCCTCTGTCTTCCCTTGCATTTTCCATGCTACCTGAACATTAATTAATTTAGACAACATGTGTTTATATTTGTTCATTCAAAGACTTATCTCTCATATATATATATATATCTATCTATCTATCTCTCTCCCCTTGCATTTTCCACTTTTGAGCACTAATTTAGACAATGTGTGTTTATGTTCGTTGACTCATAGACCTAGACACATGTAAGTGTGTAAACCTACACAATAGCATTTAAATTTTAGAGAGAGACCTTCATCTTGGATGTTCCCAGAGCATTTCAAAGCTTTATCATGATGTCCATGTCCAGATATTGAGCAATTAGGACAATCCAAGAGACTACATGTGGTGCTATAAGCTTTTTTTGAACACTTCTTGCACTTTTACAAGCGTAGCACACTTAGCATACATGCTCCCTAATGCAGTGCCTAGCACAAAATCACCATTTTTCTATTAGCCCCAACCTATGAACCTTAGATTGTAACACACTTATCTCATATCCACATCAAACCTTATCAACTTACACTTAAATAAAAGTACAATGGCAACACTATATGGGAATATTCATTATCTCAGGAGAAATGCATCAAAAATTGTGCTGGCATAATCTAGAAATAGCAATCTAGCTCATAAAATACTTACTTTGTCTCTTGTGAAGCTTTGAACTCACCCACATTCTCTTGGCTATCATCGTTTCCATTTGTATAGTCAAAATCTACATAAACATTCTCTTGCCTATCATCATTTCCATTTGTATAATCAAAATCTACATAAACATTACTCATTGGAAAATAAGGTGCAATGTTGCTTTGGAGTAATTACATAACATTTCAAATGACATTTTTGCTATTGTTGTCATTCCTTATATCCAACAAGAGGCACTTGAGAGAGTACAACACATTTCAAGATGATCAGAAAATGGCATCAACATGATCATTTATTTTGCCATGTATAAGTATTACTCACTTGGAATGAGCTCCTACACTCCAAGGCCAATAGGAAGCATATGTAGAAGATATTTCTGCCTTTGATCACAAAGAAGCCATGGAGTTACTATCATTAGGAGAACATTATGGGTTCACACACCTATGAATCAATAGTCATGCAAGGTTTTTTCACAAAAAGATTAGACTTGTAAATGCTTTTACTTAGCTCTATGCACCTAGGTCGATGCTTCGCACCTAAAGTACAACTTCTAGCCCTCGGCCCGCATTGCTAGCTCTAAAAGTCTTCAACATCTCTTGCTAGACTTATCACCTACAAGCCTTTTTATTTTGTGTCAAATTTCTCCTTCCCTCATCCACAAGTGACTTGTAATCAAAAAGTAATACCACTACATATACAAATGTCATTGAAAAAGGTAATATTGGTGTACCTCTATCTTGTTGAGCTACTTGGAAAACTAGCTACATCTATTTTGGTTTGTAGACCATGTAGTGACTTGTGAGTTTCACTTGCACCATGTACTACGAATGCTTGTGTTCACACAACTATCACCCTAGCATAGAGCATGAATCTCGATCCTACTAAGGTTTTACTCAACTTAGCTTGAAATATGTGCATAAGAAGGGTGTTCCCTAGTACTCCACAAAAGTTTGTCTCAATCCAAATGGCCAATGTGGAAAAAATGATGGACATCCTTCCTAAAAATCAAGTCCTCATGCACTTTCTTGTGAACCACATGCCTATACATATTGAAGGATGCCCCATGTAACTGCTAGTCATGACGAGTCGTACTAAAGATGTTGCCCAAGAAGAATGCTAGAGCACTTAGGCTTATCCCTAGCTGTGCACTTGCCACAGAATTTCAAGATCAATCCCAAGTCAACAAAATCAAATAAAAATTCAACTCTCAATTGCCTGTTTTAGAAGAAATCATATATGCATCAAGTTGACAGTGCCTGTAGAGGGATTGTCAAATCATGAGCAATGTAGAGTAGCAATGTACCACCAAAATAATTCAATTGAATCCAACTGACTGCAACAACATCTCTATTCTCTCCATCATTCTCTAATGTAACCTGGTCTACACTCAAAATTAGAGCATCACTCCCTCTTGTATAAAACCCTACTCGAGAAGAAGTTTCAAATAGCTAACCACTTGAGGGTCCCAACCTCTTGATTGGCATTGTTACTTATCATTGTATGTTACTAGCTCAAACATTCGATTTGAATTTTAGATCCTCTTGTTAAGTTAGGTGGGACCTCCTAAGAGATGCTCCATATCAATTTTACTTCAACTATCTCAAATCTAAGCATCAAAGAGAGACTATCACATTTATTTAGGACAAAAATAGATGCACCTTTATTGATGACTACTGACTAGGATATGCTACTGTTTTCCACAAGAATCTCTCAGTGCTAGCCAAAGTTGCCAACCCAAGAGTGTTGTTGATTGAAATCTTGGATGTGGACATGGAGAGAGTCCTTGGCACCTTGCTGAAATTAGCTTGCTCTTGGATAAACCATTCATTGAAGGGGAGGCATTATTTTTGCTCAAGTCTATGAAGCAGGGAAGTCCCTTAGCATTTATGGGTTTTAGGTAGAGCTCTCTCTTGCTTTACAATTTTCAAGATGCATGCTTCAAAGATCTGACTAGCTCAAGTTATTGAACCATGAGTCTCTCAAACCTTTTGGTTATAAGAATTGTGTTTATGTATGCATGAATACAAGAGTAGATGTAGTGCTGAGTATTGTGTGTGTGTGGACTCTGGAGGGATGTGTGTGAGTCATGTGTATGAGTATGTAAAGAAGGAGCAAGGATAAGTAGTATGTAACATGTGTATATGTATGTACTATGTGTATGAGTACATATGTACAATATGTGGTGAATGTTTCTATATATATCCTATAACTTATAAATACAGTGGTGAGTTCAATATATTTCTTTCAATATTTGTTTCACATGAATGGCGAAAGAGCCTTCAAAATCTCAATATACCTTAGAAATATTGGCGAATAAAATTTTTTTGAGTTATAACTCAACCTACTCGAGTTTCGAAAAAAAATCCTAAAAAATAAAAGTATAGCTATTTTGCAACATATAGACACTAAAATCATCTATGCTTGAGGGTATGGATGTAGATGTGTGGAAAAAATTATAATGTATTGGTTTATAATAAGTAAAGCTAATCAAATTGTAAGAGAGGGGGATTTAATAAAGGGGAAATACTAGCTACACTGGCTGGTATATAAGGTGAGAGAGACTTAATTTTTCATTATCAGATAAATATACAAGTCTTCTTTCTTCTTCACCTTGCTCTCCAAGCTTCCATGTCTTCCTTTCCTATCTTCTAGTCCTTCTCTCTCTATTTCTAGTCTTTCTCTCTCCTCGTAACTATCTTTCTCTCTCTTTTGCTCTTCTTCTTGGCATCAGAGCCTAGGTTCTTGGTCCCAGTTAATCCCTCATTTTACCCAGTTACAACTTTCTAGTCACATGGAATTTTGAGTCACAGGTACACAGGTACAGGGAGCAATTGGGAGTTCCCAAAGATTTTTGGACCACAAGGACTGCAGGCAAGAGCATTAATGGCGGCTTGGACCAAGTTTGGAGGGAAGACCGACTTTGGCAGCTCGTGGGCCATTTTTGGCCCATTTTGAAGGTAAACTCTTAGTAACCATGGTCACAGGAGTTAGAAGAAAGTCTAGCTGGGGTTACTTTTCAGGGAGGGTCTCCTCTCTCCTCATTTCTCAAGCTTCTTGCAAGCTCCCATGGAGGAAATTAGGCCAAAATCTTGCTCCCCCCTCTTCCATGAAGTTCAGACCTCTGCCTTTCAATTCTAAAGCTCAGGAGCAACAAACCACTTAGGGTTGAGCTCTGGTGACCATCTCCAACCCTCTAGGAGCAGCCATGCAAGATTTGGCCACCAAGAAGCATGAGAAGAAGATTAGAAGCAAGATTTGAAGATATGCACTTGTGGGCAGCCATGGCTATGGAAGTAGAGCTTCAATTTTAGCAAGAGCTCTTCATGGGAAGGACTTGAGCCATCCTATCCCCAAGCTACAACCACATTGGAGCTCATTCTCAAGATTTGAAGGCTTCTTGGAAGCAAGAAGGCATTATGGAGTGCCCATTTGGAAGGAATCATCCCCTTGATCAGTCTATGCAAGCAATGCCCTTTCCCCATGGAAGAATCCTTCTTCCCCAAGCTTTACTTCATCCTTTCTTGACAGAGCACAACCATTTTGGAGCTATGGAGCATGTGGGAGAAAATTGGAGCTCTCATGAAGGACTAAAGTGGCATTAGTGGCTGCCTTCTTCATCAAACAACTCAAGGTAACCGATTCTTGGCACTCATTCTCTCCCATTAAGCCTCTTGTTGAATCCTATCCACTTGTTTGAGAGAATGCATGAGTCCAAGTAGGTAATAGGAGTCCCAAACATTGTATGCATGCTGAATATTAATCACAGTCATTCTCATTTGATCTTATGGCATTGGAATGGATTTTATTCATGCTGAAGCTTCATTGAGATTATATTTTGCTTACCCATAACCCGTTTGGCTTCTTTTGAATTGGCTGAGCTAAGAATTGATTAAGAAATCCATTGTATAAGGGTGAGTAGATAGTGAGTCACTGCCGGTAAGCTCTCTATCCATATTCCCCATTCCAATTCCATGCACTTCATGAAAAGCCCAAAATTTCCATTCCTAAAATGCATCTCATGCTGGGTGTTTAATTAATAAATGTCTGGCATGTATATTCCGGGTGAGGAAAATCACGATGCTAGGCGAGGTGGCAAGACAAAAGAGGGGTGACCCCCCCCCCCCCCCTTGCCATCAAAGACCCTGAAGGGGTGTACAACCCAGCCCAGGGGGAACTTTGCCCACCTCCTGGTGATCCGGAGCCCAAAACTCATTTGCAGGTGCAAGTACTTCTTGGGAAATTGAGAAATTGACTTGCCATGATGGAATTTTGATGACTATGACATGGCACACTCTTGTGTGCATGGGATGTATGGATGTACCTCAGCAAATGTATATTTAGATACACATGCAGCCATGTATGTAGTGATGTATGGGAATGCATTGCCTTACTTGGGTTGAAGATGGTTGTATGTATCATTTGGATACACCTATGCAGTCATATATGTAGTAATGGCACTGATTATGCATGTATGAGAGCCTAGCTTGTTGATATGGTCATGGGAATGCTTATTCTTGTGCTAAGTAATGTTGAAGTGATGCCAAACATGCTAAGGGGTGCTCAATTGATGCATGATACCAAGCAAACAGTGAATCCCACAGTGCAATAGAAGGAGAACCCAATTTCAACCCTCTTGTGACTCTTTCAGATTGCTGGAGAAATTGCTTGCATTTGCAGAGGTGTTGCCACTCCCAAGAATTGAGGTGTTGACCTTGGAGAGTACCTTTAGGCTTTGCCAAGAACCCCGTTCAGTTTTGGATACCCACTTGGAGCATATCAAGTACCTACAGCCCAAAACAGGCCTTTCTTAGGTGTAGACAGGGTGCTGGACTGCATAGAATAGTCCCACATTTCTGATTACAAAATTTTTTGTATAAAACCTGGGAATGCGTGCATATTCTCATCTCAAAGAGGGCATTTCTGCCTCCTTTTTTAACAAAAAAGTAAGTCAATCAGAGTTGTCTAGCTCTACTTATAGCCAAAACAGTGACATGTGGTCTCACGGGACTGCACCTAGACATGCCGGGTAACAGGGGGAAAAACAAAGCAAATGAAGATGTTCAACAACAACAGATAAGGGATGCGCGCACCCCGAGGGATGACACCAACTTTGAGGTTGAAGATGAAGACCTCTCTCACTCCATGGGAAGTCTTAGTGCACTCAATCATACCCTCAGTTTTCACACGAGACTAGACATGCGGAGAGGCATAGGGAAATAATGGAAGGTCAAGCTCAAATGGTGACAGATATGCGCCAAATCACCTCTACCATGGAAGCACTGGTAGCCAAGTTCTCAATGTGGATGGAGTCCCAAATGAAAGGAAAGGAAAAAGAGGATAGACCAAGCATGCAAGCTGAAAGAGTGACCATCCCATCCGTTAATGCAGCCTATGCAAGTACCCAAGGTATTTTGGGAAGAATGGGCATTCCCAACATCAGCTTTGAGCAAGGAGAGCCCTCACAAAGGCATGAGGAGCCCACAAACAATGGGATGAGAAGTAACTCTCAGCCCACCAACTTCCCCCATGCCACCTATGCGTACTGAACCATCTTTTGGAAGGAATCACTTAAACAATGGGTCATTTCTTGGCAGCCCCATGGATCAGCCCCACTTTGGGTATATGGGACAGCCCCCCAACCATGAAAGGGAGTTGAGAGACAAGACCATTTTCTCAAAGTTCAATGGCCAGTCGTCCTCCCCGGCTGAATTAGAAGAATGTCTCTCGAAGCTTGAAGACTACTTTGACATAATGCCAAGAAATGACGATCAAAAGATACACTTTGCCACGATACACTTAGAGGACTTTGCCCACACATAGTGGCAGTACATAAAGAGGGAAAATCAGCAACTTGTTGACACTTGGGATGCATTCAAAGCCCTTATGATTCAAGTCTTTGTATCTCTGGTTGAGAAGGAGAAGCTTGCAAGGCAATGGTATGGGTTAGAGCAACGTGGGATGATGGTGCGTGACTACACAAACCAATTCCTCAATCTCACAATGTATATTGAGTCCATTAGTGACGATGCAAAGCTTCACAAGTACATTTATGGTTTGGATCCCCAACTCTCAGTTGATGTTTCAGCCCAAAGCCCATCAAATTTGTTCAAAGCTATTGAGTTGGCTGAGAGGTACTCTCATAAGTACCGCCGAGATGCCTCATTTCATCATGGGCAGCAAAGAGGGGCGTCTCAGCCACTGTTTGGGTAGCAAAGAGGACCTATGCACTCACATTTTGGGCAGCAAAGAAGTGCTGTAAGACCTAGGCAGTTTGGAGTAGGTTATGGTGGTGGAAATATGCCATTCAGCACCTCGAAGATCCCCACATACCCCACCTTTAATGCCTCTAGGAAAAACAATAATTTCAAGACTGCAAACCAAGGAAGAGCTGAAAATAGACAAGGGGACAGCAAGGGGAAAAATGCTTCAGCTTTTGGTTGTCAACGCTCTATCCCGATGGACCTCTACAAAGAGAGCAAAGAAAAAGGACTTTGCTTTAAATGCAGGGAAAAGTATACAGACGAGTATGCATCTAAATGTGCTTATAGGAATGCAAAAGCAAGGGTGTAACATGTTAGTCTTTGATGAATCTGATGAGGATCATGAGGATGCAAGTGCCTTTGCAATCACGGTCGAAAATGATGAGGTTGAAGAGGAATGTGGGCAAGAAGAATTCTTTGACCCAGCTGACACCTTCCCATCTGACCCGGGCGGTCATGTAGATGTAATTATGGGTGATAAGAATGATTCACATGCTGTTGCCACTGTTTGTACTATCTCCCTGGATGCTTGGACAGGATCTAAGAGCCCCAACACTCTTCGTATTCAAGGCAAGATTCATGGGAAAGATGTATTTGTCTTGGTAGATAGTGGTAGCACACACAGTTTCATAAATAGAGTAGTCATGGACATGTTGAAATGTTTTGTCTCTGATTTACAGAACCAATGAGGGTGCAAGTGGCCAATGGGAGTGAGGAAATTAGTACTCATGTATGCCCAGTTGTACCTATTAAGCTTGCTGAAAATTATGAGCAGAAAGTGGATTTGATTGCACTCAATATGGGGCCGATAGACATTGTGTTGGGCTGCGATTGGCTAAAAACTTTGGGCACCATTTCCATGGATTTTTCATTCTTGTACATGCAATTTTTCAGGGCTAGACGGCTTGTTCACCTATAGGGAATTAAAAACAACAGTGAATTTCAGCTTAAAATAGCTCAAGAAAGAGTTCAAGAAATGCTCCCAGATTTTTGTGCTACAATTAAACAAGGAAAATTTGCGTAGTATGGTGACTTGTTTCAATTACCAACAGCATTACCTCCCAAGAGAGCGGTTGATCATCCCATTGATTTGGAGCCCAATTCCAAGCCGCTCAATAAACCCCCTTATAGGTTGCCTAAATGTGAAAGAGAAGAAGTGGCCAAGCAGGTCAAAGATTTAGTAGACAGATGGTCAGACAAAAAGGGTTAACAAATGGCTGGAAACTTACTTGAGGCATTTCTCTCATGATGTGCAGCATGCTTGGGACTCATGGTTGCATTTGGCTGAGTTTGCCTATAATAACTCTACACATGCTAGCATCGGAGTTTCACCTTTTGAGGCCTTGTATGGCTACAAGGTGCCCCTTTCTATGGTTATCTTCAATGATAAAATAAATCCACAAAGCAAAGAAGAATTGGATAGAATGCATGCTTTACTTTAGCAGTGTAAAGCTAACTTAAAGAGAGCCCAAGATCAAATGAAGCTTTATGCTGATGACAAAAGACGGAATGTGGAGTTCCAAGAACGGGATTTGGTACTCTTGAATTTGCCTAAGTCTAGATATGCCTCCCTTAAAGATGGGTCCAACAATAAGTTGGCACACATGTTCTATGGACCATATCGGATTATTAAGAGAGTGGGAGACTTGGCATATCTATTGGCATTACCCCCATCTACGAAGATACATAATGTCTTCCATGTGAGTCAGTTGAAGCCCTTCATTGGCTCAGCAGTGGACTATGTTGAGGAACTCCCACCGATAGATGAAGAAGGCATCATTCAATACATACCCGAAAAAGTCATAGGACAAAGGGAAAAAAGGCTTTGCTCTCGCTCGATCATGAAATACTTGATTAAGTGTCAAGGTTTACCACTTGAGGAAGCTTCTTGGAGGCCACCTTCAGTTTTGGAGGAGTTCCCATACCTTTTAGAAGCAGATTTGGCTAAAATCTAGCTAACTATGGCCATGTTTTCCCCCAGACAAACTGTAGACAACACTTTGTTTTAAAGCAGATTTTATTCTGCACTATGGACAGCAATGCACACCATACATGGGCTGAAAGTACTTCTCGAGAGCTCCGTTTTGATGTATAGCACACCCCGTTCAGAGCCTCCCACAGAGAGTTATGACATATGTACTACAACAGGGTCTTGTAGTAAACAACATGCTGTCCATTGTCTGCAGCACACATTTACTCCAAATATTTGGGTCAAAAACTCATGTTTATAACTCCCCAATAAGACCCATGTATCATGCATACCTCATGGCCCATCATACACAATAATACCTCTTCATTCATCAGTATACCCTTGTAATAATGCCTCAAAGTAGTACTCTGATCAGCCCCTCCTAGTTACCACACATGCCCCAAATTGTTTTTGAGGGCAAAAACCTTCGGGTGGGGATGGAATGTAAGAGAGGGGGATTTAATAACCGGGAAATACTAGCTACATTGGCTGGTATATAAGGTGAGAGAGACTTAATTTTTCATTATCAGATAAATATGCAAGTCTTCTTTCTCCTTCACCTTGCTCTCCAAGCTTCCATGTCTTCCTTCCCTATCTTCTAGTCTTTCTCTCTCTATTTCTAGTCTTTCTCTCTCCTCGTAACTACCTTTCTCTCTCTTCTGCTCTTCTTCTTCTTCTTCTCTACAGTCTTCTCTCTCCTCTTTCTCTCTCCCAGTTCCTCTCCTTGACACAAATGCTATGGTGTTAAGCGTGAGGGTATGGACAGAGATGTATAGGAAGAAATGGATGAGTTGACATGTTCCACTATCATATTGACACTCTCAAAGTTTTTTTATTTTAATGTAAAGTACGTGACAAGTGGTGTGTATGATGTATGGAAAGAGCTTTATAACTTGTATGAGAAATAAAATATTCATTTATAGATATATTGCTTGAAAACACTCATTGATCTTTGCATGGAGGGGGGTAATTCCATGTCCAATCATCTTAATGAGTTAAAGCCTATTTTTAGCTAGTTGACATCGCCGTCCGCAGAAGATCCTTTTTAATGATTAGATTAATGATATATTCTTGTTGGTCACATTGCTTGAGATTTGGGACACTTTTAGAACACATTAGTAACTTTGCACTTGCAACTCACTTTATGAGTGTTAATGTTGACAATAGTTTGCTTACTAAAGAGGTGAATAGAAAGAACAATATAGGATCAAAAAGCTCTATGTACCCATTGTGGGAGGGATATCAAATGGCAGGGGAAACTCTTGTGGGTGAGAGGTAAGTCAAGAAGTAAGTCTTGGAGCAAGAAGGATATGGAATGTTTCTGTTGTAATAAGAATGGACATGTAAAGAAGAATTGTTATGCGTGGAAGAATAAGCAAAGGGCAAAAAGCATAATGACAATGATAGAAAAACTAAAGAGAAAGGCAAGGGAAAGTTAGAATGAATTAATGCATGTAGCAGTGATCTAGATTGCATTTTACATTATTCAAAAAGTATTTTTTATGTGGATAATGCTTGAACTTCACCTTAGTTATAAAAATTTGATTATACTATTTGAGGACACATCACTATATTAAAAAGTGGCTAGATAGCACTTACATTTGGTTTGAATGCGTTTCAATCAAAACATGTTTTTGATCAGAATTAGATTATAACATTTAGAATTCTAAAGTTGTGCTAAATTGGAGGTACTTTACCAAAATGAAATGCTTATCTTCTAACAACTAGCTTGCATGGAAATTTTAAAATGTAATTATAATATCCTATTATTGTGTGAGAGATTATCTCACACTCAAAGTTATTTCTAATAAAATAAAAAAATAAAAAAATAAAAAAATCATGAGTAATCTAGTAATTTTATAATGCTCAAGTTTCAAGTAAAATCCCATACAAAAGCATATTTCAATTTGCATTTATAAGCATGGGTTGTGTCAAAAGTGTATTTTTTACAAGCACATTTATACTCCTTATTGAATATAAGATAGACGTGACTCTAGGTATGTGAAATTTGATGCACATATAAGCACATGGGTAGATATAATTGTAATTTTTCTGTATAGCTCAAAAATGTATCTATTTTTGCCATCTACAAGGCTAATGCCTTGTAATGCACCTCTTTTCTAGAATTCAAAGTCATCCATTTCTATACAAGAAATAGGGATCATAAAGTCCTACATTCCTATCATAGGCTCTCAAGGTATTTCTTACCTTAAAACCCCTCTAAAATTGTCTAATTAAGGTGATGAAGCAATATCCTTGAACTTTTCCACCACTGAGCTCTTGTTCTTGAATACCAAGTAGTGCCCTTTTTGGTTTATCTCATTTAGTTGAGCACTCATGCTAGATCTTTGGGGGCAAGTCCACATATTAATGGCTTTCATAGGTCCCAAAGATCCAATTGCCATACTTTCACTTGAATCTTCTTATGAATTCGCAAACACAATCATAAAGTAGATATATCAAAGCAATAAATACAATCTTTTTCAATCAATAAACAAATTTAACTAAGGATATACTTTCAACTTGAGTAAGATAAGCAAATACTTATGAAATACATAGCTCAACCTCAATTATTAGAACTAGATAAAATGTGACTTGCATTCTCAATTATGTCTTTGGAGTCTATCATTGGAGTGTTCTGCTCAAGTTCTCTAGACGTACCTTCTTTAATGGTCTTCTCTTCTTTAAAAGATTTTAAGGGGCCATTACTCTAGGGTAAATTTGATAAAGCTTCTAACAATTGTGGAAAAGAGGGAAAAAGCTTGGTGGATTTAGACAGAGATTTTGTGCAATTATTGAAAAAGACAAAATATTATTTAATTTCAATAAACTCCATACTATTAACAAGAAATGAGGAAGAGCTAGGCAAAACTCTATAGAACTCCAATGAGATAGGTAAAAAACAAGAGAATTTAAGAGAGATGCTCCCTCTAGATCCTCTCGCATGTGATTGTACCTTGTTAAGGCTTATCTTAAGTTGTTTGTCTCTTGTTTGTTTTTCCTTTTTTTTTTGGGCGGGGGGGGGGGGGGGGGGGGGGGGGGGGGGGGGGGGGGGCGGATGTGACTTGACTTAGTCATGAAATAAGCTATTTTGAGGGCTTTAGCTTCATGTAAAGACTACACAAATTTGTGCAAAAGTAGAAGTCTAAAAAAAATAAAAAATATGTTGATGCAGATGCATGTAGTATGTGTGCAAGAAATCCTACACAATAGATTTGATTTCAAATGAATGTAACTTTTGATCCAAAAATCTAAATTCAAAACCATCAAGGCATTGTAATTGTGGAAAGAAACTCTACTTTCCTAGCTACTAACATTAAGAACTTAAGTAATTATAGAAAAGCTTAAATTTAATCCTAATGTACTTAGCAATCAAGAATTTCTACCAATATAAAATAATAAGAACAAGGTTCTCAAACCTTGAAATATTTTTACTCTAGAACCTTACTCCTATGCAACAAACCTTGCAATATCATTGAATAGTTTTTATTGTGAATACATTTGAAGTAGCTAAGTGGATATATTACCTACATGCTTAACTTTAACTACATGCACCTATAAAAGTACTCAAATTTACTAATGACCAAGAAACTTAGACAAAGCACCAAGCCCATACACCCACACCCACATGAACATACATAATGAACATTTTACAATGGAGCGCGCACGCACACACACACACACACACAATCAATGTGAGATACCAACCTAGGCACTAGAACCTCACGTGTGTGATGCACAATATTATTTGTGTGCCATAAATGGATAGAATGAGAAACATATGTGTTTGTTACAAAAAGCATGGATTAGGGTATGAAGGGCATGTAATGTTTGTACTAGAGTGTGAAGGGTGGCCTACCTTTGCAATACAATGTTGTCCATGCACCAAATGGAATACAGTAAGAATTGCATGTGTTGAATTTATATGAAATAAACACTTGTACCCACTCTTGCCACGTGAAATATGACTTTGAGCACAAAGCACCCTAACTCTCTTAACAATGGTGTGAAGTACCAACCTAGCTAGTGTTGTCAAAAAAATATTGTATGTTTGGACTATTCTAGCAACAATGTACATTATAGTTTTTCATATTATCACAAGGCCACAACTAAAATAATATTTAAAAATGTTTGAAAGAACTCTAGGTGACTACTTGCAATTTTCAAATTGCAGAAGTAAATTAGTTATTGGTGCTTTGGTCACTAACAATAAATTAGCCAAAACTCAAGTAAGTTAGCACCTTAAGTCCATCAATAAATACTAATATGACTTTCTTTGCATTCATTGACTTCTCATTTGGGGGGTTCACTAATTAACATGCATGTTTATCATATGAATTTAATAGAATAGATTTTAAAACCCATGTTTTAGATCTTTCTGTATCACTTAATGGGAATATTCACAAAGATTGGATAGGAAAAGTGTTTGTTCTATATGTTAATTTTTTATTAGTAGGCCATAAGGTGAGCATGTAAACTCTGAATTTTTTGGAGGTTGGTACATAGAATTAGACTTTTCCAATCATATGTTACATTTGGGTACAATGGATAGTTATTTGAACCCTCTTTTTTTAATTAGACAATGACTTTATAGTTGTTAGAGGGCCCAAAAATGAATCCACATTTTTCTTAATGCTTACAAATATTTAAGTACATCATGTGGGTGCAAATGAACGGGTTTTTTAAAATGTATTTTGACAAGGATGCCATCTAAAGGGTTTCATTACACATTAAATAGAAAAGGGATGTCTCTTATTTAAGGAAAATTCAATGATAATGGTGTTTTTAATTAATAATATTTTACTTGCTTAATATTATACACATTACAAAAAAAAATCATTGAGAAGAACTAGTAAGCAATACTCACATGATAATAAATGTTGACATGGAGAATAAGCTAGACATTGCCAAATATAGTTAAAATAATATTGAATAAAGCCTAACTAATATTAAAACATTAGGATATGAATATACAATCACTTTTAAAATCAATTCAATTGAGCTCAAATAAAAACCTATTTTACTAATTTTTTTATGGAATTGTCAAAGCATCACACGATCTATCCCTCTTGATTGCCAAAATCTAAATAGCCTCATTAATAGGTTTTATTGGATTGATGGGTATTCTTATCAAAAAATTATATTGGAATTATATACCCCATATCTATGGACAGCCTTCAAAAGTTAATGCAACTAGCTTGTCCAAAACTAAGATTATATTCATGAAAATTATGTAGTATCATATTTTTAGTCTTATGAATATTTAGATTCTGAAGTTGTCTAGATGTTAACTTCCCTAACTTATATAATACTCTTCAAATCATAAAAATTCCCAAATAATTGATTCAAAAGAGATGCTCTTAATAGAACATTTGACTCTAATAATGAACATGTATCACATTAAACTCATATAATGACATGTTCAAATTTACCTCGTACAATTGAATATCAAAATATAAAAAAATTATAATGTAAAATTAGAATAATCCATCACATTCTCAAATAACTTAACCTAAATAGAGCTTTTCAATAGAATATCTTACCATACTAGTAAATATGTATCACATTAACCTCATAGAATGGCATGTTCACATTAATCTTGTAAAATGTAACCTCACAACATAAAACTGGTTAATATTTTAAACTTCCAATAATTTAGTACCTTGATAGAAAACACAAATAGTGTAACTCCATGTAGAACATCTTTACCTTACTAGTAGTGGGCATGCATCACTTTAGCCTCATATAATGGAACCTCAAAACATAAAGATATTTAATGTTTTGAATTGAAAGTAACTCACATGATACTGAAATTCTATTACCTTAGCAATATCTACCCCCCTTCCCACTAATCTAAGGTGATCAATATGTGTAAATTATGGGAAGGCTACCTTAAGTGTGTATGCTTGTAGGTCTACTTACAAGTCCCCTACCTCACAGTCATCATACCAATAGTGACCGAGAGGAAATCTATAATTGAGATAAAAGTAGCAACTCAAATGGAATCATTTTATTGACTTAATGAAATTGACTAACTAGTTAATTAACTTAGTAAACTTACATGACTAACATAATTGGATTTTGTGTTTTAAAAATAAGTAAATTATTTATTATTAATTACTTATTTTAACTAATACAAGTAATTAAATAACTTATATCATTAAATTTTTTAGTCAACATACGAACTAACATTAACCTTAATAATTTATTACTTGACTTAACTAGCATCCATGCATAGGCATCAAGGTCTATGCATGTGGTATATTACATTCTTTTCTCCTTAGAGAAAGCTAGATGCCCTCCTCTCTAGGAAAACTAGGATATCATTTTTGAAACATAATTAAGTTGCATTATATTTTGATGATCAGCTATTTACAAGATGCACAATGAACTTTCCTAGGTCTGTAAATGTATTATATCTCTAAGGATTGGTGGTTCAATGTTGGCTAGTTCACCAATAATAGTGAAGGTTTTGAGCCACACTATGAGCTTCATCTTTGGGATCTCTTTTACTTACTTTCTCTCCATAGTCTTAGGAAAACTCAAGGTATTCTACTTATAAGTTTCCAACTCACTATAATAGAAGCATTAGTGATTGCATTATGTCCTTGATAGGTATCAAAATTCACCACATTCATTCTGGATAACTTGACCATCCAAGTCATCAAGATAGTCTTGATATGTCCCTTCCATAGCATAAATGCTATTTTTGAGGCTAAGTTATATGTGATTGAATCCTACCATGGGCTTAGCTTAGAGCATGAGAGCATATTCTACATCATTGGATCTCATTACTTTAACTTACCATTGAGGGACGGATTTACACCTTCACAAAAGCATGCCACTTGCTAGGTTATATACTTTCGGGGAGTGCACTTTTAAAGTATAATGGATGAGGAGTAGTAGCCCTCTAGAGTTGTTGTTAGGCTTCATTATACAATAAATAAAAATAGGAATATAACAAATTGCAAGAGAGACGAGAAAAGCAACAAAGCTTGTATGACACAAGATTGGTTACAATCTCCTCCCATGCATGGGTGAGCACCTCTGCCATGTATATATTTATAAACAATTTGTGCTCAAAATACATCGAAGTCACTTGCATAACTTTCTTTTAACAAAATAAATGTACTCTATTCTAAAAATTTTACATCAAAAAATAATATTTTAACCCTTTTAAGCTTTTGCAATCAATAAATCGATTGTACATGTTGCATGCAAAGTCCTTGCAATTATAAAAGCACCTATAAAAATAAGATATTTCCATGATATGAAGCTTATAATTTCCAATAATATTTCCACACTATGAAGTGTAAAATTTCCAATAATATTTTTATTTTTAAGCTTATAATTTTCATGTATTAAAATGTGTTTTCCAAAATATTCACTCCACATAACTCCATCTATTAATTTTCATGCATGGTTGGTCATTATTGATTGCCACTATCATCAGGGATATGATTACAAAGTAAAATCATTCCCCCTATGTCTCCTATTATACTCATAAGCATGTGGTGGACACAATCAAGATGTGTGCAAATGACATTGAATTTGATTTGGGAGTTTTCCCCCTTAGCTACATCAGTAGTGGCAACAATGGACATTACAATTGTAGGATAATCTAGAATAGTTGCCCATTGGGTGGTGATACATCATTAGATTCATTTGATTTTAATACATCATGCTTTTGAAGTGGCTTGTTTGCATAGTTTGCTTGATTGGAATAGCATTCTCTTTCAAAATGACCAAAGCATCTACAAATTGTACATTGATGTCTACATTTGTTTCTACAATTCTTTTCTTCATGATTAGTTAACCTAGAATAATTGTATTTGAGCCTTGAATTTTTGGTAGTGATGAATACATTATCATGAGTAGTGGTTATAATGCTTCTTCTAGTGGTGATACATCATTAGATTCATTTGATATTAATACATCATGCTTTTGAAGTGGCTTGTTTGCATGGTTTGCTTGATTGGAATAGCATTCTCTTTCAAAATGACCAAAGCATCTACAAATTGTACATTGATGTTTACATTTGTTTCTACAATTCTTTTCTTCATGATTAGTTAACCTAGAATAATTTTATTTGAGCCTTGAATTTTTGGTAGTGATGAATACATTATCATGAGTAATGGTTATAATGCTTCTTCTAGTGGTTCTAACTTTGCCCTCTTTCTCTAGAAAGGATACCTCAATGTCATGTAGACTTAAATCATCCATATTAGATAATGTTTTGACTAAATTTTGATAGCCATCAACATCACAACTTGCTAACAAAATAGCTTTGTTCTCATCTTCATTAAGTGTTATTTTTAGAGTAGCCAATTGTTCTCTAATACCTTTATACTTGTTCAAGTGACTTGTGATCTTCTTTTGGGTTGAACTTCAAATTATATTTTGTATCATAGCTAGCACTCTCTCCAAAGAAAAGACCATTAGCCACACATTAAAATTACGATTTTGAGATCTTGTGCATGGCTAGAAAGAATAATGTTGTGGGTAATGTGCTCTCACACATGTAAGCATATTCATTATCAACCATCTTCACTATCTGTAAAGAATGGATAAATAACATCCAAGAAAAGTATTTGTTGGATTAGCATGCAACCACAACCATGCAAAAATTATAGCAAGGAGATGACATATATTTTCCCAATTATAAGTGGCATAATGGTATTTTGTGATTCAAAGGTCGAGTTTACTTGACACCATTGTCTAACTTCAAGCAAAAGATACCTCAAGAAATGAATTCTTCTCCAGTGGCAGGGCATTTGGGATTTTTCAAGACATTTGATAAGATTCATAAGAGTTTTTATTAGAAAGGGGTTTGGACAAATGTGAAGGATTTTATTTCTAGTGTTTATAGTGTCAATACAACAAGGATTCTTCCCTTTAACCTAGTGGATTATTACATCAATTGCCCATTTCCACTAGAAAATGGATTGATATATCCATGGATTTCATCACGGGTCTTCCAACTTCTAACCATGGCTAGAATAGTATCTTTGTTAATTGCATGGTATGACCATGAAGATTATTTCTAATGTGGATTCTAAGTTTATGGGAATTTTTTGGAACAATTTGTTTAACTCTATGGGCATAATCCTCACTCCTAGCACTACTTACCATCCTCAACCAAATCATTTGACAAAGAGAGTGAATAAATAGCTTGAAGTTTATTTGAGACATTATTATCATGATATGTAGTCTAGTTGGGACCATTGGCTTCACCTTGCTAAGTTTTGCTACAATAATACTCATCATTTGAGCATTGGGATGTCTCCTTTTTTGAGGCCCTCTATGGATATAAGGTCTAAGTATCTTCAACACTATTTCATGATGATGTTAATCCTCAAGCTAAAGATGAGCTTGAGTGTATGGAGTCCCTTACGAAGCAATGTCAATAAAATATCAATAAGGCTTAAGGCATAATGAAGTCTTATGGAGATGATAAGAGAAGGCATGTGGAGTTCCAAGCTATCAAGAAGTGAACTGGAGAGAGAGAAAGAGGAGAGAGAAGACTACAGAAGAGAGAGAAGTGGAGAAAAGAGAGAAAGAGAGTGATGAGGAGAGATAAATACTAGAATAGGTGAGAGAAATACTGGAAGGAAGAAGAGAGATGGCTAGAAACCATGAAAGGATAGGAGAAGCTAGAGAGATGAAGGACAAAGATGTATTATTGTGTAAAAACTGATTACCAATACAAGTGGCCTTTGCCCTTTTGTATGCCCCTAATTCATTTCTTTACATTCCATCCCCACTCGAATGTTTTTGTCCTCAAAAACAAAAATAAGACTTATTACAAATTGCCAACTGGTGGAAAGGGGCAGGGTACTCTGCATGGACTAAAATAAATTGGCCTAATCTTCAAGGATTCACAAAATAAGTACAACTAGAGGGCTGAGAATCAAGTACAAAGCATTGAAAACCATTGGGAAATATGAAAATGAAATCTTGGACCAAAAGGTTGCCATTAAGAGCTCCTCCCTGATGGAGACTCTATGATGTCTACTATAGACCTTGCTGTACTAAATCTGTAATAACTTTGGATGGGCTAATCCAAATCAGACATGTTATAGCTCGAGACAAAGCTCTCTTTAAGTACTTTTAGGCAGTATGATTTACACATCTCTATCATTAATTCAACATTGAATCTGGTCCAAAATAGAGATATGTTCTATAGTGAAACAAAGCCCACTAGTTAGCATGATATGTGTCTCAAAGTTCTTGAAGGTAATGATATCATTTCCAAAGTAATGTTGGTCCATGCGAAGAGTTAAGTCCAGCCCTTGACCTCCCGGGTCAAAAGGAAAGGTAATATCTCATCCATGCATCATGACCACCAAATCAGATATGTCATCACTCATGAAATAATATGCATATATGAATAAATCCACAAAAGCATAAGCTAATAAATCAAATAGAAGCCCATGGTCATCGTCTTCAGCAATGGAATCTTCATAGGTTGCAACTATAAACCCTTTATTTTCCTCTAGATCATCATCAAAACTTTCTTTAGCATGATTGTTGTCTTTATCCTCTTCATTTGAATATTCAAGTACCACAAATATCCTTGCATTCTTTGCTCTGTAGATGTCTTGATGAATAGAATGTATTGGTTCAACACATCTATAACATAACCCTTGAGCATGCAACTCTCTAATAATTTTATCTTTGGTTAATTGTTGAGCTTTATGGGTTTTAGAACCAATATTTCCCACATCATCATATAGATCAACAATAGAATAATCATATTACTGCCCATGGTACTCATGAGAAGCATATGGCTAGGAAGTACATGAATGCTGCTCATAGTCATATTGCTGTCCATATAGGTATTAGTGTCCATGAGAGAGTGATTGGCTATATTCATTGCTATACATATTTAGTAATTATTGCAATAAGTCTTGTTGAATTACTGCATCAGCCATTGCAATCGATACAATCAACATATACTAACATATACTTGTCATATACGTGCGCTAAACCCTCTTGCATAACAACATTACCATAAAGATTGATAAGAGCTTCCAAGATGCATGGTTGTACCAATTGATCCATGTGAGATGTGAAATGTTTGACAAGTGATCATTCTATCCAGACGACATCTATCACTTCACCTACCTTCATGGTTGCATCAAAATGCATAAGTGCATATGCCAACACGTCAATCATGTCAAGCATGTGAGCAACTAACTTGTTGAATTCCAATGCTCTTATTATGCTTATAATATTGCTACTAGATGCCACTTGCCTCCTATAAGACACTTCAGAGTCAATATTGCCTTGGGTACATGATAGGATCAAAACCATGTGAGCAATACCCTTACTGAAGCACCTCTTGCATCATAATCCACTGATGTTGATGAAGTTGCATTGCCATTTGTGCTAAAGCTCTGCTTATGGCTATAGATTTTGCATTTTAGGAATTTATATAGAGGGCATCATAAATCTACTTGTAATCTGCTTGTATAGAAACTGAGATTTTAATATGATCTAACCATCCCATACTAGGATTAGTGATCACTGCCAAATGTGAATTAGCAGAATGGCTCATAGCACCATAAGTGTCCAATTGTGGTTGTTAACTTGTGACCACTACTCAAGCTTCACATCAGAGAATTGTACAACCTCCCTACTCTCAACAAACCTTGCAAGGTCCAAACAAAGAAATGCTACATCTACTGAATATGATGAAAAGAACATTAGCCAACTTGAGAAGACAATGGTGCTTCCAGCCAGTTTGATTATGACAATGCCTTTCATCAAAATGTGTCACTACTGGATTCCCTCCTAAATTTGCAAATCTGTAGACAGCTAAGATAAGGGTCCACTTATGTCACAGGTATAATCTTACAAAAGTCATTGTGGCCACATGCATAATAAGATCCTCCAAGTTTAAGCCATAATTATGCAGGTCTTGATTGTGGATTTTTCCAATAATGGAAGACTGGATTTTCCAATAATGGCTACTTCAACTTCTTCCCCTAGCCAACACTTTTGAGCTCCTTTACGGCTACCCTGGTCATGTCTATAAGAATTTTTTTCATAAATATAGCCAAGCCCACCTTGAAGAACTAGTACAAGAAGATATAAATCATAACAAAGATGATGATTACATTATCTCCAATAGCAACATGTACAAATATTACAAAGGATGGCAACCTAGGTGGTTCAGATGAAGCTGCATTTGAAAGCACTCTTAGCCCAATAACATCCACAAAGATATTATTATATATATATAAGGAATGGGTAAACTTTGAAACCACTCAAGCATAAAAGAACTTATTCAATTCTCAAGCAACAGTGTCATCTCCTGTAGCATCTCCCTTTGCATCATCAAACTAGAAGGTTTTGTATGGCATGCCTTCAAAGAGCAGAAATCATATGTTTCCGAAACCCATTCATAACATCAAAGGTAACTCATATACATTTCTCATGTTGATACTATGGTTTCAGCAACCAAATCTAGCAAAGGAAGTGCGTGAATCAGTACAAGAGTCTCTTTTGCTCTCACTTCCATCAAAAGTATCAATAGCACAACAAATTTAAGAGCCTAAGAAATAAGTTTTTTTTTTCTTGTACCATCTGTAGTTGAATATGATCAATGCCCCTGATTCATAGCTCTAACTAGGGAAAGCATTCTCCAAGCTGCAAGAGTTTGAAGATTGAGATCAATATAGGCAAGGATAATAGGGTGTGGCTCTAGTCAATTGGCACCATTGACAAATTCCCTTTAATTGCAACTCTACAAGCTCACTAACTGAAGCAACATAATTTGAAGCACAAATTTGACCATACAAAATGGTTTGCACGATCTTCTATAGATCTCCTCCAAAAGCTTAACTTCCTGTTGGCTTGCCTTTCCTCAATTCTATCCTCCAATGCCTATCAACTATGAGTGTTCCTTCCTTTCCTTCAGTAAGTTTTGGATTAAGCATGAGAACTGATTTGTAATTTTTCAAGTGATGATCACCACCAAGATTTCAATATTCAAAAATGTGATGTTCATGATCTAGTCTTTCCAAGATCTCAATGCTAGTTGTTGCAGGTAGGCATGAAACACCTCTTTGGCTACCTTCTCGAATCTCCACCATGCTGCACAGAAGTCCTCTTTTTTTCATTGTCGTGACTGCCTTGTTGTTTCCACTAGATAATGCCTTGTTGCTTCCAATCTACAAGGATGAAATTGCGTAGTTGAGAGCTCAGCACAATCATTGCTGAATAAAGATCACATGTTGATCACAAGACTAGAAAAAATCATTAATTCATATCCATCATCTTAAGATGTCATAATGAACTCCCTTCATAATGATGAAGTTCACCGAGAACTAGACACTTGCTATCTTCCTATCAACAACGCATAACCTAAACGGTAGGTGGAAAGAGGGGTTTTGATGCTGGTTAGTTGCTGAGAACATATGGAGTTCTAATCTATTTGTTTGTGCATACCATATAAGACATTTATAAATTAAGTTTAAAGGGGTTAAGAAACACAAGGATGCTCAGGGCTGACCCTTAGCAATGAAGCACGATGTGTAGGCTAAAATCATGGAAAGAAATGTTTTGTTGCACTTCACTACGTGGATTTATAGATCATAAATTGTTTTAGCACGATGGCATTCACAGTTGCATTGCGCATATCACATGGTAATTCCTAGATGTTCAAAATGGCAGATCTCCAAGTTTCTCTAACATTGATCTAAACTGTTATGTTAGGCTCGACTCAGTACAATGTGATGACTTTATGATGAAGATATGATGATGAAGAGTGCCAATAAGACATTCAATATGTGTGGTTTTGATAGTTCAACTTGGGAGCAATCTGGTTTTAATCCTATGGATGAATCCATGAGTTATAATCCCATGAATGAGCCATATATGGATGATGACTGCACCTTCACCAACTTCTCAATCTTTGCCTACAAGGAGGATGAGAACAATAGAATGAGTGTTGCTGAAGATAGGTGGCTTGCCCCCTTGTGGTGGTGAAGGCCTTCTTCTATGTCTCATGGTACAAGCGCACTCTGTAGATGTTACGTGGGATTGTCATGGCCTTTGAGCACAAGTGTAGAACTTCCAAAACCTAGGAAGAAGCAATGGAGCATTGCATCTCTTATCCTTGAAAAGCTTGATGGGAAGAAACAATGCAGCACTATGGTGGATCTTGAAAGGAAATTTGCTAGGTGCAAACACCCTAGAAGATGGAGCTGGAACTTGAGGCTAAGGATCTGGCCTCCAAAACTATTGCAATATTCTCTAAACCTTCCGTTTATAGCAATAGAAGCCTGTGCTCATTGCATAAATGGTCTACGAAAGATGAATCTCTAGGCAAGGTGTAAATGACCAAATGACTATGTAGAATGAAGCTCAAGGTCCCTAGGAAGCTCTAGTAGAAGCCATCTGATCAATGGAGGTGGAAATAGGTGAAAGAAATACTAGATAGAAGAAGAGAGATGGCTAGACGCCATGAAAGGACATGAGAATCTAGAGAGAGATGAATGAAAAATATGTATTATTGTGTAAAAACTAATTTCCAATACAAGTGGCCTTTTGCCCTATTATATGCCCTAATTTAGTTCTTTACACAAGCAGAAGATTGGGTATTTTTAAAAGTACCTAAGTCTCCATATGCATCACTCAAATTAGGTCACAATAAGTTAGCCCACCATTTCTATGGTCTCTATGAAGTGCTTCAAAGAGTTATCGATCTTGATTATAGGCTTCAACAACTACCCTCTACTACTAGTACACATGATGTCTTTCATGTTTCTCAATTGAAGCCATATGTTGGACCTAAAATTCAAGTGCTTCAGGATTTTCCATCCATTGATGAGGATGGGTTAATCATTTATGAACTCAAAAAGATTATTGGTTAGCACAAGAAGGTTCTTCGCAATTATTCTCTTGTGGAATATCTCATCAACTATAAGTTTTTATCATTGGAAGAGTCTAGTTGGCAGCCATCCACTTACTTGGATGCCTTTCCATGGCTTCTTTAGGAAGACTCTTGCTAATAGGACATGAAAAATAGCATTCAAAATTAAATTTTTGCATTGAAAATAATTGGCCTAACTTCATCCTAATTGGATTTTTATAGTCTAGATGAGTACTATGGAGTGCAATCTATATTTAAACACCTCATTTAACTCCATATTCAAAGGGGTATATCCAAAGTTATTGCCATTTTTATCTTGTAGCCCTATTTTCTAGATAGAACTTGGATTTTTGACCATTTTCCACACTTGTGACTCTTCTTTCTAGGTCATTACCTTATGCTTCATTTAGTAGACTTCCTTGTGCTTCACTTCTTTTATGGGATTCCCTATGGTTCTATCATTTCCATCATCAAAGATTTGAGGACAAAGCTACGTTAGGAGGGGATGGTCTATAATGAAGGGAGAAACCTTACCAAAGACTATTTCAAGAGTCTGTCATTAAATTGGAAAAGAAAACTTATTGTTTTGAAAGGAAGAGTGATTTAGAGCATTCTCTTAGGAGTATATAAGGGGCCTTGTTTCCATTGTAAATACTTTTTGTTCATGAAAATTTACCAAGAACATTCAACTTAGCACTAACTTAGCATTAGTTAATTCTTTGTATTTCTTGTAGTAACATTGGCTCCATTGTGCTATGGATTAATGGAAAAAATTTTCCATGGCATGGCCTTGGGTAAGTTTACTCATGAATAGATGTGTGCATCACGTGGGTTCAAAATAAGGTATTTTTGAAATACATTTTTTTACATACAAAAGGGTGTAATATAAAGGGGTTATTTACAAATTGAATAGAAAAGGGCTATATTTTATTCAAGAAAAACTCATAGATAAGGATGTTTATAAATAGGTCTTGAACGTACGTGATGTAGAGGATATATATATATAGTAACTTTCCGGAGGGCATGGCTATGTTCAGTATTTACTATTCATCTTCCATGTTTCTTAGCATTAGTCGTTAGATTAATGAAAGTAGAATAGTCATTGTTTTCAAAGATGATCCCTTGAGTTGGCTACTAGGCTACAATGAGGAGGAGGAAGGCATGTAGGACAATGTGGGGGCATCTTCCTAGCAACCTCTAATTTTCAAATCTCCCCTTTGTCCTAAGATAACATTTAATTATTTAATTATTAATTTTTATTAATTTATTCATTATAATAATTATTTTTTAAAAATTTGAACTAACTTAACTAACATATTTAATTGAATAATGTACCAACTAACCAAATAAGTCATAAATAAGTCATTAAAACCTTATGATAAATTTTTAATGACTTATTTAACAACAACATTCCAAATATTATGTATTGGGGGTAAATGCACTTGTGCCTAGCCGCCTATGTATTACTACATTGACAGTACCCACACACATGTATACTACAAGTGGCGGGTTCCCATCATTGTCACTTCATTCTTTATTCTTTTAGTGATATTTGAATAAACGGAAGGCCATCCACACATTGTGACTATTGGAGTTCCCACATCTTATATATATATATATATATATATATATCTATCTTTGTCTCTGTCTCTATCTCTCTCTTGCTCTTGCTCTTGCTCCTTCCACCATAGCTCTTGCTTCCACTCCCGTGCTTCCACTTAGAGCTCACTCCCTTCAACAAGTGTCAAAGCCATCTTCCCGAAGAGCTTAATCCCTAACACGACATTGCTTTAGTTTGTAGAGAAGCTTAGAGTTCATAGATTTCATGGCAGCCATGGCCCAACTTGCAGAGAATACCTAGAGTTCATAGGTTTCATGGTAGCCATGGCTTAGCTTGAAGAGGTATGAGAGAGTTGGTACACTTGAGGCTTTCTCTAAGCCTTCCCCTAGCCATATTAAGCATTGTTTTGGGACCATGGACAACATAGGCAATAGCAATAGGATAATAGTTGTCTGGAGGTCACTTATGCTTCCCAATGAGCCGCCACATGTGCTCATAGTTGGTTATTGGCATATTACTGCAATTTATTACAACAACCTATCATTTGAGTTTTATGCTTTCTATTTTAGGGAAATCACCTATACTTGACTGTCTTTTATTTACAGGTTGTGGACAGCTCATTGCTTTGGTAGTATCTTATGTCTCCCACTTCATTTAATAATGGTTTTGGGGCTTATTTGAAGGATATTATAGCATCCCATCTTGCCCTTTTGTGTACTTGCTTGGTCTCATCATGGCTAGTGGTTCTCACAATAATATTATCTTCAATATTGATTAACTAGATGGGACCAATTAAATCTATTAGAAGACCCAAACATGGTAGGTTTTAGTGCAAAATTTGCAAGTTAGACCACTAAAAAATGGGGGTGCTAAACTCAAAAACATTGGAGCCAAGAATTGGGATGAATTGAATGAGCTACGCAAGCCCATGATCATTTAATCACTCTCTAATAAAGTTCACTGCAATGTTGTAACTGGCATAATCAGGCTCCATATGAGCATTGGACATATGTTAAGAACCTTTATGACAAGTCAAGTCTTAGATCTCAGATATATTAGCTAAAATAGTTGATGGACCTTCATCAAGGAGGGCACTTCTATGTCTGCACACTTGAATGAGTTTCACTCCATCATCAGCCATTTAGCTTCACAATAGATTGAGTTCAAGGATACTTTGCATCCTTTACTTTTGGTTGGTACTCTACTTGAGTCAAGCTTGAGTCATGGAACACTTTCTATACGACTCTTTGTGCTAAGCATGTGCTGAAATTGTAGGATATTGGGAGTGTCCTCTCACTAAAGAGGTGAGTAGAAAGAATGTGGATGCTTCTCTACATCATATGCATTGACTGTGAGAGGTCAGCATGATGGAAATGGCTGTCATAGAGACTCTAATAGGTCTCAGTCTTGGATATGTGGATGATCTTACAGTGAATCGCGTGGTCATTTCACAGACTTAGGATCCAAATTATTGTGCTTGTCCTTGGGAACATGGAAAAATGCCTCACAATCAAAGATACGCAAATGAACATATGATGGAGATTTTCTAGTCCATACCTCCTCTGCAACTTGGCAACCAATTAATCGAGTGTATGGCTATCCAAATGTGTGAGTGGATCAGTAAATCAAGTGTATGGTAGTAGTAATGGACTCAACCCAAAAGTGTTGGGTTAAGATTTCCTAGCTAAGCATACTATGGACTCTCTCCTGAATCATTTTGTTCATGCGTTTGGTAATACCATTCTAGGGAGGATTGTAGGGGGCGGTCAATTGATGCTTAATATTATGCTTATTGCAAAAATCTTCAAACAATTTTGAGACATAATCACCCTCATTATCTGACCTTAGGTATTTCAGCCTATACCCAAGTCAGTTCTCAATAAGAGCAAGCTAACATGAAAAGGTAGGCAATACATCCGATTTTTGCTTAATAGGGTAAGCCCAAACCTTATGTGAGTAATCATCAATGAATGAGACAAAGTACTTCACACCAATCTAGCGCAACTGATAGGGCATGGGACCATATACATTCAAATGAACAAGAGCCAAAGGCTCACCCATGCACTTCATGCGAGACCTCTTATGCATACTACGTCTACCTACCATATAAACAATGATCACAAGTCTCAAAACACTTATAGTCTAGGGGTGGAAGATATTGCAAGCTCATAAGCATTTTCATTTCTTTCAAGGACATGTGCCCAAGGTGATGATTCCAAAGAGATACATGTGGAATTTTAGCCACGACTAAAAGATGGTAAATTGAACCAAATACAAGAAAATGATAGAGGGTATTAGACTTAGCACCGTGTGCAATAACAAGATTTCCACATGTAATCTTTCATGAGGAATCACCAAAAGAGACAACATAACCTACATCATCCAAGGTACCAGTGGAGATAAGGCTCTTTATCATGAGAGCTGGTACATGATATACATCATGAATAATGAACATGCTACCCACACAAAATGTAGCTATACACATCAATACCAACTATCTCCAATGCCATGTCATTACCCAAATGCACAGATCTAGTTATACTCTGATAGGATTGACATCACTCTCTATGAGGAGTCACATGAAAGGAACCCTTAAATCTATCAACCAACATTGGGTATATCTTGCAAAGCATAAGCCAAGTGTGAAGCATCCAAACAAGAAGTTGTCAAGATAATATCATCAAATACATCAGGCTACACCATATTCATCTCCTCAATCTTGATGCTAGACTTACTAGGCACAATGTTATGATCATCATTATTGTCTTGCACTTTACCTTTGCCCTTTTCCTTGCGCTTGTCTTCCCCATAGGATATAGGAGCCATGGGGTACACTAACTTTGATTATGCAAGACATATAGATAGTAGGGAGTCCACCTCGGGCCATGTCATCACCTTTAATGGAGGTGTTGTTTCTTGGATGTTCAGGGTGCAAAAATGCATGGCTCTCTCTACTATCGAGGCCAAGTATATTGCAACCATTGAGGCTTGCAAAGAGGCTCTCTAGTTAGTAGGCCATCTAGTGGCAGACCTTAGTATTACTGATGTGGTCCCTACACTGCATTCAAATTCTATGAGTGTTATCCACGTAGCCAAGCATCGGTCTTCCATGCAAAGACAAAACACATTGAGTTGCATCACCACTTCATCAGAGAGGTCATTGAGGGCAAATTTGTTGACCTTGTCAAGATCTCAATTAACCAAAATTTTACAGATTTGCTTACAAAAATTCTATCAGTAGAGCATTTTTCACTCCTTACAAAGTTGATGGGTGTTGAATGAGATGACATATTTCCTCATCCTGTTATATTTATATACATTTATACTTTGTCACTTTTTTATTGTTCTCTCCTCACTAGGTTCACATTCCCCTTTAAGTGGAAGGTGTTTGGGGGTAAAGACGCATGTGCCTAGCCACCCATGTATTACTACACTGATAATACCCTCACACCTCTACACTATAGGTGGGCGAGTGCCCAATCAATGTCACTTCATTCTTTTTTTTTTTAAGTGACATTTGGATGAAGGGAAGGCATATCACACATTGTGACTATTGAAGTTTCCACATCTTGTGTGTGTCTCACTCTTGCTCTTGCTTCTTTCACCATAGCTCATGCTTTCGCTCACATGCTATTGCATATAAAGCAATCACTATTTAAATACAATGGTCAATATTCCTCTTCTCCCATTTGAGTACTAGTCAAACTTGAAGATATACTCAATAAAATTTGGAGTCTCTGGGCTCACTCCTTTCATTATCCTTTGATTAATTTCCTATCTCCTTTGTATTAAAACTTCATTTATGATTATGTAACTATGTAATCTAGGATTACATAATGGAGCATAAGAAACCATAGCTTCTATCATGGAAGAGGTTAGTCCTATCATACATTTTTGTTTATCTTTATGCTTTAATGAAAATATATATTGTGAGTTTTGACATGTTAGCTTGCTATATGTTTTAGTTTAAAGTGTTTGGATATAGTGTGTATGTACATTTTCAAGAAAATTTGAGCCAACAATTCGAATCAAACAAAAACAATGTGTTTTCATTGGATACTTATTAAAGCAAAAAAATGTATAATTGTTACACCCTATCATACAAGCTATGACAATGAAAAATGATGTTCTCCTTGATGGATGAGTAATTGATATGCACTAATTAGAGTTTTCTTGAAGGAGCATGATGAGAAGAATGATGTAGTCAACTAGTGTGCATCAAGAAGAACTAAGGTCAGTGACAAGAGAAAGCAATGAGAGGCTCAAAATGCAAGGATATAGCTATAGAGATTATGACAAGTATTGTAAGGGCTAAAACTTGCTAGTTCACATGCTAGAAACAATGGAAAATAATGGGACCAACCATGTTCTTATATGACAATCAATTTTTAATAAACATGCTAGAGGGTAAGAGAGCCTTCATGAGGGCTTCACAATTTCAACACATAAAGAAACTTGGTATAAGGATAAAAATTTCTAAAATCACAAAGGATCATGATGTGAATAAGTGTACTAAGGTTAGGTAGAATGTCCCAACTTTGGTTTTGATGGATATGCAGCTTACCATTCTGCTTACATGATAAAGGAACTTTAAGATGATAAGCCTATTTGTTTGTGGAAGGCTTTGGTCATGTACATTCAGAGGCATGTATTGATAAAGATATAGATGCATTAAACATGAACATGATGGGAGTCAGTACTATTTCCCAAGGAGGTGAGAAGTTGAGAAAATCTAAATTTAAAAGTGATAATTTGGATGCTCTACAAAAAAAAATCACTTTTTATACTATGGTAAATATAAAGAAGTTTATTTTAAAAATGGTTAACCAACAAAAGATGTTATTTGTTAAAAGTACAATGTTTCACTGCGAATCTCTATGATAATACTAGTTCCAAAAAGTACAATGGTTCATTAGAAGTGTATATCTCCATGGGTAGCTAGAAGATTAGTTTAAAAAATATGTTAGTATTATTAATCAAAACCTTATGTAATAAAACTTTATTAGGTTTAATTTTTCATGAATGGTACCTTGATATATATTGAATACATTCTCATTACGAGAATTAACATGTAGTGAAAACTATCAACTTATTCAACATGTTTAAAGAACACTATTGAGTGTTATTTTCGTCTATTGTCCTACTTATTTTAAAACAAATCTTTTGTATATTGTGAGTTTTCACTTGAAGCTTGTTCTCAAAGTTTGATTCCATCATCTAATTGCATCCATCAAGTCTAATACAATTTCAATATGAGTAATGATATTCACATGTTACTTTTTATCTTGTGAAGTAGATCACGAGCCACATCAAATAGGTTACAACTATTTTTACGGTGAACTACATCAACTAATACCCTTTCCAATAAATTGAAAAAGTTTCCATCTTGTAAAATTTTTATGCGTACAACTAAAGGGAGTTTCTTTAATCTTGTTCCTAGTGTGCTTGATTTTGTTTTTTTAACTTGCCTTTTTTAAATGTGAATATTGTTTGCGCTACCCTACCTTTTTCTAACATGAATATTATCTAACCTACCCTAGCTTTTTCTAATGTGAATGTCATCTACTAGTAAAAGTAAAAGGCAAAAAATAAAATGTCTCACTTGTCTCGACCTCTTGTTTTGGGTTGAGCTTTACTTATGCGTTGCATCTGTCATCACAGCGATGCAATTCAAGGTACATGTCTCCCTATACAATATCTTTAATGAGACCATCATTTTAGGCCAAGGCTAATGTATATGTCCACTAAGCTACTAGTCTTCTTATTCAAACATGTTACATTTGATGATAATGGTACCATACTATCATTTTCGTTAATTAGACTTAGATTAGTTCATATTGTTATGCATTGCTTTTAATGATAATGGCCTTTACTATCTAGTTCATAGTTGGCCACTAGATATAACTATTGTTAGTATTAACTAATCAATAAATTAATATTAGTCTTGTAGTAGAAAAGCCACTTTTATGGCAATTTGGATCCTCTATAAAAAATCACATTTCTCATAAACAAGAAAGATTATGAAAAGACTGCTTTAGGGGAATGAGACTAACAAAAGATAGTAGTTGAACAAATATAGAAGGGTCAAAATAATCTAGGAAATGTAAATTTTTTAATCTACCTTTGAGACCATTTTTACAAAAATGAAAAAAAAGTGTTTCTAATCAAACGTATCTTTTAAAAACTTTATCGAGCTAAAACTTTCATTAAAAAATATTGTGGTATGTACACCATGCATTTCCATTAAGAGAATTGCAACTACGTAAAAATTGTCAAATTCTTTAAGAGCTCCAAATACTGTTGCTAATAAGTGTTTTTTTGACTGATTTTTATGGAATTTTCAAAATCCAATTTTTATAGAAAATGATTTTTCACTTGAAAGTTATTCCAAGTCGTTTACTCTACTATCTTACAATATTAGTAAAGTCCCATCAAATTTTGATACCATTTTCACATGTTATTTCAAATATAGTAAACTAGGATGTGAGCCATTAAAGTGGCTTGTAGTTACTTTTGTGGCAAATTACAAGACAATGCTTACAGAGCGGCCTAGATACCTACAAGTGATCGTAGATGTACATTGTAGGAGGTCAAAGTCCAATAGATGGATGTTACAAGTCTCACAGGTGGAGTGCCAAGCCAGGGGTAGACAAGAAGGTGAAGAAAGCAAGGAGGAGGGGAAAAGGAATAAGAAGATAGGAGTGTGAAAAGAAAGGAACAAGAGGCGAGGAGCATCAAGAAGAGGAGAGAAGGTTGATGTTTGAGTTATAATTAGTCATAATAATAATAATAATAATAATATGTTACTTATTCCAATTAAAAATGTAATTATAAAATTTGCTACTACTTATGTCTACATGTTTAGTTTTTGTTTTAGTAATTGATTTATGATCAATTATTTAATTGAAATAGTTGGAATAGTTAGTATTTAGTTTGATCATATTTAGTTAATTGTTGTTAGAATAGTTAATTTATTAATTAGTGATTAGTAAGTACTTATTACTTAGTTTATTTAGTTAGAAAATATTGTATTTTTAATTAAATTATTTATTATTACTATTAATTAAATAATAGCTTCTTAAGTAATTAATTACTTAACTAGAATAGCTAGGAGTTGTTAGCAAAGGAAAGTGTAAAGCTTCTCGAAAGATGGGGAAATGACACCCTCTAACATAATTATAAAACAACAAAAGACCTATGCTAGCTCTTTGGCATGCTACTTGTATAGAACATTCATATGTCCTTTTGTGCTATTCATACCATGGAGGAAGATGTTACAAAAGAGAAAAATCAAGAGCATGCAAAAGGATAAGGGAAAATAGTCAAGGTACAAATTGTAGTCAAACATTGAAACTGTAGATTTGAAAAAGGTTCTTGAGGAATGCATTCTGATTAACAAAGTTGAATTCACTTTTGGTGAGATTATTGGAATTTCCAAGGGAGAGTTTCATGAGGAAATCATTGATATTATCAAGAGAGAGAATTTTTTTTGGAGAGCCTATGCATGCTATTATGTAGGGTGATGAAGAGCCTAAGCAACCCCTCTACTTCTCTTCAAGCTATCCCCTTAAGGAAGGCATGTGCTTGCTACAAGTAGCCCCCTTGCTTCAAGAACCATAACCCATTTGAGCCAAAAAATGAATAGAGAAATGATTAAATTGGAATAATATACCTTGAGAGAATATTTCAATGTTAAACTTGAGCTTCGTAAGCTTCATGAGTAGGTATGGATGCCTCCCATCCTCACAAGCCTTGAGGATATGGCTCTGATGCCACATGAAGAAATTATGGAGGATATGAGTGACAGCCATTCATAATAAGAATGCATGTAAGGAAGATGATTGATTTATGGTCGAGCAAGTACATGAATTTATAGCTTTTCTAGCTTGAGACATTCACTTCTCTTTGCTTACGGGATGCACTGCATACATTTTTGTGTGACCTCTTTGGCTACCACCTCATCCATCCACTCTCATAAACATAGTTCCCATGCATATCCATCAAGTATGCTAACAAATGAAGATGATGTAGGTGTTGTAATTGAATTGCCAAAATTAAAAATGTCCTTGTTGGTGTGAAACGCCAATTGGCTAAGAGTCTACTTTTTTGTTGTTGTGAAACAAGGACATATGATACCTAAGAGTCATTTCACACAATCATTAGGCTTGTGATACTACAAAGACGATTGCTAAGGTTGGGGACCTTGAAATTTCTTGTGTACTGCGCTCATTACTTATGGTTTAAAAATTAATGTCATGGTTCACAACTTGTATGAGAATAGCAAATGGTCGATAGATATTGATCATGGATGGAAAAATGAGGGAAATCTACAATTCTCTAGTAGATTTGTATGTATTGTCCCCATCAACATCAAGATTACTTTCTTAGCTCCAAATGAATGTATTTCTCAAATATATGATGGATTGTCTTATGTAGATACCTTGGCTAGAATTTTAGCTATATTGAAATTTGAGTAAAATTCTAAAACTGGTTTGATATAGGTGTGTTCTTTGGATATGAATTGTGTGATGGTAGTTGATTTTATGATGTAGGAGGGTCTATCCTCAGATGACAAGATATAGCTAAAGTAAAAAAAAGTATAAGACAATAAATAAGAAAGTAAAATTAGTTACAATGCCATTGCCTCAAGATAGTGAGGAGAGAATTGAGATGCCTTCTTGGTAGCCAAATTTGAGGGATCCAAAGAATATTGTTCATAGATTCACTTTGCATAATCTCTCAAAGAGCTAAAATTTGATTTTGGTGAGTTTCTTTTGCCTGCAAAGAAGTGACGCTTTGAGGAGATGTTATGTAGGCATGATATGGCTTTTGCATTTTAGCTGCATGAAATTGGCTATGTAGATCTAGGTATAGTTGATTCTATAGTGATATTTACTATTCCACATGTATCATGGATCTTGGGCCAATTCTAATGCCAAAAAACCCATTTGTAGAAGCATATTGATATTTTAAATGAAAAGGTAAAGATGGAAATCCTTTAGTCTTCCTTAGCTCCTTACTCAAACAAATGGTTCACTATGCCTAAGAAAAATGGGGCTTTCAAGTTTATGTAGGATATGCATCTAACCAATAAGGTGATTATTAGTAATGTGGAAGTAAGTCTCACAATTGATGAGTTTACAAAATCTTTTACTAGAAGAGTAGTATTTTCCTTAAGGTGACTTGCTTTAGCTAGCAATTGAAAGTATAGATATTACAACCATGAAACCACCATTGGGATTTGTCACTAAAGTGATTGCTTATTACGCATTCTCTATTTAGTAAATTTATGTCAATAAACTAATGACTCACTTTTCTTTAAGTATTGATGATGATCTAGCATGGTCATGAGACCATTTAGAGACCAATATTCCTAGTGCATCACTTAATAGGGTGATCAAAGCACTGTGATGGGGATATCTAGTACACACAGTACAAGTTATGAAGGGGGAAGGAAGTGTCTACCAAGTACAAGAGTGTACACAAGAACCAAGGAGTTACACATAAATGAAGATGGATTGAGTTCTAGGAAGAGGAAGTGCATTAGCATCCTGTATATGTATTTATGTGTGCATCTGGGGATGCCTTGGAACGTTTACTTGTGTGTAATGAGTCTTGCATTCATTTGGGGTCACCCTCTTCCTCACAAGTCAAGGTTTAAGGTCTTTTCTCTCTTAATGAATTAAGGAGAGAAGTAATTCTTTCACTAAGAAAGACGAGAGAGGTAATTCTCTCACTAAGAAAGACAAGAGACATGATCCTCTAGAAGTGAGGAGACAAGTGATTTTCTCTTTCTAAGGTCTAAGATGACACAAGCTTTTGTGTGGAATTCAATCTTAATGTTGAGTGCCAAGGAAATCTAATGAAATCTCCTTATCTATGGCTCAAGAAACAGTGACATCTACAACTTTTGTGTTGATGTTTTCCCATCCAAGCAATGCATAGAGAGATATTCCAAAATTGTTGCTGCAGAGTAGGTTCTAGAACAGCCACATCTTGCATGAAGATCAACCTTTCCAATATTGGCACTCAAGTCTCTCTCCAAGAAGAGAAGCCCTTGGAGCCTATAAAAGGGAGGCTCTCCTTGGGTGTGGAGGAGGTGAAGAAAGCATCACTTTGCTTGCATGCAAGAGAAGGAGAGAAGGCGGTTGGAGTCTCACAAAGTGTTGTAGAAGCTCTGTTGAAATCAAGCACCAAGAAGAGAGCCCTACACATATTGTGTAGAAGAGAATAAGAGAAATCAGGAAGATAAAAGGAGCCAACTTCCCAGTTGTGCAAATGCTCGCCGGTTGTATATTGTGCAAGGATCTGTATAAGTTTAAGCTCACCAACCCTCGAGTTGTGCAAGTGCTATGGAAGCTCTGTTGAAATCAAGCACCAAGAAGAGAGCCCTACACATATTGTGTAGGAGAGAAGGAGAGACTCAAGAAGGATGAAAAGGTGCCAACTTCCAAGTTGTGCAAGTGTTAGCCAGTTGTATACCGTGCAAGGAATCGTGATCTTGTTCCCAAGATCTACAAGTTAAGAAATGGTTTATGTGCAATGGAGGAGCTTGCTCCTTGTCAATAATATAACTCCAAAAGGGGGGGGGGGGACTGGCCCATCTTCCAGTCCCTAGTGTATTGTCAATCTCTCTCTCTCTCTCTTTCTCTACATCTTTATTTTCTCTCATCTATTCTCTCTCTATGCCAACATAATATTTACCATATATCTTTTAAGTATATAAGAAGGTTGAGCGTGTATTTCGGATCTTATGACAATGGTATCAGAGAAGGTCTCTTTTCTTTTCTCAAAGTAAAGGCGATCCTTGCAAGAAGAAGGTAAATATGGCAATTGATGAAGTGCCTACAAGGGAGCAATTACAGGCTCAATTGACAAAATATCGTAGCTTGTTGGAGATTCCCAAAGTACCTCAATGGATTGACAGCTTAAGTGCAAGGGAAGAAGCTAGTTATGAAGGAACGGATCCTCCAGAAGATGCTGATACTGGAGGAAACACCATTGCACCAATTTATGGTAAAGGTGCAAAGCATCCAATTGCTGAGAAGCTTCTTAGAAGGAAGAAGGACTCTCAGGTCAAGAAGAGTAAAAAGACCTCACCTCGAGTGAGGCGGATAAGGAGGAAGTCATCTCCCTCAGCAAGTGACTACTCCCCTAATTACTCAAGTTCCTCCTCCTCCTCCTCATCTTCTAGTTCCTACTCTCTTGGTTCTAAGTCTCGTGAAATATGGACAAAGAGGGACCATAAGAGGAGCAAGCTTAATAAGACTAAGACTTTCAAGTCTAGGGATAAGGACATAAAGTTTGTCTCTTACTCCGGTAAGAGAGATCCTGCTAAGGCGTTACCCTTTGTCAAAAAATTTGAAGTTGCTTTCTTTTATGGTAATTTCTCAGAAAAGTCCAAGCTCGCAGGCATGTAGGCATGCACTTGAAAGACACAACTAGCAATTGGTGGTTGACTCTCATTTTGGAGGGAAGGAAACCTACGACTTGGGAAAAGTTCAAGAAGAAGTTTTATGCTCAGTTCTTGCCTCCTGATTTTGAGAATGATGTCAAGAAAGAGTGGGATTGGCTAGGCTAGAAAGAGCATGATAAGGTCACTAGTTATGTGGACAAGTTTTGGATTACTACTCTTCTCAAGGTTAGTCCTAACATAAGATGCATCGAATGCGAAAAGAGAGCTTTGAGCTTCTAAGCAGGGACAATATTATCATTGGAATTGAGCATAATTATCATATAGCTCCTATTCAAAAACCACATAGTTGACATTGAATTATCCTTATTGTTGAATAAATTAATGCAAAAGGAAGAACATTACCAATTTGTTGCGGTAGTCACTCGATAAAATTGTTGCATGCATTACAATGATAAGAGCACTCAAGTCAAGTTAATTGAAATGCAGAAGTACCGATGTGAGATTGGTGCAATGCAAATAACATACTCATGAAATTTCAAATATGTTTGAAAAGCTATGACCAATACTCTAGGATACATTATGACTTAACATATCTTAGTTTTTAAAGGAAAAAATGGGCTCAACTATAATTGGATATCAATGTAATATTCAACAGACATACAAAAGGTTTAAGCATGCTTGCAATGGGGTAAACTTGATTGGAAATTGAACTTGAACCTCCCCCCATTACAATTCAATCAAAGCCAACATGTTTCAAGGACCTAGAATTCCATAGAACCTAATGGATTTTGAAACAAGAGCCTTGACTAAACATTCCTTGTCTACCCTCAAAATAGCCTTAGTAAATGACAAGATTGCTCTATTAGTAAAAGCCTGCAAGGAACCCAACACAAGTGTTGATCAACTTACAAAATTATTAGTTTCACTTCCAAACATAAACTGTGAAGATGCTTGTGACTACTTAGAATTTTATGTCTCCTCAGTCCTTGGCATAGTTAATAAGTTGTATTAGGTTAATGGTCTCCAATTAATCCCACTACCTTTTGATGTTATTGAGTCTCAAAGCTTTTCTTTCATAGTCCTTGATCTTCTTGACCTAGAAGAAGAAAAATTTCATATCTCACCAAAAAGGCAGTTCAAAAAGATACAAAAAGAATTATTCCCTTGCCTTGGCTCGAGTGGTACCACCCCTCCTTCCTCCTAGACAATTAGAATTGGATTCTATAAGCTTGAGCACAAGTTGTGGGATTTTGAAGTAATCAATTAATGTATTCCTTTTACAAGCCAATCCTTGACCTTAATCTGTAGCATATCACAAGACGCTATTGATCAATGTAGATCCTTAGCCATGCAACCTAGTCGATTGTCATAATTAGATTTCCTATTTGAGCTATAGCTATCTCAGCTTGATCATAATAAATTTTCTAGCCAACACCCCATTGCACACATAAAAGATGCATTGAACTTTGACAAGACAACTAAGCCTAAGAAATTCCCAAAAAACCATTGAAATACATTTAGACATTTTATTAAATGTCAATGTGGATCATCAAACACCCCATGCTCATCACCTATCATATGGGTGGACCATTTACTTTGGTATGTATTCTAGAATCATGCCAAGTTTTTTTATTTTTTCATTCAGATGAGTCAAGCGTTTGATTTTATTAGATGAGTCAAGCACCAATTTTTATGTGTAAAAGACTGATCATGTTAGTAACCCTTAAAAGGATTGATGGACCTAAATTTAGTAACATTGATATATATATTTGCTTATTGGATTACAGTTTTTAAATAAGGAATTAGGGTTACTTATGGTCTCAAACACATTTATCCCCTTTATCAAGTTATATAAGATTCATAAGAAATCATTTAGCTGGATTACCAATGCTCACAACCATTTTTTTCCTTAGTTACATCTTTCTTAGGTGGATTGCCAATGCTCACAAAACTATATTTTTTCCTTAATCACATGTTTCTTAGCAAAAGCCTTTCAACCTTTGGAGATAGCCATTTAGGAATTCACTAAGGAATTACAAAAAAGTGCTTACTTTTTCCAAATATCAAACAAATGCATATTGGATCATCCAAAATCAATATGATATTCTAATTAACTTGCTTGAGTCTATTCAGCCTCTACATACTTTTGATATTACCTCATGTTATGAAGTTATCTCATGTGAAGGTAAAGATAGTCTTATTGAATCAATTTTTGCACTAGTTAAATTTGTTAAGAAACTTGGGTATTCAAAAAATCTAGAAATCAATGATGCTAGTTAAGAGAAACAATGATTTACCAATAGATATGGAAACTTTCATAAAACTCAATAAGGAAATGCTTCATAATTGCTTTATGTGAGTTGGAAAAACTATTAAACAACAAGTCAAAGGAATCCCAATGGATATACATGCTCCCCCCTTTGGTGCAATATGTATTTATGCTTCTTTGAAACTAAATTTTTCCAAAAGTGATCTAGGTTTAAAAGGTTTTTAGTGACCATCTTGCTGCAAAATCATGAGATGAGCTATAGCTAATAGTGCTAGTCTGCATCATCATTGTGAAGGTTGCTAGGTTTCCAAGGCTCTCCTATGCATGTAAGGATATTATCGAGTATGTACATACCTATAGCTTCATAAGCAAACCACATCAGTGCGCTTGTATTGTCAACAAATACCTCCTTGCCCTAAACAGACACACATTCACTCACACTCAAGAACCATAATAACAATAGTCCTGCATTACTACTATAACATAGAGATCCCATTTGATCAAGTAACTTCAACTACCCGCATCCTCCTTTATGAGAGAGCCTTATTGTAGTCATTGAAGGTTGCATAACAATGTTAATAGATATGAAAAAACTTGTGAATGAACCCTATAGTGAGATACTTGTTGGAAAGAAACCTTCCAATTATAGTAGCCAATGATGCTAATAGGACACTCCATGAATGCTTGCATGCATGTTTCCAATGGCCAACCACATCAAACCCAAAGATGCCCTTGGATTACAATAATATATGGACACAATTATCAAGTAGGACCTATAGATATGTCTGAAGGTCTTAATAAGAATAATGGAACTTACATGTAGAAATAAAGGGGTAACCTATTAATGCTCTAGTTAGAAACTTGTTATTGCCAGATTATGAAATTAAGCATTGGAATTGAAACTCGAGAGGTCACACAAGGAAGACTAGTGTAAAAGAGATGAGATACAATTATTTTCACATTTATTCCATATTTAAATCCCTTCCAAGAATAATCAAGAAATCTGAGCCTTAAATTGAAAATTATGCTAGGAAATTTCTTTTCACTTAGGGATTAAATACTATTTAGATTAGATATTATCTTGTTCATGGAGCCCAAGCAAGGTTTGGTTAAAGATACAAGGAAAGTTGAAATTGTGAAAAGGGAGAAATTTTCCCAATGCTCATTTGAAAAAGGGAACCTTTAAACCCTAGAATGGATCCTTCAAAAGGGATCTTAGTTTATGGATTAGGAATTAGGTGGCAATAGGTAAAGAGACCCTAGACCTTGAAAGATAAGAACTTAAAAGCAATGGAAAGTTCAAAGAGGAAGAGTACATCAAGTATAACTAGTTATGACGGACCCAAGGCCTAAGTCCCTTTCAAGAGAGATAGATTAAGGCTAACCTTATGTTCATGGCAACTTGAAAGTTAAACAGGACCTTATGCAAGATGGTTATTTGCTTAGATTTATTTGATGCATGGATTTACATAGAAAGAATTGCTTGATGCATTGGAACACTATTTGGATTTTGTTATTTATTTTGCTAAAAGATTTTGTATCCATACAAGAGGATTTTGAGGGATGCACTTGACTTCCCCTAGAGTCAGCTAGCCATCAGGCTCCCTCACTAGGAGGAAATTGTTCGCTCTGAGTGCTAGCACCAACACCAAACATGGGAGGTCTCTCCAACACTTGTGCCATGCACTTCTAGCTGAATAAACCAATTGAACAAACTCAACAATAGACTCACTAACATCATTTGATGAGCCATCAATTAAGGTGATGAATAAATAAGCTACATGGGGCATTAGTAAGAGTTTGGTGGTACTTGAGGCCTCCATGAGTATGATATCCTCTCTTATTGTGAGTGAAAAGATAGTTGGGCTCTAGCAAGTAATCTTTTACTCTTGCTTAGAATGGAAGTGGAACCCTCATGAGCCCAATACATAGGGGTATCTAATGACCAAATTCTAATGGTAAATAATATGGCAAATTTTTCTATTGATAAAAACTTTGTGCTAGCCAACTTTGAACATTAGATTAGATCCATGGGTAGGAAAAATGAAGAAGCCACATATGTTACAAGTAGATTCAAAGTTTCCTCTTGATGAGTCACTAATCAACTAGCAAAGATTCCTCTTGAGTTTATTTACTCAAGATCTAAACCATTACATGATGTATTAGGATGAAAATGACAAAAAAAAAAAATTTGTGTTTTAGTCAAGTTTCTATAAATTACACATTGATTTTGATTATTTCATTGATTTGATTTAAATATGGAATCCAAGCACAATCTACAACCAATAGTGCCAATAAAATCTAGGAAATAAATTCCTCAAACCAATAGACTTTGATGAAGAAGGAACTAACGTAGAAACAAACACTCAATTTTAGATCAAGATGATGGAGGATTTCTTACATATTGTCGGTACTATTGATTCTAACTAATGCATGATTGCATGCCTATGTCCACACACACACACACACACACACACACTCACTCACTCACTCACTCACTCACTCACTCACTCACTCACACACACGCTCGCTCTCTCTCTCTCTCTCTCTCTCTCTCTCTCTCTCTCTCTCTCTCTCTCTCTCTCTCTCTCTCTCTCTCTCTCTCTCTCTCTCTCTCTCTCTCTCTCTCTCTCTCTCTCTCTCTAGACTCAATGACTCAATGAATAGCCTTAAGTAGTAGTAATGGCTACTTACGTGTCCCCCACATTTGACATTTTCAAGACTTACATCAACATATCTGCTATACGATCGCGACATTGGATCATGGGTCACTTACAATATCATATCTGCTCTATGATCGCGACATTGGATTGCCATAAAGCATGCATTCCCTCTTGGTTTTTGGAGTTTGAGTATATGCATGAATAGGGAAGGAGGTTCTAGAATCCACTCAGCTTGTGTTTCCGGCATCAAAAAATCCCATCATTTAAACATACATGGAGCCATAGCTTTAGCTACGAAGCCCTAGCCCCTGGCTTCCTTGTTCCAGCATCAACAAACCTGTCAACGTGAACATTCATGGAGCCAGAGCCACCCACGGAGCATAGCTTCAGCTTGATCATCCATGGAGCCATAAGCCCTTGAGCCTTGACTACACATGCCCCTTGCTTGATCATGCCTCCCCAACACCAAGATTTAGTTACACATGAACCCATGTTTGTCATGAAGTGCTCCTACCTTGTGAACGACTCGAGGCCATTCGTCTTTTGCCATGGCTTATTCTCATTTTTCTATTTGTGTGGTCGTGGCTTTTTCCATTTGTGTCATCTTTTGCCATGGCTTATTCTCATTTTGCCCTTCGTCTTTTGCCATGGCTTATTCAAAAATTCACTATGCTTGGCTACTTGGGCTCAGAGTTGTGGCATTTCTTTACTGTTTTTTTGTCCTGATATATAACATTGTTCTTTGGGGGGACCCTTTATTTTTGAGTACTACACACAGTATGCTGCAGTTCTATCTAGGCCTTTGATGACATAATCCTCTTCATTCTCAAATTCATAGAATCTATATCATGATTTGACTTCTGATAAGCTTACTATTTTTTAAATGGTTTCTACAGATGGAGTTTCACTTTGCTTATTGTCTATTTTGGGGTATTGCTCTCCATCACCCTTTATGCAATATCTGTTAACATTACCTCTTAACAAGGTGCACTTAGTTTTCTGGTTGATGGAATTAGTCCATGCGTGATAGGACACTAAACATGGACAATAGGATTGTGGCCTTTACATTCCTAAATTCTTTCCCTCCACCTATCAGGCTCCTACTCGGTTGTCCATTAACAAAATATTGAAGGAAAGAAATCTGGATTGCTGAGTGGATACCCACATGTCGATGAGGAAGTGGGTGCTATCGATGCCCCTTCTATGAGGTCTTACTACACATTAGAAGAAGTTGGAGCAGATGGTTACCTGATGCAAATTATTTACCAAGTAAGAAGTTTTGGATGTGTCCTAAAGGTGCACATATTCATTTTTATTCCTTTCTTGATTACATTTTCCACATGTAGGTGGTTTTGGGAGTAAATTTTGTAACTGATGTAGTTTACTGGACATGTATATTTCTGAGGTATAATTTTTTTGATGTGGTAAGTTGTTTCAGGTTTGGTTGATGTGTTGTTCTTACTAAAAAGCAACTGGTTCACTCTGTTTAGAACGATTGAAATAAAAATGATAGCATATGTTAGGATCTTCTAAGTTCTAACCAGTATGGCTCATGGATTAAAGGGCTATGCTCTGCTAGTGTCTGGATTGAGGTGCCAACAACCATTCAATTTCTCATTATTGACCAATTGTCATCTTAGACATTGTCCCAAAGGTGATGTCTAGTATTAAATCCTTGGCGATAGTGCAAGATTGTGGTTTCAATTGAGTCTTCTTTGATTTGTCACTTGGTTGCATACCTTTTTCTGTATGGTGTGGGGGGGTAAGCCTAGGCTCTTGCCCACTCAGACACTTGAACTTCTTAGTAGGGGTATTGAGGGGAAGAATCCCAAATTGATTAAGCTCTACATGTTCATTTGGTTTGTGGTTATCATATCTACATATATAAACAATGCTAGCTTGGCACTTTCCTTGCCCCTTTGCCCTACCAATATGGGGATGTGTATCTTATTTCAGAAAATAGTACCACATTGTCTAATAGCTTTGAAAATTTAGGTAGATAGTTGGGGGAGTCTAACAATCTCAATTCACTGGGTTCCTAGTTTAGGCTACCCTAGTCTGTTTAAAGGCATTCTTTCTTGAATCATACAATATGCATCTTTGCAGTTATTTGTATACTTTTTCTTTCCAATTTAGGTTATGAAGTGGCACAACAATTGATTATAGTGCTAAATGAATGTTTTGTATGTGAGCTTGTGTTTTATCTTTAGACAGCTGATTCAAGTGGTAAAATGTCATAAATATTGGACATTGTACAACCATGATTTGCATAGTGGGCATGTTTATGAAGTTTTTGAGAGTACTAAGAACTTTCTTGGGGATTTTTTAAGATAGAGATTAGTATGCATGTGGTAAATCTGGTTTTCCTACTTTGGGAGCTTGCTTTGAATAATATGGTGAGCATTTTGTAGCTTATTAGCTAAGTGAGATAATTATTTTCTACTATGTATAGTACACTTTTTTGCATGTCATATATCATGAATATATTTTGCAAAGCTTCATCATCACTAAAAAGCTAAACTCTTTTATGAACCCTTAAGATCTAGTTGTGATCAATTATGTGATAAAAATAGTGTTTTGTATTTATTACATAAGGATTTGCTAAATTATTTTCTTTAAAAAATAAATTTATAGTAAAGAATTTATAAATTATGGTAAGAAGTTACAAAAGGGTTTTTTTAAAAACACAAAAAAGGTTACATAGGGATATATAAAACATGCCATGAACGCACCTCATATGTAGGATTCATACATAGTGACCCCACCCCCCCCCCCCCCCCTCGAGCAAACCACATAGGGATTGGATTGGGACTTAATGCTAATGCGAGGTGGTGTTTACCATTGATACTAGGATACCTTACCACATGCCAATTTTTTTCAAGAATACCATTAAAAAAAGATTAGAGAGTAGGTGGTATGGTGTGTGTGGCAAGAGAGGCCCATTGATTGGCATGTGCCATGAATAGGCATATGCATGTCATGAGATAGTCCTTTCTTGTCACTATGTGTGCATGTGTGTGTCCGTATATGTGTACACATATCCACATGTGTGACAGGAGAGGCCACGCATGCACCGTGAATTCGGGATATGCATGTCAAGAGAACTGATAAGGCAATCCTCTCCTATCACTCACTATGTGAAGGTGTATACTCTTCACACGCACGTGTATGGCAAGGGATTGTTGACTGGCATGTATGTGTGTCTACATTCATCTGATTGTTGGATTGTCATTTGGATGATTATTCCAAGTACTTATGATTGATGGTAAATTCATGGCGGGGTCTGTGATGACAAATTTTCATGGGGATAAAGGAATGTTTTCTTGGAAGATGATATTAGGGCTGACTGCCTTGAATGTGCTTGATTCTTAAATGAATTAATTAAGGAAAGGTTATTTGCATGGGTGGATCACAGCGCGGATCAACCCGAGAAGGGCACTGCTCGATTCATGGGTTGAAGGTTGAGTGGTGAAAAGTTCAACCACGGGAATAATGTTTCACTCCTAGGTAGCTTGCGGGTCAGGGACACCCCTTGGCAAGTTTGCAATGGAGTTGAAGACTTCCATGGCCCCAAGATTTGTGGCATTGGAAAATCCTATTCTAGATAAAGGATGGAAATTATGGTGGCATGTGATTTAGACCAATTACTTCTGCAAGGCAGAAGGGACATATAATTTCTCTTGTATGGGCAGGAGACAAAGATTAGCTTGAAGATAAGTTAAGGAACTTGTTTGAACTTGTTTGTCAAAAGGACTACTTGCTATGTTTTCGTGTCAGTGCTATAAATTATGCAAACAAACCCTAATCCCTAAATAGCTTAATTAAGAAACTTTTTTTTAAATGTCACACATAATTGTGGTAGGACCTAATTAAATAACTAAGGAATGCCTATTGAGGGAAGCGGGTGGGCGGAACCCTCGACGGGTCCGCCTTACGACAAGATGGTCACAGCAAACTAGAAGGCTTCTCAGAAGGTTTTACGCATTCCCAACCCTTAGAAATTGTTAGGTTAGAACCCCATTTCATGCCATTTTAGGGGAACAGAATGGGACTATGCCCTACGGGTAGAGAGGTTAAGCAGCACATCCCTCTCACTTCCCATTCTCTTTGAACCAAGTGCGGCATGGATCTGCTTTGGCTTGGGTATCTCTGCATAAAGTAGGATATCCAAGACCTGAGACCTTGTCCACGAGGAAACCAAATTTCAGGTCGATCCCACTAGGTTTGATCGCGAACATTCTGTTGCGAGGCGGACTCGAGAAACCCTAGGCAACAAACCTCGTAACATTCCATGGGAGTGCCGGGTAGTGTCACTTAGATTCGTCTCTCGATGGACCGCTAAAAACGTGCTTGGTTGCATGTTATAGATGGCATTAGTTCATGGTAGTTGACTTTTTTATTCTACATGCATATGGTATGAATTGGTTAAGAGCTCCTTTCTCTAGCTAGTTTACTCCAATGTGGACCTCATGATAGCATTACCATATGGCACATGTCTTCTTTAGTATTGTAAAGAGAATTGATAAAGCATGTGTTGAGAAATGTGCAATCGCACCCACTCTATAGCCCCTTTGTAAGGAATAGAAAGGCAAAGAATCACATTGCAAATAAAGCCTTACACTAGGTCATGTATGCATGGTTTATTAAAACCACAGTTGGTGAATACCATGGTCCCCTTCCACTTTTTCCAACTACCAATACCACGCACTATAAGCCTATAAAACCCACTCATCCCCACACTCATTCCATCTCATTCTCATTCACTTGTACTTGTGTCTCATTATGACTGTCTACTTGTTGATTAGTGATCCACCCTAGCATGCATCCTCAATTTATTTTCATGGTATCAAAGTAGGTCTCATTCCTAATCAATAACTAGAGTCATTAGTTAAGTCAAGCACGTCGTCATAGGTTGAATTTTGGTTCCCTTCTCCTCTCCATAATTCCTTCACCTACCTACATAGCTACCTACCTCTCTTGGAGGACCTAGATCTCTCCAACCATGCCATTTCAACTCGTGATTTCTTCTGGGATGATCTTCTCTATATCACATCACAATCTAACATTGTCGTCTTTCTACTCTAGCATTGAAAATCTTGCAGCCCACTACCTATTTTTACATGTATTCTTGTCATACATCAACCTGCATAGTCCGTACACACAATGATACTGACAAAGACCATAGGGATTTCAAATCTTGGTGTGTGAGCTCCTAACCACAACCCATAAAAGATTGGTTTCAAGCCTTTAGATTAAATAACCTTCTTTGCAACAAGGAACAATACCCTTAAATGTGTGCACATACACATCCTTGCACATTTTGTACCAGTTGCACATAAAACAAAATAAAGCTTGAAATTGAAAGAAACATATAGACCATTACCAACTTAACTACAACCCATAAAAGATTGGTTTCAAGATTTTAGATTAAAGCACCTTATTTGCAAGGAATAACACACACACACACACACACACACACACTCTCTCTCTCTCTCTCTCTCTCTCTCTCTCTCTCTCTCTCTCTCTCTCTCTCTCATGAATGTACACATACATCATTGCACATTTTTAAAAACCTTACTAAATAATGACACTAGTTCAATGGAGATAAAATGCGATATGGTTAATAATCTGATATCCAAGTTTATCATGGAATTAATCACAAAGAAGCTATCAAAGGTTCATAAAAATCTCTGAATGGTTCTAGTGACTATGAAATTTTCTAAGTGTTACCTTTATTAAGTGCATTATGATAAGCATTATCGTCTATTATGTAAATATCAAGATATGATTATTCGCCCTCAGAAACCTTGTGTATACATTAGAATACTCATGATTCACCAGTGTTTCACACTTGCTAATAACTAGAAACAATTTATAATATAAAATCTGCACCATGATATAAAACATGACACGTTGCAAATAGTGAATTTCAAAACTTTTAAAAACTATCAATCATACAAAACAAATTGTGAATGAGACATAGACATGAAATCTTGGAATAATTACTCCTAAAAATTAAAAGTACTTAACTTAATCTATAGGCATAAATTACAAGTCACGTTCCATGGAGTATAGAGTTTTACAAAGTTGCCATTCTTTTCAAGACATGTTTGGATTCACAAGTCATGGAAACTCCAAAATTTGATAGATTGTTTTACAAAATGCAAGTAGAGACTGTAAGAGTTGGGTTACTCAAAAGGGGTGAGCTAAGATAGGACCAAGCTCTACAAGGGGTCTTTGTGCCTTTGCAGGATCAATCCCACACTCTACCCTCAAAAAGTCGTCAAGGTCTGCAAAGGATATACGTGTAACCTTGTCATCTACCAACATGCGATCACTTGCCTTTAACTCTATCCGATGCGCATGATCACTTCATCTGGGGCATCCCTTGGTTTCCTGCACACCACAAGTTTTGGCCTAGGTGCCAAAACTCAACAAGATAGATGACGAGCCAACCAATTGCATACACATCTGACTCCTTGCTATAGGCAGACTAGCATAGTGGGTCGTAGATCTCAGGTGCAATCCAAGGTCTTCTTCTCCTTTCCAACTCTCCTTTCCGCCGACGCTCATCTATGAGGTGCATGGGATCATTTGGACCACCACAATTGATTGCCGATCTTGTCATGCCAGAAATGAACACTAGACCCCAGTCTATGATGCCAACCCTAGGGATGTTCTCTTTGGTAAAGTCTAGTACCATGTTCTTGGCATGCAAATCTGAATGGATGATGTCGGCACTATGCACGGCCTTCATCCCATCCATTAGTGCATGAATAATGTTTGGCATATTATTGATAATGCCCACAATCCTAGCTTTCTCCTCTACATTGGGCACCTTGTCAGGATTAGGACTGAATCCCACTAATGGCTCGCGCAAGCGCTCCATTGTTCTTCTATATCTACATTCCTTGAAAGGACCCCATATCAATATATCATTCAATGTACCACCATTGAATAATGGGAAGACCGTTACCCAAGGGGGCTGAAAAGTGAAGGCAATGCATCACACAATCGATGCATTGACCTTTTGTATCCCATGCTCCACTTGAAACTGTTGTAACTTGGCATTAATAGAGCCCTTATACATTTTGGCACAAAATTTCAAATCTGAAGAAAAATAACTGATGTTATCTATTGTGGCTTCCACACACTGCCCAAAGGAGCCTTCACCGATGCCTTTGCCTAGCTTGATTACATCAAAAGGAATGCCAATTGTTGGCGCACATTGGTGATTCCTCAATGTCTGCCACATAGTTCTTGCCCCTGACGGATCATTTTGATGTCTTGTGTAACCAGGACTAGGACTTGCACCTATTGTAGTCTTCAAACGCTTTGGTAGAGAGGAGGCACCAAACAAGTCATTTGCCTGCTTTGAACGTGCCACCTCCTCTCTCCACTTTGTGTTCCACAAGGCCAACTTCTCATTTGATACAAATGATGGTGCTAACTCCCTAAGATCTTCAAGCATCTTAGGTGCATTTCTGAGCAATGTGCGACAAAGATGCAAGTTCTTCTCAGGATCCATGACTACATTAGTAACTAAGTGCTCAAGTCCTTGTTGTTGCAACAAGGCATGCATAGCTATACATGCTCGATTGCAAAAGTTGACAAAGGCAACATCGTTGCTATTAATGAATGATATTTGATCTTCTGTACTAGACGATATGGCCTCTATCAAGCAAATGCGGAGTGCTTTGGCAACGTTAAGAGCATCTCGACAATGCCAATTCCCCCTAGTCTGTGACAAAGGAAAAAAAGTGTATAAGCATGGCTCCCAAGACCCCACCTTCCAATCGTAAGTTAGATTGCATCACTTGAATATAAACATTTGATAACTATTAACAATCCTTTATTATTTAATAAAATGCATGATATCAATCTTGGGTTATACTGGCATTGTATATAGACTATAATTGAGTTAAAATTGCATGATATCATTTAGACATTGAACAATGAAGATGCAACATAGATTGCATCAAGTTGTTTTCTCATGAAAGCATAAATACATAAAAAGATTGCTAGAGTTTTAAAGATCTACACACATGAGGAGTCAGGACACTTTATGTCGAGTGTATGACCTAAATGCCACAATGCCTATCCCATCAAGCAACACCAAACAACTAGCATGTCCAGGACATTACATAGCCGAAAAAACGACCAAATGCCCATCGCTTATTTATTCATTTATAGCCCATCAGGACACTATCTAGCCAAATTCACGACCAAGTGCCCATCCATACCCAAGGGGGAAGGGAGGGTGTCACAATCAAAATGACACATCTATGTCAAGTTCACGACACAATGCCAAGTCAATTGTGACATACTTGTCAAAAGGCACTCACTTGTTGACTTCACAACTGAGTGCCTACTTGACAAGCACCTTTCAACCCTACACACACACACACACCCATCAAGAGATAAGTATCATTACATGTATATGTCTAATACACGACACATGCCAATCCACATATCTCACAAGTGACTACAAAATACATATACACAAAGACTCAAAGATACAAATAATGCATGGCAAGAGACCCATCACATGATGCGCATACATGTCAATCAACGACCCCTTGCCATACGCGTGTGTGTGAAGAGTATACACCTTCGCACAATGAGTGATACGAGAGGATTTCCTTATCACTTCTTGTGACATGCATATCTCGAATTCACGGTTCATGCCAATCAAATGGCCTCTCCTATCACGCACGTGGATGTGTGTACACATACACACACACACACATACATGCACACATTGTGACAATAAAGGACTGTCTTATGACATGCATATGCCAAATTCACGACGCGTGCCAATCAATGGGCCTCTCTTGCCACACACACCATACCACCTACTTTCTAATATTTTTTTATGAAGTATTCTTGAATACAATTGGCATGTGGTAAGGTATCCTATCATCAATCATGGTAAACACCATCTCGCATTAGCATTAAGTCCCAATCCAATCCCTACATGGTTTGCTTCAAAATGCCTATCCCTTACATTTAAACAGCATAGAATGAGTTTGTGCTAACAATACTCACACACACACAAGTTATTTAAGTATATGTATATATGAATTTCCATTCATCATTTTCAAAATTGAAAAAATTTACCAACCTTAGCTTATTGCTAATGCAAACATTTCTCTTTGTTATATTATCAATGAAGAACTCTGGCTATCCTATGCTTCCATTTTCATTCTAAGCCCTGAGCACTCATGCGCAAGCAAGAGGATAGGCCTGGTTTCGGGCACCTTCTAATGAAAGCTCCACCAAGCCACCTCATTTGACCTCATTCGTCTATGGCCTCGCCATCACTACACCCACCTGATGGCATCAGCACTGCATCAATACACTGACTTGGGCGGTGGCCTACGAACATGCATGAAGCATATCCTTGTGCATGGCATCTACATGACATCTCAAGGGGGCCTGCGATCACTCGCCACTAGTCGCATGATGCATCTAGTGCACGACATCTCCCTGGTCGCATCAAGTGCACGACATTTCCCTGTGGTCATAGATCACTAGTTGCATTGCAGAGATTGCAATATTGCTATTGTTACCAGCTGCTAGACTTGTGATGCGAATTGTCTACTTGTTTGACATTAGGACATTTTCATGTGCACAACATTACTGGTCGCATCACACAACGCAAACTGCAGTGTTGCCAGCTGCTGGACCTTACTAAGTGAGATCAAATCTCCATTGTTAGTGGATGTGTCTAAACTAGCAAGTATAGCTGAGGGCCGTTCTCAACAATTACCTGCCCCCTAGTAGCACGTCGGCGTGTAATTCCTCATCATCTTTGTCGTCATCGTCGACCAATCTGATGGCGGATAGTCATATGGCGCAATGGCAGAGTGCGCGCTTGGAGGTGGAGGCAAGGCTCGCACAGGAGCACCGCCAGCGCTCCAAGAAGCTGCAGGAGGCCACAGTGGTAGCGGCGACTGCGGCCGCAGCAATAGCAGCAGTCGATCACGGCGGGGCCTCCCTCTCCTCCCCCCTCGGCATTATTATCACCACACAGTAATTCCTCCTCATCGTTGTCATCGCCCCCATCCCGCATCAACAATGTCAAAAGCGAGTCGCCAGAAAGTACTAATACTATAGTTACTTCCCGAAGCAGCGGCAGTAGCAACAGCACCACCACCACCAGCCGCTTCCTGCCCAACACCTATAATATGCTGCCGGCTCTTGATAACACGATGGCTTCTCTTGATTTCTTCTTGTGGGCAGCTTCCGATTCTCGGGCCGTGTCTATCGACGCATTTAGTCAATCAGCTCCAGTGCTAGCTACCGTTGGCTCCTCCTACATTGCCAGTAAATTTAGCACCCTGGGATCCTCTCATTCTACTGCGCCTAATTATCAGTCTTGCCGCCTCGATTTCACCTGCATCCCTGACAACAGAACCAGCTAGGAGCTGCTGGTGTCTAATAACCACCACATCTTGCGCCAGTTAGGTAGCTCCTCCTCCTGCCCCTACTCCTCGACTTGCAGAAGCAGCAGCTGCAGCTCCTCTACTTCAATGACCACTCCAGGGAGTTGATGCTTACATAGTAATGCTGGTGGAATGACCACTCCAGCGTGAATGGTGGAGGTCATCGCAGACTGATGACAACGTGAGTGGTGGAGGACAGCGTGAATGGTGGAGGATAGCGTGACAGCGTGAATGGTGGAGGTCATTGCAGACTGGTCACAGCGTGAATGGTGGAGGTCGCATCGCAGACCAGTGCTGAGTCGTGCAACTTGTTACTGCTGTTCAGTGTTGCCAGACGTGCAATGAGAGTCGAGACCAATGATCGTGCAATGTTACAACTTACCACAGTGACCAGTGACTAGTATGCAGGCCGGAGAGAGGGAGACGAATTACGATTCACGAGTTGACACAACCAGGAGCTCAATAGAGAGAGAGAGAGAGACTCACTTCAAACTTGCTATTGCCTGGAGTTGAGCTGCCTGCTGGGAGCGATCAAGTTGGAGTTGCCTGATTGAGCTTCTTTTTCTGAGTGGGAGAAGTGGAGAGAGAGAGAGAGAGAGAGAGAGAGAAGAGGAGGAGGAAAGAGACTCGGTACAAAAGCACAACTTTCTAATCAACCCAATCACGTGCAATCAAAGTGAGAAAGAGAGAGACCCGGTACAAAATCATAGATGTAGTTATTATCATTAGGAGAACATTATGGGTGCACATACCTATTAATTAATAGTCATGCAAGGTTTAAGCAATAGCTAGCACTAGACCTTTCGTAAGGTTGATGGATGCAATAATGGACTTCATCTTGTTCATGTGTGTCATCCCGTGTAGCAGCACTGTGGCTCCTACCCCATTGTTAACCCTTGATTAAACACAATATGAATATTCACATGCGCAACTGTGCCCTTGCCAAAATTGAAACATAACTTTCTTTCTCTCTCTTGTTTTTAATGCGAAGGTTTAGTTTGATATTTCTATCACAAAGTATTTCGAGGTTTATCCACAAAGATACTACCAGGCTTCAAAAAGGTTCCCATAGGCTTCAAACAATCGTCTTCCTAAGGTAATTGTACCCCCACTTTGAAGACATGCTCTCTTCTCCTCATCTATCTACACATCGCAATCACTTCTCTTACAATCCGCCCAAACACTAGATCGTATTTTAGCATTCCTATTGGCCGCCCAAATGGCCCTGATGGTAATGCCCCAATGATAATTCCATAGTTTTAGTATCTCTTCATCTAATATGTCTTTGTCCTCGAACAATGCCAACTTCATCTTAACCTATGCATTAAGGCCTACAATTGCAATCCACCCCATCACCTTCTTTCAAAGAGCTTGTGCCATAGAGCAATGCCAGAGAACATGGGGGATTGACTCCCAAGCTTGATGGCACATGACATACTATGCTTGGATCTTCATAAACTTATTGAGCCTCTCCTTCGTGCTTAGCTTCTACATGCACACCTTCCATAGAAGGGTATTTAATTTGCTAGATGGAGTACTAGATGACACCTTTCTAGAGAGTTTCTACCATATCTTCCAATGTTCTCAAGGGAAGATGGATCTCCACTCCATCTGCTACTTGAGGAACACATCATTCTTCCTTAATTCCAAATATTTCTGACATTTAGCTTTCCACCTTTTTACCTCTAGTTGTGACTAGGAACTTGGGGAGGTGTTTGTTCTTACAGACCCTGGAGGTGGGCCACTCTTCTTTCCTCTCAGCTAGCATGGATCTAAGCTAGTCCATTTCCTTAGTATTGAGATGGAACTTGTGTTTAATTTCATTCTTTTCCATGAGTTCCCCTTCCTATGAGTTCAACATTTCTAACCATCTTCTCAGACCTTTCTTCTCAACTACTTTGGACTTCTTATTATCTTTATATGTTGGAGCTATATTGTCCTTGAAGGCAATTGGTGAGAGCCGGATATGTTAGGAGAGGGAGGAATCTCCTCTCTAGTCTACCTCTTCACTCCACCTAAATTCCTTGAGAGATGCCCACCAACTTTTCAATAGTGTATTTACAGTTGTCAATTCCTTTATTCTGAACTCAGTCCCTACCAATAAAACATTCTCCCATGAAAGGGAGTCCTAGGCACCTTTCAGTAGTTTGGTTATTGACATCCATTTTATCATAATAGCTTCCCAAACAATGTCATGCTCAAGTCTAGCTACTATGCCATGCAATTTGTTTTGGCACCTATTGCCTCACCACCCATTCAACCATTCACTTTGAATTCACAAAGTAGGCTCCATGCTAAGGAGTGTCATTTGTTGCCATTAGCATACTGCCATAGAAAGTCTTTGCACATCCTTTCTATTACTTGCCAATTTGATTTAGGGAAAGGATTTGCGGATGCCACAAACACATTACCTGTATTAATGACAATGTTTATATGCTTTATATGCTTGCTTGCTTGCAATGTATATTATTACATATCACTGGAAGCTCAATGTATGATTCTAGATCCCATAAATCTTTTATACGCTTGCACTTTGTGCCATCCTAAAACTCATTTATCTGTGAAGTACCAATTGCATTATCCTTTATCAACATTTTTTTTAAATTCCTCCACATTTCCAATAATTCATGACATAGGATTCTACTTTTGGTTAGTAATTGCAGTTGTTTTGTAATGGAGATATAAATTTATAATCAAAAGAAAGCCTTGCTAAAAAAAATCACACTTGTGTGATTAGATATTTTTGCAAGCTTAAACGATATCATTGGGTGAACAAGCTACTACTCATTTGACTTTTTGTGTTCCATTTGACTCTTCACCTCTACTAACATCATAGTCAAAGAGTAGAAGTAACCACCAAACTACCATGGCAATAGTGTTGCCACCATGAAGCATATTGAAAGGCCTTTTCCCCCACTACCCCTCCATGACACTCAACTCCATTAAAAAAATTTCTCATTTCAAAAGCTAAATACATGAGCTCTAGGAAGGCATACCAATAGTCTCAAAATGAGCTTTGAAATGTAAACATGGTATGAGCTTTTGCACACCTTGATTATTTGGTGGAATATTTTAATTTTGATCAAAACAAGTGGAGCCTCTCTTTGGTGCATAATAGGTATTACACTTTGACTAACTAAAATCAATTCATTTAGCTATGGGCAAAGATAGTGGATCCCACCCTTGCATGTTTCTAACTATGATCTTCCCCTTCCATATTTAAAAGGTAACTAAAATCAATTCATTTCGCTATGGACAAAGATAGTGGGTCCCACCCTTTCATGTTTCTAACTATGATATTCCCCTTCCATATCTAAAAGGTAGGCATGCTTTGATAGTCCATGAATAGGGATAAGTTGCATGCTTTTGTAGTTCATGAATAGGGATAAGTTGGTAAGGGATAGGGATAGGTAATCTTTATAAAAATAGCTTTGAGTTTAATAGTTGGCAATATGAACTCTTAAACAAATTTTAATATCTGACAATTTCATCTTTTTATAGTTTCTAAAAATCAATGTTGCATGGATTACAAGCAAGGTGAATGTACATGATTGCGAGCATGGTGATTTTTTTTCATCTTATCAGGCATTAAGTGCAAGCTATAAACAGAAAGCATGGGTATTAAGGTTTCCTTTCAATTTTATTTTTTTGTTTTATAATGTATTTTGAGCAAAATGCATGATAGTTAAGCATGACAAAGCACTTTTCTTCTACAATTATGGGGTTTACATGCAAGGAGGATTTTCCACACAATCTAGTATGTTGAAGTCACCATCATAGGATTATGCTCCATGACACAGCACTTTGCTTTGCAGGAATTTATTCAAACACACCATGCATAACAACACTCATATTGAACTATTTTCATTGCTCTACAATAACTACCGCAAAACACATACTATTTTAGATATACAGAGGTATGCCCACAATTTTATCAAAGCATTTTAGAACTTCATGACTGTGACAATTTTGCGCATTTCTTGCAAATCAGTGCGGTTCAAGAGAATCCATCATAAACAATATGTTTGTCAAGCACTTGCTGTGCTTTTGCAAGAGCACCATATTTAACATACATAGTTATTAAAGTGCTTGCAACATAGGGGCTTCTTTCAAGTAACCCCCGTTTACAAATGTCATCATGTAGCCTTGTTCCATTGAATATATCCTTTTGCTTTGCACAAGCCTTCATCAGTCCCACAACGTAAGTAGTCTCCCTTGGAAAGACGGCTCCTTCTCCTCTTGAGACTTCCCTTCACTCAATTTAAATGTGGACATTGATTCAATTTTTTTTACCTCTTCAAAAACCTAGGTTGGATTTTACCAGCAATCCAACCACAAGGCATCTATTGTCACTTTGTGCTTGAAAACTAGAGACCTTGCACTGGTTAAAGTGGGGTGAAAGAAAAAGCCATGTCTCTATGAGAGCTCACAAGATTTCATGTTTTGCAAATGTGGAATACGCCATGACTCATAATAAAATATATTGGGGCAAACTAACCTTGATGTTGCAATTGTCCCATCATTGCAAGGGATCTTTGAACTCGATGTTGTCAGCCTTGGGATGGTGTTTGTCAGAGCTTATCATTGGGTGGCGATGGCTCATCGATGAATCTTTGTTAAGATTATTCCAAAGATTGGAGAAGTGCAGAGGAGCACCTAATTTTCATGTTGCACACTATCTTGGTTGTTCATGCTCAATAGCCTTAGGGCCACCATTGCAACTTGTAAGAATAGGTAGCTCACTTCTCCACCTTTGTCGAGATTTAGAATTTTCCTCACACATACAACCCTCTCTCTCTCTCTCTCTCTCTCTCTCTCTCTCTCTCTCTCTCTCTCTCTCTGTATGTGCACATGGGCATGTTTAATATACACACTTTCTTAGATATATCTTTTTCTTTCTCTATCTTCCCCTACATTTTCCGCACTACTTGAACATTAATTTAGACAACGTGTGTTTATATTCGTTGATTCATAGACTTATCTCTCATATCTATCTATCTATCTATCTATGTCCTCTTGCATTTTTTGCTTTTGAGCACTAATTTAGACAAAGTGTGTTTATGTTCATTGACTCATAGACCTAGACATGTGTAAGTGCGTAAACCTACACAAGAGCATTTAGAGAGAGATCTTTATCTTGGATGTGCCCAGTGCATTTCAAAGCTTTATCATGATGTCCATGTCCAGATATTGAGCAGTTAGGACAATCCAAGAGACTACATGTGGTGCTATAAGCTTTTTTTGAACACTTCTTGCACTTTTACAAGCATTGCACACTTAGCATACATGCTCTCTAATGCAATGCCTAGCACAAAATCACCATTTTTCTATTAGCTCCAACGTATGAACCTTAGCTTGTATCACACTTATCTCATATCCACATCAAACCTTATCAACTCACACTTAGATAAAAGTACAGTGGCAACACTACATGGAAATATTCATTATCTCAAGAGAAACACATCAAAAATTGTATTGGCATAATCCAAAAATAGCAATCTAGCTTATAAAATGCTTACTTTGTCTCTTGTTAAGCTTTGAACTCACCCACATTCTCTTGCCTATCATCGTTTCCATTTGTATAGTCAAAATCTACATAAACATTCTCTTGCCCAAGTCAACGAAATCAAATAAAATGCAACTCTCAATGCCCGTTTTAGAAGAAATCATATATGCATCGAGTTGATAGTGCCTATAGGGATTGTCAAATCATGAGCAATGTAGACTAGCAATGTACCACTAAAACAATTCAATTGAATCCAACTCACTACAACAACCTCTCTTGTCTCCATCATTCTCTCATGTAACCTGGTCTACACCCTGAATTAGAGCATCACCCCCTCTTGTATAAAACCCTACTCGAGAAGGAGTTGCACATAGCTAACCATCTTGAGGGTCCCAACCTCTTGATCAACATTGTTACTTATCATTGTGTGTTACTAGCTTGAACATTTGATTTGGATCCTCTTGCTAAGTTAGGTGGGACCTCCTGAGAGATACTCCATATCAATTTTACTTCAATTCTCTCAAAGCTAAGCATCAAAGAGAGACTATCATATTTATTTAGGACAAAAATAGATGCACCTTTATTGATGATGACTAGGATATGCTAATGTTTTCCACAAACATCTCTCAATGCTACTCGAAGTTCTTGGATTTCCACTCTAGGACCAATCAACAACACTCTTGGGCTCAACTTTGGCTAGCACTGAGAGATGCTTGTGAAAAACATTAGCATATCCTAGTTATCAATAAAGGTGTGTCTATTTTCATCCTAAATAAATGTGATGTATCCTAGTCATCAGTAAAGGTGCATCTATTTTTGTCCTAAATAAATGTGATAGTCTCAAGGGAGACTAAATGTGCACCTTTACTGAAGAGAGACTATCACATTTATTTAGGACGAAAATAGATGCACCTTTACTAATGACTAGGATATGCTAATGTTTTCCACAAGCATCTCTCGGTGCTAGCCGAAGTTGAGCCCAAAAGTATTGTTGATTGGTCCTAATGTGTTGCTAAAATCTTGGATGTGGAAATGGAGAGAGCCCTTGGCACCTTGCTGAAATTAGCTTGCTCTTGGTGACCATTCATTGAAGGGGAGGTATTATTTGTGCTCAAGTCTATATGAAGAGGGGAAGTCCCTTAGCATTTATGGGTTTTAGGTAGTCCTCTGTCTTGCTTTGCAATTTTCAAGATGCATGCTTTAAATATCTGACTAGCTCAAGTTATTGGACCATGAGTACCTCAAACATTTTGGTTCTAAGATTTGTGTATATGTATGTATGAATACAAGAGTAGATGCAATGATGAGTAATGTGTGTGTGCGAGTCATGTGTATGAGTATGTAAAGAAGGAGCAAGGATAAGTAGTATGTGACATGTGTCTATGTATGTACTATGTGTATGAGTACATATGTACATGTGGCGAATGTTTCTATATATATACCATAGCTTATAAATACTATGGAAAATTTAATATATTTCTTTCAATATTTGTTTCACATGAATGGCGAAAAAGCCTTAAAAATCTCAATATACCTTAGAAATGTTGGTGAATTAAAAATTTTAGAGTTGTAACTCAACCTACTCGAGTTTCGAAAAAAAATCCGAAAAAATAAAAGTATAGCCATTTGGTGACATATAGCCACTAAAATCATCTATGGTCAAAACATTCTTTAAACCAAACCACATTAGGGTACATACATAGACACCCCATGTGGTAATGAAAGAAATTTTGGGCATATCCTCTTGGGCAAGTTATATCTAATTATAGTCACTAAATCCATCCCCAAAAAAGAATACTTCTCATGACTAGCCACTTCATCTAGAATACTATCTAGGTAGGGAATAGGGAATGGATCCAGAATGGTGCCAGTATTGAGCTTCCTATAGTCAACACAAATCCTCAACTTCTTATTCTTCTTGGGGACAATGACAATTGGTGAGATCTAGTTGGCTCAATCTATTAGGGCTATGAAGCCAACTCAATGTAGGCCTCGGTCCTTGACTTGTTTGGCTATGTATGGATTAATTTGGTATGTCTACATTCAAAATGGAATAACATTCGTCTTCGAGGGAATCCCAAGCAAACACATCCTTGAATCTTGGATTCAATCCTTTCATTTATGAGTAATCCCAAGCAAACACATCCTTGAATTCTTTTAGTAAACTAACCAATTTCTCCTGAAATCTTGGTCCAAGGTGAGCGTTGATTTTTACTAGTTTCAAACCGAGAAACGTTGTAGCTAATTCATTCTCTTTTACTCTCATGAATTTCTATATTTGAGCTTTAACCTCTGACTTTTGTCTTAATACTCCTATTATCTCAGCATCTACAATGTCTTCAATGTATTCATTTTCTATTTCAAACTCCACATTTTGGATTTCGAAAATCTTTGGAATACGGCCCTCATCCTCTTTCTTTGGAATTTGTTATGGCATACATTGTTACATATACTATTCATTGATTTGCAAAACATTAATTAGGCACCATGGCTATAGATCTACATTGGCCTTTAGAAACTCCTTTTCCTCATCATCACTCAATCCTTCCACCATGTTAACTATTTTTGCAATAGCTGGTTTGCCACAACCGATTCATATTGCAGTGAGGGAGGGATAACATTTTTCAAGAGCATAATAACTATGTGCTAGTTCTGACGAGTAGTGAGTTTGTCTTAATCCAAATCGAGAGTGGCTCTTGCTTGGTAGAGCCAAGGCCTTTCCAACAAGAGGCAGTAATCCTCGCATGCATACTCCATATTCAAAACAACTAAAGAAACCAAAAAGGGAATGGTAGCAATTCCAAATGTAGAGAGTGGATATTGCAAAGTAGTACTAGATTTGTCAAATTAGACAATCAACCTAATGGTACTAGTTCCTATTCAATCCTCCAAAATATCTCCTTTAGAACGATTGCAGTCATAGCTACTACTTGGGAATCTAGTAACATTTTTTTATTTGGCTAACTAAGCTTCAGTAGGTGATCCTTGAAATCTGGTACAAGATTTAAGAGATATCCTAATGAAAATACTGATATTAATCAGTGTCCATTTGAAAGGTGAGAAGGATTGAAGCTTTCTTGGAAGAGTTATGGCAGGAGAGCAAGTGCAAGAAAGAGAGAGAGACCGAATGGGAACTCCAACAGTCACAATGTGTGACCGGGCCTTCCTTTATTCAAACTTTCATTGAAAGAATAAAGAATAAAGTGACACTGATGGGCGCCCGCCACTTGCAATGTGTAGTTGGTAGGTACTATCGGTGTAGTAATACATGAACCGCTAGGCAAAGGCACCTTTACCCCCAACAATCTCCCACTTAAAATTGAATCTGGCCCAGTGAGGAGTGAAAAGAAAAAGACAAGACAATACAATGTACAAACGTACAACAGGATGAGGAAAAACATCATCTCATCCAACACACATCAATCTCCTGATTACCATAATTCTTCATGAGTGCATCCCAAGCATCCTTCGGGGAATATCAATCGGTAATCTACATAGCCATTGCATCAGAAATGCATAAATAAAACCAATGCAATACTTTACTAGCTCTTTCTAACCACTGTCGGTGAGCTCTCTACTATTCATGTGTCAGATTTCGTTCACACAATTCGGGTTCAACTTCAATCCCTATACATAAATCCCAATAACCGTTGCAAATAAAAAAGTTTTGCATCCTGAACTTCCATAGAGAAATTTTTTTGTTATCAAGCTTCTCTCCCACAATTTGAGTGATATTGTAAGTGCCTTGAGCATTTGCCATATTTGCAACTAAGGTATTCGATGCTATATGCAATCTGTAAGTGCTTAACTCCCTGCAGTTCAAGAATACTTTTCATGCAGTTCAGAAACAGACTTCCTACAGTTCAGAAATAGTCTTCCTGCAATTCAAGAACAATTTCCTACAGTTCAGGAATGTTGAGAAATGTGCAATCACATCCACCATAACCTTTGTGTAAGGAACAAACAATGCAAACAAACACAATACAAATAAAGCCTTAGACTAGGTCATGTATGCATGGTTTATTAGAACCACAGTTGGTGAATACAACAGTCACTTTCCACCTTTCCTCACCTTCTAATACCACCTATTGTAAGCCTATAAAAGGCACTTATCCCCCACACTCATTCCATCAGTCATTCTCATCAATTGTACTTGCATTATGCTTGGATAATATCAGCTTTTCTTCTTTTTCAATGCTTATGTCTCATTATGATTGTCTATTTTCTCATCAATGATCATCCTTAGCATGCATCCTCAATATTTTAACAATGAATAATTTTCCTGTAGTTCAAGAACAGTCATCTTGCAGTTTGGAAACAGTTTTCCTGCAATTCAGGAATAGTTTTCTGACAACCTGCTTACTGTAAACTGTATTCCAGCAATGAAAAAACACAATCAATTGAGCATAAATCAAGCTCAAATTAGTTCAAAACATTCTATGGTAGTGTCAAAATATCCCAGAAACAAACTATGTCCATACAAGCATCAATAGATACATAGAAATGATGTTGACATTCATTAGAATTTTCCACATTTGATGACAAGCAAGTAGCCTATTATGACCAACAGCATAAACTCTACAATAATCAGGGTATTCTCAGCTCAAAAATATCCTTAAACCACCATAGAAATATCCAAGTACGTTGGGGATTCAATGTGTGACCAAACAAGCATCAATGTTTTTACTATATGCAAGTGTAGTACCAAATACAACTAGTCCACTCCTATAACCAGCAATATTTTCTCTATTAAAACAAGAGTATTTAGACCTCAAAATAGCCTCGAAACATCTCACTCAGTTGCCACTCTATGCAGGAGTTGATACATGTCCAACCGCTCAGAATATATTGCATGTATGTCAAGTGAAGATGATAGGTATCCTTCCTATAGATAATAACCAATCAATACCCCAGTATAACCAACAAAAAATCAGTCCAAACTTTGGACTTCTAGCACTCACAGTATCCCAAAATGAATCTACCACTCAAGTGGTATGATCCAAGCATTTGTAAATAGCAAATAAGCATAACAAATACTTCAACCTTGTAGGTATATTGTTTCCAAATTCAGGACAGCAACAAGTTCACTGTTTCTAGCCTACAAACAAGCTCCAAAATTGAGCACTTCACACTCCAATACCATGCTCAAATGCATGATAATAAGGGTGTATACATTGTTAGGGTGAAATCCACCAATGCCCTAGAACCACCTACTGATTATTGCAGTAAACAGCCAGTCTCTACACAAGTCTATGCTAAATATCTCAAGATCTGTGAAGAATTTGAAAAAAAAATCTTCTTTAAAGTTGTTGACCACATTGAAACGGTCAAGATAGGTGGTCAATTTCTCCAAAATCCATTTATGTAATAAGATATACCTTTTGCAAAAAAATGGGATACAAGCACAGTCTCCTTTGATGACGTTTTCTTCAGATCTGATGTCTTGATGTCAAATGGCCACTACCAAGCCTTCCAGCTTCAGACATTTAGGCTGTAATACCATGTTTGAGATATAGAGGGAGAGAGAGATAAAGACATGGAGTTGTAACAGAGAGTAGTGAGCTCTCATTGTTCTCTTCTTTTCATTCTTTCATAATGCTTACTGAATTCTAATCACACATAACCGATAAACACACTAGGTCACTAATTGATATTGCCACTAAGTGTGGTTGAGTCTGACCGACTCAATTATTACACCACACATGTAGAGAGAGAGCCAAGATGACAACTGACTAGATAAGGTCGGTCATGTCGATGATACTAATCACGAGCTTAATTCTCAACATGCCACTCAGTCGATACCTGTATTTACATCAAATAATAGTGACAATAGCCTCTCCTCATATGGTGTGGTGGATTGTCAGAGCAATTTGATGAGATGAGGCAATGGTAGTTTCATGTGGTTATGAAGAAAGGATCTAGGAAGTTTGTAAATTGCCTCATAAAATGAACAAAGGATAGAATGAGGTCAAATTGCTAGAACAGGTAGAGTCTAATCCTCTTAGTACCTTTGATATATGGAATCTTTGTAAAGTTGTACATGCATCCTCCTTCCTTCTATTCCTTGTCATTCTGATAAGGATAGCACTAATGGAGGGCTCTATCTTTGCATTGACACTAGAGTAAACAAAGACTTGGCATGCTACCTTGTCATTTTCCAAGATGGAACATCTGCATTCTAGCTATCCTTGCCAAGATTCCCTTGGTTTCATGGTGAGGTATCTACTTCTAGTATCTATCATTTGACAAGACTTGTTAAAGGCCTCAGCATCATCTACCAATCGTACCCATTTTCCTACTATACTTTTTACCATTCAAATGATTACTCACACTATTCTAGGGGACAAGGGTCCCTTGAATCTATTTTCTTCATCCAGGTTGAACTCAAAGATCACTCCATTGGTGGATTCTTCCTACGTCCAAACTTTTGATATCATCTTCTCTAGGTTTTCTTTCTCTTCTTCTACTAGAAGCTCTAATGGAACGGGAAAATATGTTACCTTTTGTGATTGCATATTCAACTCCTGAATCATGGAAATATAGGCTTCCTTTTACTCAACGGTTTCTTTGGTTGGCTACTCCATTAACTCTCCAAGGTCAAAGTTCAAACAAATTGAGTAGATTCATAGGTGATGTCATGATGCTAGGGGACTCTAGGGCAAGAGGATATCTTGGTGGAGAAGGCTTATCTTGCAAGAGTCCAAAGCCATGTAGCTCTTCATCCCTATACCCCTTTTTCTATAGGTGATGTATGAGGTCTTGTCAAGTTATTTATTTAGACATAAGGTTGATGTCCTTGACCTATTCCATGCCTTCCAACATGCTTGTGGTTGTTCCAAGTCAGGCCTTGAGTTTCATAGAATCATCAATTTTTTGATTGTAGGCTCTAAGTTTTGCTTCCTTCTAGATCTCCTGCTACTTAGTGAGGATGAATCTATAAGCATTCAATTTGACTTTTCTTTGGAATTCCCCATATAAAGTAGCTCATATATTAGTGGATAGCTTCATCAATGTTAATTCTTGCAATCTTTACACTTTTCCTTCTACTAAATTTATTGCTTGGGTTAGCCTGGTGGCAACTACAATTCCTCATAGGTGACCTTGCATTTCCCTTTCTCTAGTAAGAGGAACTTGTGCTCTCTTTTCCAAGGCTAAATTTTTCCCTTCTTCTGAAGGAGCATGACTTGGAGTGTTTGATTGGCAATTCATATTAGCCATTTGGTTTCTCATCTTGTTTATTTCTACCATTTTTCCTTTAGTGTCATCCTGTTTTCCTAGATTTCTATGGCCTATGTTTGTAGGATAACCTGTTTTTCTTGCAATTGATTATATAGCTCCATCTTTAAGGCTACATTATTTTTTGTGGGTTTCTCAACCCGTTGTCGCAGCGTGTAGGGCTGAAGGTCACCGCAAGGGTTTGGCAGGAAAACTGGACAAGATAGATGGAGATGTGTCTTCAAGATATAAGTAGATCCAAGTGAATGTTTATAGGTTCAGGAGCAACTTTGCATCCTTCAATTCATCATACACTTTGTATTTTCTTGAAAAGACAAATTTATACATAAGATGGTTTAATAAATGGGTTAAGAGCTTGAAACTTATGGTCACAAAGATGGATGATTTGCAAACAAGAGTACAACTTCAATTAATACAAGAAGAGTCTTGCCTTTCCTTGCCTATGAATATAGCTACCTATTTCAGCCTAGGCATGAAGAAGGTCTACAAGATACATTCTCTTTTCAACTGATTAGTACAATAAAGATAGAGGCTCAAGATAAAGACTACCTGTATTAGCCTTTGAATGACTCGAGGTTATGGAACTAGCATCACTATAGTCAGTTTTCATAAAAGATCATGAGATTCATGACTAATGTCACTTGAATAAAGCAGCTGCATAAAATCTTCAACTTATGGATTGAATATTATGGACAACCAAGATTAATTCAAAGCATGGCAAGAAATCACCAAAAGTCTTCTTTGAAACCTCTCTTGAATGAAGAGGAAGCAAGTTACTATGTAGACAGAGATACAAGTCTAGTTTGTACTTGCAATGATTGTAGATGAAGTAGAATCTGTGATTATAGGTTTCAGCTCTGAATTACTATGTTTGAGGCTGAGAAGAAGAGGCCAAAAGTATCACATAATAGTGCCAAAAGATGTCCTTGAAACTTTCTTAAAAAGAGTATAGTTTGTAGTCACTCATGTGAACCAACCATGATTTACCAAGATTACAGAGAAAGATCACAAATCAAACTTCAGCCCATGAATTCCCTACTTTGGATTGCCAAGGATAATCCAAGGTAACACTAATAATCTCCCAAAGAGTACTTGTAATGCCCTTTCAAGGCAAGAGTGATTAGTTGCAGCTATTACAAGTGAAAGTAGAGCATATTCTCTTCATAAACCATAAGAGAAGAAAATGGAACATCAATGAGACAAGAATCAGCCCAAAGAAAGTGTTGGGCTGCATATGATAGTCCAAAATTAGAGTTTAATGTCTCCCAAAGATCTCTCCTTGATAGAGAAAAGAGTCTATATCAAGCAGCAAGTACATAAGGCATTGTCCTTCTCTTATTCACAAATACATGTGCCTCTTGAACTGTACAAGAGGTGCTTTGCAAAGCAGAGATTCAGCCCATAAACGAGAAAGCTTGGGCATTTAAGAATAGCCCACAAGCCTTGATAATTTAGATCAAGAAGTGGAACAAGAGGCTCTCTTAATAGGAAAGATTCATTGCCCATAGACAAATATACAAACAATGTTCATAGCTTCCTTCTTTCTTCTTCAATGAGCATCCAAAAATCCCTCTTGAATGGGTTGCTGCCCTCCTCTTTATATAGATTTACCCTATTTCCCACATCCAAGAGTGGCCTTCCATTTTCGTCAATACATGGGAAGAGTGGTACTTACATGTCAAGTGGAGTCCTCTTCAGATGATTGTGGTTGCATGGCTTGAGCACCTCCTTTGTGTGGTGGCTTGGACACCTCTTTCTCTCCTCCATCCATGGTGCCGTGAACAACCTCAAAAAATACCCACATCTGGAAAAAGAATCAAGCTCTTCAAACTAATATGTGGCATTGTCATGAAGAACCTTTACCACATACAGGCCAAACAAACACTTTGTCATCTTCCTAGAAGCACTGTATTGATTGTCTAGGCTATTGTCATAGACAAGTATCTAGTCATTTTCTTGGATAGCTCTTGGCCGAAGTTGATGTTGCGTATCAAATCTTCTTTTCTTCTTTAGCCTTGCTGTTTTTAGCTTTTGAATAGTTGCTTGAACATCTTCAAACCTTCTTTCTAGCTACCATATGCACAAAGTCCAGCAACTCTTCTCTACTGATGCCTTCCTCCTAAGGTAGAAGACTCCATGTGAGAATAGATTTTTCAATTGGCATAATTGGCTATTGCCCATGCATAAGTTCAGCTGGCATATAGCCAATTATGGTACTACGAGTAGTCTGGTCAGCCCATAATGTAAAAGGCAACATTTTAGGCCATTCTTTGATCTTTCCTCTACAAGACTTTGCTAGAGCTTTGAGAATAGGCTGATGCCCTCTCTCACTTTTCCCATTGCCTTTAGGATTGTAGGCTGATGTCAAAGCCAACTTAATACCCAATTGAGCAAATAAGTTATGTGCCTCATTAGCATCCAAATCTTCTCTATCTGCAGTTACTTTGCCGACATAGCCATATCTACAAAATACTTCTTTAAGTAAAAAGTGACAAACAACTTGAGTGGTCTTGGTTGTTAAGGTTTTACCTTCAACTTGATTGGTTAGATCCTCTCTTGCAAGCACTAAATACCACATATTCCATATCCCTGTAGGCATGGTTACAAGATCAATAACCCATCTATAATGTATAGACAAGGGATAAATTGGTTGTAACCCATCTTGATGCTTAACCATAGAATACATCTAACACGCATAACAAGTTTCAACAAAATGATCTATGTCTCGATACATGTTCTGCCCACCAATATTTTTCTTTGACTTTAATAAAGGTTCCCCATATGCCTCTATGGCCAGCCCACAAGCTTTCATGAAATTCCTTCATTACCTGTTGTTGCAATCTTTTGTTACCTAAAACGCAGACATGCGCTCCTTTTTTCTTCTTTGTGTGCTTCCATAGATGCCCATCTTTAATAAAAAAGCCATAAGTTTTCCTTCTAATATGCTTAAGCTCCTCATCAGTCCAAGTCTCCTTCTTCTTCATTGTGCTCAAATATTGGCAATCTTCTTCAAGGAAATGAGCTAAAACTTGAGTAATGCAATGAGCATGCTAGCTTCTAGCTCACCACCCTTCTTCCGTAAGAAAATCTTTAGTCTTTGCTACTATTTTCTGATTTATAGTAGTACCTTTTTCTGTCCTTACTATACTTAATGCTGTACCATTAAGAAGATCGGTTACACTTGTTGTTTTCAGCTTTGGTTCTATATATGTAGTAACTAAAAATGTATTTTCAGCAATCATGGAATGAAATTTAGCAAGTATAGACTCTTCAAATTCATCTTCTTCCATTAGTTCCTCTTCATTGTCATATCTTGTGTGTGACAACATGTCAGTTGGATTCTCCTTTCCTCGTGCAATGTGCTTTAATTCGGGGTTGAGAGATTTAATATATGCAACCATCTTAGCATAGCAATGTCGGGTGTAGAGTAGTTGGCAATCATGCCCAAGAGTGGAAGACAATCAATTTCTACCACTACGGGAGCACCTATAAAGTATTCATGATCACACTTTAATGCTATTACAACTCCCCACAATTCCCTTTTTACTTGTGCATACCTTCTTTGATGTTCATTGAGAACCTTTGCTCCAAAACAAATTTCATACCTATTACCTTCAAGATCTTCTTGGCCAACAGCCCATCTTATTCCAATGCGGCTTGTATCTATACTAAGGATGGTGGGTTTTCGGAGTTGTTGAAGTTGAAGTAGAGCTCAATCTTAGTCACATCTGTTCTCTTCGAGCAATCATGTTAACTACATTAGTAACATCTTTCCATGCAATTTTGACTCCTGTTTTGGAGGTAGCATCTTCTAGGCGATCAACAAGCTTCTCTTACAGGATGGGATCTGCAACCTTAAAGAATAATTCAATCTTCTGACCTTCCATACTTTGTTGATCTTTAGCATCAAGTTGTCCAATTTTACTTTCAAACTCATGGTATAGAGTTGTTGCAGCTAAACCTTTGTTGGGTTTCTCAACCCAATCAGTGAAACTTTTCTTGGTCATAAGGCCAAAGTCTTCTAGGAAGAGTTCTCTACATAGGGATTTTTTCAATGCATCCCAATCCGTATCTCGTTGAAAAAGACCATGGATTCTCTCTTGAAGATTGTGCTTGGCTAGTCTAGCAAAATAGCGACTCCACACATGTTACAATTAGTACACCAAAGAAGCATTTCTTAGCATACAAGTGAATGAAAACATAGACATTTTAACCATTAAATTATTTTAATTCCTGTCCAACTTCTTCTAGGGCCTTGATGATAGCTGTGAAATCAATCTTTTCTTTGTCTTGCCTTTGTTGTTGTTGTTGTAACATTTGGATTTGTTGTTGTTGGGTCTGTTGTAGCATGTGCACCAGCTGTTGTAGAGTATCTCATGAAAAATCCCCCATCTTGGAGTTTTCTTACAACTGACCTTCATGTCGAGTTCATCAATGTCGCTGTGGGTAGGGCTGAAGGTCACCATGGGGGTTTGGTAGGAAAGCTAGACAAGATAGATGGAGATGTATCTTCAAGAGATAAGTAGATCCAAGTGAATGTTTATAGGTTCATGAGGAACTTTACATCCTTCAATTCATCATATACTTTGGCTTTTCTTGGAAAGACAAATTTATACATAAGATGGTTTAAAAAATGGGTTAAGAGCTTGAAACTTATGGTCACAAAGATGGATGATTTGCAAATAGAAATACAACTTCAATTGATACAAGAAGAGTCTTGCCTTTCCTTGCCTATGATTATAAGTGTCTATTTCAGCCTAGGCATGAAGAAGATCTACAAGATACATTCTCTTTTCAACTGATTAGTACAATAAAGATAGAGGCTCAAGATAAAGACTGCCTATATCAGCCTTTGAATGACTCGAGGTTATGGAACTAGCATCACTGTTGTCAGTTTTCATAAAAGTTCATGAGATTCATGACTTAAATTAATGTCACTTGAATAAGGTCGTTGGATAAAAGCTTCAGCTTACAGATTGAATGTTATGGACAACCAAGATGAATTCCAAATAATGGCAAGAAATCACCAAAAGTCTTCTTTGAAACCTCCCTTGAATGAAGAGGAAGCAAGTTACTATGTAGATGGAAATACAAGTGTAGTTTGTACTTGTAATGATTGTAGATGAAATAGAATCTGTGATTACAGGTTTCAGCCTTGAATTACCATGTTTGAGGCTGAGAAGAAGAGGCCAAAAGTATCACATAACAATGCCAAAAGATGTCCTTGAAACTTTCTTACAAAGAGTATAGCTTATAGTCACTCATGTAAACTAGGAACAACCCATGATTTACCAAGATTACAGAGGAGTATCACAAATTAAAATTCAGCCCATGAATTCCGTGTTTTGGGTTGCCAAGGATAATCCAAGGTAACACCAATAATCTCCCAAAAAGTACTTGGAATGCCCTTTCAAGGCAATGTTGGAAGAGAGGGAGAGAGACAGAGTGGAGCGGAAGATGAGCCTTAGCTCATTGTTGTTCTTCTTCCATTATTCTTCCATCATACTAACTAAAAGAGACTTACACACATAGGTATGACTAACGAAGACTAGCTATGGTTAAGTCACTGACTATACCGACTTATTGAACGTCACACACATGTATAGCTGTATCCGGTCACACACATAAAGATAGACTGACTGAAGAGTAACAGGAGCTTGATATTCTAACACTCCCCCTCAAGCTCAAACCATCTAATAAACTCCAAGTAGCTGTCTGAAATATATGAACTTTTCTTTACCAAGAGACTTGGTAAATATATATGCTACATGGTCTTCAATCTTCACATAAATCAAGTCAATCTGCCTTGTAAGAACCATTTCTCTGATGAAATGGTAGTGAACCTCAATATGTTTGGTCCTAGCATGGTAGACATGATTGCTAGCCAACATAACACTATTGAGGTTATCACAATGCAATCTCACTCTGCTTTCCAGTTGTATTCCCAAGTCTTTCAACAGTTTCATCAACCAAACTGCTTTGCAAGCTACTAAGGCAACTCCTCTATACTCAGCTTATGTACTCGACAATGCAACAGTAGGTTGTTTCTTACTCTGCCAACTAATCATACTACTGCCCAATCCAAATGCATAACCATTGGTGGACCTCCTATCATAGGCACAACCAACCCAATCAACATTAGTAAACCATGTCAAGTCAAGAGGTTTTCCATATGAATAAAACAACCCATAATCTGTAGTACCCTTTACATATCTCATGATCCTCTTGACTGCATCTAAATGTGGTTTGTGAGGCTTCTGCATGAACTGACTAATCAGCCCCATTGCATAACATAAGTTAGGATGGTCAAGTATATCAAGCTGCCCACCATCTATCAAGACATGGTCATATTCTCTATGCCATTCCCAACATCAATCTGCAGCTTGACATTCTAATCAAGAGGTGTCTGCATAGGCTTGCATTCAGCCATACCATACTTTTGTAACATGTCATGAGCATATTGCTTTTGTAGCAGCCATATACCTTGAGGCATAGAGACTACCTCAATCCCAAGAAAATACTTTAGTTCACCAAGGTCTTTGACTTTGAATCCAGAATGTAAACATGATTTAATTTCAGCAATGCCCTCTTCATCATCTCTAGTGATGATAAGATTATCTACATAAACCACTAGAAACACATATCCATGATCTGTCTTCTTTGTGAATAGACTGTGATCTGCATCACCCAATCTAACTCCATGTTGTTGTAAATAACTACTGATCCGATCATTCCATGCTCTAGGTGCTTGTTTCAGTCCATATAAAGCCTTTTTCAGCTTACATACATGTATAGGAAAGTCTGGGTGAACATAGCCTTTAAGCTACTCCATATATACTTCCTCAACCAAATCACCATTCAAGAAATCATTCTTCATGTCCATTTGCCATAATTTTCAGCCTTTGCATGCTGCCAAAGCAATGACACTTCTGACTATTGCCATTTTAGCCACCAGACTGAAAGTTTCCTCATACTCAAGGCCATATTGCTATGCATACTCTTTTGTAACCAGCCTAGCCTTATAGCATTCTAACGGACCATTTGACTTGCACTTAACCTTGTACACCCATTTGCAGCCAATGGGGACTTTTCCTTCAGGCAACTCAACCAATTCCCATGTCTCATTTTCATCCAGGGCTGCATACTCCTCATCCATGGCAGCACACCAGATATCATCTATCTGCATCACCAAACTGTGTAGGTTTTTTGTAACCTATCACACTAGCCATATATGCATAATGGCGGGCTGAATAACTAGTGTATGTAAACATGTCAACTAGTCTTCTCACTCTCTTAGATCTCTATAGTTGTGGCTCACTCTGAGCTTGCCTTTCATGAGGTGATACATAACAACTCTGCCTTGCTCCAGGCATCATAATAGATTAAATTCCCAACTCACTATCCAAACTATCACTGCTAGATTACTCATAACCTGCTGTAAGTGGACCTATCACATCCTCAAGCATCTTTTATTTTTCCTTATCCAATCTCCCCCTCACTAACATATCCCTGTCAGTGGATGTAGGAGTATGACTCCGCAAGTGTCCTGACCAAGGACTTACCGTAGGTGATCCATCACCTATAGGACAACTCATAGATGTACTCATTGTAGGTGTATTTTTAGCATTACTAGTGCAAGTTGATCCATCAGTAGCCATACAACAAGATTACCATACCATGATGCCATCTCATAAAAAACAACATCTCTGCTAATCAATGTCTCATGTGTAGACAGTACATAACACTTGTAAGCTTTCCGATCTTGCGCAAAACTAAGGAACACACTCTCGATAGCTTTAGGATCCAATTTCTTCCTCTTTTCATCAAGAACATGCACATATGCAATGCTGTCAAATACCTTCAAGTGTGAAATGTCAGGTTTATGACCATACAACCTCTCATATGGAGTTACATCATGAATCCCTCTTGTAGGAGTTCTATTCAGCACATAGACAGCAGTCACTACTACTTCAGCCCAATAACCACTTGGAAAACTCTTCTTACTCAACATAGCTCTTGCCAATTCCATCGGTACTCTATTTTTCCTTTCTGCTACACCATTTTGCTGCGGTGTATAGCTGCAAGTTAACTATCTTATGATCCCATGTTTATCAAGTTACCTATCAAAGTAATTAGAGACATATTCTCCACGTCCATCTGATCTAAGACATGAAATTTTACAGTTCAACTCATTTTCAACATGCTTCTTGAAGTCCTTGAATGCATCAAACACATCATCCTTATGTTTCAGTATGTAAAGCCAAGTATACCTGCTGAAATCATCAATGAAGGATACATAGTAACGAGCACCACCAAATGAAGCATTATGAGATGGACTCCATACATCTGAGTGTACCAACTACAAGGGTCGTGAGCTATTTTGTACATGTCTCATAAATGGAAACCTTGCCTACTTTCCAAACTAACATGCATCACATACATGTCCAAAGTCATGATACTTGAACTTAGGCAGTCCAAGCACAATCTCCTTCTGCTGCATAGATTTTAGCTTTTGTGCATTCACATGGCCAATCCGCTTATGCCATATTTCAACATCTAGTATAGCACCATCATCATGTGCAAGCATGGCTGCTTTCAATTCTGGAATTGACGAATCAAGAGTAAACATTCTACCATCTCTTCAGCCTCTAGCAATCAATTTGCAGCCATTACCATATTCTTCAACAAAGCGTCCATCTCTATTAAATCTCACCTACAAATTCTATTTTTCCATTTGTCCAACTGACAAAAGATTCTTGGTTATTGTAGGTACATGTAGTACATCATGAAGGCTCTTTTTCTTGCCATCAAGCATCAACAACGGAATAATTTGTATGTGTTGAGTTTCATGTTGGGTGTCATCCCCAGTACACACATAGCCATGTGAACCTACAACCATCTCATCAAACCATTCTCCATGGGGTGTCATATGATTTGAAGCCCCTGAATTAATGTACCATCTCTCATCTCCGTTATGCCTAGATGCATTCTTAAACACATATTGCATGGCAAACAATTTGTCAACCTGCTCATCATGAGCACTACTAGAAGATGCATGGTGCCCATATTGTTTTCCCTTTGCCTTCATATCTCCCTGCTTCTTGTAACAATCTTTGGTTATATGTTTATATCTATTGCAATAATGATAGTCCTTGTCTCTGTTTAACTGATCATTTGACTGTCATGAACCAGATCCACCACCTCTACCATGGGGTGATCTCCTCCTATCTCTAAAGCCGTCAGATCCACGCTAGCCCTATGTATTTGTGCCATGCCAAGTATTCTCCTAATGTTGTCCATAAGCATTTCGAGTGTCTCCTCGACCTCGAAAAGAGCCACGATCTCTACCGCCTCTACCACATTGGCTAGAGTAAAGAATAGTGTCTCTGCTTTGAGACATACTAGAACCTATATTCAGCCCAAGCTTAACTTCCTCATGCAACAGCAAAGCAATCAACTCATCCCAATCAGGGGATTCATCTCTCACAAAAATAGACATATCAAATACTTTATACTCTTTGCTAAGTCCATTCAATGTCACTCCAATCATATCATCCTCAGACACTAAAGATCCAATGGTGGCAAGCTAATCCGCTATGTTCTTGATCTCTGTAGTGTAGGCATGAATGCTTCTGCCATTCCTAGACATGTTATTGAACTGTTGCTTTAGCTGAATCTTTTCTTGCATGTATTACATTTCCATAATTCTTCATGAGTATGTCCCATGCATCCTTTGGGGAATTATATCCACTAATCTGTATAACCATAACATCTGATATACATAAGGAAAACCAATGTAACACCTTGCATTCTCTCTCAGTCCATAGCTTATGAGCCCTTTTTTGATCATTTATCGGATTCCTTTCATGCATTTCAAGTTCAACCTCATCACCTGTACATAAGTCCCAATAACCTCTACCAGCTAAAAAATTCTTCATATAGAACTTCCATACAAAAATTTTGTTTTCTATCTTTTCTCTCACAATTTGAGTGATATTTTTAGTGCCTTGAGCATTTTCCATAGTTGCAACTTAGGTATTCAGTGATGTATACAACCTATAAGTATCTGACTCATTTTCCTACAGTTCAGGACCAGTTTCCCGCTATTCAGGCAATTTCTTGTAATTCAAGATAGTTTTCTTGACAACCTACTTGCTGTAAATTGTATTCCAGCAATGAAAAAACACAGTCAACTGAGCATAAACCAACCTCAAATCAGTTCAAAACATTCTATGGTAGTGGCAAAACATCCCAGCAACAAACTATGTCCATACAAGTATCAATGTTTGTATTGTGTGTAGCAGCACCAAATACAGCCAGCCCACTGCTATAAATAACAATATTTTCTTTGTTATAATAAGAGTATTCAAACCTCAAAATAGCCCCAAAACATCTCATTCAATTGCCACTCTATGCAGGAGTTGATACATGTCCAATCGGTTAGAATATATTGCATGTATGTCAAGTGAAGATGATAGGTATCCTTCCTGCATACAATAACCAGTCAATACCCTAGTATAACCAAAAATAAATCAATCCAAACTTTGAACCTTCAGCACTCACAATATCCCAAAAAGCATCTACCACTCAAGCGGTATGATCCAAGAATTTATCAGTAGCAAATAAGCATCACAGATACTTCAACCCTGTAGGTATATTGTTTTCAAATTCATGACAGCAACCAGTTCATTGTTTTTAGTTTATAAATAAGCTCCAAAACTAAGAATTTAACACTCCAATATCATGCTCAAATGCATGATAATAAGGGCATATACATTGTTAGGATGAAAGCCACCAGTGCCCTGGAATCACTTGTTGTTTACTTTAGTAAACAGCCAGTATACACAGGTCTGTGCTGAATATCTCAAAATCTATGAGGAATTTGAAAAAACATTTTTATGAAAAGTTTTAGATCATGTTGAAATGGTCAAGATTGGTAGGTTGTTTCTCCAAAATCCATTTCTATAGTAAGATATAGCTTCTGAAAAAAATGGGATGCATGCACAGTCTCCTTTGATGACGTTTTCTTCAGATCTAATGTCTTGATGTCAAATGGTCACTGCCAAGCCTTCAGGCTTTCGAGATTCAAGCTCTAAAACCATGTTGGAAGAGAGGGAGAGAGACAAAGTGGAGTGGAAGATGAGCCTAATCTCATTGTTGTTCTTGTTCCATTATTCTTCCATCATACTAACTAAAAGAAACTTACACGCATAGGTATGACTAACCAAGACTAATTGTGGTTAAGTCACTGACTATACAAACTTATTGAATGTCACACACATTTGCACCTGTATCTAGCTAATGTCGGTCACATACATGAAGATAGACTAATTGAAGAGTAATGAGAGCTTGATATTCTAAAGAGTGATTAGTTGCAGCTATTACAAGTGAAAGTAGAACATGTTCTCTTCATAAACCATAAGAGTAGAAAATGTAACATCAGTGAGACAAGAATCATCCCAAAGAAAGTGTTGTGCTGCATATGATAGTCCAAAATCAGAGTTTAATGTCTCCCAAAGATCTCTCCTTGATAGAGAAAAGAGTCTATATCAAGCAGTAGGTACATAAAGCATTGTCCTTCTCTTCTTCTTCACAAATACATGTACCTCTTGAACTGTACAAGAGGTGCTTTGCAAAACACAAATTCAACCCATAAAAGAGAAAGCTTGGGCCTTTAAGAATAGCCCACAAGCCTTGATAATTTAGATCAAGAAGTGGAACAAGAGGCTCTCTTGATAGGAAAGAGTTGCTACCCATAGACAAACATACAAACAATGTTCATAGCTTCCTTCTTTCTTCTTCAATGAGCATCCAAAAAATCCCTCTCAAATGGGTTGATGCCCTCCTCTTTATAAAGATTTACCCTATTTCCCACAACCAAGAGTGACCTTCCATTTTCATCAATACATGGGAAGAGTGGTACTTACATGTCAAGTGGAGTTCTCTTCAGATTCTTATGGTTGCATGGCTTGAGCTCCTCCTTTGTGTGGTGGCTTGGACACCTCTTTCTCTCCTCCATCCATGGCGCCTTCTTGAATAGCCTGAAAAATGTAGCAGAAAAAATAGGCTTCATCTTGCAATTTATGATGGTCACAACTAAGTCATATAGGCAAGGGTTACTTCATGAAAACACAGCCTATGGTATCTTGCTAAGTCACTTGAAGTATCGTGTGTACTAACACCATGTCATAAACTGGTGGACTTAGGTGTTTAATATTTATTTCTCTAGGCAAGTCTTTATGTAGCATGTCTAGGATACAAGTGACTAAGTGATACATGTAAAGAATAAAAATTTTATTTTTAAACCATGGGCAAAGAATCCCATGACACCGTGCTTGCAAGGAGTTCTCCTTCTCTTACAATGTTTTCAAGAATTCAACGCTTAATAGTGCTTCTTTGTTAGTGAGCTCTTCTATTTTCTCCTACAAGGTATTCTTCTTCTCTTCTAGATACTTTTGGAGTTCTAGCTTTTGTTTCTTTGTCTAAATGATAAGAGTCTTGTAGTTCTCTTGAGTCTCTTTCAATTTTCCTTATGCCTCTTGCTTATCTTTAAGTGTTATTGCCCTGCTCTCCTTGAATGCTTCACATAATTTTTTGAGAGCCTCTAGACCAAACACTATTCCTTGCTACTTGGGTTATCTCTAAATGCTCTCAGCTTGTTGTTTCTTCTCCTAATGTGTTGCAATGATGATCTTGACAATAGGTCTTGCCTTGACTAGCTCTACTATATGTGCCTGCAACTATTGTAACTGCCTTGTCTAGTTTTCCATTTGGCTCTGTAGGTTGAGCAAAATAGTTAGATCTATTTGTGGAAGCTCTTCTAGCTTCTCCTTTCCTTTTCTAGAGCTACACTCTCTTTCTTCTATCACAATATCACCCAATCACTTGCATAGAACTTGATGATATTATTCTTGCTCTCTTCTCAATTTGTCATGTCTTTCTTATTCCCTTCTATCATACTCATCTTTGGATTGCTAGAGGATCAATACCAAGTGCTTTAGCATCCTCTTGAGCGTTTTGAACACAAGGTGGTTTAATAAATAGAATCCCAAACTCCTCATCCAAGCTCTGCTCAGAGCCATTTGAATTAGCATCAATATGAGACAAACTTAATTATACATCTATCACAATAGGCGAGTTCCCAACTTTCTCTTTACATTTTCTTGGCATTTGTGATGTACTTGGTGGTGTAACCTATGACCTCAATCTACCACTCCAACAAGACCGTGACTAGGAGACTCTTGTGGTCCACTAAATGTTTGATCAGTATTCTATATAGCCATACTCTTATGCTCATTAACCCCAACTGCATTCTACACATTACTATACCAACTACTCATTTAATCAAAAACAACATCCTTGCCAACTCTCAAATCACGAATAAGAGGGTTATAACATCTATATCCCTTTTTCTTAAGAGAATATCTAGCAAATACACATTTTTTTACTTTGGAATCCAATATACTACACAAATCATCAGGAATATGCACATAAGAAATACATCCAAATACTTTTAGATTGGATAGATTTGGCTTTCTACGGGTAAACTTCTCTTTAGGTGTCATACCATGTATAGTAGGAATGGGTGTCATGTTCATAATGTATACAACAATAGCAATTGTTTCACTCCAATAGTAATGGGAAAATTTTCTTTCTAACATCAATGAACAATGGGAAAATTTTCTTTCTAACATCAATGAACAAGACACCTCTGCAACATGCTAGTTTTTTTACTCAACAATTCCATTTTGCTGCAAAGTACATCTACATGTATACTACTTATGTATACTATTTTTAATAAAAAATCATGAAACACATTAGAGATATATTATCCCCCTCCATCCAATCTTAAGCATTTAGTATGCAACCTTATCTCCTTCTCAACCAAATCCTTAAAGCTTTTAAAGTGAGTGAACACCTCACTTTTCTCAAGTATAAAGTAAATCCATAGTGTAACGTGCCCATTTGTCCGAACACGTCTTAGCAGCCCATCGAGAGGAGGGTCTAGAAGGTTCCGCCTGGCACTCGTAGGGAATGACACAGGGTTTGCGATCTAGGTCTTCCCGAGTCTGCCTGGAGCAGAAGAGTCCAACCGTCCCCACTTGGGATCGACCTGAGGTGAGGGTTCCTTTCCTGTCGGCAAGTCTCTAGGTCCTCATTGTCTTATCATTTCATCATTTGAGAAAAGTTTTCGGCTAACCGGGATGACCCTTCCATAGGACGGACCTGAGTCATGCCCACCGCACTTTCCTCAATTTTCTTTAGTTATCTAATTAACTAACACATTACGTTTTGACATGAAAAATTAGCTCCCTTAATTAAACAATTTAATCACGGGTTCCTTCACATAACTTAGGCACTGACACAAAAACAATGTCAAGCAAGTTCCTTTTTCTCAAGCATTTGTTCTTTATTTATCATAATTCCGGATTACATCCAACATCTGTTGAGATATCGAGCTCCACTCGTGATACGCCAGGGTGACCGTTGTGTATTTATGTCACCGACTTGTCAGTTCCAGATGCGGTTGGTACACCGCCCATGAATAATAGCTACATGATAGCTATCCTTATCTACTCTAGTTCGTGGCTCAGTTAGTATGCCACCTTAGTTAGTTGAGTTTGGTTTGAGACCCATATATAGGGTTCTTCTATTTCTTTGTACTTGAGTTCTTTTGGCTTACACAACTAAGAAGAGGAAAACTGTTTTCAGCCTCCACCCTTGTGTGTCTTCCCCCATTGTGCAAGCAAGAAAGCTTCAAGCGAGACTCCTTCCTTCTCTCCCACAATCTTGACATGGTATCAGAGCCTTGTTCGTGGTAAGGAGCTCAAGAAAGCAAGCCAAGCTCGCGGTGTTCTGGTAAGAGGAGCAGTGTTGCTTTCATTTTCTGTTTCGGGAGCAGATCTCTGCAGGTAGCACAGCCGGAAAGTGCAGGAGTGCATTGTCTCAGGTTGAGACGCCCTTCACGGTGAAGCAAGAGGGTAGTATATGCTGCGGGATAGGGCTTTAGCCCTAGGCGACCTTGTTTTTTTTATTTGAGGCCATTTCGGGGCCTGTTTTGGAGGCGGAAGTTTTCTGCACGCACTTAGGAAAAGGCCCAGTTTTATGCTGTGCAGCCACTGTTCTACAGGTCGGTGAATAGTTACTGTAAAAATTGCATTGTATGCTTGTGCACAGAGACATTGGGAGTTACAGAATCATCCCTGTTGCCTGTTGATGCAAAATCGTCACTAGGAAGTGAATGTGTGGTCAAATACCACTTTCGCCAGTCTTGCAGATTTTCCCTTGTGAGGGTGAAGCTGTGGTTTTTGCAGTGACAGAATTTTTTGCAGTCTTCTGTAATGGCATCTGATTCTCTTTCACAGATTGTCACTAAAAAGCTTGACAAGAACAACTTCCAAGCATGGAAGTTTAGAATGACGAATTTCCTTATGGGAAAAGGATATTGGGAATTTGTTGCAGGAAATGAAGAAGAACCAGTTCTTCCTGATGTTCCCAATCAACAGCAAATGCAGGCATTTAAAGTATGGCATGAGAGAGCCAGGAAAGTTATGTATTGGCTGTCTATCAGCATTTCAGACTCTATGATTGTGCATATTCAGGATGCAAGAACGCCAAAGGAGGCATGGGATACTTTGTCAAAAATGTATAGCACAAATACGCAAGCCAGGAAAATGCAGCTCAAGCAAGAGTTGCACAATGTGCAAAGAGAAAATATGAGCATCAACGACTACCACATGAAGGTGAAGAAGATTGCAGATGCACTTGCTTCCATTGGGTCACCAGTGGAAGATGATGATTTAGTTTCTGTGACCTTGAATGGTCTAGGAAAGGATTATGCACAGTTTCGGACATCCATTTCAATTCGTGAAAGATTTCCTGATTTTGAGGAGCTGATTGCTCTTCTAATTTCTGAGGAGCAAAGAAATGGTGGTGCATCTTCTTCAGGAGGAACTTCAAAAGAAGCTGTCTTCTACTCAAATGCTGGAAGAGGTAGAGGCAGAGGTAGAGGAGGCCGATATGGAGGCCGTGGTAGAAATCGGAATATGCAGCAAACTCAAGAAAACCAGTCCTATGGAGGAGGACGTGGTAACTCTAGAGGCAGGGGGAGCCAAAGAGGTCGTGGTGGATGGCAAAGAGGTCAAAATGCAAATAGTAATGTTGAATGCTACTACTATGGTAAAATGGGTCATATGGCTAGAGACTGCTATAAAAAGCAGAATGACATCATGAATGGAAAATTACAACAAGGGAATTATGCATCTTCTAGCAGACAGGGTGATGACAGAAATGAGCATTTGTTCATGGTGCAGCACATGAACAATTCTGTGACAAGTGCAGAAGAAAGCAATGATGTATGGTATGTTGACTCGGGTGCATCAAACCACATGACAGGTCATGCAGAATGGATGGAGGATGCAAGGAAAATGGAAAAACCAGGATTTGTGGAGATTGGTGATGATACTGCACATCCTATTGTGCAGATTGGAAAAATTCCCTTGTCTATGCAGGATGGGAAAAAGAAATACATGTCCGATGTATTTCATGTCCCGAATATCACCAAGAATCTGGTTTCTGTTGGTCAAATGGTTGAACAGGGCTTGCAGGTCAGATTTAATCCTCATGGATGCTTTGTTGAGGATATGAAAAATAACGGTCGCTTGATAGCAAAAGGAAAGAAGAAGGGCAGAATGTTTACATTGGATGCAGACATGTCTGAATTGAGTGCAGCAATGTTTGCACATGGGACCGGTGTAGTTGCAGATATTGATATCTGACATAAACGCATTGGTCATGTTAATGTACAGCGACTTAAATCAATGCAGGCCCAAAATATTGTTGCAGGTTTGCTGAAATTCAAGGTTGCAGAAATACATAAGGTATGTGAAGCCTGTCAATTTGGAAAACAGGCAAGGAAACCATTTCCTAGACATGTTCAAGAGAGTAAGAAGCCATTGGAATTAATCCACTCTGATGTGTGGACAACTAAAGCTGCATCTCTTGGAGGCTGTCATTATTTTGTCAGTTTTATTGATGACTATAGCAGAAAAGTTTGGGTGTATTTTATGAAAAAGAAAAGTGAAGTTTTTGGGCATTTCAAAACTCTTAAAGCTATGGTTGAAAATGAAACAGGCTTGCAGATAAAATGCTTAAGGTCAGATGGAGGGGGAGAGTACCTCTCAAATGAGTTTGCAAGGTTCCTGCAGGAGCATGGCATAAAGTAGCAATATTCATGCAGTCATACCCCACAACAAAATGGAATTGCAGAAAGGAAAAACAGGCATATTGGAGAGGTATCTCGTGCCATGCTCAATGAAAAAGACTTGCCAGATTTTTATTGGGCTGAAGCAGTTGCTACAGCAGTCTACATAATGAACAGGACTCCCACTACAGCAATACATGGAATGACTCCAGAGGAGAGGTATACTGGTAGGAAACCAGATATTTCTTATTTGAAAATTTTTGGTTGCATTGCCTATGTACATGTGCCAGATGAGTTGAGATCCAAGTTGGATCCAAAAGCTGAGAAGTGCATCTTTATTGGTTACTCTCTGCAGCAAAAAGGGTATAGATGCTATAACCCTTCTACTCGTAAGTTTACAGTGAGCAGAGATGTTGTTTTTGATGAGATGAGTAGCTGGTATAAATCAGTAAATGTGATTGATGATGTAGATGCACAAAATGGTAATGCTGCACAGAATTCATAGCAGCAGTCACAAAATATTAGTGGACCTGGAGCGTCCTCTAGCAGTGGTTCACATTCTTCGCCATGGACAGGCAGATTGAGATCAGGAGAATCTTCTCAAAGTAATGCAGATAGTGGTATGCAGGTATCACGAAAAGGAAAAGAGAAGGTTGATCAGCCCATGTTTGATGTGAATGCAAGTCACTCTTATGTGGATGGTGAATCCAGTGGCTCAGAACAGAGCATTGATGATGAGTTGGGTATTCCTTCTATTGTTACACCTAGAGTAAGGAAGACCAGGGATGTTTTGAGAGCACCTGGGAGTGATCCTACTTTGCGCAGGTCTACAAGAGCTAGGTATCCTGTGGATAGGCTGAAATATGATGGATTTACAGCCATTCACTATGCATATATGGTGAAAGTGATACAGGAACCAGAACCCACTTCTTTTGAGGAAGCCATGGGAAAAGAAAAATGGGAGAAAGCCATGGATGAAGAAATGGATGCCTTGGAAGCTAATGCTACATGGGAATTGGTACCTTTGCCTAAAGGTAAAAATGCAATTGGTTGTAAGTGGGTTTATAAGGTGAAGCACAATGCAGATGGTTCTGTGAACAAATACAAGGCAAGATTAGTAGTCAAGGGGTATGCACAAACATATGGCATTGACTATGAAGAAACATTCAGTCCAGTTGCAAGGATGGCAACTGTAAGAGCAGTCATTGCTATGGCTGCATCAAAGGGATGGTCTTTACATCAGATGGATGTAAAGAATGCCTTCTTGCATGGTGATTTGCAAGAAGAGGTCTATATGGAGCAGCCACCAGGTTATGTGCATGCTGTTCATCCTGAGTTTGTTTGCAGGTTGAAGAAAGCCTTGTATGGCTTGAAGCAAGCACCTAGAGCATGGTCTGACAAGATAGGACAGTATCTTGTCACTATTGGCTTTCAGATTTCCAAGGCAGATTTCTCACTTTATGTGAGAAAAACAGAGAAAGGTATTATGCTACTTGTCATTTATGTTGATGATTTGATTATGACAGGTGACAGTGATGAAGATATCCTTCATGTGAAAATGCTATTGAAGCAGAAGTTTGAGATGAAGGATTTGGGAGAGCTGTGTTATTTCTTGGGCATTGAGGTGATTAGATCACCAAGTGGGATACAGCTCTTGCAGAGGCAATATGGATTGGACATGCTGTCCAAATATGGAATGACAGGCTGTAAGCCTATTTCAGTTCCTTTGGAGCAGAATGTGAAGCTGAGCGCAGATGCAGGTGAGCTTCTGGAAGACCCTACTATGTACAGACGCATAGTAGGAAGCTTGATTTATATGACTATTACTAGGCCAGATTTGAGCTATGCTGTTGGATTGGTAAGTCAGTTTATGCAGGCTCCAAGGAAACCACATTTGGATGCGGCTAGACGCATACTCAGGTATGTGAAGTCCACATTGCAGTATGGACTATTTTATGAGACTGGGGTTCAGATACAGTTGCATGGATACACTGATACTGATTGGGCTGGTAGTATTTCTGATAGACAATCTACCAGTGGATATGTGTTCTCTTTTGGGAGTGCTGCAGTCACTTGGAGCAGCAAGAAACAGCCTACAGTTGCCTTGTCGAGCACAGAGGCTGAGTACAGGGGTGCAGCAATGGCTGCATGTGAGGTAGCTTGGTTGCATAAGCTACTTTATGATATGCATCAGTCTACAGATGGACCAGTTGTCATTTATTGTGACAACATGAGTAGTATACACTTGGCAAATAACCCAGTCTATCATGCTAGAACAAAGCACATTGAGGTGCATTATCACTATATGCGAGAGAGGGTTTTACTAGGTCTTATTGATCTAGTTTATGTCAGCACAGAGGATCAGGTAGCTGACATATTCACGAAGGCATTGGGCGCAGAGAAGCTGCGCAAGTTCGGAGACCTGCTTGGTGTGCAGGAATTGGGATTGAGCTTGAGGGGGAGTGTTGAGATATCGAGCTCCACTCGTGATACGCCAGGGTGACCGTTGTGTATTTATGTCACTGACTTGTCAGTTGCAGACGCGGTTGGTACACCGCCCATGAATAATAGCTACATGATAGCTATCCTTATCTACTCTAGTTCGTGGCTCAGTTAGTATGCCACCTTAGTTAGTTGAGTTTGGTTTGAGACCCATATATAGGGTTCTTCTATTTCTTTGTACTTGAGTTCTTTTGGCTTACACAACTAAGAAGAGGAAAACTGTTTTCAGCCTCCACCCTTGTGTGTCTTCCCCCATTGTGCAAGCAAGAAAGCTTCAAGCGAGACTCCTTCCTTCTCTCCCACAATCTTGACAACATCATGCCCGAAGCCCATTCCAACAATCTACAAGATCGTTGTTCCAAGTTCCGCCCGTAGACGTACCCGGGCCTCGAGATCCCATCTCGAGTCATGTAGGCCTGTTTTACGGGATTCAGAGGCAAGGGATTTACAGCCAGAGCCTCCCCCGGCACCCAAGCATCCTCCCACTCCAAGCAGTACCCACGAAAAGACCTCTCGCGGTGGGTTAGATCCATATACCTGGCCTGGCTAACAGCCCCCTTGGATAGGGCCAGGCAGACAATCGGAGGTAATTGTTTCTGCCTCTCCCTCCAGGCTTTCAACCTGAAGCATTAAGTGTTTTCCTTGAATTAGTTCCTTGTGTGAAGAAATCAAATAATGTATCTAAGTACAAGCACGAACATTTCGGAGGTAGTTTGTGCGACCAACTGCTAAGGTGTGACTCCTTTTTCCCGGATGCCCAGCACCTGATCTTGGGTCTTTCCGCGACTTGGAGAAATCCCCATAATTTCAACAAGAGAAAATGGTCTTGGTAAGTTGACTTATACTTTCTTAGGTTATCCTAGTCCCTAACTCAAGCACTAGCTGGTCAGTCAAGGCGATGGATATGCCTTATTCACAACCCAACCAAGGGTCTTATACTCTCTAATTCCAGCCAAGCTTAGTTAACACACATGTCAACACCTGATTCCTCATTTAAACTTTCAAGATGCGGTTTAGATGCATGTGATCCTTCCAATTCTCCTAGTGTGGTTCTATGCAAGAGCTCCCAACCATCATGCACGTTGTGTGTTTAGTATAGTTGTCCCCTAAACAGCTTTTATCTCCCTTTAATCCTGGCAATGAGTAATTATTTCTAATGCACCGGATCACATGTGACTTGCGACTATGAAAGTCCTAGGGTTTTGTTCCTAACGAAGCAAATGTAGCTAATTAACAGAATTTAACATTTTATGTGTTTTCTTTTAACCATAATTGCACAACGTGAATTCTAAATTACTATTCATGCTCTGAACTGGTTAAAAAGCTATCATTTCATGTGAAATAAGGTGATAACTCTATCATTTTATGTGTGTAGAAGTTATCATTTCATGTGAGGTAAGGTGATCCTTATCATTTTAGGTGAGTAAAAACTTATGCGAGTTCACCCCTATCGTTACATGCAACTTCGTTCTTAGTATAAATAAAACCTCATGCACGACATTAATCCTTCCATGAGAACTAAGTCCTAAATTAACTTTTTTTTAAATGCTTGAAACCTGGGCTTGATTTGTGTGTGATGCGTTGGTCGTTCCGCTCATCCCTCCAGCATTTCCGGTGGCTTGGACGCCTGTGCTTCCCACGACTTTCTTCTTGGGAGCCATTTGCCTTGCGGAGATTGGGCAGTCTGGGTTTCGGGTAGATGTATTTGGTTGGGGAAAAACCCACTGAATGGGGTTCGTTGTCAAGAGAGTGGTTCGGGTGGCTCGTTCTGCCCCTTCCTCTTTTCCTTCCTCTACCACTTCTCACCTCTCTTCCTCTACCTCTTTTTCTTGTTCCTCTACCCCTCCTTCTTGTTCCTCTTCCTCTCTCCTTTCCCTTCTTCTTCTTCTCTCCTCCTTCTTGCTCTTCTACCTCCTTCTCCTTCTCTACCCAGTTCATCTTTCCTCTTCTTTTTCTTCCCTCCTTCTACTTCTCTCCTCCTTCTACCTCTTATCCTTTCCTTCCTCTACTTCTTACCCTCTCCTCCCTCTTCTCTCTCTTTACTTCTTCTCCTTCACTCCTACTCCTTCACTTCTTCTCCTTCTCTTCTTCCTCTCCCTCCTTCTTGCTCTTCCACCTCCTCCTTCTTTTCTCACTCTTTCTTTCACTCCTTCCTCTCACCTTCTTCTCTTTATCCTCTTCCTCCTCTTCTCTCTCACTCTCTCACCTTGTTTTTCTTCTCCCACCCTCTTCTTCTTATCCTCTCCTTCTTCTTCTCTCTCTCTCCTCCCTTCTCTTACTCCTTCTTTTCACCTCCTCCTTCTCTCTCTCTCCTCCCTTCTCTTACTCCTTCTTTTCACCTCCTCCTTCTCTCTCACACACCTTCTTTCTCTTCTCCTTCTTTTCACCTCCTCCTTCTTCTCTCTCTTCCTCCTCTTCTCTCTCTCTCACCTTCTTTCTCTTCTTCCTCTCCCTCCTTCTTCTTATCCTCTCCTTCTCCTTCTCACTCTTTCCTCCTCCCTTCACTTCTCTCTCCCAATCCTCCTCTTCTCTCTCTCACACCTTCTTTCTCTTCTCCCACTCATTCCTCTCACCTTCTTTCTCTTCTCCCTCATGGCTGGTCATGATGGAATCCAGGGGGAGGAAAGCAATGTGTATGGGGCCCGGAAGTATCGATCAAGGAGGGAGGCGGCGTTTTTGGGAGGGGCCGCCTCTCCTTCTCTCTTCCTCCTCACAGCTGGACGTGGCAATTAGGAAGGTGCTGGTCTTGCTTGGAGGACCCGCAAAGGGTCCTATGTCGAATAGTAGACGAGAGCAACAGCAGCATGGTGGCTTGGGCAAGATGTGAGCACCGTGGTCCAGGAGTCGAGGGATGAGGCTGAGCATCACAGATGGCTAGGGAGGGGGGTGGTACAACGCAGTATCAACGTAGCCTCCTTCTTCCTGCCAGGGGAGGGAAGAAGCCTCCCCTTATATAGGGGAGGGGAGGGGATAGTTGGCATGGCCACCCTCCACCTGGAGGATGCATGCCTCCCCTTCCAAATCTACCACCCCTACTCCCTCTCTCCTCCCCTGACTGCTGTCGGCGGGGAGAGAGGGAGAAATAAAAAAATTTAAACTAAAATAATTAAAATTTTTCCTTTTAAAATTATTGGGAGGGTTCCTATGGCCCATTACACATACTTTGAGACGAGTATGATCATCAATGAAAGAAACATAATACCTACAACCACTCAAAGTTGCAGTCTTTGTAGGATCCCATACATCAGAATGTATTAATTCAAGTGGCTTCTTGCATAGATGCTTTTCATGTTGAAATGCGTGCCTTTCTTGCTTTTCAATTTTATGTGCTTCCCCTATTTTGTGTTCCCATCAACTCTAAACTTAGGCAAGCCATCTAGAAACTATTTTGATTGCATGTCTTTTATTCGTTGTATATTCATATGACCAATTCTCTTATGCTAAATTTCAATATCAACCACAACATGTGAACCTTGTGCAAATATGATAGCATCCATTTCAAGTAGACTTACATCAAGAGTAAATAATCTGCCAACACATTCCCTTTTGCAATCAACTTGCAATCATTTTTATATATTCTACATAACAACCATTAGATGTGAATCAAACCTACAATCCCTATTCTACAATTTGACCAGCAAAAACCAAAAATTTTGTAATATTTGGTACATGCACCACATCAGTCAAGTACTTATTTTTGCCATCATGTATACTCTAAGAAACATCTACAACATGAGTAATGGGGTGAGCTATATCATTCCCCTGTCTCCCCATAGCCAAGAGACTCTAGAATGTGTATCTCTCTAAATCACTCTCCATGAGAAGTCATGTGGCTAGAGATACTGAAATCTACATACCATACATCATTCTTTTGGTGAATCATCAACAATCATAGTATTCATAAAGTGTTGCATAATAAACAATTGTTCACTTTTGTCATCATTGCTTTTACTACTGGATGCATAGTTACCTTATTGATCGAAATGACCTCACATACTAAAAATCAGGCTGCTCCCCACTCAACCGAAGTGGCTTAATCTGAGATTTCTGCACCAAGACCTGCCAAATTTGACTCTTCCAATAAGAGTAGTTGGTACCATCCAACTTTGTAATGTTAAAGATGGCACTATCATGCGAAGATGACGCCATTATGCAGGCTGGAAATGCCCAAACAGTCCAAAACTGCTTGCTGTTTTACTGCAGAAACTACCCAAAAATGACCAAAACGGGGTCCAAAGGGCGAGCAAAGTGTACCAAAAGTTGCTGCCCACTTAGTATTAGGTGCTGTACACCAAATCAGGATATTTCAGCATGAAAAGTACACCTCAGTCCACCAATAAGTGCTTGCTGTAATAAATTGCAGGTATGCAATCTAGAGAGCAAACTGTCCCAAAATAGGATCCAATGTCAAGCAAACAATGCTAGGTCCAAAGCCGGCATGAAACGGACATAAGCAAGGCCAATGACAGTGAAAAGAACATGAGCTCAACACCGAAGCATGTCAAAATAACATCTGCCAGTGAAAGGCACACCCCCAGACACTCTAGGCAAAGTGTTCTTGTAACTGCCAAAACCTGACATAAATAGGTGTCTGCTCAAAGAGAAAGATCCAAATATGAGACTCAGCTCATAAGCATCCTCTGAACCAAGAGTACATCAATGCATATCCATAAAGATCAGAGTATGATCCCAAAGTCTCAATGCATATGTAGCTGCTCAAGACATAAACTGCTCCAAATACATGTAAGTGCTCCAATAGCATGCAACTGTCAAAGGTCAAGCAAGCATGTAAAATGCTCCCACTGGCACAAAAGGCTTACAAAGCGAGCTCAGAAGCTCAAACAACCCAAGAGAAAGCACCAGTGATAAGTGACCCTGTCAATGTATCAAGCGCATCCAAGAGAGCATGACATACATGAAGCACCAGTCGTATTAACCATGAAGCAATACATAAGCCCAAATAAGCTCTCGATCAACTCAATGACATCCAAATAGCAACCAAGATCAGTGTTCAAGTAAGCCGAGAATGCTCAAATACATCCAAATCCAAGCTCCAAATGTCGGTATGGCATACACGAACCAAATAGCATAAGTCACGAACCAAAGCATGTAATGCAAAAGCCTAACTGTCAAGCAGAGACATGAGGCATAGGCGGTCCACGAGCATGCCAAGTCGGTCCAAATGCTAGTGAAGACGGAGCTAATGCGAAGCTCAAAAGCATCCCATAATCTCATACATATGCTCCAAGTCATCCCCAAATGTTAGAGACATCATGCCAAAGCTCAAAGCATACATCCGGTATCGGTAGGTAAGTGCCAAAGCATGTAAAGTACCTTCAGCCCACTGTTATTCCAGCATGTATTTACTATTCTAAACAGTAGATTTCAGCCCCGTATTCAAGCCAAAATCGCTCCAAGTCGTCCCCAAATGTCAGAGACATCATGCCAAAGCTCAAAGCATACATCCGGTATCGGTAGGTAAGTGCCAAAGCATGTAAAGTACCTTCAGCCCACTGTTATTCCAGCATGTATTTACTATTCTAAACAGTATATTTCAGCCCCAAATTCAAGCCAAAATCATGGTCAAACCAAATGCATACATCTCCAATACATCCGGGTAGGAAGTAGACCACATGCGGGCATCAAATAGCTCCAATGGAATGAGGCATAAGGAACAAATGTCAGTGTCAGGGGTGCTACCCTGTTTCCAGCACTGTTATGTAGTGAATGACAGTTTCAAAACTGAGAATGATCAGCTCTCAACCTCAATGTCAAGCCAAAGCATCAAAATGACATCCAAAAATGGCTCAAATGCCCTCCAAATAGGCCAATGATGAGTGCTCCATGAGCAACAAAGCATTCAGCTGTAAAACGTGGAGGTCAAAATCTTAAAATGGGCGCCATATTCAGCGTGTTGAGGCCTGGAGTGCTGCTGCCAATCACGTGGAGTTAGGATGGTTGGGGGGGCTCAATGATGGCCCAAGGTAGGCACATACCAAGCCATGAAGGCCCAATGCAAAGGGGAGGGAAGATATGAGCTATGGAGCTCAACAAGAGTGGCTGCCCTTTGTTCCTGCCCTATTTTAAACTGAGAATACACTCAAATGCCTGCAAATCCTGAAGCAATACCTCAAGGGCAAGGCCTTGATGAAGCTCAAGAAGGCCGGGATGGAGCTTGGGAAGCCGGGGAGAGTCGAGAGCTCGAGAGGTCGGCTATGGCTGCCGGGATGGAGACCCAATGCGTGAAGCGAGTCGATGCGAAGGTCGGGAAGCACCGAGTCGAGCTCGAGCAAGAGAATTCCAAGCTCTGATACCAGTTGAAAGGTGAGAAGGATCGAAGCTTGCACGCGAGCTATGGAGGGAGAGCAAGAGCAAGAAAGAGAGAGACAAGAAATGGGAACTCCAACAGTCACAATGTGTGACCGGGCCTTCCTTTATTCAAACTGTCACTAAAAGAATAAAGAATAAAGTGACGTGATGGGCGCCCGCCACCTGCAGTGTGCAGTGGCGGGTACTATCAGTGTAGTAATACATGGGGCGGCACGGCGGAGGCGCCTTTACCCCCAACAATAATTATACATAAATGATTTTAAAAACACAAACATGACAAACATAAAAAACATTATGAAAATGCATGGATTTAGGGTTAAATTAGAGAGAGGCTCCTTTGTATTTGCAACATTTTTTAAAAAAAATTCTATCTCCTCAAGAGGCTTCCACGTGGAATTTAAAGTCAACACTATTACTGTGAAATCATGTGGGTTGTGGCGAATACCTTCCAAACAAGCTAAGATATTAGAATACACCGTGTGTTTGTACCATGGTGGAGTATAGTGGTAGAATCTCATCTTAATGGACATCTGCATCGCAACCCACTTTCGTTGTTTAAGTGTGAGGATAGCCAAGATGCTCTCTTTGTTGGCAACTTCAAAATTTTAAAACATATAAACTTCATGGCTGTTGAGATTCAGCAATCACACTCACTGACAGCCTCTTTGTATGGAGCTTCAGGGCCAAGGACATGCAAGCTTACCTATCCCATATGCACAGTGGTGCCTACTGTAGTTTCCTACTTTCCTATAAAGCATTGTACTTGCTTCCTTTTCTTAATGCAATGATAGTACTCTTTGTCTTTCCAGTAAAGGGTCAGTTTCATTGTCCACACACAAGATTGTGTTTATGAGCAAGTCTCAATATTAAAATCTAATTCACTTGTGTGACAGTCAGTGTCTGAGTCTATGTCTACATGAGTCTTCTTCCCGTCTTTGAACCACCATAGCCATGCTCTAGATCAGTGTTTCTCAACATGGTATCAGAGCCCAGTCGGGCATGGCTTAGCTCAGCTTAGCTCTCCTCTGCTCTTTCTCAGCTCATATTAACATCTAGTCAGCTCAGTTTCATCTCATGACTTCATCTCCCAACTCTACCTTCACTTGAGCTTCCTTGGCAGCCATAGCTAGCAGCACCCTGTCAGATTGAGTTGCTTATATCTCACTCCACAAGTCAAATCTCTTGGAGATTCCTTCTAGAAAAGTGTTCCCCAGCTCACAAAGATTCCTTGTATCACATCAATCCATGACATTTGGCTATCTGAAGCTCAGCATTGTGAAAAATCTCAGTCACACTGCCATAGTCTTCAACTATGACCTGCATGACATACCCTCCATGGAGCCTTCATATCTCTCTCTATAGAGCATATCTTCATGAACTCTCTTCTAGACATATCTTTCTCTACTTAGGGCGCTACCTCCTGGCACAAAAATTGTCCACATTGTTGATCAATCAGCACGGCATTGTCGAAATTCGTGTTTGCTGACAAAATCTGCGGCCTAGTCTATTTGTTCGCTCTGCGCGCGTGCGCTGTAGATGTTGCGATCTTGAATAAAAGGATAGGGCTTTGGAAGAGCTTTAAGTAAGCTCCATTTCTATAAAAAAAGGTTTTCAAAATGATCAACTACAGCTCCTGCAATCTGCAAAAAACCAGGCCCCTGTCTGAAACCCTAAACTGTCAGCCCCCATAGCCAATTTCATCAAAGCTCAAAAATCTCATCATTTTCTCTCTCCTACCACCTGGAGCAACCCAGTGCCACTTTGATCTACTATCCTAGCACCAAATCAAGAAGGGGAAGGACCTGAGAAGATTGAAGAAGGATTGACGACCCCAAGCAAGGAAGATTCAAACTCAACATCAAGTCTCTACATAGTGTGTTTTCGCACTACCATTACTTGTGTCTCTTGAATCATTGTAATCTGCTCTTTCACTTGTAAAATTTGAGAATCTTAGAGTTGATTTGTTGCTGCTCCAGCCATCCAACATGGGAAAAGACTCTCCAAATGCTCGATTCAAGGGAGTCGGGTTTCACACCTGGCAAACCCGCATCAAGCTCATCCTGATGAAGAAGGGTCTCTGGGCCATCACAAATGGCAAAGAAAAGAAACCTCGAGATGTGAACCTTGCAGTTACTTGGCAGAAGAATGATGACAAGGCATAAGCCATCATTAAGCTGGAATTGGATGACAGCTACATCCATCATGTGGATGCTTGTGACACGTCCCATGACACTTGGGACAAATTGGATACCTTGTTTGGTGCACAGTCAAAGTCGTCTAAGTATGGTCTATTGATTGAATTTTTTCGACTTGATATGAAGCCTCATACATCCTTGGCATCCCATCTAAATTACATGGAAAGTCTCCTAACCCAGCTTGCAGGGATAAAGCTAAAAATGGATGAAGATGTTTGTATTGGTGTCTTGTTAAAAAGTCTGCCTCCTACCTATGATAATGTATCAACCACTCTAACCAATATGCCTAATCCTCAACTTGTTGATATTAAAGCCTCTCTGCTAGAGGAAGAAAAGAAAATTAAAAGCAAAGAAGAGCCTAGCACTTCAAAGGATGAACAAATGTTATATGTAAACAACAGATAAAAAGGTAAAAAGGAACCGCTCTTCTGTGACTTCTGCAAAAGGACCGGACACGCTAAGAAGTTTTGTCATGCTAGGAAGAGGTCCCAAAAGGCCTATCTTGCAGCTGTGAAAGAAGAAGAAGACCATGGACCAAAAGATGAAGATGAAGATGAAGATGAAGATGAAGACCACCAGGATTGGAAGGACAAGCCTCATTACTCTGATAGATTGTTTTAAAAGCCTTGTATTTCCTAGCCCTAATGCTTCTTGCCATAAGCTTTGTAAACTCCTCATGTAACTTGGCACTATAGTCCCTCTACACTTTGTGAGGCCCCTATTACAGCCTCTGGATGTCCATCATGTTTTGGTGCCCACCCTTAGCCTTTTCTGCTGGTGTCTACCATGTTTGTGATGTGCCCACACTTTGCAGGTGGTTCTCATTACAGCCTCTACACACTTTGTGCCTTTCTAGTTGTGATTGAGGAGGGGTGTTGAGATTCAGCAATCACATTCACTGACAGCCTCTTTGTATGGAGCTTCAGGGCCAAGGACATGCAGGCTTACCTATCTCATATGCACAGTGGTGCCTACTGCAGTTTCCTACTTTCCTTTTCTTAATGGAATGATAGTACTCTTTTTCTTTCTAGTAAAGGGTCAGTGTCATTGTCCACACACAAGATTGTGTTTATGAGTTCAAGTCTCAATCTTGAAACCTAATTCACTTGTGTGACAGTCAGTGTCTAAGTCTATTTCTACATGAGTCTTCTTCCCGTCTTTGAACCACCATAGCCATGCTCTAGATCCGTGTTTCTCAACAATGGCAAATGTTTGGGATGACATAGGCTCTTGCAATTCTACATTGGAGGGAGAGATTTATTCAAGAAACCAAATAATAGAGATCTTGCATAACAAATTGAGGGATAAGAAGAACACTAACACATTAGTTGTATCCAAGGCAAGAAGGGCCAAATTTCAAAGGTGTTTTGCAATGGCATACAAAGCTAGGGTCGTACTTTAATCATTCTTATTTGTAGGAAGGGATTCCTCTTTGACCTCATCCCAACCTTTGTGGGTTTCAATGTTGAAAAAAGATAGATCTTAGGTATGGAATGAGATATAAAAGAAAATTTATCCATCCAATATCTTGGTCACCAAATTTATCCCTTAGGAAATATTTCTCTAGAAGTTCTGGTTTGAGTCACATTCCCATCACTCCTTGACTGGTTGTAGCTGAAACCTATGCTGTAATATTTTCGCAACGAAATATTGAAGATCCTAAATCTCGTGCAAAAGCAATTCAAAGCAACTTCCCACAACAAAAGAACCTGGGCTAAGTGCTCCACCCTCACGCAATAGCAAACTCCAGCTCTGTGTCGCGTATAGGAAGCCGTGGCTTAAAAACCCGTAGCCCATGCAGGAACACCCACCCCTTCAAGGGAAAAAAAAAGGGATAATGGATAAATTTTTGCAAATTTTTTTATTATTAACCCTCTCCCCTTCGGCCGTTGCATGGCAGGGAGAGGGAGTATGAGTTTAGTGGTGGAGGGGCATGGGGAGGAGGCATGCACCCTGCCATGTGTGTGGCTGCCCCCCCCCCCCCCATCTTAGTGCTATATGAACCCCCCCTCTCAAGCTTGAGAGGATGGAGAGAAGGGATTGTGCTGTGCTGTTGCTGCGCCGTGGAGGAAGCTACCACCATCATCGCCCGCTGCCATCGTGCCACCAGGCTACCGTCGTCTCCATCCCCATCATCATCATCACCATCTCCATCAATCATCTTCATCATCGCCATCCTCCCAATCATCTCCCCACCTCCACGTCATCTGTCTGAGTTTAGAAGCTTGGAAGCTTCTAATTTGGAAGCTTCCAATAAGGCTTCCATAAGCCTTATTCCCCATACCTCTCGGGTTTTAAAAACAGAATTTGTAAGGCCTGATTCCTGTGAAGAGGAGTAAATTCGTGGGCAAAAGGGAGTTTTGGAAGTCGGATAAAGGGCAAGGAGATTTTGATGAGTCGAGATCTACGTTATCGATGGCTCCAAAGCAAAAGTCACGAGGCGCACACGCGGGAGCTTCCACCCCGAGTACGCAAGTGGACAATGCCCCGATTCTTAATGCCCAGGTTCCGATAATATTTTCGCATGAAAAGGATGCACTGGGCATGTTTAATTCTCATAGGCAAGATTAAATACATTGGGAAATTTAATTGCTCGATCGATCTACAAAAATTTAGTTGCATGTCATGCATTTGCAATCAAGCTCTTCCATGGTCAAGTTGCAATCTTGAACGCATGATGCATAAGTAAATAGACGGAATTGTGCAAAGGCATCTTTGTTGCATCGCGCATAGAACAGGGCATATAACACATAATGCATAGTTGTGATTCGCATATAAAATAATCGTAGACGCCGATTAAATGATGTCCAAATAGTTGCAATGCATGGACAGGATTTATGTACTTTGTGAATCGCATGCGATGACAATTACCTCCTAGGTTGGGTTAAGTGCTAAAGGAAGGATTAAGTCAATGATGGACTCATGGCATTCGCTCAAGCGTGGAGTTGTTTATCAAAGTTTGAATGCATCTTCAATAAATATATTAAAGTTTGACTTCGTTGCATCAACGTAGGGATTATACAAGTTAGCTCTGAATGTCAATCATTATAGTATAGGGCAAGGAAAAGAATGATCTCTAAGTTGCATAAAAGCAGGAGGTCTATGGTTTGAAGTTGCATACTCACATGGAATGATGTGTCTCACCTATCTTCGAGTTACTTACATCTTTTAGGGGAAAGTACTTGCTAATTTAGAAGAAAGTATTTGCATCTTTAAAATGAAGATCATCTTTACTCGCGGGTTGGTTGGATCAACTAAGTAATCCGCATATAGTTGAGTAGCTTACATGAAAATCATAAAGGTACAATTAGATTGCATATGACGATCACCTCAAAGTGCTAGGTAGGGTTAAGTTACGTTAAAATTCTGCCTAGTATCGCACTTAGGATGCCGACCTAATATTTCCGATCTCAAAGGTCCTACCCACATTCACAAAATGTTAGGGTTATCTAAACGCCCATGCAAGAATGATCTAGGGTTCTCACCCTAAGGATTAATTGACCAAATACTAGACCTCTGTATGAATTTAGGAACCCTAAGGCCAAAGCGTTATCGGTCTAGTGGGGTTAGGGGTTGGATTGGGTCAAGAGGACTCCCAAACCCTACATCTTGACCAAAGGTATTCTTGACCAAGGAATACCATGTGATGGGAGAAATAATCCCACAAGTTAGGTGCGACACTTATCTCATGTAACAAATTGCAACATCGCATGGCTTTGTGTCTAAATCACAAAATAGTATTGCCACTCCTTAGAACAAGGTTGGCTAGTTAAGTACAAGTCTATTTTTTCTAGAGGATGAGTAGTCATCCTACTACATCACCCTTCCTTGGGACTGATTTGCCAAGTTAGGGGAGTTACGAATTTGCCAAGAAAGCAGTTGACCAACCAAGTTAGGGTGACGAGGTTGCCCAGGATTTATTGTCTATAATTTAAGGAAACCTAAGGTGGAAACAATTTGGGTCAACTGGGTATAAACCCTAACCCAAGGAAAGAGGGTAAACGAGCAACTCAGCTTATGAAACCCTTGGGATCTTGCCAAGTCGCAATTGTTCACGGATCGAATGCTAGATGTATGAGAGAAGGATTCACACCTTAGCAGTTGGTCGTACAAACGACCACTAGAATGCTCGTGATTGTATACTAGGAGCATTGTTTGTATTTCTTTTCTCAAGGAACTAATACAAGAAATATAACTAATGCTTTAGGTTGAAAGCTTGGAGGGAGAGGCAGTATCAATTACCCCCGACTATCTACTTGACCCTATCCAAGGGGGTTGTTAGCCGCGCCAGGTACGTGGACCGAACCGGTCGCGAGAGCTCTCTCCGTGGGTGCTACTTGGAGCAGGAGGACGCTTGGGTGCCAAGGGGGGCTCTAGCCATAAATCCCTTGCCTCCGGATCCTGCACAAGAGGTCGATGTGACTCGAGATGGGATCTCGAGGCCCGCATACTAGTCAACAGGCGGAACTTGGAATAGCGATCCCTAAGGATGGCTGGAATAGCCTTCAGGTGAATTATATGATGTATTCCAAAGGCTGATAAATAAAGTTCAAATGTTGAAAAGGAACTTGCTTGAAATTGTTTTTCTGTGTCAGTGCCTAAGTTACGTGAAGGAACCAGTGATTAATTGATTAATTAAGAAAGCTGTTTTTGCTTGTCAAACTAAATGTGGTGGGTAATTAGATAACTAAAGCAACCTGAGGAAAGTGTGGTGGATGTGACCATGGGTCTGTCCTACGGAGGGGTAGTCCCGATTGGCTAATAACTTTTCTCAAAGGATTTGACAACGAGGTAAAAATGACCTAGAATCTAGGAAGCTAGAATCTCGATTTATACTGTTTTAGGGGAACGGAATGGGACTATGCCTTATGGGCAAAGAGGTCGAGCTTCGCATCCCTCTCGTTTCCCATTCTCCTTGAATCAAGTGTAGTATATATCCGCTTCGACCCTGATGTTTCTGTGTAAAGTAGTTCGTCTGGGTCTCGATGCTAGCTACCTCATAGGAACTTGACCATTAGGAAAACCCTGATTCAGGTCAGTCCTAAGTGGAAAGGGTCGAAATGTTTCCGCTTCGTGGCAGACTAGGGAAGACCTAGATTGCAAACCCCGTGACATTCCATGGGAGTGCCAGGCGGTGCTTTCTAGACTCTCTTTCCGATAGGCTGCTAAGACGTGTCCTACAAGCGGACATGGGCACACATTACAGTTGCTTTAGCAAAGGCATTAGGTATATTCATATTCATATATATATATATATATATATATTCTTAGGTTTGCAAATAGATTTCTAAGAGGTGAAAAGAAGGCCTCTACCTACCTACTATTTGTGTTGTAAAGACATTTGCATTAGGTAGACTGCTAGTAGTAGGTAGAGGCATTATGTAGAGGCATTATGTAGAGTCATATCTTCAATTTGTGTTGCCAAACATGGATGGCATGAATATAGATCATGTGATTGAACAAGGGATTGAAGAAATATATCCATTGTGTTTGAGACAAGAAATCTACAAGTTGAGATATTGAGTGTAACGATGAGGCATGAATAGGATAAGTTGAGACAATGATGACATGAAAGGAGAAGTTATACTTGGAGTATTGCACAATGAATGGGCAAAAGAGAGAGAGATACAAGGACGTGAGAAATATTTTGATGTGCAAAGGAAATTATAGCACGAAGACCTCAGTGATTAGTTCTTATGTGGCAAGACATGGGTATGCAAGAGTAATTGTAGCATGAAGACTTTGTGATGAGTGCTTTTGTAGCAATACATGGGTGTGCAAGGGAAATTGTAGCATGAAGACCTTTGGGATGAATGCTTGTGTAGAGCAAGAAATAGGTGATGCTCTATGAGAGTTTGAATGCTTCATCTCTTAGGAGACGAGTGTACCTAGCTATTATTAACGACATGCATATAGCTTCATAATAATTTTGTATTAATGTGGAACTTGATGCTACAAGATTTGGTTGGTCTTTCATGTGAAATCATGGAAACATTAAGAGGAGAGAAGTGTGAAGTGATGATACAAGTGTGAAAAGGATTAGATGGACATTGAACTTTTGGAACCAAGATAGATAGGTAAAGAGAGTGTGACCAAAATAAAGACACTTGGTAGTATGGTTGTATAACTAATATAGATAAGAACGTTCTACTCACATCTAAGAGATGATAAGGAGAACTATATTTCATGATATACACCATGTACTTTTTCCTTTTTTCCAAATAAATCCTTTCTAGTTGATCTATTTGGGATGGCTCGTAGAAAGAGCTAGAAATCTTGAGTAATCATGCAAGGTGCGGCCCTACAAGATGATACTTTGGTCACACCATAAGAGAACCTTTCATTAGGAAAAAGTCTCTCCTTCCATCTCTTTGAGTTGTTTGTGAGCATCATTCATATGATTTGGGTTGGTGGTGGAGCCATGAAAAACTAATTAAATTGGTTTTTGTCCCTACTACGATGTGTCAATAGAGCCTTGATAGCTTTTAATGAACCTTAGTGTGTAAAAAAAAAGGGGGGTGTGGTAGTCCCCCCATCATCCCCGTGTATGCAGATGATGGGGGGGTTGCCACCCCCTTTTTTTCTACACACCAAGAAAAAAGGGAGTGGCAGCACCCCCATCATCCGGGTGCACGTGGGTGATGGGGGGTTTTCCACACCCATTTTTTTTCTACACACCCCCTTTTTTCTACATACCATGCTTTTTTTTATACACACCATGATGTGCAACCCGATACCCCTTTTTTTCTACACACCTCTTTTTTTCTACATGCCATGCTTTTTTCTGCACACCATGCTTTTTTTTGCACACTGTGTTTTTCTTGCACACCATGGTGTGCAAAAAAAGGATTGTGGCAGTCCCCCCATTATTCATGTGCACGTGGATGCCGGAGGGGACTGCCACCCCCTTTTTTTCTATACACTAAGGTTCATTAGAAGCTAACAAGGTAAGATATCAAGGTGTGTCTCCGAGTGCACCTAGATGATTGGGGGTTTCCATCCCCTTTTTTTTTTTCTACACAATAAGGCTCATTAGAAGCTATCAAGGTGTGTAGAAAATTAGGGGATGGTAGTGTCCCCATCGTCCACGTGCACTTAGATGATGGTGGGGCTACCACCCCCCTTTTTTCCTATATTCTAAGATTCATTAGAAGCTATCAATGAATGTAGAAAAAAAGGGGGGGTGAAGTCCCCCCCCCCCCCCCCCCATTATCTAAGTGCACTCGGACTATGGGGGGGCTGCCACCCCCTTCTTTTCTACACACTAAGGTTCATTAGAAGCTATCAAGGTGTGTAGAAAAAAAGGGGGGTGACATCCCCCCATCATATGAGTGCAATCAAATGATAGGGGGATTGCCACCCCCTTTTTTTCTACACACTAAGGTTCATTAGAAGCTCGAGCAGGGGGGAGGGGGTTCACTCATGAATATATGTATATATAACGTTAGTTCAAAATAAGGGTTTTTAAAACACCATTTTTTACATACAGAAGGGTGTCATATAAAGGGGTTACTTACAGATTGAATAGAAAAGGGTTGTTTTTTATTTAAGAAAAATTCATTGATTAGGATATTTATAAATAGTCCATGAACGCACGTTATATAGAGAATATATATGTAGTGAACCCCCCGAGATTAGAAGCTATCAAGATGTGTAGAAAAAAAAGTGGATGGCAGCCTCCCCATCGTCTGCCAAAACATGGTCTACAGAAGATCCAGATACAACAAGAGGATAGAGGCTGCCAGCCTTGGCGCCTCTAGCAAGCACAAGTCTGCCTTTGGTAATCTTCCAGGCAGAATCCCCAAAACAGACATGAAACCCTGCATCATCCAACTGTCCTGCAGACATAAGACTGCGTGTAAGCGCAGGTACATGACATACATCCCTGAGCAAAAAGGAACTGCCAGTGGAAAACTGCAACTGAATATCTCCACAGCCCACAATATCAAGAGACCTGTCATCTCCAAGTCTGACTGATCCAGATACAGTACGGTAAGAGTGAAACCACTCACGGTAAGGCGTCACATGGAAGGACGTACCTGAATCCAATAACCAGCACTGTGCATACATACTAGGTGTCTCAGTCAAGTGTGAAGCATCAGAAGAACTAGTTGCAAGTATGAACTCATCATTACCATCGGAATCCTCGGTCTGCATGACATTAATTTCTTCAATCTTCACACTGGACTTCGCAGGTACTATGCTGCGATCAAAGGACTTCTCCTGCACTTTCTCTTTGCCCTTATCCTTGCGCTTCTCATTGCGCAACTCATGACACTGTGTCCTGATATGGCCCTTTTTCCCACAATGATGACAAGTGACATTAGCGTTGCGCCCACGTGACTTTCCACGAGATTTAGACCGACCCTTCTGCGAGTCACGGCCACGGTTATTACCATGATCATTCCTATCATTCCTGCCTCTAACTGTCAAAGCATGTGAAACACGAGAGGCATCCAAGTTTTTGTGATTAACCTCTTCCTGCAGAAGAGCACTCTCAACATCATTCAGTTTCAGAGTAGCACTAGAGGCACATAGGGCAGTGCGGAATACATCCCATGACTCATTCAGAGTCCCAAGTAAGAAAAGAGGAGTTACTTCCTCTCCAAAGGTGATATCCTGCGAAGTCAGGTTCTTCAGTGTAGCATGGAACTGGCTCAAGTGAGTAGATATAGTCGCATTATCCTTCATGCGCAGATCCATAAGTTGCTTCAACCAGTACATCTGACTCGCCGGACTTTTCTTATCATAAAGATTCTTGTTCTTATTCCATAAATCCCATGCACTCTGTGCTTCCTCAAATACATTATAATGTACCTGTTTAGTGAGAGACAATACAATCGTGGACTTGCATAGCTCATCAAGTTCAAGCCAGTCGTCATTGTCCATAGTGTCAGGCTGCTCCCCACTCAACCGAAGTGGCTTAATCTGAGATTTTTGCACCAAGACCTGCCAAATTTGACTCTTCCAATAAGAGTAGTTTGTACCATCCAACTTTGTGATGTTAAATATGGCATTATTAGTCGAAGAGGATGCCATAATGCAGGCTGGAAATGCATAGACAATGTAAAATTACTGGCTGTTTTACTGGAGAAAATGCCCAAAATCCACTGAAATGAGCTCCAAATGGCGAGAAAAGTGTACCAAAAGATGCTGCCCACTTAGTACTAGGTGCGCTACACCAAATCAAGATATTTCAGCATAAAAAACACTGCTCAGTCCACCAATAAATGCTTGTTGTAATAAATTTTAGAATTGCAATAATGAGAGCAAACTGTCCCAAAACTGGATCTAATGTCAACTAAACAATGTTAAGTCCAAAGCCGGCATAAAGAGGACAAAGCCAAATGACAGTGAAAATACATGAGCATAACACCGAGAGATGTCAAATAGCATATGCTAGTAAGAGGCACACCCCAGACAATCTAGCCAAAATATAGAACCAACTGCCAAAACCTAACACAAATAGGTGTTTGCTCAAAAGAAAGCGGATCCAAAATTGAGACTCAGCTCATAAGCATCCTGTGAACCAAGACATATACTCAATGCAACATCCAATTGTTGGAGTATAATCCCAAAGTCTCAATACATCCATAACTGTTCAATGACATAGATTGCTCCAATAGCATGTAATCCCTGCTCAAGGTCAAGTAAGCATGCCAGATGCTCCCACTGGCACAAAAGGCGTACAATCGAGTTAAGGGCTCAAGCAACCCAAGACAAAGTACCAGTGACAAGTGACCAAGTCAATGCGTCATACGCTTCCCAAGAGCATGACATACATGAAGCAACTAATGTAGCAACCGCTAAGCAAGACATAATCCCAATGGCAAGATCTCTGTCAAGTCAATACATCTAGTAGCAAGCCAAAGTCAATATCCTTGTGAGTCGAAAGCGCTCAAAACATCCAAATCGGAGCTCCAAAATATCTATCAAGCATGGACGAACTAAGAGGCATCAACCACGGACCAAAGCATGTAATGCATAGAGCTTATCCGTCAAGTACAGATAATAGGCATAAGCAGCCCAAATGCTAGTCAAGTCGACCAAACTGCCAATGACAAACCAATAACAATGGAGCAAATGCGATGCTCAAAAGCATTCCGGAATCACGATCATGAGTTCGAGGTCGATCCCCAAAGTGTAATACATCATGACATAACCCATAGCATACATCCGGTATCGATAGAGAAGCAATACATGTGACAAATGAGCTTCATCCCGCTCATATATAGCAGCTCTAAACAGTCCAAAACTGTCAATTTCCAGCCCAAAAACAATGCCAAATCATGGGCAAATCGAATGCATACATTCCCAAGACATTAGGCATCATGTAGACCGCATACGGGCATCAAACAAGGTAACCGGAGTAGAGTATAAGCATCAAATGCCAATGCCAAGTGTGGGAGCTTTCACTCAACCGCCAAGACCCACGAACCGCTTATTGTTTCAAGCGTTCCAAGCCGAGCAATAATGGCTACCTCTCACATAGCCGACGCGCCATCCATATCTACGGGTGTACTGAGCCTACCTCCGTGCCGTTCGAGTTGCCTCCTCTCCCGCGCACTCCGGTAGCTCCACGATCCAAGTGCAAGCTTCAAGCAAGCTTGATCCTCCCGCTCCAAGCTCCAAGCTCCATTGCCGCGAGCAAGACAAGAGAAGAGAAGAGAAGAGAAGAAGAGAGGAGAAGATGGAGAGCTTCTCCTCCTCGGTCCCTCACCCTCACACACTCACTCCCTCACACTCTCACACTCCCTCTCTCAAGCACAAGCTCAAGCAAGCAAGAACAAGAAGAAGAAGAAGAAGAGGAGAGCTACTTTTGGCCACACACAAGAATGAGCTTCTCATTCACTTTTCAACTTTATATACAAAACCCTAAATCCCTTTTGGGCGGTCATCCCCTTTTTCCCCCTTTTTACATGGCCGGCCATATCCTAGGCCCTTTTTCCCATTATCCTTCTATCTTCCTAGCTTCCTTTCCACCACCCATCTACATTTACAAATTGCACGGGTGAGAGCCCGGCGCTCTTTTACAAGATTTCAGGGTGCGCCTTTTTATTTTAAAATGCACCTTTCCCCTTTTGCCTTTGCCTTGGACTTTTAAGGTTGCCCTTGCGCTTTTGGCCTTTTCTCCTTTTCTTTCTTCAGTCGGGCTATCTTTTTTTCGCCTTTGCCCTGCGTCTCTTCCACTTCCTTTTGCTTTCTTCATGTTGGGGTTAACATTACCCCCCTCCTAGACGAGTGCCAGTCCCATGGCACTCACCGTCATAGGTAGCAGGCTGTAGCATGCACCGAAGACGTGGGTGACAAGGACGCCTGTGGTTTCCGTGGAGGAGTGTTGGTGGTGGTGTGGCAGAAGGTCCTGGGGGCCTGTTGGTGGCCAAGGTGGCTGGTGGAAGGTTGTTGGAGTTGGTGATAGGGCATGCTGTGTTGGGGATTGCATGGATGGCCAGCACAAGTGTTGGTTTGTTGGGGATTCTGCGCATGACGATTCCTTGGGGGCTTGTCGGATGGTAAGGGACAAGCGTTCAAAGTTGAGTGTTGATAAGTAGCGATTGGAATTTCGTTGGAGGCTTCAATACCTGCAATTTGAAAACCTCTCGTGTGATCTCTCCCTAAGGGGTAGTGCTAGTCTTCTTATCGTGCACAAGACATATTTGATTAGTTTGGGAGACAGGTCGAACTCTAAGCAAGCTGAGAGTATTGTCCTGCACTTGAGGGCCCAAACTGTGCATACACTTTGGTGCATGTATTATGTGAGTGCTCGTGCATACTTAGATATTACATAGTTAGAAGACCATGGGCTAGTTTCTCATAACAATTCGTGGATGAAGCAAAGTTGTCCATGTGGAGAAGGAGCACGCGTGAAGGCATATGAGACATCCGTTGCATTATGACTGCACGATGTAGCATAATGGAATGCAAGGACACTGCACATTCAGTCGTCGCTGAAAACTATTGGACTTGTGTGATGAGTACGGTGTACTTTTCATGGCCAATCGTGCGGTGCTTATCACCACTGATTGCAAGGGTACGAAGGCAGAGTGCAAAAGAAAATTGTGCAAGTGGGTCAGGGTGACAAGTCTAACCCTAGGCGAGACAAGCTCCCCAGGTATGTCCTGCCCTTGATGTGCCCTGAACAATTGTGGGTGAGTGTAAGGGGCTAGGGGACTAGGGACAAAGCCGGTCGACCAAGGTCACCTGCCGTACCTAATTTGAGGACCCCTAGGTGCTGTGTTGTGATCGTGGGTGCTTCTTATTTTTCCATTCATTTCTTTTTCTTTTTCTTTTTTCTTTTTTCTTTTCTTTTCTTTTCTTTCTTTTCTTTTCTTTTCTTTTCTTTTTTTCTTCTTCTTCTTCTTCTTTTTTTGTTTTTTGCCTGAGTACAACCATTACAATCTGTTGAGGCTATCAGCCTTTCAATGGGTTGGAAAACGTCAAGCTTCGAAGGCTCAGAAAATGAATAGTACAATGATGATGGTGCCTTAGCCTCGTTGTTAGAGAAGCAGTTGGCGAAAGAGGGAGATATACTTGAGATATTGCAACCCTCCTTGCGGCACATGCGATGCTGGTACAATTGAGATAACGACTACCGTGAGCCAACTACAGAGCCTGACCTAGAAAGGGACGTGGCCCAGGAATGTTTTGTGGGTCATGCAATGTGGGTGATTGGCAAGGGTGCTTTCGGCAGTGTGGCTTTGCCGCGGCTCGCTGTGGGGTTGTGGGTATTGCAGTGATTGGGCATTGAGCATTTTCGCACAGGGACCTGTATTATCCTGCATCCACTTGTCCCTTCATGAGAGCATATGCATTGTGTATGCCGCAACTATAATAAACTAGTGCAATGCAAGGAGACATCACTTATTTGAATTCTATGGTGTTGACTAGACAATTCGCACCTGCGCTTGATTAGCTTTTTCTTTTGCTAAAGACGTAGCATATATTAAACGCAGATATGATAAGTTTATGCAAGTCAGGAACATGTCAACACTTAACAAGTCGAGAACACTCAACCATTTAAAACAAAAAGTCCTGGCCAGTTATCATTTGATAAGCCCCTTATGCATTATGGGCTACTTGATTTGTACGAGGCGGGGCGAGTCTGGATGGCCGGGTGATTGGGGCTCTGCTGGTGTGGGGCTCCCGCGGGGGTGAGCAGGGAACATGTCGGCCGGGACATGGATGGTGTAATCCCGACCCGCTACCATCTCCAGAATATCTTTAAATAATTCATTAAATTCTTCTCTTTCCCGAGCTGCCCTTTCTTCATTTGAGCGTCTGGGGTTCGAGCGGGAGCTAGGAGTGCGTACCACTAGTGCTGCCACCTGTTGTGTGTTTCGAGTCTCGACTTTCTTGACTCGAGGATTCTTCGGCCTTTGCCCTGGGCAACGTCGCTTAGAGCCTCGCTTCTTGGCATACCTCTTGATGGTGGGCACGTAGCGCTCCGGTGGAGGGGCGCGTGCCACATGCTCCCATCTCTTGCAAAGAACGTCTTTGCATGCCAGATCCCCATGATTTTCCATGTGTTTTGCTGCAAAAGGAAACCTGCAAGACGCAATCCAAGGGTTTAGGCCTTGATACAGGATACAATTGTTTGCACGGAAGGGATTTTAGTGTGGTTTATAAAGTGCATATGACAGGAAGGGGAGGGGTGAGGCATGCGGTGTTTGTTGTAGGGGAATGGTCCCCATGCTGATGTTCGCGTTGCCTCCAGTCATTAGCGGATATTAGTTTATGCTAAGTCACGTGGACTGGTTGTCGTGGAGTGGGATAGGGCCCATCCTCGGAAGGATAGACCAAAAAGGGAAGAAGGTGTATAGAGAGGGGCTGGACCCTGTCTACACCATCAGTGTTGTTGGTCAAGGCTTCCTATGGCAGTAATATGGGTTGCATGCCCTTCACTTGGAGGTGGGGCTGGTCACACGACTTTCAAAAGTGTGATGTGAGGGGGACCTGAGGGGCTTAGCCTGTCAAACCCGACTCTTCTCCCTGCGCTTGACTATCATTGCTTGTGTGTGTTGATTTTGTTTATACATGGTGACATAAAAATCAGTGTTTATTTATATACATATCTATGAATCCATGTCACATCACGAGGATAAGAACCAAGTGTAGAACTCGGGGTTGTACCAGAGCATGGCACACGCATCTAGTATTCGTGGCAGCTGACTTAATACTGATAGATATTTTGCCACGTCGAGTAGCATGGAACCTTGACCGAGTCTACTGGCAATATGTAACTCCTCTTCGGTGAGAACCTTATCAATCAAAGGGCCCTGTAGCCTAGTCCCAACTAAGTCCGTACCCCGAATGTCAGTGAGTACTCGAAGGGAAGTTGGTGCCACATAGGTTGGGTCCCTTTGGGATCGCCATTTGGCCAATCTCTCTTCTGAGACCATCATGATCTGAGCCCCTAGTTCGGCCATTACAATGCGGCTTTCGCACCAACGCTGCTCAAATTGACTCTGGCCTGCTGACAGTCGCTTGAGTAGCTCTATGTCTACGAGATTCGATTGACATAGCACTTCATTGAATGTGACGGTTAAGCGCAGTTCGTCAGCCTCCTCGTCGGGGATGAGTCGCATCTGTTCATGCAGGAGCCTATCATAGTGCCCGTTAAGATGTTCTTGTTCTTCCCATGATAGAGGGAAGGTCAAGTAATCTCCAAGCTGCTCTTTGGGGATCGTGCCCACGTCCGCAAGGATGTAGACATGCGCGACCATTTTGAGCTTAGCCACCAACTCAGTTAAGCATTCTGCGACACTTCTATGTTCAACGAGGGCTTGCTCGGTTGCTATCTCGTGCAAAGTTCTAAGAGTTTCCTTAGGCTTTAGCATGGTTGGGGGCTCAGGCCTAGATGAGCAGGATTGGTCAACACTAGGTTTTCTTATTCTCTTGGGGTTCTCACGGTTCTCCTGAGGTTTTGCTGTCACTTCATCATGGTTCTTCTCAGATGTGACTGGTATAGATTTGTCACCCTGTTGTGACAGTATTGTATCCACTCTTGATTGATCAATATGAGTTCTCTTGTCAGTGGATAGAGTGTTGGAAGCAACTGTTGATGGCAACGATTGCTTTGGTTTTTCAGAGCACAGGGATGTGTCTAAGGGTTCACCGCTATTAGGAGAGGCATCAATGGGTTCATTGGTGGATGGACTTGATGCTTTATTCATCGGCTCTTCGGCGCTCTTCGTCTCAATGTTCTTGGGGTTCACAACCTCCTGCAATTGTTGTTGTTTTCGCTGTTTTCTCCTCTTTTTCTTGGTCAGTGCAGGTGTATCTAATGGCTCAGGACCTTGGTCTAGGTTGACCGCTGATGTGCTTGGTTGAGCCTTAGCATTTCCCTTCTCTAGTGTGTCCTCATGGGACCTAGTTGTGGCCTGCGGAACGACCTCGCTAGGTTGTGAGAGCACAACTGCCTCCCTTTTCGGAGGGTCTAGCTCTTCAGCCAACTCTCTTGTGTTTAACTCCTCCAGCCTAGGCTTTAGGCACTTTGAAAGTGCTGGAGTTGTCGAGGGATTTGGTTGCGACACCTCCTCCACAGGTAAACTACTAAGGACACGTTCCACATAGGGTATTGTCACGGCCAAGGGTTGTGACTGCTGTGATCCCTGATTGGAAGTAGTAGCAGCTAGTTTAGTGGGCTGGCTACCCTTGGTGGATTGCGGTGTCAAGTCCCTAGGGCGATCAGAAGTGGTTGTGTCTTTTGTTGGCCTTTGAGCACTCATCTGTGTAGATCGAACATGAGTTGATCTAGTCGCATTAGGTGGCTCAGGCATATCCTTGGGCAGAGAGCTACGGCTGGTGTCATGTCCCCCCTCTTGGGTATTCGGAAGCTTTGATGGAGATAGAGATTGGGAGTGAGCAGTCGTCATTGACGACTGCTGTTGTGCTTCCTGTGTTTGCTTGGGAAAAGAGGATGTAGGAGATCTAGGACTTTTAGGTGGACTTGGCACTCGCTGAATGATCTGCTCGAGGTTACTAGACGATTGTGCCATTTGCTTTGTTGAGCGATTAGCCTTGCCTTGAGCAATGTTGTGCCTATGACGCTTGTTCTCCCCTTGGGGGATCAAAGGCTCCTTGGGCGCTAACGATTTTTGTGCCTGCTCAATGGCTACGCATGACATCTGTCTATTTAGCATGCTAGGCTGGGGCTCTTTCCTTCGAACAGTCATGTCCGATTTCTTGCCTTGAGACCTAGAGTTTCTCTTAGATTTCCTCCTGTGCCATGCTTTTGAGGCACTCTGGCCTTCAGCTGATGGAGACGGTTTAGCAGGGGATTTTGGTACCCAAATCCATTGGTTACCTGTGTAGTATCCTTGAGCACGTAGCAACGCTTTGGGTATCCATCGTGGCGTTGTGCTGACTCTCCACCGATGCCTTCATCCATGAGGCTTGGGCTTCTTTTGGGGTCTTCTACGATATTTGTAAGTCCAAAGCTCGTCCTTGGCATTGTCTCTTAACCTTCTTGTTTCAGGCTTGGCCTCACTCACTGGTTCTCGTTGTTTGACCTGTGCTTGTATCAACTCTTCCAACAAGTCCTTGCCCTCGTTTGTACGCTTGACTGTTATGTCGTCACCTTCCTTGCCTTTCCCTTGAGGTTCGATGAGGTCACCCTTGCTAAAGGTGGTGACTATCCTCACACCCGGTAGTGTCAAGTGTATCCTCTGTGCTACATAGTCAGCCTCACACTTAGTCGCCCTTTTGAAGGGTCTTCCTAGGAGGGTTTCTTTCCTGCAGCTAGCACTTTTTGGAGGAACATGAAATAGGATAGGCAAGCTTTCTGTTTCAATTGTCACAAGGATTTTGCACTTCCCTATGAGTGCTTGTGGGTGTCCCCCATAAGGGCTAAGAGTTGCACTAGTCGGTGTGAGCTTTGGTTGGCCTAGTAGGGTCCATGATTCATAGGTCAAGATGTTAAAATCTGCTCCTTCATCAATCAAAGCATCGATAGTATGCTCTCTTTTCGCGGTGAGTTTGACCATAAGATAAGCAGGTGGTACTATGTCTTCATCTTCCGGGTCCTGGCTTGTTCCCTGTCCCTGTCTCACCCAGAACTTGAATTCGGTCCCCTGTTTCCCTGTTTTAGCCTGTTATACAGCAACAGAAAACCCTACTGTTTGCCTGTTTTTTTCTTCTTTTTCTTTGTTTTTTCCTACCCTAAATGCATCCAAATCACAAAATAAATACCTATACTACTCCACTCCACAACATAAATCTCAGAAAGCAAAAAACCTACTTGCCAAGGAGATCGAATACCATCTTCAACCCCCTCGCTTCCTACCTATCTACCTCAAGCACCGGTTCAGGGGAAACCCCTTACTTTGATGCTCGATTCGAAGCGCGCAAGCGCTCAAGGCTTGAATGTTGGTCCCGGCAACGGAACCAAAATGTGGGAGCTTTCACTCAACCGCCAAGACCCATGGACCGCTGATTGTTTCAAGTGTTTCAAGCCGAGCACTAATGGCTACCTCTCACATAGCCGACGCGCCATCCATATCTACGGGTGTAGTGAGCTTACCTCCGTGCCGTTCGAGTTGCCTCCTCTCCCGCGCACTCCGGTAGCTCCACGATCCAAGTGCAAGCTTCAAGCAAGCTCGATCCTCCCGCTCCAAGCTCCAAGCTCCATTGCCGCGAGCAAGACAAGAGAAGAGAAGAGAAGAGAAGAAGAGAGGAGAAGATGGAGAGCTTCTCCTATCAAGATTGTGGGAGAGAAGGAAGGAGTCTCGCTTGAAGCTTTCTTGCTTGCACAATGGGGGAAGACACACAAGGGTGGAGGCTGAAAACAGTTTTCCTCTTCTTAGTTGTGTAAGCCAAAAAGAACTCAAGTACAAAGAAATAGTAGAACCCTATATATCAACTTATGCGAACTCCATACTCTACCATTTCACGCATGCAACCGAGCGCTTAGAGTAAACAAAAAATCCTACGACTCGTCCTTGTTCCAATGCACGTAGCTAACCCTTTTATCTCTTCCACGAGAAATAAATTAACTATAACGTTTAAAGAACCTGGGTTTGATTCGTTTTCGTAGGGGCGTTTATTGCGTTGGTCGCTCTGCTCACCTCTCCCACATTACCGGTACCAACGGTAGCTTTGGCACCTATGCTTCCCACGATTTTCTTCTTGGGAGTCATTTTTACTCGGGGCTTGGATAGTTCGGCCTTACCGGCCTTCAAGATGACTGGTTCGGGAGGGAAAGGTTACGGGCCGGGGATCCTTTGTCGATGAGGGGGTGGCTTGAGTGTGGCTCCTCGAACTGTCTTCACTCTCCAACTCTCTTCCTCTCTCTTTCTCCTTCTCTCTCTCTCTCTCTCTCCTTCCTCTTCTCTTCTCCTTCTTTCTCTCTCTCCTTTCTCCTCTTCTTCTTTTCCTACTTCTCTCTTCTCTCCTTCTACATCTTCTGCTTCTTCTTCACTTCTTATTCTCCTTCTCTCTCTCTCCTCTTTCTCCCCTTCCCTTCCTCTCTTCTCTCTCTCCTTCTCTTCTTCTCTCCCTCTCTTCTTCCTTTCCTTCTTCTTTTCCTCCTCTTCTAATTTTCCTACTTCTCTCTTCTCTCCTTCTACCTCTTTTGCTTCTTCTTCCCCTTCTTTCTCTCTCCTCTCTCTCCTTCCCTTCCTCTCTTCTCTCTTTCCTTCTCTTCTTCTCTCCCTTTTCTCTTCTTCTCCTACCCTCTCTCTCCTGCTTTCTCTTCTCTCCTCCTACTCTCTCTCTCCTCTTCTCCTTCTTCTCTTCTTCTTCTTCTTCTTCTCCCTTCTCTCTCTCCTTCTCTTTTTCTCTCCCTCTCCTCTTCCTCTTCTACCTCCTTCCCCTTCTCTCCCTCTTCCTCCTCTTCTCTCTCTCCCTCCTTATTTCTCTTCTCTCCTTCTTCTTCTCTCGCTCTTCCTCCTCTTCTCTCTCTCCCTCCTTCTTTCTCTTCTCACTTCCTCACCTTCTTTTTCTCCCTCACACGTCTAGGGCGCAGTTCACGGCAGAGGAGGGTGACGCCACCTGCTGTCACGGGGGGGTGGGGGGGGAGTGGGTTGAGTCGTAAGCCTGGGTGGTGGCTTGAGTCGTAGGTCCAGGGGTTGCTGGATGTCGCAACAGGTCGGAGGGTGCAGCTACCACACGAGGGGCCGCAAGGCTGCTGCTGCTGTGGAGGAGATGATGATGCAGAGAGGGGGGTGCAGTCTCCTCTCTGTCTGAGGGGAGGGAAGAAGCCTCCCCTTATATAGGGGGGGAGGAGGTGGATGGCATGGCCACCCCTCCCACGTGGGGGGCTGCATGCCCCCCACACCACCACTCCCTCTCTCTCTCTCCCCAACATGCTGTCGCAGGGAGAGAGAGGGGGGTTAAAAAATTTTGAACTGATAATCACTTTTTTATATCTTTAATTTAAGGGGAGTTCCTATGGGGGAAAGAAGCACTCTTGTTACAGAACCTTAGTGTGTAGAAAAGAAGGGGGTGGGTGGCAACCCCCAATCATCCAATCCCACTCACATGATGGGAGGCCTAGCACCCCTTTTTTTTTCTACACACCTTGATGATAGCTTACCTTAATAGTTTCTAATGAACCTTAGTGTGTAGAAAAAAAGGGGGTTGCAGTCCCCCCACATGCGAGTGCACTCGAACGATGGGAGGGCTACCACCCCCTTTTTTCCTACACACCTTGATAGCTTCTAATGAACTTTAGTGTGTTGAAAAAAAGGGGTGGCAACCCCCCCATCATCCAATCGCACTCAGATGATGGGGGGGGACTACCATCCCCCTTTTTTTCTACACACTTTGATACCTTATCTTGATAACTTCTAATGAACCTTAGTGTGTAGAAAGAAAGGGGGGTGGTAGCCCCCCATCATGCACTCCGACGATGGGGGGATTGTCACTCCCCTTTTTTTCTACACACCTTGATAGCTTCTAATGAATGTTAGTGTGTATAAAAAAGGGGGTGGCAACCCCCCCATCATCCGATCGCACTCGGATGATGGTGAGGCTGCCATCCCCCTTTTTCTCTATACACCTTGATAGCTTCTAATGAACCTTATTGTGTAGAAAAAAAGGGGGTTGGCAACTCCCCATTGTCCGAGTGCACTGGGATGATTGGAGAGCTTAGACAGGGGGGCTACCAACCCCCTTTTTTTCTACACACATGGATAGCTTCTAATGAACCTTAGTGTGTAGAAAAAAAGGAGGTTGCAAGCCCCTCATCATCTGATCACACTTGGTTGACGGGGGGGTTGCCACCCCCTTGTTTTCTACACACCTTGATAGCTTACCTGGATAGCTTCTAATGAAACTTAGTGTGTAAAAAAAAATGGGGGTGGCAACCCCCTTATCGTCCAAGTGAACTCGGATGATGGGGGGCTCAAATGATGTGGGGGCTACCATCCCCTTTTTTTCTACATGCATTGATAGCTTCTAATAAACCTTAGTGTGTAGAAAAAAAGGGGGTGACAATCACCCCATTATCCGATTGCACTTGGATGATGGGGGGGCTGCCACTATCCTTTTTTCCTACACACCTTGATAGCTTACCTTGATATCTTCTAATGAACCTTAGTGTGTAGAAAAAAAGGGGGGTGGCAGCCCCCCCATGGTCTGAGTGCACTTGGACAATGGGGGGGGCTTCCATCCCTCTCTTTTGTGTGCACACCTTGATAGCTTTACACTTGGATGATGGGGGGGATGCCACCCCATTTTTTTAAAGTACCTTGATAGCTTCTAATGAACCTTAGTATGTAGAAAAAGAGGGTGGTGGCAGCCCCCCCATCGTTTGAGTGGGGGGATCGGATGATGGGGGGGCTTCCACCCCCTTTTTTTGTACACATGTTGATAGATTCTAATGAACCTTAATGTGTAGAAAAAAAGGAGTGGCAAACCCCCCATCATCCGATTGCACTCGGATGATGGGGGGACTGCAATTTCCCTTTTTTTCTACACACCTTGATAGCTTCTAATTAACTTTTGTGTATAGAAAAAAAGCAGGGTGGCCCCCCCTCCCCCCCTCGTTTGAGTGCACTTGGACGATGGGGGGCTGCCACCCTCTTTTTTTCTACATACCATGATAGCTTCTAATGAACCTTAGTGTGTAGAAGTAAAGGGGGTGGCAACCCCCCATCATCCAATTGCACTCAAATGATGGGGGGCTACAATCCCCCTTTTTTTCTACAACCTTGATAGCTTCTTATGAACCTTAGTGTGTAGAAAAGAAGAGGGGTGGTAGCCCTCCCATCGTTTGAGTGCGCTCAGACGTATCACTTTGGCATGTGAAAAATGCGGGATCTAGAGCATGGCAAAACCGAAAGCTATGGAGGATGAAGAAATAAGTGTAGAATCATGATGGAAAGGACACTATTTGTTACACAAGTGAATTAGGTTCCAAGATTGAGACTTGGACTCATAAACACAATCTTGTGTATGTGGACAATGACATTGACACTTTACTGAACTGAAAACAGTACTATCATTGCATTAAGAAAGGAAGCAAGTACAATGCTTTATAGGAAAGTAGGAAACTGCAGTAGGCACCATTGTGCATATGGGATAAGTTAGCCTGCATGTCCTTGACCCTGAGATTCCATACAAAGAGGCTGTTTGAGTGTGATTGCTGATTCTCAACACCCCTCCTCAATCACAACTAGGAAAGGCACAAAGTGTGTAGAGGCTGTAATGAGAACCACCTGCAAAGTGTGGGCATACCACAAACATGGCAAAACACCAGAGGCTGTTGCAGAAAAAGCTAAGTGTGGGTACCATAAACATGGTGGACATCTAGAGGCTGTAACAGGGGCCTCACAAAGTGTACAGGGACTGTAATGCCAAGTTACATAAGGAGTTTACAAAGCTTATGGCAGGAAGCATTAGGGCAAGGAAAATACAAGGCTATTAAAACAGTCTATCAGAATTATGAGAGTACAAGGACTGATGAGTCTTGTCCTTCCGATCCTGGTGGTCTTCATCTTCATCTTCTTCCTTTGCTTCATTTTCTTCTTCTTCTTTGACTGCGACTAGATAGGCCTTTTGGGATCTCTTTCTTACGTGGCAGAACTTCTCGGTGTGTCCGGTCCTTTTGTAGAAGTCACAGAAGAGCTGATCCTTCTTGCCTTTGTACCTGTTGCCAACATATAATGCATGCTCATCTCTAGAGGTACTTGGTTCTTCTTTAGTTTTTAGCTTCTTTTCTTCTTCTAGCAGTGATGCCTGGATATCAACAAGTTCAGGATTTGGCATGTTGATTAAAGTTGTTGATACATTATTATATTCAGGAGGCAAGCTCTTAAGTAGAACACCGATGCAAACATCTTCATCCATTTTAATGTTGATTCCTACAAGTTGGGTTAGGAGTCCTTCCATGTAATTAAGATGTGTGGCAAGTGATGTGCTGGACTTCATTTCAAGCCTGAAGAACTCAATTAGGAGACCATACTTTGATGATTTAGATTGTGCACCGAACAGGGTGTCAAGTCTTTTCCATGTATCCTGTGAGGTCTCACAGTTATCCACATGATGGATATAACTGTCGTCTAGCTCCAGTTTGATAATGGCCTGAGCTCTGTCATCATTCTTTTGCCAAGTAGTTGCAAGGTCCGCGTCCCAAGGTTTCTTCTCTTTGCCATTTGTGATGGCCCAGAGACCCTTCTTCATCAGGATGAGCTTGATGCGGGTTTGCCAAGTGTGGAATCCGACTCCTTTGAATCGAGCATTTGGAGAGTCTTTGCCCATGTTAGATTTACGGGAACAGTAGCAAATCAACTTCAGACTTTATTAGATTTGAGCAACAGAAGAATTTATTGAGAGACACAAGTGCTAAAAAGCACTAACTGAGTGTCAATGAATACCAAATCTGCAAAAGTCTTTTTACTCCAAGTAACTCCAAGTAATCTTCATAAAGGAATTCATTTTGGTCATTCCCATAACTGAGAATGAGCTTCAAATTTTGAGTTTGCACCGCAGAAGAGTTACACTTTAATGTGTCAATAGACACAAGAAGACTAGTGTTTATCAGCACTGAATGAGTATCAAAAAGATACTATCTTGAAGCTTGGTGTTGAAACTGAGTTTGATTTCTTAATTCCCTTACTGATTTGAATTGGAAACTGAGTAGATTAGAGTGAATTAGAACTGCAGAGGGTTGGTTGAGCCCAAAGGAGTGAGAAATTGAAGAATTTTATGAGCTTGAGTTAAAAAGCTATGGAGGACTATTAGGGTTTGAGGTGTAGGCGACTGATTTTTCGATAATTCAGCAGCTACGATGGATCATTCCGTCGCATATTTGATGGAGATGAAGCTTAGGAGTCCTTCTTCAAATGCCCTATGCCCAGAGGTGGAATCGCAACGCACAAATAGAGACCCAACCGTACGAACTAATACAAGCGCAAAATTTCCAGCGAGCTAAAATTCACGCAATGCTGGGCTCAATGATGGGTAATCTTGGACTGTGATGTACCAGCAAGCTTCGCCACGAGTAGAGGAATGTTTTTCTAGAAGGAATCGTGGGATGAAATGGCTTGTAGTGTGAGATCCAGGGGCTCAATCAGAGCTATGTGTTGTTTGGCTATGGCTGCCACAAGCTTTGCTGAAGATGAAGTTGAGAAAAGAAGTCATATACTGACACTGAGCTGGATGGAGGTTCAGAAGAATCAAGAGAGGCTGGAGAAGCAATGCCATGCCCAACTGGGCTCTGATACCATGTGAAAAATGCGGGATCTAGAGCATGGCAAAACCAAAAGCTATGGAGGATGAAGAAATAAGTGTAGACTCATGATGGAAAGGACACTGTTTGTTACACAAGTGAATTAGGTTCCAAGATTGAGACTTGGACTCATAAACACAATCTTGTGTATGTGGACAATGACATTGACACTTTACTGAACTGAAAAGAGTACTATCATTGCATTAAGAAAGGAAGCAAGTACAATGCTTTATAGAAAAGTAGGAAACTGCAGTAGGCACCATTGTGCATATGGGATAAGTTAGCCTGCATGTCCTTGACCCTGAGATTCCATACAAAGAGGTTGTTTGAGTGTGATTGCTGATTCTCAACATGGCATGCCCGTTTGGGGCATATGTCTTTGAAGGGAATGAAAATGTTATCTGATTTGCAGTATCTTCCGCCTTTGGACTATGCATGTTTTGACTCGTGTGATCATTGACTTTATGGTAAGTAGAATAGGTCTACGCATAAGAAATCGGGTAGGCCATGCATGAGTGAGCCCTTGGCTTTGGTGCATTCAAATGTTTGTGGGCCCATGCCGTATATGTCTATGGGTGGCGCGAAGTACTTTGTTACCTTCATTGATGATTTTTCTAGGAAAGTGTGGGCTTATTCCATAAAGCAAAAGTCTGATGTCTTGGCAATCTTTCAGCGTTGGCTTGCTCTTGTTGAGAACCAGACTTGGTATAGGCTGAAATGCCTTAGGACTGACAATGGGGGAGAATATGTCTCACGTGCTTTTGAGCAGTTTTGTGATGACAGGGGTATTAAGTGTCAGTTGACTGCCCTTTACACCCCCGCCCAGAATGGTTTGGCTGAGCGCATGAACAGGACTATTCAGGAGCGTGTCCGCTCTATGCTTAGCCATGCAGGCCTACCACAGAGCTTTTGGGCTGAGGCAGTTAGTACGACAGTGCATGTCATAAACCAATTGCCTTCTAGTGGATTGGATTTCCAGGTTGCAGAGGAAGTTTGGGCTAGTAAGCCACCCTCTTATGCGCATCTCCGTGTCTTTGGATGTGAGGCATTCTGCCATGTGCCCAAGGACAAGAGGAGTAAGTTGGATCCAAAGAGCATTAAATGCATCTTTCTTGGTTATGGTGATTCAGGAGAGATGGACTATCGCGTATGGGATCCACAAGCGCAGAAAATAGTACGCAATCATGATGTAGTCTTCCATGAAGACAAGATGCACAGGCAGCCTGAGAAACTGGTTGAGATCCGTAGAGTGATCTTTCAGGAGGAGCCTAGAGCTCTTGCACAACCAGTTGGACAGCCTACAACTGCAGCAGATGCTCATGGTCAGGGTGTTGGACAGGCAGTTGAGCAGGCAGCAGAGCCTACAGTGAGACGGTCTGCTAGAGACAGATGTCCACCTGATAGATTTCAGCCCTCTATGCATTATATTTTGGTTACAGATGCAGGAGAGCCTTTCACTTATGATGAGGCTATGCGCAGGGGTGACAGTCACTCCTGGGAGAGGGCTATGCAGTCTGAGATCAACTCCTTGCATAAGAATGAGACTTGGGATTTGGTTGCCTTGCCTAAGGGCAAGAAGGCTTTGCCATGCAAGTGGGTGTACAAGCTGAAAAGTACCCCTGGACACCCCAAGCCGGCATACAAGGCTAGATTGGTAGCAAAGGGTTTTAAGCAGGAGCATGGTGTAGACTTTGATGAGGTCTTTTCTCCTGTGGTTAAGATGACCACCCTGCGCTTGGTCTTGGCTTTGGTTGCTCAGCTTGACTTAGATCTATATCAGATGGATGTCAATACGGCTTTCTTACATGGAGACTTCCATGATGAGATCTATATGGAGCAGCCTAAGGGCTTTGCAGAACCTGGCAAGGAGCACCTAGTGTGCAAGTTGAAGAAAAGTCTTTATGGCTTGAAGTAGGCACCTAGGGAATGGTATCATAAATTTGATGCCTTTAAGCAGTCACAGGGCTACAGCAGGAGTGCTATGGATCCGTGTCTTTACAGAAGAAAGCCCGTGATGGTTCATTGCTTATTTTGGTACTCTATGTGGATGATATGTTGATAGTAGGGAAAGCTCGTGATGAGCTAGATGCTCTTAAATCTCAGCAGCTGAAGAAGAGCTTTGAGGTGAAGGATTTGGGACATGCCTCTCACATACCTGGTATGCGCATTAGACACAACAGGCATCAGGGACTCCTCTACTTGTCACAGAGGGAGTATATTCATAAAGTCCTTGAGCACTTCCGCATGCAGGACGTAAAGCCTATTGGCTATCCATTGCCTTCTTATGTGAAGGTACCACAGGCCGATTGTCCGCAGACAGATGAGCAGAGGGCCAAGATGGCCCAGATCCCTTATGCTTCAACCGTGGGCAGTTTGATGTATGCCATGATAGCCACTCGTCCAGATATTGCCTTTGCAGTTGGTGTTGTGGCACGCTATATGGCTACACCTGGTAGGAAACATTGGGATGCCGTAAAGGGTATCATGAGGTACCTGAAGGGCACAACAGATATGTGTATTTGCTATGGCAGCTAGGATATAGGGGTCATGGGGTACACTGACTCTGATTATGCAGGACATGCAAATAGTAGGAAGTCAACTTCTGGCTATGTATTCACCTATGCTGGAGGTGCTGTCTCTTGGATGTCCAAGGTTCAGAAGTGTACGACTTTGTCTACCACTGAGGCCGAGTATGTTGCAGCCACTGAGGCTTGCAAGGAGGCCATATGGCTAGGCCGTCTAGTTGCTGACCTTGGGATTGATGCTATACCTACACTGCATTCGGATTCTATGAGTGCCATTTAGTTGGCTAAGAATCCGGTCTTCCATACGAAGACAAAACACATTGAGTGAGGTATCACTTCATACGTGGTGTCGTGGAGGACAAGTCTGTTGACCTTGTCAAGATCTCCACTGACGAGAATCTTGCAGATCTGCTCACGAAAAGCCTCACTACTAAGTGCTTTGCCTTCCTCAGGAGATTGATGGGCATTGGATGAGATGTTGCATTTCCTCATCCCTTATACCTATGTACAGTTGTACTGTCTTTTTCTTTTCTTTCTCTCTCACTGGGGTAGATTCGCCTTTAAGTGGGAGGTTATTGGGGTAAAGGTGCCTCCGTCGTGCCGCCCCGTGTATTATTACACTGACAGTACCCGCCACTGCACACTGCAGGTGGCGGGTGCCCGTCACGTCACTTTATTCTTGTAAATAAAGGAAGGCCCGGTCACATATTGTGACTGTTGGAGTTCCCATTTCTTGTCTCTCTCTTTCTTGCTCTTGCTCTCCCACCATAGCTCGCGTGCAAGCTTCGATCCTTCTCACCTTTCACGTTGGTCAAGCAGTGACCATACCCTATGAATCCAAAACGTGCTCATGCTGTCAAAGAGGAGATTGATAAGCTGATGAAAGTGGGATTCATTTACGAAATTGAACACACAAACTGGGTGTCACCCATAGTCATTGTGATGAAGAAGAATGGAAAAATCCGAGTGTGTGTCAATTACAAGAAGGTGAACGCTGCTACGAAGAGGGACAATTACCCATTGCCATACACCGAGCACATGCTTGAGAGAGTGGCGGGCAAGGAAGCCTACAGTTTTCTAGATGGCTTCTCAAGGTACAACCAGGTGCAAGTGCATTCTGACAGGCACAAGACTACCTTCGCCACACTGAGTGGGGTGTCTTTGCTTACATAGTCATGCCCTTGGGGTTGACGAATGCCCCTGCCACCTTCCAACGCCTCATGTGCACCATCTTTAAAGACATGATCCACAAGGAGTTGGAAGTCTTCTTCCTTCTGGCTTCTTCCACCAATTTTCTCCGTCGCTCCTTGAGTGTGGCTTGTCTGTCCAAGGGTGGGTCGAGTTGTTACTGTTCTTGATTGTGCGGTGAGGGGGGTTGTGGGATTATTTCTTCGCCTGTTCACTCCTTTCCCTCCGATTGGGTTGTGTTCGGTAGTGTTTTGAGGAAGGCCTGTTGCTGGGCAGTGAAGGCTATCTGGATGGCGTACACTTTGCTTTCTGCCAAGATTTTTTCTTTCTCCACCAAGGCAAGGTGATGCACTAGTGCCTTCACCCGTTTCTCATTCTGCGTGGCCCATTCCTCGGCCCTTTTGCTCATTCCTTCCATGCTCTCCCCCTGCTTTTCTGCTAGGGTTACGAGCTTCTGCTCCTGGGCTCTGAGTTCTTTGCTCATGTTCTCTTGCTCTTTCCTCCCGAGGTGTAGTTGATTGGTCATGGACTCAATCTCTTTTCATTGTTGCTCCCTCTCTTGTCTTCTCTCCTCTTCTTTGGTGTTTAGTTCCTCCATCACCTGCTCAATGGTGGTGGTTTTTGCCTCCAGTTCCTTATATTGCATCTGGAGGAGCTTGTATTCCCACTGCATTTGCACAAGTTCTTGATTCTTGTCCTCAAGCCATTGTTTGTAGCTTTCTTCCAAGTCCTCTTTTGCTTTCAATTCTTGCTTGAGTTCAAATATTTGATGTTGTTGCATGGCGATGATGCGGGTTTTCTCTAGTTGGAAGGCCGCCATTGACTCTTTCTCTGCCACCAACTCAGCCACCGCCATTCTTTTTTCCTCCTTCACCCTCTCCAGTTGGGAGAGCAACTTGGCGACGTATTCATCATAACTGGCTGGTGGCGTCATTGTTGCATGGGTGGGGGTGGTTCAGGCCTCCACACGCGGACGATGCTGGTCTTTTTGGCCCCGTGGTCATGGTTTCCGTGCTCTTCCCTTGGGCCATTTCTTTACTGATGAAGTATTGCATCTAGGCCACCAGGTTGGAAACTTCCAAGCTGGTGGGGATGCTAGGGGTGAGCATAGTGGATTCAATGGAGGGTGCCATGAGGGTGGGGATAGGATGGAGTGGTGCTTTGCCTTTTCCCTCCGGAACTGTGGGCGGTGTGGGTTCTGGTGCCTGTGTGCTGGAGCTAGGCCCTTCTTCCCTTGGCTGGTTCCAGGCGTCTGGATCATCTGTCCTGCATTGCTGCTCGATGGACCGGCATGTGGCCTCGGTCAAGTCCTCCTCTTCCTTTCTTCTTAACTCCTCTTCCTCCTCCGCAACTCTTCTTCTTCTTTCCCGTTCGGCCTTTTTGTATTCTTCCTCTAGTTTCTCTTTTTCTTCCTGCTCTTCTCTTCTTCTCCTTTCAGCCTCTTGCTTTGACGCCTTTTTAGCCCGCTTGACTTGCTCTGTTGTTTCTTCTTCTTCCTGCTTCCTCTTCCTCTCTCTCTCCTCGGCCTCCCTGAGGGATTGCTTTTTTGCTTTCTCCAAGTCTTCCTTCTCCTTCTTACGGCCTTCATCTTGTTTCTTTTTCTTTTGCACTGCCTTCTTCTTAGTTTCCTTGACCTGCTTTTTGCTTTTCTGTTCTTCCCCTTCTTCCTCGATCTTAGTCATGTCACTTGGACCTCTCCTAGTGTTGATGAGGGGGTGACCTGTCAGGCGTTTTCCCTTCCCCCTCTTCTGCTTCCTGCGTCTCTTTCACGGCCTCCTAGATGAGTGCTGTTAAGATGCTCCCATAGGCGATGAACGAGGCTTTGAAGGAGGCCTTCTTTCTTTTTGCGGCCTTAGATGCTGGGGATTCTCCTCCTGCGGGCATGCTTCCTAAGGCTAGCACTCTAGTTGCCTGGTCAATGGTTTTGCGCACGTAGCCATTCCAGTAGACTTCATGCAGGGTATGGGCCGCCACATTCTCTAGTATCGGTACACTGATTCGGTGCATCAATGCATTGTAGCGCTGGCTGGAAAAGAGCGCATGTATGATTTTTGCCTGCAACCTAGTCTCTGCATCGAGGATGTCTTGGATGCTGATGCCATCGTTGGTCAGCACGTCCTCCTTTCTCATCCCCACCATGGCGTACACATCCCTCTTCTATTTTTTTTCCACTTTTGGTTCTAGTCCCAGTGCCTTTTCCACCAAGGCCGAAGTTAAGCGAACCAATAGTTGCTTGGCATTCTGTCCCCTTCCCACTATGATGGTGCCCGAGGTCGTAAGACCTGAGAAATTCCACACTGCTTGTGTAGTCGGGTTCTTGTGGGAATCTTTCCAGGTACTTGTTGAAGTTACAGCTTTCAATGACTCTCCTAGCCGCCTCTTCCTTGGCCACTAATCCTTCTATATTATGAATAGTTTAGAATTTTAATTGGTTGTAGGTGCGGCTCTCCAAGGTGATGTTGTACTGTGTTCTCTCCTCTTCAGTGAATGGAAGCCGGTGGGCTCGGTCTTGCTGCGACATTTTTCGTTCCTGTCATAAACTGAAATTTTTATTAGTGCTTTCCACATAGTAATTTGCTGATTGCTTGAAAAAGAGAAACTCTATGCTTTTTGAATGAATTCATTAAGAACCATTGTAGATTTTCCTTTTCAGCCTTTTAACTTTTTGACTGTTTTTCATAATATATATCTATGTGTTTCACTAATTTTGATTTGGTTGCCCTGATTTGATTCACCTCACTCATTCCCCCTCCCCTTCCCGCTTGAGAAGAATCCTTCCTAGGATTTAGGGTCAGAAAGGCAAGGGCATTTGGCATGGTGGCGTAGGAGTTACTTGTGAAGGAGCCAATCATAGAATTAGGGGTTGTACTCTAAGTGAGTGTCGGGGTCCAGATCAGAGGGTTTAATCCCCACTTGTGTGATGTATGTGAGAACATCTATTAGGAAGTCGCTAGAGTTGACGCGACTAGCAATGTGTAACTCTTCCTCAATCAACAAGCGGTCGAGGTAGGGGTGTCCTTTGATGTGTTCTTCCATGGGGCAGTCTCGAAGAGTGGTTAACACTCGATACGAGGTTGGCGTGACATATGTGGGGTTGTATTTTGTTGTTTTGATAGCGCAGCGCTGCTCAGTGTTGGTCATTATGCGGCACCCTTCGACTTCCCATTGCAGCCTAAGAGTGTATCAACGCTTCAAGAATGGGGAGGCAATATCAGCGAGCTTTGATAACATTGTGATTTCTTGATCAGTGATAGCACAAGTGGTTCGCTGATCGTATGACGTGATGAGGCACTGCTTGATGGCTTGCTCCCTAGAGATCTCGCTGTTGAGCAATTCAACAGCAGCAGAGTGAGAAGCGTTTGCGAATGTGAATTCAAAGGTTTCCCAGGATCATGGCATGGTTTGCACTTTAGTTGCAAAGGGTTCCTTCAATAATCCTAAGTCCAAGCGGTCGTAGCTTAGTGCTAACGACATGAAAGTGGTATCTAGTCGTTTAATGCATTCCACCACGTCATCTGCGGTGTCCTCAGCAAGGTTGGCAGCCATCGCTAAAAAGGATTTGCATTCATAGGAGGGCATAAGGCTGACGGGTGGTTGCGGTTTGCTAGAAGTAGTGCTGGTGGCAACAACAAGTTGCGGTTGGGTGTGTGCTTAAGTCTGTGGTTGAGCTGTTTGGATTATGGGTGGATTAGGAGCAGCCGACGGACGGGTTGTTGCATTCAGGGTGGATATGGGGAGTCGGGTTGACTTGGTCGGGTGATGACTCATGTGACGGAGTCTGTTGATAGGCTTGTGTGACTTTCTTGGGTTTAGGCGTGGATAAGTCAGATAGCTGTGGTTTTGGAGGGTGCTGCGGCAAATGGTTTGGAGGGTTTATGGGACTTGGGTTGATCAAGCTTGAGGGCAGCGTATGAGTGGCGCCTTTGGCCATGTAGGCCTTAGGGATCCATAGCCAGGTGTTGCCCATGTAGTAGCCTTACGCATGTAAGAGGGTTTTAGGGACCCATCGTTGCTTGATAATGTGGCGCTTGTTGTGACTGCGTTCTGGCCTCTTAGATTTAGCATTTTTGATTTTGTGAGGATAGGAGCAGTGATTCCTAGGCGGTGGTTCCAGCTGCTTAGGCTGCCATTGAGATCTAGGCTATTGGTGTTGTTGCGGGCTATGATTCATGAAATCTGGGGGGTGGCGGTCGCACACTACCCCCTCCTTGGAGTTGGTTACGGATATTTCTATCGGTGGTGTTGCGGACAGTGGTGAGGTCGCACGGCCCTTGCTAAAGGTTGTGACAATACGAATGTTGCCTATTGCGAGGTGGATGCGCAGTGACTCATAATCAACATTGCAGTGAGTCTGCTTTTTGAAAGTTTGCCCCAGCAGCGACTCCGTGCCTACGTGTCTAGCATTTGGCAACACATAAAAAACCATTGGAACAGTCTCAGACTTCATAGAAACAGCGGCTCTGCACTTGCCGAGAAGTGCGTAGGAATGGGTCCCATATGGGCTTAATTTCGCATTAGTGGGTTGAAGTTGTGGTCTACCAAGTTGAGTCCAATGATCATGAGTTAGGACATTGAAGTCTGCTCCCTCGTCGATCAAGGCGTTGAAAGTGCATGTTTGTTTTGTAGTGACTGTAATATGGAGGTATGCGGGCTCTACGGCTGCCTCATCCTCATCATCAATTTCCATGATTATGGCCACTCGTACCTTGACTGGCGGTTCTAACATCGAGGGCTCGTGCAAAGGATGGGTGGGAGGGTAGTACTTCTTGATACGACTGCCATTGAAGAAGCCTATGCCCTCACCATCTAAGGTCTCAAGCTCGACATTGCCTGTGCGGCTGATCGCACGAACCTTGAAAGGTCCAAGACCTCTAAATTTCATTTTCGGCTTGTGCCCCTTAACTGAGTAGAGGAGCACTAAGTCGCCCTGTTCAAAGTCACGCTGCTTGACATGCTTGTCAAACCAAGTCTTGTGTCAAGCCTTCTCACATATAAGCGCATGGGTGGCTAGAAGGCAAGTCTCTCAGAGGCGCTCGAGTTCCACTAGGCACTGCGTCCATGCCTCCTTCCCTTCCCATCGTTCTTGAAGTGCTATTCTCAGGCTAGGAATGAAGAATTCTAATGGTAGAATCACTTCAGTTCCATAGGTCAGCATGAAGGGGGTTTGACCGACAACCATTTTATAAGTTGTGCGATAGACCCACAGAGCTGCCATCAGCTTGTTGTCCTAGTCGCTGCGTGAGGCTAAGACCACCTTAGTTAGGACATTGATAAGGATCTTCTTCATGGATTTTGCCTAACCATTTGCCTGAGGGTAGTATGGCGAGGATTTGCGATGGATGATGAGAAAGGTGGACAAGAGATGTGCTATCACTTTGTTAATGAAGTGCGTGCCTTGATCACTAACCAGTTCGATGGGGCAGCCGAATCGTGAGATCACTTACTCCCATAAGAACTTGTTAGTCATCCTAGCGTCGTTTTTTCATGTCGCTCTTGCCTCTACCCATTTCGTGAGGTAGTCCGTGGCCACAATGATATATTTGGCCTGTGAATACTGGGTTGCAGGACTCATGGGTCCTATGAAGTCAATTTTCCATTTTTGGAAGGGTTGTCGTGCGATAATAAGGGTCAACTCCATTTGATCCTTGCGAATCGAGACTTTTGTCCGTTGGCACTTGTCACAATGCTTGACGAATCGGACTACATCTTTGCCCCAGTCTGTAGAGTTGGCCTACGATCAATTGATAGGGCTGGATCTTAAGGATCAATCGCCTAAGTTGGGCTTTTTCTATCGGTTGATCAGGTAGTCCGTGTTCAAGCATTTGGACTATATCATCCGCCCAATATGGCGTTAGATCAGTCTTGAATAAATCTCTCTCGCTGGACAGGGTAAAGAGATGGGCGTCGGGTAATTCGTCAACAATGCCTTGTCCAATGACCTCTCCCGTGGGAATGCGTGACATATGGTCAGCCATGTAGTACTGTTTTCCTTTTCGTACAACCACGGAGAAGTTGAATTCCGAGAGCAGAAGGAGCCACTGAGCTATGCGTCCTGTAGCGCAAGGTTTGTTTACTAGATAGAGCAGGGCTTGATGGTCCACAAAGAAGGTAAAAGGTGTGGCCAATAGATAGTGCCGGAATTTCTTCACAGCAAACACCATGGCTAACCCTTCTCTTTCTATCGTGAGTAGTTCATCTCTGTCTCAGTGAGTTGTCTGCTAGCAAAGCTCACAGGATAGTCTAAGTTGTGTTCGCCAGGTTGGCACAACACTACCCCCACGGCAAATTTAGAAGCATCAATATGCACGTGGAAAGTAATGGTCCAATCTGGGGCTCATAGAATTGGTGTTGTGGTTAGAGCCTTTTTCAATTCTTCATATGCTCATTGGCATGCCTCGGTCCATTCAAAGACGCGATCAGCAACTTGTACAAGGGTCTCGCGATCAATGCATAGTTCAGTACGAACCGCCGATAGTACCCCGTATGGCCTAGGAAGCATTGAACTCCCTTGTAGTTGATTGGGGGTGGAAGGTCAACAATAACCCTGACTTTCAAAAAGTCAGTGACAATGCCGTTCTTCGACACCACGTGCCCTAAGATGCATCCATGCTTTACCCAAAACTGGCACATCAAGCCTTGACAAATATGCAGATAGGATTACAAGGGAATATGTAGTCTTTGATGGAAAATGATAGATTATTGGCCAAGAAGGATAGGGAGAACCAGAGCCTACAACAAGTAATGATTGTCATTGAAGATGCTATGGAGGCTACACACATGCAAAATATGGAGTTACAGTCTAAAGTTATGGACTTGGAGAAGGAGAATCAAAACATAAAGAGGAAGCTCACAAAAACTTTGGAGATTGGGCCCACTTTAAAAACCAAAGAAGTACATCGGCGCATCCGATTAGTTCAACCAATTCACCAATTAACCAAAGGAAGTGGTCAATATCATAGACGAATATATGCTCAAACTGCTATACTAAGAAATATGTTCCCTCATGCAGAGAATGATACTATTGCCAAAGTCCTAAGCAAGGATATGGTCAGAAATACATTGGAAAATCGTAAATTCAGGGACATTGTAGATGGTGTTGCAAGTGAACATCTTAGGGATGTGAGCAACTTGTTTACTGCTACAGATGCTCAGGGATTATGTGACAAGGTGAAAATGAGTTTTGAGTCATATAGTATGCTCTATCAACAATTGGATACATGATTTAAGCAAGTCTTTGAAGCTAAGCAAGTAATACCTATGCCAAAACCATTTCATGTGAAGAAGGCTCCAAAACAACTAAATGAGAAAGTTTTAGAACTAATTGATGAGCCAACGCACCTGAAAAATACACACATATTAAAGTATAGTTCCAAAGAAGTTGCATTTGTATTGAATGCATCCAACAACTTTATATTGGATATATCTAGGGTTCATATTGCCATGGTCAAGTTCTACAATATGTCTTTATGGAAGAATGTAGAGGCAAGCTGTCCTCAAACTTGATGAGAGTGAGATTATTAAGGGGCAAAAACTTGAGTGTGTGAGTATAACACTTATGAATCAAGCATTGGATCCCAACATTGATAAAAACCATCCTTTATACTTTAGTGTACAATCAGAGAATGAAATATGGTGGCTTGCAACATTTCAAGTACCAAAGGAGGACCATGAAGTACTTAAAGTTTTTTTTAACCTCACTATTAATATACCTAGTATTATTCAACAGCAAAATAATGGAGCAATTTTACACATCGAGGGGTTTGGGGACTATCAAGTTGAATGGTATCTTGCAGGTGATTTAAAAACATTGAAGTGTATGTTTGGTTTATCAAATGTAGCGAATGCAAAATTTCCATACATATACTGCATGCAAACTAGGAAGAAAGGGAAAGATGGAAAGAAAGAATGGCTTGCCAAGGTAGGAAAACAAGGTACTCCAACATGTGATAAAAAAAGTCATGAGAAATGGAATGCTAGTTCCAGTGGATCCAAACTAGCGCCCTATTTTGGAAATACCACTAACAAATGTTCACTTTTGCACATTGCATTGTTTGGTTAGAATAATTGAGAAGCTATTATATGAATATATATGCTTTGCATACAAGATGCAGCCTGTGTCACAATTTAATGCTACATGCAAGAAGGTAGAGTGAGTCCTCTCTGAAGTTGGCCAAGTAGAAATAAAAAAGGACAAGAAAAAATCAGGAAAGAATGGAAATATCCCTTGTAAACCATGCTTTGGTGGACCCAAGGTTAGGAAGTTTATATCTCCACATAGAGATGAGGAAGGTAGTATACTTGTAAAACAACTAGAGACGTATGAAGTATGGAAAAAGTTGCACCTTGTTGTTCCAGATTGGAGAAATGGGGGACGAACAAGGATTGCAAAGGTAGAAGTGTGGATACACCTAGATAGACTAGCAACTCTCTTACAAACATTGAGGTTTAGGGATGGCGATGCCAATATATTTAAAGAGACAGTTGCTCAATTTCATGAGTCCATGGTGGAGGCATGGACTAAAAATAGTATAACACACTACATGATCAGTGTTGTCACCATTACAAAAAAATATCATCATTTTGAATTAGTTTGTGTTTCCAATCTCTCTTCTTATGTAGCATATACTTGAAGCACATGGTCCATACTTTGCGGATCAAGGAAGTTTGACAGTATGGTCAACTCAAGGCATGGAACGATCTCATTGGCAAGCTTGCTGTGCTTTTCAAAAGGCAACTAATCATGGAGGTGGCATCAATGATTCCAGTTCTATGAGGCAATTATTAAAATGGTGGTATAGGAGATTAGAGATTGGAGGAAGCAGGAGCTATGGCTAGAGACTCACACATATCTCGAGGCAAAACGGTTAAAATAGCAGGTTATCACTTCTTTTCATGCAAATTTTAAGGGTTTCAGGTCAAGTTTAGGGTCCCAGGAGTTAGAAGAGGGTAAAACCCCAATTACTTTTTGCTCTAGCCCCGTTTCTCTCTCCTCCCAGGCAAGCTGTCATAGCCACACAGCAGAGAGAACTCTTTTTTTTTCCCTGGAGCAGCCATGAGAGGGCAAGACTAAAGTCTTAGGAGCCTTCCCCACTTGCCCTTGACCACAGGCAATACCCTTGACAAGGGTCACAAGCCAGAAGAGACCCCAGGGAACAGCCCGCAATTTGCGGCACATTTTACGCTGCTGTTCCCTGCTCCTCCTGCCTCCCCCCTGCCCCAGCCCTCCTTCCCTACTCCCCTCTGCCATTCCAGGCCCTGAATCCACACTTTGATCTCCTCCTCCTTGACACTCTTGCTCCGGGGGATTCAGCCACAAGGTGGACAGTAGTTGGACACTCTTGCTCCGGGGGATTCAGCCACAAGGTGGACAGCAGTTGGACTGTTTGGAACAGTTTGAGGCAGCCATGGATTCTCCTAACTGAAGCTTCCTCTGACCTGGAGAGCTCAACCCCACAACGCCTTCAGCCCGTGAAGGATTCTTCTTGCCCGGATGAAGCCATTGAGCTCAGCATGCATGGGAGTTTTACGGGCAGCCATGAAAAATTCACTTGAAGCTTCCCGTCCTTGAAGCTCAAGCTCGGGGATAAGCTTGGGAACCTTCTTCATCAGCAAGAGCACTCGAAAGCTGAAGCACTCCATCAATGGAGCAAGCGACATCATAACGATTCGGGCTTCAACGGTCATCACAAGCATTAAAGAGGTATGCCACTTTGATCTTAATCTCTCAATTTAGCCACTTGCTGAGCTTAATCCATTGTTGGAGAGATTCAAGATTGCATACAAGCATCATACCTCTTCCCGGGATTTCATTGTAATGGCTGACATTAACCCCTACTTTGTCTTTTGATCTTGGAAGAATATTATCCATCGTAAATTGGGTAAATAGCAGCCAGTGAGTCACTGGACTGCCAAGGTAACCCCTACCCCAACCCTCCCCATTCCTTGCATCTCATAAAAAGGCCCAACCTCTCCTTTCCAATGCATCTCATGCTAATTGCTAATTAAAAATGTCTGCCTTGTATACTTTGACTGAGGAAAAAGGCCGACGTCAGGTGAGGTGGTAAGACAAAAGAGAGGTGACCCTCCCTTACCACTTAAGACCCTGAAGGGGTGCACAACCCGGCCTGAGGGGAACTTTTCCCACCTCCCGGTGATCCAGATCCCAATACTTGTTTGCAGGTGCAGGTACTTCCATAAGCCCCATTTCCCTACCCAATGATCCCTCTTGAATACCCCGCAATGATAATGGCACCCATGTATGCCACTTGAGGTACATGCAGTCTATGGAGATGTATGGCAGTGAATGTAGTTATGCATGAATGGCAATGTTGATGGGTATGCAATGATGCTCGGGATCATGCTTAGTATGCTCAAGATGCTATTGAGGTGTCAGATCAAGCCCCTTGATCTATGCTCTATCCATGTCAGACATTGGCACTAAGGGATAGACAATGTTTTTTAGTCACAGTCCTGCAGGACTGTCACAAAGATCCAATTGCAAAAAATTATATCCTAAATTTGGGGGTAAACCCTATAGCTCATCTCGAAGAGGGATTTTTCCCCTCTGATTTGAATCAAAAATCTCCCCAATCGGAGTTACGTTGTGAAAGTTATGCCCATTTTTGTGCACTAGGGTCACTGTGGACAGGTTGCAAACCGCTCCACGACAGCCATTTAAAACCCCTACATAAAATTTTGATCATTTTCTGTCATAAAGTTTTATAGCTCATCTCGAAGAGGTCATTTTCTCCTTCGACTTGAGCCCAAAACCTCAGCAATCGGATTTTCCTACTAAGAGTTACGCCCTTTTTACTGACAGTAGGTCCTGTGGACTGCATCTAGATGGCTGGCCAGAAAGGCAAAAGCAAGGCCCAAGAGGAACTCCAGAGGGAGATTAGAGACTCCCGAACCTCCATGAATGAGGAACCAAGCTCAGCGCAAGATTACCATGGTGATATACAGGATGACATGCCTGAAACGGACATGTATACCCTTCTTAATCACACCCTCTGTCAATATGAGCTGTGTCATATGGAACGCCACAATGATATGGTCACCAACCACCACCAAATGATGTCTAAGTTTGATGAAGCGATCGATCACATGGCCATCTCAAACTCAAAGACCCAATAGACCTTGGAACAGCTCACTGCTCTTTTTGCTCAATTAGCGATCGCTTCATCCCAAGAGAAGACCAATGACTCTAGACATGAGTCTAGACGCCCTCCACATCAGGAACCGTCGCATGGACCACAGGGTATACTTGGCGCTAAGGGAGTTTCCCCTTTTACTTATGAGATCGGGGAACCCTCTCACATGCATGATGAGCCCCTATTGAATTCCCCTGTCCACCATGCCAGCAACATTCACTTGAGGCCTTCCCCTACCTTGGGTCGAATTTCACCCTCTCTACCTAGGAGCCCCCATGCACCACATATGAATCAGCCCCATCAAGGACAATATGGTACAAATAGCCAACCTGGCAATCATGGGCAGCATGGCTATAATGGACAACATGGGCTAAATGCACCACAAGGGATGTATGGATAGCAGGGCATGTATGGCCACCGCGGGATGCATGGACAACAAGGATTTCATGGGCAGCATGGCCCCTATGATTTGCGTGACAAGGTCATTCTCACAAAGTATAATCGGCAATCTCCCTCACCATCTGACCTTGAAGAATGGACGTCCAAGTTGGAGTCCTACTTCAACAACTACCCCCGCACTGATGAGCAGAAAATACTTTTTGCTTCTCTCCACTTGGAAGGCTTTGCCCACACTTGGTGGCCCTATATCAACCGGGAGAATCAATAGTTCATTGATTGGGAAGATTTCAAAATGCATATGGTCCAAGTTTTTGTGTCCCCTGTGGAAAAGGAACGGTTGGCAAGAAGATGGTACACTCTTGACCAATGTAACCTCACTGTATGTGACTACACCAATCAATTCATGAACTTGACCATGTATGTGGAAAGCATCAGTGACGATGCTAAATTGCACAAGTACATCTATGGGTTGGAACTGATTCTATCAGCTGATGTCATGGCCCAAAAACCCACTATACTGTTTGATGCAATCGAACTGGCTGAAAGATATGCAAGAAAGTACCGTAAGAATGAACATTTTCAGCAAGGTGTTGGACCTCCCCTCATCCCTACATGATCAGCCCCATACGGAGATAGTTTTCGAGGCTCTTCTATGCCTAATAAAAGCCCCAAAGTACCCACTTACCCCGCCTTCCATGCTGAAAGGAAAATGGGCACTTTTGGGACAGCATCGGGCTCTATGGCTGAAAATCGGTATGCTGAAAATAAATAGTCCACTGCATCACCTTTCCATGGATCCTGTAGTCAACGGTTCATCTCCCCAAATGTTGTCAAGGAACGGAAAGAAAAGGGCCTATGCTTTAAATGTGGAGATAAGTACACTGCTAATCATTCCTCCAAATGCCCGTACAAGTCAGCTAAGATCAAAGTTCATAGCATGTATGTCATGGAAGATTGGCACAATGAAGAGGATGACCTGGCCATTGACCAAACTGAGCCCACGGAGGATGTTGATCATGAGTAGTTCTATGACTTGGAGGATGGGTTTCCCTTTGACCCAGGCAGTGCACCCTCACAGATACTTGATTTAACATTCCACCCACCTCCCACTTCCCTTTGCTCGATCTCCTTGGATGCTTGGACAACTTCGCGTAGCCCTAGTACCCTTCGCATTCAAGGTAGTATCAATGGGAAGCATGTTTTTATCATTGTGGATAGTGGAAGCACGCACAGTTTTGTCAATAAATCAGCCATTGATCGGTTGAAATGTATTCCTATGGCATTACACCACCCCTTGAAGGTCCAAGTAGCAAACCGACAAGAAGAAATCACTACACATGTATGTCCCGCAGTTCCCTTATGCTTGGCTTAAAATTATGTGGCACTGGTTGATCTAATTGCCCTATATATGGGCCCCATTGATGTTGTCTTGGGTTGTGATTGGTTGAAACAATTGGGGAAAATTGCTACGGACTTCTCTCAGCTTTACATGGAATTTATGATGCATGGGTAGCCTATCCACCTAGAGGGAGTTCGAGACCATGCTGATTTTCAGCTCATTACAGCAAAGCAACTCGAACGGGAGTTTATCCTCCGTGAAGAAATCTATGATAACCAAATTGAAAAGTTTTATATTAGCATGTTTATAATTTGCAAATGTTCTCTCCAAATGAAATGAAATTTAAATGGAGTAATTTTAAAATAACATTGTACACATGTAATTCTTTTCACAAAGCCCAGAGATGTTGAACAAGAAGTTGACTTATAACAAGACCATTGTTCCTTCACTGACAAATTCCTAGAGTACAAAAACAAAAGAAATATCGAGTCAAAGCATACATATAACTTACATAGGCTTTGTCCAAATGAATTGAAACTTAACCATGGAGCAATAGAGATAAAGTGGCAATATACCTCTGACTCTCTTTGCAAAGAAGCCCAAAGATATTAAAGAAGTTGAGTTTTTAAAAAATCATTGTTCTCCACCCTTGAAGACTCTAGGAGTAAAAAGACAAAGGAAAACCTTAGTATGCATATAGCTTGCATACCTTTTGTCCAAACAAGATAAAATTTAACTATGGAGCAGCAAAAAAACAAGACAACATACCTGTAACTTTGTTTATGAAGAAATCATGAGATGTTGAAGAAGAAGTTGAGTGTTCAAAAGATCATTGTTCTTGACTGTAGAAGACTCCTAAAGTACCAAAACAAAAGAAACTACATGTCAGAGAATGCAGATAACTTGCACAGGTTTTGTCCAAACGAGATAAAACTTTACCATAGAACATCCATGAAAGAGAACAATATACCCATAAAGTTTTGTGATGAAAATCTTAGGGCTTTGATAGAACAAGCTCTGCTCTCATAAAACATGTGAAACTCACTCTATGTTTATGTAGAGGAAATGAAATTTCATAAGGTTACAGATAGGGCAAGCGACAATGAGGCTGTAAGATTTTGTTAGAAAAGAAGAAGCGGAGAAAGAGATATGATAAATTTGAGTTCCACCTAAGAAAGAGGGTGTTCACTCCTTAAGGGGTGAAAAAGAGAGTCATATTTCTCCTAATAGGCTAGGGATTCATAGCTACTTGCCCAAGAGATGGAAGATCAACATGTACTTTTACCTTATCTTTTGGCATCATCCTTTTCTTTTGGTAGCTAATGTACTCTGTTGGCCTAACATTATATTTATTTTTGTAACTTTTAAAAAGTTTGGATCATTTTAGAACATTTTAGTACTTTTGGTATTTTTTTGCCAGAATAGTTTTACACACTTTGAAACCCTTTAGTAGATTTTGGTATATTAGGCTTGGTGTTGATCCTCATGTGCATTGAACACCATATGGATAACCACCAAGCAAGGGAAGCCCTTCACTGTGGTGGAGGGTACCCACATTGCTTGATGGTGATCCTCATGTGCATGGAATGTCCTACGAGTCACCACCAAGTGAGGGAGGCCCCTCACTAGGACAAAGGGCCCCTATGTCGCTTGGTAGTGACCCTCATGTATACTAATCATTGTATGGGTTACCACTAAGTGAGGGAGGCCCTTATTGCATAGAGACCCCCCCATTGCTTGTTGGTGGTGACCCTCATCTAGACTTTTTAAGAGGAAACCCCATCGCTTGGGGGAGGACCCCCATTGCTTGGAACTTTTTCAGTATTTTTGGTATTGTTTGATCCTTTCTTATATTTTTCAATATCAAATATTGTTTGGTACTTCCTATTGCTTGGTGGAGGATCCCCCATCCCTTTATAGAGGCCCCCCATTGTTTGGTGGGGTGACCCTCATGTAAACTTTTTCAAAGGCCCCTCCATCGCTTGGCAGAGGATCCCCCCATTCTTTGATACTTTCTTGTATTTTTGGTACTATTGGATCCTTTTTATTTTTGAATATCAAATATTTATTGGCACTCCGTGGTACTATCTAATACTTTTTACACACTTTTATTTAATATATTTTAGTGCATTTTGTACCCAACTATTTTTGCATTTCAATACCTTGTGAAACATTTTGGCATATTTTTTGTGTATTTTGGTACATTATGATTTACCTTTTGGTGCTTTTTGATAATATTGGTATTTTTTTATAGTCTTTTATTGATGACATTTTTATGTCTATCATGTAGATGGAATGTGATTTACTCGCACCAGAGAGTCAAGAGGTTCAGGTCTAGAGTGATTTTCTTGAATATTGATTGCAAAATTGGAGGGAAACAGAAGGCTTGCATTGTTTTTTAGACCCCAGGTTGTGGATGAAGGCAACACAATCCATGTTTTAGGGACTTGCATTGCTTGTGGAGAGTCTTTAGACTCTGCCTATGTGGTGGATTCTTTCATAATGGCCTCCAGGCAGCACTAGTGCCACCCCTTGTGTTTCACTACCACGCTTATGACAAACGACGTGTGAAAGCTAGATGCAATCATCGAATCCTGAAAGGGCCCAAGAGTTGGGCTCACAAGAGATATACTTAAGAGAGTAAGTAACTATTTTCTTCTTTTTCATATTATGTGCATTATTCTTCTTTTTATTATTTGTTATGGGTCATCTTGCTGAACTTTGTAGATTGTGGGGCTAATGTGGCATATGTAGACAACCATCCTATAGACAAGGACTCGAAGGGTCTTGGGCATGACTCTAGTGATGTCAAGGAAGAGGTGATGAGGGACCCTAAACCTAACAATGACTAGGAGTTGGTGTGAAAATGCATGCAAAAATACACATTGAGACTACTATTTGTGAAGAGTAGAAGGGGGAGCAGGAGGAAGAGAAGGAGGTCACTATGGTTCCTGTTTCTAGAGAGTAGAAGGGGGAACTAGAGGAAGAAGGGAAGCCCACTATGGTTCCTGAAAATGAGTAGAGATTAGGAGAAGATAATATGTAACTCAACCATTTTTTAAGTTTGACTATTTTTTTAGTCTCCTGCACATACCTATTTTTTAAACTTATTTTGTAGCCTTAAGATCGTGGTAGCTTGAAGAGGAGTCTACCATGGAAAGTAAGCTTTCAAGTGATGTTCCTACAACCAAGGGCAGATTTATAATCATTGATATTCAATGTGGTGCTCTTGAAGGAATCAAGAGAACCTTTTAAATAGGATTGGTTATTAGAGGGGTCCAAGCTAGTCCAAGTAGTGAGGATTATTACTATATGGTTAGGCCTAAAGCCAAAAGGTTCCTATTGGCACTAGGAGCCAAAGCAAGTATCATGGTTTAGAGCTCTTGTAGAAAGCTAAAGCTGATGCAGATTTTGTTTGCACGCTTCCCCTTCATATTGGCCAATGAAAAAAATAGTTAAAGCTACTTGGAGACCGATGGTATTTCTATGTCATTTTGTAGTCTTCTTATTGATTAATTCTTACATTCTTGTTTTTGTATGAACATATGTATTCTCTTAGGATGATTATGAAGTGTGGCAAAAGAGTTTTTTCTATATCCCTTATGTTGATGATGAGCAACATTGGAAAAAGCATGTGTTACTAAGAGCTTTCGAAAAGCGTAGAAAACCTTTGAGAACTGTTGCTATAAGTCTCTAAAAAATGAATATGAAAACTAAGTTGTATGTTCCTACATACCAGAGATTGAGTCTTGTAGTAGTTTGGCATATCTGATGGTGGATAATGTCGAGCCTTGGCTTCAAGGGTGGATTGAAGATTCCTATCCATTGGCCTACTATAGGTAAAGTCCAATGTATGATGTCGAAGATGACTTGAATTGAGTCGTGATAAATTTCTTCATTTAGATGGAAGGCTATTCATATCAACCTAAAAGGCCAAATGTATGAGTTATTCTACCTAGCATGTGACATCCTATACAATACAGCCCCAATGTATAGAAGCATCCTAATACTACATGTTGTTCTTATTTCTTATATCAAATTATCAACATCACTCAGGCTTCTTCACCCTACATGGGTTCAATAAGGCAAGGCTCTCTAATTGCACCCTTACTATTTGCATTGGTGACTCAACCTTTATTGATGCAAATAGATTATAAGGTGCAGTGCAGACTAGTCAAAGGGCTTCCTAGAGGGCCTTAGGAGCTGGAACCTTGAGGGACTCTCTAAGTTTATTGAAAGGTTAGAAGCAAGAAAAAGTTTTACACTAGGGCTTCTATGTCACTAGACTATTCTAAAAGTGCATCATTGGATTAGGTTGCTACATTGTACGATACCACATTATGTACTTATTTTTGTATCAAATTGTCAATATCAAGACCCTTTTGGATGATTATGTGGTGTACGTTGTGATTATGAGATGATACGATGTTATGGGTGGTAATAGGTGGTGATATCTGAGATTAAAAATGTCAATGTTGATTATGGTATCTTGGGGAATTATGTTCAAGAGGTGATCATTGTGTTGATATGGCCTTTTTATCACTTGGTGGTGACCTTTGTATACTGTGAACCGCACATGGATCACCACCAAGTGAGAGAGCCCTATCACAGTAGTGGATTTTCCACTTATAGATTAATGGTGGCCCTCGTGGATAGCAAGGGTGAGAATCACGTTAATATGGCATGTTTATTGCTTGCTGGTGACCTTCGTACTATGAACCCCACATGGATCACCACCAAGTGAGAGAGCCCTATCATAGTAGTTGAGTTCCCTCTTATAGCTTAGAGGTGACCCTCATGGATCGCAAGGGTGAGAATCATTTTGATATGGCCTATTTATCACTTGGTGGTGACCTTCATATACTATGGACCCCACATGGATCACTACCAAGTGAGAGAGGCCTATCACAGTAGTGGATTTCCCTCTTATAGCTTAATGGTGACCCTCGTGGATAGCAAGGGTGAGAATCACAAATGCCAAGTGTAGTATATGATATTGTGGGTGGCAATACGTGGTGATCTTGGGGCTCTTAAAAATATCAATGTTGATTATGGTATCTTGGGAAGTTTTGTTAACCCCCATTGTATGTGAGTACCTTTGAATGGATCACTACCAAGCTAAGGAGGTTCCTCCCAAGGGCATTATGGCCCATTATCACTTGTTAGTATGCTATGTGTGGTGTGAATCCCACATGGGTCACCACCGAGCAAGAGAGTCCCATCCCAATGGTGGAGTTCTCTCCTATCACTTGGTGGTAAACCTTGTGGATAGCGAGTGTGAGAACCATATAGTGCCAAGTGTGGTTTTAACAATGTTTCATCTTAGTATTATACAATAACCCTCTATTATAGAACCCAACATAACTTTGGTACTATATTTTGAAATTGAATGTCTATTCCAAGATCAAGAAGAGTGCACAAGACAAATAGAGAACAATCTTGGGGTTTTAAAACAAAAGGTGATTGAAGGAGACAAAAAAGCTCATGTGCATTACATTAGTGACAACATTGCTATATTGGGTACAATTTGCAAACACGAGGCTTGATATAGAAACCATAAGGGCACTTCTTCCCTACCTCAACAAAAAGCTTTGATAAGGTGCAATTTCTTGGATATTTTGTCACTGCACCAACCATCTTCGGATTAGCATTTGCCTTGGTATCTCCTCCAATGTCACCATGTAGGCTATCAATTGTATCCTCGGCTATTTGTATGTCCGTACTTGCTCCTGAGTAGTTTCTTCATAGATCACTAATCCTACAATCATCCACTAGCTTTATATGATTGTTAGGGACCATGTCCTTCTTGGTGACTTTTGCCTTTTTCTTAGCCCCCCTGCCACCCCCTTTCAAACCCATTAATAGCCCCCTCCCCATTTTTTGTATCAATAGAATTTGGATCCCCCTCAACCCCTAATGGGGTGTGGCACCGCTTCATCAATTGAAGAGTATTTTCCAACCCTAGTATACTCCACATCTGTCTTGTCATCCTTGATGTTCTTAGGTTCAATAGCACCAACTCACAAGTTTAGGTCTTATGGGACGTTTGTCACCTTCTCCATACTATAGGACTCCTTGACTAGAAGTAGATTTTGTTGGCCATGGCCTATCATATATCACATTATCTACTATCTTTCCATATTTGATGACCCCAACCACATGTTTCTTATTTGCACAATAACCGCAGGCAATCCCAAATGCATGAGCACACTGAATTAACATTGTAATCCGTATGTAAAATAACATTGACAAATAATCATGCCAACTTACTCTCACACTATAGTGCCTAGTGATCCATGCCTTTTCCACCACGCAAGTACTTTAATGTTGCACCCTTCCAATGAAGCAAAGGAGATGGTATTGATGTTGGCACTCAAGCATGAAGCTTTCCATGACATGTGTTGCTTCAATCAACTCCCCACACACATCACAAATGCCAAACACATGGATTGTCTACAATATGTGGCCTGTGGAAGAGGGTGAACCTCTTTCCTTTCTTCACATTAGTGATCATCTGGTTGACAAAGTCCATGTAGACCTTTCATTCCTTTTAAGAGGCCTCTAGTTTGTCATATTGTGATTGTTAAGTGAAACAAATAAAGAGGATTAAACTTACAAAAAAAAAACATCACAAGAACCAAGTACCAAGGATCAAAAATTCCAACCATAATACCATTACCAACCATTGTAGCAATGATAGCCAATGTATCAAATGTACCAAAGAGCATCAAATATCCACCAAAATATACCAATAATAGTTAGAAGTATTACCAAACGAAATATTTGTATCAAAAATAGCACGAGAAAGTACTCATAAACACCAACAGTACCAAAGAATACAAGAAAACACTTAGTACCAAAGGAACCAAAAGGTACCCAATATACAAATTCAATAGGTTGCTTCATGTACCATAGAGCTTTAAGTACATTGAGTTGCATAAGAACTACCAAAATATACTCAAAAGAAATAGATGCAATACTAATTAGCTTTTTAGTAATGAGAATAGCTAGAGAGTACCTAGAAGCTCCAAATGTTACTGAAATGGCTTCCAAAGTGAGACATGTATCCAATAATACAAAATGCTACAAAAAGATTAAGAGAAAGTACCAAAAAGCACTAATTGTACCAATGGTTCAAAAAGAATGTACTAAGTTCTACCAAATGCTTCAAGTACTAGAGAGCTTAAGATATAAGAAAGCGTACAAGAACCATCAAAATATCCTAAACAGGGCATGAGGCAATACAAATAATCATTTTAGTAATGAGAATAGACAAGAGAGTTTCAAGAAGCACCGAATGGTACTAAAAGGGTTCCAAGAGTACCAAATGCATCCAAAACAACCATGTGCCACAAAAGGATTAAGAGGTAATAAAGGACCAATTTTACCAAAGGTTCAAAAAACACAAACAGAGCATGAGGCAGTACAAATAATCATTTTAGTAATGAGAATAGACAAGAGAGTTTCAAGAAGCACCGAATGGTACTAAAAGGGTTCCAAGAGTACCAAATGCATCCAAAACAACCATGTGCCACAAAAGGATTAAGAGGTAATAAAGGACCAATTTTACCAAAGGTTCAAAAAACACTTATAATCCTAGAGTACCAAAAACCACCAAATGCACCCTACATTTTTAAGTACCAAATGCAACACTAAACGCAATGCACCAAAGAGAACCAAATGTATCAAACTAGATCAGATCAATTAAATACTTTGAGAATGTACTAAGTTCTACCAAATGCTTCAAGCACTAGAGAGCTTAAAATGTGTCAAAGAGTACACAAAACACAAAAATATACTAGAAAGAGACAAAGTCTATACCAATAAGCCTTTTAGTAGTAGGGAGAACAACCAAAGAGTGTTCCAAGGAGCACTAAATGGTAATAAAAGATTTCAATAGTACTAATTGTATCCAAAACCACCAAGTGCTCCCAAAATATTAAGAGATAATACTAGGAATAAATGAAGACAAAGTATATTGAGTATACCTACTCAACCTCAACCTCTTGTTCGAGTCATTTTATGTTCTCACTAACCCTGAGACATTGCAACATTATGGTTGGCTTGTTCCTAGGTCAACTTCCACCTCCTTTACCTCTGTATTATTATACAAAGTTTACTATCAGAGCTCTTGGAGGCACACTTTTAATGTCATCTTTTATGTGCTTGGCCACTACATTCGACCTCTCGTACATGAGCAATACCTCCTTCTCTTGCTAGATCATAGCCTTTAGCTCCAACAGCCTATTTAGTATACTCTTGGTCTTGCCAAGCATCCTCTCCAATAATGACTCCAACTCAGCAATGTAATCACAAATCGGCCCTGGTTACCTAGACCTTGACTCTATACAAATGTTGCTCATAGATTTTGTGAAGTGAGGCTTCTTTCTGGGAGGGACATTGGCCTCGAAGGCACCATTTTCCCTTCTCCATGTCTCAATATTCATTTCCAACCCCCTAGCCTACTCTTGCACATATGAATTACACTTTTCCCAAACTTAGCCCATGCCAATTTGTGGCTTGCAAGGTTTTCTGTCCCATCATGGAATTGCTTAAACTCATAGTAGCAGATTTTGAAGCATTGGTTCCCTTCAGTTGCTCCTCTTGGTCCAAGACCGTAGGAACCAACTCTTCCCACAGAAGAGTCTCAGACCACCCTGAAGCAATCAAGGCGGAATAAAAGCCACTGAAGCAAGATAGTAACTAAGAAAGAAGGGTTAGCACCATGTCTTCAGATGTGATCACCTTCCCTACATTTTGAACCTGCATCTGAAGCTGCCATAGCTTGTTGATATGCTCCTGAATGGATAACGACTTGTCACATTTGTGGCAAAACAAGTCACTAGAAGAAGGATTGCCCCGACAAGGAGAAGAAGGAGAAATCCTCAAAGGATTCCGGAGTGGTGGTTGCTCCCTTATCAGCTACTTTTCCATTTGGAGATGATTTAGGATTCGACCCTGCTGGCTTTTGATGCTGCGTTGACGGCCCCATTTACTCAGGAGTTTAATAGCTTTAAACTCTTAAGGGCCATTCATATTGTGATAAGTCAATCAATAAGTGAGAAGCTACAAGGAAGTGAAAAAGTAAAGATCTCGTATTCAAGATGACTGAGTAGAAGGTAAGACATTGGCTGGACTGTGGGACGCATGCCTCTAAAGACAAAATTTCGACTTATGTGTTTTCAAGTAAGCACTTGATCCATTTAATAAAAATATGTAATATGAAGTTATAACTTTCTTGGTTTAGAATTTTTATAAAATGTCTTAAAACCTTTCTTTCCACTCTAAATGGTTGTTAGTATTTATGTATGTCTAATTCTATTTTTTTTAAATAAAAAACTGCTAAAAATGCTTTAAAATGGCATATATAAATTTTTATCTCTCTCCATCAACAATTATGTGATCCATTTAATAAAAATAAGTAATATGAAGTTAAAATTCAAAAATAGTTTTTCTCGAGTAAAAATTATAATTTTTATTTTAAATAATTGTGTTTAACATTAATTAAAAGTGTGATTTTTTCATGGAAAAGCTGAAAGTAAAATTTTTAATGCTTTAGTGAATTTTCTAGAAATTAAAGAAAAAATTAATATTTTTAAAAAAAATATCCATATAAATCATGGTGTTTCTGATTTGACACGATTAAGAGTATACACATTGTGTTAATCTATGTCATATGGGGAGCAAATAAAAGAGAAGTGTAAGGGTATTTTATGATTATTGCTAAGGTTGGAAATAACTACAATCACTAAAAATTTATAAACAACATAAAATTTACAATTTATTTATATGATGGCATGAGGGAAAGCCTCAACGTTTATGCTGAAATTTTACATGTTATTTATATAAACAATGCTTTGATGATCATTAAGATAAAGAGTGGAGGGCCACTAAGATAATTGATAATTAAGGGGGAGATATTGGGTTTCAAATGAGCTCTGTGTGTACACGAAAGGGTGTGGAAGGAACATGTCTTTATCTTGCTTGATATTAGTTAAAAAAGAGAAAAAGAAGGACATTACCATCACAAAATAACAATGAATTAATTATTTCAACATTAAGGAGCAACTGTGAATTTCAAAATATGGAGAGGGGTTATGCTTTTAAATAGAGACATAAGAATTATAAATTTCTGGAATGTTAGATGATTATTTTAAATGTTTGTCGATTAGTTAGTAATAAAAGGAGTTTATTATATACAGGCAGAGAAAAAATAACTTAAAAGGAACTTAAATGGAGATGTGCAAATAGATCTATTGGATCTATGCCCTAAAACCAATTCTCTTAAGGATAAACATCCTAGGCTTAGTATCCTAGTGCCCAGTATAGAGACTTAGTTGTGAAGATTTAAGAAGTGAAGTGCAAGACTAAGTAAGCTTATTGAGTTCTAGACATTAGGTTAGTTGGACTACTACGAACGAGTGTCGTAAATATGAGGGAAGGTGAGATAGAGTTAACAAGATTAGTGCCAAATATCACATATCTAGTGCAACAACCCTTAGGTGTTGACTTGGCAACCTGATTAAAAGTGGCTTCTGTCATTTTTTGGTGCATTTGCTAGGTGACCAAGTGTAGTGGAACAGGTGGTGATTCTCCTTAAGATATTTGAATCCTAGGGCACATTTGTAGGAAGTTAATGAGTGATTAGGAAGTCTCTTTCTTAAGAGAATATTTTTCAAATTTGCCCCATGATTGCCAAAGGCAAGTGTTAGATTAGGCAAGGGAGACAAAATTAGTAGAGGGTGGCAATTATTTTGTCCCGCAATTCACTGTGGACATAGAACAATTATCTCATTGAAGTTGGGGCTATAACGATTGCACGCAAACCATAGTTTTATTGGCAGCGCATTTTGGGCTAATAGATGCAGTTGAAACAAATACAGTTAGTGTGTCATACCACTTTGATTGGTATTATTGTAACACTTATCAAACTTTTAGAAGAGTGGTATGGGATGAGGTGGTGCCTTGGATACATGTATCTAGAGGTTTAAAAGTTACATTTGATACAAAAGACATTAGAGAGGTCGCAGAAATTTTAGGCTTAATTCCTGAGTAAGAAGAAAAGTTACCTTATGGAGAAATAGACCAAGGGTTACCAACCATTCTTAAACTTCTAAGCGCACATGCAATCAAGAACCTAACTTTAGAGCTCTAAATAAAACATGCAAAATTTTGGAGCATGATAGTAATAGCTATTTCATTAATAGTGGATGAATTCAAAGGAGAGATGGAGACAACAAAATGAAGCTCGAGATCAACGAGCTAGAGAACGTGCGGCATGACAGGAGGCTTGGCTATTAGAAAGGCTTGAAAGGGTGAATACATTACTAAACCTGGGGAGAGACGCTATCTCTAACTCAAACATAGAACCTTTTAGGCCTAGCATATCATTCAATAGAACACCATCAAAGGAAAGTGAAGCATATTCATATCAATGGGATCGAGCGGCCTCAATGGAGTAGACAAAGTAGTGAAAGTAGAGAGATGAAGCTAATGCTATAGTAGGGAGTACCGAATTGCCCTTTGATTGGGATTTAGAGTTAAATTTTGGATTTTGCCAATTATTTAAGGAGCCAAAAGAGGTTCGGTGGTGGATAGAGAAAGTAGCAAATTTTGAACTATGGTCTTTGTTTAGAATTTTCCACCAAGGAGATTCAATTCAAGATGTGCCTGATTTAGATTTAAGATCCTTACTTAAGGAGCCCAAGGAACCTGCATGGTTTGATATTACCAAAGATTTAGGGCTAGAGATATTATTTAGAGAAACAATAGCTTGTAATCCAGTAAGATTAGTTGAGTTCACCCAATTTGGAGGGTTGTGGGATGAAGATCCTGATGCACATATGCAAAGGTTTCGAAGTGACTTGTGTCGCAAATGAGATAGTGGATGATGATCAAAAACTCCATATTTTTTTGGCAACATTAAAAGATGAAGCAACAAGATGGTACAGTAACCTAGCCGTTCAATAAAAGGAAACCTATGCTGGCCTATCAAGAGCTTTCCTAGAAAAATTTCGACGGCAAGGTTTCCAAGATAGACTAGCCCTTCAATTGGATTATTTGTCCCAAGGAGCAACCGAAAGTGTCAAACATTATATTGAGCATATGGAGACATTTATTCGAAAGATGAATCCCATGCAAAAACATAAATTTATTGATGGGCTTAATCCTAAAGTTCATTAGCATGTTAGCCTACAACAGCCAACTACACTGGCCGATGCTAAAACACATGCTAGATGGTGGGAAGAAGTGCAACTTAGCCAAAAATGACGAAGGGATTTATTTAAAGAACCTCGGATGGAATATCCAAGCACTTCAGGTAGGTTACCTAAGAATGTCTCTTACGTGACTATTCCCTTAAATCCATATGTACCTCAATTCTGGCCTATATGATGTAGACGGGAATGCCCTCTATGCCGCAACCTCAGTCCCCTCTTGAAGAAGTGAAAGTAGCTGATATTATTGCAAAATCCTTAGGAAAGTTGAAGGAGGAAATCATGGGTGCAGTACAAGCACCCTTGAAAGAAATTTATTCAATAACAACACAATCTTCTAGTGCACAACAATCTTTGAGCAATTCAACTCCAAACCCACCTAGATCTAATATCTGGTGTGGTAAGTGTCATGGTTATGGACATGTGGCTACAGAGTGTCCAACACCTTCCAAATTAATGCATGACCATCCATTGTTTTGCACTTTTTGCATTAAGACAGGGCATTTAAATACAAACTGCTAGCATAAGATAGGTCAAGAGCAACAACAAGATCATTCAATGCAAACAAATTATAATTACATGGATTGTAATAACACAACTTATGAGATTGGACCACCCAATAAACCTTTTAGGCCGCAAGGATGGCCAACCTAGGGTAGAAACCCTAAACCACAGCAAGACAACCATAGCCACAGATATGGAAGCTCAAATTTCTTCAAATTTTGGACTTTCCCAACCTCCAAGGCTTCTCTACTGCTATGTACAAGTCGGATATACTTCAAGATTGAAGACATTGAGGAGATTTCAACCCGTGGAGGACATTGGAGCTCAAATGTAAGGATTATTTTGGGGCTTTTCTTCAAGAGGCTTGAATCTTTGATATTCAAGTGTTCAAGCAAGGCCGGGGTATTGATTCTTCATGGATTTAATCATATTGGAGCTTGTATGGACTGATTCCATGGAGATATCAAGCTTTATGATGGATTTATGGTGGAATTGGAAGAATTCTTCCATCAATGGGATTGGAGCTGTATCTACCATATTCTTTAGACTGAGGGCTACTCTTTAGGCTGCGTTCCATGATCTGATGGAGGTTCTTAGTGATGCACCTGATAGCAAGTCTCTGACCTCTGATGTGCCTACACTAGAGGCTATTCCTAAGCATCCTATATTTGATAGTTTAGTTGATAGGTTTGACTTAGATAGTGTAGATGATTTAGGGTTTACTTTTATTGTTTGTGTTAAAAGATTTTAGGGAGTTTGAAGATTTTCATTTAGATCTTTTGTTTTCTTAGTCTTTTGGGTTTTTAATTTATTCTATATTATAAAAAGAAAAACAAAACAACACAAATAATCCTTTTTTTTTTAACTTTTAGAGTTATTGATAGCTTGTAGGTTTTAGCGCACTTTAGTTTAGTTAGTCTTCACATAGTTTGGTAGTTAGTTACACACACAGTTAGGGTTCTCCTTTTAGTGCTATGAGTTAATGATGTTTCAGTGTCGATAGGGGAGTGGCTATACATGAGACTAGGACTTACAAGGAGATCCATAATCTTGACAAATGTTAGTAATTTTAGAAAAATTGCAGTGGATAGCATGATTGATTTTTTTTGCTAAGGGGGGCTTAACAATATTATTTTTCAAAGGATTTTTATTGTTTACTAATCTACCCGTTAATGGTGTATTGATTAGCATGTGTGTTATGTGTAGATTTAGTTACCATATCCAGTGGAGAGCTACTATTTCAAAGTTTTATTGATGATGGTTCTATACAAGTTGTTTCATATCTATCTTGAATATAATTGTTCTTTTATGATAAAGTAGAGAAACGAGTATAACTTTCGTTACTAGGAACTCTTTGAAGACAAGTTCGTAAACATAAACACCAAACTAAAATTACCAAACTAAAATGTTGAAGAGCCATATTTATAAGTATTCAACCTATGTAAATTTTGAGACGTCCACCCACAAGGGATGGGATTTAGCACCAGGGAGTGATTAAAAAGGGGGTGAGATGTGTGCATGACTTAGTGAATTTCATTCCATGGGTGTCTGATTAGGAATTGAATAGAGTTTTCCCTTGTCTTTTCGTCACTTTTCTAGCGATGTGGGGTAGCTAAGCAACAAAGTTCTCTCCATGAAATTTTGATAGGAGTAGCATGGAAGAGAGATGTTGAGCTAGTGGGTAATCTTTTGCTTATCATTTGCCTAGGCAGACTGACTAGTATTATGTGCTAGATTAGATTCTTCGAGCAAAGTTGTTGAGCTGAACTTTTTGACCGTTCAATTAAGTGATGCATATTTAGCCTTCTAGTTCATCCTTTTTTTTAAAAACCCCAAAACTCTAATCCAAATAATAAAGTTTGGAAGAGTATATATATTTATTCTTCGAAATTAAAAAAATAAAGAAAGCAAGAAATGAAAAATGAAAAAAATGAAAAAAACACCCTAAGACTACAATGTTTTTTTTTAAATTTAAAAACAACCAAAAGAATATAATCATTGCCTCTCAGGTCCTAGTAGGCTGTAGGGATTTCCTTGACGGGTGCCCCGCATCCGATGCCTTGCATCTCTTTGGGCTTGGACCTTTTGGGAAGGAGAATAAATATATATACTCTTTTGACTTCGAAAAGAAAGTCCCTTATAAAAGAAAAAAAAAACTCTGGATAGTTGGAAGTTAGGGACCATTGGTTGGTTATTCTAGTAGAACATAGAGGGTTAGCAGCTTAACCCTAGGTGTCCTATTTGGTGTTATAGTATTAGCTTGCCTTGTTTGGGTTCTTTGTTAGGCATCGACCTTATCTGTGATGTTATTTCAAAAGCAATATTTATAGTAGGATAGTAGTGTGGCATTTTATTGTCTAGAGGGATTATTGTTGTTTAGCGGCTCTAGAAAGCTTCCTAGTTGGTATATTCTATGCAATGGACGAAGCTATGTTATGCACTTTAGTGGGGTGATTGAGTAAGGGGAATGTTAGTTTTCATAAGCTTTTGCACAACTTAGTTGAAACATTTATCTTGCTTATTTTATTATATGACCCAAATAAGTATTTTCCTACCTTTTCAGTGTCTACTAGTTTTGTATGTGCAATTTTGCATATCTTGTCGATGTGCTCACGAGGACGCTTTGCAATTAAGTGGGAAAGAGTATATTTTTTCTTGAAGTTGAGTAGTAGTGCTCGTGGTAGTAGCTATGTTCGTGATATTGGATGTTCATGATGTCAATGTGCTCGCAAGGACACTTCTCATTTAAGTGGGGGAGAATGACAACACATAGAAAGATACCAAAACATTTCCTTTTTTTTTTGGCAATATTGTATACAATTAGTACATTGTTATCAAAAGGTTATATTAATTCTATGTAGATGCACTCGTAGTTATTGTCTTTGAAGGACGGTCTAGCAGTCCAACAAGAGGAAGGATGCTACATTGAGCATAGTGCTTTAGGATTTATGTTGGAGAAAAAGGGGTTATTGTTAATCTTCATAGAGGTTATAAATTGCAAGGCAAGCCAATAGGAGCAAGTTACCAAGAATGAAAAAATCTATTTCAAATTCTGGGTGGACTATTATTGGAGGTGCAATGAGATCTGGATGCCTTGACAAATTGCTTGAGTTTGATGGAACAAATAGAGGATGATCTTACAAATGAGGTGAGGGAAGAATATGGACTAAAGCTTCCTGATTCAAAAGGCATGAATGTGGATAAAGTGGAGTTGTTGTTGTGTAGAATAGAGGAGCAACAAGGTTTGAGGGCTAAGTGGGAAGAAGATATGCAATGCCAACTAAAGAAGATTAGCATATTGCAAGCAAATACTCAAGCATCCCTGTGCTTTAGTACTCCCGTGAACAAAACAAAGTTTGATCGTGCTGCAAGTCACCACCATCTTGTTCTCCAACAAAATAAACATGTGCATGAGATGAAATTTTATCACAATCCTACTCAAAGCAGAAAGAGCATTGGAGTTTTTATTTCCTTGATTGAATGGATGCATGGGGAATATAATTTTTTATTTTTTCAAAAAAAAAATGTTGCAATACGATAGTAAGCAGGATGAGAAGGGGTGTGAGACATGTCGTGGAGAAGGAAAGGGGGATGCCAAGAGGAGAAGGAGAAGGGGGCACCAAGAACCAGAGATGGAAAGGGAGAGGAAAAGCCATGAATTAGAGAGAGTGGAAGTAGAAAACACGAGGAGGAGAGAGTAAATAAAACCTTGGGCCATTTGGCAGGAAGGGGGGATGATTATGAAAAGGGGGCGCCATCAGGAACACATCACCATGGAAGAAGGAGAAGAGGGCACCTTTAATGGAGGGATGATTTGGCTCAAAGACCACACGATTGATGCTCCTAAAGCTAGAGAGGATTCATAAATCATCATTAGTACCAATGGAATCCAAATTTCTCTTATGCTCCTCCATCGCTCTCCCTTCTTCATAATGGCCAATTTGGAGCCTCAATATACTTGGGCAGACTGAGATTATAGGCTAGTAGAAGTTCTCCTCTTCAAATCGCCCTATCTCAGGTGCAGTTTGGTGGAGAGATGGGAAAGATATTGAAGTAGTTACCTTCTCCTCATTTAGACGTCACCTGTAAGGAAGCCATAGCCATGGATTTTAAGCTTTTAATTATAGCTTACTAGGTTTAAACTCTTAACGAGGAAGTGAAAAAGTGAAGAGCTCACCTTCGAGATGACTGGGTGGAAGGTAGACCTTGGCTGGGACTGCGAAACTCACTCCTCCAAAGACAAAATTTTGACTTGTGTGTTTTCAAGTAAGTGCCTCATCCATTTAATAAAAATAAGTAGTATCAAGTTATAATTTTCTTGTTTTAGAATTGTTATTAAACGTCTTAAAATCTATTTTTCCACCCTGAATGGTTTTTATTATTCATGTATGTCTGATTCTTTTTAAAAAAAGCAAAAACAGTTAAAAATACTTTAAAATGGCATATATAATTTTTTATAAAATCTCTTGCTAAACAATTATGAGATATAATATTTTTCTCATAATTTGTATATTTTGAAAAGTTTACTAAAAATTTTCAAAAAATTTTAATATGTTTTAAAATTCAAAAATAGTTATTCTCGAGTAAAAATTACAATTTTCATTTAAATTTTTATGTTTTACATCAATAAAAAGTGTGTTTTCTCATGGAAAAGTTGAAAGTAAAAACTTTAATTCTTTAGTGAATTTTCTAAAAATAAAGAAAAGGAAAAAGTAATTTTAATATTTTAAAAAAAGAAAATATCCATATAAATCATAGTATTTTTTATTTGACATGATTAAGAGTATACACATTGTGTTAATCTATGTCATATGGGGAGAAAAAAAAAGAGAATTGTAAGGGTATTTTATGATTGTTACTAAGGTTGGAAATAACTAAACACATTAAAAATTTATAAACAACATAAAATTTACAATTTATTTATATGATGGCATGAGGGGAAGCCTCAGCGTCTGTGCTGAAATTTTACATGTTATTATATAAACAATGCTTTGATGATCGTTACGATAAAGGCCACTAGGATAATTGATAATTAAGGGGGAGATATTGGGTTTAAAATAAACTATGTGTGTACATGAAAGAGTGTGAAAGGAACATGTATTTATCTTGCTTGATATTAATTAAAGAAGAGAAGAAGAAGGACATTACCATCGGAAAATAACAATGAATTATATACTTAAACATTAAGGAGCAATGAGGAATTGCAAAATACAAAGAGGGGTTACACTTTTAAACAGGGACATAAGAATTATAAATTTCTGGAACGTTAGATGATTGTTTTGAATGTTTGTTGATTAGTAAGTAATAAAAGGAATTTATTATATATATGCAGAGAAAAAAAACTTAAAAGGAACTTAAATGGAGATGTGCAGATAGATATATTGGATCAATTCTCTTAGGGATAAACATCCTATGCTTAGTATCCTAGTGCCCAGTATAGAGACTTAGCTGTGAAGATTTAAGAAGTGAAGTGCAAGACTAAGTAAGCTTATTGAGTTCTAGATATTAGGTTAGTTGGACTACTATGAACGAGTGTCATAAATATTAGGGAAGGCTAGACAGAGCTAACGAGATTAGTGCCAAATATCACCTATCTAGTGCAACAACTCTTAGGAGTTGGCTTGGCAAGCTGGTTAAAAGTGGCTTGGTATTTGGCCTGGTATTTGGCCAGTCAAAAATGTCCTATGAAAAGTCGGGGTGCATGTCAAATCCTAACACTGCTTGGGATGCGTGAAACATGTATAAGGTGGCTACTAAATTTTAAAGCCTTTAGCAGGCTTTGACTTATTTTTGAGAATGTAAATTTTACATTTATACATCAATACAAATCTATGTTAGTATTTTTTTCTTTAAATACTAGAGGGGACAAATCTTCGAACGCATGTTTGTGCATAGAGCACTTCTGGTCAATGGTGACATCAAAGTAAAATTATTGCATAGTTTTAGTTCTTAAGAATTAAAATCGAATAATAATGTTGCTTTGATGTCACCATTCACCAAATGTGTCAGTATGGTAGACTACATGAAGTCCTAGATAAATGTGGAAAAACACAAAACAAACAAAGTGAATCCCAAATAAAGTAATACCATGGAAGCTTGCCTCTAGGTTTTGTTGAGGACTTGTCTTCATCACCAAAGAAGATTAATGTTTTCTCAGATTGCTCTATGGAGTAGCTATCCTTACTTACACCAGTGTTTGGGATTTGCTTCTACTTTGGAACAGATCATGATGTCTTGTTGGTGCTTTGAGGGGATTTTCATCCCCTCCTCATGCCTCATCATTGGGGGTTTTAGTGGGGTGGATTTTAACTTTTCTTATCTAGGGATTTCTCTCCAAAATCCAAATTAAGAATTAATGGAAGCACCAATTAGGCATAGATAAAATCGATCCTTTTCTTGTACCACCAAACTATGCTTTCACTCTCCAAGGGCTAGCTTTCCCTTAGATTGTGATTTTTTTCCCAATGGTGTATATTATAAGTTGCACGACACTTTCTCTATCCTTAATTTCTTACAGGGCCAATAATTGACCTCAAATCTCCCATAATGCAAATAATCCTTCTTTTCTAAAGTCCTCAATGTTCTTGAGCTTCTTGATTAGGCCTCCTACCCCATGCAAATGACATTCCTTTGAAATCAATGCTTCTCACAAAGGATGGCCACCCTCCTTTTACCATGGAGTCTCTAGCCCATGCAAATGTTAACTTTCCCAAAATGAGCCATGGCTTTAGATAAGCCCATATAGAGTGCAACAACCATTGTCTTTTTTCAAAATGTCTCGTCTCTGAGTCCTTTTTATTTCATGCCATCCATTTAGTACCCTTGGTTCCATGCATTAGAGCAAAATAAGGACCTTTTATATTTTGCATATTTACACATCCTTTAGTCTTATACACTTGAGAATTTTTTCGGCATTACTAATAAGGCAATCGGCTTCTAGCCTCATGAAATTTTTATGACTTTTAGTAGTAGGATCTGAAACCATATCGGTCCTTCTACTTCTTATTATGCCCATGTGATAGGACAATATGATGTGTAGTCTCAACTGCAAAAGGTCTACTTTCCATGACATAATGTATGAAATCTTATTTCATTGCAAGGGCATGCCACTAGGTGATTGTATCTTGAGCATTTCCTTCTTACTTGTACATAGAATAAAAATGCTTCTCTATATATTTTGCTATGTGTACTCATTTGTGCTATCTTCACATTACTTAGGGGATTTTTTGACTTATTTATGGTAGATTGGTCTTTGCATGTAAATATGTGACAACATCTTTTGCTTTATTTTGTGTGTAGAATTTAGTGTCTCAAATCTAATCTCAATAGCCCATATTTTTGCAGTATATATTGTATGCCTAGGGATCATACTTTTTCGAGAAGTATAGATCCTTGAAAATGTGGAGCATGCAAGGTATGGAGAAGTCACATTATTGTGCTTGTGGTGCATATTTTAAAAATATTTAGTACAAAGAAGGTCATTAAAAATGATTTTTTCTCATCAAAATATTCAACTGATTCTATAGATGCACTTTCATCATTCAATCACATTAGAAGGTGCAAGGGTGACAACTTTAGCAAAATCTATTAGAAATGAAATATGAGCTCACAATAGTGAAGGATGGAGAACTAGTAATGTAGCAAGTACACATACCACATGGTGTAGAGATAATACTAAGGCTCCAAATGGACTTCTCTCTAAACCTCTCTCTCTCTCTCTCTCTCTCTCTCTCTCTCTCTCTCTCTCTCTCTCTCTCTCTCTCTCTCTCTCTCTCTCTCTCTCTCTCTCTCTCTCTCTCTCTCCTTGACCCACTCACCCTTTAATAAGAAAGCATGTAGTTCATTTTCATATTCACTCTTATTCATCCCTAGGGCTCTGAACTTGCTCTCTCCATAGGATGGCTTGTATGAAGCAAACCATATGGTTGCATATGCTTCTTGGGAAACCTCCAAAGCTACCACAAAGGCAAGGATGAAATTTTTTGAATTTCTCACATCATGAGGCTCTTCTTTTGCCTTTGGTCAAGGACATTTGACAACACCAGAGAGAAGACTATGCTCGATAAGTAGAAAGGGAAGAGACCATGGGACAACAATGATGAGGACATCTCCATCGAAAAAGTGAGACCTATGTGCCATTTAATGAGGGTGGAGATGAGGAGCACGCTTTTGGAATGAGAAACCACAATCAGATAGGGTACACTGAGATGAAAGGAAACATAATGGACATGGTAAATGGCTTATGGGGATGCTTGCCATCAAAACCTGGCTCTTGTGCAAGAATCCCTTATGCTTCTCGCACCATAGTAGCAATCGACCAATCTCCCCTCCACCCAACCAATCACATAAGTAACACAATCTTGCCAATGGGGCCAAAGAGTAGGTTTATTTGCATTCATGCACATACATGTACTTATGTGCAAATGTGTGTACTTGTGCACACTTATGTGAACTAGTGTGTACTTGAGGGCACTGGGACTTGCATTTGTACTCAAACGTGCACATGCATATATACTTGCAATAGTCCGCTATAGTACACAACATTGGGTACTTGCACATAGTTGCACTTGTATACAATACATATACATTGTGCACTAACTTAGCAAAAATAATTTAAACCCTTGAGCACATCTTAGTATACCCTTCTTCTCAAACTACATCCTCTTTTCTTAAGGAATGAGAGGGAGCTCGTAAAATAATAGTGCACTACAATAGTGTACTATCCTTGCACATACACATTAGGGGCGTTTTGAGGTCTCGAAATTGCCTTTTAGGAGATAGAGAGAGAGTGCTCTAGACATATAGGAGCAAAGCCTCAATAACATAACTCCTATTTTTAAAAAGAAAAAAATAATTTTATGTGTGTGTATATATATAAAATAACATTACAAATTTGTATTATCAATATCTATTTTTAGCCTCTTATATTCGTGATTATGATATTCTTTGCATTAATGGCATACAATCTCAACATCTTTTATTTAAATTTGATATGTCTAGATTAATGATAATGACTTATGTAATCTAAATTCAAATTAGTAAAAACCTTCGCACTTTATTTTTTTCCTCCTTTCTTTTATCCCTCTCATGTTTTTCCCTCCTTTATGGTAGCCTAGTCCTCTCTCTCTCTCTCTCTCTCTCTCTCTCTCTCTCTCTCTCTCTCTCTCTCTCTCTCTCTCTCTCTCTCTCTCTCCATGGCAGATGTACCTGTCTTTGGTGTTCGATGTATGGGCAAGAAGAAAGATGATGGGAAGGCAAGAGCCATTGTACGCACTCTATTGGATGCATGTAAGAGAACTATACTTTTAGAGAGTAGTTGAGTATACCTCAAGGGAACATATTTTTCTGTAAATGAGGATTGCACCCGCACGCAATAGGAGGAACATCGAAAGTAATACAATAAGCGAAAGAAATCTAGTGACAGCACTTCAAAGGATGCATAGGGATGCGCGACCCATGAGAGTTACATGCTTGTGAAGATGTTGTTTTGGAATTACATAGGGTTTCCATGGCATAAAGGTGAAAGCATTAATGCTATGGTTGGTGATAGTGACATTGTGTTCCTCTCTGAGACATGGGGGCAAGAGACATGTAGAATTCTAGATATCCTAGGGTACATAATTCATAGTGCATATCAACCACATGTAGGAAACAGAGGGCAAGGAGGAGTTGCATGCATATAAAAATGTCATTTGGAAGGAATGATTGATGTATGTAAAATAGACTGACATAACTGGTACATATGGATTATGCTCAAGCACACTACACTGATGTACATTGCGGGATGTTACATTCCACATAAGGAGTCCCCCTTCTATACATGACATGAAGTGGATTCGCAAAAACCTTTTGAAGATTTGAGTATGGATGCATGCACATATATGCAATAAGGACATATGATGGTCTTAGATGACTTAAATGCGCATATTGGACGTATGCGAGGAAGGCTCTTTGCTGGGCACCGAAGGCCACTTGGGCGGCTTCTGCCTTGCTCTCTACAATGATCTTTTCCTTTTCTACTAGAGCAAGGCGCCGTGCCAGTGTCTTCACCCTCTTTTCATTATGCACTGCCCACTCCTCTGCTTTCTTGTTCATTTCCTTCATGCTTTCCCCTTGCTTCAAGGTCAGTATCATGAGCCTTTGCTCTTGGTCCTCCAATTCCCTGATCATCCTCTCCTATTCTTCTCTCTCAGAGTTCAACTGATCGGTTAGGCACTCAATCTCTTCTTGCTACTCCTCCATGTCCTGCTTTCTTTTCTCATCCCTGGTGTTGAGCTCAGCCATGAGCTCTTCAACTTTAGCAGTTTTTGTAATGAGCTCCTGGTATTGCATTATCAAGAGCTTATGTTCTCTTTGCATCTTCACCAGCTCCTGTGTTTCATTCTCGAGTTGCTGCCTCTAGTGCTCTTCTCTGTCATCCTTAGCCTTTATTTCTTGCTTGAGATCTACGATCTCCCTTTGTTGCATGGCTATTATCCTTGTTTTGTCAAGCTAGAAGGTGGCTATTGATTCCTTCTCAGCTGCCAACTCAGCCACCGCTACCTTTCGTTCCTCCTTAGCTCTCTCCAACTGCGAGAGTAGCTCAGCGACGTATTCGTCCTAATTAGCTGGCGACGTCATCGTTGTTTGGATGGGTGTTGTTGAGGCCTCCACCTTTTTTTGTTTAGGATCTTGCCTAGACTCTGCATCTGTGGCCGGCCGCTTTTGCCCTGAAGACGTGGTTTCAGTGCTCGTCCCCTGGGCTATCTCCTTATTAATGAAGTACTGCATCCATGCCATAAGATTTGATACGTCTGTAGTGGTGGGGATGCTGGGAGTGATGGAGGTTGGCTCTGTGGGAGGCACCAATAAAGTAGGAATTGGGTGGATTGGGGCCTTGCCCTTGCCCTCAGTAACAGTGGGCGGCACAATCTCCGGCATTTTTGTGCTTGACCCTGGCCTTTCTTCTCTATGTGGGCTTAAACTCCCCAGTTCATCAGCTCTGCATTGTTCTTCGATGGACCGGCATGTAGCTTCAGTCAGGTCCTCTTCCTCCTTCCTTCTTAGTTCTTCCTCTTCTTCATCAACCTTTCTTCGCCTTTCCTCTTCTGCTTTTCTCTGCTCTTCCTTCTTTTTCTCTTTTTCTTCCTTTTCCTTTCTTTTTCTCTCCTCTGCCTCCTACTTTGATGCCTTCTTAGCCTTCTGTAATTGCTCCTTTTCCTTTTCTTCTTCCTGTTTTTTCTTCTTCTCCCTCTCCTTGGCCTTGCTAAGGGACTCTCTCTTGGCCTTCTCTAAGTCCTCTTTCTCTTTCCTGTGGCCCTCATCATCCTTTTTCTTTTTCTTTTGTGCTGCCTTCTTCTCGGTCTCCTTGACCTGCTTTTTGCTTCTCTGTTCTTCCCCTTCTTCCTCAATGTCTCACTCCTATCACTGGACCTCTCTTGCTGTTGATGAGGAGGTGATCTGTCAAGTGTTTCCCCCTCCCCCTCTTCTGCCTCCTGCGCCTCCTTCACGGCCTCCTGGATAAGCGTCATTAAGACACCTCCATACCTGATGTAAGAGGCCTTGGATGAAGCTTTCTTCCTCTCTGTAGCCTTGGATGCTGGAGACCCTCCATTTGCTGGCACACTTCCTAAAGCCAATGCTTTGGCTGCCTGGTCGATAGTTTCGTACATACCCGTTCAAGTCAACTTCATCCAGAGTGTGGGCCGCTATGTTCTCCAGCACAGGCATGCTGATTCGATGCATCAAGGAGTTGTAGCACTGGTTGGAAAAGAGGACATGTACTAGCTTTGCTTGCAGCCTAGCTTCTGCGTCGGGGATGTCTAGGATGTTGATGCCATCATTGGTGAGCACCTCCTCCTTTTTCATTTTCAGCATCGCATAGACATCCCTCTTCTGTTTTCTCTCCACCTTTGGCTCCAATCCCAATGCCTTCTCCACCAAAGCTGGGTCTAAACGGACCTGCACCTGCTTGGCACTTTCTCCTCTACCCATTGTCACTGTGGCGCATTCTTGGTCTGGGTCGTATGATCTAAGGAACTCTACACACTTCAGGTGGTCTGGCTCTTGTGAGAATTTTTCAAGGTACTTTGCTGAGGTTACATTGCTCGACCACCCTCCTTGCTGCTTCCTTCCTAGCCACCACAACTTCTATGTTGCGGACGGTTCGAAACTTAAGCTGGCCGAAGGCGCGGTTTTCTAGGTGGATGTGATATTACTCTCTTTCCTCGTCTGTGAACAGGAGTCGGTGGGTGCGGTCTTGCTGCAACATCTTTTGTTCCTGTCATAAACTGTAATTTTCATTAGTGCTTGCGGCATAACAATTTGCTGAAAAAGAAAAACTCTATGCTTTTGAATGAATTCATTAAGATCCAATGTAGATTCTCATTTTCAGACTTTGACTTTTTGCCCTTTACTTCAAAATTTTCATGCACTTTTTCTACCCCATCCATTTTCCATAATATATGTCTATGTGCTTCACTGACTTTCATTTGATTTACTGATTCTGATTTGATTCACCTTACCCCCCTCCCCTTCCAGCTTGAGAAGAATTCTTCCTAGGATTTAGGGTCAGAAGGTTAAGGGCCTTTGGCATGGAGGTGTAGGGGTTACTTGTGAAGGAGCCAAGTATAGAAATTGGGATTGTATTCCAATTGAGCTTCGCCGTCCAGATCAAAGGGTTTGATCCCCACTTGGGTGATGTATGTGAGAACATCTGTTAGGAAGTCACCAGAGTTGACTTGGCTAGCAACGTGTAACTCTTCCTCGGTCTCAACAAGCGGTCAAGGTAGGGGTTTCCTTTGATGTGCTCTTCTATAGGACAGCCCCGAAGAGTGGTTAACACTCGATATGAGGTTGGTGTGACATATGTGGGGTCGTACTCTGTTGTTTTGATAGCGCGGCGCTGCTCAGCGTTGGTCATTATTCGGCATCCTTCAACTTCCCATTGCAACCTAAGAGCGTACCAATGCTTTAAGAATTGGGATTCCGTCTCAACAAGTCTTAACAGCTCTGCAACTTCTTGGTCAGTGATGGCAGAAGTGGTTCGCTGATCATAAGACGTGATGAGGCATTGTTTAATTGCTTGATCTTTAGAGATCTCACTACTGAGCAATTTAGCAGCGGAGGTAGCGGCTTTTGCAAATGCGAATTCAAATGTTTCTCAAGAATAAGGCATCGTTTGAACTTCGATTGTGAAGGATTCATCCAATAGGCCTAAGTCCAAGCGATCATAGCTCAGAGCTAGCGATACAAAAGTGGCGTCCAATCGCTTAATGCAATCCACCACGTCATCCCCTGTTTCTTCAACTAAATCAGCTGCTAGTGTGAGAAAGGATTTCCTCTCATAAGAGGGCCTAAGGCCTGTGGGTGGTTGGGGTTTGGTAGGACTTGAGCCTTTGGCAATGAAAAGTTGCGGTGGTGAGTGCTCTTGAGCTTACGATTGGGTCGTTGGGACTATGGCTGGGTTAGCAATAGCCTCAAGTGACGGCCTACTACTTTCAAGATGGATTTGGGAAGTCGGATCGACTCTGGCTGGTGATGACTCTTGTGACGGCGGTTGTCGCTTGGGTCAATAGGCTTGGGCGACTCTCTTGGGTTCATGCGTGGATGAACTTTATGGTTGCGGGTCATGGAAGCTCTGCGGCTTGTGGTTTTGAGGTTTTACAGTTTTTGGGATGATCAAGCTTGAGGCTATCGTACGAGTGGTGCCTTTGGTCGTGTGGGCCTTAGGTATCCATAGCCAAGCATTGCCCTCATAGTAGCCTTGTCTGTGCAAGAGGGCTTTGGGGACCCATCTTTGACTGATTATGCGTCTATTCCTGTAACTTCATTTGGGCCTCCTAGGTTTAGAGTTTCTGGTCTTATGAGGGTAGGAGCGTCGACTTCGAGGCGGTTGTTGCGGCTATTTAGGCATCCATTGAAGATGAGGCTGTTGGGCCTTAGCTTTAGCTCCTATGGGTTGTGGTCTATGAAATTCGGGGAGTGGCGGCCATGCATTACCCCCCTCCTTAGACTTGACTATATATGTTTCTATCAGTGGCTTTGTGGCCGGGATGAGGTCGGCAGCCCTTGCTGAAAGCTGTAACAATGCGAACGTTGCCTATTGCGAGATGGATGCACTGGGACGCGTAATCAACATTGCAATGAGCCTGCTTTTTGAAAGTTCACCCCAGCAGCGACTCCGTGCCCGTGTCTTTAGTGTCTGGCAACATGTAAAAAATCAGTGGTACAGTCACAAACTCGATAGAGACGACAGCTCTGCACTTGCCCAGAAGTGCGTATGAGTGGGCCCCATATGGGTGTAACTTGGCGGTGGTAGGTTGAAGTTGTGGTTTGCCAAGTTGGGTCCAATGATCATGAGTTAAGACATTGCAGTCTGCTCCCTCGTCAATCATGGCATTAAAAGTGCATGTTTGGTTGGCAGTGACCGTGATATGGAGGTATGCGGGCTCTACAACTTTCTCATCCTCATCATCGATTTCAGTGATTGAGGCTACTCGAACTTTGACAGGCGGTTCTAACATCGGTGGCTCATGTAAAGGATGCGTAGGAGGGTAGTACTTCTTGACACGACTGCCATTGAAGAAGCCTATTCCTTCACCGTCTAGGGTCTCAAGTTCGACATTGCCTACTCGGCTGATTGCACAAACTTTGAAGGGTCCAAGACCTCTAAATTTCATTTTTTTCTTATGCCCCTTAACTGAGTAGAGGAGCACTAAGTCATTCGAACTCGCGCTACTTGATGTGCTAGTCAAACCAGCTCTTGCATCGGGCTTTCTCACGGATCAACGCATGGGTGGCTAGAAGACGAGTCTCCGAGAGGCATTCGAGTTCAACTAGGCGTTGTGTCCATGCCTCCTTCCCTTCCCATCGTTCTTGAAGCGCTATTCTCAGGCTAGGAACGAAGAATTCTAATGGTAGAATCACTTCTATTCCATATGTCAGCCCAAAAGGGGGGTTTAACCGACAGCCATTTTATAAGCTGTGCGGTAAGCCCACAAAGCTGCCATCAGCTTGTTGTCCCAGTCACTACGTGAAGCAGAGACAACTTTGGTTAGGACATTGACAAGAATCTTATTCGTCGATTCGGCCTGGCCATTTGCCTGGGGGTAGTATGGCAAGGATTTGTGATGGATGATGAGGAAGGTGGACAGGAGATGCACGATCACTTCATTGATGAAGTGCGTGCCTTGGTCACTGACCAGTTCGATGAGGCAACCGAATCGTGAGATCACTTGCTCCCACAAGAACTTAACAGTCGTTCTAGCTTTGTTTTTTCAGGTTGCTCTCGCTTCTGTCCATTTAGTGAGGTAGCCCGTGGCTGCAACGATGTACTTGGCCTGTGAATACTGTGCCGCAGGAGTAATCGGTCCAATGAAGTCAATTCCCCATTTTTCGAAGGGTTGTCGAGGTTAATTCCATTTGATCCTTGCGAATCGGAACCTTCGTCCATTGGCACTCATCACAGTGTTTGATAAATTGTGTTGCATCGCGGAAAAGCGTGGGCCATCGAAGTTGAGACTGCAGCACCTTTCGTGATGTCATATCCCTGCTAAAGTGCCCTCCGACAATGCCGCCGTGCGCTTCTGAGAGCACATCGTGCATCTCATATTCGCATACGCATCTGCGCAACAATCCATCTTGCCCCAGCCTATAGAATTGGCCTGCAATCAGCTAATAGGGCTGGATCTTAAGGATTAATCATCTAAGTTGGGCTTTTTCTATCGGTCGGTCAGGCAGTCCGTGCTCCATCACATGGACTATGTCATCTGGCCAATAGGGCGTTAGATCAGCCTTAAATAGATCTCTTTCGCTAGAAAGGTTAAACAGATGGGTGTCGAGTAATTCATCAGCAACACCTTGTCCCGCGGCTTCTCCAGTGGGAATGCGTGACATGTGATCAGCCATGTAATGTTGTTTTCCCTTCCGTACCACCACGGAGAAGTCAAACTCTAAAAGCAGAAGGAGCCATCGAGCTATACGTCCTGTAGCGCAAGGTTTTTTTACTAGGTAGAGCAAGGCTTGATGGTCCACGAAGAAGGTAAAGGGCATGGCCAAAAGATAATGCCAGAATTTCTTCACCACGAATACCATGGCTAATCCCTCTCTTTCCGTCGTTGAGTAGTTCATTTCCATCTCAGTGAATTGTCTGCTACCAAAGCTCACCAGTTAGTCTAAATTGTGTTCTCCAGGTTTACACAACACTGCCCCCATGGCAAACTTAGAAGCATCGATATGCACGTGGAAGGTAATGGTCCAATCTGGGGCTCATAGGATTGGTGCTGTGGTTAGAGCCTTTTTCAACTCTTCGTATGCCCGTTGGCATGCTTTGGTCCATTCGAAGACAATAAGCAGCTTGTACAAGGGTCTGGCGATCAACGCATAATTCAGTACAAACCGCCGATAGTATCGAGTATGGCCTAGGACGCATTGAACTCCCTTGTAGTTGTTTGGGGGTGGAAGGTCAACAATGACCCTGACCTTCAAGAAGTCAGTGTCAATGCCGTTATTCAACACCACATGCCCTAGGATGCATCCATGCTTCACCCAAAACTGGCACTTTAAGGGGTTCAAGGAGAGACGATATAAGCGACATCGCTCGAAGACTGCTCGAAGTTTGTCTAGGTGTTTGATCCAGGTCGAGTGGACACAGAGATCGTCGACAAAGACTTCTAACTCCTTATGAAGCATGTCCTTAAAGATGGTTCACATGAGGTGTTGGAAAGTGGCAGGGGCATTAGTCAACCCAAAGGGCATGACTATGTAAGCAAAGACGCCCCACTCAGTGGCGAAGATAGCCTTATGCATGTCCGCAGGATGCACTTGCACCTCATTGTACCCTGAGAAGTCGTCCAGAAAACTGTAGGCTTCCTTGCCTGCCACTCTCTCAAGCATGTGCTCGAAAACGTTTTGGTCTCCATCTCTCTTATTGTCTCTTGAGTGAGCTTCTCCTTGTGCATTCTGTGTGTGTTCAGCGCAGCATCTTGAGCAAGTCCCCCCACCACGCGATTCTTGACATGGTATCAGAGCCGCGCCACTAAGAGAGGCTGATTTCGAAGACTAAAGTGAAGGAGAAGAAGCAAGGTTGAAGCAAGCAAGCAATGGGTAAAAAAGCTCTTACATTCTCTACTTCTTCTCTTGGATAGTACCTGTGGAGGCACCCGAAGAAGGGTCGGGCAAAAATCTCAGATTAGTGAGATTTGGTGTGCAGGAAGAGCACTCTGTATTTTGCAAGTAAACCCTTTAGGGCCTGCCACAGTTATTTTGGGCATTTGAGGCCGTTTTAGTCCCCGTTTTAGAGCCACAAGGTTGTGGACAACAGTTTCAAGGTATACTGTGACTTCGGCTGTATTGACCGAACATGGGTGCACAGGTTACAGATTTCAGATCTATAAGTTCAAAGGTGTTTATCAGCTAATAAACACAAGGTTTATCTCCAAACTGGTTGCAGATTGCATGTATTATTGAGCAGACAGTGAAAAAGGCTGTCTGGTGTATTGCTCTGCACTACAGGTCGAGGATTGCAGAAGATTTGCTTGCTGTTTGGTATTAGTTTTGTGATAATGGTAGAGAACAGTGGAAACCCCATCATTGAGAAGCTCGACAAGAACAACTACCCTTCATGGAAGTTTTGTGTCACGAACTTCCTTATTGGAAAAGGCCTCTACAAGTTTGTGTCAGGTGAAGAAAAGGAGCCAGAGGTGAGTGATCCTCCAACTACAAAAGAGACAAAGGCACGAAAGGAATGGAATACAAAAGAAAAAAAGGTCATATATTGGCTGTCTACAATAATTGACAATAATATGCTGGGACATATTAGAAATGCAGAGAATTCATATGCAGCTTGGACCATACTTGAAAGTATGTTTTACGTAAATACAAAGGCACGAAAGATTCAACTCAAGCAAGAGTTGAATACATTGAAGAAAGGGAAGATGTCTATCAATGAATATGCACTGAAGGTAAGGAGCATTGCAGATGCCTTGGCAGTAATTGATGCAATGCCCAATAATGATGATTTGGTGTCGTCTACCTTGGGTGGACTTAACAATGAGAAGGCTTTCGATGAGTTGGTCTCTCTTATGATCACTGAAGAGATCAACATGCAGAGTGAGACATCTGAAATAAGTGGTGAACAGGTCCAAGCTTTCTACTCCACTTCAGGAAGGGGACGTGGCAGGTTCTCTTCAAGAGGCCGTGGTATAGGACATGGTAGTGACAACCAGTAAAACAGATTGAATCAGCAATTTGGCGATATGCAGGTTTCAGGAGGTCGTGGTAACTTTAGAGGCAGGGGGAGCTTTAGAGGAAGAGGTGGATGGCAAAATAAAGGTTCTAACAACTCTGGTATTGTGTGTCACTACTGTGGCAAAACAGGTCATATTGGAGCCCAATGTTATGTTAAGAAAAATGATATTCGCAGTGGTAAGTTGCAGCAAGGAAACTATGCATCGTTATCATGACAGAATGAAGACAAAAATGAACGTCTGTTTGTTATGCAGTATATGCTGAATGCTGTTACAGGAAAGGGAACACATAATGATGTTTGGTATATTGATTCAAGTGCATCCAATCATATGACCAGCCATGCAGAATGGTTTGTAGAGATGCAGGATTTGCAAAATGCAGGTTATGTGCAGACGAGTAATGATTCATGCCACCCAATTTTACACATTGGAAAAGTTCCATTGTCCTTGCATGATGGTAAGACAAAGAGTCTTTCAGATGTATTACATGTGATATCTATTACAAAGAACTTGGTGTCAGTAGGTCAAATGGTAGAGCAAGGGCTGCAAGTCAGATTTATTGCAAAGGGCTGCTTTGTAAAAGACTTCAATGACAAGTCCAGGTTGGTAGCAAAGGGAAGCAGAGTTGTGGACGTATGTTTACTCTGGATGCTGGAATTCCTACTATGAATGCTGCTATGTATGCTAAAGGAAAAGGTGTTGTTGCAGATATTGAAATTTGGCACAAACACATTGGACATGAAAATGTACAAAGGCTGAAATTAATGCAGTCCAAAGGGTTGGCTACAGGTTTGTCTACATTTAGAGTTTCAGAATTTCATAAGCTATGCGAAGTATGTCAGTTTAGTAAGCAGGCAAGACAACCCTTTTCACATGATAGAGATGTAAGCAGAAATATCCTTGATGTTGTGCATACAGATATTTGGGGGCCTACACAAAATGTATCTCTTGGAGGCAGTTCATACTTTGTCGCATTCATTGATGATCGTTCTAGAAAGCTGTGGGTATATTTTATGAAGGAAAAGAGTGAAGCGTTTGAGCACTTTAGAACTTTCAAGGCTGCAGTTGAAAGAGAAACAGCTTGAAAGTAAAGTGCTTGAGGTCAGATGGAGGGGGAGAGTACCTCTCGAATGAGTTCAATGATTTTTTGAGGTCTCATGGGATAAAGAGACAGCTCACATGCAGGTATACCCCACAGCAAAATGGGGTTGCAGAAATGAAAAACAGGCATATTGTAGAAGTTGCACGCGCCTTGATGGCTGAAAAGAATATACCTAAGCATTTTTTGTCTGAGGCCGTTCATACTGCTATTTATATTATGAACAGAACTCCCATAGCTGTAGTTCATGGGATGACTCCTGAAGAATGCTTTACTGGCAAGAAGCCTGATGTATCACACTTGAAGGTATTTGGATGTGTTGCATATGTTCATGTGCCAGATGAGCTACGGAAGAAGCTTGATCCAAAGGCAGAAAAATGTGTTTTTATTGGATACTCTTTAGAGCAGAAAGGGTATCGTTGTTATAACCCTGTCACATGTAAGTTCAGAGTGAGCAAGGATGTCATCTTTGATGAAATGAGTAGTTGGTATGCATCTAGTGGTGATGCATTGGATGATGATGATGATCATGACACTTATGTGCAGGCTGAAAAGCAAGAATCGCGGACTCTTAGTGGACCAGAGACATCATCTGGTAGTCCTTAGTCTGGGAGACAAAGGAGTAGCTCTACATCTTCAGGTGTATCTAGTAGCACTACAGGTAAAGACGAAGGAAATAATAAAGTGTCAGATGGCATTGATGCAGTTCTTGATGGAGACTCCAGTGGCTCAGAGAGCTTGGATGATGAGCTTGGTATTCCTTTTGTCAGGACACCAGGTGTGCAGAGAGCTCATAGTAATGTAAAGGCTTCATTGAGTGATCTGGTGGTACGCAGATCTAGCAGGGTCAGATACCCTATTAAAAGATTTGGTTTTGAAGGTTATGCAGCTCACCATTATGTTTATATGGTGAAACTAGTTGAGGATGTTGAGCCCACTTGTTTTGAGGATGTTGTTGGTCATACTCATTGGGATGCAGCAATGGATGAGGAGATGGCTGCATTAGAGGCCAATAAGACTTGGGATCTAGTATCATTGCCGAAGGGCAAGAAAGATATTGGATATAAGTGGGTTTATAAGATTAAGCACAATGCAGATGGTTCTATTAGTAGGTACAAAGCTACGCTGGTTGCAAAAGGCTATGCCCAGACATATGGCATAGATTATGAAGAAACCTTCAGTCCAGTTGCTATGATGGCAACTGTCAGATGTGTGATTGCTTTGGCAGCAACCAAAGGTTGGAGGTTGCAGGAAATGGATGTGAAGAATGCCTTCTTCGATGGTGATTTGCAAGAAGAAGTGTATATGGATCAGCCAATAGGTTATGAAGATTTAGAGCATCCCATGTATGTGTGCAGGTTGAAGAAGGCGCTCTATGGGCTCGAGCAAGCACCTAGAGCATGGTCTGACAAGATCAGAGAGTATCTTTTCAATATTGGCTTTTATGTTTCTGATGCTGATCACTCACTTTATGTGAGAAAGGGAGATGCAGGTTTGGTTATCATAGTCATCTATGTGGATGACTTGATTATTACAGGTGATAGTGATAGTGGGATTGCTGAAGTTAATGAGTTTTTGAAGAAGAAGTTTGAGATGAAGGATTTAGGTGAGCTAAGGTACTTCCTTGGCATTGAGATGATCAGATGTGATGATGGTATATGGCTGTCCTAAAGACAGTATGGCTTGGATATGTTGTCCAAGCATGGTATGATAGCATGCAAACCACTTTTAGTCCCATTAGAGCAGAATGTAAAGTTGAGTGTTGATGTTGGGGATGAGATAGAAGACCCTACTATGTTCAAGAGGATAGTGGGAAGTTTGATCTACATGACCATTACAAGACCAGACTTGAGCTATGCTATTGGTCTTGTGAATCAGTTTATGCAAGTACCTAGAAAGCCACTTTTGGATGTAGTCAGATGCATATTGAGATATGTGAAGTCCACATTACATTATGGACTTTTCTATAAGGTAGGTACAGATGTACAGGTGTTTGGATACACAAATGTAGATTAGGTTGGTAGTATGTCTGATAGAAGATCTACCAGCGGATACATGTTCTCTCTTGGTAGTGCAGCAGTTACTTGGAGCAGCAAAAAGCAACCTACAGTTGCTTTGTCGAGTACAGAGGCTGAGTATAGAGGTGATGCTATTGCAGCATGTGAGGTAATATGGCTACAAAAGTTATTGGTTGATTTAGATGTGCAGGTGGAAGGTCCAATTGTCATTTATTGTGACAACATGAGTAGTATACAATTGGCTAGGAACCCTGTGTTCCATACCAGGACAAAACATATTGAGGTACACTACCACTTTGTGAGAGAGAATGTACTAGCAGGTGAGATTGACTTGGTGTATGTCAACACACAGGATCAGATAACTGACATCTTCACGAAAGCATTAGGTACAGAGAAGCTTCAAAAGTTTCGAAGCTTACTTGGAGTTGCAGAGATACAGTTGAGCTTGAGGGGGAGTATTGAAATGACAAGCTCAACACATGCGGACATTGATAATGGACCGCCTGGTTTGATGGGTCCACATATCTACACTTAGCACATCGATGGTCATTATGACTTTCACATGGTGTGGGAACCTTCACTCAACCGCCAAGACCCATGGACCGCTTATTGTTTCAAGCGTTCCAAGCCAAGCACTAATGGCTACCTTTCACATAACCGACGCGCCATCCATATCTACGGGTGTAGTGAGCTTACCTCCGTGCCATTCGAGTTACCTCCTCTCCCGCACACTCCGGTAGCTCCACGATCCAAGTGCAAGCTTCAAGCAAGCTCAATCTTCCCGCTCCAAGTTCCAAGCTCCATTGCCGCGAGCAAGATAAGAGAAGAGAAGAGAAGAGAAGAGAAGAAGAGAGGAGAAGAGAGGAGAAGATGGAGAGCTTCTCCTCCTCGGTCCCTCACCCTCACACACTCACTCCCTCACACTCTCACACTCCCTCTCTCAAGCACAAGCTCAAGCAAGCAAGAACAAAAAGAAGAAGAGGAGGAGGAGAGCTAATTTTGGCCACACACAAGAATGAGCTTCTCATTCACTTTTCAACTTTATATACAAAACCCTAAATCCCTTTTGGGCGGTCATCCCCTTTTCCCCTTTTTACATGGCCGGTCGTAGCCTAGGCCCTTTTTTCCATTGTCATTCTATCTTCCTAGCTTCCTTTCCACCACCCATCTACATTTACAAATTGCATGGGTCAAAGCCCGGCGCTCTTTTACAAGATTTCAGGGTGCACCTTTTTATTTTAAAATGCGCCTTTCCCCTTTTGTAATTGCCTTGGACTTTTAAGGTTGCCCTTGCGCTTTTGGCCTTTTCTCCTATTCTTCTTCAGTCGGGCTACCTTTTTTCTGCCTTTGCCCTGCGTCTTTTTTATTTCCTTTTGCTTTCTTTGTGTTGGGGTTAACACATGGCCACTGACTCATTACTTACTATATTCAGGTTGTTACACCTATTTACAACTAGCATAGTTATAGCGCCAGTCGACTAGTGTAGCCGGTTATGCATTGTTTGACTTAGTAGGCCACTTTCCTTTATGTTGTATCTTATCTATACTTTGTGTACATTGTAAAGTGTATGGAAGAAGAAGAAAAAAACCAGCAAGAAAACATTTTGGCCTCCATCTCTCTTCTTGTCTCTTGAGTGAGCTTCTCCTTGTGCGTTCTGTGTGTTCGTCGGTGCAGCATCTTGAGCAAGTTCCCCCACCACGCAATTCTTGACATCTCTCAGGTCTGCATTTTCTAAAGACGACCAATTATCAGGGCTAAAATCCCATGACTGGCATAATATATGTTAGGTTTGTACTACAAATGGATTGTAATTAGCGTGCGCATTTTGCTATTTGGAGTGTAGTCATTATTTATAATGCTTTCTCATTTGTGGCAGTTTGTACTACCGATCGCGATCGCAGGATGTCTTACTCCAGAAATACGCGGGGCCATTTACAGGTTGTTGACATTGGTGCAATGAATCTTACAGAAAGAGATTAAGACGTTCTCTATTGAATCTGCAAGGCAGGGAGTAGTGGAGATGGTCTCTCTCTTTGAGAAATACCTACCCACCAGCATGCTCACGATACAAATCCACCTTCTTTTGCATCCTGTAGATGAAGTGGAGTTTGTTGGACCTGTCCATACGCGATGGATATTCTTCTTGGAGCGCTTCATGAAAACCCTGAAAGGCTTTGTGCGACAACGAGCTCGGCCAGAAGGTAGCATGGCTGAAGGTTGATTGGTGTCTGAGGCGTTAGTGCATATTTCACAATGGCTACCAATGGTGGATCCAGACAACGAAATGCTATGGTCGCTAAAGGATGATGATAGACTGACTGGAGATATGGTGGTTGAAAATGGGATAGAAAAAAGAATGGATGCCTCAATGGAGAAGAAGGTGAATCGCTTTTGTATGTTGCACCATGCCTCTATGGAGACGTGGCTCGCCAAGTACCAGATCCCTAGGCAAGATCGAGAGGAAGCGCGAGCTGAATTCCGACACAGTATGCATCATCGACCAATTTGATATCTCGAGGGCATGGAGGAGATGCCACAGTTCATATCAACGCGATGGTTGCATGGAGCTTTGACCGCAGTGTCTCGCGAAGGGACAGAGGTCTCAATGGAGGAGTGGAAATTCTCCAGGGGATGTAGTTCAAAGATGATGAGGGGTTTAGGATTTGTAGTATCTAAATTTTATATGTGACATATAATTTGAGTGTTTCAATGTACAATACAAAATGCATAGTGTAGCGTAGTCGCAGGGATGGCATTTTCGCATGGAGCGTATTGACAAAATGCACTCCACAATGGACTGTGGTATCATGGCAAGGTTCGAGCAAGAGAGCCGGCGATAAGCAACGGATCCAAACACGGTTGTGGATGAGATGGAGTATTTTGGAAACTTGCAAAGTATTGTTACGGTGGATTACCATAGCTTCTCCATGATACTATTCGATGTGCAGTGGTTCAAAGTGGTACTTGGAGGAGCTGGAGCAACAGTTCGACGAGGTCCATCTGGATTTCTCAAAATAGATTCCGAAAAAAAATGGATGGATTTGCGCGACACCTTTGTGTTGCTGGCCCATTGTGAACAGGTGCATGGACTCATTTGTTTGCTAATTGTATTATGACATGGTTTATGTCACAATGGTTTGAACTCTCTTGTACATGTTTGTGAACAGGTAATCTTCTATCCAAACCCCCGACAACCTCGATGGTGGTATGTTATACCTTCAACTCCCCGAAGTGCAAGAGTATATGATCAAAGTGATGTTCCGAGCATAGATGAAGATAATATGCAAATAGAGGGGTCGATATTGCAAGGGGTGGAGGCCACCGAAAGCTTGGAGCCAGCATTGGCTAACAATGATGGAAATACAGGAGTCCAAGAATTCTTTGAGAACGAGGTGGACTCATCCTTTTGTGGTGACATGTCTATCGACCTTCCAGTGTATGCGGAGTTGTGTCAGGAGATTGACATGGGACCATAGGATACTTCATACTTGGAGCATCCACTTACTCAATTCGTTGACCAATCGCTTATAAGAGTACATAAGATATGCATTTTAAGTGAGATCTTTTTTTTTAGGATTTATATTACTGTACTTTGTATGATTTAAATTGATTATTCTAACATTATTTTTTATCTGTGCAGGTGACATTTTCAAGATGAGTCGAGGGATGAGCGATGAGGAGTTACAAGATATCTTCACATGCATGTCTCCAGACCAGATCGTGAGATTCAGAGATATGGCAGACCAGGAGCTGTCTCGGTCTTCGTCAGGTTACTCTACTAGATCTACTTCAGCGTGATCGAATGCTTCAGCTTCGAGCAAACGAGCTCGATGCTCCAAACTTGGGCCAGAGGAAGGGAGTGCTTCGGGGTCAGGGGGATGCTGCAGAGATACGGATGCAGTGAGCCCGTGGTTGACACGGGATACAAGTGCGACTCCTCACTCTTGTGTCCCTTCCAGGGAGCATGGCTCAGGCTCGGGTGGATAATGTGGAGGCACGGACACGATGTCTCCATCTCATCGTTCAGCTGGAGTTGCATCACCTGAGGGATTTGTCACACTTGTGGGAATGTCTACTCCAGTTACTCCGGCTTTTGCTTAACCGTCAGCAGGTGGCACCCCTATGGGTGCCACTCCGAGAGATATTACCCCGGTCGGTACACCAGATGCACAGGGGTCTCCTAGATATGCCCAAGAGCATGGTCGCAGATGGGAGAGGACCCATCTTAGGCAGACTCCAGGGGGATATGGATATCTAGTCGATGATAGGTCAGGAGCCATCATCATGAATGATGAGGGGAGGAGGGTGATGACTCGCATGAGAGAGTTATGCCAACAAGTTTTTCGGCACAACGTCTTAGATCATTGGAAGAACATACTAGAGGGGAGCAAGGACTACATAGTAGCATCCTTGCATGAGGAGTTTCCAGTTCCAGCCTCAGTAGATAGATTTTCTACGGGGTGGATGATGGATTGCATGCGTGCATATATGTCACACTAACACAAGGCAATCAAGAGTGGGGCTACAAAGCCCGAGTGGTTAGATGCGGACGACTGGCGCCAACTGAGGAAGGAGGCTACAGATTCTCCAGGACATTGGAGTCAGCAGTGCGAGGCGACGAGGGCATGACTCAAGGCCGGAGTGGTCCATCATCTTGGGAGTGGCGGCCACAGGACATATTTGGAGGACTTTGTGAGTTTTTCTTTTGTTTTGCTTGCTTATTTTTTTGCAATATCCTTTATACTGACAATCATGTTTCTAACAATTAGCATTTTGTTTTCTTTGCAACACTCCATTACAAATCGCGATCCGACCGGCCTTGAGACTCGATATGCAGAGAGACACGGTCTCACTTCATTGATCGATCGACTGTATAGATGCGGTGGCCCTGTAAGTCACTCATCTTTCTTGTTTGTAGTTACCGTGTTTAATTAGAATGCATTATTGTATGGTGGACTGATGTGTTGTTTCTTTTTTTGCAGAGTCTGTTCGATGCTCCTTTGCGGTGAGATGAGCTTTCGGAGGGCGAGGATATGTAGCTCGCCCTTGGATCCCTGGAGCTAACACACCTTTATTTTTGGGTCGCCTGATCTATGTAGACATATTCTATGTATTAGTGATATCTTGTCATGATTGTACTAATCGCTTATTATGTGATCATGTATTTATTTCATGTATCAATGTTATGATTTCAGTATACTTTGTTTTTGTTTGCAAGCGCATTGTACACAGTGGAGAAACTATTTTGTATGGCTCTAATAAAGCACACAGTGCTACATGTTTCCTTGCCACAAATTTTCCCCCCCTGTTATCGTTGCTATTAGCGTCGCAAATTTTATTGCTCATGTCGTTATTGGCGTCGTTATTTTCATCGCAAATCGTCACTATTAGCGTCGGTATTGGAGTCGGTATCGACGCTGATACCGACGCTATTTGCGACACTTATATCAACTCCAATACCGACGTTATTTGCGACGCTGATACCGACTCCAATACCGACGCTAATAGCGACAGTGATACCGATTGTTCTATGGCGTTGCCAATAATGACGCTTTTTGCGATGACAGGGGAAAATTTTGTTATTTGCATTTTCGTCGCTTTTAACATCGGTATAAGGCCTATATCTTGTAGTGCAAGATACCAAACTATTTGAACTTTGAAACCAATCTTTCAATGGCTACAAATCTTCTTCTTCTTTCACAATGTTATAGCCTTTAAATTTTATTAAGATATGTTAAGCAAATGAGGAAGCTATATCTTCTTGATTCCACATCCTTGCAATCTTCAATCCCAAGCCTTGAACCTCTTAAGCAGTATCTCCTTGTCTTTTTTTGAGCTTCTTCAACCTCATGTGCAACAATGGTTGCCTTTCTACCTCACAACCTCAAGGAAAGTGGCTCTCATACTATGTCAAGACACATGGTAGAGTAGGAGTAGAAAGTAGATTAGGGAGAAAATAAGAAGAAGTGGAGAAACATGATGACACAAAGTAGATTTGATTGAATTAATAATGAAGCTAGTACATTATTTTATAGCTTTTTAGCTGTGCCACTCTTTCTTCTCTTTACTTATGGGATACATTGCATACATTTGTGTCTAACCTCTTCGACTGCCACATCATCCATCATTATCCATCTACATCTCTTATACCTAGTTCCCATACGCATCAAATATGCTAACAAGCATGATTTGTTGGTTACCACCCATATGACCCATACCATAACCTCTTGAAGAGGATCTACCATGTCCCCTTCTTGAACTTGAGTAAAATGATTGGACCTTTTCACAACTTCTTTAAAATGATTCACCTTGCATCTTGATATTTTAGTGATCATAAAATAGACCAACTCATCAAAATCTAAAAACAACTTACATGTATACACAGAAGTAACAAAAGATTTCTATGCCTTATTATTAAGGCCACCTAAAGTAGATGTGACCAAATCATGGCCATCAAGCATTACATCAATAGCTATAAGGCATCTACAATGCTTCTCATTTTTAAAGCATACTCATTTACAAGCATCTTCCCTTTCTTCAAGAAATTCAACTCTTGTTTGAGTTTAATCTTCCATACCTTTGTATTTACTGAAAACATATTCTCAAAGGTTGTCCCAGATGAAGTTTTTGCATTTTTGATATACCGAGGCATAGTGTTATCAATGATCGCAAACAACCAATACATGAAATTTTTGTCTTTTGCATTCTATTATTTCCACACCTTTAATTATTTCATAGGATTACTTAGCTCTAGTCCCTTTTCATCACCTAAAACAAATTCATAGAGTCCTTTTCCAATAAGGAAGTTCTGTCACATGGAACTTTCATGATGGGTAATTGTTCTTGTCTAGCTTCTTAATGATAGGATTTTCATTGTTCTCAGCCATTATGATATAATAAAGTACCAAATAGTAAGGAAAACTTTTGTGCTTATTTGTAGAATATGCACCATTCTTTTTGCACACTAAATCTCACAACAATTTGAGATTTTTACTTTGCCCTGCTTCTAGTGCCTTTGCATGTGCTATCCAAGGGAAAGAGAGAGAGTATGGGAGAGCTTCTTATTGATTTCTTTCTTTCTTGAATCCTTACTCCTCTTCTTTACTTTAGCCTTCAAAACTAACCTCTCTCAATGGCATTGCTAATTCAAGAACACAAGAAGAGAGATGGAGGCCAAAATTTTTTCTTGCTGGTTTTTCTTCCTTACACTTCACACAATACAATGTACATATAGATAAGATACAACAAAAAGGAAAGTGGCCTACTAAGTCAAACAAGGCATAGCTCACTATATTAATCAATTGGCACTATAAATATGCCAATTGCAAGCAGGTGTAGCTAACCAAATATAATAAGTGGTATGTCAATGGCCATGTGAGGATCCTAATGACCATTGATATACCAACAAGTGTAGATGTGAAAATCTATCTAACCAGGTGGCCCATCATCAATATCCACATATATTGAGCTTGCTATCTCAATACGAAAGAGTGACTGCATCAAATTGTGTCATTTGGGTCATGGAATAATCTTTGAGCCTTCAAGCTTTTGGACTACAATGCATGAAGATAAGACAGATGGGTTCACAATACCTCGAAGCTAGTCTTGTATTCTTTCTTTATTGGTTTGGAGAGAGGAGTGCACTACTAGTTATATTAGAGCGTCAAGAAGATAAGGTGAGAGATTGTCACCAATGCAAGTGAAGAAGAAACAAGAAAAGCATGGGTAACATAGATATGGGGATTCATTATAAAGATAGCAAGATAGCAAGAAGAAGGCCATCTTTGTAGATGAACAAGAAGATATATATAAGCTATAGAGATCTTCTTGAAATAAGAATGTGGGTTTATGATCTAGGAGAATATCATGATGCTCATGATCTATGGCAATTTACTTACTAGTTGTTTGTTCCAAGTGGTGAAATTTGGTTTGTGTGCTTGGTTTTTGGGAGATAATTATTTGGATTTTTGATCCAAGTGGATATTAGATCGATTGAGATGAAGACTAAAAGATGTAACATATACTAAAGGATGCATGAGTTAAGAGAGGATGGATGTCATACAATTATGAAGGCATGCCTCTTGGAGTTAACTACTTTTAACAATGTGCTATCTTAAATTATTTCAATATCGATGCTCTTCATACAAGCTCTTTTTTGTGTGAAAATACTTCATATTTGCGAGTCTTGAGTTAAGGTTTGAACTCTTGTGGCTAAAGGATAGGAAGAGATTTCTTTTTAGATTAAAAAGGCATGACTTTACGAGCAATATCAAGGCATGAACTAAAGGGGAAAAAGGGAATAATAAATGGGGTGTGCAAACATGAGGGGAGATTAGCAAGGGAAAAATATATTAGTCCTTTGTCATCTATCTACCAAGCATAATGTGACCAGTGTCACATGTGCACACCACATAAAATAAGTCACTATCATGTGGTGAACAGAGAAAGAAAATCCATAAAAACAAATGTAAAATGATTGATTTTTATAGCAACATTTGTAATACTTTATTGGGTTAAAAAGCAATTGTCCTCAATTGATAAACAAACAAAACTACATGGGTGATTAGCTGTTGCTAATGGTATTGTGCAATGAATTACACTATATTAATGAGAAAATCCAAAGCATCTATGCACTGTCTCAATGCAACAAATCTATACATACCCCTATGAAAATAAGGCAGTCATGTATTTTCATGAAACTCTATCTCATGCAGTGAATCTATGGCCATTGGACATTAATATGGTTGTGAGTGGTAGGCAGTTATTAGATGGTTGTAAGTCAAAGTTAGTGTTATCTTTTGAATCCATTGGGATCTTCTACTTTTATATTTTAATAGATACCTATAATAATGTTGGCCCAAGCATGGAGCAATGTGTGATTAATTTAATAGAAAATGAATGAGAATGAAAGAATTAATTGATGCACAAGTATTACTAGATCACAAAGAGATTGTGTATTAATAATTGAGAGAGAGTACAATGCTCGAGGCAATCACACTAAATAATGCCACTCTTGTGTGCTAATGATGAGTTTTATAATAAAATGAAACCCTAACGGCTTAACCATCATAGGAAACCTTGAAATAAACCCTAACCTTAGTGCCCTAGGCACTAAGAGGCACTAGGGGCAACAATTGCATTTTATAGTTTAAATGCCTAGGGAGCTTGGATTATGGATCAAGGGCATCAATGAATTGCCCATGACATGGCCTACAAAGTCCCCTCCATGAAATGGGCAGACTAATTTAGGAAAAACGACAAAATCCTAGAAGATAGGTCATGATTGCACAAGTTCATCCAAGTAGATATAGCAACCTATGACACCATAGAGTATGAACAACATAGAACAAATGGAATTCAAGTTCAAGGCCTTTCAAAAAAGCCTAGAACTTTGGTAGAGCAAGAGACTTCGTGAAAGATCTACCAAGTTGTCTTCAGTGAGTATGTGAGACAACTCTATTTCTCTAACTAACATCCACTCACGAATATAGTGGTAATAAACATCTATATGCTTTGTGCGGGCATGAAACACTAGGTTTTTTGCAATGGCCAAAGCACATTGGTTGTTAGTGTAGATAAGTGTCAAAGCTATCTGGTGCACATGATGATCTGCAAGTAACTTGTGGAGCCAAACACACTCCATTGTGACTATGAAAGCTACTCTATACTCAGCTTCACAACTAGAAGTGGCAGCTGTAGTTTGTTTCTTGCTAAACCAAGAAACAAGAGATGTACCTAAGAACAAGTAGTTGCCACTATGAGAGACACAAGAATTTGAACATCCAGCCCAATCACTATCAAAATATCCATTTAAAGGGTGTGAAATATCAGCCTTGTAGAGAAGGCCAAGACCTTGGGTGCCTTTAAGATACCGAAAGACACTCTACACTGCCTACAAATGAAGTACTAAAGGGCTGTGCATAAATTTTCTCAACTGGGACATAGCAAACTAAAGATTGGGCCTCATGTGACATAAATAAATCGAGCATCCAATAGCCTACTAATACAAAGTAGTATCAAAGGATCCGCTACCATCATCAAAAGTGAATATGAAACTAGGCTCCAAGGAAGTAGACAATGGCATTTTGAATCCTCAAATTGAAAGCGTTGAAGAAGCTATCTAATATATTTGGACTATCTCATAATTATGCCCCCCTCAATGATGGAAAATTGGATACCCAAATAATAGTGAGGTAGACCAAGATCTATCATGGCAAAGGTTTGTTGTAAATCAACTTTAAATGCTGCAATTTGACCAACATTGATCCTCATGACAAGTATGTCATCAACATATAGCACAAGAATAATAAAATCAAATCCCTAATGTCAAATGTAAAGAGTAGCCTCTGTAGGGTTATTCTCAAAATCCAAGATGCAATAGATGAGAATGTATGTGGGTGTACCATGCTCATGGAGCTTGCTTTAAACCATACAAAGCCTTCTTGAGACAAAAGACTTTGTCCTTAGAGCCTTCAACTGCAAATCCTGGAGGTTGAGAAACATATACCTCTTAAGTGAGTATCCATGGAGAAATGTCGTCTTGATGTCTGGCTGATGCACCTCCCAATGAAAGTGGGCAACAAGGGTGATAATACTCCTAATGATAATAATGTGAGAGATAGGGGAAAAAGTCTCCTCAAAGTCAATTCCTTGGCTATTGGTCATAGCCTTTGACAATAAGGCGGGGGCTTTGTACTTGTCAATAGAACCATCAGACTTTCTTTTAATTTTATAAACCCGTTTGGTACCTATTGCACGCTTGCCATGAGGCAAGTCTCATTCTAATGGATGGAATCGATCTTTGCCTTCATTACTTCCACCCAACAATCATCAAAAAGAGCATATTTATAACATAAAGGTTCTTCATTGCATGATGTAGCCGCCAATGCACATGCAAGAAGATTACTTGTTCCTTACAAGCAGAGGCTCATGTATGGGCAACCAAAGAAAGAGGTTGCTTGCTGTCTTGAAGGGTATCTAGCAACTAGCAAGAGACTCTTATAGGCTATTGAATTTCAACCCTTGTGTCCTCCAAGTGATCAAGAATAGGGGGTTGCTCTTCAAACAAGGTATCATAACATTGTTGTGGTTGTAAATCAAATTGAATAGATTGTTGTAATATATCTATAGGTGGTTGAAATGAAGGCTAAGAAGAAGCGTCAGCCAATGAACTATTATGGAAAAGTGGTAGTAGGTTGTCAAAGATGTTTGAAGCATAGTAGGCTATTTTTGACAATCCAGCAAGGGGTGAGAAGCATTTTTAGCAAAGATAACATTTGCATTGACAATAACCTTGCTTGTAAAGGGTTGATAAAGATTGTACCCTTTACTTTCAACACTATATCCAATAAATATGCAACGGAAAACCTTATCATCTAGCTTATGCCTTTTCTGAGAAGCCACATAAGCATATGTCAATGATCTAGAAATACTCGTATGGGAGAGAGAAGGCTTGGAGCTAGTCCATGCCTCATGAGGAGTGATGGTGTGTAAAGCTCTCATGGGACACCTATTCAAAACATAAGCAGCACATAGAATAGCAAAAAATATCGTTATTGGCGACGCCATAGGACAATCGATATTAGTATTGTTATCAGCATCGTTATTTGCGTCGGTATCAGCGACATTGATACCAACGCAAATAGCAACGCTAATAATGACACTTTGCAATGCATTTTGTGATGCGTGCAATAAATTTGCGATGCTAATAGCAATAGTAACAGGGGGAAATTTTGTGGTAGGGCAGCTTCAGTAATGTGTACAATGCTCTGTAAATAAAGGCAAAGTGTACTTAAATCATAACACTGATATATGAAATAAATACATGATCACGTAATGAAAGCGACCGGTACAATCATGGCAAGATACTACTACTATTACATAGAAAATGTCTACATAGATCATGTGACCAAAAAAGAAGAGTATGTGAGCTCCAAGGATCCAAGGGTGAGCTATAGATCCTCGCCATCCAAAACCTCGTCCTGCCACAAAGGAGCATCGAAGAGACTCTGCAAAAAAAGAAACAACTACGCATCAGTCCACCATACAATAATGCATTTTAATTAAACTTAGTAACTACGGACAAGAAAGATGAGTGACTTACACGGCCGCCGTGTTAATACAATCGGTCGATCAATGCAATGAGACCGTGCCTCTCTACATATCGAGTCTCAAGGCGGGTGGGATCGCGGTTTGTAATGAAGTGCTGCAAAGAAAACAAAATATAATTATTAGAAACACGATTGTCATTACAAAGGATATTGCAAAAAAATAAGCAAGCGGAACAAAATAAAAACTTACAAAGTCCTCCAAATATGTCCTGTGACCACACTCCTAAGATGATGGACCACTCCGGCCTCTAGTCGTGCCCTCGCCGCCTCATGCTGCTGTCTCCAATGTCCTTGAGAATCTGTAGCCTTCTCCCTGAGCCGGTGCTAGTTGTCCATGTCTAGCCACTCGGGCCTTGAAGCCCCATTCTTGAGTGCCTTGCATGCGTCCAATTATCTATGTGACATGTATGCACGTATACACTCCATTACCGTAGGTTCACTGCATCCAAATCTCTGCAGTATCCCCCTGAACCACTCCTTCCATCTGGCCCAAGTCTGGAGCGTCGACCTCATCTGCAGGAAACTGAAGTATCAAAGCGCGTTGAAGTAGATCTAATAGGGCGGCATGATGGTGTCCGAGACAGCTCATGGTCTGCCATATCTCTGAATCTCGCCATCTGATCTGGAAACATACACGTGAAGATCTCCTGTAGCTTCTCATTGCTCATCCCTCGACTCATCGTGATGATCTAAATATCCATAAAGGTCACCTACACAGACAAAAATTGATGTTAGCATAATCAATATAAATCATACAAAGCACTATAATATAAAACATAAAAATTTTATCTTACTTAAAATGCATATCTTATGTACACTTATAAGCGATTCGTCAATGAATTGAGTAGGTGGATGCTCCAAGTATGAAGTACCCTATGGTAACATGCCAATCTCCTGACACAACTCCGCATACACTGGAAGGTCGATAGACATGTCACCATAAAAGGATGAGTCCATCTCGTTCTCAAAGAATTCTTAGACTCCTGTATTTCCATCATTGTTACCCGATGTTGGCTCCTCTACATGCTCCAAGCTTTCGGTGGCCTCCACCCCTTGCAATATTGACCCCTCTATTTGCATATTGTCCTCATCTATGCTCGGAACATCACTTTGATCATATACTCTCACACTTCGGGGAGCCGAAGGTATAACATACCACCATCGAGGTTGTCGGGGGTTTGGATAGAAGATTACATGTTCACAAACACGTACAAAAGAGATTACACTATTGTGACATGTACCATGTCATAATACAATTAACAAACAAATGAGTTTATGCACTTGTTCACAATGGATCGACAACACAAAGGTGTCGCGCAAATCTGTCCATTTTTTACGGAATCTATTTCAAGAAATCTAGATGGACCTCGTCGAACTTTTGCTCCAGCTCCTTCAAGTACCACTTTGGAACCACTGCACATCGAATAGTATCATGGAGAAGCTATGGTAATCCACCGTAATAATACTTTGCAAGTTTCCAAAATACTCCATCTCATCTATAACTGTGTTTGGATCCATTGCTCGTCGTCAACTCTCTTGCTTGAACCTAGCCATGATGCCACAGTCCATTGTGGAGCGCATTTTGTCAATATGCTCCATGCGAAAATGCCGTCCGCGTGACCACGCTACACTATATATTTTGTATTGTACATTGAAATACTCAAATTAGTTGTCATATATAAAATATAGATATGACAAATCCTAAACACGTCATCACCTTTGGACTACATGCCCTCGAGAATTCCCACTCCTCCATTGAGATCTCCGCCCCTTTGCGAGACGCTACAGTCAAAGCTCCATGCAACCATTGCATTGACATGAACCACGGCATCTCCTCCATGCCGTCGGGATATCGAATCGGTCGATGGCGCGCACTATGTCAGAATTCAGCTCGCGCTTCCTCTCGATCTTGCCTAGCGATCTGGTACTTGGCGAGCCACGTCTCCATAAAGGCATGGTGCAACATATAAAAGCGATTCACCTTCTCCTCCATTGAGGCATCCATCCTTTTTTCTACCCCATTTCCAACCACCACATCTCCAATCAGTCTATCATCGTCCTTCAGCAACAACCATAGCATTTCGTTGTCTGGATCCACCATCGGTAGCCATTGTAAAATATGCACTAATGCCTCAAACACCAACCAACCTTCAGCCATGCTACATTTTGGCTGAGCTTGTTGTTGCACAAAGCCTTTCAGGGTTTTCATGAAGCACTCCAAGAAGAATATCCATCGCGTATGGACAGGTCCAGCAATCTCCACTTCATCTACAAGATACACAAGAAGGTGGATTTGTATCGTGAGCATGCTGGTGGGCAGGTATTTCTCAAAGAGACAGACCGTCTCCACTGCTCCCCGCCTCGCGGATTCAATAGAGGACGTCTTAATCTCCTTCTGTGAGATCCATTGCACCAAAGTCAACAATGTGTAAATGGCCCCGCGTATTTCTGGAGTAAGGCAACCTGCGATCGCGATCGGTAGTACAAACTGCTACAATTGAGGAAGCATTATGAACAACGGCTGTACCCCAAATAGCAAAGTGTGCATGCCAATTAGAATCCATTCGTAGTACAAACCTGACATATCTTATGCTAGTCATGGGATTTTAGCCCTGATAATTGGTCGTCTTTAGAAAAGGCAGACCTGAGAGAATGCATCATACCCGTCAGAGTGCGGATAGACTTGACTACTTGCTTTACAATGCGCTCTTCTTTAGTGGACAAAACCCAAGGAGCGCGAGGTAGCTGCACGTGACCATCAGCACTCGACTGCGGCCAAAGCGCCTCCATCTTGCCTACCTCCTTCAAATCCATTCATGCCTCTATAGTGTCTCTCTTTCTTGTGATGTGGTCCCGTAGCAAGTTGCCCACATTCTTGAAAATATGCATGGGATCCAACAAGTGGTTGATCTGTAAGTGGGTCCAATATAGCAACTCGTAGAAAACTGAGAACCATCGCATTCTGTTTGGATGTGACTTCGTGTGGACCATTTTCAGCTCATACTAGCTTGCGACATTCATACATGTTGGAGATCGTCCAAGAAAACCTTCCCTGAGTTCATGACCCTCTGGCAAGAAAGCGGCGTGTCCTTGATATACCATCTTCTTCATGGTTTGTGACCTTCGGGAATCTAACTATGGTCCGCACAATGGACATACATGATAACTTGAGGTAACCATACATGTTCCAATACCTCTATCCAGTGAATAAAAGCTTGAACGAGATAAAATATAGATATTACCAATGAGAATGGAAGCCTATTTACCTGAGCACTCTCTGAATCCCGGAAAGTCATGCATCGTCCACATGACAGTGGCTCGAATATTGGCGGACCGTCGACCATCATGCTTGCTCATATCTTACACGGTGACCCCCTCCTCCCACAAAATCTTAAGCTCATCGACTAATGGACGAAGGTACACGTCCATATTTTTTACTTTGTAGCAGCTGGGGACGAGTAAGCTTAGGATGAGATGTCCCTTCTTCGTAGAGAGCCATGGAGGGATATTGTAGTTGACAAGGACTATAGGCCACACACTGTAAGAAGTTGAGCGCAGACCGAATGGGTTCATTCCATCCATTGCAAGACCGAGCCGAAGATTCCTTGGCTCTCAGGCAAAGCCTGGGAAGGTAGAGTCAATGTGGCTCCATGCGTGTGAATCCACTGATATTCGTTGAGACCTATTTTGCACATGCCACGTTGTCAAGCTCGCCATGCCGGACGTACAAAACATGTGGTTTATGCGGGTATAAGCGAAAAGTGACTGAGAACTTTTTGAGGGATGGTTTGCCCTTGCAAGTCCGGTCGATACCTGTGAGCATCACAATTTGGACATGTCTCCATAGTCTCGTATTTTCCTCAAAACAGTATGCAATTGTTGATACATGCATGGATGCTGTTGTAGTCCATGCCAAGCTTTCGTAAAACATGTCGTGCATCATTACGAGACTCATGCATGGTATTTGCAGGTGGTAATATATGATATTTCAATAACCTAAAAAAAATCATAAAACACCTTGAAAAAGCATAATTTTTTTAAATAATAGTGTCAAAAAGAAATCAACGAAGCGTACGTACAAGGTACCTGAACAACTCAGTTACACTCGTATCGCTCCACCCGTATTTTGCTTGCACACTTAGGAGTGCAAGCAGTGTCTTCAGGTGAGATACTCAACACACATCATATAATGGTACGGATGTTTCCTCTCTAAGCGGATCAGAAGTCTCAACATCCATGTATTGATGGTATAGATTAGGTGGTGCCTTCCAAGTGGTGGATTGGCTCATGCACTCCATCCATCGCATGCCCATGAACTCTTCTAATTGGCTGCGAAGGGTGCACTCCTCCTTGGGACGAGACGTCACCTCCTTGGATAGAAAATTCGCCAGCCGCACCCAATCTTCTTGTATATGGTATTCAATTAGCTTGCAAGTACAGTGCATGATTGATATTAACTTTTCTTACCGTTTGCTAAAAATCCGCAATCGCATGATCAATGATCTCAAATTGAAACTCGCCGAAGCGTCGTACGTGTTCTATAGACAATCGACGTTTTCGTCTAATTGCTAGCTTGCATTGAGAGCAAGGACATGGGACACACTGATTAAGATGCGCCTCGTGATCTTGAACAATAAGACCTTCATCGTTTTCCATTTTGTCTATGTTACGACAAACAATTTGTTTTTGTTATCATTCTTTTTTTCTTTCTTAAATTATTCTCCTCTCCTTCCATCTCTCTCTCTTTTTTCTCTTTCTTTATTATGATGTATGTATTTCCTCTCCCTCTCTCTCGTTCCTTCTTCTTTTTTCTCTTCCTCCCCCTCTCTCATTTTCTTTAACGATCATGGCTACGACTACGATGAAACCACAACCGCGACTATGACTACGACTACAACCACGACTACAACTACGACCACGACCACGACAAACAATTTGTTTTTGTTATCATTCTTTTTTTCTTTCTTAAATTATTCTCCTCTCCTTCCATCTCTCTCTTTTTTTCTCTTTCTTTATTATATTGTATGTATTTCCTCTCCCTCTCTCTCGTTCCTTCTTTTTTCTCTTCCTCCCCCTCTCTCATTTTCTTTAACGATCACGGCTACGATTACGACCACGACCACGACTACTTATATAGAGATGAAGAGAGAGACAAGAGTTAGGGAGAGAGTAAAGTTAGAGAAGAAGAGAAGAGAAGTGAGAGAGGTAGAAATTAAAAGAGAGATAGAGAGAGAAAAGAGATAGGGGAGAGAGAAGGATTTAGGGAGAGTATAGGAAGAGAGAAAGAGGGAAGATTGAGGGAGAGAGAATGGTTGAGAGAAGAGAGAGGAGAAAGAGAGAGAGATCCGACTAGAGCATTTGACACCCATAGCCAACACACCGTGGAGAACACAAGCACAAATTGACTACGACTACGACTACGACCACAACCACGACCACAACCACGACTACAATTCCCCTTTACCATTTACAACTCACCCACCTTCTCTCCACACTATTGCACACTACAATCTCTATGAGGGCATGAGATTGGGATCTCCACAGATACCAAAGCATGATCTGTAGCTTGATGGTTGCATATATACTACTACTTCTCATGGAAGAAACCTTAAAATAGTTATTATGCTCAAATACATGCTTGTTAGAGCAGAAATTTGTTCCTAAGACTATTCTAAGGATAAAAGAGGGTTAATGATAAAAGATTATCCTTCCTTGCAAGTGATTTTATATTATATATTTTAATTAAATTTGATAGTTGAAGATGAGTTTCCTAAGAGATCTTGTGGTGATGCTGTTTTAGTTTTTGCGAAGCATTAGAATGATGCTGTTTTAGTTTTTTGTATTTGTCTTTTTAAGAAGAGATTGATTTTTATGGAATATCTAAAGTTATTTTTGGATTTACGTTATGAAAAATGAATGTTTTTCTAACTGATAGGCTGATTGCCTTTGTTGTATACTTCTACAAAAGTTCTTGTGTCCTCATAGGTGGATATTTGCTTACACACTAAACCTTCCCCAAGGTTAGTGGCTAAATCCCTTCACCAAGGGGATAGTTTGAGCGTGGTGGAGGCTAGGACAAGCCCAATGTATGGGAGGTCTCTTTGTAGGAAGAACATTATGCTAGGAGGCGCAAGTGTGCTAGGGTTCTCTAGCCATATATCCCTTAGGTTTGTTGAGGATCGGCCTAACCCCTATGAGCCTAGGATGAGCTTATTGTGAGGTCTTATTTCCTTTTCTCTCTTTCTCTCCCTCTCTCATTTCCTCTCCCTCCCTCATCCTCACCCTCTCTTTCTCTCTTTCCCTATTAGGTTCAATGATTTTTCTCTTTTTTTCTCTCTCCTCTCCCTCTCTCATTTTTTTTCTCTCCTCTCCCTCTCTCATTTCCTCACCCTCTCTCACTCTCACCCTCTCTTTCTCTCTTTCCCTATTAGGTTTAATGATTTTTTTCTCTCTCCTCTCCCTCTCACATTTCCTTTTTCTCTCTTTCTCTCCCTCTCTCATTTCCTCTCCCTCCCTCACCCTCACCCTCTCTTTCTCTCTTTCCCTATTAGGTTTAATAAATTTTCTCTCTCCTCTCCCTCTCTCATTTCCTTTTCTCTCTTATTTTTTTCTCTCTCCTCTCCCTCTCTCATTTTCTTTTCTCTCTTTCTCTCCCTCCCTCACCCTCACCCTCTCTTTCTCTCTTTCCCTATTAGGTTTAATGATTTTTCTCTCTTTTTCTCTCTCCTCTCCCTCTCTCATTTCCTTTTGCTCTCTTCCTCTTCCTCTCTAATTTCTTCTCCCTCCCTCACCCTTTCTCTCTCTTTCTCTCTTCCCCTATTATGTTTAATGTTTTTTCTATCTTTTTCTCTCTCCTCTCTCCTCTCCCTCTCTCATTTCTCTCTCTCCCCTCCCTCTCTCATTTCCTTTTTCTCTCTCCCTCTCTTTCTCTCTCCCTCCCTCTTCCTCTCTTTCTCTCATTTCCTCTCTCTCTCTCTCTCAATATATAGAAATTATACAAAAAACAAGTAAGAGAGAGAGAGAAAACACAAAAACAAAGCAAGAATGGACAATGCACTCACCGTAAAGGCTCGAAGAAGGGTTTGGCGGCTCCTCTTCGCCCTCCATACACCTACTCCTCTTCTTCGCGAACGGCGGCGGCGGCGGTGAGAAGCTTTCTTTCTCTCTTTCTCTCCCTCTTAGCAAGATGGTCGCTCTCCCTCTCGCTCTCTATTTCGTGAATTCACGAAAAATGACGTACTCGGGTTTCGGCCTGTGTTTTTTTGCTCTGGGTACCGTCGCTATTTATCGTTGCTAACGCCCGTCACTATAGGTTCATATCCTTGTAGTGTGACTTTAGTATACCATTAAGAGTGATGGAAACAAGTTGATTACTTGGAACTTCTTCATCAATATTTAATAATTGCTTAATAAAATCTTTGATGCTAGTGAGATAGGCATACTTCTTTCATGCGAACACCTTCTCGTTGCTTACATAGATAAGCAACACATGCTTCATTGTGCACTTGATATAATGATGTGAGCTTATCCCATGCTTCCTTGGATGTCTTGTATAATCTAATGTGTGGAATGATGGTTCTCTTCATGGATAAAGCAATTAGGGCATGTGCTTGGGTATCACGACTATCCCATCGAATCTTATCTTGAGTGGGAGGCATTGTGGAAGAGGTAAGTGATTTGGCATCATGAGAGCCACCTCACAATGTGGAGGTAGGAGGTGGTGCTAGTGTTGAGAAGCCGGTCTTTGCTTGGTGCCATTCGCAATATGCCATAGATTCTTCGTGGCAAGAATATGTCGCATCATGTAAGCTCACATTAGGTAATCGGTGCCATGCCACCAGTGCCAGGCATGCCCAATAAATCATTATTATTATTTACCATGAGTGGAAATCAATAATAAAATAATATTTTCCAAGTGAAGAGAGAGAAAATAGATGCCCAAACAATAATAAGCCGTTGATAGAAGAGATCATGCCTATCTCAACGAAGTCGAATAATACGAAGAATAATATTTTTTCTTATTGTTTTCCTACTGAGGAGAGACAAAAATATGTAAAAATAATTATTTTTAAAAATAAATATTATCCAATCAAGGCGATAATCAATAATATATTGAAAACATATATTAATGGCTAAAATTGCACCGATAATGCTGACAACAAAATAATAATATGAAAATTCACCCAACAAATGCACCAAAATAACAAAATTTATATTCACTATTAGGAAAAAATAGGGCCAACATCCAAATAATATGATTTTGGAGCATGTCATGGGCCAAGAAAACGAATTGAGGCAAAAGCCCTAATTTTTGGGTGCCTCGGTGGTGGAATTGGGCAAAAGCCCCAAATTTGACCCAAAAAATGAAGAGAAATTGGATAAAATGTTTATCAAAACATTTTTCAATGCCATGCCACAATGTGAATGAACCTTAATATTGATGAAATATAAATCTACTTTATGGGATATTGATATTACCACACTTCTCATAAGCTTCAACCTTTGGATGTGAACGTTTTCAAGTCATTAAATGCTTCTTTTTGTAAAGAAAGGACAATTGGCAACGTAGGAGATAACATACTCAAGTATGCCTTAAAGTGAATAGGCATATATACAAGGTCAAGGGGGAAAATAGAGCCTAAAGAGGGAAAAAGTGCTCTAATGGTCCTAAGTGTGTTCACACACATTAGTATCGAACTTGCACAGAAAGTAAGGAGAGTTATATTATATTTGGAATGACCATAGACTCTAGGGAATGGATGGCAATTTTATGTTGGGTTCATGTTGTTGGTAATGCCATTCATGGATACTACATCTTTAAAGCAAATAAGATTGGTGGCAATTATATCCAAGATTGTGAAGAGGGAGTTATCCTAGCCATGCAAAGGAAAGCATGGATGGCAAGGGAGTTATTCTATGCATGGTTGGATCATTTTCATAAATGTATTGATGAGTCTACAGGCTTTGTAAATAGGCACTTCCTAACTAATGATGGCCATGGTAGTCATGTTTTCATTTTAGTTGTTGAGAAGGCTACTTCATGAGGTATTAATATCATCACATTGCCAGTCCACATTTCTCATAAGCTTCAAACTTTGAAAGTGAATGTTTCTGAATCATTGAAGGCTCACTTCTATAAAGAAAGGGGAATTTGGCAACATAGGAGACAACATACTCAAGCATCTAAGGGTGACTTAGATTCAATAGTAGCCAAGAAATTCAATATTTCATGCATATGGCCTCCTTATCCAAGAGCTCTACATTTTGATGGGATGCCATCCTAGCACATGAATGTAATTAGAAATTCAAACTTTTATGCATATGGCCTCCTTATCCAAGAGCTCTATAGTTTGATGGGATGCCATCCCAGCACAAGTCCTTCTAATGATGCCCTAAGGATTTTAGACAGATTGCGCTTGCCTCTAATAAAGGTTTTAGTGCACTTAGGGAGGTATTTATGGACTATACCAACAACCTTATGTTGACATTAGTCCAGTATGTTGAGAGCTTAAAGGCAAAGAATGAACCCCCCACATCCCCCCACCCCTTAAAAAAAAAAAAACAGCCAAGGCCAAGGAGGAGAAAAGACTTGAGAGAGAGCACAATAAGAAAAAGAATTTAGTAGTAGCAACAAAATTACACGAATAGCAAAGAGAAGCACAATGATCTGCAAAGCTTGCAAGAAGGGCATGGAAAGCTAAAGAACTAGTAGTTGAGGCATGCCTTTGGGCAGTCTTGTGGGAGGGTGCAATAGCTTCTAATAATCACCCTTTGCAAATGCATATTGATGGTCCTCACCACCGAATGGCATATCTGGAGAAGTTGTAGCACAACATACCACCAAATGTCCATTATAGAATATGTGACTTCCTTGATAGCAACTAGCATCTACTATCCTACTATCCCTTCTTTTTGTATCTACTATCCTATCCTATAGTAAGCTAGCAACCATCTTATCTCAAGTTATCAATACTCATACATCACCCCTTTTTTATATCAATTGATAAAATTTGGGTCAATTATCAAGTTCAATTTTGTTGCCATCGTATCACTCCATGCTTCTATTGCATAGGAAGTCATTTTGATTCTCATATATTACATCAATTTGTTTTAATGGAAGCTTTGCACAATAATTGGCCACAAAACAAGGAAGAGGGTACTAGTGAGAAGAGACACCTACATCTACCTCTCAGTAATTGCTAAAACTTTCTATTGTAGATGAGTAGGCCAACATCAAGTGCAAGAGGGGGCAAATTAAAAGGTATTGATGGCACAAATTACAGACATAAATATAAAAGAAAGTACTACCAAATACCTTGAATTTCAATGTGAGAGAGAGAGAGAGAGAGAGAGAGAGAGAGAGAGAGAGAGAGAGAGATCCTGGCATGCAATGTTTCTCCATTGGAGTAGCATTGAACCACCACCATGCAACACTATTCTCCTATTAGGCTGTTGTCCATTCCACATTTGGGGAGAAATATTCGACACGTGGCCTGGGAAGGACTGATTTCTACTTAAAAAAAATTCAAAGTCAAATTCACCTGTCGCCTTCTTCCCCAATATGAGGGTGGGCGAGGCAGCCGTTTTACACAAGAAGGCCTTTGGGCTGGTCCAAAGGTATTCTTACTCGCTAGGTAGGTAGTGAGACTCGAAACTCTTAAAAAAATAAAAAAAAGCGTGGAGAAATTTCCATTAATAATGTGTAAAAAAGAGGAACAGACGCGAAACTCTCTTGCTCTTGTTTGTTAAGTAGAAATTTTGAATCGGAGGTTCGACTGGGCATTTGGCGTGAACCAAGCGGGACAACCCCCGAAGGCGTATGGAGAGTGCATTTTCCTCCATAGACGCAGGAAGGCTACTGGAGATCACTCAGGCATGGGGCATTTTTTGCAGCCATGCATCGAGTCTGCTGTCATCTTCCACTGCCCACAAGCAGCACCCTTCCGAAAACACTGCGCTCATTCAGAGCATAGCTCTGCTTCACGGCCATGGATTGCAGACTCTCATGATTGAGTATTTTATGCATCTTCTCGAGGTAAGGGTTCCCTGTGCCCCATCTCAAAGGGAAGAAAAACACACACGCACTTACACAAGTCTTCTAATAGAACGTGGGAATTCCTCTCTATGCATGTTGTGAACAGAGATTGCGTAAAATTTTGAAGCTGGCCCTTTTTATTCTTGTAGAACTGGCTAATGGGCATGCTCTTACCTTAGGCCTGTATCACCTTGCCACCGGCTTATTTTCAGGGGAAGTATTCTTTGCCACTAAAGTAAAGGTCCTTTGCTCCCCACTTTCCTTTTACTCCTTCTAGATAATGGAGGGTTTCATTTCACTCCTAGATAATAGAGGGTTTCATGGACGTGAAACACCATTCTCGTTACACTCTTGCCTATAAATTTCCTATTCAGGCATTTACCTCCTCAATCATGCAAGATTATCCAGTTTTCATTGATAATCTTCTTGTTCGGTCGTTTAGGTAATAGGTGGCATCCTTTCCACCCAATCTTGTATTACTTTGTGGGCTATTATCCTATGAAGTTTGGCTCCTTGCTTGTGCCGTTAAGGCCATTTGTATTAACTGATTATTCTTAATTTTTGGCTGGATGTATTGGAATTAGTTTAAAGGAATTCCATTCTCTTTTTGAACAATAATTGTCACACACACACACACACACACACACACACACACACACACACACACACACACACGTACACGTGCCCACGCACGCAGAGTGAGCTCCACTAGAGGCCAAATCTGCCTTCTCCCTCTATTAGAGACCAAATTTGTCTCTACATGCAACATGTCTATCTCTTGAATATAACAGCTATATAGGAGCAACAACGATCTGTATAACACATTGCTGGATGGATATCTTGTTTCCATCCTCAATTTGCTTTTGGAAATGTGAAATGCATTGTTTTTGTTGAGAAGAGTGCAAGCTTTGATAGAAAGTCATTGAAGAACAACCTTTATCAACCTAAAGACTAGTTTGTAATTTATGAAGAAAAATGTTCCTGCAAGTCATACTTTGCAGGATTCAAGAGCAGTTTGTCTTGCTTCAACAAAACACAACTATGGCTAATTTTTTTTTTTGGAGAGATTGCAATTCTTGCTTTAGACACTGCATGTATGTATTTTTCTGATTCTGTACATATTTCTTATTTCTTTTTTAAGGTCTACCATGGTTGCTAGAAGTAGTATAGGTCTTAGGTCTTTCACAAGTAGATTGGTCACCATTTCTTGATCTCTCTATGGTTGGTGGGAAGAAGCAGTACCTTCATGTGTGACAAGCTGTAATCTCTTCTAGGTGTTATATATTTGTCAAAGAAAAGATCCAGCCAAGTAGTGACTCTTGGAGTCATGCACATTGCTCAAAGAATTGTAGAAACTACTCAAGAACATAATGGACTAACTCCTCCCAAGTGATGGCGCTTTGAACATGAGAGGTGAACAGGCTAGTGTAGACGACATTGTATTTTGAGATGCTAGATGGGACAATAGAGCCATAGTCATGCCATCCTAAGCCTTGCTTTCCAGGGATGCAAGTTCATCTTGTATCTCCTCCATCTTAGTGATGTGATCTTTCATGGTCGGGAAATTTGTAACAAAGATCTCTTGTAGCTTCATGTGGAGGGTTATCCCATGGGCAAAGGCTATGACTTGATAGAGTGAAGATAATCAGGTCCAAATCGTGGAGGCATTGTGAATGAGGCAAACATTGATAAGAAGTGATCATGGCAGCTCATGGAAAGGGAGGAACGGGCTTGAGAGTTGAATGGAACCGATGAAGCTATTGAAGTTGTTGAAGAACCAATCTATGGGTCCATAATGGGATGGTCCTAGATGTCGAAGATGCACTTGATCATGCAAGATGAGATGGCCCAAATCTAGCCATCAAGCTTGTCTTTCTCCAAGAGATTGATAAGGATGGGCACGTGCATTGGGATTGCTGTAATGGCCATCCATGGAATATAGGATGCGGTAGTAGGTGAAGGGGAAAAGAAGGGGTGGAGGATGGGAGGGAGGTCATAGCGCACATCTTGATCCGTAGCACCATCTCTTCGTTTTTTGCATTGATCCTCACAATGTGCACGGTCATGATTGTCCTCCCGATAACCCTTCAGATCTTGGTGGTCTTCATGACAATCTTTACTGTGACGGTGTTGGAACATTGGTCTTCAGAGTTTTGGCTATCCCTTTGGTGGTCCTCATGGTCTCTATCGTATTCTTGGTCCACTTGATTTTGCCAATTGTATTGGTTTGACAAGGCAAGTTGTGTGTTGATGTCACCTATTGTGTCCACTTGGCGAAGAGTTTCTAGACACCTTACTTGACCTAAATAGGATGAGTGGTGTTATATCCTTGGACATTTGGATGGGTGCTAGTAGCATTGGTCACAGTGCTTATGAAGTGACTTAGTGCGAATGCACTAAGGGCCTAAGGGCACTTCGAGGTTAGGGAAACTGAGTCCTATTTATAGGACTCAAGGCCCTATTGTGCACATAATTGTGTGATTACCACTTTGGAACTATTGGCCCCTTGGTTGACGCATTTGCACAGTGGAATGCCGTGGGCCAATGGTATGGGATGCCAACCCTTGGGATGTGATCATGACTTGGAGTGTTGCTACCTCCTAGGCTTGGGGTGAGCTCGTTTGGCTCTCTGGTTGGAGATGAGTCTAATGTATAGTCCCTTTTATTTGTGGATATGGCTTGTATCGTGTCTCTGTGCCGGTTGGATCCTAGGGGTATGTTTCAAGTGGGCTAAGTGAGAAAATGCAATAAGAGAGAGAAAACACAATTGTTATGAATCTCTGTCATAGTAACATGGGATTGCCATTTTGTAGCTTTTCGTCCCAATCCTAGCTCGTTCCAAACCCATCCCCATGTTAGAGCCCCCTCTCATGGTTGGTGACAAGGGATGGCCATTTAGGTCCTTATTCCCGTTCCTATGCTTGTCTCCAAAACCCATCCCATTTTACTATGAGCTCCCTATGTAGTGCTTGGTCCTAATACCATGTGAGATTGAGTGATAGAAGCAAAGGAATGCGAAGAGATGAGATGAGAGTATTAGATTGTTAGATGAATGTAGAGCAATATAAGCAAAAAAATGAAGCTGTTATAAACATAGAGGACTCAAACAAAAGAATAAGAACACGTGGGAATATATGCTAGGGTTTGCACTAAGAAAACATAGGATGTACAAACATGCCTAAAGCACAATAACTTAGATAGTAATGCAATAAATGCAAAAACCCTAATGCAAAATGCAAAAACACACACAAACAGAGGAAGAAAGGGAACTTTGAAGTGAATCAATCAATGTTCTAAATGATGGAAAGGGTGTACAGAATGCTTAGAGGCAAAGCAATGAATGTAGTTGGAGTGTGATGCTGAGTGAAGATGGATCCAGAGTGCTGTAACCATCAGTTAGAGCTAAAAGAGCGCTGAATGTGAAAGGGCAGTAGACTGGTCACCAAAATGCACTAGTCTAGAGGCTGAATTTGGCAAATCTAGAAGTCTAGAGGCTGAATTTGACAAACGCAGCAGTGTACCACCCAGTAAAGGTTGGAAACCTGATCACCAAGGCTGTAAATGGCAGGTGACAGCAGGCTGAAGGTGTGTTGACGCAGGGCATCTTGCACAATAGCAAAAATGTAGGCTGAATGAGAAGAATTGATGTCAACTCTGTTGGTGATGATGAGCTTGTAGCAAACACAACAGTCTTGCACCTCTTGACAACGGGGCGACAATTGAAAGACAAGTGCTAGGGGTTGGAATAATTGTGGCTGTAGCAATGGAGTGTGTGCGCACTGATGTGATGTGCAAAACAAGGATGGGTTGAATGGTGGGCAGCCTATCTATTTATAGATGCAGAAGGATCTTCCCAAATTAGGGTTTTACTTATGGGATGTAGAAACTCTCTAGGACCATACACCACTTAATGAAACTTTGGTAATTTACATGTTTTGGGGCTGGTTTAAAGAGCTAATCAATTTGTAATGCATTTTAAACTTAACACCCCCTCTCACGCCCGAAATTGGAACCAAAAAAGGATTTGAAGAAATGCTCAAGCCCATGTTTACCCCAAGGTGTCCCAGCCCACCTCAAAGCAACTAGGGCATCAGACAGTGTCAGAAGTGGATGCAACAATGGAAGCGTAGAAAACAACTGTAATAGATTGCGTAAAACAAAAGTGAAGAGAAAAGAAGAACACTGCAAAGAAAAGAACAATGCACAAAGAACTTAGAAAGAAAAAGATGCTCGAGAAATGGAATCCCTATACCAAGACATGAGATAGTATAGAAACAATGTGAGTCACTAGTTGTATGGGCTTTGGCATTGGCTCTCTCTCTCTCTCTCTCTCTCTCTCTCTCTCTCTCTCCATCATCCTTGCTATGGAAATATGCAAAGTGATACAATGAATACCATAGGAGGAGGGAGCACTTGAATAAATAGGCCAGAAACATACCATCAATATGATCAAGTCAGCTAGCATTAAATGCTGGGTGATCGACCAATGATAAATGCCTAAATCACCATGACCAATAAAAAATTCTTAAAATATCTCACTATGCCTAGCTCACTGAAACATGCACAGACTCACACATGAATGGACATATCCGCTAACATCCTCTCTTAGATCATGGGTGATTGGTTACAATACAATATACAATGATAGTAATCCATCATACTATCCAACTCCTAGGCAGTGGATACCTAGGCAGTGGGTACGCAAGCCATTAGCAAGGTGTCTTGGAGAGAGCCGGATGTCGATGTTGATCGTGCCAACTCCTAAAAATAGAGAAGAATCATAGCGGCTCTCGAAGTTTGTCAGCAATGCCTCTGAAGTAGCACATTTGATCATCTTGTCATCAATGCCACAGTGCATAAATGACCATGGATTCTCCCCCTTTGGCTAGATTGCCAAAGTGTCCCTTCATGTGAACTCGGACTAGGAGCGAATCCCACTCTTTGTCAAACAACCCATCATGAACTTGAATGTCAATCTGAGATCTAGGATTTGAAGACATGCCAAAGTTTGGTCGATTTGCCAGGGAAAACCCTCTTAGAATTTTTTGCACTTGTATAAAAGTATAGATGAGGTTGAACCACCCTACTCACCACCCTCTCACTCTCCCTCTTTGGCAGCACTGGAGAGTCATAAGGGATGTCCTACATCACTTGTACTAGCAAGTTGGAAGGGAGGCCCCTATAGCCATTGCTAGGGCTGCATGGCAAGGTCCTAAACCTAGACTTGTAGAGGACGAAGACTCATTGAGAGAGCGGTCACCCTTCGTCACCATCAACTCCCCCTTCCGCAGAGTTGCTAATGTTCTCCTGTAGCCCTTTTGAAGATGTCCCTTCTTATCACAATAATAGCATTGAGACTTTTTCTTCGTCTATATGTGACCCCTCTTTGAAATTGGAATAGTTGGAGCACCAAGAGATAGCATCCTCCCCGAAACTTGGATTTGAACACAAGAAGACTTCAACATAACACTTGTAGATGAGTAAACAATGTTTGTATGCTGATCATCGGTAGGAGAAGCGTAAGGAGCCATGAAAAGGGAGATACTGAATGAGAAGAGCAGTAGAGGCAAGGGATCTTGAGGGATAGGGATGTGCCAACAAAATAGGGTCATAACAGTTTCAATAGTTCAAGTAGTAAATAAAGCACATAGAGAAATGATCAACAGTGACTAGAGTGTAGTGAAAGATGTTGGGGGTAAAGGCGCCTCCGCCTAGCCGCCCGTATATTATTACACTGACAGTACCCGCCATTGTACATTGCAGATGGCGGGTGCCCGTCACAGTCACTTATTCTTTATTCTTTTAGTGTCAGTTTGAATAAAGGAAGGCCCGGCCACACTTTGTGGTTGTTAGAGTTCCCATTTCTTGTCTCTCTCTTTCTTGCTTTTGCTCTTTCGCTATAGTTCTCGCATGTAAGCTTCGATCCTTCTCACCTTTCAACTGGCATGAGAGCTTGGCTTCCCGACTCTTGAGCTTGTGTCGTGGCGTCTTCAGCTTCCATTCAAATCCCTATACTCATTGCGTCTCCATCCTGGCAGCCATAGCCGACTCCCTCGAGCTCCCGGCACTCCCGGACTTCCCGAGCGCCTTCCCGGCCCCTTTGGGCACCCTCAAGGTATCGTATCAGATGTATACACTCACTCTCTTCAGGGTTTATGCTAGTTATAGGTCATGTAGGAAAGGGGCAGCCATTAGTGAGCTCCCATTTGGAGTTTGAAGCTCCCCCTTCAACTTGGCTTGATCAAGCTTTGTTGAGGCCTTGTCATTGGCTTCTTTGGCCCCTTTGTGGCCCTTTCCAAAAGCCATCTGCTGCCATGTGGTCAAGAGGACCCCCCAGCCTATTCATGTTGGCTGCGCCATCTGTTCCAACTGTTCGTGATCTTCTTCAGGAGCCCCCCTTCCCTCCTTGGCACTTTAAGGCAGCTTCACAAGTCATTTTCACTTGTCTTGACCCTTGTTTGAGCTTGGATGCTATTGGAGCTTTACTTGGGCTTGACATTCGATTGTCTGGAGCATATTTGGCTTGCTAGATTTTATTTTGGGATGCACTTGATGTCTATGGATGCTATATATGGATGCTCTATTGCCTATATATTCGGGATGCATCATTGATACTTGATCTTGGATACTTGTCACTGGTGCTTGTACATGCTTTGTTCGAGCTTTGTTGCTTGATATTTACGGCTTTTGTGCTAGTGGGAGCATCTTTGGATGCTTGACAGACATTGAGCAAGCGGTCTATACTATTTGAGCTTTTGAGACTATTTAGGATTTTTTATCCTTTGGGATAAATTATAATGCATGGTTCATATGTCTTGGTTCCTTCCGATGCTTATGAGCTGACTCTTTGACTTGGTCCCTTTTCTTGTGAGTTGACACCTACTTGTGTCAAGTCTTGGTAGTGGCAGGTACACTTTGCTCTGTTGACTGGGGGGTGTGCCTACTCACTGGCAGATATTTCATGACATGTTTCGGTGTTGGATTCATGCTTATCGACTGTCATATGCGTATGTTATGACCGCATGATGTTGGTTATGGTCTTGGCAATATATGATTGACTTGGGATTCGCTTTTGGCACAATTAGCTCTTATTTACTGAAATCTGACATTTATTATAGTAAGCTGAAATCTACAGATTTTGAGCACTTTTATGAGGGTAATGCTTACTATTTGATGTTATCGTGGTCATATTTGGTGGACAGGTGTTTCTTTTGGTAAAATCCACTCTTTCAATCAGTTTTAGCAGTGATTTTAGTGCATTTTCTGCTAATTACAACAACTTGCAATTTTGCCTTTTTGCATTGATTTGGGACAATATGGCTGGTCATTTGAAAGACACAGCTCTCTTTAACATTGCCAAGTTGGATGGTACCAACTATGGGTATTGGAAGTCCTAAATATGGCAGGTTTTGGTGCAGAAGTTGCAGATTAAACCCTTGCGTTTTAAAGGTGTCAAACCTGAGGATATAAATGATGATGTTTGGATGGAAGTTGATGCGCTATGCAAGTCTATCATTATTTTGTCACTCTCAAAAGAGGTCCACCATAATGTTGAAGATGAGAATCAGAGTGCATGGGATTTATGAGAGAAGATTCTGGAGCTTTATGCACAGCAGAGTCTTGTGTCACAGATGTATTGATTGAAGCAGTTAATGAACATTCGCATGAAGGAGGGGTCATCCCTATCATCTCATTTCAGTTAGTTCGGAAGATCTCATCTGTCATTATTGTGGGGAAGCAGGATTGAAAGATGACTCAGAAGAAGACAGAAGACGATGAAGCCAGAAGAGAAATAACTCTTCTCCGTGAGCACGAGTGATCCGTTTCTCCTCCTAACCACGCCTAGATAAGTGCTGGCACCTCTCTCCCCGTTTCCTCTGCTAGCCGTTCACTTTTGGTGAGTCCTACTATTCTTGGACTCTCTTACTCTCTAGGCTCCCCTTAACCCCGTTCGGGCGCCCAAGAGCCCGGACGGTCATCCTCGTGCGTGTTTCCCTAGATTTATCTTAATGTCACATTAAATGTCACATTCAATATTTGTGACCTTAATGTTACATTAAATATCACTTTTAATGTCACATTTCCTTCCCCTTAAGAATCGGGTTCGTCCTCGACCTTAGCGACCAAAGCATTTTGTTGTCTGGATCCACCGTTGGTAGCCATTATGAAATATGCACTAACGCCTCAGACACTAACCAACCTTCAGTCATGCTACCTTCTGGCCGAGCTCGTTGTCACACAAAGCCTTTCAGGGTTTTCATAAAGTGCTCTAAGAAAAACATCCATCGCGTATGGACAGGTCTAGCAATCTCCACTTCATCTACAAGATGCATAAGAAGGTGGATTTGTATCGTGAGCATGCTGGTAGGCAGGTATTTCTCAAAGAGATAGACTGTCTCCGCTGCTCCCCACCTCGCGGATTCAATAGAGGACGTCTTAACCTCCTTCTGTGAGGTCCAAACGATACTTGGAAGGTCTAACTGTAAATCGGGAAACCTTTTCGTTAAAGTACTTACTCGCTCCCATGTTGAGCTTTCTTCTGAACAATCTTTCCACTTAACCAAACATTCTTGGTAAATAGTATTCCTTGTTCGTCTATTACGAACATTTAATATTCTTTCTGGTTCATGTGGATTAGATTGGTCATTGAATAGCTCCTCAATATCATCATTTAAGATTAGATTATCCAAATCACCCAGCTTCTTCCTTAATTTACTTATATGAAAAACTGGATGTATTTTACTACCAGCAGGTAGTTGGAGCTTGTAAGCCAATTCTTCCACCTTTTTAAGTATTATGAAAGGACCACAATACCTTGGTGAAAGCTTTGGACATTGTCCCTTTTTCATAGTTTTAGTTTGTTCAGGCACCTTAAGATAGACCAATTCTCCTTCTTCAAAGGAGATGTCTCTTCGGTGAGGATCTGCATATGCTCTAGCTCGATTTTGAGCCTTTTTAATATTTTCTTGAGCAAATTTTAACATACTATTCATATCCTCCAGAAAGTCTTTAGCTGCCTGAACCTTTTCCTTATGCAGTCCTACTGCAAAAGGAGCTCTGGGCTGAAACCCATACATTAACATAAATGGACTATATCCAGTGGAAGAGTGCTTGGCACTGTTATATGCAAACTTTGCTATCGGTACATACTCTTCCCAATTAGTTTGCCTTTTACTTACATATGCCCTAAGCATATCTTCAAGAATTTGGTTAACCCTTTCAGTTTGCCCATTTGTTTGCGGATGATCCGCCGTACTCATGCTAAGTTTAGTATCCAATTTCCTAAATACTGCACGCCAAAAATGGCTATCAAATTTTCTATCCCGATCAGAAACTATATTTGCCTGAAGGCCATACAATCGGTATATGTTCTCTACGAACAATCTAGCCAATTCTGGTGTTTTAACATCAGTTGAAGTTGGAATGAACCTAGCCATTTTGGTTAACCTATCCACAATCACCCACACAGAGCTGTGCCCCCTCTGTGTTCTAGGTAAAGCAACAATAAAGTCCATGGAGATACTCTCCCATTTTCTCGAAGGAATTTCTAGTGGATGAAGAAGTCCTCCCATTTTCAATCTTTCAGCTTTATTAACCTGGCATTTATTACATTTGACCACATAGTCAAGGACGTCCTTATTCATTCCAGGCCAATAGAATTGCCTTTTAATAAGACTATAAGTCTTATTAATTTCTGGATGTCCTGCGCTAGGGGTATCATGACACTCAAAGAGTATCTGGCACCTAATTTCTGTATCTTTCGGGCATCTAACAAACTACTTAATTCATTATTAACATTTAACCCATAAACATAAGAAAATTGTTGCTTTATATTACAGAAAGTAAAAGTGTTCTGTACAGGAAGAGACCATAACATATATACCTCACAAACTTCCTTCTTTATCAGCTTTTGAACTTCAGTAGAACACAGTAAAGGATTATCAGATACTTCATGTTCACCTTGAATGACAAAAGTCTTACCATCCCTTTCAAATTCCAGTGTATTATGGTGATAACTACGTTTTAAGGATGGTTCCAATCCCCATAGCCACTCCCTCCTTAGAGCAATATCAGCTCTTTCCATGTTCATAATTTGGAAATCAAGTTTATCTTTATATCCTTGAATCTCAATTATTGGATACCATTGTATCCCATATTTTATTGTCTTGGCCTTGCATCATACGAACAACATATTGATGCCTACTCTTTTGTTGGGGAAGTTTCAATTTTTTGACAAGTGCATAATTTATAAAATTATGTGTGGCAGAGTCATCAATCATGACTCTAACCCTCTTTCCAGCTATCAATCTATGTACTCTAAGTAAATCATGTGGCCCAAAAGTAGGCTGCCACATAGAAGTTGACATACAATACTTATGTTGTACATCCATGTGCAAGACCTCTAAAGATTTGTACTTTTCATGGCCCTTTAATTCTAAGGTCTGCACTACATGGATTTGTTTTTCTTTTTCCTTGCCCTTGTTCTTATCCTTTTCTTTGTCTTCCCCCTTTTTTTTTTGAGGGCAATTCCAAGCAGCATGGTTAGGGGATAGGCAATTGAAACACAGCTTTTCTTTTTTGGCCTTATCAAAGTCATCTGGACTTAACTTTGGCCTTACAAATTGTTTCTTTTCAAAAGGTTGTTTTTTGCCCTTAAAAAATGGCATTTTCCTTTTAAATTTGCCCACAAATTTCGAGGTTTCCAATTCCTTAGACTTGGGCTCCGTATCAATGAGACTAGTGAGTGTACTTGGACGCATACTATCTTCATTGATTAATGCAAATTTAATTGCCTCTTCCAGCGTCTTAGGTGAACTCCTTTTTACTTCCTTTTTACAGGCTTTATCTAGTCCCCTAATGAATCCTTTTGTCTTTTGAAATTCATCTATTCCTTCCAATTTGAGGATTATCTCACGATATTCCTCCAAATATGTCAGCAGGGGTCTTCCCTTTTGTCTGACATAATCCCAATCTTTCCAATTTCTTTCCATTTCATTTTCAAGAAGGAATTCTTTCAAAAAGACAGATTCAAATTGAGCCCAAGTTTCAGGTATTTTATTTGCCTCCTTTAAAGTTCGCCACCATTTATACGCTTTGGGCCCCAAAGTTAAACTAGCCTCCAGTGCTTGGAGATGTGGTGGAGTATTTTTGAGTTTATGTAAATCTTCCCATTTTTGGAGAAAATTAAAGATTGTATCTTTATTTCTATCTTTTTCCTCCCCGTGAAACTGAGGGGGTTTCATATCTTTTAGAACTGGATTATCCCTCAACTTGTGGTGGGGTTCCTTAGGATCTCGCATAGTCACATCTAAATCTTTCGATGAAGATGGGACATCCGAGGTTTCTATCTTATTTTTATTCCTTTCTAACAATAAAGTTAATTGAGATTTTATTTCAGTGAGTGTTTGAGTTAAAAATTCCATTTGAACCCCTTGAGCCTGCACACGAGCAGTAAGATCATCAAATTGTTCTCGTGTAGCAAAGAATTCTTCCCACTGTTCTTCTTACATCTCTGATTCATGGGGATCTACCATAGGGTGGTCCCCAGAACTAGAACCTTCCATTACTCCCTCTTTCCCTTTTTCTGCCATTAATACAGTGGAATTGGAAAGCAAAGATAAGAAATTTGCATACAAAGTAAAGTACTTCCCTGGTTTTAATGGCAGGGCTACTGTTGTTGGTTTTATTAATAAGCCCGAAGAGTAAGGAACAATTTTTGTCTTCCCGGACTAGACCAGTCACGCTGGAAATGAAGTTCTTCGCAGAAAACGGGACTATCACGTGAACCGCCAATATGTCTTTTATTTGTAGAACAAGTCTGACTGATTTCAGTCAGCTGGTGGCGATTTAAGTGCTGGCTTCAGTCGGAAGGAGACGATGCTGCTACCAAACTGCTCTTTGAAGACAGCTGTGACGTGTATGACCTGAATACTGTCTGGCGCTTTTTGTCACGACTACAACAGTCGTTTCACATTTTGCCTCACGCCTCTGATGCTTTTCGTCATGGCTACAGCAGTCGACTGTCGTCTCATGCTTTGTCTTACACCTTTCCTCTTCCTACTACGTGTCACACTTACGTGACGTGGCACAACCACGAGTTACAACTTCGTGTGGAAATCTTCGACGATTGACGGATGATGGGCGATGACCTTAAACGACTGACAGATGACGTGTCATGTCCGTCGAATCGTGTGGCTCTGATACCAATGTCAGGCGACTGAAGTAAAATGTCAGGCGATTGTCAGGCTGCCCAGAAGAAGATGATGAAGACTAGAGAAAAGCAGTCCGATACAAAAATGAGCACGAGATCTCTTTCACCTCCCAGCCTTGCCTAGTTCATTGCTGGCCACACTCATCGTGATCCGATTGCTAGCTGTCAAACCTTGGTGAGTCCTACTATTCTTGGACTCTCTTTAATTCTAGGCTCCCCTAAACCCCGTTCGGGCGCCCAAGTTCCCGGACGGTCATGCCTTGTGCATGTTTCCCTTAATTTACCTTATAAATATAACATTTTCCCTTTGGTGCAGTCTATTCCTTCATTTCTCTGCATTCATTTCAGCCTCTCTCTTCCCTTCTCTCTCTGTGCTTGTGTTTCTATTCTATTGCACTCTCATAGTATTCTACTTGTCTTTGAGTTTGCTTGGTCTAGAAGGCCCTTTGTAAATATTTCAATTCATTACTTCAAACTTCATGAATGAGAGAGAGAGAGAGAGAGAGAGAGAGAGAGAGAGAGAGATTTCTGCACATGGCTGAGCACTAGTCACTGCACATGTAACTTCACTGCTAACTTCAATGTTGGCCTATGTATTTTCTATGGATGCTATTTTTTCTTCAAAATGACTCTGTATTGGGTTTTTTTCCCCAGAATTCATTCAAGGATTACTGCTCTACAGCATTTTGGCCACAGTTTGACGATTTTCCTGTTTTTAAGAAATCCAGCCATGAGACTGGGAATACTTCGGAGGTGAGTTCTAAAGAGGCATTCAAAAAATGACATTTTAGCACAATGCACCCAACAATAATTAAAAAGCTCAACATCTAGTGCATAGAAAGGTTAAAGAATGAAGAAATCATTTCTAAGATATCAACCAGAATGTTTGTGGCTAATTGTCATCAAGTAACAGTTACCAGACGACACAGAAAACAAAGCAGGTTATTGTGGGGAATCTATAAGTAGCAATACTATATATTTTTATTGTGTGCAATGATCTTAGGTGCCATAGAAGAGAGGAGCGAGGAGTGATACTGGGAAAATAGACCATACACACACTTGCTGAGAGGAGTGAAAAACAGAGTCCATACACACTTGCATGAGTCATGAGCAGCACTAAACTTGCTGGCTGATCGGGATACAAGAATTGTTAGATGGTTTACTCTTTTAATACACGAATCATTAGACTGCTTAAATATATGACCTGAGTAATGGCACTTAGATGTGACACATGTGGACAATATAACTGTGCTCTTAAATCTGCCACATGCTTTAGTCTCATCCTTGTGTTTTGGACTTGTCACTATTTGAGCATAGGGCCAAAAGATCAACTTAGAGTGAACTTTCCCAGTCCTTACAGTGAGATTCAGATGAGTGATTTAAACACCCAGAGTCCAGATACAAGAACTGACCGGGCAGTTACGACTTTCTACATTCTTGTGTGGTGGGCTTTAGTATTTTTGAACGTTTTGAATTATGTCAATATGTTAGAATAATCTATCTGTTCAGGAGTTTATCAGTTTCATAGAAAGGTCATCTATATTTGCACACGTTTACATGCATAGCTGTGTTCTTAAAGTATCTTTGTTGTGTTAGCTGCACTCATTAGATCAAAGCATTGCTGTGGTTTCTTTTGAGGGGTTGAGGTACGAATGAATGCTATTGTGCAATGCAGATAGCTTGGGCCAGTGCAAATGATTGGGCATCTAAGTCTGCGATTTTTGACTTCAACCATTCCTGCAGCTGTACCAGTGGATACAACATACTCTTCCGGTTGCTCTTCGGGATGTATCCAATGTCAAAACATTGCAAGAAGAAGCTATCTCATTGATTGTAAGTGCTCTGCAAGGTTGCTGTGTGGAAAGCTCAAATTGCTCCAGAAGCATGCAGACCTTTTCACATTCAGCATTAAATGGTGAACTTTCTCACAAGTACCAAATATCTGTCACTGCTCTGCTACTTACTAGTGCACCAAAACATTTCTCAGGTTGGTTTCTGATCTTCCTCCTCACTGCTGAACTAGGCCTCTTGAATGAATGCTTTATTGATTAACCTAGCAATGTTTCATTTGACAAGTCATCTGTGGGTCCATCCAGTAGTGAAATTCATCTGATTCATGAAGTAAATTTGGGTGGATCCTTGACCTATTTTGTTTTTGAGATTGCAGAAATATTAAACCTCTATTTTAAAGCAAGGTTGGAAGACTTTAGTAGGTCAGCAAAGGAGCATGCTTTTTATTTCAAAGGCACAGATGAATCAGACAAAGACGGATATGAAACACAAGCTGACACAGGATATCATAGTGAGAATGATGATTTGGATAGCTTTCCAATGGCTTCAAGATGTGAAGAGGCTATGGAAATCAATGGGGAAGGTGCTATGTATCATACGCCAGATGGTAAAAGGGAGGACCATGATGGTGTGCATGATATGGAGGGCATTATATTCCCGTCTGATGCAGGCAGCTCTCTATTGAATGCAGCTGAAGTTGCAGGTTCTTCATGGGTTGCAGAAGTTTCTGGTGTTGTTCGAGTTTTACAGAAACTAGGGTTTTCTGCTTTGACGGAAGAAGCATGTGCATGTGCTGTATACTCCCTTTTAAAAGTAAGACTTATGACAATCAGGAGTTCCTTTGTATCATAGAGCATAGCTGACTGCTCTTGCTTGCTTCTGATAGCTGAGACAGTTGTTTTTGTTTGCAGGACAAAATCCATTCTGTTGCTTCAAAAAGTTATGAGAAGGCTGTTCTCGGTCCCATCCGGAAGTGGATAAAGGTATTCCATACTTGTGTCTTTTGCTCTGATCTTGATGTAAAAGGACATGAATTCAAATGCTTTTTTCCTCCCCAACAGGCTATTCCTTTGCAGTTCTTGCAAGTTGTGTTGGATTCAAATAGTCCAGTGAAACAAGAGTCCACAGGCTCTTGTGTTCTTCCCTCTCCGCTTGCTTCTGCCCATTTACAGCAGTTTGGAGGCAGTGGTGAGGCAAATGATAGGCTTGTAAGGTGGCACTTGCGGCTTGAGTTTTTTGCATATGAAACATTGGGAGATCTAAGAATCAGTGAGCTTTTTGACATAATAGTCGACTACCCTGAAAGGCAAGTCTACTGCACATTGTTCTTACTGGTCTCCCTTATGTAACTAGTGGTCAAGGATGTGGCTAGGGATGTGAGTACATTGTAAATTAGTAGTTTCTTGATAGTTTTACATGAATTCAAAGAATTGTGTCTCCTATTACTTGCTGCATACATCTGCTGCAGTCTGGACTGTTTACTATACTCAATGGGATGCTGACACATGCGGTTAAGTTGCCTATTGTTTTGTATTGAGTGCTGTTTCTGGACTCGGTTGTTCAGGTAGGCATTCATGATTAAGCAGTGAGTAAAATGCGCTTCATTGTTTGCTGAGTTAGGCAAACTTCTGATTTTGTAGAAACTTGGAGCACTCTGAAAATTATAGAAATATATATTTAAAGCCAAGGACTAGTGGTTCCCTTATATATTTGTAGGCTTACAAAATTTTAGCAGCTATTATGTGTGGAGATTTAAAAAATGTACAGGAGATGTGAGATCTAAGGTTTCGTATGATTAGAAGTCAAGAAAGGAAAAGTAAAACTGGTTTTTGGAAGCAAAGTATTTAGAAAGGGAAGGTAACCATATACAATGTACATGGATGGAGTGCTATCATGCACAGTTTTTAGTAGGAAATGGTGTCGTGTACATGCAAATGATCTAGGCTTTCTCCTGGTACGTGTTTTGAGGTTTTAACCCCCATTCAGAGTTATTGGCACACCTCTGATGAAATATACAAGTTTTGTATGAGAAAATAGCAAAGTAGTCGCAAAAGTCAAGCATAACAAAATGTAAGAAACTGACCCTCTTGGTTTAAGATGTAGCTGCGGTTGGAATTCTGCATTTGACAAAGTGGTGCTTTTGCACTCTTGATTGTGCTCCTTTTGGCCAGTGTGTATCAACAAAACAGTGCTCCACTGAAAATAAATGAAAGATACATGCTATCTCCATGCGATTTATGAAAGACTTTGCACGTGAGGTCTTTGCCTTCTTATTATGTAGCCAATCCTTGTCTCTATGGAAGTGGATGGTCTAGTGATAGTCAAAACATGGCTTTATTCAATATTGAGTGGCATTCCATGTGGGAAGCCTTGTGCTCTTTACCCATCTTCTTTCTTGAATCAACCAATAATTGACTTGGGGCCGCTGTGGGGTGCTACTTTGGCTTGGAGCTGTTGGAGATGAGAAGAGGTTTTCATCAATTGGCCTCCTTTGCTCATTACCAAGGCATTGTAGAAGATTTTGGCCCTCTAATGAATTATGGGGTTTTGTAATCTCTCATTTTTGGTACTTTGGTGGTTATCTAGTGTAAATATATTGTACAATGTCATATGCATAACAATCTAGAGGCCCTCTAATGAATTATGGGGTTTTGTAATCTCTCATTTTTGGTACTTTGGTGGTTACTTAGCGTAAATATATTGTACAATGTCATATGCTTAACAATCTAGATATTTGTGTATTTCTATGAGTAAATGTTTCAAGGGAATAGGAAGAATAATTGTTTGAGACTCAAGATACAATTATGGAGAAATAATCATAGGCAAGAGATACAGAGAGAATTAGAGAGAGAGAGGTAGTTCTGCTAAATCCAAATCTTTTAGGGCTGAGTTCAAGTTATAATCAATGTGAGAGTAAGGAAAAGCATTATTCACTATCATAGATCATGCAGAGATGTATAAATGCACACTCGCTTACACACATATAATAGCATGCAACAGGTCAGCCAATTCCTTACAAGAAATGCTTTACTAGAGGTCCTAAAAGTGAGCTTTTAAGTATATTGTTTGAAAAAATTGATAGAAAGAGAGTAAAGAAATTCAGAGATTTGATAATGAAGGGAGAGAAGATGATAGTATTTCCGATCTGAGGTCTACATTTGGCAAATGTTGATTGGTGCGCTTCCTCTTGCTTTTGCTCTCTTCAAGCGTAGGATTTCCAATGGTTGTTGCTTCTTTTGTCAGAAAGTAGAAATCCCTTGCCATCGGTTCCTATCAGTGTGCAGTGGTGCGGAAGCTTATGATTGAGATTGAGAGAGAGAGTGAACACGGAGAGAGAGAGAGAGAGAGAGAGAGAGAGAGAGAGAGAGAGAGAGAGAGAGAGAGAGAGAGAGAGAGAGAGAGAGAGAGAGAGAGAGAGAGAGAGAGAGAGAGAGAAGAATGCAGATTTGCAATATGAAGAATGCTGAATAAGGAATACAAATATGTACACGGGCGCAGTTTGTATGTCTGCATATCTCCATCTTGATGAGATTTGTGTTTTTGCCTTATGTTAAATATTTCTTCTACTATTCTATCTAAATTGATTGGGTTGTCTATTAGCATTAACTTTTAAGTTAAAGGACCCTTTTTGAGTCCATATTTCCCCTAATGCTCTCTCTCTCTCCCCCTTCTCCCCTCGATTACAGAGATGCTTTAAGAAATAATATAATTTTTTGGAAGGATGGGAAGATTCATATAAATGAAACTATTTGGTGTCCCCATCTCAAGGTAGTTTCTACCACCTTGTGTCGATGATGTCATCCTACTGTACACCTTGAAGCCTGAAACAGTCAATACGATCTCTGCCCTAAAGTGAGCTTGGAATTTGCTATCAAAATGTGTCAAAGTGTGTTGGAAATTTGCTATATATAGCGGAAAATAGTGACTAGCAAAAATAGCCGTCAACTTGCTAAATTTGGCCGATTGCAGGACAAAACTGTCCGACTATTGACTCATGGCACTTGTGGCCGATAGCTGAGGTGGCGACTTGGCTCATGTGGCCATTTGCTAACGTGGCGATGACTGTGCAAGGTGATTATATTGCTACCTGTGCGGGGGATGACCAGATGACAACATCTCTAACACTCCCTCTCAAATCTTGGACAGCATAAGGCTGAGGGATTTGGAATGTTGAGAGAGCAAAGCTTGGGGAACCACCTTTGTAAACAAATCTACTAGATTGTCCTCTGTCTTGTAGTAAACCAAATCGATAGTCTCATCCTGAAGCTTCTCTCGAATGAAATGGCGGGTTTCAGACCAAGGCAATGCAACTTTCATTGTCATAATGTCATAATGAAGTGTAGTAGGACCTATGGGTTGGGAGTCAAGCTCCTCCAATAACCTTTGAAGGCACACCCTCTCGCAAGTGGTAGAAGACACCGCTCGATACTCCGCCTCAGTGGAAGATACGACAACCATGGGTTGCTTCTTACTACTCCATGCAACAACAATTGCACCCAAGTTAAAGCAATAACCTGTCGTGGACCTCTTGTCGTCCACATTGCTAGCCCAATTTGAATCGCTCCAACTTGTAAGCACAAGATCAAAACCATATGTACTTTTTGGATACAAGATCCCTAGATTGGGGGCCCCCCCTCAAGAATGGCAAGATCCTCAAAGCAGCTTGCCAATGTAACTCTTTAGGTTCAGCCATGAACCTGGCCAACAAATCTACAACGAAACACAAAAAAAGACGAGTGTTGAGAAGCCAAATCAAGGACCCAATAAGCTATCTGTAATGGGTAGATCTGCCAAAGGTGAATCAACACGGGCTATGGCCTTCCTGTTCAAATCCATAGGAGTCGATAGGGACTTGCATTTGTCCATCTCAAACGTAATCAAGAGCTCTTGCATATACCGTTGCTGGGAGATGAAGATCCCCAACTAAGTCTACTAGATCTCATGCCCTAAGAAGAAATGGAGAAGTCCCATGTCATATCTTGAACTTCTCGTAAAGTGCTACCTTGGTTGCTTTGACCATTTGTACATGATCACCTATCAAAATCAAATCATCCACATAGAGCACATCAAAGCATGTGCTCCCTCCCTTTGAAATGTGGACATAAAGCTATAGATCGGCTGTGGAGCGTTGATACCCCAATCTTTGGTGGAGGAATGAGTTTATCTTCTCGTTCCAAGCATGTGGAGCTTGTTTGAGGTCATAAAGGGCCTTCTTCAAGCTGTAGATTTGACCATTTAATGAGGGAAAGCCAAGAGGCTGCTCAACATAGATTTCCTCCTTCAAATCACCATAATGGAAGGTAGACTTCACATCAAGCTGATAAATTGGCCATTTCCTATGGCTGGCTAAGGCAAGAATGGCTCTAATGGTAGCCATCTGAGCTTTAGGTGCAAAGGTGTCTTGGAAATCCACCCCTGGCTGTTGTGTGAGGCCCTTTGCAATGAGCCGTGCCTTGTGCTTATCCAGAGTACCATCACTGTGATATTTGGCCTTAAAGACCTATTTTACACCAATCACAGCTCATAGCTAACATCATTGCTTAGCACCATAGTTAGAGGGCATTGCCATAGATGGTAGCTCATAGCTAGCATCATTGCTTAGTACCATAGTTAGAATCATACTCATATGGTCGATTGAACCAGATATGGGGAATTGGTGATTTCATACCCATATGGAAAATGGCAAACATACTTGACCGTTATGAGATTAAAAAACAGGGTCCCTAACATAAAACATATGCGGCTTTTGCAAAAGTGCCTCTCATGCAAGGACAACGAAGTTTGAAAGTTGAAATTTGAAGTTTAAGCTTCTGCAACTCTCCGGATAATGTATATTTTCTTCCTCTCTTTAGAAATAACATCAGGGTCACATATAATTCAGTCCCAGGGGCTGAGATGTATGCCAATCATACTTCAATGCCTGTTTATGTTTGTTGTATGGAAACACATGGAAAAACTATGCTTCGTACATTTGGACTGCCTGATGTAGCTGCCATAGGTCTATTGGATATATCCATTGTAGAGACTCTCTCTAAGATTGGATAGAGGTTGCCCATACCCTTGGAAGGAGATTGCAGGGTGGTTTGGAGACTATAGGAGGAGGAGAGATGCTGTTCTAAATATCTGGGATTCTGGCTCTTTATTTCATTGTCAACTACACATGGTTGGGCACACTAGACCTCATTGATTATTCAATGAGGCCCTGTAATAGAATCACTTTCTTCTATAGTCCCTTACATGTTTATTTTTGTACTTTGCCTTGGGATACTTTGTCCAGAGGGGATTTATTAACGAAATTTTCTTTTCTCTACGGAAAAACTGTTGTCTTTGCAAATTTGGATCGTCTCTTCTCTAGAAGGGATGTGCTACTTTTACTGATAGACACTAGGAGACGAGTTTCTTTTCATTTCCTTGTTTAGAAGGATGGGTAACTTATAACAGAAGAGTTGACAGAGCACACTGGCTTTAGCAGACAGAGGATTGGAGCAGAGCACATTGACTTGGAACCCACTTGTTGCACTCAGGAGGGTTGATTCTAGGACAAGACTCTAGGCATCCCTTTTTTGTAGCTCCTAAACTAGATTGGGGGGGGGGAGGATTTAGATGAGCAGGATTAGGAAAATTCTCACTGTCATTCAGCATTGGTCCATGCATGGTGTCTGCCAGCCCTTTCTGGGGTATTTTGGAGGAGATTGAAGGACATTTTCAAGCCGAGGAAGATTTTATCTTTCTTTTGACTATTGGTACAAAGCAGTTTCACTGTCAGTTGCTGGCTGGAAGTTAGTATAGGCCCAGGAACATGGTCAAGTTGTATTCTGTAGAAGGGAAGACTTAGAGGCAATCCATTTGAGACTCCCCCCAGGCTTAGCAAGTTGGGGAGCCCTTAGAATTGTGCTTGACTAAATTTACCACAAGATGATAGTGACCAGGGGAGAAATAGCGTGAGCCACAGTTAACAGGGTCCACTTGTGGATATGAGGACTTTTAGGGGAGCATGGTCTGTCAAATATCTGCTCAGTAGAGCTGAGACCAATCCCAACTCTAGACTACTCTCACTCAGAGCGGATCATTGCCAGTTGGTGATTGTCATAGATTGGTAGCATTAAAGCTTAATATATTTGGACGAAGACATGCAGCAAGGCCATAGAACAGCAACCTACTCTAGTTCAGAGACCCATGTATGGATGGATTATTCATAGGCTGAGAGGCAGATGCAAGAGACTACAGGGTGACTCACATCATATGAGCAAAAGGCAGAAGCTTTCTTACATACTTGGGGAGACCAGCACCTTCCTCAGTTGGGATTTCCCACATGGCATGGCATTAGACTGCCAGAGTGGTCGTCCTATTAGTATTGCATTTGTACTCGACATGACCCCCTTGAGGAGAGAGGCAGGGTGATGGCATCCTGTTGTACCTATGCTATGATTGTCGGTGATTATCACCGAGGTAGAATTCCTCGTCTTGGAACAGAAGAAATGTGGTTTCCAACCTACTTTGGCGGCTGTATTGGCATGTTAGTGTACCTTTTTGCTTGAGAACTCCTACATGTGGGAGGGATTACTCTTGTAATTCCATGTTTACAAGCAAGTTTTTATGTGGCAGAAAAAGATCTAGGTTGCTGGCTTGCTATATAAAAAATCCGAGTTCATGGCAAACATGACACATTAGTGTATAAATAGCTACATAGATGTTTTAACTTTGTAAAAGTGTGCGTAGAAGTACTTTCTATTTCTTTCTCTATCTCCTCTCAGCACCCTCTTCCTCTGTTCTGTAGTTAGTAGAGCTCCCTTCTTTTTCACATTTTATATTCAAAAATCTCTTCAATGATAACATTGTTGTAAATGCAATCACATACTAGAACAGCAATAATGCAGCTATATCTAACAGAATTCCTGAAATGAATATGGATAACTCCGTTTACAGGCCCCATTGCTCCAGCTTCCTAATGGATTTGAAATGGTTTGGCATGAAATTCGGTTGGTATTAAATAATGTGCATTTGAAATGGTTGAGAATGGAACTCAATTCTGAAGATTAAATATGTTATGTTAATTAAAGAATTGATGCCAATGACACAGGTCTTATTCTTGTTTGGACTTTGTTTTCTTTCCAGCTTGGCTGCTATAGAAGATTTGCGGCAATGCTTGGCAAACACAGGACAACATACAAAGCTTGTTGAGTCATTCCGTACAGCTCTTCGGCATCGATTGCTCACTGCTGGTGCAGCTACAACTGATATTTTACTCCAATACATTTCAACCATTAAAGCGCTTAGAACAATGGACCACACTGGGGTCTTCCTTGAAGCTGTAGGAGAACCTATAAGGGAATATTTAAGAGGAAGGAAAGATACAATCCGATGCATTGTCACAATGCTGACAGAGGACACAGCTGCTGGTAGTACCTCTGCCCTTGGTGGGGTAGGGGAGAGTCTTTTGGAGGAACTTAGCCGTGGTTCGACTGCTTTTGATAACATAGACAGTGAAGATGAGGGAATAATTGATGATGAAGAGGCGTGGACAGCCGCTGAACGGTAATGAATGTTGATTTATGCAGAACATTGGATATCTACACCTTATGCTCTGCTGTGTGAAATGTTCTGTAACCTTGCAGTTGGGAACCTGATCCAGTGGAAGCGGATCCCTCTCGAACAAGTAAGAGCAGAAGGTCAATGGATATAATTGGCATGTTGGTTGGCATCTATGGTTCAAAGGAGCTTTTTGTCAATGAATATCGGATAATGCTGGCTGAGAAGCTTCTCAGCAAGTCAGATTATGATATTGATCGAGAGATTCGAACTTTAGAATTGCTTAAGGTAGGGTATTCAGATGTCATGGTGAAATAATCTTAAGTTCAAAAATTGTTCTCTTAGTATAGATGTCACTGAAGCTGGAGCTCTGACCAGCTGCGATTTGGAGAGAGCAGCATGCATAGCTGTGAGATCATGCTTAAGGACCTTGCGGATTCAAAGCGTATAAACTCAAACATCAAAGCTTCTTATCCTCAGTCCATAGTACAGTCTCCTGTCCTTGGAGGCCTTGGAACTCAGTCTGCACCGATGGTAGCTTCATCATCGAGAAATGGAGATCCTGGATCCAGACTTGCTGCTTTTGTTGCACGTGCCAGGGGAGTATTCTCACAGGCTGAACATCCAGATGGCAGTTTTGCCAATCTATCTGGAGAAAAGAGAGAAAACAATATATGCTTGGAAGTCCTTGATGCTACAATAATTTCGGCATTGTTTTGGCCACCATTGCAGGTATTTATGTTAATGAATGTGTTTTAATTAGGCAAACTCAACTTGGATTCTGATAACATTGAATTTTATGCGTGATACACTTGCTTGTGGATAAACTGTACAGGCTGAGACTGTCAAAGTGCCACATGCTGTTGATAAAGTTCTTGAAGATTATGCACAGAGGTACCATGCATTAAAGGCTCCACGCAAGCTTCAATGGAAAAAACATCTTGGGAGTGTTAAGGTTGTGGGAAGATCCTTTTGAATTTTGTTGTCTTTCAAGCCATGCTCAATGCTTTGCTAAGAAAATTCATAATATATGCAGTTGGAGCTGCAATTCGAAGATCGTGCAGCACAGTTTATGGTTTCGCCCATGCATGCATCTATAATTATGCAGTTTGAAGAGCATTCAAGGTATGTTCTCATCCATACCTTTGGCACTCCATAGTTTCCAGAGAAGCATTGTTAAGTCCTATTTACTGGAAGTTCAAGTTTAGCTTAATGACAACTGAATCTGTATAATTTAATGGATATTTTGAGAGATCTCAGTTCTTCCGAGTACATTTTACTCACAGTTAGATTTGCTATATGTCCACTAATGAGATTTGTGGTAATGCTGCTATTTAGTTGGTCAGCTACAGATCTGGCTGCTGCCTTGGGAGTGCCTGTTTCAACTTTACGTCGGCGAATTATGCTATGGGTTAACCAGGTGTACTTCTTGATAATGGTTTCTGAGTTCGGCCATTCTAGACATTGGATGGATTGGAAGAATGCTAAAATAATGTGGTCTAGAGCTAGCTCAGATATTAATCTGCTCCTAATAACCCAACCAAAGGATAGTGTCTCTTGCTTTGTAGTGTTTGATTTACTGTGCTTTGCTTTTGCTAGGGTGTGGTTCTTGAATCATCTGGTGCCAAGTTAGGGGAATCTTACTACACTATAGTTGAAAACATGGGTGATGCTGGGAGCCGCAGTGGTACTTCTACTTTTCGGACCAATGATTTGGCTCTGCCGTTGTTAGGAGAAGATGAGGGAGAAAGTGGAGTTGCTTCCATGGAAGACCAGCTGCAGCAGGAGATGAATGTTTATGAGGTTCAGATCTATCCACTCTGCCTTTAAAAAACACTGTTTCACACTAATCATTGCTTAAATATAAGTGGTCTTTTGTCCATATGAGTGCTTCTTGTCTCATTCAACTATCTGAAGGTGCGATGGATTTGTCAGCAAAGGTCTAGCCTGTGGTCATGTGGCTTTTCATGTTCATGGTAATGCATTGAAAGCACACTGCATGATTTTAATGTCTTTTTGTCAAGTGCCACTGGTGACGTGCAACTGAAAAGTTAGTCATTCATACTGAAGAGGCATGATGATGCTTGAGTGAGAGAGAGGGGATGGGAGAGGCTTGAGCCTTGAGCATTGATAGATTGATGCTTGAAGAGGGAGGGGCTGGGGGAAAGAGGAGAGGGAGAGAGAGCTTCACCACCAAGAATCAAGATGCAAGAGAGGGAGATGAGAAAGAGCACCTTTTGTAGATGAGAGAAGAGTGTGGGAGAAAATAGGGATCCAAGAAGAGTCAAACAGTCAAAGAGTGCTGGATGGAATCCAAGGGGGGCTGGGGGAGTAGCACATAGCTGAAAAAGGGGGTGCACCGAAGTATTCAAGGCTTTTCCACTTCCCTAAAGTGCCACACAAGACAACACGGATCATCCAATGTGGATTGGGAATGCATTTATCCCACGCAGGAGTGCACCACACGTGATGGCAAAAGGTGCTATTTTTTTCCTACGGATCCGTATGAATATGTATAGGATGGTATAGTATGAATCATATAGTACGAACAATACCGTATGTTGTACGAAGGCAACTATGCCCCCAACTCAATAGAAGTTATCTAACTGTAGAACTAACTCTAAATTTAGTGACAACTTATTGACTTAAATGTGTTCACACTGCAAATTGTTAGAAGTATAGCATGGGAACCTTGTGTAAGCAAGGGTGCATGAGGAAAGGTGAGGTGTGAGAGGTCTAGAGAACAGGGGAAACCCTAACACTAGCTCTAGTAAGGCTATATATACATGGCAAAAGGTCCCCCTTGTGCACACATTTTAGTGTTGCTACTTTGATATTTTGATGCAAACTAATTGACTAAAACATTGGGTATTGCCCATAGAATTAGCAAATTCTAACACCCCCTGCAGTGCCAATGTGATGGAAGTATAGGAAAATCAATCACCAAAGGGTAGTAAGTTTAAGGACTTTTGAAAAGCCTCTAACTTCTCATGAGATAGTGCTTTGGTACGAATGTTGGCAACATTTTCTTATGTAGGAACATACATCAAACTAATCTCTCCTACAACATCTGTCTTTAGCATAATGGCAATGTACCTCAATGTGTTTTGTGTAAGTATGAAACACAGGATTCCATGCCACTGCAATAGGACTTTGATTGTCAAAAAGAATGCTAGTAGGAATCTCCAGAGAAATTTGTAGATCAGCCAACAATCTATGCAACCATACGCATTTCAGTGTTGTTGTGAAGTTTACATTGTACTCAGCCTCACAAGACGAGGTAGTCATTGTAGGTTGTTTCTTACTTGGCCACAAGTTGCATGAGTGGCCCAATAGAAACAATGTCCACCAGTAGATTGCCTAGTATTTGAATCACTAGGCCAATTTGAATCATTATAAGCTTGTAGGTGTAAGTCTCCCCCCTAGAAATAATAAAGCATATGACTGATTATCTTGCAAATATTTGAAGATCCACTTAACAGCTTGTCAATGTACTATCAGTGGGTTGCATATGAACTTGCTCACATGGGATACTACAAACTATATTTCAAGACGTGTGTCGCAAAGGTAACTAAGATAGCCAACAACCTAGCTGTAAATTGCAACATCTGACATGTCTTCACTATCATGTATGGACAGCTTTAGCCTTGGCTCCATAGGAGTGTACATAAATTTGCAACTTGGATATGAAACCTATGCAAAAGCATATCCATATACTGCAATTGCGCCATGATGATGCCATGTTGATTTTGGGTGAATTGAAACCCTAACTAGTAGTGTAAACAACCCATATCAGACATAGCAAAGCATGTTTTAGTTCATCCTTGAAATCCGTAATTTTATGCTCTTTTGGTTTGGTGAGTAGCATATCATCTACATATAGAATGATAATCAACAAGTTCTCCCCTCCCCCCCCCCCCCCCCCCCCCCCCCAAAAAAACGCCCAATTCTCAATGTAGAGAGTGGGTGTTGTTGGACTATTTGTGAACCTAATATTGGCCAAATATGCATCAATCTTAGCATACGATGCACGAGGAGCTTGTTTTAAGCCATAAAGAGCTTCATGCAATTTGTAAACCATGTGCTCTTTGCCTTTTACCACAAACCCTCGATGTTGTGTCACATAAACATCCTCATGGAGGTTACCATTCAAGAATGTTGTCTTGATGTCCAACTGATGTACTTTCCAATTATAATTTGCAGCTATAGCAACAACACATCTAACTGTAGTCATATGGGATGTAGGAGCAAATGTCTCCTCATAATCAATGCCCTTCTTTTGTGCATAGCCTTTGGCTACCAAATGTGCCTTGTACCTGTCTATAGTACCATCAACCTTGTGCTTCAGTTTATGGACCCATTTGGTTTCAATGGCTTTTTGCCAAGTGAAAACTCACCAAGATTCCAATTGTTGGTGGTAGCAATAGAATCCAAATCTTCTTGCATAGCTTGGATCTAGTGTACATCTTGTTGGGCTTCTTCCAAGGAAGTAGACTCATCATCATTATCTAACAGTGAGCTCGTAAATGCATATTCATCACAAGAATTATCTACTTCTAACGAATTAGCCAAATGAGTCTCCTTTGCACGATGTGCTGCATGTCTAGCTTTTGTATGCTGAGGCAAGGGAGCATCCATGCTACTCTCATGAAGACTTTGTAATGGCCATCTTGTGGTGATTGATACGCAGTGGAGATTTAATGTTGGGCAAGGAGAGAGAGAGAGAGAGAGAGAGAGAGAGAGAGAGAGAGAGAGAGAGAGGAGGGAGCAATGCACGATGTGTGGGTATGAAAAGATGTACCACTCTTTAGGTTTTTGATAGTTATATGTAAAGGACTAAAGTACAAGTGCAAGGGTGTATTCACACCCTACCCGAGCTTGTATAAAAGGCATGGCGGCCCTTTATTCCCAACAACCTCCCACCTAAAGGTAGTATACCTGAAAGTCGAGAAAAGAATCAGCTAAGTCTAAGTATGTACGAAGCTGAAATACATATACTATCCAACTCGCATCGTGTGTCGGCAATGAGCAAACTGCTCTGTTGCTAGAAGTCCCTTTGTGAGAAGATCTGTAGGATCATCATCTGTGTGTACCTTGATAAGGTCAATGCTTTTGCTGTCAAGTGTATCCTTGATAAAGTGATATTTCACTTGTATATGCTTCATCTTTGTATGAAATATGGGGTTTCGTGCTAGCATGATAGCACTTTGACTATCACAGTGGAGGACAGGAGTCTCAGTAATGCCAAGCTCTTCCACCAGACATGAAAGCCACAAAGTCTCCTTGCATGCCTCAATGGCAGCTACATACTCTGCCTCTGCAGTAGACAATGCAACACACTTTTGTAGCCTGGAGATCCAAGAAATTGCTTCCCTTGTCAAAGTGAATACATACCTTTAGGTAGACTTCTTGTAGCCAACATGATCAACATAGTCTACATTCGTAAAGCCAACGACATATGCTTTTTGCTTTCCAAAGCAGATGTACACATCGTTTGTGCCCTTAAGATATCTCATGATACCTTTTATTACTTCCCAATGCTTTCTACCAGGATGTGCCATGTATCTGCCATAGAGACAAGGAACGACCGTTCTAGCCTATAGGAACGGCCTAATGCATTCCAAACCCTCCAAGGAGGTGAAATGGCCAGGGAACGTTCCCTGCCATTCCCAAGGCCGTTCCCCTTGCTGTTCCTTGTTTGGAATGGCCGTTCCAGGCCTGTTGACTGAAAATTAACGTTTTTTCCGGTTTTTTCTTTTTGCTTGGGTCACACTCCTTCTATCACATTTTCACCCATCTCCATTGCCTAATGTGCACACACTGATCTCTCTCTCTCTCTCTCTCTCTCTCTCTCTCTCTCTCTCAGGTTGAAGATTCAAAGTGTCTAGACAATCCACAAGCTAATTAGGAGTCCATGCAAAGTTCAAATTTGATGCATTATCAACTCTTGCAAATCACAATCAAATTTCAGCCTATCCTCAATTCCAAGGTATTTAACCATTTATATTGTCTAATTTCAAGGGAAATTGGGATAATTGGGCCTTGGGGCAATTCAAGGCATGGGACATTTGGGTCAATTTCAAGCATTGAGGGTATTGGGGCAATTAGAGGGACATTCTTTGGGGCAATTTGGGTCATGCAGGGCATATTTGGGGCACTTAAGACGTGCCGTTCCCCCCTTTCCCGTTCCCCGGCCTTGGACGTTCCCTTTCCCCGTTCCCGTTCCCTTTCTCCGTTCCAAGTAACTATGGTATCTGCTAACCACTCCCACCGCAAATGCTATGTCAAAACATTTAGCAACCATAGTATGCACCAAGCTACCCACAACTGAAGCATATTAGATCTTAGCCATTTCAGCCTTTTCATAATTAGATGTATGGCTGTTCTCTGCATTGAGTTTCACATATGGAGGTAATGGTACACCAATTGCTTTCTCTTCCTCCATATTGAAACGTTGCAAAATCTTGGATACGTACTCTTGATGTGATAGATAAAGAAGACCTTTTGATCTATGCGTGAGTATACCCATGCCAAGAATATGATTTCCTTCACCAAGGTTCTTCATATCAAAGCTGTTATGTAGGTCTTGCTTCAATGTGTCTAATGCATGAACATCCCTACCACCAATCAACATGTCATCCATGTACAAAATTAGTATGATAAGGCTTCCATCTGCCACCTTCTTGGTGTACCATTTAGGCGGTTCTTGTTTCAGCCCATACAAGCTTTTGTTGAGTTTACATACCATCTTTTCTTGCCCCTTAGCCACAAAACCTTTTGGCTGTTGCATATATTTGTCCTCATGTAGATCACCATGTAAGAAAATAGTTTTTACATCTATGTGTATGAGTTTCATGTCCTCACATGCAACCAAGCCCAATATGGTTTGTAAAGTAGTCATTTTGACCACAGGAGAAAAGATCTTATCAAAGTCAATCCCATATTCTTGCTTGTACCCTTTGGCAACTAGCCATGCTTCGTACTTTGGCAAGGAACCAGAGGTGACCTTCATTTTGTAAACCCATTTGCATGGTAGGATTTTTTGCCCCTTAGGTAAATGCACCAAATCCCAAGTACCATTTTTCTTTAGAGATTCCATCTTTGACAGCATAGCTTTATGCCATTTCTTGCTGTCCTTTTTGTCCATTGCTTCCTTGAAGCATGACGGTTCACCACAATCTGTCAACATGATATAATCAACAACATAATTTGCACCAAGAATAAACCCATCTGGCTGTTTAGTATTTTCAGTTGACCTACAGATCCAATGATCAATGTTTGCTAGTTGTTGAAGCTGCAAATCTGCATTAACAGCATGCTGTTTCAAAGGTTTAGCATGTAGTATTGCCTGTTCTAGCTGTTCCAAAGGCACATTTTCTTGTTGAATCTGTGGTATATCATAGGCAACTTTTTCCTGATCAATTTCAGCATCATTTCTTGCATATATAAGGTCATTTAGAGTAGGTATTTGCTGCTGTACAGCGGCCACTCTTTGTTGTCCTTTATGTATTTCTTCTCGGAACACAACCCTTTTCAGTTCTTTTGTCTTTTCGAGTTGTTTATGCATATGATTTTCCCGGAAGATTACATCATTTTTGCGTACAATTTTCTTTTTTTCAGGATTCCATAATTTAAATCACATTTCTTCCTCATCACCATATCCTAGGAAAATACATTTACAAGGCTTTGGCTCCAATTTGTTGCGTTGTTCTTTGCGTATGTGCACAAATGCCTCACAAGCAAACACTTAAGTGTGTATACAAAGGTAGCTTGCACGACCACACTTCTTGAGGACTCACCCCCCAAAGACCTATTTGGTGATCGATTTACTATATCGCTGTCATAACAATCTTTGCCCAAAATCCGTGAGGTAATGTAGCATGAGACAGCATGGCGCTGAGCTTTTTCTGAATAGCCCTATTCATACGCTCTATGATATCATTTTGGGGCGGATTATAAGGGGCAGTGAGCTTCCTTTCTTGCATATTTTCCGGGGTCCTATGTGTTGAATTTGCATGAAAACTGCATTGCAAGTACATATCAAGATCAGATTTGACCCAAATTTTGCAAATTTTCCAAAAGCTCCAAATTATATGGGGTGCAATGTGTTGAAATTCCAAGAACTGCACCTATCTCACTGCAATTTCTACATATGTGTGAAAAGCCTCAATTTTTATGAGACCCGAGGATGTTCAAGAATACGTAAATTTTACTTTGATGAGTAATATCTTTTGTGTGTGCCAAAATCCCCAAATTTCGGGGTTAGGAGCGTGCCTAATTTTTGAGATTTGTTGAACTATGCTTGTGTGCATGTAAAGGGCCGTAAATTTTAAACAAAGGATAGACCTTTGATGGAAAATAAATGATTTCTTAAAAGAAAAAGGCATGATGGGCGACAGTTGATTGGCCGTTGAATCCTGTGCTCGCGTTGACTTGCCCTGCTACACTCGTGTCGACAACATGTTTGGATGACCTACTGACAAATTGCCCGTTGAGCGCAGACCTGTCTGCCTCGTCGAGGGTCTGCTTGCCCCGCGTTGAGTTGTGTCGTTGGTGTCTGTGTCGAGGCCTAGGACGTTTGGATTGCCTAAGTTGAAGGGCTCGATCAATCAATACTCCTTGTCTATGTGTGGACTGTGGCAGTGAGAGAGGCTCTTGTGTGGACTGTGGCTATAATTGTATTGAAGTCTTTTGTGTCTCCTTTGCAAAGAAGTTTGTGAGCTGCCTCTGTGAAGGGCCTTGGTGTCCTGGAGCAGCTGTGTTCCTGAGGCGCATGTCACGAAGTCGTCGTATCTCAAGAAGACAGAGGCCAAGGCATCGCTGATCGGTAAAATCCATGACTCTGAATAGTGGTCCAAATCTGTCTCTAAAGAGACAGTGGAAATGACCACGGACCTCATAATATGCTGGGCATCGGCAGATATAATGCTCCTTTGTCTTTGGCTCTAATTGGCATATCTGGCATATGCGCTTCTCTGGTGGGGTGGATCTATATCTGCCAGTCTCAAACTCTAGCTGATGTGAGGAGGTGCGCAACTGGCCAATAGTACATTTGATCCCATGGGAAAGGTGGGTGTCCATGTATCTCGAGCGAACAATAAATCCATCATCTGTAGTATGAAGGAAATGCTCGCGGTAGAAAGCCATCTTTGTCCCTAGCTCTTGCCCTAGCATCAACCATGCCCGCCTAATATCCAACTTGGTAAGATCCATCATGATGATCTTGCGAATCTCTAACCTGCTCAGATCAAGAGATGGTGCATCAAGGGAGTATCGGAAGGGGGGTAACTTGTCCATGCTAAAGCCATGCAGCTCAAACCAGGCCGATATCTGTGCATACCAACATGAAGTATCACCCTCTCTGGCAAGCTGCCTGGAGGACTCAAGGGCCAACTGTGCATATCTGTGTTTAGGTAAGTCCCATAGGCTATGTATGTATGCGACCGATCAGGTGAGGGCCTCTACCACAATCAGTGTAGCTGCTAGCTCGGATTTGATGATCTCATGTGGCACTGAGGCCTTACATTTGATCATCCTGGATATCATGGACACTAGGGGTTTCTCCATTGATCTCCATCCGTCATAAGCGCGCCCTGATCTGCTACGGTGGTCAAGATTGGGCCCCCATATCTGTACTCCATAAAGTAATGTGGATGTGACCAGTGTATCGAAGAGCCATAGCTTGGTGCGGGTTTCTTGGAATTGCACCTGTGAGCACATCCTCTCCAAACCACCTAGTGCTGTGCATCTGCGAGTCAGTCTAGTGTCTGTTGCCTCTCGCATAGAAAAGGTGGGCCCTGTGAATCAGACTCCTAGGTATGTATAAGAATCCACATACTCTAGCTCCTCAGATCCATATGTGAATTTAGGTGTTGATCTCCTGACCCACTGTGGTGTAGTATTAAATACCATCACCTTGGTTTTACCAAGGTTCACTGAAAGCCTACTGTCCAAAGTATAGGAGTGTAATGCATCCAAGTGTCTTTATAGACCCTTTGGAGAGTCAGCTATCAATACAATGTCACCTGCATACAATAGGAGAGGTATCCAAGTGCCAGCTAGTGGAGCTCCTCTATCTCCTTCTTGTGAAATATAATCAGCAATCCCATCTTTGTACAGGCCAAATAATGTCGGAGAGAGGGGGCATCCTTGCTTCACCCCAATGGTGGAGTAAATAGGTGCCGAAAGGCCCTCAGATGTCTAGACTCTGCCTACAACTCTCTCATATAGTGCCAAAATACCCCAACTGAGCTCTTTCGGTACTCCCATGGCATGCAATCTATGTATCAGCCTGTCTCTTGGTACTGTGTCAAAGGCTTTGCGGAAGTCCACAAAGCAGCAGTAGGTCCGTCGGCCATGGGCCCTTCCCTCCTCAACGATCGCTCTGAGTGTGAGGATGTGATCCAATGTGGAGAAGCCTCTCCTAAAGCAAGCTTGCTGTCCTTGTGCTCTAAGACCCCATCTCTCTGCCCACCTGCTTAACTCATGCTCAAGGATGGAAGCATATAACTTAGCCAATGTATGCCCAACCATGATAGTCCGATAGTTACTGGGTAGAGTAGGGTTCCCTGACTTGAGGATAGGCACAATATTGTTCGTGGTCCAACTTTCTGGTAGGCCTTCACTTATGGCTTTGTTAAACATGTAAGCTAGGAATCCTGCCACCAAATCTCTAGCATGGATCAAGTGCTCGGCTACTAATCCATCATGATCTTGTGCCTTTTCTCTGCTAAGTCTGTCAATGGCCTCTCGGACCTTACTTTCTGTAAAGAAAGTGGTGGTCTCTGGACAAGGCTCAAGTAGGTCAGGAAGAGGTGACTGACCCTCCACAGTATAAAGACTAGCTGCATACTTCTCCCATACAGCGGTAGACGTAATAGGTGTGGTCGGGCAATGCTCTCTGAAAAGCCTCCAAGCCTCTCTAGAGTCCTGGCTCAAGAATAACTAATATAGGTCTCGCTCTAGCTGGGCCAAGAATGTTCTCTTCTTCCACCGCGTGAGGCGTCTAAAGAGTATCTGTGTTTGTCTGTGGGTAGTGGACCCCAGTGCTCTCTCTCTCTGTAGCCATGCTCTGGTCTCACGGCACTCATCATCATACCAGTTGTTTTGAGGTGTCACCCCGGTGGAGGCTTTCTGTGTGGGTCGTGAGTGTGGGAAGGCTACACCTGCAGTGATGTGTAGGGCCTCACTGAACTGCTGAGTCAGCTCCTGTAATGGAACGTCGGGGTCTGCATCATGTAACAATCTAAGGATCTTCGCCTCATAGATATCCTCTGTCTCTTTGAAAAAGAGGTATCTCGAGTGTTGGGGAGCTGCATGATGGGTCTCCGTGTCAGTGAATTGGAGGTCGATGGTGAATGATAGGAAGGCATGATCCACTCTGAGAAGGCGTGGGGATATTGAGAGGTCTTGGATGTGAGATATCAACATCGATGGGGCAAGAACATAGTCTACTGTGCTGGCACCCTGTCGGTGAGGATAACATGTGAAGGCGCTGGATAGGGGGTATCTAGCCAGGCCATTGAGAAAAGCCAACCTGTGTGCTGTGCCCATCTTCACAAGGTATCTCCCATATTTGGTGACTTCCCCCATATCCTGAGATGTCCTCTCCAGCTATAGCTCTGACACATCCTGCTCTTGTAGCATCTCCTCAGATGCATCAAAGAAAGACACTTGATGGGAGGCTGTCTTGGTATTAAAGTCTCCTAGTAGGATAACCTCTCCCTCCTTCGAGAACTCCCAAATATCCTTATCCAAAGTCACATATGGTGATTGCCCCTCGGGTGGGGCGTATCGGGACATCATAAGGGGGAAATAGCATATGGCAACATACAAAATGCGTTCCTCACCACGCACTCTTATCCACATGTATCTGACCCTTGCTCATCTCTGCGAACTACGTGGATCATCTGCTGTATCTCCTCCCTGAATAACACTGCTAGTCCTCCTGACCCGCGATTACTGTGGTTTGTGTGTGTCTCCTTCTTACAAGCTGACTCCCACCTATAGCTTGTCACCGGTGGAAGTGTAGTATGTGGTCCCTGATGTGTCTTTGAGTAGAACACTATATTTCTCCCTCTGAATGTCTCCTCAAAAGCTCCCACATCCAATCTGAGGGCTCCATTACAGTTCCAAATTGCCACTGCAAGGCTGGTTCCATACGTCTCACACCGTCATTTGTGGCACCTCTCCATGACTACCACTCTCCCTCCTTTGTAGAAGGTGAGTTTGCCCTCGTCCCTGGCTGCCTTAATTTTTGGCATGCACTCCCTCATGTGGGCTAGTTGGGTTGGTGTGAGATCGTCACCCAGAAACACACCGGTCCCCTTCAATGTATGATGTTGAGCTAGGAAGTCTCTCCTAGCCTCCATGGCGGGGAAGCGGAGAATGAGTGCACGCTCTTTTGAGCTCTTCCCTTCTGTGCTTTTCTTGCCCACTCTCCAAGCAGAGACATGCGTATCTTTCTTAATATTCATTAACGTGTATAGCACCTTGGTGTCCTCATCCACTTTTTCATGTATCTTCAGCCTCGTCATGCGAACATGGACTGCTCTCATTTTCCTTTTTTGTTCCTCCTCCAATGTGTTATTGATTATGATTGTTGTAGGTGCGCGTGCTAGATGTTTCCTTTCTTTGCAATTTGATCCATTGCTCCGTCTCCTCTACTTTGCTGTTGGGTTTCTTGAGCATCTCTGCCCAAGAAAGAGCCTCCTTCGTCGTCTCTGAGAGAGAGAGAGAGAGAGAGAGAGAGAGAGAGAGAGAGAGAGAGAGAGAGAGAGAGAGAGAGAGAGAGAGAGAGAGAGAGATGCACAGTGTGTGGGTACGAAAAGATGTACCACTCTTTAGGTTTTTGATAGTTATATGTAAAGGTGTTGGGAATAAAGGGCCATCGTGGCTTTTATATGTGCACGGGTGTGAACACACCCTTAGCACATTTGTACTTTCATATATATCGATCTAAAATCTAAAGAGGTACACTAGTCTTTTGTACCGAACATTAGAGGTGTCGTGCTCACTCTCTCCTTTCTACTGCCCTCTACTCTCTGTGTGCGTTATCCGTCGTGTTTACTCTCAGCTCAGTCAAGCTCCATCAAAATGGTATCAGAGCCACAGGTTGTGCACCCTTCCCGAAGCCTGTGACGGGCGTCAGGTTGTGTGATAGGCGAGCAGGAGGTGCAGGCTAGTAGGAGCCTCAAGTGTCGCAAGTGATAAGGAAGAGTTGCAGGGTCGCAGGTCACGTGATAGGCACATGACAGGTCGACAGGGAAGTCGGGCAGACGGGAGAGCAACAGTCAATGTGCAGCAAGGGGTCGAGGAGCTCACGAACTTGGTGGTAGACAGGATGATGACCGGGACCAGTCGTCAAGAATCTAGTATGCGCCTACCAGTCCATGCGGTGCCAAGCGGCGATAGACAAAAGTCGTCAATGTGGGGCTAGGTGGCAACAGGCAGGTCAATGAATTTTTTTTTCTCAGAAATATCTTCTCTCTTGGGCGGGCATTCGTGCGTTTGAGCACAGTTCAGAATTTTGGACACATTTGTGCCAAAAATTTGGGGATTTGTCCAGATTTGATGCAAGCAAGACAAAATAGTGATATTTGTCTTAGAAATTGCAGGAATTTGTGATATTTTGCCTCCGACATTTTGGGCTTTTCATGTACATGCAAGAATTGGGCTGAAATTTACCCAATTTCTTGACATTGATGCACATTGGACCCTGTGCAATTTGGGGCTTTTGCTGTTTGGGAGAAATTTGTGCGCCATTTCATCATTTTATGTACATGTGGGTTTAATTCCATGCAATTTGGACATCTAGCTCTTGGAAAAATTTGGGGGTTTTGCTGAAATTTCTCTCTTTTGCCAAAATTGGCCTATTCTATTCATGTTAGAGACAGTGTAGATGTATGATTGATGCTTTGAGCACAAAAATTTTGGGGCTTTTGACCATGCATGTCAAATTTTGTGCCCGTGGGTGCATGTACAACAGAAATTGCAGCTAAAATTTGGGACTTCTCATGTAATGTGACGTATTTGTCCTTGGAATAGTTGTAATCAGTTGTGGAGTGCTATAGCACAAGGTTTAGTGCTTCTGAAAATTTATTTGCAGATCTGAAATTTCTGCTTTTTCGTGGTTATTTATTGCTGATTGGTACTTGTTTGTACCTTGGGCACTTGTGTGACAGTTTGGGCCTGCATTTTGCTGAATCTTTGGTCACATTTGGGCTGAAAATCATGGCTAGCAGCAGTGACAGCAGTTATCTCATGCACATTAAGAACCTTGAAGGAGCACATAACTTTGCAGTTTGGCAAAAACAGTGCTATAATATTGAGTTGCACAAGAAGCAGGCAAGGTGGATTAAGACCAAAGGGGCAAAGCCCGCATATATGGAACAGGAAGATTGGGATGAGTTAAATGAACTTTTAGGCTCAACCATCGAGCTATCGATTTCTAAAGCCTTGTTGTTTAACATTGAAAGTTTGGATTCTGCCTATGCTGTTTGGACTCGAGTGGAAGTACCTTTTGCCCAGAACAGTGCCGCAAACAAAGTTTATTGGCTGAAAAAGTGTATGGATTTGCGTATGAAAGAGGGTACATCAATGTCTACTCACTTGAGTGAGTTTAACTTCATTTTCAGCCAGCTGGTTGCCTTGAAATTCATGATTGATGAAGAATTTAAGGCTACGTTCTTGCTTTGCACTCTGCTAGAGAGTTGGGATACATTCATGACTGCTATGAGCAATTCTAATGCGATCCTTATGTATCCTGATGTAGAGAGTGCTCTACTCATGCAAGAAATGAATCGGTAGAACAATGCATCTAGTAAGTTTTCCAATGCTTTGCATACTAGGGGTAGATCATGGCAAAAAAGCAAATTTGATAGCAAGGGATGTAGTAAATCACATGGTAAGGTTGTTGAATGCCATCATTGTGGCAAGAAGGGTTACTTTAAACGTGACTACTACAAAAGGAAGAAAGAGAAAGAAAGGGCAAGAAGACAGATAATAGCAAGGAAGAGAAGAAAGAGAGTCAGCCTAAGAAGAGCAATGCCAAAATTGAAGAAGTAAATGTAGTCACTGATGATAGTGACAGTGGGAATGACATACTCATTGTCTCTAGCTTTGAGCACAAAAATTTTGGGGCTTTTGACCATGCGTGTCAAATTTTTTGCCCGTGGGTGCATGTACAACAGAAATTGCAGCTAAAAATTGGGACTTCTCATGTAATGTGATGTATTTGTCCTTGGAACAGCTGTAATCAGTTAAGGAGTGCTGTAGTACAAGGTTTAGTGCTTCTGAAAATTTATTTGCAGATCTGAAATTTCTGCTTTTTTGTGGTTATTTATTGCTGGTTGGTACTTGTTTGTACCTTGGGCACTTGTGTGACAGTTTGGGCCTGCATTTGCTGAATTTCTTGGTCATGTTTGGGCTGAAAATCATGGTTGGCAGCAATGACAGCAGTCATCTCATGTACATTAAGAAGCTTGAAGGAACACATAACTTTGCAGTTTAGAAAAAACAGTCCTATAATATCTAGTTGCTAAAGAAGCAGGCAAGGCGGATTAAGACCAAAGGGGCAAAGCCCGCATATATGGAACAAGAAGATTGGGATGAGTTAAATGAGGTTGCACGCTCAAACATCGAGCTATCAATTTCTGATGCCTTGTTGTTTAACCTTGAAGGTTTGGATTCTACCTATGCTATTTGGACTCGATTGGAAGAACTGAATGCCCAGAACAGTGCCGCAAGCAAAGTTTATTGGCTGAAAAAGCTTATGGATTTGCATATGAAAGAGGGTACATCAATGCCTACTCACTTGAGTGAGTTTAACTCCATTTTCAGCTAGCTGGTTGCCTTGGAATTCATGATTGATGAAGAATTTAAGGCTACATTCTTTCTTTGCACTCTGCTAGAGAGTTGGGATACATTCAGGATTGCTATGAGCAATTCTAATGCAATCCTTGTGGATGCTGATGTAGAGAGTGCTCTACTCATGGAAGAAGAAATGAATCGGTAGAACAATGCATCTAGTAAATCTTCCAGTGCTTTGCATACTAGGGGCAGATCACAGTAAAAAGACAAATCTGATAGCAAGGGACGCAGTAAATCACATGGTAAGGATGTTGAATGCCATCATTGTGGCAAGAAGGGTTACTTTAAACGTGAGTGCTACAAATGGAAGAAAGAGAAAGAAAGAGCAAGAAGATAGATGATAGCAAGGAAGAGAAGAAAGAGAGTCAGCCTAAGAAGAGCAATGTCAAAATGGAAGAAGTAAATGTAGTCACTCATGACAGTGACAATGGGAATGACGTACTCATTGTCTCTTCACACTTTAGTACACATGCTTTACTTGTAGATACAGACGATGATATGCACACTTGGATTCTAGATTCAGGTGCTTCCTTTTATGTCACCGCTCACTGTGAGTGGTTTTTTGACTATACAGGGGGTGGATATGGTGTTGCTGATCTTGGAAACAACTATACATGTGACATTGCAGGTATTGGTAGTGTGCAGTTGCAGTTTCAGCATGGTTCTATCTTCACTCTTCAGTATGTATGGCATGTACCTTAGCACAAGAAGAGCTTGATTAGCACGGGGTAGCTAGATGACGATGGATTTCATATCACCTTTGGTAATGGGAAATGGAGGATGTGTAAGGGATCTAGAGTAATTGCGAGAGATTGTAAAAGTGATAACTTGTATCCTCTCCATGTATCTAGTGTGCGTGACTATGTTGTTGTCGTGATCGAGCAACCAAGTGTTTCTTTGTGGCATGATCGATTGGGACACATGAGTCAAATTGGAATGAAAGGGCTTTCTCATTTGTGTTACTTGCCTTGTCTTCTTTGTACTGATTTTGAGCATTGTGATCATTGTGTTTATAGTAAACATGCATAGACGTCTTATAAGAAATCTCTTTCGGTGAAATCTCTTCGTTTAGAGTTAGTACATTCCAATGTATGCGAGGTGCCAAGGTTATCTTTAGGGGGAAAGAAATATTTTGTCTTCTTTGTCGATGATGCTACATGGAAGGTATGGGTTTGCCCTATTCGTTGCAAGGACGAAGTGCTTGACAAGTTTAAAAAATTCTTGGCATTGGTTGAGAATCAGACTCATAAGACACTTAATTTTCTTCGCTCTTACAATGGTGGGGAATATGTGTCCAAGGCCTTTCAAGCATTTTGTGACAGCAAAGGGATAAAGAGGGAGCTCACTGCCCCTCATAATTCGCCCCAAAATGGTGTTGCAGAGCGTATGAATCGGACCATTCAAGACATGGTCCGTACAATGCTGTCACATGTTGCTTTACCTCATGGTTTTTGGACAGAGGCTGTTATGATAGCCGTACACTTGATTAATCTGTCACCAAATATGTCTTTGGGAGGGGGGAGTTTTGGAGAAAGCGTGGTCACGCAAGCCACCTTCGTATGCAGACTTGAAAGTGTTTGGCTGCGAGGCTTTTGTGCACATTCGTAAAGAAGAACACAATAAACTTGAGCCAAAGTCCTATAATTTCATTTTCCTAGGATATGGTAATGAGGGTGAAATGGGGTATAGATTATGGGATCCCGAGAAAAGGAAAATAGTATACAACAATGATGTTATCTTCTAGGAATATGGCATTCAGAAACAACCCAAAAAGATTGAGGAGGTCCGTAGGGTTGTATTCCGGGAAGAAATACTATTTGGACAGCAAAATGTGCATGATATACATCAATAAATATTTTTTGTAAATGAACTTGCAAATGCAGAAAATAATGTTGGAAATGATCAGCCAGGCATTGTCCATAATGATGAGCCACTAGATACGCAGGAACGAGAACAGGACCCCTTGAAACGGGGGGAAAACCCAAAGTTAGGGAACGGCGCGCGTGCACGTACGCACACGCGCACACACACACACACACACACACACACACACACACACACACACACACAGAGAGAGAGAGAGAGAGAGAGAGAGAGAGAGAGAGAGAGAGAGAGAGAGAGAGAGAGAGAGAGAGAGAGAGAGAGAGAGAGAGAGAGAGAGAGAGAGAGAGGCTTGCGTGTATTTGCCTCCCGTGAGCTCTTCAATAGGCCTCTGACCGGCATACGTACTGACACAACATGGCTGGCTTGGGTCTAGATTTTATAGACCAAACGGTGGCAGCTCTTGGTCCGGATTTTGATACCGAGGAACCTGAGGATATGGTTCCCTGCACAGAGGAGATGCCCCCTTGCTCCTGACCTCCAGGCTGCGGGCAAACGTACCAAGCATACCTCGGCCGAGACAATGGATCATCAGGATTGTTCCTATGCTTAGGTTGCTTCGGATTCTGTGGACTGTCAGGATGTTGATTGGGAGTATTTGTTGGAGTTTGCCAACACTCTACTTGGCGATTATGTTTAACATAATCAGGAAGTCTTTTCAGACTCTGCAACGGAAGATGTTCTGGAAGCCACTGTCGACCCGAAACATGTCTTGCGCTCGTTTTCAGTGTTTTATGAACGTGCTGTGATACTCTTCTTCACTAGTCGGATCCCACTGCTTTCTCGTATTCGCCAGTGGCTGCACAGTCTGCTACAAGGGGAATGTGTTGAAGAGATTTTTGTTGGGCCCCGCGGTTTTTTTGAGGTGTTGTTGAAATTTGAGATGCACCGTGCTGTTCTCCTGTCTAAACTGCCATTGTTCGTTGATCGCCGTTTGGTCCATGTTGTGCCATGGCGCCCAATGGCACATTTTCAGCGCCTGCTGCAACGTGAATGCCCTGTGTGGGTTGAAGTGGAAAACTGTCTGGCTGTTTATTGGCCACTATTAAAGGACGCCATGGCCGTTGTGGGCACTGTTCTGGTCCCCCCAAGCCTAAGGGCCATGAATCGTAACCGTCTGTGTATGTTATGGGACACTGCTAGGAAAAGGCCTGTGTGGTTACGTATCAATTGCTTTGGCATGCATCCTTTACATTTTCGTTTGAAATGGGGCAACTTTGTAGGACATTGCTTTTCGTGTGGAAAATTGGGGCATTTTATGGCTGAATGCCCAAAGAAGCACCACACTTCAGATGCCGAGCATGTTGCGCTGCCCATGGAAGATATGGTGTGTGATGCTCCGTCGCAGGATGCCATCTAGTCACCTAAAGTTTTGGATAAAGGGAAACAACAGGTCTCGGGGTTGGATTCCCGTTGCAATGATTGGGTAGATGTACGCACGAAAAAAGGCAACAGGCTTGTTGTTGGCATGGTGGATACTGTGGCTACTGCCTCACCAGATTTCATGCGTACGTATATGCGCAGGAAAGAAATGTTGTCTTCAGAGCACTCTGCTCCTGCTATGGTTTCCTCTGCTCCCCGTCAACAGCCACCTAGGAGAGTGTATTCGGATGGTCCAAAGGGTCCACCTACTAAGCTGGCTTTTGATACTAGAGGTAACGTCATTACCCCATGGGATCCTCGTTATCCCCGTTCCATCTCCAAGATAGCGGATATGCCATCTACCTCCAAATCTGGTCGTCAAAACTCTTTTGCTGTGTTAGCCGATTTTTTGGATGAGGGAGTCCTGGACATTCTCGCAAAAAATGTCAAATCGAGACAAGCTATGCCTCGTACCTGATTTTCTTTTGAAAACACATGAAGATCGCCACGTGGAATGTGCGAGGAATTTGTTCTCGCCACAAGCAACATGCCATGTGGATTGTATTGCATGAGAATCAGTGGGATGTCTTGTGTGCTGTTGAGCACAAGAGTTACGATGAAGCAGGAAAAGTTGTGGATTGCCATGGCTTTCATTTGTTCTATGCAGGGACAAATGCCAGGCAGTATTCTGGGGTGCTTATGATTGTGCATGAAAAATATCAGCCGGTTCTTATTAAGAATGATGTACATGGCCGCTTTGTGGTGATTGAAGTTTTATTCGAAGAAGAGATCTTATGGTTACTTGGCCTCTATGCTCCGAATGATCCTTTATCTTGCCGAGAGCTTTGGCATACTTTGCAAACTTCCTTGTCCCTTGGCAGACGGGGTTTTTTGATGGGGGATTTCAATATGTGTGTTGATTCTTCACAGTCCACATTAGAGCATTCGGTAATGGATGCGCCAAAAAGTCGTATATGGCAGGAGTTGGCTCTTGCCTTTCTTAAGCAAGATCTTTGGTCTTGGCTGCACCCTTCTTCTACGGGGTTTACTTTCCATTCTGCCCAGTATGCAACAACATGGTCGCGGTTAGACCGTATTTACATCATGCAGAATGATGATTTTCTTTCTGAGATACTCGAAATGAAAGTGTTGCAACAATATGCCTTGTCAGACCATTTCCCTCTCCAGCTTGAGCTCCTTGCACAGCCCATTGCACCTTTCAAGCAATTTCTGGATAGACTCCCTTTGCGTTTCAACTCGTCTTATTTGAAGCATGCAATCTTTCAGGGCTATATGCAGCAATTGATTGATCGATTCGTATTGGATTTCTCATCTCAGGGCACTGCTTCGTTTGAAAGATTGCTCTCTAATGTGCAGCGGGTTGCTCGGCAGTATGGGATTCATCATGCCTCTCTTTCTCGGCGGCATCGACAAGCAGCGGAGGACCTGCTGGCTTTGGTTTGTTCTTTGCTGGTGGACACTCCAGATGATGTATTTCTGTTGTCACTGGCAATGCGTCTGGCTGATCTTAGTAAAGAGTTTCAGTTGAAATCTTATCAGCAGGTCAAATTGCAACATCTGACGGAGACTTTGCAAGATACTTCTTGTCAGACTCATAAGTTCTTTCGAGCTCTCCATGCCTCTCCTGCTCGCGAGAATATGACTAGAATCCAGGATGCAGACGGGCAAATGGTCCTTGATCGGCAGACTATTGTGAATATGTGTAGGAATTATTTCCTCGACCTTCTTGGTTCCACTTCTCCTCCTTCAGGCCAAATTGCTCATGCTCGTTCAGTTTTTTATGATCTGGTCCGTAATCAGATTCTGCAGGATATGCAATCTACTCTGGAGGCAGATATTTGTGAGGCGGAGGTTATGGATGTTCTGTTACACTTGCCCAAGGATAAAAGTCCTGGCTGGGATGGTCTCACCAATGAGTTCTTTGAGATTTTTGCCACCCAGCTCGCGAAACCATTGGCGGCTTTGTTTCAGCAGGTGTGGGAAACGGGGATCATGCCGTCCTCATGGAAAGAAGGACTTATTAAACTGCTTCCAAAAGTTCCTTCGCCGTCCATGTTGAAACAGTGGCACCCAATTTCTTTGATGGGTTCTATGTATAAAATCTTTTCCAAAGTAATGGCGAACCGGCTCCATAAGTATCTTCTTGCCATTGTGCATCCTCTCCAATATGGTTTCATTAAGGGCAGAAACATTTGCACAATGTATTAAATGCGCAACTGGCGTTTGATTATGCAAGGCATTCTAATCAGGAGGTCGTACTGGTTCAATTGGACCTGGAAAAGGCTTTTGATTATCTGGACTGGTCTTTCATTGCAGAACTTATGTCTGCTATGGGCTTTGGTGCTCGGATGTCTCGTCTGATCTACACTATCAGTGATGTAGCGTCTTCGCGAGTCATGCTGAATGGAGGCGTTACCAAGCCAATTGTCCTTGCCCGCTCTGTGAGACAGGGGTGTCCTTTGAGTCCCCTCTTCTTTGCCCTTGCGACTCATCTAGTTCTTTCGATGTTATCTCACATGGCAGCTTCTTCTCAGTTAGCTGGATTGTCACTTCCCTTTGGACAGTACTTCATTAGTCAATCCTTGGTTGATGACAGCTTTATGGTTCTACGTGCAGACAAGGATAATCTTCGCAAAGCATTAGATGTTTGGGCTCTCTTTGGTCAGGCTTCCGGTCTTCGCATCAACGCTTTGAAATCAGCCATTCTCAGCTGCACGGAGTCGGATTTGCAGTCATTGGACTGGCAGGGAATGGTTCTTCCCCGTGGCTCCATTGTCAGGCATCTTGGGTACCCTTTGGGTGTTGATGTTCCCCCAAAGCAGCTACTACAGTGCATTTCACAGAAACTGGCGGCTAAGTTTTTGTATTGGAAGTCTCAGGCCTGGCCCTTCCATGTTCGCTTCAAAGTACCCCAGACAATTATGTTGCCAATGCTCACATATTTCTTGCCGTTGCTGCCCTGGACTACTACTACACTGAATGCTCTTACTCAGTCTATTTGTTTCATGTTATGGAAGAAGGATTCTTTGCATGCAGGCATTTCCTGGATTTCTTGATCGCATGCGTGCACCCCCAAACGCATGGGTGGAGGGGCTATTTTAGATGCCCAAACTCATATGCTGGCACTCTGTTGGTCTCTTTTTCGCGCCATGTACTCGGATCATCATCCATGGGTCATTATAGCTCGTTATTTTCTTGAGGATCATGGGCTTCTGCATGGTAATACTCAAATCCGGAGTTCTTGGTGGCATGTTCTTAATGCCGATTCTCGGTTCTCCAGTTCTTCTTCATCTCTGCTTGCCCATTTGGTGTGTTCTTGGAGACTGGTCCTCCGGAAGGCTCAGTGGCATCCAGCGGAGGATCGCTTAGCTACTAATTCTTTTCAATTGGAATTGTTGGCAGTCTCGCGGTTAATTTCATGGGAAGGCAAACATGAGCTTCGACCAAAATTCAACCGCATGGCACGTTTGGGCTTAACTTCGGTAGCGGATGCCACCCTTGCCAGTCGCAATGTGTTGATATTGTTTCGTACAGCCAGGAGGCTTTTCAGGATCCCTCGTGGATACAGGTCTTTATGGGAACAACTCTTGATGGTGCTCCAGAGCAGACAACCCTTTCCTGCCCTTGCTACGGACCGTCCCTGGCAGGACTGGGACTTTGCAGGCCGGCTGAATTTAGAAAAGGCTTCAGCTAACCAGATGTATCATCTTCTGATTAAAGATCATCAATGGCTGGTTACTAAAGCTAATACTCTATGGGGATTGCATAAATCCCGGTCATGGTGGAGGGTAACTGTGATGGAGGGCTGGTTGAACAAGACACCCTTCAAATATAAGGTCTTTCTTTGGAGGGTGATGATTGGTGGTCTTCCGCTTGCTTCAACCCTTTCCAAGTGTCGAATCTCCAACGGCAACTGTTTCTTTTGCACCACCATTGTGGAATCCGTCCGTCGTCGTTTTATTTCTTGCCCTCTCGTTTAGAAAATTTGGTCATTCTTGTTAGCCGTTTGGCGAGCAGTGGTTGGTTTCTCGCTGCGCCCGTTTGATTGGGTTTTTGCGTGGCCCAAATACCCCACACCGACACAGCCACATATGAAGATCTTGTTTCACTTTCTTCGATATTGGGGCTGTTGGCATAACTGGACCATTTGGAATGCTTTTCTTTTTGATTCCGCCTATAATGTTCAACGGCATATTGTGCGGCTTAAAGGTCTCTTGTATTGGCAAATAGATCTTCTTCGGCACTCTGACATGCTCCCTTGGGAGGACTTACGTCCCTGGCATATGGCAATTTCCTCTGTGTCTTTGCCATGACTTTGTAACTCTTTGATTGTCTGGTTCTTGTAGAGAGTCAATGTGTACACACGATGGGGTAGAGCCATCGTGTATCTTGTAATCATGCAAACTTGTACCTTTTTCGTAATTAATACAATTACCTTTTACGAGAGAGAGAGAGAGAGAGAGAGAGAGAGAGAGAGAGAGAGAGAGAGAGAGAGAGAGAGAGAGAGAGAGAGAGAGAGAGAGAGAGAAGAAGAAGAAGAAGAAGAAGAAGAAGAAGAAGAAGAAGTAAGAAGTTATATTAATGTCTTTTAAAGACCAAAACTGGCCTATGAGACAAACTGTGATACAACCGATGAGGTCCAGCTATCCAAAATAAAAGTGCTGAATGAAAAGCTAAAAACTGGAAAATGAAAATACGGTGCTGTGAGTGTGATAAGTGTCGTGTATGTGTATGTGCGTATGTAGCTCTGGTACTCCAGATAATGGCTACAAAAGGGGAACAAATGTTGGTTGTGATAGGGGAACAACTGTCGGCTGTGATAAAGTGGTGCGATGTGTATATGTAACAGATGCAGGGAGATATACTATCCTGGGATGTAGTAGCAGTCTCGTCGAAGAGAGAGAGAGAGAGAGAGAGAGAGAGAGAGAGAGAGAGAGAGAGAGAGAGAGAGAGAGAGAGAGAGAGAATTAACATTTAAGTCTTAGAATCTAGAGAGACAGATCATATCAACCATAATTCGTGAAATTAGAGATATAATAATCAAGTTTCAACAATAATAAAGATTCAAAACATTGTAATCAGTAATGGATTGTAGCATTCATGATTTAACATTGTAATGAACAATGTTGCAAAAGTCCAACAAGTGTTCATTGCAAAGACATAAAATATGCACTAAACTTTAAAGTCTAAAGATTCAAGTTACAAGAGTCCCAATTTCCAAGTCAATACAGTAAAGTTCCGAAAGGCTAGGTGCTAAGGCTTAAGCGCTCTGATTCATGAAAGATGGCTCCATTGTGCCTGAATGCTCATCCTGTTGAACAATATCCTCGCCATCACTATCACCACTATCATCATCATCATCGTCATCTTTTTCCCAACGTATAAAAGAATAAGCCTTTGCAATTGATGTAGGAGCTAGCAAGTGAAGATTGGAGCTCACTTAAACTAGGTCATTCATCTTTATTGTACCAAGACGATTTCTATTCTTTGAGTGAATGTGATTGAATGAGCTCCATAGTTGATCTAACCAAGAAGTGCTAATTGTTTGGCTAAGAATATGAATAGCCAAACTCTGCAACTCTGGAGCTTCTGCCCCGTAGTCCTCCCACCATAAAGCAGCCCCAATATTTATCTTGTCCTCTAGTGCATTGTTTGTACCAAACATCCCTAATGTTTACCGATACACAGAGAGCTAATTTTTAATTTTGCATTGCATTTCATGGCTAGGATAAAGACTGGCAAGCAATGTGTTCCAAGCCTTGACCACCTCAAGGTCTCTTTCTTGCATCTTTCCTCAAAACTCAAGATCAAGCACTTATGCTGTAACATGCATAGGATAGTCATACTCATTCCATCTATTGATGCATAACTCCTTGATCTGCTCATCCCTGTCTGCATTTGGTTTCAAACTCTCCAACCTCTCAATCATGTGATCCATATCTTCATAGATCTTTCCAATGCATGGATCCATGCCATTTGCAAGCCTCAACATGTGCATAATAGGATCAATCATTTGGTCGGTGCGATTCACCCCATCCCAAAAATCTCTATCAGAGACATATGCATTGCATAACACAGCAGTAGCAATGGCAGCCCCAGTCCAATTTTCATACTCATCACTAGCAAATAGCTCCCTAATTGCACCTTTGTAATAGTGCAATTGACCAAGCATAAGAAAGCTATATGCAAATCGTGCATCCAAGTATTTGAGAAGTTATTTGTCACTTCTCTTGCGAAACTCAGCATGCAAGTACCGATGATTTCATATAAATGTGATAATCTTGTTGCCTTTTGCAACAAGAGATGGAATCCATGGCAAGTCCCCAATATCCTTCAACAAGTTATTCAAGCAATGCGCCATACATGGACTAAAGGTGATATGTGGATACATTGCCATTAAAATGTTTGCTCCTGTTTGTAGGTTCAGATTCTACCACAAACTGCACTACATTTTTTGCTCCAACAGCCTACACTACCTTGCACCACTCGGATGCCAATACATCTGCACTCTTTCCAGTCTTGAAGCATTGCGACTACCAATAAAGTATACATCTCCACGAGAATATGCAACAACGCCATGTATGGACCTATGGCGTGTGTCACTCCATCCATCTGCTATCAATGTCACTCGATTTCTTACCCATTGATTGCGAATATTTGCTGTTGCAATCTCTATGGCTGCTTTGTCCTTCTGAAGCAATGTAGTCCTGATAGTTTCTGATAAAGGGGGCTTATATGTGGATCCATACTCTGCAATCTTTGTCACCATATTTAAAAAATAATTTGACCTGGCTGATTTGAATGCAATATGGTCATGGTAAAAAAAGCGTGTCATTGTTGCATCTGTTTCCTCTTTTTTCTTTGGTTCCCATGAAGTGTGTAATGAACTCTGTCTAATGCCACGACCTGTTGCCACTAATGGCCCACGAGAAGGCTGCGTAGCCACTAATCTTGGTGGTCTTCTACATGAAGCACCATGCCCTATTGGCCTTGTCCATGTTGTTGGATCCACTGCTATATTTGGAGTCCTCTTGGCATGTGAATTCCCCATAGAAGTGGCTATGCGGTCAAGTAACTCTTGTCTTTTCTCAATTGATACATTGGTGCAAAAATGCACCTCTTTCCCCTCCTCGTGTAGAAGATGGGCTCTCTTTTTATCAGCCCCACTAGTGCGAGCATAAGAGCAAAGTTTGCATTTCCAAGGGCGAGCCCCTCCACCTCTCGATGGCACCCCTGCATCGATCTCATCCCACCATGACCAAGTAGTGCTTCAACTTTGTCCAGTTGGTTTAAGTACGTGTTGAGGATGATGAAGATCCCATAGATGTCAATGCTACCATCTATATAAAAGTGACAAATAATCAGTAAAGTTCAATAAAATTGCAGAAATTTGCAGCCAAAATTTCAACATGCGTGTGTTAAATGTTTGCTAAAAATGCCAGAACTTTGGTGCTACTTCAGCATGCATTCCTTTTACATAAAATGCCATAAATTTGGGGAATTCTAGTCTACATTCCCTTGTTGAAAATGCCCCAAAATTTGGCGTATTTTCAGCTTCCAAATTTGGGGCAATGAGTGACTCAAAATGCCCCAAATTTGGGGCATTCCAACCTGCATTCCCTTGCTGAGAAAGCCCCAAAATTTGGCGCATTTTCAGCTCCCAAATTTGGGGCAATGATTGATTTAAAATGCCCCAAATTTGGGGTCTCTTTTAGATCCTGGGATGATGGATCCCAATGCCCCAAATTTGCGGACATTGTAGCCAAATTTAGGCCCCATATTCCAATCCTTGAGAAAGGCCAAAATTTTAGAGCAACTACCAACAACTGAAGTCTGATCCAAAATGCCCCAAATTTGAAGGAGAATCAAGATAATGATCCTCGAGGCCTCACCTGATCGCGGCGGGGGAGTGATGCCAGGCAAGAGAGGCATGCCATACAGGTGGGTCTCGGGAGCAAGTGGGAGTAGACAGTTGGGGCAAGCAAGAGCAGGTGGGAGCAGCGGTAGAGGCGGGAGTAGGCAGTCGGGGCAGGTGGGAGAAATAGCGGGAGCAATGTGAGCGAGCGATATTGCACGGGAGCAATGGGCGGGACAATCGGTGAGAGTAGTGCGAGCGAGGGACAGTCGAGGGGCAACGGGCAATGGGCGGGAAACGGGCCAGGGAGTCACGCCCGCTGAAACGAAAGTATAAAAAAAAAAGAGTCCACTGCTGGAACAGCCTTCCAAATAGTGAACAGCCTTGGAACGGCGAGGGAATGGCCCGGAACGGGAGGGAACGGGCTGGAACATTCCGCCTGCGTTACCTGGGGTCAAACCTCTCGGAATGCGTTAATCTATTCCTATGTGCCGGAACGGGCGTTCCCTGTCTCTATGGCAGGGACAGCTAGGACAGCAAGTTGTTAATGTTGATTTGTAGGCTGAAATGGTAGGATAGCAAGTTGAAAATGGAAATTTGGAGGCTCAACAACCAACAAACAATGATCATTGGGTTAGGGGATTGTCTGGGGCTACTAGACAATCTGATAGATTTGTTCGTGGTGCAAACAATGTGGCTGATTATGTCATGTTGATAGACTGTGGTGAACAATCTTGCTTCAAGGAAGCAATGGACATACAAGACAGCAAGAAATGGTATAAAGCCATGTTGTCGGAGATGGACTCTCTTGAGAAAAATGGCACTTGGGACTTGGTGCAGTTGCCTAAAGGGTAGAAAACCCTTCCATGCAAATGGGTTTACAAGATGAAGGTCACTTCTGGTTCCTCGCCAAATGTACAAAGCAAGATTGGTTGCGAAGGGGTACAAGCAAGAAAATGGAGTTGACTTTGATGAGATCTTCTCTCCTGTAGTTAAGATGACTACATTGAGAACCATTTTGGGCTTAGTTGCAGTTGAAGATATGGAGCTTATACAGATGGATGTAAAGACTACATTTTTACATGGTGATTTGCATGAAGACATATATATGTAGCAGCCTGAAGGGTTTGTGGCTAAAGGGAAAGAGGAGATGGTATGTAAACTCAAAAGGAGTTTGTATGGGCTGAAATAAGCACCAAGAGAATGGTATCATAAGTTTGATACATTTATGCAGTCTCAAGGTTTTCATAGAAGTCAAGTGGATCACTGCTTGTATCTTTGTTGGTGTGATAGTATTTAGTGCCTTTGTTGGTGCATGATTCAAGACATGATTAGTGCTTTGAAGACCCTTAACCCAAACTTATGTGCGAGTCCCTTACTCTTAAGCATATATCTGGTCAACTCTATGAGTGTGCGATTTTCTCTTTTAGCCACTCCATTCTATTGAGGTGTCATCCTCATAGTGGCTTGATATGTGATGCCATGCTCAAGCAAAAATGTCTCAAATGCACGAGCTACTCCATTTTGTTGAGTTGTCATCCTACAATGGCTTGATGTGTAATTCCATGCTCAAGCAAAAATGTCTTGAATGCATGAGTCATATGCTTCCCCCCCCTCTATCTATGCATAGAGTCTGCACCTTCAAACTTGTCTCTACTTCCAATTTCGCAATGAAGTCTTTGAAGTACATAGTACATTTGATTTGCGTTCAAACCATACACCCAAGTGTACCTAGGGCAATCATTGATAAATGTAAGGAAATACAAATGACCACTGAGTCCTCTCATCTGCATAAGATTGCACACATTAGACTGTATGAGCTGCATTTTTGGACAACACGCACTTTATCATCCTTCTTAAAGGCAAACTTGTGCATTTTGCCAAAAGGCAATCCTCAGAAGCATGGGGAGGTGGAGTATCCAATGTAGGCAAAGCATCAACCATTTGACACCTATGAAGTGTCATGAAACTAACAAAATTCATGTGACCATAGCAAGCATGCTAGAGCTCTACATCCTAGTTATACCACTTTGGTGTAATATCTTATGCTCACATATATGTTATCAAGACGCTCGATATCGCTATTGGTTTGGATTGGTTCATTTACATTCTCTGTTGTGCGAGAATTTATGCACCAATGAAAATGATTTTATGTTATTTTCTAGAATTTTTGGACTCTCTCTCTCTCTCTCTCTCTCTTTCTAAGCTGAGTTGGCACTTCTTAGATAACCTAAAATCAAATCTAAAATAAGAATACAAAGCATGTTTTCTTAATAAAGCATCCCCATTGTTTGCCCATTCGGTTGCATACCTCAAGTTTCTCGTGTGAACAAAAAAAGGTTGATAGAAAAAGAAAAGAGAGAAATGGATAGGTTTCCCCCAAGGAGTAAGAGTGCTAATGGCTAGAGCATTGTGAAAACTTCTCTCATACGTGTCCAACAAAAGTAGGCCCTTATAGAAGGTACCTAATAATTGAAGAGCGTAGTCAAGCTCTTTATCTTTGACAATGCACTTGTCATCCTCAAAGATGACTTGGAATTCTTGCTTATTGAAAGTTGAAGTGTGAAATGGACAACAAATTCTTTGTGATACCATGTACAAATGAGACATCTAGAAGCATGAAATCTGGGCCGTCTATAGTAGTGATTAGTATTGAACCAATGCCACAAACATCATAATTTTTGTTATTATACATGTAACATGCTTCCTTGCAAGGGATGAATGCAATGATGTGGATAAACATTTCTGTGAAGTGATGTGCTTGGATGTACGATTGTCAAAATACCAAGTATGCTGCGTTTCAGCAGCATTAAATGCACTATCAATCATGGAAGTGTCATAACTGTATGTCAAGAATCCATAGTCCTCTACAAAATTGGCTGTAGCATCCCCATCTTATTTCTTCTTGGCCAACCTTCTCTTGCATTCATCAATGGAATGTTTTGGTTTCTTATAGTAGTGGCATTTCCCCCTTTTCTTTGTCTTACCTATGTCTTGGGCAACCTTGTTAGATGGCTGTCCTATGTCAATCTCTGGCTTATTTTTTTACATACTACTTTACTTTTCCCTTGCCTATATATTTAAAGAGCATGGCTACATCCCTTAACGCATATCAACATTTCTTTGAGTCTGTTCCTCTCATAATAACATACCTTCCAATTCCACAAAAGTAAGGGTTGGTGCTCCCACCCTCAAAGATGAATTCAACAAGGCGTGAAAGCCAAGATAGGACTCTGGGAGTGAATTCAGAGCGACATTCACAATTTCTGCATCCGAAATAGCATCATCAATATTCAAGAGTTGCTCGTGTAAGTCCCACAAGGTGATCAGCAATGCTATCACCCTCATCCATATGTGCATTAGTCAGTTTTCTCCATAAGTAAGAGATTTTGGCTTCATTACAAGTTGCAAGCATGCATTCCAAGACATCCCAAGCTACTTTAGACGTCTTACATCACCATATACGAGGTATGGTAGCTCTCTTAATTGACAAGGCAATCAATGACAAAGCATGTGCATCCTTTGAATACCCTTTCCTTTGATCTAACGTAGGAGGAGCAGGGGCAGCAATAGGAGCAACTACATGTCCTTCAGCACCATGCTGAGGTGTTTAAGGTGCAAGCTCACGCCGTCTTTGCAAATCACTTGCGACATAATTCCAAAGATCCTTCGCAATGAGTAGATTGTGCACCATCAAGCTCCATAGGGGATAGTTGGTGCCTTCTAGATTGTCCTGGTGAGTGAGGACTCACAAAATGTTGCTATGTCCCAGTTGTGATTTGACATTGCTACACATTAATGCACAAATTGAGCAGCCAAACATTTTCAAGCTGAAGTGTGAAATGTACTTAGTTGAGTATCAAAATCCCAACACGGGATACTAAAGCAAGTAGAAACTATCAAAACTTGTCAATCTCCTTGAAAAGTGTGCTCACTTTGCATAAAACAACACCCAATCTACAATCAACAGCAATATAGTGCTGCAGTACATGCACCTCGAGATGCGTGCCAAACATTAAATACAACTACTTAATGCTGAAAATGCCCCAATTTCATTGCAATTTTCCAAATGTATACAAATTTGTCGGCCCAATGTTACATAAACAAGGTAATGTTGTTGGAGTACCTATCCACTACTTTGGGATGCATGCCACGCAAAACCCCCAAATCTTGATGAAGATTTGAGAAATTGCAGAGATTTTATACAGTTTGAAAATTTGATGGAATGCTGCCTCGGGAGGTGTATCAACAGCAATCAGCAACTCCACGGCACCTTGAGATGCATGCTGGATGCGAGAATCACAAAAGCCCCAATTTCTTGTGCAAATCTTGAGGAAATTGTGTAGTATCGGCACTTTAGGTGAAGATGTACATGTAGGACTTTGATTCGGGCAAAAGCCCCAAATCTCTATCGTCTCGAAGGCCAAAGATGTTGGGAACTTTGAAGTCAGTGATGAGCTGAATGTCACACAACAAAACGTTGGGTGTAACAGGCGTTGTTGGCAATAGAGGTGGCAGCATAGCCAGAGAATAGGCGACTATAGTTGTCCAGCTAGTAGCGTAGGGTGACAGGCACCATGGTGGTGGATAGAGGTGGCAGTGGGACCAGGAACAGGCAGGATGGACAACATCGTAGGAGTCAGAGTGGTGTAGATGGTGGTAGGGTGGTGCAAATGGCCAACTTGTGTGTGGCATAGTGCTGATTGCAACACCAGGTTGTGGGACCAGCAGTGGTGTTGCTCCTTGACAATTCAGAGGACAGTGGGAAGGCGGTTGGGCTGTGATAGGTGGTATTGTTGGCAGCAGAATGGCAGGAGTTGGCAGCAGATTTGGCAATAGAATGGCGAATGACAGCATGGCTGGCATAGCTTCTCCCTCTCCTCCTTTACAAGATGTCGAGTTGACTGGTGGCTGAACAGTAGGATCTTGGCAGAGTAGCATTGGCATTGGCTAATGGTGGCTGAAGGGAACCCGCACATGTATGGCTTTGATACCAAATGTTGGAAACTGAACTGGCGATGGAGAGGAGAGCAACGAGAGAGTGAGTAGACACTATGAGCTGAAACGATAGTGTACTTGCTGAACCGAAAGTGATAGAATGAAAATACAACCTTAGGTCTAAGGTAGACCAAACGCCTAACTCAATTGAAGTTAGCTAACTATAGAACTAACTCTAAATGTGGTGACACAACTCATTAACTTAGTTGTGTTCATATTGCAAACTGATTGACTAAAATTGGGTACTGCCCATAGAATTGGCAAATTCTGACAGAGCAGCAACAAAACACAACTTGTAGATGGTGTCTGCTAGTGTAGATTGGCTCGAAACAGTCGCAACAGCAGCAAGTGGGCTGGATGCATGCGCCAACAAGTGAACAGCAGCTTGAATTGAGATATCCTCCGGATGACGGGGTGCGGACGGCAGAGATAGGGTGCCAACAATTTGCAAAACAAGATGGGGCTCAGTGGTGGGCAGCCCATTTACTTATAGATTGATAGGGTGTGGGCCTGTCTAGTGTGACAAGAAATAATGCCAAACTGGATCTTTTGTGATTGATTGTTCTTAGCCTCCTCATTATGAAAATGGGGTAAAAATGCTCACTGCAGGGTGCCTTTATGACTAGTTTGCTCTTACAATGAGCTGTGTGCAGAAAGTCAGTGTCATTTTGTGTTCGTGTTGCACTTGATCTATGTATATCACTAGCAAGGCATGACTTTGGTCGAAATCAAAAATACAGTATTCTCTATTGACATGTTCATGCTGCATGGATGCAATTAAATCTTAAGAGTAATAATGTCAATCTAATATGTCTTAATGTTTGGTGCAGTCTTATGTTCTGGGCATGCTCACAAACTTTGATTCGTTGCCACTTGATCGGGTACATAACATGCTGAAGGTAATATTTTATTTTGGACACGTTATGTCATCTACCTTCTTTCCAAATCTTTATTATGTTTATCATAACTTTATCAGCTATACCCTATTTGTATACAATTCTGCAAAGTAGCTCTGATTCCACTTTTATGTGAGTTGCACCAGAGTTTTTTTACAAATATCTGTCTTGTTGGAATGGAAAAAGGCAATATTGATTTGCACCTCTACGGCTATATATCAAAGTGTAGATAGATAGAGAATGTGCAAGAAGAGAACTATATATGGTTAGGAGATTCTTCCACGTTCATATCAAGGCCACTGTATTGACTGTTGGGTATTTTCTTTTAATTAAATATATGTGGGCACTAAAATTGTTGATTTGTGCATGTTTATGTGCATGATTATGGTAAGCTTAATGTATGTAAGTTTTTTGTGCACTCAAACTGTAGATTTATGTGTGTTTATGTGCATGATTATGGTAGGTTTAATTCGTCGAAGTTTTACATATATAAACCTTAGTTTATGTTTCATAGGTTCAAACCCATTAGCCTTCTTGGTGGGTGAGACCTTTTGAAATCCCCATTCCTAGGAAATATGAGTGTTGCTGGCTTGTAGTGGTGTTTTGGTTCAGTTGCAATGGCTCAATAAATATGACTAGCCTTCTTGGGGTGAGATTATATGAAACTAAATAGCATATAGACCTTATGGAGTACAGCAACCACAAAGAGTGTATAGCATTGGGCCTAAGGTTTGATCCTTTTCCAAAATTGCCCCATTCATCACGCTGCACGGGGGGGGAGAGAGAGAGAGAGAGAGAGCTTTGAAGTTTGAGATCGATGGCGGGGAGACGGACGGCGACCTGCCGTGACCCTTCTGCTGCCGCGGACTGACTCGCTGGCTTCTGCACGTTGACTTGCCCTGTTGCTGCACAGCCCGTCTGACCTGTCTGACCCGTCGCGTGACCTGCCATCTGACCTGCACGTCGACCTGCCCTGTCCTGTTTGCTATCAGACCCGCTATCGCCTGCCAGACGCCATCGCTTGTTCGACCTGTCAGCCCTCGCCTGTCAGACGCCGCCCGCGCCTGTCAGCCGCCGTGGTGCTCGCCCCAGGTAACAACTCGTCTGTGGCAGTGTTTCACAGGGCACACAGATCTTTTCTTCCTCCCAGCGAGAGGCAGCATCCACCGTTCGAGCCTGAGCCTGCGCCTGCGCCCTTGGGTTCTGTGACTTGTGCACGGAGACAGAGCAGCCCTGCCTTTACACACACACACACACACACACACACACACACACACACAGAGAGAGAGAGAGAGAGAGAGAGTGAGTGAGTGAGCGTGAGTGAGACAGCAAGAGAGTGAGAAACAGAGAGGGAGGACAGAAACATGGCTGGCCTGGATATGGCTTTTATCGACTAGACGGTGGCAACCCTTGGTTCGGATTTGGATACGGAGGAACCAGAGGATATGGTTCCTTGCACAGAGGAGATGCCTCCCGGTTTTGACTTTCCGCCTGCGGGCAAACGCTCCAAGCATACTTCCGATGAGACAATGGGTCATCAGGAACGTTCCTATGCGCAGGTGGCCTCTGACTTTGGGGATTCGCAGGAGATTGACTGGGAACATTTGCTGGAGTTTGCCAATACTCTGCTTGGCGATTATGTCCAGCATAATCATGAAGCTTTTTTTGACGTGGGAATTGAAGATGTTCTGGAAGCTACGGTGGACCCGAAAACTGTCTTGCGCTCTTTTTCGGTGTTTTATGGCCATGCAGTTATACTCTTCTTCATTGGCAGGATCCCAGTGCTTTTCCATATTCGCCAGTGGCTGCACTATTTACTACAAGGGGAGTGTGTTGAGGAGATCTTTCTTAGGCCCCGAGGCTTCTATGAGGTGCTACTGAAATCAGAGAAGCATCGGGTTGAGCTCCTGTCCAAACTACCATTGTTCTTTGATCGCCGTCTGGTCCATGTTGTGCCATGGCGCCCTATGGCAGACTTTCAGTGCCTGCTTCAGCGTGAATGCCCGGTGTGGGTTGAAGTGGAAAATTGTCCGGTTGTCTATTGGCCTTTGTTAAAGGATGCCATCGCTGTAGTGGGAACGGTGCTAGTTCCCCCAAGCCTAACGACCATGAATCGCAACCGTTTGTGTATGTTATGGGACACTGCCAGGAAAAGGCCTGCGTGGCTTCGCCTTAATTGCTCTGGCATGCATCCTTTGCACTTTCGCTTGAAATGGGGCAACTTTGCAGGACACTGCTTTTCGTGTGGAAAATTGGGGCATTTCATGGCCGATTGCCCAGAGCGGCAGCCGTCTTCAGAAGATGTGCATGTTGTGCTGCCTATGGATGATATGGTGCTCGATGCTCCGTCACAGGAGGCCACCGAGCCACCTAAGGTGTTGGATAAAGGCTTTGCCTTTAGGGGAACATTGTCGCATAAAATGGCCCATGTCGTAGATGGTTGCTTGTAATAAAGCTAAATTCCACAGCAAGCTTTTAAACTGAGAATACAAGAAATAGACATAAAATGTAAAGTAGCCATAGCCAAGGTGGCTTGGCAAGAAATGATATTACCAATGTTGGTTGAGAATCAAATGATGAGAGGCTGCAGCAAGGTATGCATCCCAAGCTATGGTGGCCAAGAGTATTCACCCTCTTAGATGGTGGGAGGTTGAAACCTCAAACAAGTAATGTTTGTAAAATGGCAAAAAGATGCTACACATGTTATACCTCCACCTTTTATACTTACCCTAGACTAAGGCATTTATGCTAGGCAAATACAATTACCTTTTACGAAAAGAGAGAGAGAGAGAGAAAGAAAGAAAGAAAGAAAGTTATATTAATGTCTTCTAAAGACCAAAACTGGCCTATGAGACAAACTGTGATACAACTGATGAGGTCCAGCTATCCAAAATAAAAGTGTTGAATGAAAAGCTAAAAACTGGAAACTGAAAATATGGTGTTGTGAGTGTGATAAGTGTCGTGTATGTGTATGTGCGTATGTAGCTCTGGTACTCCAGATAATGGCTACAAAAGGGGGAACAAATGTCGGCTGTGATAGGGGAACAACTGTCGGCTGTGATAAAGTGGTGCGATGTGTATATGTAACAGATGCAGGGAGATATACTATCCTGGGATGTAGTAGCAATCGTCAAAGTCGCTAATAGCAGGTGATCCCTCTTGGATACAGGATGTGGTACATCGGCGGTGGAGAAAGAGTAAACTGGAGATATGAGATCCAATGTGTCGAGTGTCGTCGGATCTCAGTCTGCTGTCGATGTAGATCAAGAATCCTCCGGATCTCCTGTCGGTGTGGCTGTGGGGTCCGAAACCCACGGATCCTCGTGCGGCGTCGGGTACGCTGGTCCTCAGCCTGCTGTAGTGTGAGCCCGGAGGTCTGGCTGGAGGCGGGTACAGTAGCTCTCACTCTGTCTGTCTGAAATAACTGTGTAATAGTCGTCTGGGTGGGCTCCTCTCTGACTGGGACCCGCTATGTGCTCTGCTCTTTGATGTGCCATGCCTCTCCCAGAAAACGGCCAAATGATCTCTGATCCATATCAGTCATATATCCCTGAAGTGAGCTGCTCAATGTATATCTAGATCTCAACTCTGAGTATGCCGGGCATCTGAGAACAAAATGCTCCTCACTCTCCACCTCTGATCTGCAAAGGGGGCATATCCTCTCCTCTCGTGGGATGCCACTGGCTCTGCCACTCTCAATCATAAGCTGATGTGATGATACCCTGAGCTGTCCAATAAGAACTCTCAATCGATGTGGCATATAGATCTGCATATATCTCGGAATCTCTATGAATCCCTGCTCTGATATGCTCAAGAACTGTGTATAATAATGTGCCATCTTCGATGGCAGTGGCTGTGCAGGACTGACCCATGTCCTCTGTATATAAATATGCCATATCTCCTGTCTGATGACTCTGTTCCTCTCAGAGAGAGAGAGGGTGTAAGTGGGAGTCTGAGTATTATATAGAAGATGTGGGAGTCTATCAATGTCCAGCCCATGTCTATCAAACCAAGCTCTAGTCTGTGCATACCATGATGTGGTATCCCCCGCTCGAGCCATCTCCTGAGATGCCATATATGCTCTGTATGCAATGCGATCTCTGTCCATATCCTGAAATCTGTGTAGGAAGCAGACTGTTTGAAATAATGCCTCGACTAGCCTGTGTCCTCGAGAAAGTCCCTGAAGCTGCTGTAAAGGTGACTCCCAAATATACATATGATCCAGTGACCTCAATACTCCCTCCTGCTGCCATGAAAATACTTTGTCTGCGTATCTGAGCTGATGTATGGAATATAAGAACCTTGGTTTTACCAAGGTTCACTGTCATGCCTCTCTGTATGCAAAAATCATCCAATGCTAATAAATGCTGCTGTAATCCCTGAGCTGAATCTGAGACCAACACAATGTCATTTGCATATAGTAAGATATGAACTGTGGCTCCACTGAGATCTATACCTCCACCGGCTCGCTGTTGAATAAACTCTGCTATCTCATCAATGTATAGCCCAAATAGAGTCGGTGAAAGTGGGCATCCTTGTTTCACACCAATGGTGCTCACAAGGGGATCCGATATACCTCCCGGACATTTGACTTTGCTAGTAACCCGCTCATATAGTGTATAAATACCCCACATCATGTCATCATCCACCCCCAGATCAAGTAGGCGTCTGAAAAGCCTCTCTCTCGGAACCATGTCAAAGGCTTTGCGGAAATCCACAAAGCAACAATACAATCTCTGTTTCTTCACTCGTGTCTGGTCGATCAGACAACGGAGAGTGAAGATGTGGTCTATGGTAGAAAATGCCCGTCTGAACCCTGCCTGTCCGGGTGTGCGCATGCACTCTCTCTCTGCCAGCATGCTGAGCTCCTCCTCCATCACCGTGCCATAAAGTTTGGCCAAAACTGGCCCAATCATGATGGTCCTATATGTGTTAGGATCCATAGGATCCCCTGACTTGTGGATAGGTACAATTGTGTGCTCTGTCCACGAGTCAGGGAGCCCCTCAGACAATGCACGGTTGAAGAGGTGAGCAATGAGTGGAGCCAATGTGTCTCTGCCATATATAATATGCTCTGCCTGAAGATCAAACTGGTCTCGAGCTCGGCCATGCTGTAACCGTGAGATAGCATGTTTCACCATACTAGTGGTGAAAAAGGATGAAATACCCGGTCTCGGTGTACATGGTGTGGGTATCAGCGGCTGTGCGGGTACATGATATAAACTCTGTGCGTAGTCCAGCATGTTAGACAGACCCCCTATCCATACGAATCATGAAGTACTGCAGAATTTGCAAAATGGATTGCGAGTAAGGTTGGAGGGGGCCCTTGCTTGAGAAAACTCAAGATGGCAAGAGTGATGTAGAAACATCCGGCCTCATATTAATGAGCCAAATCAGGGACCCAACCAATCCGTTACTAGACTTTTTGCATGTTAGGTCTTGGACCCTAGGTCCATGGTGCAAGAATTAACCGTATTTGAAGGCTTTGAAATGAGTGATGGATGGCCTTTGTCCAAAATAAGCTTCACAAGGAGTGATTAGACAATAACAATTGTTTTTGCAGATGTTAGAATTTGCTAATTCTATCGGCACTACCCAATGTTTTAGAGTTAGTTCTAGAGTTGAACTAACTCTAGTTGAGTTAGGGATATGTCTAACCTACTTAAGACCTATTGTACTTTCATTCTATCATTCTAGCACTTGTATCTTTGGAGTGTAGAACTGCTGCCCACTCTTGCTAATTGTGTCGTGTTCACTTTCTCTCTCTTTCTCCATTTTCAACATTTGGTATCAAAACTAAACACATGGGTTCTCCCTCTCCATTGCTCAGCCGATGCCACCCATGCCTACTCAGTTGACAAAGGAAAAAGAGCTACTGTTTTGGAGGGAGGAACTGTTGTTTTGGAAGAGAAGTTGTTGTTTTGGAGGTGCTGTTGCTGTTGTCAACTTGCACATAGTTCCATACGCAGTCTTGCACACGATCCTGTTCACATAGCCTCTGTCAGCCGTGCTCATGATATTCTCAGCCCTACCTGCTATTTTCTTAGCCTTGCTCGTCATTTTTTCAACACTGCCCATCATTTTCTGCAGACCTGAGAAAAAAGATAGAAACCTTAAATTTTCAAAGTTATGGGTTTTTGAAAATTTCTGCAATTTCTCATCCATCTTGCTCTTCTTATACCCAATTTCGAAGAAAGATTCAATTTTTGACATTCCATGCCAAGAAATTTAGGGATTTTCGACCGACTTTTCCAATTTCTAAAATTTCCTAAAATTTCTTTGAGGAAATTTGGGGCTTTTACCCGGTTTGAGTTCATGTGCATGAATCTTTATAAAAATTGTTAACATTGCACAATTTCTTCGACATTGGTTTGAGAAATTTGGAGCATTTCAGTATTTTGGCTGAGATACATATCACAATGTGCATTATAGCTATTGGCTATTGTCGACACATCTTCGGAGTTGTCATTTCTAGAGAACTTTGGATTGTAAGATATAAAATTTTCAATTTCTTTGAAATTTTATGAAGAAATTTTAAACTTTTATCCGACACACATTTTAAGACAGAAAATAGATAATACAACAATGACTTGTTGTGATAGTTAGATTTGGTATTAACATTTGGGAAAATTTAGTGAAAATAACATCAAATTATTGTAAACTATATCTTTGGGCTTGCATTTTAGGGCATGTGCAGTACAATAGTGCATTGTTGTCATTTGTAGGGTGAATGCTGGTTTGTGTAACATTGGGCACATTTGGCAAGATTTGTGACAACTTAGTACTTGCATTCTAATCTAGTGGGGATTTTTGGTACTTGGAAGAGTACATTCTATACTTTAGCATCGAAGTATTTAGTTGCTAATTTTTGTGTGTCATTGATAACATGGCACGTCAAGGGCATAATGATCAGAGTAGTATCCTTGGTGTCCTCACTTAGCAGGACAAGCTTGATGGCACAAACTACTTGTTGTGGAGTTTGATGGTACGCAGCCTTCTAGTGGTGAAGGATTTGTGGGACTATGTCAATGGTGATGTGCAGTGACTAGGAGGACTTGCACTTCAAACACATCAGCGTAATGCTAGAGGAGAGGTTGTTGGTGCTTCTGCTATTGTCCCTCCTCCCCTCCCCCTCCTACCGAGGATCAGTGGAGGTGGGGCTATCATTTTACATATTCGGTCTTTTAGGACCTCAAAAGTTGCTTGGAATGCAGTTGAGTGCATCTTTGTAGCACGTAATGAGGCTAGGCTATCTTATCTCGGCAAAGAGCTGGCTAATGTGAACATGGATGAGGGTGATAGTATGAGAGATCGCCTTAGTGTCTCTAAGGGGGCGAAGCAGTCCTTTATATTTGTGGAGTTGAAAAGCCTCTTGTTGCAAGAGGAACATACTCGGAAGAATATTGCATTGCGTTTGGGTAATGTGGCTATGCTCTCAAAGTACAAAGGCAAAGGGAAAGTCAAGCAAAATATAAAATGAACAAAAGGTTGATGTTAGAAAGCCATTATGTAAGGTTGTCCAAGACATAGAAAAGTCCAAGAAAAAGGGGGGAAAATCATTAGTGCAAAAACCATGGTCATTATATTGATGAATGCATGAATCAATTGGCCAAAGAGAATGACTCGGTTTTGGTTGTCTAGAAGACATCAACCAAGAAATCTATTGATGGTGAAGCCTTAGTCAACTTTGTGGAGGACTATGCATTTTCTACATGTTGTTTTGATTCTTTGACGGCTGATTCAGCATTTAATGTTGATGAAATATAGCGCACATGGTATTTGGACAATGGGGTGTCAAAGCATATTACTTCTAGAAAGTCTCTTTATCTCTTTGTATTCAGACCTTGTTGCGAAGTGTGTTACATGTGCGAACAACAGTAGTTGTGATGTATGTGGCATTGGTTCAATCACGATTACTACTGTAGATGGTTCCGATTTCATGCTTCTGGATGTTTTGTTTGTGCTTGGCATTACAAAGAATTTGTTGTCTATATCTGCTTTTAATAAGCATGGCTTTCAAGTCATCTTTGAGGATGATAAATGTATTGCTAGAGATAGAGAGACAAACTATGTACTCAAGCTATTCGACACCTTGTATAAGGGTCTCTTTTTGTTGGATATGCATGATATACACTCTCATGATGCTCTTGCAATCAATACTCTGTCGCCCACAACACAGAATGTAGAGCTATGGCATACCCGTTATGGACATATGAGTGGTAGTTTGATGACCCTTTAGAGGTGTTAGATGGTAGATGCATTGCCTCTAGTGGAGACCCCACCTCCTGTGCATGAGAGGAATGTATTTTGGGCAAAATGCACAGGTTTACTTTCAAGAAAGATGGTGTAGTTCGTGCTGTCCAGAAAATGTAGTTTATTCACTCCGATATCTATGGTCCCATGAGGACACGTGCACTTGTGGTTCATCTTTATTTTGTCACCTTTATTAATGACTAATCTCGATATACATCGATGCATGGGTTGAAAGAAAAATTTGATATGTTTATGCATTTTAATATCTTGTTGCAAAGCTTGAGGTTGAAACTGGTTTGAAAGTGCAAACACTTCACACGGATTTGTTGGGGGGGGGGGGGGGGGGAGTACATGTCTCGTGCTTTTGAGACATATTTGATTGACAATGACATTACATATTACACCACTATAAGAATGACACCTCAGCAAAATGGTGTTGTTGAAAGGAAAATTGGACACTTAAGGAGATGACTTGTTGTATACAGAAAAGCAAGGGGCTGCTATATAAATTTGGGTTAGAAGGCCTTCAATGTGCGTCTTTGGACCTAAAGAGGATAATATTGCAGATTTCAAGGCTGAATTAAATCATGCATTGCTATGTGAGATATGGGTTGCCTACACTACTATTTAGGGATTGATTTTACTCAAAATCAACATGGCATTATCATGTCATAGTCACAGTATGTGGACAAGCTTTTATATAGGTAAACATGCAAGATTGCAAACCTATGTGCACTCCCATGGAGCTAGGTTGAAAGCTGTCCATGCATGATGGTGAAGAGATGTTTGATGTTGCAAATTATAGCCAATGTATTATTTATCTTTGTAACATACACTATTTTTCTAGCTCACCAACTTTCGCTATAATTAGAGATTGTAGCCCTACCAACCTCAAAAGCCTCCTATGACTATAACCTAAGAAAAATCGAGCAAGGTGAAAGAGCTTCTTACCTGTTGCTTGGTTGCCTTCTTTTGTGCTCCGACACCTTCACCTTAGTTTTCAATGAAGCTCCGCACAACCATGGAACGTCTCTGATATCATGAAAACAGACAATGTTGCCCTAACATTCAGTATGCAATATCTTAGGTGAACTAGGATATGCATAGCCCATTGGTAAATTGTTCAATGGATCTTGAGATATTTGCAAGGTACTCAGTCACATGCATTATTATTTCCTGGGGGAGGGGAGACTTGCATTTATAGGCTTACAGTGATTCAGATTGGGCAGGTGATACAGACACTAGGTAGTCTACTAGTGAACATTGTTTCTCTTAGGGCAATTGATGCATTTTCATTGCTAAGTAAGAAACAACCTATAGCGGCTACCTCCTCTTGTGAGGCTAAGTATAGGGCACCCTTCACTATAATAGTGGAATGTGTATGGCTGCATAGATTGTTGACCAATCTACATATTTCTTTGAAGGATCCTATACCCATTCTTTGTGATAGTTAGAGTACTCTATTGCGGTCACACAAAATCTTGTGTTTTATGCTCTCACGAAACACATTGAGGTACATTACCATTATATCAAAGAGAGGTACTATGCAAGAGAGATTAGTTTGATGTATGTCTCTACACAGGAGAATGTTGCAGACATTTTCACCAAAGCATTTCCTCGTGAGAAATTTGACGCTTTTCAAAAGTCCTTGAACTTGCCACCCTTTGGTAATTGATCTTCTTGTACTTCTACCACGTTGGCATTGCAAGGGGCGGTATTAGAATTTGCCAATTCTACGGGTAGTGCCCAATGTTTTGGTTAGTTGGTTTGTGGTGTGAACACAACTACATTAATAAGTTGTGTCACCACTTCTAGAGTTAGTTTTAGAGTTAAGTTAACACAAGTTGAGTTAGGGATAGCTCTAACTTACTTAAGACCTATTGTACTTGCATTCTATCATTCTAGCACTTGCATCTTTTGAGTGTGGAACTGTTGGCCTCTCTTGCTAATTGTTTTGTGTTTACTTTCTCTCTCTTCCTCCATTTCCAACGAATGTGATGTGGTGGATGTTGTCTCAGCCTAAAGGATGAGGTAGCCCTAATGATTAAGCTTAGAGCGAGCCACCTTCAAATAGTTTGGTTTTGTTTTGTTTCTTAACTACAACATGCTTTGATGATCTATCAACATTGATATACCCTATTTGAATTCCATGGGAAAAACACTAATATTGATTCTGATTAGATGTGAACTCATCATGATAGTGTGCTCCCATTGACCGTGAGTAATTTGCCTCTCCACTATACTTGTTCAATAACAAAACCTCTAAAATGCCTTAAGAGCACACAATAACTTATTAGCAAGCAACATGAAGTAGATAGCCCATATGGGCCATAGATATTCATTTGGACAAGTTGAAGACGAGTAGGAACTATGTGGTGGGAAAGACATCTCTATGATGCTTGCCCCATATTCATTTGAAATAAGCTACCGGTAGCATGGTCTGAAGATAGCCCTTCCACAAAGAGAAATGAATACAAAACCAAGGACAAAGCACACAAAATCTATGTGTATGGCTCTGCCATTGATCTCAAAAATTGAAAGAAACCACAATTCTTGCTCTTAATAATGAACAAATTCATCATCTTCATTATCCTTCATAGCTTCCATTGCACAAAAGTGAAGACGAAGGGGAAAAGGGAAAGAGAGAAAAACTTTTTGCACTGAGGAGAGAGGAGAGGGAAAGATTGGCACCATACAAAAGGAGAATGTGGGATCTTGGAAGGAAGGGGAGAAAGAGGCACATAATTAGTTGTGCACTCCACCCCACCTTTTTGCCAAAAGACACCAACACCCCTTCATATTTTTATTATTTCTTTAAATTTTGATACATTTGCATTCACAAGGCTGTGGCCTTCACATTTTAATTCTTTCTAGCACTTTACAAATGCATGCATGTACACTTTAATATATACCATTTATTTATGATGGATGTGCCCCCCTTATGTAAGTTCTCCTTTTGGTGATTTTGTAACATTGTGAGTATAAATCTCTTTACAAAAAAATAGAAATGCGATGCATGCATGAATGTTTTCATGCCTTGTTTTTTTGCTTCTTTGGGTGCCATCATTTCCTTCCACACTAAAATGTGAAGTGTCCTCGCAAACCTTGTCAAAGAAGAGCCATTGTCAAACATAACAAATTGATGAAACTGTTAGCAAAACAACTTGGATGATGAGGCCTAGCCTTGGTAGGGTATAGGGACTCGAAATCCACAACCACCAAAGTAAGGGAAATCTTGTCTCAATCACTCTCATGCTGAGAAACTTGCATATTCTCTAGAAAATAGGGTTCAATCTTCCACATGGATCATGAGAACAACTTCTCCATCAAATTTCTTAGCTGGTGAAGGCAGCCTTGGTGTCTAGTTGTTCACATATAGATGGAAGGGAGATTAAAACCCAAATGTGAACCATAAAGGGTCTTCATATGGAAATAAAGGAATGGTGCCCATATCACGAATTGGTAGTATAAACTTGTCACTTGATAGATCCCCTTTGTCTTGCAAATTCTAAAACTAATGTGTGTGGGGAGTCATATATAGTTTTGGCTAAGGAACATGCTATATAACGGCATGCCAACAATCTGGCTCACTCTTCAATGAACTCAATGTCTACAATTCCAAGAGGAGAATCTTATGGAAAGGTATTCTCTTTGGGCATAGTGAATACAAAGCAACTTTGCACATCAGTCATTATGACACCTTCATGCTTGTAATCTTGTCCAAGAAAACTAGGCTTTCCACGCAAGGTTCACACACCAAGAGCATCAACATCACAATACTCTACGAGTCCAAGCAAAGTGGGCAAGTAGAATCCCTTGGACCACCTTTGGGGAGATCTCAAATTTGAGATACTTGCAACACGTAAGGATCAACACCACCAACTGCCTCCACACATGAGCACACTTCTAGTCACTTGGCTTGAAATGTGAGCAAGTATGGCCTTCTTTAACTCCATAGCTCCACGAACTTCTTTCTTCAAACACCGCCTTAGGCATCTGCTCCTCCACATCAACAACTTTGGCCTACAACCACCTCCACAAGAAGTTACACTACACTCTCTCTTCCTCCTCTTCATAGCCACTTGAGCAACAACTCCAAGACCTTTGCCACTATTGATCACATCCCTTTGTTGATGACACTCCTTCCTTTGTCAATGGCACTTGCCCCTCGTCTCATGATAGCCGAGGCTCCTCTTTTAGCCGTTGGAGTCTCGAACATCCATTTTATCAAGCTTTAAAGCTTAGCTTTTTGCTTTCTCACTACCTTTTGGGTCATTAATAGGCATTGCCCAACTTTGAGTTTCCATCACTATCTTTAGTCTCTTCTTCACGTCTTTGCCAATATGAGTGTCCCCATCTGCTTTGCATTGTTGAATGTCATTTTCTTCAGCTTGGTTGCATTCCATCAACTCATTTCTCCATACCTCTCTCAATGTTAAATGTAGGGTGGCACGATGGCACATCATCACATTGCTAATTTAGCATATAATAGGTTCACCCTTATCCACAGCATCACACTCTTCGAACTAAGGTACATCCCATGATGGTCATCTTAGGTTACCAACCTAATACGTTCTTGGTAAAAAAAGGTTGATACTAAGACATCAAGCTCTCCCTAATTGAAATTGACCACATAGACATGATCTTTGGTCTTCCATGCTATTAGGAACATCTCCATGATGATACACTTGCTTTCATTGCCAAGACATTAAGGCTCCAACCTTTGCATTAATCATGGTCCTTGCACTAAGCCAAAACCTTAGAACTCCTTCAATCAATATTTTTTGATCTAGGAAAAACCTTGCTAGTCATGGGAGAAAACCTTGGAACTCTCTTGTACAACATCACAAGAAACCTTGCGGCTAAAGCCATCCAAATCTATCTTGCCCAAAGGCCCAAAACAGATCCTTTTTTCACTTATTGTAGCCAATCCATGTGTCATCACTTCATTCTCAATTTGGCTTGGATCCTTATGTAAAAGCCTCACATCGTGTTTGAGATCAAATTGAAGAATGGCATTCTTCTTCAGCTCCCCTCAGCCTCCTCCCATGAGAGACAGTGGCTGTTCGTATAGTGGTCAAAAGGTTTAGAAGTGGCAAGGTAGGAAAGAAGCATTTTAAAGCAAGGATAAAAGTGGCAAACATGAATAGAATTATAGAAGTAACAAAGTGTTAAACAAGTCTCAAGCCTCATGAACCTGTTGGGATGTAAAGGTCCTTTATTCACCTCCGTGTATTTTACACGTTTATATACATTTTATTCTTTGTGTACCAACACATTGTTGGTACACCCAAATCAGTTCGTCACTCTTACTCTCACTCACTTACCTGTTCACTTCCTCTGCTGCAAATCTCCACGCTTCCGCTACCCGCGCGCTCCAACAACTGGTATCAGAGCTTCGGTTAAGGTGCTCGCGCTCCTCGGAGTCCGGGTGAGACATCTCCAGTGTTTCACTCGCGCGAAATCAACAGGTCGTTTTTGACAGGCGACAGCAGATTCAGTCAGGCGACAGGTCGTTTTTGACCTGGCAGGCAGGGACAGGTCGTTTTTTGACGTGGCGACAGCAGGACTGGTCGTTTTTGACAGGCGACAGTAGATTCAGTCAGGCGACAAGTCGTTTTTGACCTGGCAGGCAAGGACAGGTCGTTTTTCATCAGGCGGCAGCAAGACAGGTCGTTTTTCATCAGGCGGCAGCAGGACAGGTCGTGTTTGATTAGGCGACAGTAGGCGACAGGCTGGCAACAGTTTCCGTGGCATCAAGTGGCAGTTTCCAGGTCACGACAGCAGGCGGCTGGTCAACGGCAGCGGATTCGTCACTTGTTTCAGGCATTTTTCCTTCATTTTTTTAAATTTCCTGCAAGCAGCCCCTTACTGACGGGGGTTCGCGCGTGGAAGCACAATTTTCAGATTTCTGCAAATTTGAGCCTGGAAATTTAGGGCTTTTCCCAGATTTGATGCTGTTTATGCTTGACAGTGACATCTATGCCAGAAATTGCAGACATTGTGCGCATTGACCTCAATTAAATTGGGGATTTTTCCAAATTTGTTGAAATTTTGCTCATCCGAGTAAAATTTCTTGGCATTGGACCAAGAAAAATTGGGGCTTTTCATGTATTGATGTAATTTTGCTCAGCTGAGTTAGTTTGGCTGACATTTGCGCACATTTGGACCTGGAAATTTGGGATTTTATGCAGAATTTGATAAATTTCTGCATTATTTACTTGTGCAATGGTTGGTTTATGTAAAAACAGCAGAGGATTATTGCTGGTTATGCAAGAACAGCAGTGTATTTGCTGATTTAGCTTGTGCTCTTGCAGTTCAGTGTATTTACACTTATACTTGTGATAAAAATGGCTGCAACTTCTTCCAGTTTTGACATTAAAAGTTTGATGGAAATCAAGCGATTTGATGGTCAGGGCTTTGATCTTTGGAAAGATCGTATGCAAGGCATACTGTTCTTAAAGGATTGTGAGGATGCTTTGCAAAAGGATAAACCCGCACAAATGTCTGAGGCGGATTGGGCCAAAGTCAATAAAAAGGCTGTGGCTTATATAAAGATGGGTGTCACTGATGACATTTTGACAAACATTAAGGGTTTAGACATTGGTCATGCAATATGGGAGAAGTTGAAAACTACCTATGAGATCACCACACCTGTTAATCAGGTGCATTTAATACGCAAGTTGGTGAATATGCGGCTGGATGAGTCCAAGCCTGCAGCTGAGCACTTGAGTGCATTTACTGGCATTTTAAATCAGCTCAAGGATGCAAGTTTGGATTTTGATGATAAGTTGAGGGCGATCTTTTTGATCATGACATTGCCTGACTCTTGGGAGACTTTGGTTGTTTCTCTCAGTAATAACCCCAATCTCACATATGATGGTGTGAGGGGTTCGATCTTGAATGAAGAAATTAGACGTAAGTCTAGTGGAGAAGGCAGCAACTCAGCTTATAATGTTAGAGGCAGGGCTGGAAAGAAAAATGCAAATGCTGGACAGAGAAGCAGGATCAAGAGCAAAGGAAAAGAAAAGAGTGATGTTACATGCTATCAGTGTGGTCGGAAGGGCCACAAGAAGCCTGATTGCAGGTATTACAAGAAGGAACAAGAGAGAAAGAAGAATGTAGGAGACAAAAAGAAAAAAGAGGAAAAGACAGATGCATCTGAGGCAGGTAAAGGCAAGGAAAAGGCTAATGTGGCCTCTAGTGTTGTCATAGAGGAGCTCTCAGATGCAGAGGCTGATGTATTATGTGCAGTGGATTATGATGCCCTTGTATGCCACATGCAGGATATGCAGATCACCAAGGCTGATGTGATTGATGCACTTTTGTCAGTTGATGATTGTGTCACTCAGACTTGGATTGTAGACTCTGGTGCCTCTTTCCATGTGACTCCATGCTTGGAGTGTTTTGCTACTTTTGATGCAGGATGTTATGGCAAGGTTTACCTTGGAAATAATCATGCTTGCAGCATTGATGGGATTGGCACCATACACTTGTCTTTGGATAATGGGCAAGAACTTGTGTTGAAAGATGTCAGATATGTGCGTGGCATCAAGAAGAGTTTACTATCTGTTGGACAGCTTGACTTGCATGGTTACACCACACTGTTTGGTGGTGGTTTGTGGAAATTAAAAAGGGGTTCCATGGTGATTGCTAAAGGAACCAAGAAGGGCATTCTGTATTGTCTGCACTGTAAAGCTTTAAAGTTTCTTGCAATTGCTGAAATTGGCTGTCATTTGGAGTTATGGCATAAGAGATTAGGCCATATGAGCCAGAAAGGTCTTGATGTTCTTACCTCTTTGAAGAGGGTTGATGGAAAAGGCTCTAAACTTGATTTTTGTAATGACTGTCAGTTTGGAAAGCAAATGAAAAATTCCTTTTACTCTGGTGTCTCCCGTAAGTCAAATGTATTGGACTTAGTGCATTCTGATGTATGTAGCATGCCTTTGAAATCGTTGAGTGGTGTTGCATACTTTGCCTCTTTTATTGATGATTGTTCCAGGAAGATTTGGGTTTATTTGTTGAAAAAGAAAAGTGAAATGTTTGCTGTTTTTAAAACTTTTCATGCATTCGTGACCACTCAGACAGGTAGAAAGTTGAAATGCTTGAGAAGTGATAATGGGGGTGAGTTCACGTCTAATGAATTTAAGTCCTTTTGTGACTTGCATGGGATCAAGAGGGAGCTTACAGCCCCTTACAGCCCTTCTTCAAATGGTGTGGCTGAAAGATACAATAGGACTCTATGTGAGAGAGTGCGGTGCATGCTGTCCATTGCTAATCTCCCTAATGAATTTTGGGGAGAGGCACTTAAAACCGCGGTTCACATTTGCAACCGCTCTCCAAACAGGTCCTTAAATAATGGCATCCCTGAGGAGGTTTGGTTTGGCAAACCGGCCTCATATGACCATTTACGAATATTTGGCTGTGATGCTTTTGTGCATGTTAGAAATGAGCTGAGGAATAAACTTGACCCGAAATCCACCAAAGGCATTTTCATGGGCTATGGTGATGAGGGTGAATTTGGCTATAGAGTGTGGCTACCTCAGTCCAAGAAAATTGTTCGCAGCCGTAATGTTGTGTTTAATGAGGCAAAGTTGTTGAAAGGTACTTTAGCCTCTGATGAAGACATGAAAAAGGTCAAATTTCAGAATTCGCAGCCACCTATTACTTCAAATGATGAGCCTCATGGTGCTGTACCACAGGCTGAAATTGATGATCAGCCGGTTATCTTCGAGCCAGATGATGATGGACAGCAAATAGAAGCACAGGGAGGTCATGGACAGCAAGATAGACGTGCTGATTATGAAAATGCAGGTGCTGGAAATGAAAATGAAGGTGCTGTACAGCATGAACAGCATGCTGAAAATGGCTTACAGCAGCCAATAAATGCTGAAAATAACATGCCTCCAGATGTAGATCCGATTCCTGAGAATGTAGATCATTGGGTACGCAGGTCTACACGCCCAAGAAGGCAGCCACATAGGTATGACCCCTCTTTGCATTATGTGATGCTTACTGATGAGGGTGAGCCTTTGACATATAAAGAGGCTAAGTCATGCAAATTCGGCAATAAGTGGGAGCAAGCTATGCAGGAAGAGATTAAATCTCTGTATGCTAATGATACTTGGGATCTTGTGTCGTTGCACAAAGGAAGAAAGCCTCTTCCAAACAAATGGGTTTACAAAGTAAAGACAATTGATGGGAAACCCAAGTACAAGGCAAGATTGGTTGCCAAAGGGTATGCACAGAAGGAAGGGATTGAGTTCCAGGAGGTCTTCTCACCTGTCGTGAAGATGACCACACTACGTGTGCTTTTTGCTCTCACTGCTGTGTTGGATTTAGAGCTGTACCAAATGGATGTGAAAACAGTTTTTTTGCATGGTGACATTGATGAGGAGATCTACATGAAACAGCCCGAGGGTTTTGTAGTTCCTGGAAAAGAGCAGTTGGTGTGTAAACTAAAACGCAGCTTATATGGGCTGAAACAAGCACCACGGCAGTGGTACAAAAAGTTTGACACTTTTATGCTCTCTCATGGGTTTACGCGAAGCCATGCAGATCATTGTTTGTATATGAAAAAGGATACAGATGGCAGCCCTATCATACTTGTTTTGTATGTGGATGATATGTTGCTAGCTGGGAAGAGAAAAACTAGCTTGGATGCTCTCAAAGATCAACTGAAATCAGCCTTTTCCATGAAAGATTTGGGGAATGCAGAGCATATATTGGGCATGAGGATTCGTAGGGATAGAACGCAGAAATTGTTGTTCTTATCTCAAGAAAAGTACATTGAAAAGGTACTGGACTGATTTAATATGACTGAAGCTAAGCCTCTTGGAGTACCCTTACCTCCATACCTTAAGCTTAGTAAAGCCAACAGCCCAAAAGATGACATGGAAGCCAATGCTATGAAGGGAGTCCCTTATGCATCAGCTTGTGGCTCTCTTATGTATGCTATGGTGGCTACTTGTCTAGACATTGCTCATGCAGTGGGAGTTGTCAGCAGGTTTATGTCAAATCCTGGCAAACCACATTGGGAGGCTGTCAAGAGTATTCTTAGATATCTGAAGGGTACACAAAGAAAGTGTATTTGCTATGGGCAGGGTGCACTTAATCTGCAGGGTTATTGTGATGCAGACATGGCAGGTGACTTAGACACTTGCAAGTCCACTAGCGGGTATGTCTTTACAGTTGTTGGAGGGGCCGTCTCTTGGTGCTCCAGGTTGCAGAACATCGTTGCACTGAGTACTACTGAAGTTGAATACATATTAGCTACTAAAGCTTCTAAGGAAGCTATATGGTTGAGCAGACTTGTAGAGGATCTCGGCATGTCTATGAGTACTCCAGTGTTGGGATGTGATAGCCAGAGTGCTGTGTATCTGGCTAAAAATGCCATGTATCATTCACGCACAAAGCATATTGATGTGCAATATCACTTTATCAGACAGATTCTGGAGGATGGTCTAATCACATTGACCAAGATCAAAACACAGGACAACCCTGCAGATGTTCTCACTAAAAGTCTAGGCAAGGTTCAGCATGAGCATTGCATACGACTAGCTTGGAGTTGGTTAAAGGTTCACTCCGGACCTTTAAGTGGGAGGTTGTTGGGATGTAAAGGTCCTTTATTCACCTCCGTGTATTTTACTCGTGTATTGTTATGTTGTACATGTGAATGCACCCTTACGGGCCCTAAGTATAAATACATTTTATTCTTTGTGTACCAACACATTGTTGGTACACCCAAATCAGTTCGTCACTCTTACTCTCACTCACTCACCTGTTCACTTCCTCTGCTGCAAATCTTCACGCTTCCGCTACCTGTGCGCTCCAACAGGACCTTGTCAAATATTCAATATATAAATGGATTATGGAAACTACTAAAAGTCAATCGTAAGTCTTAGAGAATGTATCATGAGTCACGACTCATGCGGAGTGTCCTCCTCACTGTCCTCAATCTCCTCATCCTCCTCCTCATCACTCTTGTTGCTAGAGTTGGAGCTCTCAAGTAGATCCTTATCAATGGTTGCAGTGGTACTTGTACTAGCTGCATTACGAGTATGAGCTGCTGATCTTGTAGTTCGAACATGCATCACAAGTTCCTCATAAGTTCATAGAGTGCTAACTGTCATGGACTGTCTGGAAAGGTTGTAGCCTATCACAATTCACAAATCCCAAGGTTTCAGGTAGAAGGATGATTGCAAGGGAAAACACACCACTTTCAGGTGCTTCCACAAGGGAAAAAGGCGCTTTCATGATAGGGCACACTTTTTTGGGCCAAAGCGTCACTTTCCAGCCACTAGCAATTTTTTAAATGTATAAGAAACATCTTGAAAAGGTAAGAAACTTTTCTTACACGTTTTGTATGTTTCCTACACGTTTCCATGCAACTATGGCTGTTGGACAGCCGTCCACTCCTTGAGCATTTGTTGCCTTACACCTAAGATACTCTGTATGTTCATTGAGTCTAATTCATCATTTAGAATCTCTTCTTTTGTCTGGTGTTTTTCTTTGCTCATTAGTTTGTGGTGTTCATGTACTCCATTTTCTTTACAAACCCTAATGCATCTTCACACAATGAACACAATGAATATAGTAGAACTTAAAGGTGAAGAGAACTCGGATTGAATGGAGAATGAATGAATAAAAAGCTATGCTGATATGAATATGAGGAACCTCTTTGTGTCTTGGGTGGACTAGTGAAGAGCTGAGCTGGAAGAGGAGTCAGAGACAGCGATGACAGATCCAAGAGTATGCGGTACCTCGAATGGATCTCAAAATGCAACAAGCTGTCTCTGAATGTGATCAGCTGCTACAAACAAAGATCGGAGTGACGAATCTGTTTTGAACAGGCTGATATTAGAGGGCAGCAGCAGGGGGACCTGCTGGACTGTCAAGCACAGTGGTAGCAGCTCCAAAATGCAGGCTGTTGATGAGACGTAGACGTGGCTGTGTGTTCAATTGCGCCTGGAGGTGAACCATGATATGGATTCTAGGCAGCAGCTGCATGGTGAAAATGTTGTTGCTATGTGACATGGACATGCAGCCATCTGCTCCAGAGAGTTGGGTGGCATCTCAGCAGTAGGAGGCTGGACATCACTCTACAATTGGTGATATCTGCCAGTAGGGGTGTGTGGACAGTAGTGGGATGTAAGCGCCAGCTGATGATTGAAGCTACACTGATCTGGGATGGCAAGTGATATTGAGCCTATCTATTTATAGATAAGAAACCAACCGAAGTTTGTGGGTTGACTTATGAGACACAAATTTTGTAGCATTTTGAGTTTTGGGGCTGTTTAAAAGAGCTAAATAAAGGTTTAATGTTTAATACACCCATTTTAGCTCAAGACTCCCTATGAAGCCCAAAACTGAAACTAAGAGAGATTGCAAGTGTAGCTCACCCTGTTTTACTATGAGAGTTCCCACCTTAGAGCAGCCATGGTATCAATCAATGGATGCACGATAGTTGCGGACGAACCTACCAAGACTGGAATAAAAGATTTACCCATAAGGTAGCAAAACTGGAATAAAAGATGTCACACTTAGGGAGGGAAGTTGAATAAGTAATTTGACTATGATATCTTTTGAAGCTACCATCTTCAAATGTCATTAGCTCACTCGATAGTTTCCCCATCCTCTTGATGTGATCCCTCATGATGGGGATGGTTGAAAGGGAACGATTATGACAATTTCATCTCTAAAGTGAATTTGTGACAGAGTATGTAAATCTCATAAGAATTTGAAGAATCTCAAGGTTCAAGCATTGTTCTAGCCCCTTCTATCAACCCTATCCATAGATTCAGCCTCATTAAGCATAGGTTTATGAAAGGGAATAGAGCTGGTTGTGGAAGCCAACATTGTTCCTTTATCTTCGAAAGGGAATATTTAATGCTAGTTGACTTATGGGCCTAACATGAATGTACTTGCTGATGGAAAGCAAAGAGGAGCAAGGTTCATGCCACTTGGGAACCATGGATGTAGGTGAAGAAAATATAGAAGAATACTTCAACAAATAGTGATCAAGGTTGAAAACTGAAACGGGTGGCTGTCAACCAAATTGCTAAGTGCTTGGCTACTATGGATGGTCTTCCAAATAGAAATCGGGTATCTCTTGTTGGCTGTCCACCAAAACACAAGCCTGCCATAGTCCGTCAGGGCAGAAAAATGCAAAACCAGTGCCATTTGATGGGAAGCATATAGATACCAAACTAATGGAGGCTATCCATTGGGTTGAGAATTGTTGGACATTTAATCTTGTTCTATGTTGCGTGTGTGAACACACCTTAATTCATAGGTATGCGCATGTGAAGTTGTGTGACCACATCCTTTGCCTCCACATTTAATGTGGTTCAAGGTGTGAGCTTTTGACCTTAGTTCAACTTCTATAGAAGACAAAGATGAGTAGTTCTTTATTGTAAATCATAGAAGGTGGAACTAATGAACTGAAACACGACGTCACCTCCCCAACTTGGTTTGTTGCCTTGCTTCCTTGAATTCTTGTGCTCCACTCTTACCTTCTCCTTTTGCAAACCCTTGCCACTTATTGTTCTCTTTGCCATCGTTGCATGCACTCCCGCCATCTCTACTTGCACTCCGCCTAGTTGCCTTGCTATTGTATGTCGACCTATTAAACTCTAGCATACCCTTTATTGCCCTTGAGCCCTAACCACCTTTGCAAACACACACTATTTCTATGTGCATCCCTGCTGAGCCATCTTGCTCTTGCACACTCGCTTGCTAAACCCGAGCTCAACCTTCACCAAGTTTGTTGCTGTCATTAAGCCCCCTAGTAGTTGTCCACCTGCTCCTTGTGCTAGCACATTGCCTGGTTCTCTCTACACTAGCTTGCAATGCTTGGTTGATACCTTGTACCCGTGCAATCCTTGGACTGCCTCCTTGCAACCAGCTAGTGCCGCCAACCCAATGCTTAGTCTGGTCCACAGAGTTTAAAATCACTACAATAGAGCTTGACACCTAGTTGATAAAAAGGCATCAACACCATAGATCCACCACCACAACTTGGAGGCTCCATTGCAGCCCACGACATATCTACAACCAATGCCTTGTTGATTTGCTTCACTCCAAACATAGAGCATGCCCTCAGCAAGAGAGTGTTGGCAGGTCTTCATTCAAAAAAAAAAATTGCATTTTGAAGGTCTCCATCCAAACCTCTCTCACTGGCACCCCAGTCAAGATCATGTGAGTGGTACTCATGGGAAAGGGCTTTTTTAGGGTGGAGTTTAGCTCACCCAAGCAAATGGAAGGGGCACTCTAATAGTTTACTTGATGTGAAGCCCTTGGTGACATTTTTTGATAGATAGATTGAGGGTTGGAATAACTCATCATCGGGGATCACTATTTTGATTGATAGAAATCGCGTCCGACACGTCACACGTGAGGGCCGTGACGAGGCGGGTCGTCACGAACCTAACGGTCTACATTTTCCTTTTTTTTTTTTGAAACTTAAAAGAAAAGAGAAAGGAGGTTTCCTTTCCTTTCCCTACCGGACGTTCGCACGTAGAAGCACGGAATACAAATCTGTGCACATTTGCTCCTAACAAAATTTGGGCTTTTTCCAGATTTGGGGATTTTAATGTAGAACTAGACAAATTGACTTAGAAATTGCGAAATCAGTGCACAATTGCCCATGAAATTTTGGGGTTTTTTCACAATTCGATGAAATTTCTTCAATTTCAATGAAATCTGTGCACACCGAACCCGAAAAAATTTTGGGATTTGTCTAGATTTGATGTGAGCAAGACACAATAGTGATATTTGTCTCAGAACTGCAGGAATTTGTGACATTTTGCCTTTGACATTTGGGGCTTTTCATGTACATGCAAGATTTAAGCTGAAATTTACCCAGTTTCTCGACATTGATGCACATTGGAGCGTGTGCAATTTGGGCTTTTTGCTGTTTGGGCGAAATTTGTGCGCCATTTGCTCATTTTATGTACATGGGGGTTTAATTCCGTGCAATTTGGACATCTAGCACTTGGAAAAATTTGGGGGTTTTGCTGAAATTGCTCTATTTTGGCAAAACTGACCGATTCTATGCATGTCAAAGACAGTGCAAATGTATGGTTGATGCTTTGAGCACAAAAATTTTGGGGCTTTTGACCGTATATGTCAAATTTTGTGCCCATGGATACATGTACAACAGAAATTGCAGCTACAGTTTGGGACTTCTCATGTAATGTGATGTATTTGTCCTTGAAACAGCTGTAATCTGTTGAGGAGTGCTATAGCACAAGGTTTAGTGCTTCTGAAAATTTATTTGCATATCTGCAATTTCTACTCGTGTGACAGTTTGGGCTTGCATTTGCTGAATTTCTTGGTCACATTTGGGCTGAAAATCATGGTTGGCAGCAATGACAGTAGTCATCTCATGTACATTAAGAAGCTTGAAGGAACACATAACTTTGCAGTTTAGCAAAAACAGTCCTATAATATCTAGTTGCAGAAGAAGCAGGCAAGGCGGATTAAGACCAGAGGGGCAAAGCCTGCAGATATGGAACAAAAAGACTGGGATGAGTTAAATGAGCTTGCACGCTCAAACATCGAGCTATCAATTTCTGATGCCTTGTTGTTTAACCTTGAAGGTTTGGATTCTACCTATGCTATTTGGACTCGATTGGAAGAACTGAAGGCTCAGAACAGTGCCGCAAGCAAAGTTTATTGGCTGAAAAAGCTTATGGATTTGCATATGAAAGAGGGTACATCAATGCCTACTCACTTGAGTGAGTTTAACTCCATTTTCAGATAGCTGGTTGCCTTGGAATTCATGATTGATGAAGAATTTAAGGCTACATTCTTTCTTTGCACTCTGCTAGAGAGTTGGGATACATTCAGGATTGCTATGAGCAATTCTGATGCAATCCTTGTGGATGCTGATGTAGAGAGTGCTCTACTCATGGAAGAAGAAATGAATTGGTAGAACAATGCATCTAGTAAATCTTCCAGTGCTTTGCATACTAGGGGCAGATCACAGTAAAAAGGCAAATCTGATAGCAAGGGACACAGTAAATCACATGGTAAGGATGTTAAATGCCATCATTGTGGCAAGAAGGATTACTTTAAACGTGAGTGCTACAAATGGAAGAAAGAGAAAGAAAGGGCAAGAAGATAGATGATAGCAAGGAAGAGAAGAAAGAGAGTCAGCCTAAGAAGAGCAATGTCAAAATTGAAGAAGTAAATGTAGTCACTCATGACAGTGACAATGGGAATGACATACTCATTGTCTCTTCACACTTTAGTGCACATGCTTTACTTGTAGATACAGACGATGATATGCACACTTGGATTCTAGATTCAGGTGCTTCCTTTCATGTCCCCCTCATTGTGAGTGGTTTTCTGACTATACAGGGGGTCGACATGGTGCTGCTCATCTTGGGAACAACTATGCATGTGGCATTGCAGGTATTGGCAGTGTGCAGTTGCAGTTTCAGCATGGTTCTGTCTTCACTCTTCAGTATGTACGACATGTACCTTAGCACAAGAAGAGCTTGATTAGCACGGGGTAGCTAGATGACGATGGATTTCATATCACCTTTGATAATGGGAAATGGAGGATCTATAAGGGATCTAGAATAATTGCAAGAGGTTGTAAAAGTGATACCTTGTATCCTCTCCATGTATCTAGTGTGCGTGACTATGTTGTTGTCGTGACCGAGCAACCAAGTGTTTCTTTGTGGCATGATCGATTGGGACACATAAGTCAAACTGGAATGAAAGGGCTTTCTTATTTGTGTTACTTGCCTTGTCTTCTTTATACTGATTTTGAGCATTGTGATTATTGTGTTTATAGTAAATATGCACAGACGTCTCATAAGAAATCTCTTTCGGTGAAATCTCTTCGTCTAGAGTTAGTATATTCCGATGTATGTGAGGTGCTAGTGTTATCTTTAGGGGGAAAGAAATACTTTGTCACCTTTGTCGATGATGCTACACAGAAGGTATGGGTTTGCCCTATTCGTAGCAAGGATGAAGTGCTTGACAAGTTTAAAAAAATCTTGGCTTTGGTTGAGAATTAGACTCTTCGCTTTGACAATGGTGGGGAATATGTGTCCAAGGCCTTTCAAGCATTTTGTGACAGCAAAGGGATAAAGAGGGAGCTCACTGCCCCTCATATGCCGCCCCAAAATGGTGTTGTAGAGCGTATGAATCGGACCATTCAAGACACAGTCTGTACAATGCTGTCACATGTTGGTTTACCTCATGGTTTTTGGACAGAGGCTGTTATGACAGCCGTACACTTGATTAATCGGTCACCAAACATGTCTTTTTTTTTGGGGGGGGGGGGAGGGGGAGTTCTCGAGGAAGCGTGGTCGGGCAAGCCACCTTTGTATGCACACTGGAAAGTGTTTGGCTGCGAGGCTTTTGTGCACATTCGTAAAGAAGAACACAATAAACTTGAGCCTAAGTCCTTTAAATGCATTTTCCTAGGATATGGTGACGAGGGTGAAATAGGGTATGGATTATGGGATCCCGAGAAAAGGAAAATAGTATGCATTAATGATGTTATCTTCCATGAATATGGCATTCAGAAAGAACCCAAAAAGACTGAGGAGGTCCGTAGGGTTGTATTCCGTGAAGAAATACCATTTGGACAGGAAAATGTGCATGATGTACAACAATAAATATTTGTTGTAAGTGAACCTGCAAATACAGAAAATAATGTTGGAAATGATCAGATAGCCATTGCCCATAATGATGAGCCATTGGATGTGCGAGAATAACCAGGACAATAAGCTGTTAATGCTGATTTGCAGGCTGAAATGCTAGGAAAGTAAGCTTAAAATGGAAATTTGCAAGCTCAACTGGTAGCAAACAATGATCATTGGGTTAGGAGTTGTCTAGGGCTACTAGACAACCTAATAGATTCGTTCCTGATGCAAACAATGTAGCTGATTATGCCATGTTGACAGACTGTGGTGAACCGCCTTGCTTGAAGGAAGCAATGGACAGACAAGACAACAAGAAATGGTATAAAGCCATGTTGTTAGAGATGGAATCTCTTGAGAAAAATGGCACTTGGGACTTGGTGCAGTTGCCTAAAGGGCGGAAAACCCTTTCATGCAAATGGGTTTACAAGATGGTCACTTCTAGTTCCTCGCCAAAATACTAAGCAAGATTAGTTGCGAAGGGGTACAAGCAAGAAAATAGAGTTGACTTTGATGAGATATTCTCTCCTGTAGTCAAGATGACTACATTGAGAACCATTTTGGACTTGGTTGCAACTGAAGATATGGAGCTCATAGAGATGGATGTAAAGACTGCATTCTTACATGGTGATCTGCATGAAGACATATATATGCAATAGCCTGAAGGGTTTATGCAATCTCAAGGTTTTCATAGAAGTCAAGTGGATCACTGCTTGTACATCAACAAGGCAGTAGATGGCAGCTTGATTATCTTGGCTATGTATGTTGATGACATACTGATTGTTGGCAAGGATACTCATGTCTTGGACTCATTGAAGCAAAGTATTCATGGCAGCTTTGACATGAAGGATCTTGGTGATGCAAATCACATTCTTGGCATGCGAATACTCAAAGATAGGACAAAAGGATTACTCTATCTATCTTAGCAAGAGTATATCTCCAAGGTTTTGTAGCGTTTTAATATGGAGGGGGGAAAAACAATTGGGGTTTCATTGCCTCCATATGTGAAACTCGGTACAGAGGACAACCCTACATCTGATGTTGAGAAGGATGAAATGGCCAAGATACCATATGCTTCGGCTGTTGGTTGTTTGATGTATGCTATGGTTGCTACATGTCTTGACATTGTCTTTGTAGTGGAAGTGGTTAGCAGATACATGGCAAGCCTTGGTAAAAAGCATTGGGAAGCAATGAAATGTATTATGAGATATCTCAAAGGCATAAAGGATTTGTGCATCTGCTTTGGAAAGCAGAAGGCATCTGTCGTTGGCTTTACGGATGGTCATACGGACTGCAGAAAGTCCACTTCTGAATATGTGTTTACCTCCACAGGAGGAGCAGTCTTTTGGATCTCCAAGCTAGAAAAGTGTGTTGTATTCTCTACTATAGAGGCAAAGTATGTGGCTGCCATTGAGGCATGCAAGGATGCTTTATGGCTTTCACGTCTAGTGGGAGAGCTTGGCATTACAGATTTACCGGTTCTCCATTGTGATAGTCAGAGTGCTATCATGCTAGCACGGAATCCCGTCTTTCATGCAAAGACAAAGCACATACAGGTAAAGTATCACTTCATGAGAGATGTACTTGACAACAAGGGCATCATTGAGCTTGTCAAAGTGCAGACAGATTATAATACTGTAGATCTTCTCACGAAGGGTTTTCTCACGAAGAACATTGTGCATCTCTCTCTCTGACTCTGACTCTCTACTCTTGCTCACGTTTTGCTCTCTACCTAACATTTTCATCACAGGACATTGCATCACCACTGCGCATCGCACACTTCAAGCTCTTGGTGGAGCCACACTTATTGGGCATTATCTATGGGTGTCATAGAGAAGGTGTTTGCATCCCATTAGGTGCGGACCATCACAACCTTGTGAGTAGTGAATGGTGGTTTGTGTATGTCATTGCATCTTGCGCTATAGAGTAGGCTGATGCTCTGATATGAATGAAATATACCCCTAAGATTCGCCCTATACACAAGACACAGTACAAGCCATATCTGCAACTATCATAAGGGAATGAAACATCGAACTCACCTCAACATGAACTTGCCCTTTTTGTAACCCAAAGGGCAGTGTACCCTATCTACGCACACACAATAGGTTACAAGACAATAAATTGTGCAACAATAAAATACTCACAAAGGAACCTAGAATGGTCCTGCTCAAGCTATTTCTTCAGATTGCAAAGAGATTTTTCAAGTTGGGGTACAACGGTTGCTTGTGGCAACTGATCTACCAATGCTCAATGACCTTGGCACTGCTATATAGTTGGACTCAAACCAACTTCCATCTTACATTCATTTGTAGACTTAAGCCACCCAAACCCTGAAAATCACAATACAAATGTGAGTCAAATTTGATGGAGCAATGATAATCACATCCATGGGCATCTAATTGTCTCCTTGAACAGCCTCAATGTCTCTCTCAGAAACAGGAAAGTTTCTCATAACAACTGTCCCAAATCGCTGTAGAAGTGCCCAGAAACATACAACAGTAATTCTTGCTGCAAATTAAGCTACAGGGCTGAGAAGCTTACTCCCCATGCACAGGTATTTAATCTGGCTGCCACCTTGCCTGGTAGATGAGTTGCACCTTCAATCTCCATAGCCAAAGCTCTTGAAAAAGCCACAAAACGGAGAATAACCAGCCAAAACAAGGTGTGGTTGTTTTTGGGGAGAGAGAAGAGAGCTTCAAATGGCATAAGACTCTCTCTAAATACAGTTGAGGCCCATGCAAGGGCTGCTATCCTCTAAATGATACTTGGCTGTCCAATCTTTCATAACCGGCCTACCCAAGTGGCAAGTCACACAGCTTCTCTGTGTTGCTTTGGGGACATAGAAATAGTCTTTTGATCATTCATGAGTTCAAACTATCTTGCCCTTAGGGCCAGCCTTGAGCGCATGGCCAATGTCTGCAATCAAAGAGATCTATCTTGCCCTCAGTGCCAGGCTTGAGGGCAGGGCCAAGCTGTGCATCCAAAGAGGTTTCCAAGATAGAGTTGGAAGTATCTTGCACTTGGGACCAAGCTTCAGCGCATGGGCAAGATCTACAACCAAAGAGATTTGGAAGACAATGTTTTAACTATCTTGCCCTCAGGGCCCTGATGAGAGAGCTGAATTATTAGAGACTAGAGTTATATTCAGTGGCTCCCTAAAAACTTTGGTCAAACCTTCATGTGATGAATTCAAGTTTCATTGTTTTTACCCGAGTACCCATGTCCTTCACTTGCAGTGCAATCTTCACCATGCCCACAGCTATGGGCACTAAGAATTCAAGAATATTAACTAAATATTCCATTTGAAGTCTACTTAAAAACATCGTGTTCATCCACATTTCACATTCTCGCGACAGTGGATGTTATCTATGGCACGACCTGTGATGATGATGTGATATATCTTGTGATAGGGGAGGGATGGGGGCGGGAAGGGGAGGGAGAGAGGAGGGAGGGAGATGTTAACATCAGATTCTAACATGACTTGCTTGGCATTTTTAAGATGTTTGTATCAGATCCCCCTTATGACAAGTCACTTCAACAACTGCAAAGTTTCCTGGGAGGTCTTGTGGCAGAGGAAAAGCTAGAGATAAGGGATGGGTTATACAGGAGGCGGCAGCAATGATCATGACATTCATTGGCTATTGTTTTGATGGTCGTGATCAGCCATACTGGAACAAATTTAAGTACTGTTACATAGCGACAGGCATCCTTTTAATCTTTGAGTGGTTTGCTGAAGGCTTGAAGGTTGCCTGTACATATGCAGTCAGCGCTGTCAGTATTGTTTCATCATCCTGATGCTATGTAAAGCAGACAGAGACCAGGAAACAGTACACCATGATGGATCTACTCGGGATATGAGAACGAGTATGCCTTGCAATAACAAGGAAGTTTTGTATCATTAGAGTATCAAAACATCCCAAAGTTTTTTAAAAAAAAGCTCCATTTGATATATACATTTTGACTATTTAAAAATATTTATGGAACAAGAAAAATATATATATCCCATTTTTTTCTTGAGTGGTTTGCTAAATCTCATGGGATATCCCTTACATTCCCATGAGATTTAGGAATGTCTCATGGGAATGTAAGGGTAAAGTAACAAATATTGATCTTTCTAGTAGTAAGTTGATAAATGTAAGGGTAAACTAACAAATATTGAGCTCTTTGGCCTTGTGCGAATTCTCATGTTTGTATAGAGGTTCCCTTGAGCCCATTAGAAGTCCAATGCAATGATTGTAGGGTTCTTAGATACATTCTATTCAAGTGTATTCTATACTTTACAAATAGAATTGTATTTAAAGATAAGATTGATGGTTTGCAGTAAAGTTGGTGCATGTTGCTAGGGTCAAATAAAAATGATTTTTGTAAAAAACAAACTAGTATCTACAATTTCTCTCTCAATAGTTGCTATGCTTAATTAGTAAAGGTGTTTATATTGTACTTGTAACTTTCAAACTTTAACATTCACTTGTTCATAGCTCTAAATAATAGTTACTGTGAAATTAAAATTATCTACATTGGCAAAAGAGAGATCTTATCAACAATATCACTTGAACACTTATCAATCATCTTATTTGTCAAATTTAAATATTTTAGTACATTTTTTTGGGTAAAATGTTTAGTTTTTTGTATGCATGAAATGCACGCTTGTTATTAAAATAGGGATCCCACCTTGATAAGTGTTCAAAATTTTTAAATGTTTACAAGCATTGTAATTATTTATGGTATAACTACTCTTTTTCATTTTTTTGCAAAATGTTTAGCTTTTTGCCATGTATGAAACACACACTTATTTATTAAAATAGGGATTACACCTTGACATATGTTCTAAACTTTTAAATGCTTACAAGCATTGTGTTTATTTATGGTATAATTATTCAATTCACTAGATCATCACCCTTGATTATAGAACTTTGCATGATGAGAAAAGCAAACCCCAAGGCAAAAAGGCTATATCATAATGACATTGAGATCTGAAATTCAATGTAAAAAACGTTACCAATATAATGAGGTATTAAAGATTTAATGATTATCCTTGTTATTTTATCCCATTTGTATGACAATATAATTAAACTCCAAGGTAAAAAAGACATCAAAGTAATTGAGATGTGAATTAAAATGGTTGCCAATATTATTGGGTATTGAAGATTTAATAATTGTGTTCAAGAAGATTGGTTGTTTTAAAATCTCTAGATAGAGAGAGAGAGAGAGAGAGAGAGAGAGAGAGAGAGAGAGAGAGAGAGAGAGAGAGAGAGGATCAAGGCCAAAATGACTTGAGAGATCTCCTGATTAGAAAAATAGATAAACAAGAAAGTAACATCATGTGTAGCTCTTGTATTATCTAAGATATTTAGCATAGGGTTCACACATGCGCGCACGCATGCATGGACACGAAAGGCTAAATTGCAATTGCCATGATGTTTCATCATAGAGTATAATCAAGGTATGAGTAAAAGGTCAATCAAATTGTAAATACTTAAGATTATAGAGGGCATGTTAAAAGATGAGAGAAATCCTGTAGTCTAAATAACATTGAGCCATGTCCAAATGCTTGTTTTGATTTTTATTGGTTCAAATGTCTTTATGATAGAATTTTTCCACACCTACTTCAACGTAGGTGCAGAAGTGTCTTCTAGGCAGTCTTGGTGGCAGGCAACAATGACTTGGATATTTTGGTGATGAGTGTGGCTTGGCTATTGCCTCGAGGGATTGGGAAAATTGGGCACATAGGGTTACGGCTCGCTTCAGAGGGGAGTGTCATCATGGCAATGTAGGCTCAAGAAAGTCTACTTTTGGGTAGATCCTCAAAGAAGTATCTCACTTTGATACTAGTGGTCTAGAGGATGCCAATGCCAAGTAAGGTTATTTCTCATTTGTGAACTCCCATAGTCTTGAAGGAGTATTATTACTTAGAAGGGGTCATACATATCCAAAGATATATATAATGCATAGCTCTATCTAATGATCTCATGGGGGATTTATGAATTTCTTTGGATCATACATGCTTTCGTCATCTAGTAGTGGTCTTTCAACAAATCACTTTTGTTTAAGAATATCTTCAGATTATCATGTCTTGTAAGTAGCTCTCTTATTCAGACCCTTACATGTCCTCTTCACATAGAAGTGTGGATGTAACCAATGTAATAAATAGTGAGCTAGTTCATGGTGCAATGTTGCTATATAATGTTTTGCTAGCTTTGCCCCTATAGCATTAGATATTGGGATTTGAGGTCTTACATAATATTCGTAATAAGTGAATCTCTCAAGGTGCTCTTTGCAAGAAGAGAATTCATGCTTTGAATTGGACACCAAGCTTATGTGTTGTGAAGCATTAGGCGCCTTGACCTTGGTCTTCATTTGGTTTGTTTGAAGCTTTGTTTTTATTTAGAAGATTTATAGATCATTCAAATGTTGAAGTAAATCCTCATAGTAGTCTAAGATAACTACTCTCAAAGTGCACACTCTCATGTGCTTATAAGTTCAGTGAAGGGGAATTTTTACAAAGACACATGGTAGGGGGTCTTTACAAAGTTTTCTAGGGACTAAACTAGTCTTTGAGATAGTCCAAGTATTCGATATTAAGTTTAAATAACTTAACGAGATCTTTGGGTGATTAGAATACATGTAAGGACTAATTTTATGTGGTACAAGTTAGCCAAGCTGAAAAATATCAAAAAGTGGTGTGCTTACAAAAAAGCTGCATTTTTATCTATTTTGAGAGGATTTTTATCTATATCGATCTTCTCCGTGTTTAATTCTTTTTGCGTTTAATTCTTCTCATAGATGTTTGTGCATGCATTCCCAAGAGCCACAATTGCGACTACTGTACTTCATGGGCAAGTCCTCTAGCACTAGGAAAATTATTTGGCAATTTCTAGCATTGACAACATCTCACTCCAAAAAATCTCCCATCTACTCTTTTGCACTCACAATAACCGGAGGGGGGTCCTCACCTTCATTGAGTAATAGCATAAAGTTGGCGATAGAGGAAGCGAATGCTATACTGATCAATTTCTATACCTTGCCCTAGCCAAGGATGAGCTCCTTGAAATAGACAAAGGCGAGATTTTCATAAAAATGACCTAGTCATTTGTGAAAGGTTGTCATGTTGTTGATGTACTTAAGAAGATCACAGGGCACCCCTCATTGGAATCCTCAAAGGCCACAAGGTACTCTCGAGGCAGTACTCATGTATTAGATAGGATGTTGCAAGCTTGGAGCATGCCACAAGATGGTATCGTAATATTTGATATTGGGGCAAGAGGTGTTTGGGAGAGTAGTGATTGGAATCAAAATAGCCCATATTATATAATGTTAATGAATCAAAAACACATAAATCTTGGATTTTTGATACATCATCTATCTCCACACAAATTTTGACTTGTTGCAAAGCACTCGTATCACATAATTCTCTCAACTCTTTTACATACATACATACATACATACATACATACATACATACATACATACATACATACATACATACATACATACATATATATATATATATATATATATATATATATATATATATATATATATATATATATATATATATAATAAGTTTCAAAATATAATCGTTTCAACATAAACAAAACAACATTAGTATTAAAAAAGCTCACATTTCTACCATGAATTTAAAAGTTAAAGCTCTCTATACTTATGCTTCCCATGTACAAGGTGCTTCGCAAATTTAGCAAGCTCCAACAATCACTCACTATGATTTGACTCTAACATTCCATCTAGCATATGAATTAGAATATGAGAAGACTTCTCCCATGTCTTTGATGGACTCCAAGGGAACCCATTGGTCCAACTTCTTCATCTAGTGTTGATAATAGAAGCAAATAATAAGGATAAACGTGTAATTAAGTAACAAAAGGTAACACTAGAAATCACCACTCTACACGAAAAGATATCAATCACCTTTGTGCACTTCACCCACCTCATCCTATTCTTATTCAAAGTATAAGCAAAAACATAAATTGGCACAAACCATAAAAGGCCCACTGATCTTGAAGTTGTCTCGAATTTTGGTGAACTATGAATGTCATGTATGATCTTTAACTTGAATGTTTGAAGCAACCACTCCTAAATTGGCCATTCTAAAGAATCAAGATATAAACAATGAACTAATTCAAGAGAGCTGTATGAGTTAATCGATGTTGGCACTGCATACACAAAAGTATAGAAGAAAATCTTGCGATCTAAAAGATATTATGATAACTTTCCACTCATCATTATCTCACCCACATCCACATGTAGAGCTTTGTATGTCCTAGTCATACTTCAGAAAGGTTGATCCTCGACAAGATTCAAAGGGAAAATATCTAATAGGAGAGAAGAATTGAAGCCTCAACAAGAAACAAAAATTAACATGAAAGTGATGACTTACCATTTGAGAGAAAGACTTGTTGAGCAATTCCAGGAGGTAGCTTCAAGTCCTTTGCACCATATACATGTTGAACTAATATAACATGACCACCATCTCGAGCCTCCCAAAACCCAAGCACTCTACCCTTGCAATGATTTTGAAATACACCACGGTGACAAACTCGATGAGGCCAAAGTACTGAAGGCTATATATAAACCCATGAATCCTTCTCGGACATTGCTCCTTTCCATTTGCCATGGTCATCCATTATATTGTGTACACAATAGAGATGGAATCACGAGGTCGCCTTTGCTAACATCTAAAAGCCATTGAAATGGATTTGAGAAGAATGATACTTAGGAGAGGAATGCAAGTAAGAATACTTCAAAGTAGTAGTAGAAATGGAGATAGAAGAAAGGAAGAAGCTGGGCACTATGTAAAAGATATCAGTGACCATGTGGCTATGGCTATGTGAGCATAGGAGGAGGGATTAGATGAAAACATTTTTGGAGTGGAGGTAAGAGAATGATTAAACTAGAAGCATTTCTTGCATAGCAAAAAAAACTTTTTCCTACTATACATGACATTAGAAAAGGTCCTTGTTGGGGGAGGGGGGGACTTTTGGGAAATTTTTGCATATTAGATGAAAGATCAGCCCCTCTTTCTACTACTGAACTATGGGATAAAAGGTGTGGACCCTTGAATTTCAAAAGCATGTTTATGTTGAAGTCTCAAGGTATAGTTTTGCGCATATCATTACTACAAAGGATTGGCAAAGTCTGTGAAGTGTGTTGTATTGTAAAACAATCAAAAATTAAAATTTCAAGAAGTCCAAATAAACAAAAATGATTTCTTATTCTCATTCATGCAAATACATGTGAATTAGCCCTACAGCTTCAATAAAAGGATATCCAAACTATGTTAGCTTAACTAATTAAGTTTTTGAGGTGTATTTGGGTATTTTTCATCAAATCCAAGGCATAAATATTCAATATTTTCAAGCACTTGTATATTATGATCGAATCTACAATATGTAGAAGAATCAAGTTTTCCAAGTATTTCAACCAATACCTTCTAAAACATGGGATAAAAAGGCAGCTTACCTACAGCTATACACCTAAACAAAATGGAATAGTATAGGAGAAAAATAGGATCCTATTTGAAGCACTGATTTATCTTTCCATCATATCAAATTAGCTAGGGGGTTTCCTAAAAATCTAAGCATTCATTCTTTGTACTCATGGCCCATATGCAAGTTGAAAGATAAGGAACTTATGAATTGCTATTGGGATGAAGCAAACAAATTTTGCTTGAAACCTAAGCCTAAAGTATCTCATATATTAGTGTTTAAATGCTTAGATTTTTCTTGTATTCTTAATTAGAAAAGGAAGAAACTTGATGGCAACACTAAAAAATGTATGTTTATTGGATATAGTAGTGTGATTAAAGCGTAAAAACTTTATAATCCAATCAAGAAGGAAATTTGTGTCATATTTGATGAAAATGCAAGCTAGCAAACTCAATCCTCAAATATTGAAACATGCTCTTCCACACCTCTCAAAGCACAAGTACTAATAATTATGGAAGAAGTCACTATTGAAGAGTTGGAGGAAAAAGATCCCCTTCAAAAGGTCTACAAAGAATAGGATACCCTAAAGATTTATCGTATAAAAAGAGGCAATAACTTAAATTTTGAGCAATTAAATCTTGCCCCTCACCTCCACCTTACAGTATGATGAGCCTACAACATACAAGGTATGTAGTAAAAAAGAATGGTTGAATATTATGGATAAAAAAATATTTGCATTACATTGGAATAACACGAGGAATTTGTGACAACTCCCACCCAATAAAAAAGCCATAAAATGTAGATGGATCTAGAAACCAAATTTAACAAGGACAATTTGATAGTCATAAAGCTAGGTTAGTTGCTAAGGGATTTATTTAGGAATATAGTACTAGTTATGAAGACTTATGCTCATGTGCCAAGATAAACTTTATCTAGTTATCGCTCTCTTTGGTTGCCTTTGACAAATGGATGCAAATATTACTTTTCTCAATGAGCAACTTGAGAAAGATATCCAAAGACAACCAGAGGGTTATGTCGCAACACGTAAAGAGCATTTGGTTGCAAGCGATTACCATCTCAAATAGCAAGGCTTTCAAAAGAGTATGGCCAAACTCTCTATTACAAGATTTAAGGGAATGATATTGTATTTATCTGGATATCGAATTTTGACAAGAAGCAATGATGCTTAGGCAAAGGATGTCAAGTCCAAGCTCTACCATCAATTTGAAATGAAAGACTTGGTCACTTGCATTGTATCCTAGGTATTGAAATCTACAAGATGAAGTCTTGTAGCATTCATTTCTCAATAGAACCATCTTTAATCTAAAAGATTTCATATGGCTAGCTCCAAAGATAATTTTTAGAGCCATGAAATCAAACCTCAAGCTAAGGATAAACTTTTTTTTGGGTGATATTATAATATTCAATTAACTCATTGGTTCCGTCATTTGTTTAATTATTACAAGCCCATTGGTAATGTTGTGGCCAAAAATCCATGGTTTTTTGGGGGTACTCACAACCGCCGCTTTCACTGTGGTACTATCAATCTATTATTGTCAACCCACTTTACAATCTAAGGTGGATATCAATCTATTATTGTCAACCCACTTTACAATCTAAGGTGGATGCCAAAGCGACCCTTTTTGGTTATATGGCCATTTACAAGAGGCGAAAGCAAGACACTAGAATGCAATCTAAGCACTTGTGATTAGAACCATATGTTCCCATAGGACAGCTGGAGTGTTTGGTAAGGTTGATAAACTCAAGGCCATTAGTATCCTTTTTTTAAACTCTAAAGACTCACTATTCTCAAAGCTCTCAAGAGAAGGTCCTCTAGTTATAGAGGGCTTTCCATAAATCCCCAAAGCATTGTAACTAAGGTTACTTAGTTCAATCTGTCTCCCTAGGGATGATGTAAATACTGATATTAATACAAAACACATTATAAAAAAACCATTACAATAGCCAACACGTTTTATTCACCATAATAGTGTATTCAATAAAGTGCTAGGTTAAAAAGTAAAATTCTATTAGTACTAAACCTTTAATTGGGCAAAGAAGAAATAACACACCAATCAATGCTAGACATTTGGAGTGAGTGTTCCATGCAATTTTGATTAGAAAAAGTAATATAATGCAAATTTCGACACCTGCAGGAGTTTTATAATACTAAAATATTCCAGCACTGTCAAGTTACCAAACTATGTCAAACTCTTAACACCTTTGAAAACTGGCAAAAAGAAAGGCATAGACACCAATCACTAGTCAACTACTTGTTACCAGGTATTAAATGGTACCAAAATGTTTAATTGAGCCCCCACTTCATGTTGTTCTCATAATCACCACCATCTATCTTGTTGAATCTCCTCCACTGGATATCACTCGTCTGCTACTCCAAAATGTTTAATTGGACCCCGACTGTCTTGAATAAATATATATATATTTTAAGTACTATCAAAACCCTAACTGCTCATAAGAATCTAACGACCTGTTAGAAACACCAACTTGAAATTATCAAGGAATGATTCAAACTAATCAGCATCCCAGATAAGCAATTGCCAACCTCCAGTCCCCATTTTACCTTGCAGGTTGGGCACCTTATGGACTCTACAATATTCCATTCATCCCTCTGTAACATTACACTCACTCACCGATTGTGACACGCAGATTCCATTAACCCACAATAATCTGAAATCACCACTCTCTATTTTTAACATGCAGAAGCTCCTAAGCTCAAACATTTGTAGGTGGAGCACACAAAACACCTCTGGAAAACCATTAACTTATCCAAAAAAATCCAATTCAGAAACTTGGACACCAGATTACATGCATCCCTCTGTAACATTACACTCTCACCAACTGCGACACACTACAAAAGAGATAAGCCAGTGGATACACCATGTAGCTTCAGGTTTTCTATTACCAGTACAGCAAATTAGCTGCACCCACTAAACATGAGTATGTGGTACTTAGAAAACAAGCAGAGCAAAAAATGCAAGATGTAACTCAAAATATAATGTCAATACACACATCACTTGTATCAGCAATTGCAACTGTGTCACCAGCAAAGAGAGGAGTAGGTCAGACACAACTGGCTGCGATCATTCACTAAAAAGTGCCAGTTGTTTAAAGTCGCATGTTAATGCCCATGCCCATGGCAGCAGAGGGCATCTTCACAACATGTCGTCCATTAAAGGAGCATCAATCACCCTTCTCCCTGCAAAATTGACCCCCCTGAATGGGGGTCTGGCCAATCAGATTGCATACTTGTTATCAACTAGTGAATAGCCATTGGTGGAGAATGACCTCACTGTCTTACTGATATATGATGACTATAATGTCTGCATGTAAATGCTGTGCCAGTGGAGGGCATAATTCAACTGAATCAGACTTTCCATTAACTTGCAAAAGTTGGAACTGCACGGTATGCACCTTTGCTTCCCATTAAAAGGACAGGACCACTGCAAGGTGGATTAAAGCAGCTATACTGCTCTTTTGACACATAGATTGATGAGGCATTTGGGTTAATAAACTTACAGACTCTTTCACAATCAGCAAGCCAACCACTCACTTAAAATTTCAAGCTCTAACATGCAGTCCATTTGAAGAAAACTCAAATCAACTGACACTTGCCAAATTCAAGCTCTAACATGTAGCCCACTAGGAGAAATCAGCACAGCTTTTGTTTATATGTTCACCAGGTTGCATCTTTGTGTCGGTTAACCACTTTATACAAAACTCAAGTTGATCCTATGGCAAAGACTGGACCAAAGTCCTCAAAGAAATATAGTCATTATCAACAATAGATTTAAAGAATATACACCTATCAGATTTTGAGGTCTTACATCATGGATGGGACCCAATGCAAGAGATGTACATGCTGATGTTCAAATCATATCCAAAGCAAAATTAATAGGAGCGCTCCTTGAGCTTTTCAATATCAACCTCGGTAGGATCAGATGCTTGAACTTCATAGTGAACATCAAGCTCCCGCTTGAAACGGTCCTTGGAGCTTGCATACAGCATTTTGGTCCTCACACGAGACACATCAGGAGACCTGAAAGCAAGACAAACCTAGTGAGTTCCCCCCCCCCAAAAAAAAAAAGAAACGGCCATTAACATGAAACTTGTGCAACAGCCACATGTAATGGTACTGGCCACTCAAAGATTACAAACAGCTGTATGAGCATTTATAAGGCCATATACAGCCACCAAATACAATAGCGGGACCAGGATGCATGTGATGAGCACATGTGGTAGTGTTACCAAAAGACAAAACTGAGATTTAGAACAACAGTTCAGACATCAAATTCATGATTCAGCTAGATCATCATCAATAATGAAATTCATGACAGCAAAACACATTTACGGATAACAAGTTCCATTACAGGACTAATGGACATCAAATTCATGATTGAGCTAACAGATCATCGTAACAAATGAAATTTGTGAGGATAACACGGCTACGTAATGGACTGCAAGACCACGAGGCAAAGCGTCTTATCAATGTGATAAGAAGACTAGAAATCTCATTATAGGACTGTATTTCAGCTCTCGTGAAGGCTATCAAACCTAGAAATATAGGACAAAGCCTGATTCTATATCAAACTAATAAGAAGCCTTGAAATCTCATGATAGAATTGAGTTTCGACTCTTACGAAGGCATCAAGCCTAGAAATCTACAACAAAGGCTGACAGAAGAGGATCAAAGGCGTGGCCTCACCAGGCAATAAAGAAGATCTTGCTCTTCTGGCAATTGTCCTCGGTGACGAAATCAAAATCATAGACTGCATATCTGCAGTCGGACTCGGGCAGCGAGCTGGTGAAATCCTCGTAACTCTCATCAGGGCCTCCAATCTTCTCCACAGTGATGTTCTGTGCCGCAGGATCGATCTTGAAGATGATGTAACGATAGGCTTTCTTGCGTTTGAGCTCCAAAAACTTGAGCTTGCAGTCATCGTCGACCGCAACACCGGAGGCCGCGTTTGCCTGCAAGTGTGCACACACAAACAGACAACAGAGTGTCAGGGAAGAGAGCGGCATATCCTGCAGTTCGCATAAGGTGGCAGAGATCTGCTTGTCTGCAACATTCCGGGGGGAGACAGAGAGAGGCACACAGACAGACAGACACAGAGAGAGAGAGAGAGAGAGAGAGAGAGACCCTCACCATGGCGGTAGATAAGAGTCGAAGCGAGGAAGACAGGCGAATGATGCAAAATCGGAGGAAAGAAATAATCCAAATGAGAGAAAGAGAGGAATGAATGAATGAATGAATGGGAAAATCGAGAAGCCCCGCGGCCTCTCACAATAATATTAGCCTTTTGATGAATGAATGATCTTGGCGTGCTTCTTCCTCGACCTTTAGAATTGCATGTGTTTTTGGCCAAGTCAAGCCACACGCACACAATCCCTCCACACGGACACACACACATTTTTTGGCCTAATCAAGACCCACACACACGCAATCCCTCCAAAAAAAATTTCATTATCTCAAATCTCCATGCTACCGCGGTCGTCAGCCGCACCATTCGGTTATCGACCTACAAACTTTGGTTCAACAGTGTTTTAGCATTGTGCATTTGGCTACTATGATGGTATAGTCACAAGGTGATTCTTATCTTTGAAGATTTACCCCTTGTTAACTCAAGTTAAGTGGCCTACATTTCGAAAGAATAATAATAAGAAAAGGGCAATGCCCTTATGCACCTATGTTTTCTAGTGTTTCTATCACTAAGTAACTATGCATAAGGATTACTTTATTTGTAGTACTAAGAAGTTCGTTGCATTGTTATTTGTTTTGTTCATCTCTATTATTAAAATGCAATTCTAATCAATAATGATGTCGAGATGTTTGACGGTACACTGTCCAAAACATGTGCCATCATATTTGCAATTCTTGTTGCTCTGCACATGGGTTAATGCAAGGGAAGCAAATTTTTCTTCCCACACTGAACAGTTGCTCATGAAGCAAGCAACCCAACTTTGCCTAATAGTAAGCAATGCCACAAAGAGGAGAGTTTCCCTTATGCATAATAGTCCCCTTGCTTAGGCCCCTCCAAAAACCTTAGCATCCCTCTATGTCTAACAACTTGCCTACTTCCCAAAAAGCCTAACCCTAACCACCCCCAAAAAACCAAGTCTAGGGTGAACACACACACATAGAGTTTGTGTGTGTGTGTGTGTGTGTGGAGAGAGAGAGAGAGAGAGAGAGAGAGAGAGAGAGAGAGAGAAGAAACATGGCCTTAAGTGTTAATACCCTTCCCTCTACATACCCAATTTGTGATATGTATATGCAATATACAATAGTCTACACAATGGTTGGCACACATGAAACAAACATGTGACAAGTCCACTTTCCTCACAAGTAGCTTTGTAGTAGCGACTTTGCATGCTACAAAGCAGAGTGAGTTTCTTGCACGCAATGACATTTGTATTCATTCCCTTTTGAAATGTTTAGATGTATATTTTGGCATAGACTTTACAATTATATGTGAGACCTTTGTAAAACTATCTTTCAAGATACTCCCAAAACCACCACATTTCACCCATTAAATGTCTTTTCAAGATATACTTATGACATTTTATCCATGTATCACCCTCCGGTAATTCAATGTATGTATACCCTCTATATCACGTGCATTCAAGGCCTATTTATAAATATCCTTATCTGTGAATATTTTATTAATAAAACATAACCCTTTTCTATTCAATCTGTGAGTAATCCCTTTATATGGGACCCTTCTATGTGTAAAAAATGTGTAAAAATAGCATTTTAAAAATCCCTTAGGTTGAACCCATGTGATACATACATATATTTATGAGTGACCTCCCCCAGGTATCACCAAAGCCTACCTCCATATTGCAGGACACATTATATAGCTCATTTAAATCTTGATAATCATCTATAAATTCATTAAGGCCGGTTGCTATGGTCTTTATCATGTTATTTTGCATTATCATTTCCTAATAATCTATTGCTCTAGAACTCCATAAGAATTTTGGTAATTACTCTTTTATTTATAACTTTTAAAAGAAATCCAATAAATGTTCTAACTCACATAGCTATTTATATCAACCATTGATATGTCTACCTTTGACCAATCAATCCCACAAACATCATAATTGTAGGACAAGATCAAAAAACATATTTATCTTATGAATCTTATGCATACCTCAAGGCTCACATCATAGAAAACACACTACTTTTATTGTCAATGAAAGGTGTGCTTCATGTTTCATGCTTCATTCTTAATACTACATGACTAGGCGCTCCGTGCCTAGACTCGCCCGACTCGCCCCGGCGGGCGTGATTTTTTCGGGTGGGGGCGGGCGCGATTTTTTCGAGCGGGGGCGGGTGCTGGACGCGTGGCACCTGCCCCCGCGTTCTCTTTTTTTTCTTGTGGGGGAGGTGGGGAGCTGCCACTCGTTAACTAATAGTATAGATGTAAAACAAGTGCGCATGAGCATGCTCTTTTCTTTTATTAGGGTCTAGAGTGTGCTTATAGGTGCTCGGTTTTGCTTGTTTCAATATTATTATAAGTTGAGTTAGGTTGCTATTATGAGGAGCTGGCCTTTTCTTGTATGCAATAGTGAAGGGTGTGTGTTTTCCATTCATAATGTGTTACTTGTAAGTATGAAGTTCTAAAAATAGACATGCATTTGGAAAATAACAAATTTCAAATGAGCAATAGCATTCTCTCTCAATGGAATCATTGGAGCACTCTCAATGGAGCGATTGGACAAAGTCTATGCTCTACTCCATGGAACCTCTCTCTCTTGCATGCACGTTTGGTCATCAATTTTGCAAACCTTAGGCTCTTCAAAGTAGGTGGATTAACTCACTTACAAATATGCTTATGTTCTAGGATTTTTATGCATGCATGAAAAGAAATTTAAGAATACAAAATATGACTCCGAGAGATATTACAATATGCACCAAGTGAGTTTTGTTCTCACTTTTATTGAAACATACTATAGCAAGATGAAATAATATCTAGGTATTAAGTTGTAATATTCTATATACTAGCTTTTGATACTTGTACTTTTTTAATCTTTTTCGAAAAATGTATAATGTTCATATCATGCACCCTTTTAAGGTGTAACTAGCAACTATTGTTATGTTGATGGTCTGTATTGGCTCCTTTGATTGCACTTTGAATGCTTTAACTAATCCTTTGAATTTAAATTTTTGAAAATTTTTTTTCACAATCTTTCTATAGCCTTCTTTATTTGGGGTTAATATTACTCCCTCCGAATGCATTAGGGAAAATTTTAGGCCACTTTTGGCCCTTTAAGAAATTGAGAAGAGAGAAAGTGCAATGTAACTTTTAGAAAGCATTCTTGGAAATAAAAATCACAAATCAAGGGAATGTTTGACCTTTTGTCCTTAGTATGTACATTGTTAATCGTTGACAATGAAAGTGTCGCATAAAGTTGTCATCTTCAATGCCTTGTTGCCACTCAAAATCTTCCCTTCTCAAATGATGACGATAGTGTTACATGCAATTAACACCTTCAATGCCTCGCTCAAAATCTTCCCTCTTAATTTCAAATTTTCATTTTGGTGGACTTACACCATAAAAGACATCTATATTGTCTCCATATTGATCTAAAAGATGAATATGAACTTATTTGTGAAAGAAACAAGGTTACTACAAATACATTGAGTGCAATAGAAGCATGAGGTTAGAGTGTAGAAAGAATATTGATCTATGGAGATTGATGGTAGGTTTCATCCTACTAATTCTACAATAAGAAGAACCCCTCCATTCTATAATTGTTCTTGTTGTTGTTGAGGTTTATTGCAAACATCCATCAAAAGTTTCTAGCTTATACATGGGATCTAATAGCTCAATTAAAGATTTTAAAGTTGGAAAACTAGTGGCTATGTCAAAAAAGAGATACAATGAGTAAAGAATTAGAGGAGAGCCATTAACAAATAAAGAGTCTCCAAACCTAGCTATGTGCAACTAGACAAAAGGAAATTGAACTTGAGATGCATGAAAGGTAAGTACAAAGAATATTGAGAGTCTCAAGCCTAGAAGTAAAGGTTACAACAAAAGAATAAGAGCAATACAATAACAATCACTAACTTGATACTAGTTTTTTTGTTCTTCTATTGTGTTTGGGGTGCATTAAGTCCCAACTAAGTGCTCACTATATGTTTGCATTATGAATTCATACTCATCCATTTGGTATTTTAACTGATAGGATCTTTCTCCATCTAGACAAAGCAAAGAGAAACATGGAGAGAGAATCTCAATCCCACACCAACATCATTCCTCCTAGAGTTGTAAGGAACATGCGGGGATCAGTTGGCAAAGCTACACTCAACTCTTCAAAGTCATGCAAGAGACATTGAAGAAAAATGGGTCAAGGGGTCTTTGCTACCAAAGCTATATTTAGTTCAACAAACAAGACACGACATTAACTAAAGATTCATGGAAGTCCTTGGTGAGCCCTTTTACATCATAGATAGCTATCGTAGAAAGAAGAGAGAGCTAAATTATGATAACTTGAACACCATATTCTTTGACCTAAGGACTTTGTAAAGAGCTATGATCTAGTTGTATAGGGAGTGGAGCATGTAATGTCAAATGGGGTTGTTGTTTTTGTTATCAAGTTGGTGAAACCTATGTAAAGATGCATGATACTTTTCAATGTTAGACTTCTTCATAATGAGACTTCTTCATGCCTATTCAAAAGGTTATGTTAGACATTGGTCTCCATGGGAGCAATGTTATGGTCAAGCTTGATTCTCAAATATCCAAAAGTTGAAATATTGTTGCTAGGAAACCCTCAATAGATGGAGTTCGGGTGAGAAGGTTTTTGAGCTTCCATGGCAAGCTCAAAAAAGCGAATTCTACGAAAGTGTTTTCTAGCATCAATGAGTATAACCAATGGAAAGTGCTATACAATGCAATCAAAAACCATGGAGATTATAGAAGAGCAAGAAACAACAAGATTAAACTCTAGGAGGCATTAGATATAATGTTCTTGTATTGTGATAAAATATCTTGGTCCAAGGAGGGTCTCCCAACCTTCAAGAAGGTGCCCAACAAATACAAAAAATCCATGAAGGATACCCAGGGAGCTTTATAGTTGGTTTCTATGTCTTTGAACTTATAGTTTAGTTCTTAACTAACTCCATATATTTTCTTATACATAGCATATTATTTATAATCGCAAACCTTGGTTTGTGAGGCAATATGAGAGTTTGTTGATTTGGTCTACCCAAGGATGAAGAAGTCTCATTATGAACCAAGGACCAAATACTTTAGACATATATGGCATGATGGTGGTGCACAAAAGGAAAATAGCCTATTGGAAGTTTTCCAGTGGTTTGCAAAATAATCTACGCCTTTACTTCTAATTTTGTTTTTTATTCTAATCCTCTTAAAGCAATAGGGCTCTTGATATCATGTGAGACCTACATGTCTAGAGAAGCTACGGATAACGTTAGGTAGCCACCCAATTTTTTGTCCTAAGTATCACCACTTGAATCCCATGGAACACGATTAGGCTGCTATAATGAGTCTAATTCATTGAGAAAGCACCTAGCATGACCCACAAGGATCGATCTGGGTTTCAATTGATTGAACTTAGGTCTCCAAAATTTGAAGCAAATTGGGACTACATTTGATTGAATGAGATTAGAAGAAGCAGAGAGGATGTGCCAACTCTAGGACATAGCTCTTTCATTACAAAGATTGAAACAAAAGAGACAAGAAGTATACAATGACTCATGTGAAAATGCACAGTTTTTACAATGGCTAGCCTTTAGAAAGAGACAAGGCCAAAAACAGGGCTCAAAAGTTAAATAATCAAAGCTTCATTCTTGGCTATGTGGCTTTGAAGAGGACGAATTTATCTTCTTTGCCAATAGTTCATCCTATGTATATCACCCTTGTCCTTTGAGGTTGGTAAACTCTATAAGTGGTGCTAGCATTGTTAGAGGCTGTGACTCTATAGAAGCCTTGCATTTCTTCCACTCAAAAAATTGTCTCTTTTCATAAGAATACAAGTTGCCCAATTTCTTTAACCTTGCCACAATGGCATGAGCAACATATGATAAATAGTAAGATACCCAAGGCCAAAAGCCTACAATGCAAATTGAATTTTTATTAGACTTATTTTCTCTACATTTACTAGAAGGCAAAGCCTCCACAAAGCTTGGTTAGCACTTGGAGTGCAAAAAGGGGAGCCTTGCATTGTTTAGAGAATACTTATTATGAAATATTGTAATTAACCACAAATATATTGTATATCATTATTCAAATCAATACAATATTTTTGACAATAGATCACAAGGTATTGTTTTTGCATATGTTTATCTTTTTATGATCCAATTGGACAATGTATGGTGAAAGAGCTCGATCTTTTTTGTGTGTTGTTGACTTGGAAGTGTTGGCATAGTTGATGTCCTTGAGCCTCTTGCTTGCCTAACAAAGTTGTCATCATAAACTAGGACCTAGTTGCAAAGTTACATTCTTAGAAAATAAATCTGAGAACTATGGTTGACAAAGAACAAGAAGAGCATAAACTAGATTCTTATTAATTTTCATTGCTTTCAAGCGAACGTCTCATCCACAAAGGGATTGTGCCATCCCCATGCTCATATGCCATTGATGTCTCATACATTGGCCAAGCCTTTCAACTGGTTGCAACTCTTTCTTCTTCAGGACAATTGCCCCTCATAAATCTTGGCCTTATCAAAAATGCTTTTGAGGATCTGCTCATCCTTCACATACTCTGCATCTTGGACCACAAAGTCAACCACTAGGAGATGCAAATCTACGTAGTCCTCTATCCACCATGAGTCTGCCACACTAAAGTGGGCTAAGGCAATGAAACCGTAATCCTCATGAATGTTTAGCAAGCTAGCCTAGTTTATTTGATGTCATAAAGGTAGGCATGCACATGAGATAGACAAGCTGCCTTCCTCACATGCACCAATCGATTGCACATTCTATAGCTCATCGAGGGTAGTAACCAAGGTCGAGCAACCTCAAAGCTCTCCATTTCTACATCAAAGGGTATCATCTATTTTGGCTCTTCAACTTTTCTAATAGTAATGGCAAGGTGCGTACTATCCTCAACATGCAATGCTTGTGAAGACTTTGAGTCATCCTCATCCTCATCCACAAGAAGATGCAAATAGCAAAGAAAAGCAAAAGAATATTGCATTAGATGATAGTTCTATGAGCGTATAGGGCAATTATCTCTATTGTTATGTGCATTCCTAGGAATTTTATCCGTCCCTCGACTTAGCTTTCTCTTCATGTCTTTGTTAGTTGCGCAAAGTCATATGTATGAACATATTTATTAGGCTTTATGGTGATTTGATTACTTGAAGTGATTCTTATGTATGTCTCCATGGGCTTGCTAGCACATTCCTATCAGAGTGGAAAACTTTCTCAATCAGGAAATAATGCATTATATATGTTGGAGAACTCAAGAGCATGGACATGAGCATGAGCACTGTAGAGGAACATAAAGTTATTTTTAGTGGACATCTCTCATTATAGAGTTATTTTGTATTCTTAGTAGAGAAAAAAAGTAGAGAGTGAAATTTTCCTCTAAGCCAAACAAATGGCTTAGATCATGAGGGTCACCACCTAGTGATATGAGAGATCTCCACTTCTAGGAGGGGCCCTTCTCACTTGACAATGACCCATTTAGGATTTAACCCACACAAGGGTTGCCACCAAGTAGGGGTTATCCACTTCTAGGAAGGGCCTCTCTCACTTAGCAAAATGATCCTTTTGGTATTTATGTCCTTTTGGTATTTACTCCAGATAAGGATCGCCCATTAAGTTTTATGAGGGGCTTCCACTTATGAGAGAGGCCTCTCTCCCTTCAAATGGCTTGTTTGGAATTTACTCCATATGATGTTGCATGATATCATGTCCAATGGATAAAATGTTTGATGACTAGACATGGGGATTTAACAAATAGCTTACATGCTCACTACAACTTTAGTCATCTTTATGACAACCTCATGTGGTTCATGCTTAAATTTAGATATATGTAGGACACTTTACACATGAAAAGGTTTACCTAACCTTAATATATGCTTTTGGGGATTTTAAGAAGCCTTTTGTGCTAGAATTAGACATGAAGGGTAGGGAATTCAGTTGCAACCCCAAGGAGAACAAGGGTGCCATCTATAGAGAGTTTGTTGATAAAAAAATATGAAGGAAAAGGGAGATATCTCATGTTTTTTATTCATTAAAAGAAGCAACTCATAGCATGATAACAATAAGAAAGAGCAAAGCTTGAAGAGAGCGAGTTCTTGAAGGTCTTTCATGAATTGATTTACAATAGTTCATGGCTCAATAGAGGGCATAACAAGGGCAACACTACTACTATCCTTATTTCTTCTAGGTTTCTATGCATTTCGGTCATGCTCTCAAGCATTTGATAGTAGGGAATCACAAAAAGACTGCAAGAATTGATGGAAGAGAGTTCTTTCATGAATTTTTGTAGTTTGATCTATAATAGATCACTCCTGTAATATAGGATATATAGGCTGAATACTGCAGTCCATAGCTTTGGTAGTCATAGCCCTCTTGATTCTAGTGCCTTCTCTTACATGTAGCTATCCCCTTGAGATAGTTTGGAGAGTTTGAAGATTTCTTGATTTGCTACTAAAGATCTTGATCAAAGAGTTTATTTTAGATTGAAGCAAGTGTCTTCTAAAAGCTCCATCATAGAGCTTTTAGATTTATGTTGATTGCTTTGTCTTGAATCACACACACACACACACACACGCACGCACGCACGCACGCACACACACACACACACACACACACACACACACACACACACACACACACACACACACACACACACACACACACACACACACACACACACACACACACACACACACACACACACACACACACACACACACACACACACACACACACACACACACACACGCACGCACGCACGCACACACGCACACACGCACACACACGCACACACACACACACGGATGGGTTTTGGTTCCTAGCAAAGGGGTCTATGTCTTGAGTTTGGATCTGTAGTGAAAACCACGGATTTGTAGATAAGAGGATACTATGCACAATAAGAGAAAGAGATAGGGACAATATAGAAAATGGAGTGAATTGCATTTGTTCATTTCATTGCTAGTAGCTGTATATATATATATGGTATATTAAATGAGGTAGATGAGCTTCTTCTCTAAATATTTGAGATATTTACAAAGTGGATATCTATGGGATCCTTTTGTCCACATATTTGCTTTTATCCTTATCTTATCCAAACTTTTATCCTTACATCCCCCCTCAAAAGGATTCCATAGGAGATCTGCAGAGAAATAAGAGATTACATTTAATTCAACAATTCGACAAGAATATTTTCCCCTCCCCATCAAAGCATGCAAAGGATTTGCATGGCAATTTTATGCTTCAAGTGGGGAACTGATTTGGTGAGGAAATCAACAGCATTATCACATGATGGTACATATTAAAGGATGATATGGGAATTTTCAACTAATTCATGTACAAAATGATATCTCATATCAATATGGTGGAGTTTCAGACTTAATTTAGGGGCTTGAATGACAGAGATTGATGCTTTGTTGTCAGTGAAGATGGGAATTTGCTGAGGCTGATATCCAAAGTTGATATCTTCCAAGAGTTTCTTAAGGTAAATTATTTCCTAGGTAGCCATGTTGCATGCCACATATTCTGCTTCCATAGTAGAAAGTGCTACGGAGTGTTGTTGTTTGGTGCTCCATTGGGACCTCGTGCTAGAGTAATGTTAAAACCAGCGAGAGATCTTCGGGTAGCAAGATCACCACCCCAATCTACATCTGAATATGCTCTTAAAAGAAAATCATTGCTATCTTTTGTAAAACATATCCCCATATTGGATGTTGCCTTGAGATATCGTAAGACCCGTTTGAGTTGCTTCCAATGTTCATAAGTGGGCTGATGCATGGCTTTGGAAACAATATGTCTTGCATAAGATAAATCTGAATGGGTACAAGTAATTAGATACCGAAGATATCCAAGTGCTTCCATATAAGCGATAGTCTCCATTTCACGAGCAAGAGAATGCGATGAGGATAGATTCAATTAGAGATTTTGGGCAAGTGGAGTGACCGTGCGATTACAACATGAGATTACAATGGAGCATGGAATAATGTGAGAGAATAGACATAATGTAGGTATGTTGATGCGTTTTGATAGATGTGGGTGACTGCTCAATTTCAATGCCAAAACAGTTTTGCATAGGACCATAATTTGTGATAGCAAGCTATGAAGATATGCTAGATTTGGCTTTGGACATGGCATGAGGAGAGTTGGTAAGGATGGGAATGTCATCAACATAGAGGCCTAGGATAATGATAGTGTTGCCTTGAAGACGAATATAAATGTTATGATTAGTGTCTAGCCACGCTGAAAGCCATGGTGTATTAAGTGAGAATGAATGCGAGTGTACCATTGCCTTGATGCCTGTTTCAGGCCATAAAGAACTTTATGCAATAAACAGACATGAGTAGGAAATTTTGGATCAAGGGGTTGAGACATATATATTTTCTCTTCTAAGTGACCATGTAAGAAGGCAATTTTGACATCAACATGATGAAGAATTAATTTGAAATGAGTTGCCATGGAGAGTAATACCCGTACGGAGGTCAAATATAGTACAAGAGAGAGTGTACTTTCGTAATGGAGGCCTTAAATTTCTTCGAAACCACGAGCTACTAGTCAGGCTTTATACTTGTCAATAGAGCCATCTAGTTTGAGGTTTTTGTGAAGTACCCATTTGTAGATAATTGCAGATTCTTTAGGAGGAAGGGGAACCAATGTCTAGGTGTTGTTGTGAAGAAGAGCCTTGTATTCTTTGAGCATTGCAGCTTGCCATTGAGAGGCTTCATGACTCCAAAGTGCTTGATTGATAGAAGGGCTGTTGGGTGGTTCAGGAATGGTAGTTGGAGGCAAATCTTGAGCTTGTCCAAGGGCAATGTTGGCTTGGAGATGAAGGCCATGTAAACTTTTGTAGCAAGGAGTTGGTTGGGAGTGTACTCCATCAATGTGGGAGTCGGAAGAGCTGAAGAGAGTAATGTGCATTGAGGGGGAAGTTGGAGATGGAGGCCTGAGAGTGGTAACAATGAGAGCAGTAGGGGAAGAATTACTTGAAGTGGATGACATTGCTGCTATGCGAGTAGACCTTCGAAGTTTGTGACCTTCAATGGATACTCATAGAGCTAATTTCTAAGAAGAGGAATCATTGAGAGGGACTGAATTGGTTGTAGGATAGTGGACTTGTGAGAGTGGAAGGACATGAGTTTGTTGTTGCTTAAGTAGTTCTTCAGTTGTGGATAGTGAGCTGGAAATTGTAGGGGGAGAGAGAGTATCTTTCACATAGTGTTGCTAAGCTGGAGTAGCAGCAAGGTGGCTCACTAAACGACATTTTTTTGCTGACATGGCTGTTGATCAATCATGAGAGATGGCGACGTGGTTGCAAGCGATTGCTACAGGTGTTCGGGGAAGGAGAAGAAGGCGCATTTTGAGCTGACGTGGTCTTCAATGTTGGCGTGATTGACGCTACAGAAGATTTGCCAATGTTTGGTTTGAATGATGAGCTGGATATTAAACCATTAAGGTTAGATTTCACAAGATTGGGGTTTGTCCATATGTGGCACATGATGTGGGTTGTTCTAAATGGGATAAGGGAGATGACAATGGTGAAGAACATGAATGGAGAGAAATAGGAAGAGAAAATTGTGTAGAAGATATAGTGGACCCGGATTGAGTCATGTCAAATGTTGAATTGGATAATGTGCTAGCATATGGGGGACAATGGGATAAAGTGTTAGAGATTGAGGTTGTGTGGTGGTAGAGCATACGGGAAGAAGATTGATTTCATGAAATATGGCGCTTCTGCCACAAATAAAGACTTTGTTGTGTGGATCATGAAATCAATAGGCTTTGTGAGGACCATGGGGCTCACCATATCCCACAAAAATTAATTGTGTGGCTCTGGGAGAGTTGGATTTGTGATCCTTGTTGACAAGAAAGGCAGTGCATCCAAAGACCTTTAGATGTGATAAGTCAGGAGGGTGACCAAACCACAATCGGTAAGGAGTTTTATTGTGTAGAGAGTTTGAGTACAACCTGTTTTGAAGATATGTTACTGTAGCAATTGCTTCCTCCCAATATTCTTTTCCAAGACGAGCTAGTGATAGCATAGCTCTTGCGGCATTTAGTAGAGTACGATTCTTGTGTTCAACAACTCCATTTTGTTGTGGATGATGTGGTATGGTAAGCTTATGTTGAACGCCAAAGGCTTTACAATAATCTTTGAACTCATTTGATGTATATTCTCCTCCATTGTCTGTTATGAAGAGCTTTGAGTCGTAACTCGTGCTTATTTTCAACTGCTTCCTTATATTCTTGGAACTTGGAGAAGACTTGTGACTTCCTTGTGAGAAAATATACAATAGTATATCTTGAATAATCATCAATAAGCACCATAAAATATTTTGCTCCAATGAGAGATTTAGGATTGATAGGACCACAAATGTCAGAGTGTACTAATTGAAGAGGTTGAGTTGTAATGGAGTAGGATTTGGGGTAAGGAAGATTTGTGGCTTTACTGAGAGCACAATCTTGACAAAATGGAAGTTGAGAGAGGGAAGGTGGAATGCCTCGGACAAGTTTATTGTGAATAAGTTGTTGGATTTTAAGAGGCATGACCAAGTCTAGAGTGCCATATGATGGTGTTTTGTCGTGTACTTGTGAGTGAAGTGGAGTTAGCTTAAGAATTTGAAGAAGGTTGTAGAAGTGAATAGCCAAGTGTATAAAGCCGACCTAGTTTGGGGCAGGTGAGTTTGAGAGAAGGTGAGAGTAGCTGTAAGATGCAATGGTCTTTGTAGAAGTGAGCAATGAGAGAGGATTGAGTTGTGAGCTCACTGATACTTAACATATTTTTCTTAAGATTGGGAACATAATAGACTTTATGTACCTTGATTATGTGATTGGAAGGAAGCTCCACTTGAATGGTGCCATAGCCCTAAGCTTGTTGAATGTTGTTGTCCCCCATGGCAACACTAAGTGGAGTTGACATCTCTTTGAAGTCGACTAACCATTCCTTATGAAAAGTCATATGATGAGTAGCTCCAGAGTCTAGAAACCATGTATATTCTTCTTTGGAGTTTGAAGAATGGCCCACGTGCTTTCTTGTCACAAGTATTTTTGGATGTTCAGCTCCAAAGGGGGTTGGAAAAGCTTTTTGACATGTACCAAGGCTGCATTGCTAGGTCAAATTGACACATAGAGAGTTTCCTATAGTTGAAAACTGTGTCCCTAGAGAGAACCCTACCTAGAGTGACAACAAATTTCAACAAGCTAGGTTTGGCCTACTGGTGGGGAAATAGCTGTGTTTGAAGATGATGATGAAGAGGTAGAGAAGGAAGAGGAATGGGGTCCTCGAGTATGGCCTTCCTCTTGTTCCATCAGTTGGCCTTCCTCCTTTCCACCTGTTCTTCCCCCTTTTGTTCCTCCTGTATGTTGAGATATCGAGCTCCACTCGTGATATGCCAGGGTGACCGTTGTGCATTTATGTCACCGACTTGTCAGTTGCAGATGCGGTTGGTACATCGCCCATGAGTAATAGCTACATGATAGCTATCCTTATCTACTCTAGTTCGTGGCTCAGTTAGTATGCCACCTTAGTTAGTTGAGTTTGATTTGAGACCCAGATATAGGGTTCTTCTATTTCCTTGTACTAGAGTTCTTTTAGTTTACACAACTAAAAAGAGGAAAACTGTTTTCAGCCTCCACCTGTGTGTGTATTCCCCCATTGTGCAAGCAAGAAAGCTACAAGTGAGACTCCTTCCTTCTCTCCCACAATCTTGACATGGTATCAGAGCCTTGTTCGTGGTAAGGAGCTCAAGAAAGCAAGCCAAGCCCACGGTGCTCTGGTAAGAGGAGCAGTGTTGCTTTCATTTTCTGTTTCGGGAGCAGATCTCTTCAGGTAGCACAGTTGAAAATTGCAAGAGTGCATTGTCTCAGGTTGAGACGCCCTTCGCGGTGAAGCAAGAGGGCAGTATATGCTGCGGGCAAGGGCTTTAGCCCTTGGCGACCCTGTTTTTTTTATTTGAGGCCATTTCGGGGCCTGTTTTGGAGGCGGAAGTTTTCTGCACGCACTCAGGAAAAGGCCCAGTTTTATGCTGTGCGACCACTGTTCTACAGGTCGGTGAAAAGTTATTAAAAAAATTGCATCGTATGCCTGTGCGCAGAGACATTGGGAGTTACAGAATCATCCTTGTTGCTTGTTGATGCAAAATCGTCACTAGGAAGTGACTGTGTGGTTAAATACCACTTTCGTCAGTTTTGCAGATTTGCCCTTGTGAGGCTGAAGCTATGTTCTCTGCAATGACAGAATTTTTTGCAGTATTCTCTAATGGCATCTGATTCTCTTTCATAGATTGTAACTAAAAAACTTGACAAGAACAACTTCCAAGCATGGAAGTTTATAATGACGAATTTCCTTATGGGAAAAGGATATTGGGAATTTATTGCAAGAAATGAAGAAGAACCAGTTCTTATTGATGTTCCCAATCAACAGCAAATGCAGGCATTCAAAGCATGGCATGAGAGAGCCAGGAAAGTTATGTATTGGCTGTCTATCAGTATTTCAGACTCTATGATTGTGCATATTCAGGATGCAAGTACGCCAAAGGAGGCATGGGATACTTTGTCAAAAATGTATAGCACAAATACGCAAGCCAGGAAAATGCAGCTCAAGAAAGAGTTGCATAATGTGCAAAGACAAAATATGAGCATCAATGACTACCAGATGAAGGTGAAGAAGATTGCAGATGCACTTGCTTCCATTGGGTCACCAGTGGAAGATGATGATTTAGTTTCTGTGACCTTGAATGGTCTAGGAAAGGATTATGCACAGTTCCGAACATCCATTTCCGTCCGTGAAAGATTTCCTGATTTTGAGGAGTTGATTGCTCTTCTAATTTTTGAGGAGTAGAGAAATGGTGGTGCATCTTCTTCAGGAGGAACTTCAAAAGAAGCTGTCTTCTACTCAAATGCTGGAAGAGGTAGAGGCAGAGGTAGAGGAGGCTGATTTGGAGGTTGTGGTAGAAATCAGAATATGCAGCAAACTCAAGAAAACCAGTCCTATGGAGGAGGACGTGGTAACTCTAGAGGTAGGGGGAGCTAAAGAGGTTGTGGTGGATGGCAAAGAGGCCAAAATGCAAACAACAATGTTGAATGCTACTACTGTGGTAAAATGGGTCATATGGCTAAAGACTGCTATAAAAAGCAGAATGATATCATGAATGGGAAATTGCAATGAGGGAATTATGCATCTTCTAGTAGACAGGGTGATGAAAGAAATGAGCATTTGTTTATGGTGCAGCACATGAACAATTCTGTGACAAGTGCAAAAGAAAGCAACGATGTGTGGTATGTTGACTCAGGTGCATCAAACCACATGACAGGTCATGCAGAATGGATGGAGGATGCAAGGAAAATGAAAAAACCAGGATTTGTGGAGACTGGTGATGATACTGCACATCCTATTGTGCAGATTGGAAAAATTTCTTTGTCTATGCAGGATGGGAAAAAGAAATACCTGTCCGATGTATTTCATGTCCCGAATATCACCAAGAATCTGGTTTCTATTGGTCAAATGGTTGAGCAGGGCTTGCATGTCAGATTTAATCCTCATGGATGCTTTGTTGAGGATATGAAAAATAAAGGTCGCTTGATAGCAAAAGGAAAGAAGAAGGGCAGAATGTTTACATTGGATGCAGACATGCCTGAATTGAGTGCAGCAATGTTTGTACATGGGACCGGTGTAGTTGCAGATATTGATATCTGGCATAAATGCATTGGTCATGTTAATGTACAGCGACTTAAATCAATGCAGGCCTAAAATATTGTTGCAGGATTGCCTAAATTCAAGGTTGCAGAAATGCATAAGGTATGTGAAGCCTGTCAATTTGGAAAACAGGTAAGGAAACCATTTCCTAGACATGTTCAAGAGAGTGAGAAGCCATTGGAATTAATCCATTCTGATGTGTAGACTACTAAAGCTGCATCTCTTGGAGGTTGTCATTATTTTGTCACTTTTATTGATGACTATAGCAGAAAAGTTTGGGTGTATTTTATGAAAAAGAAAAGTAAAGTTTTTGGGCATTTCAAAACTCTTAAAGCTATGGTTGAAAAAGAAACAGGCCTACAAATAAAATGCCTAAGGCTAGATGGAGGGGGAGAGTACCTCTCAAATGAGTTTGCAAGGTTCGTGCAAGAGCATGGCATAAAGCAGCAATATTCATGCAGTCATACCCCATAACAAAATGGAATTGTAGAAAGGAAAAACAGGCATATTGGAGAGGTATCTCGTGCCATGCTCAACGAAAAAGACTTACCAGATTTTTACTGGGCTGAAGCAGTTGCTACAGCAATCTATATAATGAACAGGACTCCCACTGCAGCAATACATGGGATGACTCCAGAGGAGAGGTATACTGGTAGGAAACCAGATATTTCTCATTTGAAATTTTTTGGTTGCATTACCTATGTACATGTGCCAGATGAGTTGAGATCCAAGTTGGATCCAAAAGCTGAGAAGTGTATCTTTATTGGTTACTCTCTGCAGCAAAAAGGGTATAGATGCTATAACCCTTCTACTCGTAATTTTACAGTGAGCAGAGATGTTGTTTTTGATGAGATGAGTAGCTGGTATAAACAAGTAAATGTGATTGATGATGTAGATGCACAAAATGGTAATGCTGCACAGAATTCACAGCAGCAGTCACAAAATATTAGTGGACCTGGAGCGTCCTCTAGCAATGGTTCACATTCTTCGCAATGGACAGGCAGATTGAGATTAGGAGAATCTTCTCAAAGCAATGCAGATAGTGGTATGCAGGTATCACGAAAAGGAAAAGAGAAGGTTGATCGGCCCATGTTTGATGTGAATGCAGGTCACTCTTATGTGGATGGTGAATCCAGTGGCTCAGAACAGAGCATTGATGATGAGTTGGGTATTCCTTCTATTGTTACACCTGGAGTAAGGAAGACCAGGGATGTTTTGAGAGCACCTGGGAGTGAACCTATTTTGCACAGGTCTACGAGAGCTAGGTATCCTGTGGATAGGCTGAAATATGATGGATTTACAGCCATTCACTATGCATATATGGTCAAAGTGATACAGGAACCAGAACCCACTTCTTTTGAGGAAGCCATGGGAAAAGAAAAATGGGAGAAAGCCATGGATGAAGAAATGGATGCCTTGGAAGCAAATGCTATATGGGAATTGGTACCTTTGCCTAAAGGTAAGAATGCAATTGGCTGTAAGTGGGTTTATAAGGTGAAGCACAATGCAGATGGTTCTGTGAACAGATACAAGGCAAGATTAGTAGTTAAGGGATATGCACAAACATATGGCATTGACTATGAAGAAACATTCAGTCCGGTTGCAAGGATGGCAACCGTAAGAGCAGTCATTGCTATGGCTGCATCAAAGGGATGGTCTTTACATCAGATGGATGTAAAGAATGCCTTCTTGCATGGTGATTTGCAAGAAGAGGTCTATATGGAGCAGCCACCAGGTTATGTGCATGTTGTTCATCCTGAATTTGTTTGCAGGTTGAAGAAAGCCTTGTATGGCTTGAAGCAAGCACCTAGAGCATGGTCTGACAAGATATGACAGTATGTTGTCACTATTGGCTTTCAGATTTCCAAGGCAGATTTCTCACTTTATGTGGGAAAAACAGAGAAAGGTATTATGCTACTTGTCATTTATGTTGATGATTTGATTATGACAGGTGACAGTGATGAAGATATCCTTTATGTGAAAATGCTATTAAAGCAGAAGTTTGAGATGAAGGATTTGGGAGAGCTGCGTTATTTCTTGGGCATTGAGGTGATTAGATCACCAAGTGGGATACAGCTCTTGCAAAGGTAGTATGGATTGGACATGCTGTCCATGTCAAGATTGTGGGAGAGAAGGAAGGAGTCTCGCTTGAAGCTTTCTTGCTTGCACAATGGGGGAAGACACACAAGGGTGGAGGCTGAAAACAGTTTTCCTCTTCTTAGTTGTGTAAGCCAAAAGAACTCAAGTACAAAGAAATAGAAGAACCCTATATATGGGTCTCAAACCAAACTCAACTAACTAAGGTGGCATACTAACTGAGCCACGAACTAGAGTAGATAAGGATAGCTATCATGTAGCTATTATTCATGGGCAGTGTACCAACCGCGTCTGCAACTGACAAGTTGGTGACATAAATACACAACGGTCACCCTGGCGTATCACGAGTGGAGCTCGATATCTCAACACTTCCCCTCGAGCTCAATCCCAATTCCTGCACACCAAGCAGGTCTCTGAACTTGTGCAGCTTCTCTGCGTCCAATGCCTTCGTGAATATGTCAGCTACCTGATCCTCTGTGTTGACATAAACTAGATCAATAAGACCTAGTAAAACCCTCTCTCGCACATAGTGATAATGCACCTCAATGTGCTTTGTGCTAGCATGATAGACTGGGTTATTGGCCAAGTGTATACTACTCATGTTGTCACAATAAATGACAACTGGTCCATCTATAGACTGATGCATATCATAAAGTAGCTTATGCAACCAAGCTACCTCACATGCAGCCATTGCTGCACCCCTGTACTCGGCCTCTGTGCTCGACAAGGCAACTGTAGGCTGTTTCTTGCTGCTCCAAGTGACTGTAGCACTCCCAAAAGAGAACACATATCCATTGGTAGATCGTCTATCAGAAATACTACCAGCTCAATCAGCATTAGTGTATCCATGCAACTGTATCTGAACCCCAGTCTCATAAAATTGTCCATACTGCAATGTGGACTTCACATACCTGAGTATGCGTCTAGCCGCATCCAAATGTGGTTTCCTTGGAGCCTGCATAAACTGACTTACCAATCCAACAGCATAGCTTAAATCTGGCCTGGTAATAGTCATATAAATCAAACTTCCTACTATGCGTCTATACATAGTAGGGTTTTCTAGAAGCTCACCTGCATCTGTGCTCAGCTTCACATTCTGCTCCAAAGGAACTGAAATAGGCTTACAGCCTGTCATCCCATATTTGGACAGCATGTCCAATCCATACTGCCTCTGCAAGAGCTGTATCCCACTTGGTGATCTAATCACCTCAATGCCCAAGAAATAACGCAGCTCTCCTAAATCCTTCATCTCAAACTTCTGCTTCAATAGGATTTTCACATGAAGGATATCTTCATCACTGTCACCTGTCATAATCAAATCATCAACATAAATGACAAGTAGCATAATACCTTTCTCTGTTTTTCTCACATAAAGTGAGAAATCTGCCTTGGAAATCTGAAAGCCAATAGTGACAAGATACTGTCCTATCTTGTCAAACCATGCTCTAGGTGCTTGCTTCAAGCCATACAAGGCTTTCTTCAACCTACAAACAAACTCAGGATGAACAGCATGCACATAACCTGGTGGCTGCTCCATATAGACCTCTTCTTGCAAATCACCATGCAAGAAGGCATTCTTTACATCCATCTGATGTAAAGACCATCCCTTTGATGCAGCCATAGCAATGACTGCTCTTACGGTTGCCATCCTTGCAACCGGACTGAATGTTTCTTCATAGTCAATGCCATATGTTTGTGCATACCCCTTGACTACTAATCTTGCCTTGTATCTATTCACAGAACCATCTGCATTGTGCTTCACCTTATAAACCCACTTATAGCCAATTGCATTTTTACCTTTAGGCAAAGGTACCAATTCCCATGTAGCATTTGCTTCCAAGGCATCCATTTCTTCATCCATGGCTTTCTCCCATTTTTCTTTTCCCATGGTTTCCTCAAAAGAAGTGGGTTCTGGTTCCTGTATCACTTTAACCATATATGCATAGTGAATGGCTGTAAATCCATCATATTTCAGCCTATCCACAGGATACCTAGCTCTCGTAGACCTGCACAAAGTAGGTTCACTCCCAGGTGCTCTCAAAACATCCCTGGTCTTCCTTACTCCAGGTGTAACAATAGAAGGAATACCCAACTCATCATCAATGCTCTGGTCTGAGCCATTGGATTCACCATCCACATAAGAGTGACCTGCATTCACATCAAACATGGGCTGATCAACCTTCTCTTTTCCTTTTCGTGATACCTGCATACCACTATCTGCATTACTTTGAGAAGATTCTCCTGATCTCAATCTGCCTGTCCATGGCGAAGAATGTGAACCACTACTAGAGGACGCTCCAGGTCCACTAATATTTTGTGACTGCTGCTGTGAATTTTGTGCAACATTACCATTTTGTGCATCTACATCACCAATCACATTTATTGGTTTATACCAGCTACTCATCTCATCAAAAACAACATCTCTGCTCACTGTAAACTTACGAGTAGAAGGGTTATAGCATCTATACCCTTTTTGCTGCAGAGAGTAACCAATAAAGATGCACTTCTCAGCTTTTGGATCCAACTTGGATCTCAACTCATCTGGCACATGTACATAGGCAATGCAACCAAAAATTTTCAAATGAGAAATATCTGGTTTCCTACCAGTATACCTCTCCTCTGGAGTCATTCCATGTATTGTTGCAGTGGGAGTCTTGTTCATTATGTAGACTGGTGTAGCAACTGCTTCAGCCCAGTAAAAATCTGGCAAGTCTTTTTCATTGAGCATGGCACGAGATACCTCTCCAATATGCCTGTTTTTCCTTTCTGCAATTCCATTTTGTTGTGGGGTATGACTGCATGAATATTGCTGCTTTATGCCATGCTCCTACAGGAACCTTGCAAACTCATTTGAGAGGTACTCTCCCCCTCCATCTGACCTTAGGCATTTTATCTGCAGGCCTGTTTCTTTTTCAACCATCGCTTTAAGAGTTTTGAAATGCCCAAAAACTTCACTTTTCTTTTTCATAAAATACACCCAAACTTTTCTGCTACAGTCATCAATAAAACTGACAAAATAATGACAGCCTCCAAGAGATGTAGCTTTAGTTGTCCACACATCAGAGTGGATTAATTCCAATGGCTTCTTACTCTCTTGAACATGTCTAGGAAATGGTTTCCTTGCCTATTTTCCAAACTGACAGGCTTCACATACCTTATGCATTTCTGCAACCTTGAATTTCGGCAAACCTGCAACAATATTTTGGGCCTGCATTGATTTAAGTCGCTGTACATTAACATGACCAATGCGTTTATGCCAAATATCAATATCTGCAACTACACCGGTCCCATGTGCAAACATTGCTGCACTCAATTCAGACATGTCTGCATCCAATGTAAACATTCTGCCCTTCTTCTTTCCTTTTGCTATCAAGCGACCTTTATTTTTCATATCCTCAACAAAGCATCCATGAGGATTAAATCTAACCTGCAAGCCCTGCTCAACCATTTGACCAACAGAAACCAGATTCTTGGTGATATTCGGGACATGAAATACATCGGAGAGGTATTTCTTTTTCCCATCCTGCATAGACAAAGGAATTTTTCCAATCTGCACAATAGGATGTGCAGTATCATCACCAGTCTCCACAAATCTTGGTTTTTCCATTTTTCTTGCATCCTCCATCCATTCTGCATGACCTGTCATGTGGTTTGATGCACCTGAGTCAACATACCATACATCATTACTTTCTTCTGCACTTGTCACAGAATTGTTCATGTGCTGCACCATAAACAAGTGCTCATTTCTGTCATCAGCCTGTCTACTAGAAGATGCATAATTCCCTTGTTGCAGCTTTCCATTCATGATGTCATTCTGCTTTTTATAGCAGTCTTTAGCTATATGACCCATTTTACCACAGTAGTAGCATTCAACATTACTGTTTGCATTTTGGCCTCTTTGCCATCCACCACGACCTCTTTGGCTCCCCCTGCATCTAGAGTTACCACGTCCTCCTCCATAGGACTGGTTTTCTTGAGTTTGCTGCATATTCTAATTTCTACCACAGCCTCCATATCGGCCTCCTCTACCTCTGCCTCTACCTCTTCCAGCATTTGAGTAGAAAACAGTTTCTTTTGAAGTTCCTCCTGAAGAAGATGCACCACCATTTCTCTGTTCCTCAGAAATTAGAAGAGCAATCAACTCCTCAAAATCAGGAAATCTTTCACGAACTGAAATGGATGTCCGAAACTGTGCATAATCCTTTCCTAGACCATTCAAGGTCACAGAAACTAAATCATCATCTTCCACTGGTGACCCAATGGAAGCAAGTGCATCTGCAATCTTCTTCACCTTCATGTGGTAGTCATTGATGCTCATATTTTCTCTTTGCACATTGTGCAACTCTTGCTTGAGCTGCATTTTCCTGGCTTGCGTATTTGTCCTATACATTTTTGACAAAGTATCCCATGCCTCCTTTGGCGTACTTGCATCTTGAATATGCATAATCATAGAGTCTGAAATGCTGATAGACAGCCAATACATAACTTTCCTGGCTCTCTCATGCCATGCTTTAAATGCTTGCATTTGCTGTTGATTGGGAACATCAGGAAGAACTGGTTCTTCTTCATTTCCTACAACAAATTCCCAATATCCTTTTCCCATAAGGAAATTCGTCATTCTAAACTTCCATGCTTGGAAGTTGTTCTTGTCAAGCTTTTCAGTGACAATTTGTGAAAGAGAATCAAATACCATTACAGAAGGCTGCAAAAAATTCTGTCACTGTAAAAACCACAGCTTCACCCTCACAAGGGAAAATCTGCAAAACTGGCGAAAGTGGTATTTGACCACAGAGTCACTTCCTAGTGACGATTTTGCATCAACAGGCAACAGGGATGATTCTGTAACTCCCAATGTCTCTGCGCACAAGCATACAATGCAATTTTTATAGTAACTATTCACTGACCTGTAGAACAGTGGTTGCACAACATAAAACTGGGCCTTTTCCTGAGTGCGTGCAGAAAACTTCCGCCTCCAAAACAGGCCCCGAAATGGCCTCAAATCAAAAAAACAAGGTTGCCAAGGGCTAAAGCCCTTATGCACAGCATATACTGCCCTCTTGCTTCACCGCGAAGGGCGTCTCAACCTTAGACAATGCACTCCTGCACTTTCCGACTGTGCTACCTGCAGAGATCTGCTCCCAAAACAGAAAATGAAAGCAACACTGCTCCTCTTACCAGAACACCGTGAGCTTGGCTTGCTTTCTTGAGCTCCTTACCACGAACAAGGCTCTGATACCATGTCAAGATTGTGGGAGAGAAGGAAAGAGTCTCGCTTGAAGCTTTATTGCTTGCACAATGGGGGAAGACACACAAGGGTGGAGGCTGAAAACAGTTTTCCTCTTCTTAGTTGTGTAAGCCAAAAGAACTCAAGTACAAAGAAATAGAAGAACCCTATATATGGGTCTCAAACCAAACTCAACTAACTAAGGTGGCATACTAACTGAGCCACGAACTAGAGTAGATAAGGATAGCTATCATGTAGCTATTATTCATGGGCGGTGTACCAACCGCGTCTGCAACTGACAAGTCGGTGACATAAATACACAACGGTCACCCTGGCGTATCACGAGTGGAGCTCGATATCTCAACAATCCAAATATGGGATGACAAGCTATAAGCCTATTTCAGTTCCTTTGGAGCAGAATGTGAAGCTGAGCGCAGATGCAGGTGAGCTTCTGGAAGACCCTACTATGTACAGACGCATAGTAGGAAGCTTGATTTATATGACTATTACCAGGCCAGATTTGAGCTATGCTGTTGGATTGGTAAGCCAGTTTATGCAGCCTCCAAGGAAACCGCATTTGGATGCGGCACGCATACTCAGGTATGTGAAGTCCACATTGCAGTATGGACTATTTTATGAGACTAGGGTTCAGATACAGTTGCATGGATACACTGATGCCGATTGGGCTGGTAGCATTTCTGATAGACGATCTACCAGTGGATATGTGTTCTCTTTTGGGAGTGCTGCAGTCACTTGGAGCAGCAAGAAACAGCCTACAGTTGCCTTGTCCAGCATAGAGGCTGAGTACAGGGGTGCAACAATGGCTGCATGTGAGGTAGCTTGGTTGCATAAGCTACTTTATGATATGCATCAGCCTACAGATGGGCCAGTTGTCATTTATTGTGACAACATGAGTAGTATACACTTTGCAAATAACCCAGTCTATCATGCTAGAACAAAGCACATTGAGGTGCATTATCACTATGTGCGGGAGAGGGTTTTACTAGGTCTTATTGATCTAGTTTATGTCAGCACAGAGGATCAGGTAGCTGACATATTTACGAAGGCATTGGGCACAGAGAAGCTGCGCAAGTTCAGAGACCTGCTTGGTGTGCAGGAATTGGGATTGAGCTCGAGGGGGAGTGTTGAGATATCGAGCTCCACTCGTGATATGCCAAGGTGACCGTTATGCATTTATGTCACCGACTTGTCAGTTGCAGATGCGGTTGGTACACCGCCCATGAATAATAGCTACATGATAGCTATCCTTATCTACTCTAGTTCGTGGCTCAGTTAGTATGCCACCTTAGTTAGTTGAGTTTGGTTTGAGACCCATATATAGGGTTCTTCTATTTCCTTGTATTAGAGTTCTTTTGGCTTACACAACTAAGAAGAGGAAAACTGTTTTCAGCCTCCACCTGTGTGTGTATTCCCCCATTGTGCAAGCAAGAAAGCTACAAGTGAGACTCCTTCCTTCTCTCCCACAATCTTGACACTGTAGACCATGGGGCCTATAGATCGCAGGGATCATGGTAGCTTTGATGAAGCTCAAAACCTCTTACAACTTGCTATATCTAGGATGGAGGATGAATTCATAACTTGTTTGAAGGGCATAGTGAATCAGTAGATCTTGAATGGTTGTTTGAAATGTAAAGTGGATGAAAGCTCTCAAGGTGTCTGTAGATTGAAGATGAAGAAATGACAAGTTGTAAAATCACTGCACACTATGTTGAACAGACACTCCCAAATCTTATGTCTTAACAATGGTACTCAATCTTTTCTATATGATACCAAGAAGGTACTAGACCAAGCCATTGTTTGTAGGGAACAAAGATGAAAAAGAGAAGTAGAGATCTTTATGGTGTACTCCATGAAAGCTTGAAGAGGAGCTTAGGAAGAAAAGAAGAAACATTGTTGTTTGAAAAAGTAACCAAGCCTTTGGTCTTCACTAAAGCTTGCAACCCTCCTTTACCAAGTACCTCCAAAATTTGCATGAAAATTTGATGATGACCTACTATTTTGTCCATCCACTACCATATCTGTCCCTTATATCTTCAAAGATCTCCAGATTTATTCTTCTTCTAATTGTAGATGTCCTACAAGTCATTGCTAGTCTGTGCATGTCTTATACTTGTAGTACTTGTTTGGAATTGGTTTTTATGGGGACTGAAATAGGAGAAAAATGGATCAAAGACCAATGCTCTGGTGCCACTTGTCAAGAAGTAAACTAGAAAGATAGAAAGAGGAGAGAGAAGACTGCAAAAGAGAGAGAAGAAGTGCAAAAGAGAGAGACTAGAAATGGAGAGAGAAAAACTAAAAAGAAGAAGAGAGATGGCTGGAAGCCATGAAAGGACATGTGGAGCTAGAGAGAGAAGAAGGAAAAAGTTGTCTTATTGTGTAAAAATTGATTACATGTAGAAATGTCCTTTGGCTTTTTATATGTCCCTAATTCTACTCTTTACAAATATACATAATTTTGACTTAGGCTTCTAGAAGGGTTAAAGAATCCTACTCATGATACCTTGAGCTTGAGGTAGAGAAAGATCCCTTAGATGTTCCTAATAGAGATATTCTCATGTGACAATGTGATTCAATGTTTGAAGAGAAGGAAACTATGCAACTACTCAGGGTTTTTCTTAATGTCAAAACTTACGCTTGTTGATTTAATGTGAGTTGAGTAGAGTTGTCTTGAGGGCTATCCACCACCAAGAGCATTTTATATGTGTTTTGAGTTTTGAGTCCATAGGCTCTAATAGAATTTGACACCCGATGTTCCCACAGGTTCGCTCCTTGCATGCCTAAACCTTTTTCACAAGACCCCATGTCTTTCTGGCCTTTGTGCCCATATCCTTCCGAAAATGGTACATTGACAAGGGGTTTTTGGTGGGCATGATCCTTACAGAGCTAGTTCATAAGCATGGTCCTCACAAGGGATGGGTTGAGCTATGAGATATTGGTTTTTGGAGCTTGGTCAAATGGCACCTTCTTGGAGAAAAAGGTCATTATCATGCAAGTGACTGAAAATTGGAGGTGGATGTGAGACAACGAGTTGGTGGATCGAGGGAGTGGAGATGGAGGTAGGAGGTGATGGGGACATCTTGCCAAGGGGCATTGTGGATAGCAAGCTAGTACTTCCTTCTTCTCTTCTTCCTCTTCCTTTCTTTCTTCTCCTTCTTCTCTTCTCTTTTTCTTTCTTTTCCCCTTCTCTTTCTTTTCCTTTTCTTCTTCACCTTCTCCTTCTTTAAAAAAATAAAAATAAAGTAATTAATTTTGTTTTAAAGAAACAACTTTCTATTCTCTTCTTGTTCTCTTCTTTATTCTTTTCTTTTCCCACTAACTAACCTAAGCCACATACATGAATTACACTACCATTTAAAAACATTTTCAAAAAATTAAACCATGCAAACTAGACCATCCCAACATACATTCACCAAACAAATGGATTTTTAAAAAATAAAAAAGAATTCTATCATATTAAAATATGTAAAGATGATTTTTTCCAACATCATCACAATTCAATACTCCCAATAATACAACAAAAAACAATCAAATCCTAATTATTCACAAATTTTTTTTAGGGTTAGCAACATGATATCCCCTATTCTACATTGCAATACACACATGAGTGATCACGTGGTCAACATATCCTTGGTCTCGATAACGAAACCAAAATATTGTGTTGCACAAACTTAATGTAGTGAGACTTTAAACACACTCTTATTCCTTCAAGAGCTTTGATACACGAGAATCAAACAACTACCTCTCACATAGTCTCTTGCACATGAATGCAAGCATTAATTTGTAGTGAGTGGCATGGCTTTCCTTCAATCCCATGAGGAATGCACTTTGCACACTCCACAATCCAAGTGAGTGCTCCTTGTTTCTTTTCTAAACCCTATTGGGTTCCTTTTCCACCCATCCATCATGCCGCACCCTTCTCTTGGGGAGATTTTTCCCTTTTCTTTTTGTAATTTTCTTATTTTACGTGTTTTCCATGAAAGGCATCACCACACCTGGAATCTCATGTCACAATCCTATTTGTCCCTTTGAGTTGGGCTTGCAAACCTCTACCACCTCCATATGAAAATGAGAAGCATGGGCATGGAAAGAGAGAGTGCTTAGAGAGAAGGTGAGTAGAGCTTCACCCTTTTGGTCTCTCACTTTCACTCTCTCACTCTCTTGCTCTCAATCTCTCACTCTCACCCTCACTCATTCTCTCACAAATGAAAGTGGGAAGGCAAGTGCACAAAGTTTGCACACACATGAATATATTTTTTAATCATCCTTTTTATACATGATTTTTGGGCTTAGGGTTTTCCCATCCCTCTTGGACAACCAGCCCACTTTAGGGCCTCAAGATCGGTCATCTCTTATTACATTATTTTTTCATGGTGAGAATGAATTGGAATCTTTGCAGTTTTTCTATGGGAGCCTATGCTATCATTGCAACTTGCACAAGATCATGCCCGCGAGATCATGCCCAACTTGTGGATTTACATGATTAACCAATACAAGTGTTGCAACATTTGGCAATTTGAATGTGCATGTGCTTCATGCATATTATATTATGGTTAATAATTCGAAGACTATTTCCAAACATTTAGGCTCCTTCTCATGCTTGCTTACTGTACCTTACATGCCATATACTTCTTGCAGTTAACACCAATTGTCCACCAGGAAAGATAAGACTTTTAGTCAAAGCTAGGATATGATGTACACCATGAAGCACAAATGGAGTACTAGTACCAAACTAGAATCTCACATTACCTATGCCAATAATATCCAATGTAGTATAATGATCTCCCAATCTAACCAAATCTATAATAATATGATAGGTATAAAACCAATGACGATGTGGGGTAACATGAAATGAAGCCCCCAAATTAAGAAGCCAATACTAAGACTAAGAAGAAGAGCATCAGTCACGTAACATTAAGTAATGAAACAACAAGTATGTAATCATCGGAGTTGTAGTCCAAGTTATCTCTTCTATCTTAATATTAGACTTGGGAAGAATGTTGCAATCATAAAAAGATTTGGTATTATCCTGTGCTTTTCCTTTGCCTTTTTTTCACCTATCATTGTGCATCTTATGGCAGTGGGGCCTTATGTGACCCTAGTGTCTACAATAATAAAAAGTAAGAGAGGACTTAGGACCATGGGACTTACTACATGATTTCCTATGAGACTTAAAACTTACCCTTGTTAAGTTGTGAGTCTCTACTGCGATTATTATTCCTATTACCACCATTTTTAACTCTCACTGTAAGTGCACAAGAAGTACAAGCTACATCAATATTCTTCCTATTACTTCCTCTCTAAGCAAAGCACCCTCTACATCCTTGAGTTTAATGTCTCCTTTAGGATGGTTTATGCTCATACTAGTGCAAAATGTATCCCAAGTCCTAAACAATGTAGTAAGAAAGAACATAGATTGTACATTCTTAAAGCCCTGCAAAGTAAGCAAAAATGACATCATAAAACTCATTTAACTGTGAAAACATAGACATCCCTTCCTTCGTTGGAAGGTATATGATTTTTCTAAGGCAATATAGTTGAATTGCAAGACTTTGCTTATCATAGCAATCACGAATCTTTTTCTATAATGTGTGCATCACCCTTAGTCTTTCAATTACATTGAATTCCACTTGCTTGGACAATGACTAAATGATAGTAAACTTTCATAGCTCATCAAAATCTTCCCAATCCTCTACTTCATAAAGTTTTGGCTTTATGCTCTCTAATTTCAATGGCTTTACTTGCTTCTTCTACACCAATACATACTGTAGTGGGCTCTCATGCTTGATCGCCAAGACCCATGGACCACTTATTGTTTAAAGAGTTTCAAGCAAGCTCTAATGGCTATCTCTCACCTAGCCTGATCCTACGAGTTTAGTGAGCTTACCTTGATGCCCGAATGAGTAGCCTCCTCCCTCAAGGACTCCGGTAGCTCCACAATCCTAGATGCGAGCAACCTCAAGCCTCCTCCTTCGCACTCATCCTCCATAGCCACACAAGAGACAAGAGAAGAGAATAGAATAGAAGAGAAGAAGAGAGGAGAAGATGGAGAGCTTCTCCACCTTGGTCCCTCACCCTCACACACACACTCCCTCACACTCTCACACTCCCTCTCTCAAACACAAGCACACACAAGCAAGAAGGAGAGAAGAAGAGAAGAAAAAGGAACCACTTTAGCCACACACCAAACAATGAGCTTCTCATTCACTTTTTGAGTTTATATATGAGCCCTAAATCCCTTGGGCACCCATCCCCTTTTTACATGATTAGGCATCTTGCCAAGGTCCTCTTTTCCTATTCCCTTCTAGTTGCCTTATCCCTTCACTTATGCCTGTCTAAATTTTACAATTTGCACAGGAGGGAGCCTGGCACTCTTTCACAAAATTTTAGTGGCATCTTTGCATTTTAAAACGTGCATTTTCCTTCGACTCTTGGACTTTCCTCTCTTATTCATCTGTTGGGATGCCTTTTTCAGCATCATTCCATCTTTTTGAATTTTCTTCTTCATGTCTCGCATCAGGATTAAAATTACCCCCTCCTAGTTGAGTGCTAGTCCCATGGCACTTGCGAGTCTTTGTTGATGAGGGCTTGGTGATTTGAAGGGTGGTCGTGTGAGTTGATGTTGGGGCCTTGTGGGGATTGGTCATGGAAGAGAAGCTTGTCAAATGATTGCGATGGTGGAGACTGAGGGTATGTTGAGTGGATGGCAAGACCTCCAATGTCAATGGTTGTTGGTAGCATTCATATTTACCTACAAAGAGAAGAAAAGTGCACTGCCTAGGGGGTGTGTCTACCTTATTGCGTGGTGCATTCTGCTCGTGCTAGTGGAACTAGGAGCTTGGTCAATGGGTGTTGTCCCACACTTGAGGACCCAATTCATACAAAAGGGAGGTTCAGTGGATGTAGCTTATGGAGACAGGTCTAAACCATAAGGTGACCTCCCTAGATATGTCCTACCCTTGATGCGCCCTAAGCATGAAGTGGGGAATCAAAATGGGCTAGGGGGTTAGGGGGATGGAGCCAGTCGATCAAAGTCACTGAACACACCTAGCTTGAGGAACCCCAGATGCAGTGATTATGGCACTCATAAGTTTCTTACTTTTCCTTGTGATTTTCTTATCAGTTTTCTTATTCTTTTCTTTCATTTTTCTATTTTCTCTTTCTTTGGTCATCTTAAAAAAAAAACAAAACAAAGAACTAATCTTCGTCGTCATGGTCATGAGAGGGAGAAGTGGGGGGTTTAAGGGACTTATTAAGGAAGCTTTTCCCATGCATATATCCTTTTAGGCCCATTGGAATGTTGAGAGGAGTTGTGGACAAAAATGGGTGGTTGTAGTTAGTGAAGCGGCTATTGTTCATGTCCTTTAAGAGGGGCATGCGAAAAGATGGTGAGAGGGTAGCACACATCATTAGCCTAGCCATTGCATAGCTATCTATACTGGCATTGAGATAAAAAATAGTGATGGGAGGTGGTATTCTTGCGTAGTAGGATCTTGCCTTAATAATACTCTAAGGAGCTTAAGGTAATTATTATAGGTTGTGAGAAAAGAGGGGTCTGAACTCATTAAGGAAATGGTCAATCGAGACATACAAGTCATGCTCAGAAAAGGTGAGCACTTCCTCATGCTTAGTAGCATTGACATTATAGATTTTGGAAAATCATATCAGCAGTGGATGTTTGGATTAAAGTCTACTCCTACCCTTCTAGGATATGGCATATAAGTGGGGTTATTTCTCTCAAAGGATAGGGTGTTGCAAAATGACATCCAGGCATCCATGTTGCCATACTAGATTCTCCTTCTCCACCTTGGCTAGTACTCGTAGCCTTTCCCTATTCTGGGCACTTCCATGACCTTGTTCTCCCAGTAGTCATGAGCCTCTATTCCCCATAAAGTAGGACTCTTCTCCTTTTAGCAACCCATCTAGCTCCCATCCTTCTTCCTACATTAATCACCTCTTCCATCACCTTGGTTGGTAGCACTCTGCATTCCAATCTACTGGGAAACAATCTTCTCTTGGAGGGATGGGTGCTTCTGGGGCCACTAATGGTTGAGCTCTCAGCCTTCTCCATGCCTGGTCTAGAGTATTCATTCTCTTCTTCTTGATTTGTTCTTTTCTTTCAGTAATGGTGGCTACATCTTGCTATACTTCTGGCCATGGAGAGGGAGGCTATGGGACTAGCTCCTCGTCTTACTGCCCCATTTCAAAGCTTAGTCCTAATTATTTGGTCAGCATTTGCACCTCCTCTCCCTTATGTTCTTGTGGCTCTCCTTCCTTGAATCCTAGAGAGTCCACTTCTTGGACCGTCAAGTCTGCCCTTAGCAAGGAGCTTCTTTGATCCTGTAGGCTCAGGCAGTCTCCTACTACTTGTGGTTGGATGTGTAGCCCATATCTTAGAGCCCTGCGGGCGATCTCCAACATTTTATTTAGTGACTCAAAGGCCTCCTCCTCTTCTGATTGTGTGACATCCAAGATAGTATTGAGGAAGGCACATTTTGGGCTTCCAAGCTTGTTTGCACGGCCTATGCCCCTACTTTCTGCTAACACCTTGTCACCTTTTGCAAGAGCTAGATGGCTCGTTAGGTCTTTTACTCTTCTTTCACTCCTGCCCACCCATTCATTTGCTCTCCTTTTCATATCTTCCAAGCTTTCACTATGCCTTGAGCTAAGGTCTTTATTCTTTGCTCTTGTTCGTCGATTTCTCTTTCTAGCATATTCTACTCTCTAGTTCTAAAACTACCCTCTTTTCCAAATTTTCCACGTTTTCATGATATCCTTTTTCCCACTCTTCTTCTCCTATTGCAAACTTCTCCATGGCATTCTTGATTCTTTTCATATGTCCTTGTAGTTCTTCATGTTGTAGGATTAGGAGCTTATACTCCCTTTGAAATCCCACTAGCTCTCCTGATCATCTTCAAGCCTTTTTTGCTAGCTTTCCTCTTTCTCTTCCTTAGCCTTAAGCTCCACCTTTAGCTCACTTATTTCTTTTCGATAACTGGCCACTTGGCGGGTTCTCTTAAGAGTTGGAAGGCCACTAATGTATCTTTTTTAGCTTTCTAACTCGAAAACAGCCATCCTCTTTTCCTCCTTCGCTCTCTCTAGCTATGATAAGAGTTCTTTGATATAATCATCATAATTAGTGGACTATGGCAGTGTTGTAGGGATAGTCATTGTGGATGCTTCTACCTTCTATCTCTTGGGATCTTGTCTTGACTCAACATCTGCAACTACCGGTCTCTTTGTCTCATCATTGGGGTTCCTCCACTTGCATCTTGAGCTATCTCTTTATTGACCAAGAATTGCATCCAGGCCATAAGATTACTAGCATCTACTATGATTGAAGTGCCTTAGGTGGGTACAGAGACTGGGGTGGTAGGCACTAGGATAGATGGAATAGGATCAATCAAGCCCTTGCCCTTGCCTTCTATTACTAGGGGTGGCATGATTTCTAGCACTTGGGCGCTTGTTCTTGAGCCTTCTTCTCTGTGTGGGCTCATGGCAGCCAACTCCGCTTGCCTAAACTGCTGCTCTAGTGACATGCGTGTGGCTCGAGCTATGCCCTCTTCATTCTTCCTCTCAATAGATCTTCTGTTTCTTCTTCTGCTCTCCTCTTCCTCTCCTCCTCGGCTCTCTTGGACTCCTCTTTTATCTTCTCCAACTTAGCTTTTTCTTTTCTTTTTCTTTCTTTCTCAACCTTCTTGGATTTTCTTTCTGCATTCTATAGGTTGGCTTTCTCTTTCTTCCTTCTCTCTTCTTCCACCTTCTCTTAGGGGGTTTTCTTCTTGGACTTTTTGGCCCTTCCATGGCTAGATTGTGATCATGTTCTTCTTTTTCTTCTTCGTTACTCATAGTTCTCTCACTAGACTATTCTTGCGCATGGTGGGAGGTGACTTGTTTGGTGTCTCATCAACTTCTTCTTCACCTTGTGCTTCCCCCAATGCTTCCCTGATAATGGTAGTCAAGACCCCGCCAAATCCTATAGTTGAGGCCTTAGATGATGACTTCTTTCTTGCCTTGGAGGCCCGGGACTCTCCACCTATAGGTCTTCCACTTGTAGCTAGTGCCTTTGGTCTCCATTGTCTTGCACAAGAAGTTGTTCAAGCTCACTTCATCTAAAGATTTGGCAGCAATGCTTTCCAGCATCGGGCACATTGATCCTACTCATTAGCGCATTGTACCATTGGCTGGAAAACAAGGCATGCACCATCTTGGCTTGTAGCTGATGCCATCAGTAGTGTGAACTAGAACTTTTTCCATTCCTAGAATGCTTTACACATCCCTTTTGGGTCAGGGATATTAGCTAAGATGATGCCATCATTAGTGTGAACCAAAAATTTTTCCATTCCTAGCATGTTTTAAACATCCCTTTTCGATCTTCTTTCAACTTTGTTGGCCAGGCCCAATGCTCTCTCCACCATCTTCGTAGTCAACTCAACTTCCACTTGTTAGGTGGCCTCTCCTTGCCATATAGTCACGGTGCCACAGTTCCTGTTGAAGGTATAGAGGAACTTTGCACACTTACTATAGTCCACTACTTGGCCAACTTTCTCCATATACTTTTGTAGATTGCATTGATCCACAATCTGCTTTATGGCTTGCTCTTCCATGGCTACATCTTCCAAATTCAAGATGTGCTTGAACTTTAATTGGTTGAAGGCCCTCGTCTCCATTGAGAGGCCATACTTTGCTTGCTCTTCCTTTGAGAATGGTAATTTGCTGGTTTTCTCCTGTCCTGCCATTGTAGGTGCCTGTCATGAAGCCATAGCTCACCATTAGTATTCTTCAGATAATTTCATATGGAGAGACCCATAGAAAATGGTTGTGTGCTCATGGAAAATTGAATTTCTTAAGTATAGAAAGAGGATTTTCCTTCAATAGTCCATGCATTCCCCAAAAAATTTATGACACTTTTCCCCAATCATAAGTTGATTTTTATCCATTATTTTCTGCTTTTGGACGTTGATTGAGGTTTAGGGTTTGTTTTTATGTTCCATACCTTACCCCCTCCCCCCTTGGAAATGAGAAGAATCCTTCCTAGGATTAGAGGTTGAAGGGTCAAGGCCATTCAATGCATGGTCACAGTGTTTCACTTTTGCATGAGCCAAGTGTAGAAGTTTGGGTTGTATTCCATGTTAGCATAGTGGTCCTTCATGTCAATAGGTCGGATGCCTACATGGGTGATGTAAGTGAGGACATTCATTAAGAAGTCACCGGAGTCTATTTGACTGGTAATGTGTAATTGCTCCTTAGTCAAAATGTGATCTAAATAGGGGTGGGACATGACGTGCTCTTCTAGGGTTTGGTTGTTTGTGAATGGTGCTCAACACCTTATAGGAGGTTGGAGCTACATAAGTTGGGTCATACTCCAAGGTTTTGATTGCATGTCTCTGCTCAATGTTGGTCATGATTTGGTAGCCCTCTAGCTCCCATTGAAGTCGGAGAGCATACCGTTTTCACAAGAAAGAGGAGTCGTTGTCAGCAAATTATTTTAACTCTTCAATTTCATCGTATGTGGCATGGACCATGCTCTTGTCATATGATGTGATGAATCGTCACTTGTGTGCTTGCTCACAGAAAATCTCGGTGGCAATCAGCTCTTCAGTTGCCTGGGGAGCCTTAAAGAATACAAATTCTAATTCTTCCCAAAAGCAAGGCAGCGTATGTACCTCTATTGCTAAAGGTTCTTCTAAAAGGTCTAGGTCTAATTGATCATAGCTTTTAGTAAGTGTAGTAAATGTAGCGTCCAAACATTGAAGGAAAGTAAGCAAGTCATCCCCTGTATTTTCAGCTAAGTCCGAGGCCAAGGTAAGAATTGATCATCGCTTATAAGAGGGTTTTAGGCCTATGGGAAGTTGGCCTAGACAAGCCTGCTTTAGGCTTCGCGATTTTGGGCTCTATGGGCTCTGCAGCTTGAGTCATTTGGGATTTCGATTTTTGATCTATCATGTAGGCTTGTGTGGACACCTTGAGGGTTGCTCTTGAGTAGTGTACTTGGTAGTCTTGGCTTTAGGCACCCATATCCAGATATTTCCTTCGTAATAGCTTGCTCTTGTAATAAGATCTTAGAGACCCATTACGGCTTGACCGTTCATTGATGTATATAGTATTTTCTTTGCCTCCTAGGTTTCCAGTATGAATTTCTAGCCTTACGAGGTCGTGTTTGTTTGCTTCTAGGTGGTGATTCTTGATGCTTAGGTACCCATTTGAACTTGGGTTCATGGGCTTTGGCTTTCATCTCAGCAATTTGCTGGTAGTGAGGCTTGGCGGGTTGTGACGAGTCACAACCTCCCTTCTTAGACTTGGTTGTGGATTTCTCTATTGGTGGCTTTGCAAGCTTTGAAGGAGTTGCACTGCCCTTTTGGAAAGCTATCACTATGCGGACATTACCGATGGCAAGGTGAATGCGCTATGACTCGTAGTCGAGATTACAATGGGCCTATTTTTTAAAGGCACATCCTAATAGTGATTCCTTAATGTCATCTTTTGTATTCAACAACACATAAAAGATCATGGGTATGCTCTCAGACTCGATAGAGATTGCGACTTTGCACTTTCCCAAAAGTGCATATGATTGGCCCCCAAAAGGGCAGAGTTTAGTGCTTGTGGGTTGTAGTTGTGGTCGATCGATTTGAGTCCAATGATAATGAGTTAAGATATTAAAATTAGGGATTTCCCTCTTCATCGTATGAGATGTAAGGGTTCACATATGCCTCTTCATCATTTGGCTCCTCCCTGTAATGGATTGAAGCATCGCTTCGATGGGTGGGTTACAAAAGGTCCAAGCGGCCTAGTTATGCATATGGGGTTAATTTCCATCCTAGGGATGGCTAGTTTAGCATCATTATGTGCTGGAAGAGCCAATGGGACTCCGCTTCCAAAGAAATTTGGTGGCCTATTCCCTAGGTATGACTAGTTGTAAGGTTGGAGAATGGAAGTCTACAATGCATGGCATCATGACCAGACCTATTGCAATTCATGCAAGACCGAGACCGAGGGTCTTAACACTTTGCTGGGGGTGGTTTTTGCCACAATGCATACATTGGACATGTGGGCATATAGGTCCCCTTACCATTTCTTGCAGTCTAGCTAGGTCCATCTTCATTTCTGCTAGCTCTTGACTCTGATCAATGCTTTTCCCTTTATTTTGGGCACTTGGGATTGACCATTCGCTAGATGTTGTGGCCCTTTCTGAGGATCTAGAATAAGCTTTGTCTCAATTAGAGCTCATGGAGCTTCTCTCCTCTTGAGCTGGTCATCCACTTGTATGGCCTCTTTAAAGACCCTAGCTAGTGCATCTCTCTGTAAGCTCGAGTTTTCTACCAAGGCCATATAGGATTCCTCATTGCGTGTTCCATTGATAAAGACTGTGGAGACTGCTCTCTTGGTGGGTCATTTGTTAGTTGGGATTCTCTTATAGAGACTCTACACGTGGGTAATGTAGTCCCTAATATCCTCTTTGTCCTTGTACTTGACATTCATTAGCCAAACTATGAGATTGTTGAAGTACCAAGCCTCAAAGAATCTCTTAATGAAGAGATTCTTGAGATTGTTGAAGTTGTTGCGTTCTGCAATGTTTAAGCTCGTGTATCATGTCCTACCCTTATCGCGTAGGCATAGGCTGAAAGCTTGTGAGCGTTGAGCAAGATCAGTGAGGCCATTAGCCTCGTAGACCTACTCCAATTACTTTACAAAACTATACAGGTTGTTGCCTTTGCCCAGCTGGTATTTGTATAGCTGCTTTGCGACTATGCAGGGATCTTCGATTGGCTCTTGGAGCCTTGGGTGACTCCTAATCTTGCAAGTAATGAGGTTGCTATGGCTGCGGTGCTTTGCTCTGCTGATGTATTGTCAATGAGCCCCTTTGTAAGAAGCTCGCTTAGTGTTAAGTCTTCCTTTAGCACGCACACACACACACACACACACACACACACACACACACACACACACACACACACACACACACACACACACACACACACACACACACACACACACACACACACACACACACACACACACACACACACACACACACACACTCTCTCTCTCTCTCTCTCTCTCTCTCTCTCTCTCTCTCTCTCTCTCTCTCTCTCTCTCTCTCTCTCTCTCTCTCTTTACATTATGTCCTGTTCGATTCCTATTAGCTAGAGCTAACATGCGCTGGTGGACTTCTTGAATCTCAATGTCTTGCTGCAATTTCCTAGCTTGTTACTCCTCTTTGTAGGTTACCGTGGTCTGCAATGATGTCCTTTGATGGCCTACCATGGTGGTCCATCCAAATTTTGTAGATCGTATTTGCTCACATTTGCTAGATTTCAATTGGAAAATCTCCCAAGTCGAGTTCGTCACTTCCATGGTTTGCACTAGTTCTTGCCATGTCTGCGGTCTTTTGCTCCACCAAGTTGTTGATGAGGCTGATCAAATCGAGCATTGTTGTGCCTTCAATGGTGTCGATCCTTCTATGCGTCTGGCTTTTCATGTTCGAGTCTCTTTCCTAGTCTTACATATCGGGATTCTTGATAGCCCGAAGGGTCATCTCCTATTAGTGGGTTCATTCTGCTAATTATGTCTAAGTGTGTTCCTTTCTTTATTACAAACAATCCTCAACTTCTGTACACTGTGAGTGTGTGTGATGTTCTTTCCTTGCATTGTGTAAAATTAGGCTTTTAGTTTTTTAAGTGCACTTCAAGTGTCAAAAATAGTGTGGGGTGCGAATATAAGATGACAGATGCAGCTCTCACACCCCCTTCTATGTTCTTAGCCAAATATGGCTCCATGCTCAATTACTGGCCGCTCTCAATGGTCAATTAGTGAGTTAGCTAGTGTTGCTTCTAGGTCTGTAGGTCACACTGCGCACAGTCATGAGGCTCCACAAGTTATCTGACGCATCTGGATGGCTACTAGAAGGTTTTTGTGCTATGAAAAGTTCTATGCTTTGCTCAGGATGTGCTAGATCTATCAACTTTTGGTATGACTTGACAAGGTCTAATTCTCCTTAGAATAATCAGACATTTGAGTGTGGGCGGTCTAATTTTGAGCATTTGATTTTTGTGAGTCCAATTCTCCCTTGCGTTCGAATGTCCGATCCAAGACAGTTTGAGTGTCCAATGGTGGTGGGGCTGATAGTCTGAATCAGATGAGGTGTGAGTTCGATCGAATGAGTCACAAGGGGTCTAAATCTAATTCACGATCTTGCATATGATTGGATGGTTTGAATAGTGTCCAAGCATTTGCTTGTCGGGAATCAAACCATTTGGACTTTGTCAACTTGACCCAATTCTGGCGATGCAACAACAACAAAGGCAAAATTTCAATTTGTGGTGGTGACAATTTATGGCATGTAAGGTCACATTCACTTTCGGAATGTCAGAATGGAAAAGGAGCAAGGTTCATATATACCTAGAATGGTCATAAAACTCCCGCACAAGCCGATCGATCAGTTGCAAGCCCTAGGTATCTCTCATCTCTCTCTCTCTCTCTCTCTCTCTCTCTCTCTCTCTCTCTCTCTCTCTGTGGTAAAAATGAGCCTTCAACCCCCCTTCCTTGAGTCTTAAACCTTTGTTCCAATGCCTGAGTGTTGCCTTGTTAGTGCTCATGCCTTGTCAATGGATTTCAACCCTATTTTTCTCTTATTTTTGTCATATTTTGGACCTGTTTATAGTAGTAAATCCTAAAGTGATCTGTTTTGATCTCTCGATCCTAACCTACTCTAAATGCTATAAAAATCAAAAATCTAGTACTGAAATGATTTATTCTACTTGCGTAATCATCAAAACCCAAAATACTTACTTACATTGAAGATTAACTCTGAAATCTCCTACCTATATTAGCCACCGGTTCAGGGATGAAACCCTATTTCAACGCTCGATTTCAAGCGCGCAAGTGCTCAAGCTTGAATTTGTTGATCCCAGAAACGGAACCAAAATATAGTGGAAACTCACACTTGACCGCCCAAAACCCATAGACCACTTATTGTTTCAAGAGTTTCAAAACAAGCTGTAATGGCTATCTCTCACCTAGTCGATGCACTTTCGATCCTATGAGTTTAGTGAGATTACCTTGATGCTCGAATGAGTAGCCTCCTCCCTCAAGCACTCCGGTAGCTCTACGATCCTAGATACGAGCTCAAGCAATCTCAAGCCTCCTCCTTCGAGCTCCATCCTCCATAGCCACATGTGAGATAAGAGAAGAGAAGAGAATTGAAGAGAAGAAGAGAGGAGAGATGGAGAGCTTCTCCACCCTGGTCCCTCACCCTCACACACTCACTCCCTCACACTCTGACACTCCCTCTCGCAAACACAAGCACACACAAGCAAGAAGGAGAGAAGAAGAGAAGAAGAAGGAACCACTTTAGCCACACACCAAAGAATGAGCTTCTCATTCACTTTTTGAGTTTATATACAAGCCCTAAATCCCTTGCGCACCCATCCCCTTTTCACATGATCGGGCATCTTGCCAAGGTCCTCTTTTCCTATTCCCTTCTAGTTGCCTTATCCCTTCACCTACGCTCATCTAAATTTTACAATTTGCACAGGAGGGAGCCTGGTGCTCTTTTACAAAATTTTAGTGGCACCTTTGCCTTTGACTTGCCCTTTTGTGCTTTTAGTATTTCCTCTCTTACTCATTTACCAAATTGCCTTTTTTTGCATTGTTCCATCTTCTTGAATGTTATTTTTTCCATCTTGCATCGGGTTAACACACATGCCAACCCTAAATCTTCTAATACTAGAAATTATGGCCATCCAACATTTCAATGTTGAAGACATCACTATCATTGAAAGCATTTGGAGCACCTACCATTATATCTCCTAAATAAAGAGAGTATGGGATGCTATAATAACATCAAATCAGCCCCAAAAACCAAGCCAAAAAGAGTATAAGAGAATATTTTATACTTGTAACTTATTCTCTTGATACTTTATAGTTGACTGATGCTTTGTCAGGGTATAATCGGTATTGGCTTATAGATTCAGGGGCTTCCTTTCATGTGACTTCTCATAGAGAGCTGTCTCACTTCTATTACAGTTTAACTAGATCTATCCATTTGGGTAAGATGTGGCACTCAAGATAGTTGGTATTGGTGATGTCCGATTTTGGTTTAGGTTGCATATTTACTCTTCATGATGTACGTCATGTACCGGCTCTCACAAAGAGTCTTATCTCTGTTGGCACTTTGGATGATGCATGTTATGTATTTTCTTTTGGTGATTCATCTTGGAAGATTACACATAGGAATCTTGTCATTGCACATGGTGCTAAGTCCAATATTATCTACCTCTTGCTTATATTTGATAGTGGATGCAACTCCACATGTATCTCTTTGGCATCTTTGCCTTGGACACATGTCCTTGAAAGGAATGAAAATGCTTACTCATTTCTAGTATCTTTCGTCCCTTGACTATAAGTGCTTTGAGTCTTATGATCATTGTTTATATGGCAGGTAGACACGTAATATGCACAAAAATTCTAGTATGACATGCATGGGTGAGCTATTGGCTCTTGTTCATTCGGATGTATGCACTCCCATGCCTCGCAAGTCGTTAGGTGGCACAAAGTATTTTGTTACTTTCAATGATTACTATATGCATAAGATTTGGCATTTTCCGTTAAGCAAAAATCAAAAGCCTTGGCTACGTTTCAATGTCGGCATGCTTTCGTTGAGAACCAATCTGGGTAAAGGTTGAAATGCTTAAGGTTAGATAATGGGATTGAGTATGTCTCTAAAGCCTTCAAGTAGTTTTATGAAAAGAGGGGTATTAAGCATCAGTTGACCCATGCCCCATACATCCCACCCCAAAATGATATGGATGAGTGCATGAATAGGATAATTTAGGAGCAAGTTCACAATATACTTAGCTAGGTCAGATTACCACAATATTGTTGGGCGGATGCAGCTACTACTTTTGTACGCTTGATAAATCAGTCCCCATGTACTGCTTTTGACTATTAGGTGGTAGAGTAGGTATAGTCTAGAAAAACTCCCTCATATGCTCATTTGGGTGTCTTTGATTGTGAGGGTTTCTACCATGTACCCAAGGACAAGAGAAATAAACTAGATCCTAAGTCTAAGAAATGCATCTTTCTTAGTTACAAGGATGTAGACTAGATACGCTATCACCTATGGGATTCATAGGCTCGGAAGGTTATCCGTAGCCATGATGTTGTTTTCCATGAGGAGAAAATGCATAAGTAGCATGAGCATGTCATTGAGGTACATAGGGTGATCTTTCAAGTGGAACCTCTTACTACTATACAACCAGCTACGCAGTAGCCACAGCTAATGCCCTAGTGTCCCAGTTCCTTGATGCTCCATAGGATTTATAGGTTGCTGCATAGCTAGCTTTGAGGTGGCCTACCCTAGAGATAGATGACAACCTATGTGGTTTGAGCCATCTATGGATTATATTATGGTGACAGATGTTGGTGAACCTATTACTTATGATGCCATGCACAGAGGTGATACCACTCTTGGGAGAGGCCATGTAGTCAAAGTATGGCTCATTATAGAAAAATAATAGGTGGAATTTAGTTCCTTTGCCTAGTGGCAAGCGTGCTTTTCCATGCAAGTGGATGTACAAGTTGAAAAGTAACCCTAGACACCCCAAGTCGAGATACAAGGCTAGATTGGTTGCTAGGGGCTTCAAGCAAGAACATGGTGTGGACTTTGATGGAGTCTTTTCTCTTGTTGTAAAGATGACCACCCTACACTAGTTGATACTAGCTTTGGTTGCTTAGCTTGACTTGGATCTTTATCAAATGGATGTCAAGATGGCTTTTCTTCATGGGGACTTGCATGATGAGATCTACATAGAGCAGCTTAAGGGCTTTGCAGAACACGGTAGGGAACACCTAGTGTGCAGATTGAGAAAGAGTCTTTATGGCCTTAAGCAAGCCCCTAGGAAATGGCACCACAAGTTTAATGCTTTTATGCATTCACAAGGATATTCCCCCAGCAATCTCCCACTTAAAGGCCAATCTGCCTCTAGTGAGGAGAGAAAAAGAAAAAAGTGACAAAGTATATCCATGTAGTCCTTGTTGAAGGTGTTGTGTACTTCCACCATCACTTTGAATGCACACAATATAATTCTATAAACAAGGAGCTGGTGCAGTGCGTATTTGGCATAGGCCTATGTAGGAGGGTGTTGCAATCTATGGCTGTTGGAAGGGCCATAGGGCTAAGTGAGAGGGCCATAGAGAAAAGTTCCATGACTAGTCTATTGCCAAAGGCTAGGAAAAGATGCAAGCAAGTGCATGAAAGAATCAAGCACTTTAAATGAAATAAATTTTATATAGTTGCCCTCATAGGAGCCTTACAAAATATGCTCCTTGTAATCAGCTAACCAATGCAAATATATTTTCTATGCAATCTCTCTATTGTGAGTATTTTGCATTGTTTTGTATTTAAGATGAACATAATATTAAAGTCTTTTACAAATCAAAGTTATGTGTTAACCATTGTAATGATGTCAATGGTGTACAATAATAAGAAAAATATAACAAAAAATTGATGTCAAAAGAATCATTTTCCAAAGAGTTGGATGGGTTAGTTTTGCCTAGAAATGCAAAAGACAAAAAAATGACCCAAAGAGCCTAGGCAAGCATAGCCACCATGGCATTTCCTAGCCATCCACACGCTGTGGTGGCGGCTAGCTAGAATGGGCTATTTTTTTTGTCAAGAATTGCGTGGTGGGGGGACTTGCTCAAGATGCTGAGCCGAACACACACAGAATGCACAAGGAGAAGCTCACTCAAGAGACAAGAAGAGAGATGGAGGCCAAAACGTTTTCTTGCTGGTTTCTTCTTCTTCTTCCACACACTTTACAATGTACACAAAGTATAGATAAGATACAACATAAAGGAAAGTGGCCTACTAAGTCAAACAATGCATAACTGACTACACTAGTTGACTGGCGCTATAACTATGCCAGCTGTAAATAGGTGTAACAACCTGAATATAATAAGTAATGAGTCAGTGGCCATGTGAAATTCATAATGACCACCGACATGCTAAGTGTAGATGTGTGGACCCATCTAACCAGGCGGTCCATCATCAATGTCTGCATGTGTTGAGCTTGTCATCTCAACATTTTTGGCATCCTTTTCAAAACTTTTTTTGGGAAAAACTAACCTAACTAGGCATTTGGAAAATGATTTTCTGCAATCCTGAATATTGCACTACTTTAGGTCTTGAGGATTCAGGGATATTTGTATTTGGTGAAGAGATAATTATAAACCTCTTTAGCATAAACTGATACCATGGAATTTAGTTGGAAATAAAGCAACTTCATTGTAACATGTGCCACATGATGTCTTCTCATGCCAAGAGCTGGGTGTCTTTTGTATGTCATTGAAGATAATATATAATGTTTGACTTAGGCTCTTAGAAGGGTTAAATAATCCTACTCATGATACCTTGAGCTTGAGGTAGAGAAAGACCCCTTAGATGTTCGTGATGAAGATGTTCTCATGCGATAGTGTGATTCAATGTTTGAAGAGAATGAAGTTATGCAACTACTTGGGGTTTTGCTCACCATCAGAACTTATGTTTGATGATTTAATGTGAATTGAGTAGATTTATCTTGAGTGCTATTAGTCAGGAGTATTTTATATGCGTTTGAGTTTTGGGTCCATAGGTTTTGACAGAGCTTTCCATAGCTTCTCTCCCTTCTATGCTTGAACTTTTCTTTACATGACCCAATGTCTTTTCAACCTTTGCACATAGCTCCTTCTAACATTATGGTGAACTCAACATGAATGGTCGGGGTGAAGGTTTAGATATGGTAGGTTATATGGATACAACTGTGCTTTCTCTATAGGATGTTTAGTAGATATTGGACCTAAAGTTTGCAAATAATTGAGTTTGGGAATGGAGGTCTAGACTCAGGAGGGATCTTTTGGACTCATGTAGAAGGATGGTTGATTTCTACAAGTAACAATAAATAATGCAAGAAGAGAAAGATAGAGGGATAGAGGACCAGACACTAGAAGCACTTCAGTGGAATATTCAAGAAGTGGGTCTCTTTGATATGAGGGATGTAAGCTCATATCTTAGAGGTTTTGACTAGTGTATACAATCCTATGATATTCTTGTGGATCAAAGGCTTATCTATTTTCCACGATGTGTGTAGAACAACCTCAAGAGACAAGTTGAGGACATAGAGCAGATGCATGGTGCTAGTTGGATTACGATTTAAGTATGCTCTAGAAGAAAAAAGTCATTCATTAGATCTAGAGGTAGACAATATTCTTGGGAGTGTGCAGGATATAGGAGATGTAGTTGACTTACTTGCTAACTTATCTGATGTTTTAGATGTTTTTTTGCCTAATGGTTTGACAGAGGAGGCACATGATATTTCTCAGACTATAATACTTTTTGCTATTTGTTGAGCCATGTAGAGGACACTTTGATAACACCTAAAGTTGATGTAGTGGTAGGAGTTGTAGATGCATGCATTGTGTTTATAGATAATATTGAAAAAGATCTTCTCACTGTGATTGATTATGATGATGCACATGCATTATTGGATAAAGGGGATTAGCTAGAGATCAAAGATTTGTTACATACATATACTAAAATGATAGAAATTGCTAATACTGATGTTGTGGGAGTGGGTATACATGATACACTTGTGCTTGAGTAGATCCTCAAGCAAAAGGAAGTGCATACAAATGATGGTGGGATTGATGTTATAGATCGTGAGGATGTTACACATGCTTTGATGGATGTAAGTATGAGCTCTCCCTATGCTTGGACAAGGAATCTAGAGGATATGATGCTTTAGGATGCTCAAGTCTTAGATGATTTGGGTGATGTTATGCTTATGTTGGATGATGAGAGTAGGTGTCCAAGTGTCAAAGTGGAGCCTCCAATGCATTGGGTAAAAAGGGAATAAGGATGTTTTTGTCATTACATGGTAATGGAATAAAATAAAGTATATTAGTATAGTGGGTAGCTTTAGGGGAAGGGCTACCTATCATGGGGAGACGCGCAAGAATAGAGGGGAGAGGGAAAAATGAGATCTTTTGGGGGAAGAAAGGTGCATGCATGAAAGGAAGATAGTTTCTGTGAAGGTGAAGAAAAAGGGGGGTGGGGGATCATCATCACGAGAAGAAAGAACTCTATTCATTATTGCTTGCTATTCATGTGGGGTGGAATACCATGAGAAAAATCTTTCATGTTCTGAAGCTTGAAGAGGAGAGCAACGATGAACTATAGATGGAGAAGTTCCTTGTCATTCACTGAACCAATAAACCAATACTAAGGAAAGTAGAGGATTTCTGATGAATTATTAGGAAGGTAGAGAGCAAGTGGGAAATAACCTCATTAATGAAGTGCATGCCTTGGTCGCTTACAAGTTCGATTGGACAACCAAACCGTGAAATGACCTGCTCCCACAAGAACTTTGCAGTGGTTCTAGCATCATTCTTCCTCGTGGCTTGTGCCTCTGCCCACTTCGTTAGATAATCGGTTGCCACTATGATGTAGTGAGCTTGGGAATATTGTGCAGCAGGACTGATAGGTCCAATAAAATCGATGCCCCATTTTTCAAAGAGTTGTTGGGCTATGACAGGGGTCAACTCCATCTTGTCTTTCCGCAGAGGAACTTTGGTCCTTTAGCACTCATCGCAATGCTTTACAAATTTAGCTGCATCGTGGAAAAGGGTGGGCCACCATAGCTGGGATTGTAGCACCTTTCGGGCTGTTGTGTCCCCGCTAAAATGTCCTCTAGCGATTCTGCCATGTGCTTCTTTCAATGCATCGTGCATCTCGTGCTCACATTCGCATCTGCGCAATAAACCGTCTTGTCCCAACCTATAGAGTTGGCCGGCTATTAGTTGGTATGGCTGAATTTTCAAGATAAGTCTTCTCAGCCTGGCCTTCTCAATGGGTCGCTCAGGTAGTCTGCTCTCTAGCACTTGCACTACGTCATCGGCCCAATACGGCATTAGATCAGCTTTGAACAATTCTCTCTCACTAGACAAGTTAAAGAGATGAGCATCCGGTAAATCGTCAGGTATGCCTTGTCCAGCGGCTTCTCCTGTGGGTATGCAGGACATGTGGTCAGCCATGTAATGCTTCTTTTCTTTGCGTACAACCATAGAGAAGTCAAACTCCAGTACAAGGAGTAACCATCTAGCTATGCGTCCCGTAGCGCAAGGCTTGTTCACAAGATACAACAAGGCTTAATGGTCAACAAAGAAGACAAAGGGAGTGGCCAACAGGTAATGCCTAAATTTCTTTACCGCAAATACCATGGCCAACCCCTCCCTTTCTATCGTGGAATAGTTCATCTCGGTCTCTGTGAGTTGCCTACTAGCAAAACTCACCGGGTAATCTAAGTTATGTTCACCAGGGATGGCTCCAATAGCAAACTTAGAGGCGTCTATGTGTACATGAAATGTTATGTTCCAGTCTGGGGCTCGTAAGATTGGTGCAGTCGTAAGAGCCTTTTTCAACTCCTCATATGTGCGCTGGCATTCCTCAGTCCACTCGAACACTATCAACAAATTGTACAATGGTCTAGCGATCAGTGCATAATTTAGTACAAAGCATCGATAGTATCCAGTGTGTCCTAAGAAGCATTGAACTCCCTTGTAGTTATTGGGTGGCGGTAAGTCAACAATGACTCTGACTTTAGAAAAGTCAGTGGCAATGTCGTTCCTTGACACTATGTGCCCTAAGATGCATCCGTGTTTCACCCAGAATTGGCATTTTAAGGGGTTCAACGAGAGGTGGTACAACCTACACCTTTCAAAGATAGCTCTCAATTTCTTTAAGTGTTCGGCCCAACTAGAGCGTAAGCATAGGTCATCTACAAACACTTCCATTTTGCGCCTAAGCATGTCCTTAAAGATAGTACACATTAGGCGTTGAAAAGTTGCAAGTGCGTTCATTAGCCCAAAAGGCATGACAATGTAGGCAAATACACCCCATTCTGTGGCAAAGGCAGTCTTGTGCCTGTCGTCAGGGTGTACTTGTACTTGATTATAGCCCGAGAAACCATCCAAAAAATTGTAGGCTTCTTTACCTACTAACCTCTCAAGCATGTGCTCAGTGTAAGGTAAAGGATAGTTATCCCTCTTCGTAGCGGCATTCACTTTCTTGTAGTTCATGCACACTCGGATTTTTCCATTTTTCTTCATGACAATCATGATAGGTGATACCCAGTCCGTGTGCTCGATCTCAGATATGAATCCTGCCCTCATGAGTTTATCAATCTCCTCTTTTACTGCATGGGCATGTTTGGGATTCATGGGGTAAGGTTGTTGTTTCATTGGCACTGCATCAGGGACCATTAGGATATTATGAGTCACAACCCTAGGGTCGACTCCCTTAAGTTCATCCAGGCAAATACGTCAATGTACTCTTGCAAGAGTGCAACAAGTTTGGTCTCCTCATCCTCCGTCAAGTCATCTGCAATGAACACATGTCTTGGCTTTTTACCTTCCCCAGCCAAGTTAACTTCCTTGACTTTGGAGGGTCCCTCGATCGGTTCACTAGTTTGGCCTTGTCTTTTCGCACCTAGCAGAATCACCACTCTGTCACCCTTTTTAAATTTTGTAAACCGTTTGGGTAGATCCTACGGTTTCTTTTGCCTTTTTGCTTCTGAGTCCTTTGCTTGCTTCCTGGTCTCCGCCTCCTATGCCTCAGGTGGATTGGCAAGTCTCCCTTGGTGCATTTGACTTTAGCAGGTTGTGGTATCTCGGGATCACTCTCAGTGTTGACCTCCGACTCTGAGTTAAACTCGCACCCCTCACTTGAGGAAGGTGTTTCCCCAGGGGGTTGTAGTTCAGTAGGTGCATCCATCTTGAGCATTGGGATTACCCATGGTCGTGCCACTTCGACTTGCTCGTAATCCACGGCTCCTATGCATTCTAGCCAGGATCTGCCACACTCCATTTGCATGACTCCTTTTTTGTTCTGACTGGTCCTTCCTCTCCTAGGCCTCGAGTTTGCCCTGATTTGTTCTATCGCTTTTCCTTCAGTGTCGTACTCTATTGTGTCTATCTCTTCTTCACTCTCCTCTTTCATAGAGCGACAGTCCTCATACTCCTCATCATCAGAGTCATGTCCTTATGACTGCTCATCATCACCTAAGCTTTCCTCTCCAGTCTTCGTGTCATCAGTAACTAAAGCCCAGTTATATAACAAATTCAGGTCGTGGACCTTGGTCCCTTTCCATTCTGGCTTAGCTAATAGATCACGTAGAGGTTTTAAGTTAGCAGCCAGGTTGCCTTTTAGTTTATTGGTCAGATACTCTACAATTTCCTGAAGCTCTAGTTTGTTACTGGGGATATGGAACGAGGCTGGTTTACCTGGGTTGAGTGAGCTTCCTGCCATCATGCAGAGGGGCACAATTGGCTCCTCAATTGGCATAGTTGCGGCTTTAGTAGCCTGCCGATATAGTTCTTCCTCATCTGAGATTGGTAGGTCAATGGTTGCCAAAATGTGCATCCAATCCCTCTCATCCTCAGGGTAAGGAATATATTTAGTGAGTGATCCATAGGGTTTGGTCGTTTGAGTATCGCCTTTCAGCATAGCTGAGATGGCATCTAGGTCAACAGGGGTCGTCTTCCAAGTGTCCAGCTCTACCCTTATTGCACTAGTTCTGTTCCCTAGGAAAATCAAACCATTGCCCCAGTCCTCAATGACACGCGGATTCCTCATCCAAGGTCGGCCTAATAGTATGTCGTAATCCACTCCCTTCATGACAATGAAGTTTACTGAAAATTGCACACCAGCAATCTTTACCGGCCAATTCTTTAAGACCCTGAATGGTCTTACCTTCATCCCATTTGCTAACGTGACGTTAAACCTGGCATTCTCCACAGGCGGGTTTCCCCATGCCTTTAAGACTACATGGTTTAGTATGCTAACACTTGCGCCTATGTCTACAATTCCTTTTCGCATCATATCTCCTAAGGCTAGGATGGGTAAAACTGCATGCATTTCATTGCCTTCCCAAAAAGCATTGATGTGCAAAGACTTAGGATTTGAGTGTAGAGTTAGACTTGGGATCTGTGTAACTGCATCATGGTCTTGTGGATCAGCACCCGCAAGTCGTGTGTGTCCCTCCATCAAGTCTTTTAACTCCTGCCACAAGGAATGATATTGCCTAAGCAGATCTTCCAAGCTTAGAGTTACTGGAGTAGACAACAAGGTTGTAAGGAGGCTACTGGGCTCTTGTCTTCCCTTGAGGCTAGGATTTCTAGGCCATGCGTTCTGTCTGCCCTGGCAAGTTTCCCCCTAGCCTTGCTGCTGAGTTGCTCCCAGTGGTGCAGGTATGCTTGCAGCTTGTGGTTTTGAAGGTGAGACTGGTGTGCTCATGCTGGAGAAATTGTCAATAGGATCTTCTAATATGGGTTCAGCATCCTTGAGATGCTTTTGAGCGTCCTTGACCCACTCCTTGACCTTGGCTATAGCCTCGAGCTGCCGTTTGGGGTGGGGATATTCCCCTACCTTGGCACTCCCTCGCTCGGCTGTCTTAGGAGCTGAGGTCTCCGATTCTGCGTCTATGACCTTCTTTCCCGTTACTAACGTAGTCGCTTCCTCAGTTTTAAGAGTTATCTTTGCATCGGTTCTCTTTTTCCGTCTCCTCCGGCTTTTCTTTCCTATTGAGGTTGCGTCAAGGTTACTTGGCCCTGGCAAAGAGATACCTGCCTGTTTTGTTTGCGCTTGCATCATAACCTATAGTGGGATGGGTGTATCCTCACTACCAAAGGTTTCCACTCCAAAGAGCCCCAAAGGCACCGATGGCATGTTGGCAGAGCTGGTTGATGACTTCTGCCTAGGACAGTTAGGAAACATATGTGTGATTCCACACTCTGTGCATTGGAGATCCACTTTGTCCTTGTTAGCTTGTTCTCGTTTTGGGCAGCGTGATGAAATGTGACCTGGGTGGCCGCAAGTCCAGCATGTGACTGGATCCTGGCTGGGCCCTCCAAAGCCTCTGCCTCTTCCTCTTCCTAAAGTCATCATTGGCACTGGTCGATAGTCCATCAGGATTGGGTTGCCCTCCTCATCATAGGATATGTACGGGTTGATATATGTTTAACCCAAAGATTAGACCCACAACAGTCACCTTTTTGCCATCCGGTCACATAGACCTCATCTGATATACAAGTCAGGACTCAATCAATGTCCGGGCTCACATTTGGCTTCTCCTCATAATGGGGGCCTTACAACTTTGAGCACCATGGATCATTGGTAGCACCTAATGAGGGTGGGGCATTGATCATATCTAACACCCCCCCTCAATGTCCACCCATAGGTGAACTATCTTCTCGACCCAATGCCGAGTCTCTGAAGATGAACTTGAAGCAGATCCTTCGTAAGTGCTTTGGTGAAGATATCTGCTCCATTCTCCTCTGTTGGACAGTAGACCAATTCCACTATCCCATCCTCCATCAAATCACACACATAGTGATACTGGATCTCTATATGTTTGGTGCATGCATGAAACACTAGATTTTTGGCAATGGTGATGCAACTCTGATTGTCACATCTCAGCACAGTTGGTTCTTCATCCTGCACTCCCATATGCCATAGAATCCTTCTCAACCATACGGCCTCACATGCAGCAAAACAAGCTGCCTTGAACTCTGCTTTGGTAGAAGACAATGCCACTGTTGGTTGCTTCTTACTAATCCGAGAGAAAATTCCTGAACCCAAAGAGAAACAATAACCAGAAACTGACTTCCTGGAATCAATGTCTCCTGCCCAATCTGAGTCACAGTTCCCCACAAGAGAAGTTCCGAAACTGTATGTGATACCATAGTCAAGAGTTTTCTTCAAGTATATGAGCACCCGCATCCCAGCCTTCCAATGACTCTCATGAGGTTTGTTTGAGAACCTGCTCAAAACACCAACAGCAAAACTGATATCTGGTCTGGTGTTACACAAGTAGATCAGACTGTCGACCAACCTCCTATACCTCCCAATGTCTGCTAGTGCTGATGTATCCTCGACGGATAACTTTGCGTTCACCTCCATAGGTGTAGCTATCTCCTTGCACTCGGTCATGCCAAATGCCTTCAAGATCTCCCATGCATACTTCTTCTGAGAGATGAAGATCTTTCCTGGCTCTTGCCAGACTTCAATCCCCAAACAATAGTGTAGTAAGCCCAAGTCTGTCATTTCAAACTCAGAACTCAAAGCCTTTCGAGTTTGGTTGATCATATCTTCATAGTCACCTGTAATAAGAAGGTCATCCACATATAGGACAATCACTACAGACTTTTTACCATCCATGTAAACATACAAGTTAGCATCTGAGGCACATCTTTTGAAGTTTAGGTTTAAAAAGAACCTATCTATCCGCTGGTACCATGCTCTGGGGGCTTGTTTTAGCCCATACAATGCCTTCTTCAGTTTACACACTTTGTTCTCAGAATGGGGGGCCTCAAACCCTGGTGGCTGAGCCACGTACACCTCCTTCTTGAGGTCACCATTTAAGAACACTGACTTAACATCCATTTGGTACACTGGCCACTTCTTATGGGCAGCCACTGCAAGTACCGTGCGAATAGTGGTCATTCTGGCAGTTGGGGCAAATGACTCTTGAAAATCAAACCCTTCAACTTGTGAAAATCCTTGGGCAACCAGTCTAGCTTTGTACTTTTCTAAGGTACCATCAGCCTTGTACTTTACCTTCCAGATCCACTTGGTGCCAATAACCTTCTGCTTTGCTGGTCGATCCACTAGCTCCCAAGTGTCATTCTTCATTATGCTGTCATACTCTGCCTGCATAGCAGCCTTCCATGATGGATCTGCAAGTGCTTCTTCTAAGTCAGTTGGCTCCTTTACTTCTCTCATAATCTCAACCATCAAGGCCATATTGACTATGTGAGTAGAAGCCCTCCTTTGCTCCTCTATTCTCTGAGACCTCCTTGGTCCGTCTGCCTTCTCCTCAACAGATGCAGGCATAGGATTATTGTGGTCATAGAGCTGCTTCACCCAGCGCGGCAATGGCTTTTCCGGTGGGGTGATGTCAGGCTGGTGAACTTTTTCCTCATCATCTGAAGATGATGCTTCCTCCTCCTTAAGGATAGGGATAGCTCTCGGGACAGGTTCATAGTGGACTACTTCTTCGCTTGATGATAAAGTGGAAGAACTTGCCTTCTCCTCCTCCACTGTATGCGGCTCCTCCTTGAACACCACATCACGGCTCGCGATGATCTTCTTTGCCTCTTGGTCATATAATTTGTAAGCCTTCTGCTCATCACTATAACCCAAGAAGATACATTTTCTGCTTTTTGGTTGTAACTTGTTTCTCTTCTCATCTGGAACATGTGCATAACATTCACATCCAAAAATTCTGAAATGTGAGACAGATGGTTTCTTACCAGTGTAAGCCTCATGAGGTGTTTTTCCCTTGAGAGCCTTTGTATAGCTCCGATTTAGAATGTAGACTGCAGTATTAACAGCTTCAGCCCAAAAATGGTTAGGCAATCCCTTGCCCTTTAGCATGCATCTTGCCATCTCCACAATGGTGCGATTCCTGCGTTCCACAACACCATTCTGCTGAGGTGTGTGAGGCATTGTCAATTGACGCTTGATCCCTTTGCTCTTGCAAAAGCCTTCAAACTCCTTTGAGTTGAACTCACCACCACCATCTGTTCTAAATTTCTTCACACTTTTCCCTGTTTCATTCTCAACAAGTATTAGCCATTCTTTAAACTTACCAAAAGCTTGAGCCTTATCACGAAGGAAGTACACCCACATCTTCCTACTGTAGTCGTCGACAATCAACATAAAATAAGAAGATCCCCCCAAGGCCTGTGTAGGCATCTTACCACACAAGTCAGCATGCACCAACTCTAGAGGAGCCTGTGCTCTATTCTTGCTTTCTTGTGGAAATGCCTTTCTTTGTTGCTTGCCCATCATACAAGCTTCACATGGTTCCTTCAATTAAGTTATTGTAGGTAGGTGAGCAACCATACCTTGCTTTTGCATCTCCTTCAATACTGCAAATCCGATGTGTCCAAACCTTTCATGCCAAAGCTTACTTGTGCCCACTCCAGCAGTGGCTGTAAGAGCACTTAGCTCATACAAGTTGTTCCTTCTTTCTCCTTTGCCAACAATTGTGCCAACACTATCAATAATTTCTGCACCCGTCTTCTTGAACCTCACTTCATGACCAAGATCAGTTATGGCAGCAACTGATAAGAGATTTCTCTTGATTTCGGGAACATACAACACATTTGAAAGCTTTTTGACTTCACCATTTGCAGCAACAAAAGAAATAGTACATGTGCCCGCAACAGGGCATTTAGCATCATTTCCAACCATCACAGTGATGGATTCTTGTAGAGGCTGCATAGAACTGTATAGACCTTTCTTGTTGGTCATGTGACGGGAGGCCCCACTATCCAACACCCAAGAGTCAGTGGTAGATTCTTCTTGCGCCGAGGAGCACACTTCCTCAATGGTCGCCATGAATAATTCCAACTCTGCTTCAGCCGTATTGGCTATCTCTTTCCCTTTACTTTTAAGGGTACCATTCTTTTCATCTGCCTTCTTGACACGACAATCTGCAATTGCATGTCCTTTCTTCTTACAGTAGAAGCACTCTCCTTGAAACTTCTTCTTGCCGCCCTTCTTCTTTTTGTCACCATCATTTTTGTGGAGGAAACACCTTTGCCTTTTGCATTGGCAGAGAATGCAGCATCTCCATTGTTGCTTCCTTCTCGGGCTTTCAGCCTCAACTCCTCCTCCATTAATAATGCATAAAACTCCTCAAAAGTCAAAGCTTGAGGTCTCACCTGAGTATTAAGGGCAGTTACTAGTCCATCAAACTTTTGTTGACAAATCCGAAGACACCTCCGAGCTAGCTCTTTGCTAGTCTTTTGTATCCCAGCGCCAGCCATCTGGTCGCACAGATTCTTAATCCGAGTGATGAATGCTTCAACCGTCTCTCCTTCAGCAAACTTCTCCGCTGCTAGTTGATTCTCCAAGTTTTAAATCCTTGTTTGGTTTCGCGTTTCGTACTGACTCCTTAGTACATTCCAAGCCTCTGACGCTTTGGTTGTATGCTGAATCAGAGTCAAAACACTGTCAGAACAGCTTGTAACTAAGGCACACAATGCATCTGCATTCCTTCGTTTCCAAGCTCGTAGAAGATCTGCATTCAGAGGAATCATCACACTAGGATTTGATGGGTCGGGGGTAGGCTGTGGTTCTGCGTCAGTCCCCAGCACAGTCTCCAAAAGCTCATAAGAATCAAGGATAGTTGTAATTTTGAACTTCCACAAGGTGTAGTTTGTACCATCTAACTTGCCTTCGCTGAAGGTTGGTGGACGAATCCTCAGTGTTTGAATAGCCCGTACAGCAGCACCACCTCCTGCACCGCTTCCTGATGCGCTAGAACTGCTTCCCGGAATCGACATCATTTCTCTTTGCTGTTGAAGCCTTTGCCTCTTGCACGCTCTCCGATCTCTAGAGCCCCCTGGGCTCTGATACCATGTAAAATATACACGGCGCAGCGAACAGAATCTGAGAAAGAGATAGAGAGTACACAACAGATAAGAGGAGAATCAGTAAATTCTTTAACTCCAAACAACTGATACAAAGATGGCTCTGTCCACCCGTGCGCTTCCACTGTGTGAAGCTTAGATGGCGATCTAGACATAAGATAGGTGAAGAGCTTAAGGCTAGCTGGAACAACAACTCTGACTGGGTAAAAGATGAGTGAGTGATGGCTGCGAAGGGGTTTAGCTTTTATAGCCTGCGAAGGTCGTTAGGTCGGCCTGCTAACCGACCTACCATATGAGCCTCCACTAGTCGGCCAGGGAATATTCCAGGGAATATTCCCTTTACCATCGGGCCGGGGGCGCTGCCCCCGAACCCCCGCCAGGGGGGCCGCTGGCCCCCCTGGGTCCCCCCAGCCAGGGGCCGCTTCCGTGGCCCCCGGACCCCACAATAGGGGCCACTTTTAAGTCCCTTACCACGCAACTCAATGCAATGTGCCTCGAGTTGCTACCACCTTAACCACTCCGTCTAACCCAAATATTAGACCCACAACAGTCACCTTTTTGCCATCCGGTCACATAGACCTCATCTGATATACAAGTCAGGACTCAACCAATGTCCAGGCTCACATTTGGCTTCTCCTCATAATGGGGGCCTTACAACTTTGAGCACCATGGATCATTGGTAGCACCTAATGAGGGTGGGGCATTGATCATATCTAACACTGCTATGCATATGGGAATCTCCTAGGCATTCTGCAATGCACTGCATCATACCCGAATCTACTGCAATTTGAGCACGACCGAGATCTAGGATCTTGGCACTCAATTGGGAGGTGATTGCCGCCGTAGTATATACATTGTACATGCGATCTCACAGGCTTCCTTATGAGCTCTTGCAACTGTGCAATCTCCATTCTCATCTCTGCCATCCCTTGGTCGTGGTCTACACTCTTTCCCTTATCCTGCACACTAGCAGTTGCTTTTTTCCCTGAAGTGGTTAATCTCTCAGGGTCCCTCTGGCTTGCACTTTCTTGGTTGGTAGTCCTCATGCTGCGTTCCCTGAGTTGATCATCTACATGTATTGCCTCCTTGAAAACTCTAGCTAGCACGTCTTGTTGTTAGGTGGAGTTATTGGCCAAAGCCTTGTAGAGCTCCTCACTCAGAATCCTGTTCATGAACACTGTAGACACTGCCCTCTTGGTAGGTCGCTCATTGGCAGGGATTCTCTTGTAGAGGCTATGCACCTGAGTGACATAATCCCTAACGTCCTCCTTCTCCCTTTGACTGATATTCATCAACCTAACAATGAGGTTATCCGAATACCCTACCTCCGAAAACCTCTTGATGAAGAGGCCCTTAAGGCGAACAAAGTTCGTACGTTATGCGTCATCTAGACTAGAATACCAAGTCCTCCCCTTATCGCCTAAGCACAGGCCGAAAGCTTGAGCTCGCTGTGCAGGGTCGGTAAGACCATTTGCCTCGCATACTTGCTTGAACTGCTCCATGAAGCTGTACGGGTCACTGCTAGGTTCGTATCTAGTTAGTTGTTTTGCTACTATGGGGATTCTAGCCTGCCCTTTAGCCCCTTGCGTGACTCCCAATCTCGATAGTAGCACGGTGTCTAGGGCAGTAGCGCTCTGTTCAATGGACGTATTGTCCATGAGTCACTTTGCTACCAGTTCACTCAATGTCATGTCAGCCTTTGCTGCCCGTTCCCTCTCTACATTCGGTCCGGATTTGACCGCTCCACCTAGGTCTAGCACTCGTCCAGCCTGGTACATATCTACGTCTTGCTGTAGCCTTCTAGCCCTTTGCTCATGGTTGTAGGCAATTATGTCTTCTAGCGCTCTCTTGATCGCTCTTCTCTCTTCTTCCAGGTTTGCTACCACTTCCTCTACAGGTCTGCCCTGGATCACAGTCTTGGTGAGTAGATCGTAGTCGTGGACCAGTTCCTGGACTAAGGTTGGAAATTCTCCCAAGTCTAATTGGTCCTCTCCTCATTCGCCTCTTGATCCCGACATTGTTTCTGCTTCCAGCTCCATGAGGTTGTCAATCAATCCAAGCAGCTCCGACAGCGTCCAATCCTTTATATCATTGCTTTCCATGTCTTCGTGTCTTCTCTAGGTCCTACTAGTAGGGCACTCAGGCACCTGTCTAAGTCTTGGGGTCTTCTCCTACTAGTGGGTTCCTTAAGAGATTTATCTGAGTGAGTTCCTTTGATTATTGAATACAAACCTCAATTTATGGTCACTCGGTGAGTGTGTTGTTTCTCGTGCACTTGTGCCCAATCAGGCTTTTAGCTTTCTTAAGTGTACTTCAAGTGCATAAATTCAATGTGAGTGCCCCAAGCAATTCCCCGGCGTCTTACTCACTCTCGCTCGTTTCGGGCCTGATAGGATTGTAGGTCCATTTTCTCGCCGTTTAGTCAGGGTTTAGGGTTTCCTTGTATGTTGCCTTGTTTGCCTTCGATCGATCAAGTTTTATGGTTCAGGGGCTTGCGTCCGAGTCCTTGGGTCCCTCAACTGTCTACTGCTAGCCGCTAAGTGGCTGTGTACTACAATTTCTCTTATCACGTGTGCCAGAATCAAGTTCTGAGCGCCCGAAGGGTTTTGACAAGTTGCACTAATGTGTATTTTCCGGGTCGGGTCAAATTTCTGACAGATTTGACAAAAAGTTGCACTCGGACCAACTGGTCAGAATTGCAGGGTCCGAGTGGGTCACTCGGACGGGCGGAGGCACGGGGTCGAGGGCCGAATTTCCGGATTTAACTTGGATGATTTTTATTTGGATGGGCCGAATGACAGGTTCAGACAGGGTGATTTGGACGGGCCGAATGGCGCTTGGCCGAGGGCCGAATCTCGAGTGTGGCCGAGTGTCGAATTTGAGACTCGGACGGTCTATATGTTGATGGACTGTTTCTATATCTTACCAATAAATAAGTTAATGGACTGTTTCATAATGTTCAACGTGTTGATGGACTGTTTCTCTATCTCATAATACTTACTAATAAGCTGTTGATGGATATGTATAACAATGTGAAAAAGGGATAAGAAAGAACCAAAGGACATTTATTTTTAAAGAAAAAGAAGAAGATCCAATGCATTGGTTATGGTTTCAGTAAATGCATTGTACCATATTTCTTTCTTAATAAAAAAAGATGTTTCTAATTAAACTGTTTATAAGAGTTAAATGGGACAAAAACATTGGTTATGGTTTCGGTAAATGCATTGGCTATGTTTTTGATAAATGCATGGGTTTTGGTTTCAGTAAATATATTATCTATGGTAAATGCATAGGTTCTGGCAATGATAAAATCATATCAAATATGTCTTTCATATAGTCAATCTTATTTGAAAGTAAATACATCGTTTTTTAAATGCATTGGTTCCGAGGGGGCCGAGGGCCGGATGTGCCATGTGGCAAAGAGCTTTGACTTGGGAGGCCAAGTGGGTTGACTCGGACAGTTGCCTCGGATGGTCCGAGGGTGGTTTGGCCAAGTGGGCCGAGTGATAAGGGTCAATGGCCAATTTTGGGACTCGGCCCAGGAGAGGCCACTCGGGACATGGGCCGAATGCGGCGCACATAACCCCTGCGAATGCGAATTCGGTCGTTTCACCCAATGTAGGCCGGTGCCATGGTCATGCACTTCCAGATCCTATCTAGGGAAGTAGAGGGAGAGGTTTGTATACCTGAACGGGTCGATAAGTATGTCGGTGATGCGATCGAATCACACGGGCTGGAGCTCTCTAGCTCTCTCTCTTTCTCTCTCACTGAAATGGCACAAATTAGCTCTCTTTTGGCCTCCTGGCTCTTATATGCCTTCCCAAATGCGGCATTGATGCCCCCAATCGCACTCTTGTTGATCTTAGGCCTCATTAGCGAGCATTTTGCACATTTTGCATGATTTTTTCCTTGTTTTTCAATGTTTGAAATAGTAAACCCTACCCTTTTTCGGTTCGATTTCCTAACTCTAACCTATGCTAAATGCAACGAAGATCAAAGGCAAAATACTGAAGTAGATCCTCCATGCTTTCCAATCATCAAACAACCAAAATATCCCAAAATACTTACTTGTTTTGAAGATTAAAAACACCCAACTTCCTACCTACCTCAAGCTTTGTTTCGGGAATGAGTACCCTACTTCGATGCTCAATATGAGGCGCGCAAGTGCTCAAGCTTGAATCCGTTGGTCTCGACAACGGAACCAAAATGTGGGAGCTTTCGCTCAACTACCAAGACCCTCTGACCACTTATTCTTTCAAGCGTTTCAAGGAGCTCTAATGGCTATCTCTCACCTAGCCGACGTGCCGTGATCCTACGAATGTAGTGAGCTTACCTTGATGCTCGATCGAGTACCCTCCTCTCTCTTGCACTCCGATAACTCCACGATTCTTGATGCTAGCTCAAGCATCCTCAAGCCTCCTCCATCTCCAAGCTCCATCCTCCATAGCCGTGCATGCAAGAGAAGAGAAGAGAAGAGGAGAGAAGAAGAGAAGAGGAGATGGTGAAGAGCTTCACCCTCTTGATCCCTCACTCTCACACACACTCACTCCCTCACACTCTCAGCACACACAAGCAAGAAGGAGAGAAGAAGAGAGGAAGAAGAAGACTCTTTTTGCCACACACCAAAGAATGAGCTTCTCATTCACTTTTCAACTTTATATACAAAGCCCTAAATCCTTCTTGGGCGGTCATCCCCTTTTCCCTCTTTTACATGGCCGATCGTAGCCTAGGCCCTTTTTCCCATTTCCCACCATTCTAATTTATCCTATTCCCGGCTAATGCATACACTTTGCACAGGAGCGAGCCTGGCACTCTTTTACAAAGATTGGGGGGCACTTCCGCATTTTAATTCTTTTGTTGCCTCGGGCCAACACCGAAGCTTTCTGAGGGTCGTGCTCGAACATTTGAATTTTTCAAGGACTGGCTACCGCTCAAGGCACCTTTTTCTGCTTTTATCCTGCGCCTTTTTTGCTGTTTCCATTTTTTCCATTTTTCCCTCCTCTATGCTGCGGGAACATGGTAACAAAGGAGAAGTCTCACATCAATCGTTCCCCAATTGTTAAAGGATTAGCTCCAAAACATGTAGGCTCTAATGTCATTTTTGAAGATGTAGCAAACCATTCAGTATATTCTTAGTTCTTACGTTGAGTATATCTTCATTGTGCTGAATGTTGAGGATATCCTCATTGTGATACCACCATTTGAGCATGGCCTTGATCATTTTTAAGAGGTCTATCCACACATCTTAGTACACATTACCCTTTGTTGCTCGGAATTCTTTGAAAGATCTTCCTTGTGCATAACATGCTTAACTTTTTTGGATGTAATCAATGCTTGTAGGCACAATTATCCATGATCCAACAAGCATTGGGGTAGCCTGACCATATGCATCTACGACTATGGAGATGCAAGAGTAATAGTTTTGTAGGATCCAAATATATCCTAAATGAGGCCAATACACCTATATGGAAAGAAAATTATGAGAAGTACACAACTGACAAACCTTTGTTGACTAATCAAGCACATAAAAAATATCTAATCAAGCGATCACTGATCAAGTACAAGTTGCCTCTAGTCTTAAACCTTCAACAAGTTGCTGACACTATCACAATTCTTAAACCTTTAGCAAGTTGCTGGCCATGAAAATTGCCTGGTTTCCCCACATGCTCTAGCATGTGCCTCATGTAAGTAGATGAGTAGCCGCTTCCTTCGTTTTTTCTTGTGATCTCATGTTTTTGTGTAGATGAACCTTTTGTCAATGAGGTTGCTATCACCAACCATATTGTCTTTATTTCCTTGAGCACTTTCAAAAAGTTTGTAATTCCACTTTGAGCAATAATTCCAAGATTGTTTATTAGCTCTTCCTTGGTCATACCAATGCCAGAATCCTCAATTATCAAAATCCCATCGTTGGGAACAAATCAGATCCTGATTGCTAGCTCAGGGTTAGAGCCAAGTAAGGCAAAATCGATTACACTCAAAAATCAAAGCTTGTCAAGAGCATCACTAGCATTACTCACTAGCTCTCGAAGGAAAACTTCTTTGTTTCTATAAAGGCTACGCATAATAATCTCCTAGCAATTGACTCACCTCAGTGTGGTAAGCATGCACTTTCGCATTCACACCTTGAGAGGCACTCTCTTGGGGTGAATCACTTGAGGCTTCCCATTAATTTGCTATGCAAGTTGTGCATGGGTAAGCTTCTTGTCTAGATGAGCTTGCATGATAGAATTGTTCAGATCTACAGATACTCTCTCATGGGAAATAACTTTAGTTTCTTCATTAAGATTTTTGGTATTCAAGCTTGGAGTGCTGGATGATGCCTTGTTTGAGCCAACATTATACTTCTTGATTGTTTCCATGGGGCTGCCAGCCCTGTGAGTAGCATTCACAGCCTTCTCATCTCTCTTAATAGTAGTGTTTGGAGCTTTTTTGGTGATAACCATGGCTTCTCTGCAACTCCATGGGCTTCTAGCTTGAGGTGAGCACTAGGATTGTATTCTAGGAGAGTGCATAAAAGCCACAAGCTGACCTCCCTGTCGGGGTCACATCATCACAGCTTGGATTCTCAATCATGCCTTGGTGCTCCTAGCTTCCCCCCCTTTCTCGTTTCTCTTCCATGTCATAATTTCTGATGATAACAAAATGAGCTTGACCTTTTGAGTGATGCTTGTTGAATCTATTTTTTTGACAACAGTCCTTTTCAATATGACCTTGTCGTTTGCAAACATTACATATGAGATGATAATGAGGCTTTCTTGTTAAGGGTAGGGATTGAAATGACTAGTAAGAGTTGGGCTTATGTTGAGGATTACCAAGAATTCCTTTGAAGTTAGACCGAGGAGAAAACTTGGGCTTTTGATGAAGGGTTTGAGTTCTTTTGTGAAGATGTTTTGGGTTGTAGGTAGTTATGGCTAGAGCCTCGGATTCTTGATTAGAAGAAGTAGAAAGCGTATCTCTCATGACTTGCTCTTGCTTGATTTTATTAATCAGTGGGTGGCTAAAGCTTGAGTTTATCAGTGGAGGTTTGAGTAGTAATAAAAGCTCTCCAAGATAGAGGTGAGGAAGAGAGGAGAAACATGGCTTGTAATTCTTTTGAGATAACTAAACCAGATATTATGGTTTCATCTAGCAGGGATTGCCATTATTCTAAGAACTTAATGGCAGACTGATCTTCATGCATAGTGGCAGTAGATAGTTTTCTAAACATGGCCATTTGATAAACAATATCTGTGTGTTCATAGGTATTGTTGAAGAAATCCTAAATACCTTTTGCAATGGGTATTGTTCTTACTAGTTGTACTTGTCGATCTCCACAATGGACAAGTATTTCCATTCTTGCAATTGCACCTCTTTGCATCCAATCTTCCTTGTTTGCTCCTTGTTGTTCAAGGTAGTATTCCTTGACATTGATAATATTCCATAGCTTCCATACTTGATAGTTGCTTCCATTGAGTTTTTTGATCTTGATGTGTCGGTTGTAGGAGGTAGTGGCATTGACGAGAGCCATTGGAAGAATGAGAGTAAAGGAGGACTTGTATTTTGTGATTTTGAGGAGAATGTGATAAGCTAGAAAGATAGGACCTGGTGCTCTGATACCATGTAGTGAAAACCAAGAATTTCTAGATAAGAGGATATTGTGCATAATAAGAGAAAGAGATAAAGACAATATAGATAATGAAGTGAACTGCAATTGTTCATTTAATTGCTAGTAGTTGTATATATACATGGTACATTAAATGAGGTAGGCGAGCTTCTTCTCTAAATATTTGAGATATTTACAAAGTGGATATGTATGGGATCCTTTTGTCCACATATTTGCTTATCCTTATCTTATCCAAACTTTTATCCTTACAGGATCATATGTACATCAGTTGACTTGATACAGGAAGAGTACTATCTAAGCTATTGTCTCAAGCTAAGATATCGTCTCAGTGAATATGTCATGAGCTATTATCTCAAACTTATTTGAATGAGATGCATTTAAGTTGTATAAGGTCTGAAACAAAGACTCCACTAAAATTGGGTTACAATATTTCTTTTGTCTCTATTGTAGACTCTATTTTTTCTTTTGAAATTTATTGTCTCTCTTCTCTGTGACTCTTCTATATACAATTCTAGTGATTTTGGCCTTACACTTTAACCTTCCTTAAACTCGATGTGAAAGGATGCTATCTGAAGAATTATAGGATGGGTGATGCTATGAGATCTTTTGCAGGTTCTTTTGATGAAGTGAGACAATTATTTTAGACCTTTACTATGTATTTATTGCAGTAAGCAACAATAATAATGGATGCAAACATATATAGAGCATGAATCCATTGTTACTAAAGCTTTGTAATGTGTCGAAAGCTAGTTGAAATTGTTTGATGGTTGGAATATTTTAGTCTATCTAAAGATGGATCCTTTTGGGGGACAGCTGAAATTAAATGGAGTGGTGTTTTGTACAGCCCACAATGCATGAATTGAAAACACACATAATTGAGTTATATATAAAAGTGTCAGATTAGGATGAGTTCAAGAAACCATCAAGAGAAGAATTGTTCATTGAGGACATAGGCTTGGTTACTCATAGGAATTCCATGGAGTGGGCTACCAAGCTTAATAAAGATCTTGCAACCATAGGGTTATTGTGTGAGTTTGAGCATAAGTATGATTAGTTGGACACTACTAAGTAGTAAGCTCTAGAGACTTAAAAGATAGAGTTTTTTTTTGTAGGTTGCAAATCTTACCTTGCAAGTAAGCTTGGAAGAGCTCTTGGAATGAAAATAATAGAATAGCATATGCCTACAACCTCTAGTAAGGTGACGAAGCCTCTAGTGAAATATCTTGTGTCTACAGCTGCACCTTTTGGTAAAGATGATGTTATGGGTGAGTTGGTTAAAAGGGATGTGTGAGTGCAACTTAAGGTTGCAAAACTTGATGAAAATGGGTGGGTTGTAGCCCTTAAGGCTTCAACTTGAGAGGGATTCGTCCCCATCACTACATTTGGTCTTACAATCCTCCACATGAGCGCAAAGAGACTGTGATATGTATTGGGATGCTTTACAAAAAATTTTGATTTTTTGAAGAGAGGGAAGACCATTTGTGAGAAACAAGTCTTCCGCTTGACCCAAATTTTGGAAAGGTTGGGATGCAAAAATTTCTCAAGGATATGGCTGGTGGGAATGTATCTGCAATAGTGGAAGTTGCCACTTTTGAGTTGCAGATTGAAAAAGCTCATGGATGTGGTATGGCTGGTAATAAAGTAGAGATTTGAGATCATGCAGGCACTTCTAAGAGAGTGATTCATGGAAATTTGGATTAGCCTAGGGCTTTTTCTAGGCCTACTCCAAAGTATGTGATGGAAGATATGCCTCAAGAGAAATAGTAGGATGGAAAGAAAATGGAAAAATAGCTAGGATACAAACTGCAATTGGATATTGAGACTACAATTGATTTGAAGAAAGTACTTGAAAGTATTTCTACACTGTGGATTTATGTATGTAGTATAATTTAGCAGCAAAGAAAGGTGTAGGTTCAAGGATTGATAGAGCATGGGAAAAGTTGAGTTCTTTTGAGAATGTACTTGATGATGCTTATGAGTGGCATGATGACCATGAAGGCCATCAAGGAGAAATATGAAGATGTTCTCATCTCAGATTTGGATTCAAGCTCAAGTGATGATGATAATTGCTACCCTTTACATATGGTTTTGCCAAAGATTGAGGTTGAGGGAGTGAGAGAGAACAAGAGCCAAAGTAGCCAAGGATATGGCACCCCAAACCCAACAGAGGAGCTTACCAATGGGAGAGTGGAGCATCATATACCTTTCATGGATAGCTCGAATGTATTTTATATATTTTGGTCTGTTGCACACTATTATAATCAACATCAAATCAATTCTGCTAAAGAAGGAAGAAGTAATGAAGTTATCATCAAGAAGGTTGATCAATTTGGTGATCAACAAGTTCAGTTTTGTGTTCAAGAAGATGATGTTGTCATGGATGAAAATCATAAGGATCATGGTTTTCTCAATGAAGATGCTATCATGGATGATTTTCTTGGTTCTCCTATTGGCTTTGAGAAGGATAATGCAACAAGGAAGTCAAATTTTAGTGAAGAGGCTTTGCAACTACTTGAAACACCATTATTTGTAGTGCAAAATGCATCATTTTTAGATGTAGTTTTTCAAGATACTTATATTTCTAGTATGCTAAATATTATTTCAAGACATTATAATATTATTGTTTAGTTTAAATAAATTCAACAAGTGTATACTAGTGTAAACTTTGGATATTTGCTTCTATGAAGAGTTTTCAAGACAAAACACAATATTAGTGAGTTTGAAAATCTTCCAATTCCCATTTTTGAATACTAAAAGGTGGCACCAGGATAACATACCCATAAGTTTCTTAAAACCATATGATGTGACCTATAATTGAAAAGCGCTTGAAAAATGGAATCTATTGAGCTATAGAGCACTTGATTGGAGTTATAGTGTTCAAAATCCAAAGATTTGACCACGTGTCCTGAAGGGGAGCTATGGAGCTCTACCCCGAGACCTACGGACCGGTTATTGATCAAGCGTTTCAAGCTGAGCAACCATAGCTACCTCTCACATAGCCGACGCGCAATGCCTACCTTACGGGTGTAGTGAGCTTACCTTGATGCTCGATCGATTTCCCTCCTCTCTCTTGCACTCCGGTAGCTCCACGATCCTTGCGGCAAGCTCAAGCAAGCTCAAGCCCTCTCCGTCAAGCTCCATCCTCTGTAGCCGCTTGAGAAAAGAGAAGAGAAGAGAAGAAGAGAAGATGAAGAGAGAAGATGGAGAGCTTCTTCTCCACGATTCCTCACTGTCACACACTCACTCCCTCACTCCCTCACACTCCCTCAATCCCTCACTTAAGCACAAGTAAGAAGGCAAGAAACAAGAGAAGAAGAAGAAGAAGCTTTGGCCACACACAAGAATGATCTTCTCATTCACTTTTGAACTTTATATACATGCCCTAATTTTTGGGCGGTCATCCCCACTCTTTACGTGGCCGGCCATTAGCCTAGGCCCTCTTTTCCTATTTCCCACCGTTCTAACTTATCCCATTCCCAACTAGTGCATACAATTTGCATAGGAGTAAACCTGGGACTCTTTTACAAGGATTCGGGAGCGCTTTCACAATTAATGGTGCGCTTTTACTCTTTTCTTTTCTCAAGGCGACATTGAGGCCTTCTGGAGAGGTCATCATTCAAAATTTTCAGGGTCTAACTTCCATCCGGGGCACCTTTTCCTTCCTTTGTCCTGTGCCCTTTCGGTTATCTCCTTTTTCCATTTTCCCGCTCCTTTGTGCTGCGGTAAACATTACCCCCCTCCTAGCTGAGTGCTAGTCCCATGGCACTGTGGTGGGGAGTAGTGGGGTGGTTGGGGTTGTTGCTAAGTGGAACTGGTGGGTAGATGACCACAATCAAAAGGTGTTAGTGAATGGGAGGTGATGGAGTTTGATTAATGATGACAGGGAGAGATTTTGTTGTGCTTTAGACTTCATGAAGATGCTCAGCATTTCTCACACAGTTGTAGCTCCCATTCCGATAAAGGTTTTGCATGGGCATCTCTAATCATTTGGAGAATATGAGGTTCCAAAATCTATGCCAATGGTGGGTCCATCACTGAGTTTTCCTTCTACTTGATTTGGTTCAGTCATGGTAGCCATCAACAGGCACATGGTCGGCTACATCAAGCATGTTGGTCCATCCAACCATTGGAGTATGCAAAAGCTCCTGAAGCTACTATAGTGGTGTCCTGTCTGACTCAAGGAAAAATTCCTGGTCATTAGCGGATGTCGTAGATGATCTTCTTTAGCTGGGTAGCCATTCACTGATTCACGATCATAGCCTGCAAGAGAAAGTTATGCACTCCCTAAGGGGTGTGTCTATCTTACGGTGTGGTGTAAGTGCATGTGTAGTGGAACTAGGAGATGGGTCAAGCCCTTGGTAATGTCCCACACTTGAGGACCCAGTTCGTGTGTTGTTGGAGGTGCAGTGCAAAACTTAGGTGATAGGTCTGGAAGTCCTTCCCTTGATGTGCCCTAAGCATGAAGTGGGGGAGGGGCTAGGTGTAAATCCTAGGTGTAGTGAGTGAAGTGAGCCCTTGTGCTTTTTTATTTTTCTTCTCTCTTTTTTTTTTTTGAAGAATTGCATACAAGGAAGATGTTCTAGCTAATGCCTATCACCTTCAGCTGGATGTTTTGGCTAATGCCTATCACCTTCAGTGACTTTGTAGATATTCTTTAATACCGGTCCAGGCCTTCAGAGGTGTGGATGACAAGAAAGGATGATTGCACCTCGTGAAGCGGGTATCACTCATATCCTCTAAGATTTCTAGGCAAAAGGAGGGAAGCAGGGTTGCCCTCATCATTAGTCTAGTCATGGCTCTACTATCTATCCCTAGGTTGATGTCAAAAAAGAGTGGAGGGAGGTGGGCTTCCTTGGCTATGGGTCTCTGCATTAGTGGGAACTTGATAAGCCTAAGATAATTACAGGTAGTTAAGAAGGCTGGATCTGGGCAAGAAGAAAAATCCACGAGGAAGCGATTGATAGATGGGAGGAGATCCTCTAACCTAAAGACTAGGCATTCCTCGGGGCTCCGGGCATTAACATTATATATCTTAGGAAAGTCAAAATCCCCATGAATATTTCAATCATAGTCAACTCCATGCCTACGGGGTTAGGGCATGTAGATGGGGTCGTTGCGTTCTTCAGGGAGCGAGCTGCAGAAGTCTTGTAGCCTTGGATGGTTTTGGGAACCTTATTTACCTTGTCTTGCCAGTAGTCTTCAGGCTCTTGCCTCCATTTGGTTATTATGAGGCATCTTTCCTCTATCCACCTGTTTGCAAGATCATTAGCCAGATCCTTGATCTTGGCTAGAGTACCTAGAGGCAAAGCACAATCCAGAGAGCATGGATAAGCAAATGAAAGTTCAAATGGCCTCGTCTGGAACTCCTGTTGACGCCATATGACCAATTCCTGAGGCCAATCGATAGGATGGGGATCCCCCCATAGTGGCACAGGCTCTTCAGGGAATTGTATTGGCAATGATTGTGCTCTGCATTGGGCTTCCTCTGCTAGTTCTTGTCTTCTTCTAGCTGCCACAATGTGCTCGGGCATATGGGCATCTTTGGGTTCTTTAGGCGAGAGATCTAGTAGATGCGGACTGGGCATTCTTTGTTGCTATTCTTCAGCATCCTGCTCAAAGTTCGGACCCTCTTCGACATTCTACTCGTGGAACCGCTTGTGGTGGTGGTGGTGGCTGCTCATTCTCTTCAAACCCAAGTTTCTTAAGCTCAACCGTGGAGAGGCTAGCACGGCGTAGATAGTGAAATTGCTGCTCTTTTGTGATTCTTGTGCCTGTTGGAAGCTCCCGTTCTTGAAGGCCATACTTTAGTGCTCGAGTGGTCAGTTCTAGCTTCCTTCTTACCTTCTCCACTGAATCATTGCCCTCCGCCTGGGTGACGTGTAGTACTATGCTGAGAAAGGCTTGCCTTTGCGTGTTGGCACATACATCAGCAGCTTCTGCCCTCGACTCCGCAAGCACTCTCTCTCACTCAGCCCACCGCCAAGCGTTCTGTTAAATCCCTAACTCTTTCAAAATTGTTTCTTTCCCACTCACTGGCTCTCTCGTCCATCTTCTTTCTTCCCTCCTCCAGCTCACTTTCCAAGGTTGTCACAACCTACTACTGCTCATTTGTTAAGAACCAGAGTCGGTTCCTTTCCCTAGATTTTCGAGCCAGCTGTTCTTTGGCAATTTCTTTTGCCTGATTTGCAATGCTGAATCTTTTTTCTGCCTCAGCAAATAGCTCTGACTTTTCTTGCACAAGCTGCTCATGACTTTGGATCTCTGCGAAGTGCAATCTTCTTTGGGTGAAGGCCATGGCCATGAGGGCCTTTATGTCTCCCTTGGTAATCTCCAATGCATCTTGCAGTTTTTGTGCCTCATTCTGCAGCCTTTGTGTTTCTGCTGTGGGAACTCCCGGCCTTTCCTGTTCTAGGAACTCTATTTCCCTCTCCAATCTGTCTTGTTCTTCAAGTTCATACCATAGCTGGAAAGCTATGGCATCTTTTTGTTGCTCACTTGGCTCGCCCTCCTGAGCTTCTATTTGTCTGTACCTTTCCAGTTTGGCAGTTCTCTGTTGCAAGTTAGCATATTTTTGCACTAGTAACTTCAAGCTTCGCTATTCTGCCACCAGGTTTTGCTCTTCATCTTCCAGCCTTTGTCTTAGGCAGCTCTCATTTTCCTAGGCTTCCTTGGTCTTTGCTTCTAGCAGATCTTGTAGAGTTTTCACTTCCCTTCTTTGGTTGGCTCCTTGCTTTGAAACTTCCAGCCTTAAGGCTGCTGAAGTTTCCTTTTCTTTCTCTAACTCCACCACGGATATCTTCTTTTCTTCTTTTTCCTTGTCCAATTGTGCTAGAAGCTCAGCCACATAAGCATCATAGTCGACACAAGATGGCATGGGAGTAGGGGCTGCAGTGGTTGATGCCTCTAGCTTTTGTCGTTTTGGATCTTGCCTAGACTCGGCATTTGTGGCAATGGGCCTTTTTGCTTCGGATTCTGGTACAATTTCAGCCACTTTACTGAGAAGTAGCTACATCATGTTCATCAATTGGGTGGTGTCTAGAGAGGGCATGGGTTGCTGGGTGGTTGTGGTTGTGGTGTCGGTTGGTACTGGCACAAAGGAGGAAGGTAGGGGGTACAGCAGGGACTTGCCCTTGCCTACAACTACTGGGGCCGTTTCCACACTACCACTTGCTTCAGCTTCATGGCGGGGACTCAGAGGATTGATCTCTCCTCCCCCATGGGTTTCTTCAATAGATCTATGAGTAGCCTCTGCCAACTCAGCAAGTTCTTTCATTCTTAGTTCTTCGACTTCCTCCTCTGCCCTTCTTTGCCTCTCTTCTTCTGCCCTCTTTGATTCTTCTCTAATTTTTTCGAGTTTTTCCTCTTCTTTTTTCCTTCGTTTCTCTTCCACCCTTCTTGACTCTCTTTGAGCCCTCTTCATCTCGGCTCGCTCTTATTTGCTCAGTCTTTCTTTCTTCTCCTTCTGGCTCTTGTCACTCTTCTTTTGCTCCCGTGGTTTAGCCGCTTGAGTAGGTGGTACCTTTGGCTCTCCTTTGTCGCTTATTGTAATTTCACTTGAGCCTTCTTCCTCGTGGTGAGGTGAGCTTTGATGCATAGCTTGCGCTTCATCTACAACATCATCCATGATAGCCTCATGGATGATTGCTGTTAGGACACCGCCATATCTGATTGTGGAGGCTTTCGAGGCAAGATTTTTCCTTGCGGATCGTGCAGTTGAAGCAGGAGACTCCTCACCAGATGGTGTTGTGGTTGGAGCCAGGAGCGCGGCTGAACTCTTGATAGTTTTCTGCACAAAACCGTTCCAATCCACCTCCTTTGGAACTCCTATAGCGATGCTCTCTAGTAATGGCACCCCGATTCTGTTCATTAAAGCATTGTATCTCTGTCCTGAGAAAAGGGCATGGACCATTTTAGCTTGCATCTTTGTTGCGAGATTTGGAATATCAGCCAAACTGATTCCATCCACTATGTGCACGTCATCTTTTTTGACTCCCATCATGGTATATACATCTCTTCTTAGGAGCCTCTCCTTCTTGGACACAAGCCCCAGGGCTTTCATGACGATAGCTGCATTAAGGGGCACTTGCACCCTTCTTTCCTGGTCATCAGTCCTTACTATGACAATGCCATAGCTCCTATCTTCATCAAAGCTCTTTAAAAAGTCAGCGCACATGCTATAATCTACAGCCTGTCCCGACCTTTTCCACATACTTTGGGAGGTTGCATTTATCCACCAACTCCTTCACTACCGGTTCTTCCAGGATGGCATCATCTAAATTCAGGGTATGTTTGAACTGGCTAAATCCACGTGTCTCAACACTAATCCCATACTTTGTCAGCTCCTCTTCAGTGAATGGAAGTTTACCCCCCCTTTTCTTGTCCTGCCATGGTAGGTGCTTGTCATTACACCATGCGAATATTAGCGTTATGAATTGACTCATCACTAACAAAAACCCAAGAAAGAATGCGTGTGACAATTTGCCGTGCTGCTTCAGAGGTATGAAACTTGGAAATAATTCAAAAGCAACATCTATTTCCTCCTTGCATTCTTTCCTATTTAAATTCAGTTGATCATTTTCATCCATCACTACACCTTGCTACATCACTTGGCTCTCACTTTGCTTCGTCGGCACCCCCCCCCCCCCCCCCCCCCTTAAGTTTTAATGGAATCCCTCCTAGGATTAGCAAGGGAAGAAGGAGGACTCACATGGAATTTTTGGGGCGAGTTAATTGGCCAATAGCCAAGTATAGGGTTAGGGTTATATTCAAGCTGGGCATGACAATCAAGTTCACATGGTCGTATGGAAGCTTGGGTGATATAGGTCAAGACATCATGAAAGATGTCCCCGGAGTTGAGGTGGCTAGCAACGTGCAGTTCCTCTTCTGTAAGGAATTGGTGAATGCAAGGGTGGGCTAACACATGGTCATCTAAGTGTATGTTGCGTGTAATGGCCAAAACCCTAAACGAAAGAGGTGCCACATAAGTAGGGTCGTGTTCAATTGTTTTGATTACACTTCTTTGCTCGGCATTGGTCATGATGCGACAGCCTTTTTTATCCCATTGGAGTCGCAAGGCATACCAAAATTGTAAGAATGAAGAATCAGAGTTGGTAAGTTGCGTGAGCTCCTCCAGTTCTTGTTCAAGTGCAGAGCGAGCAGGCTTGCGGTACGAGGTAATTTCTCTTCTGAGAATGGCTTGCTCCTTTGAGATTTCTCCATTAGCGATTAATTCAGCAGAAATTTTGGGAAATTTGATGGTCATAAATTTGTAGTCTTCCCAAGTGCATGGCAATGCATGAACATCAGAAGCAAGGGGCTCATCGAGAAGTCCTAGGTCAAGCCTCTCATAGCTCCTAGCGAATGTGGTGAAGGTGTTATCTAATACCTTGATGCATGTCACTATGTCAACTCCCGAGGTCTCAGCAAGATCCTTGACCACTGAAAGGAAATATCATCTTTCATACGAGGCCTAAGACTTGCTAGTGGTGATGGTGCAATTGGGCTGGAAAGTGGTCACTCCATTGATGGCATCACAGATGGGACTTTGCACTCAAAAGGACTTTGAGATGCTGTAGGGGGCTCCAGTGGCATAGGAGGTGTGTTGCATTCTATTTGAGCCGGCATGGGGGTGCTCAACTCCTCTGACTTGGATAATTCTAGGGCATCTAGCTTTGGATGATAAATGTGTTGGGATTCATTAATCACAACCGATGCTTGTCCATTTTGCTTTTTTTGCAGCCTGGGCTCCGTATGTGCAAGCCTCTCTAGCTGGAGTGAGGTTGCTTAGAGTTGAGCCTTTGGAATGTCCACTCTTAGACACCCATATCCAGGGGTTGCCCTCATAGTATCCTTGTGCTCGCAAGAGATCTTTGGGGATCCATCACGGCATGGTCGCCTATGTCGATAGCGTCTGAGCTGCCTCTTAGGCTGTGACTGATAGTTTTTGAGTTTAGAAGCACGTTTCTGTGGTTTACAAGGAGGTAGCCCTTGTCGTTTTGGCACCCATATGAGCATGGAATCCTTGGCCTTGTGAATGGCCTTGGTGGGCTTGGTTCTAGTAGTTTGAGCATGGGGTGAGATATCACAGCCCTTCTCCCTAGGCTTGGTCATAGGCGTGGTCGTAGGGGTCTCTTTCAGTGGCTTTGCAATTGTAGAAGGATCAAGATAACCCTTGCTGAAAGTAGTCACTATGCGCACATTGCCTATAGCAAGATGGATGTGATCTAGGTTATAGCCACATTATAGTTCGTCTGCTTTTTAAAAGTGCGACCTAGTAGTGACTTGTTACCGGCCCCTTTAATGTTTGGCAACACATAAAAGAAGACTGGTATACTTTTAGACTCGATAGAGACAACCACTCTACATTTTCCTAAGAGTGAGTGGGTGTTGCCCCCAAATGGGCTGAGTTTAGCATTTGTGGGCTGTAATTTAGGTTGACCAATGGGTGTCCAATGGTTATGCATCAAGATATTATAGTCGGCACCTTCGTCGATCAAGGCATCAAAAGAATACGTCCGTTTAGTAGTGACCGTGATTCGTAGGTAGGCAGGTGCCACTACTTCTTCATCTTGATCCGTCAGTTTGGTAATAGTGGCCACGCAGACGTTGACAGGGGCTTCAAGCGTAGGTGGATCGTGCAACGGATGGGAAGGAGGATAGTACTTTTTCATGCGACTGCCATTGAAAAATCCTATTCCTTCACCTTCGAGCATCTCCAATTCAACATTGCGTGTTCTACTAAATGTACATACTCGGAAAGGTCCTAGTCCTCGAAATTTCCTTTTCTGTTTGTGACCCTTCACAGAGTATAGTAGAACGAGGTCCCCCTGATCAAAGTTGCGCTGCTTGACATGCTTGTCAAACCATATCTTTCTTCGTGCCTTCTCACAAATCAGAGCGTGGGTGGCTAAAAGTCGAGTCTCCATGAGACGCTTTAACTCCACTAAGCGGTTGGTCCAAGCCTCTCTTCCCTCCCAATGCTCCTGGGCTGCTATCCTTAAGCTAGGGGCAAAGAACTCTAAGGGTAGGATGGCCTTCGTTCCATAAGTCAGCCTAAAGGGCGTCTATCCTACAACCATCTTATAAGCTGTACGATAGGCCCACAATGCCGCCATTAATTTGTTATCCTAGTCACTTCGTGATGTGGATACCACCTTCGTAAGCATGTTGACTAGGATTTTATTCGTGGATTCTGCTTGGCCATTTGCTTGAGGGTAGTAGGGCGAGGACCTTCTATGAATGATTAGGAAGATCGAGAGCAGGTGGGATATCACTTCATTAATGAAGTGCGTGCCCTGATCACTTACTAGTTCAATTGGACAACCAAAACATGAAAGGACCTGCTCCCACAAGAACTTCGTAGTGGTTCTAGCGTCGTTCTTCTTAGTGGCTCTTACCTCTGCCCACTTTGTCAGGTTTTCAGTTTGCCACAATGATGTAGCGTGCCTGGGAGTACTGTGGCATAGGACTGATAGGTCCAATGAAGTCAATGCCCCATTTTTTGAAGGGTTGTCATGCTATTACGGGGGTCAACTCCATCTTATCATTGCGCACAAGCACCTTAGTCTTCTGGCACTCATCGCAGTGCTTTACAAATTTAGCAGCATCACGGAATAGGATGGGCCACCATAGTTGGAATTGTAGCACCTTACGGGTTGTTGTATCCCCACTAAAGTGTCCTCTAGCTATTCCACCATGTGTTTCTCTCAATACATCGTGCATCTCGTGCTCACACACACATTTACGCAACAAACTGTATTGTCCTAGCCTATAGTGTTGGCTGGTGATCAGTTGATATGGCTGGATCTTTAAGATAAGTCTCCTTAGCCTGGCTTTCTCAATAGGTCTCTCAGATAGACTGTTCTCTAGCGCTTGAACTACATCATCGGCCCAATATGGTGTCATATCGGCTCTAAACAAGTCTCTTTCGCTAGACATGCCAAAGAAATGAGCGTTCGATAGGTCGTTAGGTATGCCTTGCCTAGCAGCTTCTCCTGTGGGTATGCACGACATGTGATCCGCCATGTAGTGCTGCTTTTCCTTACGTACAACCACAGAGAAATCGAATTCCAACAAGAGAAGTAACCATCTAGCTATGCAACTTGTAGTGCATGGCTTGTTCACGAGATAAAGCAAGGCTTGATGGTCAACGAAAAAGACGAAGGGGGTGGCCAACAGATAATGCCTAAATTTCTTTACAGCAAACACCATGGCTAACCCTTCCCTTTCTGTAGTGGAATGTTGAGATGACAAGCTCAACACATGTGGACATGGATGATGGACCACCTGGTTAGATGGGTCCACACATCTACACTTAGCACGTCAGTGGTCATTATGACTCTCACATGGCCACTGACTCATTACTTATTATATTCAGGTTGTTACATCTATTTACAGCTGGCATAGTTATAGCGCCAGTTGACTAGTGTAGTCGGTTATGCATTGTTTGAGTTAGTAGGCCACTTTCCTTTTATGTTGTATCTTATCTATACTTTGTGTACATTGTAAAGAGTGTGAAGAAGAAGAAGAAATCAACAAGAAAACGTTTTGGCCTCCATCTCTCTTCTTGTCTCTTGAGTGAGCTTCTCCTTGTGCATTCTGTGTGTGTTCGGCGCAGCATCTTGAGCAACCCCCTCCACCACGCGATTCTTGACATGGTATCAGAGCCGCGCCATTGAGAGAGGCTGATTTCGAAGGTTGAAGTGAAGGAGAAGAAGCAAGGTTCGAGCAAGCAAGCTACAGGTAAGAATCTCTCCCATTCCTCCACTCCTTCTCTTGGATAGTGCCTGTGGAGGCACCGAAAGCAGAGCAAAGCAAAAGTCTCAGATTGCAGTGAGATTTGGTATGTGCAAAGAGCACTGTGTATTCTGCAGATCAGCCCTTTAGGGCTATCCCGCAGTTATTTTGGGCATTTGAGGCCGTTTCAGGGCCCGTTTTAGAGCCGCAAGTTGCGGACAACAGTTTCAGGGTTCGCTGTGACTTCAGCTGTATCGACCGACAATAGGTGCGCATGTTACAGATTTCAAATCTGTAAGATTAAAGGTGTTTACCAGTGAGTAAACACGAGGTTTATCTGCAAAAAGGTTGCAGATTGCATGTATTGTTGAGCAGACAGTGAAAAAGGCTGTCTAGTGTATTGCTGTGCACTACAGGTCGAGGATTGCAGAAGATTTGCTTGCTGTTTGGTATTATTCTTGTGATAATGGCAGAGAATAGTGGAAGCCCCATCATTGAGAAGCTCGACAAGAACAACTACACTTCATGGAAGTTCTGTGTCACGAACTTTCTTATTGGAAAAGGCCTCTACGAGTTTGTTTCAGGTGAAGAAAATGAGCCGAAGGTGAGTGATCCTCCAACTGCAGAAGAGATAAAGGCACGGAAGGAATGGAATGCAAAGGATAAAAAGGTTATGTATTGGTTGTCTACAGTAATTGACAATAATATGCTGGGACACATTAGAAATGCAGAGAATGCATATGCAGCTTGGACCATACTTGAAAGTATGTTTTCTGTAAATACAAAGGCACGGAAGATTCAACTCAAGCAAGAGTTGAATACATTAAAGAAAGGGAAGATGTCTATAAATGAGTATGCACTGAAGGTAAGAAGAATTACAGATGCATTGGCAGCGATTGATGCAATGCTTGATGATGATGATTTGGTGTCGTCTACCTTGGGTGGACTTAACAATGAAAAGGCTTGGAAGTCTTTTGTAACTTCCGTATATGTCAGAAAGCCATTTCCAGATTTCGATGAGTTGGTCTCCCTTATGATCACTGAAGAGATCAACATGCAGAGTGAGACATTTGAAAGAAGCGGTGAGCAGGTCCAAGCTTTCTACTCTAGTTCAGGAAGGGGACGTGGCAGGTTCTCTTCAAGAGGCCGTCGTACAGGACGTGGTAGTGACAACCAGCAAAACAGATTGAATCAGCAATTTGGCGATATGCAGGTTTCAGGAGGTCGTGGTAACTTTAGAGGCAGGGGGAGCTTTAGAGGAAGAGGTGGATGGCAGAATAGAGGTTCTAACAACTCTGGTATTGTGTGCCACTACTGTGGCAAAACAGGTCATATTGCAGCTCAATGCTATGCCAAGAAAGACGATATTCAGAATGGTAAGTTGCAGCAAGGAAACTATGCATCGTCTTCACGACAGAATGAAGACAAAAATGAACGTCTGTTTGTTATGCAGCATATGCTGAATGCTGTTACAGGAAAGGGAACACATGAAGATGTTTGGTATGTCGATTCAGGTGCATCCAATCATATGACCAGCCATGCAGAATGGTTTGGAGAGATGCAGGATTTGCAGAATGCAGGTTATGTGCAGACGGGTGATGACTCATGCCACCCAATTTCACACATTGGAAAAGTTCCCTTGTTCTTGCATGATGGTAAGACAAAGAGTCTTTCAGATGTATTACATGTGCCATCTATTACAAAGAATTTGTTGTCAGTCGGTCAAATGGTAGAGCAAGGGCTGCAAGTCAGATTTAATGCAAAGGGCTGCTTTGTAGAAGATTTCAATGACAAGTGCAGGTTGGTAGCAAAGGGAAGTAGAGTTGGACGTATGTTCACTCTAGATGCTGGAATTCCTACTATGAATGCTGCTATGTATGCCAAAGGAAAAGGTGTTGTTGCAGACATTGAAATTTGGCACAAACGCATTGGACATGCAAATGTACAAAGGCTGAAACTAATGCAGTCCAAAGGGTTGGTTACAGGTTTGCCTACATTTAGAGTTGTAGAATTTCAAAAGGTATGTGAAGCATGTCAGTTTGGTAAGTAGTCAAGGCAACCCTTTTCACATGATAGAGATGTAAGCAGAAATATTCTTGATGTTGTACATACAGACATTTGGGGGCCTACACAAAATGTATCTCTTGGAGGTAGTTCATACTTTGTCACATTCATTGATGATTGTTCTAGAAAGCTGTGGGTATATTTTACGAAGGAAAAGAGTGAAGCGTTTGAGCACTTTAGAACTTTCAAGGCTGTAGTTGAAAGAGAAACAGGCTTGAAAGTAAAGTGCCTGAGGTCAGATGGAGGGGGAGAGTACCTCTCAAATGAGTTCAGTGATTTTCTGAAGTCTCATGGGATAAAGAGACAGTTCACATGCAGGTATACCCCACAGCAAAATGGGGTTGCAGAAAGGAAAAACAGGCATATTGCAGAAGTTGCACGCGCCTTGATAGCTGAAAAGAATATGCCTAAGCATTTTTGGTCTGAGGCTGTTCATACTGCTGTTTATATTATGAACAGAACTCCCACAGCTGCAGTTCATGGTATGACCCCCGAAGAATGTTTTACAGGTAAGAAGCTTGATGTTTCACACTTGAAAGTATTTGGCTGCATTGCGTATGTTCATGTGCTAGATGAGTTGTGGAAGAAACTGGATCCAAAGGCTGAAAAGTGTATCTTTATTGGATACTCTTTAGAGCAGAAAGGGTATCGCTGTTACAACCCTGTCACATGTAAGTTCAGAGTGAGCAGGGATGTCATCTTTGATGAAATGAGCAGTTGGTATGCATCTAGTGGTGATGCATTGGATGTTGATGATGATCATGACACTCATGTGCAGGCTGAAAGGCAAGAATCACGGACTCTTAGTGGACCAGATACATCATCTGGTAGTCCTTGGTCTGGGAGACTAAGGAGTACCTCTACATCTTCAGGTGCATCTAGTAGCACTACAAGTAAAGACAAAGGAAAGAATAAAGTGTCAGAAGGCATTGATGCAGTTCTTGATGGAGACTCCAGTGGCTCAGAGAGCTTAGATGATGAGCTTGGCATTCCTTCAGTGAGGACTCCAGGTGTGCAGAGAGCACGTGCTGATGCAAAGACTCCATTGAGTGATCCAGTGGTACGCAGGTCTAGCAGGGTGAGATACCCTGTTAAAAGATTTGGTTTTAAAGGTTATGCAGCTCACCATTATGCTTATATGGTGAAACTAGTTGAGGATGTTGAGCCTACATGTTTTGAGGAGGCTGTTGGTCATGCTCATTGGGATGCAGCAATGGATGAGGAGATGGCTGCATTAGAGGCCAATAAGACTTGGGATCTAGTATCATTGCCAAAGGGAAAGAAAGCTATTGGATGTAAATGGGTTTATAAGATTAAGCACAACGCAGATGGTTCTATTAGCAGGTACAAAGCTAGGCTGGTTGCAAAAGGCTATGCTCAAACATATGGCATAGATTATGATGAAACCTTTAGTCCAGTTGCTAGGATGGCAACTGTCAGATGTGTGATTGCTTTGGCAGCAGCCAAAGGTTGGAGGTTGCAGCAAATGGATGTAAAGAATGCCTTCTTGCATGGTGATTTGTAGGAAGAAGTGTATATGGATCAGCCAGCAGGTTATGAAGATTTAGAGCATCCCACGTATGTGTGCAGGTTGAAGAAGACACTCTATGGGCTCAAGCAAGCACCTAGAGCATGGTCTGACAAGATTAGAGAGTATCTTGGCAATATTGGTTTTTATGTTTCTGATGCTGATCACTCACTTTATGTGAGAAAGGGAGATGCAGGTTTGGTCATCATAGTCATCTATGTGGATGACTTGATTATTACAGGTGATAGTGATACTGGGATTGCTGAAGTTAAGGGCTGGTTGAAGATGAAGTTTGAGATGAAGGATCTAGGTGAGCTAAGGTACTTCCTTGGCATTGAGGTGGTCAGATGTGATGATGGTATATGGCTATCCCAAAGACAGTATGGCTTGGATATGTTGTCCAAGTATGGTATGACAGCATGCAAACCACTTTCAGTCCCATTGGAGCAGAATGTAAAGCTAAGTGCTGATGTTGGAGATGAGATAGAAGACCCTACTATGTTCAGGAGGATAGTGGGGAGTTTGATTTACATGACTATTACAAGACCAGACTTGAGCTACGCTGTTGGTCTTGTAAGTCAGTTTATGCAAGTACCTAGAAAGCCACATTTGGATGCAGTCAGACGCATATTGAGATATGTGAAGTCCACATTACATTATGAAATTTTCTATGAGGCAGGTACAGATGTACAGGTGTTTGGATACACAGATGCAGATTGGGCTGGTAGTATGTCTGATAGAAGATCTACCAGCGGATACATGTTCTCTCTTGGTAGTGCAGCAGTTGCATGGAGCAGCAAAAAGCAATCTACAGTTGCTTTGTCGAGTACAGAGGCTGAGTATAGAGGTGCTGCTATTGCAGCATGTGAGGTAGTATGGCTGCAAAAGCCATTGACTGATTTGGATGTCCAGGTGGAAGGTCCAGTTGTCATTTATTGTGACAACATGAGCAGTATACAGTTGGCTAGGAACCCTGTGTTCCATGCCAGGACAAAACATATTGAGGTACACTACCACTTTGTGAGAGAGAAGGTACTAGCAGGTGAGATTGACTTGGTGTATGTCAGCACACAGGATCAGATAGCTGACATCTTCACGAAGGCATTGGGTACAAAGAAGCTTCAAAAGTTTCGAAGCTTACTTGGAGTTGCAGAGATGCAGTTGAGCTTGAGGGGGAGTGTTGAGATGACAAGCTCAACACATGTGGACATGGATGATGGACTGCCTGGTTAGATGGGTCCACACGTCTACACTTAGGTGGTCATTATGACTCTCACATGGCCACTGACTCATTACTTATTATATTTAGGTTGTTACATCTATTTACAGCTGGCATAGTTATAGCGCCAGTCGACTAGTGTAGTCGGTTATGCATTGTTTGACTTAGTAGGCCACTTTCCTTTTATGTTGTATCTTATCTATACTTTGTGTACATTGTAAAGAGTGTGAAGAAGAAGAAGAAATCAGCAAGAAAACGTTTTGGCCTCCATCTCTCTTCTTGTCTCTTGAGTGAGCTTCTCCTTGTGCATTCTGTGTGTGTTCGGCGTAGCATCTTGAGCAACCCCCTCCACCACGCGATTCTTGACATGGAATAGTTCATCTCCATTTCAGTGAGCTGCTTGCTGGCAAAACTCACGGGGTAATCTAGGTTATGCTCACCAAGATGGCATAGAACAGCTCTAATAGCAAACTTAGAGGCATCTATGTGTATATGAAACATTATACTCCAGTCTAGGACTCGTAAGATTGGTGCAGTGGTGAGAACCTTCTTCAACTCTTCATATGCACGCTGGCATTCCCCAATCCACTCGAATACAATCAACAGCTTGTGCATTGGTCTAGCAATCAGTGCATAATTCAGTACAAAGCGTCGATAGTATCCCGTATGGCGTAAGAAACACTGAAGGCCCTTGTAGTTAATGGGTGGTGGTAGGTTGATAATGACCCTGATGTTTGAGAAGTCAGTGGCAATGCCGTTCCTTGACACTACATGCCCTAGAATACGTCCATGCTTCACCCAGAACTGGGACTTTAAGGGGTTCAATGAGAGGTTGTATAATCGACACTATTCAAAGACAGCTCTCAACTTTTCTAAGTGTTTGGCCCAACTAGAGTGTACACATAAGTCGTCTACGAACACCTCTATCTTGCATCTAAGCATATCCTTAAAGATGGTGCACATTAATCGTTGAAAGGTCGTAGGTGCATTCATTAGCCCAAAGGGCATAATGATGTAGGCGAATACACCCCACTTCGTGGCAAAGGCAGTCTTGTGCCTGTCATCACGGTGCACTGGCACTTGATTATAGCTAGAGAAGCCATCCAGGAAGCTGTAGGCTTCTTTGCCTGCTACCCTCTCCAACATGTGCTCGGTATACGGTAAGGGGTAGTTGTCCCTCTTTGTAGTGGAATTAACTTTCTTGTAATTCACACACACTCAAAATTTACCATTATTTTTCATAATGATCACTATAGGTGATACCCAATCCCTGTGCTCAATCTCATATATAAATCTCGCCTTCAGGAGCTTATCGATTTCCTCCTTCATTGCATAGGCATGTTTGGGATTCATGGGGTAATGTCGTTGCTTTGTCGGCACTGCATTTGGAAACATTGGGATATTATGGGTCACAACTCTAGGATCAACTCCTTTAAGTTCCTCCAAGGACCAGGCAAACACGTCGACATACTCTCATAGGAAAGCAACAAGTTTAGCCTCCTCATCCTTGGTCAAGTCATGAGCAATGAACACAGGTCAAGGCTTCTCGCCTTCCCCTGCCAAGTTGACTTCCTTGATCTTGGTGGGTCCCTCAATTGGCTCACTGGTTTGCCCTTGTCTCTTTGCTTCTAGCAGAATCACCACTCTATCACCCTTCTTAAACTTTGTGAAGCGTTTGGGGAGATCTTGCAGCTTCTTTTGCCTCTCTGCTTCTGAGTCCTTAGTTCACCTCTTGGCCGGTCTGCGCCTTAGGTGGACTGGCAAGTCCCCTTTGGTGTGTCTGACCTTAGAGGGTTGGGGTATTTCGAGATCACTCTCCGTACTGACTTTTGACTCCGAGTTAAACTCACATCCCTCGCTTGAGGAAGGAGTTTCACCAGGGGGTTATAACTTAGTAGGTGTATTAGTCTTAAGCACTGGAACTACCAATGGTTGTGCCACTCCTGCCTGCTCGTAATCCATGGCTCCTATGTGCTCCAACCAGGATCTATCGCACTCCATCCACATGACTCCTCTTTCATTCCAGTCTACCCTTTCCCTTTTGGGCCTAGAGTCTGCCTTGATCTATTCGATCGTTCTCCCTTCAGTGTCATATTCTATCATGTCTAACTCTTCTTCACTCTCGTCTCCAATAGAGTGGCAGTCCTCGTACTCCTCATCATCAGAGTCTTGCCCCTATGACTGCTCGTCATCCCCCAAGCTTTCCTCTCCAATCTCCTTTTCGTCAGTGACTAAAGCCCAATAGTATAATAGGTTCAGATCGTGAATTTTGTTCCATTTCCACTCAGGCTTAGCCAAAAGATCACTTAGGGGTTTTAGATTGACAGCCATGTTGCCCTTCAGTTTATCGGTCAGGTACTCTATGATTTCCAGAAGCTCGAGCTTGTTGGTGGGGATATGGAACGAGATCGTTTTCCCTGGGTTATGTGAGCTTCATGCCATCATGTAGAGTGGCATGATGGGCTACCTTGTTGGCATGCTTGGGGATTTAACAGCTTGTCTACATAGCTCTTCCTCATTCGAGAACGGTAGATCAATGGTTGCCAAGACGTGCATCCAATCCCATTCGTCCTCAGGGAAAGGGATGTACTTGGTCAATGACCCATAGGGTTTGCTTGTGTGTGCATCACCTTTTAGCATGGTTGAGATAGAATCAAGGTCGGCTGGGGTAGTCTTCCATGTATCCATCCCAACCCTTACCGCTTCTGTTCTATTCCCCAAGAAGATGAGATTGTTACCCCAATCTTCAATAACTCGAGCATTCCTCATCCAAGGTCGGCCTAGCAGTATGTGGTAGTCCACTCCCTTCATGACAATGAAGCTCACGGAAAACTGCACCCCTGTGACCTTAATTGGAAAGCTCTTTAGGACCCCAAATGGTCTGACCTTCATTCCGTTGGCCAATGTGACATTGAACCTAGCCGTTTCCATGGTTTCCCTAGGCCTGTAGAACTGTGTGGCTCAAGACATTGACACCGGTGCCTATGTCTACGATTCCTTTTCGTGTTACATCCCCCAAGGCTAAGATAGGTAAGACTGCATGCATCTCAGTGCCTTCCCAGAAAGCATTGACGTGCAGTGACCTTGGAATTGAGTGTAGCGTAAGGCTTGGAATCTGTGTGACTGCATCCTGCTCTTGCAAGTCAACGGTAGTGTGCTCCTCTTTTCCCTCCACCTAGTGCTTTAATTCTTGCCATAAGGAAGGGTGCTACCAAAGCAGATCTCCTAGGCTCAAGGTTACTAGCGTGGTTACTAAAGTGGTGACGAGGTTGCTGGGTGGTTGCCTTCCTCCTTGGTCAGCACTCTTTGGCCATATGTCTTGGTTAGCTTGCTGACATGCTTCTTCCTGGTCTTGCCTCTGTGGCATCTCATGTGGTGTGGGTGCGTTCCCCGATTGAGGTCGCGACGGTGAAACGGGTGTACTCACACTAGAGAGGTCTTCAATTTGGTCTTCCAGTATGGGCTCTATGTCCTTAAGGTGTTCCTGGGTGTCCTTGATCCACTCCTTGACTTTGGCTATAGCCTCGAGTTGCCATTTGGGGTGGGGGTATTCCCCTACCTTGGCACTCCCTAGTTCTGTTGTCTTAGGAGTTGAGGTCTCTGCCTCTGCATCAGTGACCCTCTTTCCTGTCACTAGCGTTGTAGCTTCCTCAGTCTTAAGGGTAATCTTTGCGTCTGTTCTCTTTCTCCTTCTCCTCCGGCTTTTCTTTCCCAATGAGGCTGCATCTAGGTTACTTGGCCCAGGCAATGAGATGCCTGCCTACTTTGTCTGTGCTCGCATCATGACATGTAGTGGGATGGGCATGTCAAAGGTCTCCACACTGAATATCCCCAAGGGTACTGAGGGCACATTGGCAGAACTATTTGATGGCTTCCGTCTAGGACAGTTAGGAAATAGGTGTGTGATTCCACACTCAGTGCATCAAAGGTCAGCTTTGTCCTTGTTTTCATGTTCCCTTTCCGGGCAGTGGGATGAAATATGTCTTGGATGACCGCAAGTCCAGTATGAGATTGGATCTTGGCTTGGTCCTCCAAAGCCTCTGCCTCTTCCTCTACCTAGTGCTATCACTGGTACTGGTCGGTAGTCCATTAGCACTGGATTGCCTTCCTCATCATAGGATATGTATGGGTTCACGTAGGTCTCCTCTTCACTAGGTTCTTCCACATAGTGAACAGGAGCATCACTTGGTGGATGGGTTACATAGGGCCCTGGTGGTCTGGGTATGCCAGTTGGGTTCATCTCTAGCCTAGGAATGGCCGATCTTGCATCATTTGCTGCTAGAAGCACCAACTGGGCTCCCCTACCAAAGAGGTTAGGTGGCCTATTGCCTAAGTATGGAGGGTTGTATTGCTGCACATATGGGAATCTCCTTGGCAGTCTACAATGTAATGCGTCATTACCGAACCCACCACAGTTCGAGCACGGCCTAGATCTAGGATCTTGGCACTCGGCTGGGAGGTGGTTACCACCATAGTGTATACACTGCACATGCAACCTCTCAGGTTTCCTCATTTGGACTTGCAATCGTGCAAGCTCCATTCTCATCTCAGCCAGCTCTTGGCCTTGGTCAACACTCTTCCCCTTATCCTGTATGCTAGAGTTCTCTCTCTCTCCTGAAATTGTTGACTGCTCTGGAGCTCTCTGACTTGTACTGTCCCGATTGGTGTTCTTCATGCTTCGCTCCCCAAGTTGATTGTCCACCCTTATTGCCTCTTCAAAGACTCTAGCTAACACGTCTTGGTGTAGAGTGGAGTTACTAGCCAAAGCCTTGTAGAGCTCCTCTCTTCAAATTCCATTTATAAATACGGTAGACACAGCCTTCTCGTTAGGTCACTCATTTGCAGGGATCCTCTTGAAGAGGCTACGCACATGAGTGACATAGTCCCTTACATCTTCATTTTCCCTTTGAGAGTGACATTCATCAACCAGACGATGAGATTGTTAGAGTACCCTGCCTCAGAGAATCTCTTGATAAAGAGGTCCTTAAGACGGGAAAAGTTCATGTGCTCAGCTATATCTAGACTAGTGTACCAAATTCTCCCCTTATCACCTAAGCACAGACCAAAAGCTTGAGAGTATTATGTAAGGTCTGTGAGACCGTTTGCTTCACAAACTTGTTCAAATTGCTCCACAAAGCTATATGGGTCATTACTAGGTTCATACTTGTCTCGCTGCTTTGCTACAATAGGGATTCTAGATTGCCCCTTTGCCCCTTGCGTGACCCCTAATCGCGAGAGTCATGCGGTGGCTAAGGCTCTTGCGCTCTGCTCAGCGGACGTATTGTCCATGAGCTACTTGGCTACGAGTTCACTCAATGATAAGTCAGCCTCTGCTGCTCGTTCTCTCTCTGCATTTGGCCTTGCTTTTGGTGCACAGATTGGATGCCGTAAGCACGCGTAGTGAGCGTCAGAAGGTCCCCAAGAACAAAAGAACTCTACTTTTTGCACACAAATCAATGTAGAAAGCTTGCACGACATGAACAAGAGACCAATTGGGTGCAATCTCCCCCCATGCCTTGTGTGACCGCTCCACAAAGCATGTATTTCATATATTATTCATCTTCAAGCTCAAATAATAGCCCAAATTACAAAATAGCATGCTTTAGCTTTTGAGTTTGCTTTTGTGCCAATAAAGAATTAAAGCTAATGGGCACCCAAGAAGTCAGACGTACCCAAATATAATGTCCAATACAAATATCTAAATCGTGCATCCATGCGCATACAAAAATAATAAATAAATATCAAGTGCTTTGATAAATAAGCGCAACAAAATATAGGCGCCATGCCTAAGATACGTGCCCATCAAAATATTGACGATAACTTGAATACACGCTATCCTCCAATGCTTTCCATTGCCACCGTTGCTTGCTCTACACATCAACTGAAGCATTCACAATTGCTAGAAAAATAATACAATTAAACTGACAAAAGTGAATACCTAGCAGTCTTTAGTTACATAAATAAATTGGTTAGAAATCAATCCTAATCTTAATTTATCACGAGTATGCACTCTAAACTCATAAACGTTTATTAATTTAAATATGTATTTTACGAAATCACCCGCTATGGAATCACCCATGTACACATAAAATTAACAAAACGCCCGAAAAGGATAGGCGTCCCCATCGACTTCTCGCACAAAGAATCCACTTTGTGTATGAGCCCTGGTAATAAAATCTTACGGAATCCACAGTAAAACCTCACGGAATCCACCGTGGCACGGAATCCACCATGGAATATGCCTCCTGGCATCAGCTTTGGCTGCACTAGCCAAGGCTAGCACACGTCGGGCCTCGTACATGTTTACATCTTGTTGGAGTTTCCTAGACTTCTGCTCATGGTTATAGGCAATTATGCTCTCTAGCGCCTTTCTAATCGCCTTTCTTTCCTCTTCTAGGCTTGCTACCACTTCCTCTACTGGTCTGCCTTGAACTACTGTCCTAGTCAAAAAGTTGTACTCAGTGACTAACTCCTGCACTAAGACTGGGAATTCTCCCAAGTCCAGTCAGTCCTCTCCTTGCTGCCTTGTGATCTTGACATTGCTCCCACTTCCAGCTCCACAAGGTCGTCGATCAATTTGAGTAGCTCCGGCAGCGTCCGATCCTCTATGTTGTCACCTTCTGGATCTTTGTGTCCTCTTAAGGTCCTACTGATGGGGCTCTCAGGCACCCAACTATGTTTTGGGATCTTCTCCTAATAGTGGGTTCCTTGATGTTATTATATCTCCTAATGAGTTCCTTGTTACTGAAAGCAGTTGTCAATCTTATTCACAACTTGTGTTTCCTGCTTTCTAGTGCTCAGTGCAAAAACAAGCTTTTTCTTTTCTTGTAGTGCACATTTGGTGATAAAATCAAAAGTGAGGTGCGGATGCAGGAAATGCTCAATGCAAACTCCACTCTTCCCCTCACGTTCGTAGCCTGATATGGCTTTAAGCGCACGTTCTGGTTGATCTAAGGTCTTACTGAAAGTCCATGCTGCGTTCTCTATTTTGCTTCAGGGTTGGTTGGTTGGTTACTGAAAGTCAAGTCAAGTTTTAAATTCGGTCCGCTCAATGTCTAGCTGTTTGGGGTGAATCCTCGGTTATCCTGTTTGGTCTCTGGCTTCTAAGGGCTAAATTGGGTTTCCAAGGGGGGTCAGAGATGTGAACAGGGTGGCCAGGACTGTCATGCAGGTTCAAAAACCCTCTATTTTAAGTTTTGGTGAAGTGGTTTGATTCTTAGAATCGGACCGTCCAATTTTGAGACTCGGACGGGGTGGTTCGATTTTGAGACTCGGACGGGGTGGTACGATTGTGAAAATCGGACAGGGTGGTTTGATTGTGAAAATCAAATAGTCTGATTTCTACTTTGGTCCGATTTTCCTAGTCGGACAGGGGGTCCGACTCTTGCGATAAGACAAGTGGTCCGATTGTGGTGCTAGGACCAATGGTCCGATTCTCACACTAGGAAAAGTGGTCTGATCCTTGCAGTTGGTCCGATTCTGAGACTAGGACACGTGGTCCAAATTTGGCATTGGGTCTGACTGCTGGAATCGGATCAAACGGGGTGGTTTGATTCTTGCAGTCGGACGGTCCTCCAGAAATCGAGTGGTCCGATTTTGGGAATCGGACCCTGACAACTTGGTCCGACTGTGTAGACGACAGCCCGCAGGTTGCACACGATGACTCAAGCTTAGTGCCTACTCCATGGAATCATCCAGTGCCTTCCAGATAGGTGCAAAACACTACAAGGAAATGCCAGACATACCTGGAATCACTATGGTGCTTGAATCGAATGGCACTCCAGAATTTGTGCCCCTATTTCCCTGTTTCGAGCAGTAGCAAAACCCTTTCTATTTTCCTTCTTTTTTCTATCCTAATCTTAACCTAATGCAACAAAAATAAAAAATAGAGATGGAGATGGATGGTCCTACTCTAATATTCAACAACAAATCAAAATACTTACTTGCTCCAATGATTAAAGCCTCCTAAATCTCCTAACTATCTCGAGCACCGGTTCGGGCTGCAAACCCTACTTCTGTGCTCGATTCGATGCGCGTGGCACTCGAGGCTCGATTCCATTGATCTTGGCAATGGAACCAAAATGAAGGGGAGCTACAAAGCTCTACCCCGAGACCTAGGGACTGCTTATTGATCAAGCGTTTCAAGCCGAGCGGCCATAGCTACCTCTCACATAGCCGACACACAATGCCTACCTTACAGGTGTAGTGAGCTTACCTTGATGCTCGATCAAGTTCTCTCCTCTCTCTTGCACTCTGGTAGCTCCACGATCCTTGCAACAAGCTCAAGCAACCTGAAGCCCTCTCTGTCAAGCTCCATCCTCCATAGCCGCTCGAGAAAAGAGAAGAGAATAGAAGAAGAGAAGATGAAGAGAGAAGATGGGGAGCTTCTTCTCCATGATCCCTCACTCTCACACTCTCACACACTCACTCCCTCACTCCCTCACACTCCCTCAATCCCTCACTCAAGCACAAGCAAGAAGGCAAGAAACAAGAGAAGAAGAAGAAGAAGCTTTGGCCACACACAAGAATGATCTTCTCATTCACTTTTGAACTTTATATACATGCCCTACTTTTTGGGCGGGCATCCCCACTTTTTACATGGCCGGCCATTAGCTTGGGCCCTCTTTTCCTATTTCCCACCATTCTAACTTATCCCATTCCCAACTAGTGCATACAATTTGCATAGGAGTGAGCGTGCACTCTTTTACGAGAATTCGGGAGCACTTTCACAATTAATAGTACGCTTTTACTCTTTTCTTTTCTCGAGGTGACATTGAGGCCTTCTGGAGAGGTCGTCATTCAAAATTTTTAGGGTCTGACTTCCATTCGGGGCACCTTTTCCTTCCTTTGTCATGTGCCCTTTCGGTTATCTCCTTTTTCCATTTTCCATCCTCTGCTCCATTTTTCTGCTCCTCTGTGCTGCGATAAACATGTCCCAAACTTATGGGAAATTCCCATATTCATCCATATTCCCCAATATGGTATTACAATAAGTTTCAAGGCAGCAAATGATTAGTTTTCAGTAATGTTCAAGTTTATAATAGTAGCTTGAATGTCAGGAATGATATAAACCACTCAGTTTGTTTGGTTTTCTTGAAGATTTGCAAGAGATATGCTATATGGATTGATCTTCAATTGAGATGGTTCAATGGCTTTCTTCTTAGTTGGAAAAGTAAAGAAATACATAAGAAATTGTAGCAATTGAGGCTTTGTCTATTATATCAATCAACTTCCAAAAGAGAAAGATTTGCTTCAAGGAAAGGTTTCTCATGTTAAAAATGCAATGGAATTGCAAGTGTCACATTGTTATGAGGTTATTAATGCTCTTGAGGAAGTTTTTTATTAAGAGAAGGATAATGAAATTGCTGATTTGCATACTCAATTAGCATTTTCTCATGTTTCAAGTCAGGATGCTATTCCTAAGGATTTTCATGCATAAGGTGGTTGATCTAGAGGGTGATAAGGAGGAGTTATTTCTTCAATAAAATATTTTATTGGTTGTAGTGTTTGAAATAGATGTTGATAACATCATTCAAGGGTATCAGCAACAGTCCGGAAGCATAGGAAATTGGGTTTTTAGATACCAAACTATTCAACATGTAGATCAAAATTGGTTAGGATAGCATCCTGAAATTCTTTTACAATTCAGGAGGGGTTTGAATTTCAAGATAGGCTAGGAAGTGAGTAGTATAAAGTGGTTCACAACCATAAGATTATTATTCAGATTGAGCATAAATATGAACATACTACAAGAAGGTCAGGAAGAGTGGTGGACGATGAAGTAGATAGGTCAATTTGAATGAGCAAGGAGAGGTTAAACCCACCAAACTGAAGCATATATGTTGAGGAAAAAGTTCTCATCAAGCTGTATAAGGAATTTCGAGACATATTTGCATGGAATTACACTAACATGAAAGGCTTTGATTCCATGGATCAACACATAACTAATTTGAAGAAGGATACCAAACCAATCATAAAAAAGGGAAAGATAAATGTTCCAATAATTCCTTGCTTGTTGGTAGTGTCAGAATTATAGGATGGATTGTAGAAACTTGAATTCCTGCAACTTGAATTCTTGAAACAATAACCATAGTTCTTGCAACATCAATGGGAAGTGTTCTAGCATTTTGAAGTGCAGGATATAAAACAAGAAGTTCTATATCAATCTGAAAACAACAATTATAGTAGCAACATGAAGATCAAAAGTTTCATGAACTTAAAAATAGATATGAAAACTAGCAAATACAGGTTTTATTAGTTTGGATTAATATTAAGTAATACTTTGTAGATGCCATGCTGTAGATTGAAGTTGTGAAAGATTAAAATGCAAATGCAGATGCATTTTTGTATTGTTTTCTTTTAATCAAGATGAATGAATTCTACAACTTACAACAACTAAGCCTAACATTGGAAGGAATACTATTCTAAGTTTGTGAGTCTATGAAAATATGCACCCCCAATGACAACGTCTCAACAGATTGCAAGGTTTTGCCAAGGACTAAATCCACCTTTGGACACTCACCTTGAATCAATGAGACCAATGACTCTCGAAGATGCTCTTATGTAAGCAAAACCTATGGCCAAGGAAATCACTTGAAATGGCCAAAGGAACCATCCAATAAACAACTATGGAAGGGGGGCTACCCAAATCGTGGTATCAACATGGCCAATTCCAGAGGAAATGGTGGAGCTAATGCAATCATCCAAGGACCAAATGGGATAGGAATTAGGCAATGCTACTAGTGCAGAAGGACTGGACACCTAAGGGAAAATTGTCCTAACCGTCCTCAAAATCCTAGCCCAAACCAAGTTGGTGGAAGAGGCCAAGGGAACATCAACAACAACCCAGGCCATGGACGTGGAAGAATAGTTGGTGCTGGGGTAAATACCATGATTGGACAGCCCAAGGAATGCACCTTAGGTGAAGAAATTGAAAGAGGATCCATTCATGCTGCTGTGGAAAGGAAAGGAGCATACCACCAATGTTCAGTAATTCAATCTCTAGCTACTTACAAGGGTACATGATTTATAATCTTAACTGATTGTGGTAGCACACATTCCTTTCTTGCACCCAAGACAATTCAAAGATTGCATCTAGAATCCAAGGGGACAAGGAAAATGATAGTAGAATTGGCTAGTGGGAAGGAAATCACCTCAACTGAAATTGTAGGGAAACTTCAATTTGAGTTTGACAACCATATAACTAAAACAAAATTTCAAATCCTACCACCAAGACCCTACAATTGCATTCTAGAAATGGATTGGCTCAAGAAAAACAAAGCCCAGATTCTATGTGCTGAAGAGGAAATAATATTTCAAGACTTGGAAGGAGAAACTATAAAGGCATATGGGAAAGCTGGAAGAACTAGAGTCCAGAACTAGAGTCCAACTACCCAAGGCAAGTCGACTCAGGAAGGGATTGAAGAAAGGTCAATCAATCTACACGATCTAGTTGAATAAGGTCAAAAAGACTAATGAAGGCACTCTACCTTCTTGGATCAACGACTTCAAGGGTGTCTTTCTAGAAGAATTGACTCAACTACCTCCAAAGCTTGAGGTTGATCATGAAATAAAATTGATTCTTGGAGACGAGCCAGTGTCAAAATGATCATATAAAATGTCTATTCCTGAAGCTATTGAGCTTAAAGAACAACTGAGCCAACTGATAGAGCAAGGATTTATCTGCCCAAGTAGTTCACCTTAGGGAGCACCAGTCCTCTTCCAGAAAAAGAAGGACAGAACACTTAGACTCTGCATTGACTTCAAAGGATTAAACCAGATTACGATATAAAAAAAGTGCCCCATACCCAGGATAGATGAACTTTTAGATCGCCTACATAGAGCGAAGGTTTTTTCCAAGATTGATCTAAGGTCTAGATACTATCAAATTCGAATCAAGGAACAAGATATCCCAAATACTGCCTTCAGCACTAGGTATGGTCATTATGAATTTTTTGTCATGCCATTTAGATTGACTAATGCCCCAGCTACATTCAATTATCTAATGCAAGACATCTTTCAACCATATCTAGATGATTTTCTGTTGTTATTCTTTGACGATATACTAGTATACTCCAAATCAATAGAGGAACATGAAGGTCACTTAAAGATCACCCTAGTAACACTCCGTGAAAATTAGGTCTATGCCAAGATGAGTAAATGCATATTTCTCACTGAAAGGATTGAATATATTGGATAAATTGTTTCCACTAATGGAATCTCTGTAGACCCTACCAAAGCTAAATATATCCTAGAATGGCCAATATCTAAGATAGTAAAAGAAATACAAGGATTTTTGGGACTGATAGGATGGTACCAAATCTTCATAAAGGATTATTCCCTCATTGCTACACCCTTGACAAATCTTTTGAAGAAAAATACAGTAATCCTTTGGATAATTGAACATCAAGAAAGCTTTGATAAGTTGTAACCACTGCACCTGTATTAGAACTCCCTGACTTTAGTCAACCATTTGAGGTGATCACTAATGCAAGTGGACTTGCAATTGGTGGGGTGCTAGTACAAGAAGGAAGACCAGTGGGGCTGAGTCCAACTATGCCATTCACGACCTTGAGTTACTCGCAGTAATCCATGCCTTGAAACTTTGGAGACACTATCTATTGGAAGGGGAATTCACTTTAGTGACATATCATAAAAGTCTTAAGTGGATCTTCACCCAAGATGACCTAAACATGAGGCAAAGAAGATGGATAGAGATACTGTAAGAGTTTGATTTTAAAATCAAATATTGTCTAGGGAAGGACAATGTTGTTGTAGATGTATTAAGCCGAAAATCCTTTCTTAACAACATTGTAGAAGTTTGAATCTTAAGAACCATATCCACACCTGATAACTGTGAAAGGTGCGGGATCTAGGACATGGCAGTGAGTTATGGTGGATGGAAGGAGAAGTGTGGACTCATGATGGAGAAGACAAAGACACTATTTGTTACACAAGTGAATTAGGTTCCAAGATTGAGACTTGGACTCATAAACACAATCTTGTGTATGTGGACAATGACACTGACACTTCATTGAAAAGAAAAGAGTACTATCATTTCATTTTGAAAAGGAAGCAAGTACAATGCTTTATAGGAAAGTAGGAAATTGCAGCAGGCACCACTATGCATATGGGATAGGTTAGCCTGCATGTCCTTGGCCTTGAAGCTCCATACAAAGAGGCTGTCAATGAGTGTGATTGCTCAATCTCAACAATAACCTTGTACTTGAGCTTGTACACCAAGCTATTTCTTAGGATAAGGAATATGAAGGACTCATGACTAAGGTACTTTAAGGAGAACGCTGATGCCAAGAGGCATATTCCACGGTGGATTCCGTGAGGTTTTGCGATGGATTCCGTAAAATTCTATTACTATCGGGGCTCATACACAAGGTGGATTCTTTGCACGAAAAGTCTATTGGCACACCTATCCTTTTCGGGTGTTTTGTTAATTTAATGTGTAAGTGGGTGATTCCATAGCGGGTGATTCCGTAAAATACATATTTAAATTAATAAAAAATTATGAGTTTAGAGTGAGAACTCGTAATAAATTAAGGTTAGGATTGAGTTCTAACCAATTTATTTTTGTAGCTGAAGACTGATAGGTATTCACTTTTGTCGGTTTAATTGTATTATTTTTCTAACAATTGTGAATGCTTCAGTTGATGTGTAGAGCAAGCAGCAGTGCTGGGAAGCATTGGAGGATAGCATGTATTCAAATTATCATTAATTTTTGATGGGCGTGTATCTTAGGCATGGCATTCATAATTTTGATGCGCTTATTTATTAAAGCGCTTGATATTTATTTATTATTTTTGTATACGCATGGGGCGCACGATTTAAATATTTGTATTGGACATTGTATTTGGGTACCGCCTGACTCCTTGGGTGCCCAATAACTTTAATTCTTTAGTGGCACAAAAGTAAGCACAAAAGCTAAAGCGTGCTAATTGTAAATTGGGCTATTTTTTTGAGCTTGAAGATGAATAATATATAAAATACATGCTTTGTGGAGCGCTCACACAAGGCATGGGGGGAGATTGCACCCAATTAGTCTCTTGCTTCATGTCGTGCAAGCTTTCTTCCTTGTTTTTTGTGCAAAAGTAGAGTTCTTTTGTTCTTGGGGACCTTCTGACGCTCACTACACGCGCATAAGGCGTCCGATCTATGCACCAGTGGTATCAGAGCGAAGCTGAGATCAAGAGCTTCCAATCGTACCATCTCGCGTGAAGGCGGAGCTCTTGGAACAATTGAGCTCTACAGTCAGTCTCGTGGCAAACGATCAATATCAGCGTGTTCCTGGCAGTCAAGAACCCCCTGCTGTACACTTAGATCGTGAGGGACCGGCCTCTGCAGAGGCCGAGGACCACGCGGGAAGATCCTTCATGAAGTCGTTGAGAACAGATAACAAATTTCTTCCACAGCTTTTCAAGCTTTAAAGATAAGCTTATTAGGCTTCAAAAGAAGCTTATTAAAAAGCTTCACAACCCATTTTAACCCGTCGATGGCGGGCAGCATGTACTGCCCCGTCGTCGAATCGGGCGACAATATACCCAGGTCCTAAAAATTTATGATTAGTCTAAAAGACTAAAACTCCAAGTACTCCAAGTCATTAAGGTCCTAAAGATCGATCATCTTCAACAATTACTATAGAGGCAGTTCATATTCAGCAGCACAGAATTCAGTTTACTACCCTCTGGAAGCCCTTGTTCACACCTGTGAACTAACAGAAGCAGATTACAGCGAACAATCATCAACACACAGTCTATACGCAAAATTATTTTCTTGGAAGACGATTATTTCGCAATCGTAAATGAGAAATACTACAAAAGCCAAAAAAAAAAAACATACAAGCCTTGTAAACCCGCCTTTGAGCTACGCTCATCCCGCTAACAAGGTTTCGAGTGTGTGAAGTATTTTGGAATTTTGCAGGATGACTGATCAAACCATGGAAGATTTTATGGCTAAAGGTGATCTACCCGAACCAACAATGGAGCAAAGTTGGATTTGATTATGATGCAGCTTCAAGAAGAACGAAGAGCACAACAAACTTTGCAAGCTCAATTGGCCAATCTGCAACGATCTACCACCGACCAAGATGGATCACAACTTGATCTTATACGACGTACCATCGATGCAACACTTGAAGCCCAATCTATTTGGAAAGAAACAAAGATAAGTAAAAGAAACTTCAAATTTTGTACTTTCAATGGATCACGCGATGGAAAGACTGTACTTGCTTTTATCAGTCAATTTGATGATTATTTCCATGAAGAATCATATGCTGAGACAGACAAAATTAAATGTGTCACTAACCATTTAGTTGGCCGAGCATCCTTATGGTGGACTGTGGTCCGCAAAAGCGTTGATTGTCCCACTACCTGGGAGACTTTCCAAAAGAAATTTTTGCATAATTTCCTTCCACCTCAATTCCACGAAAAAGCAATCAAACAATGGGATCTTCTACAACAAAGGAATCGCGAACCTATTTCACAATATACTGAACGTTTCTAGAATGCTCTATTGCAACTACGAATGCTCGAAGATGTACTTGAAGCAACTCATAAACACAAGTTTATGTCTTGTTTACTTGGACATTTTTATGTGGAGGTCAACATGTTCAAGCCAACAACCCTTGAAGATGCAATTTCCTTGGCCCATGACACTGAAGACAAAATTCGCGGACGAGATAAGTGACCACAACAATTTCCAACTAATGGTAACTTTGGTTCCAAACAATTCAATTCAAATTTTCGAAGATTCAATCAAAGTCGTTTTCTTCCATCTTCATTCTGTAAATCTTGGACACGACCACCTGCCTTGCCATCAAACACAAATCCAAACCCTAAGCCATCTCTACAGTCAAATCCCAACATTCCTAAACTTCCTGCCATTACCAATAATGTATCCAAAGCAAAACCCATAGTTTGTTATAAATGTCATCAACCTGGACATCTAGCAACCAATTGTCAATCCAAAAAGCCATCTGTTCATATCAATTATCTAGGAGCAATAGAAGATGAAGAACGTGAAGAGATGCTAGATTTTACGGAAGAAGATGACGACATTGGTACTACTTCTGATACTTTGCCAGGTATGCCAACTCCCCATTCCTTATTAACAATGAAATGTTTTGTGTATGGTAAAGGCTATTTTACATGATGATGGGAGCACACACGATTTTATTTCTGCAAAACTGGTCAAAGAATTGAATTTACATACTGTTTCAAGACATTATCACATCAAGGCTGCATTCCTAGGTACGAGATATAATGGAACACAAGAGGTGCATAATTTAGAAATTAAAATTGGTGATTATATTGAACGTAGAAATTTCTTAGTTGTACCTTTGCAGTCTAGTGACATTATCTTAGGAATGCCCTGGCGTCATCAATATAATCCTGATATAGATTATTCTCTGCATTCAATTAAAATTTATTTTCAAGAAAAACAAATCACACTACATGGTATGCACACTTCCAATAATTTTCCATTGCTTACTCATACTCAGGCTAAATGTGCATTACGTAAAAGTAGCAAATCCTATTTAATATGGGTGAATGAAATTCAAGCTAAAGAAAATCAGATGCATCCTAGGCATACACAATTTCTTTCCCAATTCCAAGATTATTTTGCTGCTGATTTACCACCTGGATTACCACCTTCATGTCTTGAAGATCATAAGATAGATTTAATTCCTAGAACACAACCACCATGTAAAGCACCATATAGACATAACCAAATTGAACATAAAGAAATTCAAAACCAAATAGACGAATTGCTTAACAGAGGATTAATTAGACCTAGTAGTTCTCCATTTGGTGCACCTGTCTTATTAGTGAAGAAGAAAAATAATACCTATCGCATGTGCATTGATTATCGTGCCCTAAATAAAATTACTGTTAAGAATAGATACTCGATTCCTAGGGTAGATGATCTTATGGACAAGCTACAAGGATCTGCCATATTCAGCAAGATAGATCTTAAATCTGGATATCATCAAGTAAGATTGGACAAATCTGATATATTCAAAACTGCATTTAGAACACAATTTGGACACTATGCAATTCTGGTTATGCCTTTCGGCTTAACTAATGCACCAGCCACATTCAGTCGTATGATGAATCGCATATTTTTGAAACATCAGCATTGTGTCATTGTTTTCTTTGATGACATATTAGTTTTGAGTAAAAATGAGAATGAGAATTATGAACATTTGTCTTTAGTTTTTAAGTTATTAAAAGACAATCAATTATATGCTAATCCAGAAAAGAGTGAATTCTTCCAAACAGAAATTAAATATTTAGGACATATTATTTCATCAGAAGGTATTAAAGTCGATCCTGAAAAAATAGAAGCAATCTTAAATTGGCCGATACCCAAAAATATGCATGAATTACGTTCTTTCTTAAGTCTTGCTAGCTTTTACAGAAAATTTGTGAGGAATTTCTCATTACTTGCATTACCTTTAACAAAACTCTTAAAGAAGGGTATCGTGTATAATTGGTCTGACAATCAACAAAAGTCATTTGATTTGTTGAAATATGCTTTGACTCATGCTCCTGTATTACAATTACCTGACTTCAATAGACCATTCTTTTTAGTAGTTATTGACGCTAGTGGATCTGGAATAGGAGCAGTCCTTATGCAAGATTCTCATCCCATAGCTTACTCTAGCTGCAAACTCAAACCAACTGAACTTAAATATTCTACCTATGACAAGGAATTGTTAGTTGTAGTACAAGCCTTATGTCAATGGAAACATTCTTTAATGGGATCTGAATTCATGATCAAAACTTACCAACAAAGTACCAACAAAGTATTAGACACCTCCTTAGTCAACCACAAATATCTGACCGGCACATTAAATGGGTTGCTTTTATTCAAAGTTTTCATCCCCTTATACAATATCAATCTGGAAAAGAGAATGTTGTTGTTGATGCTTTGAGTAGAAGACCGACAATTCAAAATATTTCTGTGATATCATTCGATTCCCTTATTCCTATGAAAGATACTTATCACTAAGATCCTACTTTTCAAGCTGATTGGAATAAACTAGTTGCAAATAATTGGATTCCTATTGATTCATTGTCTTACACTAATGGATTTACGTTTTATGAAAAAAGATTATGTGTGATTGTTCCATTTCGATCATTTTTTTTGCATGAAATTCATTGTCCCCCATATCAAGTTCATAGAGGAATTATATCTACTTTACGTACATTGATTGAAGATTTTTATTGGCCACATATGGACATTGATGTATCTAATTTTGTATCTGAATGCCTAATTTGTCAACGAGTAAAAAGAGACCATGGTAAACAATATGGTTTACTAATGCCATTATCCATTCCATCACGACCATGGGAACAGATTTCAATGGATTTTATTTGGTCTACCTAACACTAAAACTAATCATGATATGATTTGGACTATTGTAGATAGGTTTAACAAACAAGCATATTTTATTCCATGCAAGAAAACCTTAACTGCATCTCAAGTTGCTCAATTGTTTTTGAAAACTATTTTTACTAACCATGGTTTACCAAAAGTCATTATTTCTGATCGTGATTCTAGATTCTGCAATAATTTTTGGGTTACTTTGTTTGCTAACTTAGGTACAAAGATTGATTTTTCATCTGCATTTCATCCTGAAACAAATGGTCAAATAGAAGCTACTAACAGTGCCATTTTAGATCTTTTGCGTGCCTATACAATTTCAAAACCACACACATGGGATACGTATCTACATTTACTTCAGTTTGCATTTAATAACACACCACATACAGCTACAAAGAAAGCACCATTTGAAATTATTTATGGATATCGATTGCATACGCCTGTTACATCATTATCAAACAAAATTCAGACTGCTGATGATATTGCTAACATGCATGCTACTATTTTTGATGAAGTTAAAGATATGATTGCCAAAGCCCAGCAATCATACACAAAACAAGCAAACAAGTAAAGAAAAGCTATGAGTTTTAAAGTTGATGATTATGTTTGGTTACGAATTGAAAAACGAAGATTACAAAGTGTAGATAAACACCCCATTATCAAATTAGCGCCTAGATTTTATGGACCATTCAAGATCATACACAAAATCAATGACAATGCATTTAAACTAGAATTACCACAACATTGGAAAATCCACAACACCTTCCATATCAGTTTATTACGACCTTTTAGAGGACAACTACCTGTACACCCTATCTATGAAAACCCTCCTTTTCTAGACGAAGAAAATGAAATCCTTGAGCCTGAAACTATTATAGATACTGACTTTATGACCACTAGAACTGGCCGTAGATATTCTAGATATTTGGTCAAGTTTAAAAATCATCCTGTTGAAGAGGCCCAATGGATGCATGCTAGAGACCTAAATGCTTTTCCCACACTGTTAGCTCCACATTGAGCTAATAGCAATTGAGGACAATTGCTATCCCACCCCGGGGGTATGATGCCAGGAGGCATATTCCACGGTGGATTCCGTGAGGTTTTGCAGTGGATTCCGCAAAATTTTATTTCCGGGGCTCATACACAAGGTGGATTCTTGTGCGAAAAGTCAATGGAGACTCCTATCCTTTTCAGGCGTTTTGTTAGTTTAATGTATAAGTGGGTGATTCCATAGCGGATGATTTCGCAAAATATATATTTAAATTAATAAACGTTTATGAGTTTAGAGTGCGCACTCATAATAAATTAAGATTAGGATTGAGTTCTAACCAATTTATTTTTGTAGCTGAAGACTACTAGGTATTCACTTTTGTCAGTTTAATTGTATTATTTTTCTAACAATTGTGAATGCTTCAGTTGATGTGTAGAGCGAGCAACGGTGGCATTGGGAAGCATTGGAGGATAGCATGTATTCAAATTATCATCAATTTTTGATGGGCACGTATCTTAGGCATGGCATTCATAATTTTGACGCGCTTATTTATTAAAGCGCTTGATATTTATTTATTATTTTTGTATGCGCATGGACGCACGATTTAAATATTTGTTTTGGACATTGTATTTGGGTACCGCCTGACTCCTTGGGCGCCCAATAGCTTTAATTCTTTAGTGGCACAAAAACAAACACAAAAGCTAAAGCGTGCTAATTGTAAATTGGGCTATTTTTTTGAGCTTGAAGATGAATAATATATAAAATACATGCTTTGTGGAGCGCTCACACAAGGCATGGGGGGAGATTGCACCCAATTAGTCTCTTGCTTCATATCGTGCAAGCTTTCTTCCTTGTTTTTTGTGCAAAAGTAGAGTTCTTTTGTTCTTGGGAACCTGTGTTTATAGTTGTACACATAGCCTTACAACCAAGCAAGAAGAGATAAATGACATAAAGTACTTGATAGATTTAATTTTCTGATAAAAAACCACATTGAGTCAATATCCATCTAGCAATATGATTGTAAAATGCATTATTAGTGCTTACAAGCACTCATCTCAAAGTTTATGCTACTTGAGATGTGAGATGTGGATTGTTTTATGAACTAAGGAGGTCCAGCGAGGGTAAGAAACTTTGAAATAGAGCTTTCAAAGCTCAAATGACTCTGGAGAAGATCAATGAGTGATTAGAATAGTGATAATAATAGTGAAAAATTTGAAATTTGAAGCAAGCTTGAGGTTTGGCTATGGTTGCTAGGAGACATGCAGTTAGGGTTTGCCTCAGTGTGGCCTGCAGAGATGGAAAATTTCCAAACCCTTTTAGGGCTAGGAATCCCACTTGGGGGGACTATCATTGCCCCAAGACGCCCGTAATTATTGCATCTCCTATAGGCCATGCCATGGAAATGAATAGGAGGCTGTGAATTCTGTGCATGATTTGCGATTTCTTCAATGTTGTCCTCCACGATGCATAATGTTGCCCTCTGATGTGCCATGCTAGGTTGCCTTGTGTTGGGGAAGAAGTTCTCAGTAGAAGTTAGGAGCTAAAATGCTCTCCTTTGGCTTCCCCAGGTCCTCCAAGGTTAGGGGGTCAAGGCTTGGCTATGGAGATAAGAGGGAAAGGATGAAGATGATGGAAAATCATGTGCAATTAGTGAAGCTGAGGATAGAGGAAGCTAAAAGGATTAGAGGAGGCTCTGATACCATGTGAATACTTAGATTTTGCAGCAAAAAGGACATGCACAAGGGAGATGAGAGCTCAAAGTACAAGAACAAAATCTTGTTTACTAAGTTTCTTAGAGTACAAATTTGGGTACACTCTATCACTATTGATAGTGACCCATAGGCTATTTATATAGCCTCTACCAAGCTAGGGTTAGGGTTTCCCCTTCCCCTTAGGGCCATTCACATACATCTACCCTTATAGACCCTTGCTTAGGGTGGATTCCCATGCCTATATTCTAACATCAACAAACAATCAAGATGTCGCTATTCCAAGCCTTGTATGGGCAAGAATGTTGTACATCTCTAAACTTCTCAGATCCCACTCTCAAAGTAGAGGCTTCTAAGGCTATGCTTGAAGAGATGGACCAACAAATCTAATTCATTTGACATGACATCCAAGCTACTCAAGATCGGAAAAAATCCTATGCAGATCTTGAAAGATCCATAAGAACTTTCAAGGAAGGTGACATGGTGTTTCTAAGGGTAAGACCTGAAAAGAACTCATTATCCTTGGGGCTATACAAAAAGCTTAGTCCAAGGTATTGTGGACCATATGAAGTAATCAAAGTAATGGGAAGGCAAGGCTACAAGCTTAAATTGCCAACCCATCTCAAGATTCACAATGTATTTCATGTAAGCCTACTGAAACCTTATGTACTAAACCCTGATCATGTGCTTAATCACGAAAAAATAGTCATGCATGCCCAAGGAATTCTGAAAATGCAACCCGAGAAGATTCTAGATACAAGGGAGAAACCTCTAAGAAGCTGAATCCTAAGAGAACACCTAGTACAATGGAAGGATTATCCTGAAGAAGATGCCACTTGGGTCGATAAGGCAACCCTTATGAAAGAATACCCCCAGTTTCTCTCGAGATGAGGACATCTTGATTTCTCTAAGGAGAGAAGAATGTAATGTCCCCATTACTTACTTTATTTTAATAAACAATGTGCGTATACATTCCAAAGAATATTAATTCATGTTGCACATTAAAAAAAAAAACTAGCTCTAATTATGAAACTCACTCTACTTATGAAGATAATTGTTATTATTAATAATGAGGTATTATATGCCAGTTCATGGGAGAAAGACTTGGGAAACCCTTCCAAGACTAGCTTATTTAAACTATGTTTTGTTAGAATATCAAGCTCCCATTACTCTTTAGTCAGTCTATCTTTATGTGTGTGATCAACATTAGCTATGGATATAGCTGTACACCTGTATGACATTCAATAAGTCGGTGTAGTCAGTGACTTAACCACAGTTAGTCTTGGTTAGTCATACCTATGTGTGTAAGTCTCTTTCAGTTAGTATGATAGAAGTATAATGGAAGACCAACAACAATGAGTTGAGGCTCATTTTCTACTCCACTCTGTTTCTCTCCCTCTCTTCCAACATGGTATCAGAGCTCGAACGCCTTAAGCTTGAAGGCTTGGCAGTGGCCATTTGACATAAAGACATCACATCTGAAGAAAACGCCATCAAAGGAGATTGTGCATGCAGCTCGTTTTTTTTGCAGAAGCTATATCTTGCTACAAAAATGGTTTTTGGATAAATGACCCTTGGTTCTTGATTGTTTTAACGTGGTCTACAACTTTGCAGAAGAAAGTTTTTTCAAATTCCTCACAGATTTTGAGATATCCAGTACATGCATGTGCACACTGCCTGTTTACTATAGTAAACAATAGGTGATTCCAGGGCATTGGTGGCTTTCATCCTAACAATGTATATGCCCTTATTATCATGCATTTAAGCATTATATTGGAGTGTTAAATGCTCAGTTTTGGAGCTTATTTGTAGGCTGGAAACAGTGAACTGGTTGTTGTCCTAAATTTGGAAACAATATACCTACAGGGTTGAAGTATTTGTGATGCTTATTTGCTAGTGACAAATGCTTGGATCATACCACTTGAGTGGTAGATGATTTTTGGGATATTGTGAGTGCTGAAAGTCCAAAGTTTGGACTAATTTAGTGCTAGTTATACCAGGGTATTGACTGGTTATTGTCTCTATAGGAAGGATACCTATCATCTTCACTTGACACACATGCAATATATTCTGACTGGTTGGACATGTATCAACTTCTACATAGAGTGGCAACTGAATGAGATATTTAGGGGATGTTTTGAGGTTTGAATACTCTTGTTTTAATAGAGAAAATACTGATGGTTATAGCAACGGGCTGGCTGTATTTGGTACTGCTACTTGCATACAATACAAACATTGATACTTGTATGGATATAGTTTGTTGCTGGGATGTTTTTCCACTACCATAGAATGTTTTGAATTTATTTGATCTTGGTTTATGCTCAGTTAACTGTGTTTTTTCATTGTTGGAATATAGTTTACAACAAGCAGGTTGTTAGAAAAACTGTCATGAATAGCAAAAAACTGGTCCTGAACTGTAGAAAAAGGAGTCCGCCGATACTTACAGGTTGTATGCATCACTGAATACCTAAGTTGCTATAACTATGGTAAATGCTCAAGGCACTGACAATATCACTCAAATTGTGGGAGAAAAGCTGGATGAAGAGCACCCTGCCACGGCACCATGAGAACTACGAACCGGCCAAGAGAGGCTACAAATACATTTGCTAGCCACAAAACCTGCAAGAAAACTCTCCTTCTTCTCACCAAGAACCATGCTCTCCAAACACACAAGAGGAAGGCACACAAGAAATTGAGAGAAAGTCTTCCATCCTCACCCTCTTCCTCTTCCTCACTCTCCATGAGATCTTGCAATGAAAGCACAAGAGAGGGAAACAAGAACAAGAAGGCAAGTGTTGTGCCAAAATGAGAGAGGGAGAAATGAACCGTGAGAGAAGAAGATAAAGGAAGAGAGAGGGTGTAACCACCTCAACCTCCCACCTCCTCAAATCCCACGATTGCAACCACCTCCTTTTCCTTTCTTGAATTATAAAATTCAAATTTGCATACATTGGCTAAGGTCTAAGAGACCTTTCAATTTTTGGAATGAGACAAAAGGGTTTGACCTTTCCTTTTCCTTTCAACATTTTTTTAATGTGAGCCTTTTTGACTACACATTTTACATTGCTTCATATTTGATTTTTTTTACAAAGGAGTACATTTGCAAAGTATCAATTTTCAAAAAGTTGTTTCCATGTAAGCACATTTTTGTGCCTTTATTTGCATTGATTTCCTGGTTATCATTCCTCCCACGCTTAAGTGTGAAGCGTCCCCGCGAACAAACTTGAAGAAGAACCACAATCAGCTCTTGGAAAAATCTTTATCATCTTTCTTCAATCTTCATTTCTTTTCTTCATTGTCTTTGAATTGTCATTGGATAAGGAGGGAAATAACACACAAAATAGAATCACAACTAGGACGTTGAGCCTAGGTTATAAAGCACACCAAACAAAACTCGAAAAATAGGGCTCTTCAACAATTTTGCATACAAGAACAATTTCACACTTAGGATAGAAAGAAAAAACAACCACATCATAAAGCTCATAAGGAAAACCCGAAAAATATATAACCGTACTGCATACCCTCACAAAAGATATGACCATGATGTATTCCACCCAGTTGTTTTAGAAAAGAAAAGAAAAGGAGGTAATATTAAGAATAAAACAAAAGCTAGAAGGAAATTTATGGAAATACTTTGTGTATACTAGAGAATAGGCTTGGTAAAAGAAGGTGTGACTTAAGGTTTAGAAAAGTATGCATATGAACCATCATCAAGAAGGGATTTGTTCAAAAGATTATTGATTAAAGCGTGAATTTTGGATGGATAAGACGATGGAATTGTAACAGACGCACAAACGAGAAGAGAAGAACATGAGGTGCAGATCAGAGGGTCACTTGATCGTTTGATAAGGGCAAGAAGGTGTCACTAGTGAGGCATAAGGCATGGATCCGTCTATCTGGGAACAGACCCAACACCCCTGGCCTCACCAACAAAGTTGTAGGGGCGGAAGGTCTGGTCGTAAGGCCCCCAAAAGCAGTCATCGTCCATGGTATCAGAAGCTCCACGTCCATCAACACAATGCAGGGCACGTGAGGCACAGCCCACCACTGGCCTCGTTGAAGTAGATGTTGATGCACTCCAGCTGCAGGTCCGAGTCGCCTGTGTTGCACCCGTTGTTCTCATGGTGAGCCATGAGCTTGGTTCTGTGCTACACCTTCTTCTTCAACGCATTTTTTTCAAGTAATGCAGCATGCTGTGAAACTCATACATGACAAGAACCCCATAAAATCTGGAATAGAGAATTGACAATTCACGCCACATTGTCTCCCAGCCTTCACCAGAGTTAATTAGGCGCCTGGCTTTCCAAATAGCATGATAGGCAGGTTAGGAGTAGATTATGCACGGAAAGATTGAGGGTGAAGAGCCGAAACCCACAGCCGACTAATCATCTTCTCTTGATCATATGTCTCACAGATTTCCAAGAAGTTTCCGCCTCTCCATAAATCCTTCCGTCTTCTTCTTCTTCATCTTTGTACCTTAAGGTCATAGTTGAACTAAACTCCTCTTCTTAATCCTTGTAAATCTCTTCATGAGAATGCAATCAAAACTGAAGACCTTCGTGCTAACGAGATGCAAACTCATCCTCTTGCAAATCTTGTAGCCACCTCTTCCCAGCCAGTGCACCAAATGAAGAGCACCCTGCCACGGCACCATGAGAACTACGAACCGGCCAAGAGAGGCTGCAAATACATTTGCTAGCCACAAAACCTGCAAGAAAACTCTCCTTCTTCTCACCAAGAACCATGCTCTCCAAACACACAAGAGGAAGGCACACAAGAAATTGAGAGAAAGTCTTCCATCCTCACCCTCTTCCTCTTCCTCACTCTCCATGAGATCTTGCAATGAAAGCACAAGAGAGGGAAACAAGAACAAGAAGGCAAGTGTTGTGCCAAAATGAGAGAGGGAGAAATGAACCGTGAGAGAAGAAGATAAAGGAAGAGAGAGGGTGTAACCACCTCAACCTCCCACCTCCTCAAATCCCACGACTGCAACCACCTCCTTTTCCTTTCTTGAATTATAAAATTCAAATTTGCATACATTGGCTAAGGTCTAAGAGACCTTTCAATTTTTGGAATGAGACAAAAGGGTTTGACCTTTCCTTTTCCTTTCAACATTTTTTTAATGTGAGCCTTTTTGACTACACATTTTACATTGCTTCATATTTGATTTTTTTTACAAAGGAGTACATTTGCAAAGTATCAATTTTCAAAAAGTTGTTTCCATGTGAGCACATTTTTATGCCTTTATTTGCATTGATTTCCTGGTTATCACTGGACAACAAAAATTTTGTTTTATGGAAGTTTCGTATGAAGAATTTTTTGGTTGGCAGAGCTTATTGGGACTTATGTACAGGTGATGAGGCTGAACCTGAAATGCATGAAAGGAATCCAAAAAATGATTAGAAAAGGGCTCATAAGCTATGGACTGAGAGAGCATGCAAGGTGTTACATTGGTTTTCCTTATGTATATCAAATGCTATGGTTATAGAGATTATTGGTGCTGTTCTCCAAAGGATGCATGGGACATACTCATGAAAAATTATGGAAATGTAACACATGCAAGAAAGATTTAATTAAAGCAATAGTTCAATAACATATCTAGGAATGGTAGAAGCATTCATGCCTACACTACAGAGAATAAGAACATAGCGAATCAACTTGCCACCATTGGATCTTTAGTGTTTGAGGATGATATGATTGTAGTGACATTGAATGGACTTGGCAAAGATTATAAAGCATTTGATACATCTATTTTTGTGAGAGCTATATCCCTGATTGGGATGAATTGATTGCTTTGCTGTTGCATGAGGAAGTTAAGCTTTGGCTTAGTATAGGTTCTAGTACGTCTCAAAGTAGAGACACTGTTCTTTACTCTAGCTAGTATGGCAAAGGCGACAGAGGTTGTGGCTCTTTTTGAGGCTGAGGAGACACTCGAAATGCTTATGGAAAACATCAGCAGAATGCATGGCATAGCACAAATACACAGGGCCAACATGGATCTGGCAACTTTAGAGATAGGGGGAGATCAGCCCATGGTAGAGGTGGTGGATTTGGTTCATGGCAGTCAAATGATTAGTCAAACAGAGATAAGGACTGTCATTATTGTGGCAGATATGGACACATTGCAAAGGATTGTTATAAGAAGCAGGGAGATATGAAGGAAAAGGGCAAACAACATGGACACTATGCATCTGCTACCTAGCGGTGCTCATGATGAGCAGGTTGATATATTGTTTGCCATGCAGCATGTGTCTAAGAATGCATCTAGGTAGAACAGAGATGAGAGATGGTACATTGATTCAAGGGCTTCAAATCATATGACACCCCATGGAGAATGGTTTGATGAGATGGTTGCAAGTTCGCATGGACCTGTTTGTACTGGGGATGACACCCAGCATACTATTCAACATAAAGGAGTTGTAGCTTTGTTGATGCCTGATGGCAAGAAAAAGAGCCTGCATGATGTACTACATGTACTTACAATAAACAAGAATCTTTTGTTAGGTTGGACAGATGGCAGAACAGAATCTTACAATAACCAAGAATCTTTTGTTAGGTTGGACAGATGGCAGAACAGAATCTGCAAGTGAGATTTAATAGAGATGGATGCTTTGTTAAAGAATATGATAATGGTTGCAAATTGATTGCCAGAGGTTGAAGAGAGGGCAGAATGTTTACTCTTGATGCGTCAATTCTAGAGTTGAATGAAACCATGTTTGCACATGATGATGGTGCTATACGAGATGTTGAGATATGGCATAAGTGGATTGGCCATGTGAATGTAGAAAATCGAAAATCTATGCAGCAGAAGGAGATTGTGCTTGGACTGCCTAAGTTCAAGTTTCATGACTTTGGACATGTATGTGATGGATGTCAGTTTGGAAAGCAAGCACAGTTTCCATTTATGAGACATGTATGGAATAGCTCACGACCCTTGTAGTTGATACATTCAGATGTATGGGGTCTGTCTCATAATGCTTCGTTTGGTGGTGCTCGTTACTATGTATCCTTCATTGATGATTTCAGCAGAGGCATACTTGGCTTTACATATTGAAACATAAGGATGATGTGTTTGATGCATTCAAGAACTTCAAGAAGCATGCTGAAAATGAGTTGAGCTATAAAATTTCATGTCTTAGATCAGATGGAGGTGGAGAATGTGTCTCTAATTACTTTGACAGGTACCTTGCTAAACATGGGATCAGAAGACAGTTAACTTGTAGCTATACACCGCAGCAATAGTGTAGCAGAAAGCAAAAATAGGGTATTGATGGAATCAGCAAGAGCTATCTGAATGAGAAGAGTTTGCCAAATGGCTATTGGGCTGAAGCAGTACTGACTGTTGTCTATGTGCTGAATAGAACCCCTATAGTAGGGATTCATGGTGTAACTCCATATGAGAGGTTGTATGGTCATAAGCATGACATTTCACACTTGAAGGTATTTGGCAGCATTGCATATGTGCATGTTCTTGATGAAAAGAGGAAGAAATTGGATCCTAAAGCTGTCAAGAGTGTGTTCCTTGGTTATGCACAAGACCGAAAAGCTTACAAGTGCTACGTACTGTCTACACATGAGACATTGATTAGTAGAGATGTTGTTTTTGATGAGCTGTCATCGTGGTATGGTAATCTATTGCAGTGGCTATTGATGGATCAGCCACCAGCACTAGTAATGCTGAAAATACACCTACAGTGAGTACATCTATGAGTGGTCCTATAGGTGATGGGTCACCTACAGTAAGTCCTTGGTCAAGACGCTTGCTGAGTCATACTCCTATGTCCACTGACATGGATATGTCAGTGAGGGGGAGATTGGATAAGGGAAAAGAAAAGATGCTTGAGGATGTGATAGGTCCACCTATAGTAGGTTATGAGTCATCTAATAGTGACATTTTGGATAGTGAGTTGGGCATTCCATCTATTATGACACCTGGAGTAAGGCAGAGTCATTATGTACCGCCTCATGAGACGCAAGCTCAGAGTGAGCCATAGTTATGGAGATCTGAGAGCCAAAAAACCAGTTGACAAGTTTACATACACTGGTTATTCAGCCCGCCATTATGCATATATGGCTAGTGTGACAGGTTACAAAGAACTTACAAAGTTTGATGATGCAGTTACAAATGATAACTAGTGTGCTGCCATGGATGAGGAGTATGCAGTCCTGGTTGAAAATGAGACATGGAAATAGGTTGAGTTACCTGAAGGCAAAGTCCCCATTGGCTGCAAATGGGTGTATAAGGTTAAGTGCAAGTTAGATGGTTCATTAGAATGCTATAAGGGCAGGTTGGTTGCAAAAGGGCATGCACAACAATATGGCCTTGACTATGAGGAGACTTTCAGTCCGGTGGCTAAAATGGCAACAATCAAAATTGTCATTGCTTTGGCAACATGCAAAGGCTGGAAATTATGGCAAATGGACATCAAGAATGCTTTCTTGAACGGTGATTTGGTTGAGGAAGTATATATGGAGCAGCTTGAAGGCTATGTTCACCCGGACTTTCCTACACATGTATGTAAGCTAAAAAAGGCTTTATATGGATTGAAATATGCACCTAGAGCATGGAATTCTTGGATCAGCAGTTACTTAGAGCAACATGGATTTAGATTGGGTGATGCAGATCAAAGTCTGCTCACGAAGAAGACAGATCATGGATATGTGTTTCTAGTGGTTTATGTAGATGATCTTATCATCACTAGAGATGATGAAGAGGGCATTGTTGAAATTAAATCATGTTTAAAGGCTAAATTCAGAGTCAAAGACCTTGGTGAACTAAATACTTTTCTTGGGATTGAGGTAATCTTTACACCTCAAGGTATATGGCTGCTATAGAAGCAGTGTGCTCATGACATGTTACAGAAGTATGGTATGACTGAATGCAAGCCTATGGAGACACCTCTTGATCAGAATGTCAAGCTGTAGATTGATGTCGAGAATGTGACCATGTATTGATAGATGGTGGGTAGCTTGATGTACTTGACTATTACCATCCCGACTTATGTTATGCAATGGGGATGCTTAGTCAGTTCATGCAGAAGCCTCGCAAACCACATTTAGATGCAGTCAGGAGGATCGTGAGATATGTAAAGGGTACTAAAGATTATGGGTTGTTTTATGCATATGGAAAATCCATTGACTTGACAAGGTTTACTGATGCTGATTGGGCTGGTTGTGCCTATGATAGGAGGTCAACTAGTGCTTATGCATTTGGACTGGGTAGCAGTATGATCAGTTGTTGGCAGAGTGAGAAACAACCTATTGTTGCATTGTGTAGTACAAAAGCTGAGTATAGAGGAGCTGCCTTAGTGGCTTGCGAAGCAATTTGGTTGATGAAACTACTGAAAGACTTGGGAATATAGCTGGAAAGCAAAGTGAGATTGTATTGTGATAACCTCAGTAGTGTTATGTTGGCTAGCAATCATGTCCACCATGGTAGGTCCAAACATATTGAGGTTCACTACCATTTTATCAGAGAAATGGTTCTTACAGGGCAAATTGACTTGATTCATGTGAAGACTGAAGACCAGGGTAGCAAATATATTTACCATGTCTCTTGGTAAAGAAAAGTTCATATACTTCATATAGCTACTTGGAGTTTATTAGATGGTTTGAGCTTGAGGGAGAGTGTTATAGTATCAAGCTCCCGTTACTCTTTAGTCAGTCTATCTTTATGTGTGTGACCGACATTAGCTGGATATAGTTATACATGTGTGTGAAATTCAATAAGTCGGTGTAGTCAGTGACTTAACCACAATTAGACTTGGTTAGCCATACCTATGTGTGTAAGTCTCTTTCAGTTAGTATGATGGAAGTATATGGAAAAAGAACAACAATGAGCTGAGGCTCATCTTTTGCTCCACTCTCTCTCTCTCCCTCTCTTTCAACATGTTTGTAGTATAGAACAACAAAAAAAAACTAGCCTACTGGATAGTCACTTGGCAATTAAGTGCACTTGGGTAACGACATTGCCAGGATGGGTGACCTCCCAGGATGATTTTCCTACAATGATGTAAGTCACGTCATCGGGCAGGATGGGTGACCTCCCAGGATGATGGGTGACCTCCCAGGATGATTTTTTGATGATGTAAGTCACGTCATCGGGCCCTCTCTTTGAAGTTATCAATGACATCATCAAAAAATGCTAAAAGAAATAGTTCTCACTTTATCATCAATGACATAATCAAAAACAGTGAAAAAGCAAGTATCCTTTCTTTACCCCACCCTGTTACTATATAAACAAGGGTAGAGCATCACGGACAGACACTGACACACAAACATACACACACAATGACTTGTGTAGAAGTCTCTTTGCTGTTGACACAATGAAGCTCTACTGCAATTAGCCTCTCTCTGTCTCTCTCTCTCCCTCTTCACCCTTATGCGGAGGCGCTGCTCGAATCCATCAAGCTTCTTCCATGGCCCCCAAGAGATGTTGAGATGTTGAGCGAGGTCACACTTAGAGAACTCCCCAATGTAAAGAAGTAGTTGTTGTTGAAACACAAGCAGAAGTTAACCTCGAATCCATTCAACCCAAAGGATGGGTTATTCCACAACAAACCGAGGTTGTGGCCACAAACCATGATCATGATGGATGGCCGAATAGAGATAATTAGGTTAGTACACAATAAAAGGATCACAATTAGTTAGAGCTTACTTAAACTTGTAAAAGCATGTTAGTATTATCAATTGGTTTTTAGGAAGGAACACAATAATTGATGGAGGGGATAAATTTCATGCATCGCATATATTGACAAGTGTATTAAAAATGTCTTATGGTTATGACTACTTTTGGATTTGTGAATGATGAGTTATGGCTCTTACGATTGCGGGCTTGCACAACCAAACAAGTTGTGGATTGTGGTGGTTGGGGACATTGGGATCCCCAACCCAATGGTCCCTAATACTCTGCAGAGTGTGGAAAAACTCACATGTAAGTGGGGATCCTACACTCCTGAGGGAGGTAGGTATTTTTTATATTTGATCACTCGAGTACATGAGAGGGCAAAGGGCCGAGTGATAAATGCCCCTGTTATGTAGGACGGCTCAAGAGGATCAGGGAAGCTTAGAGGGGCTTTGAGCTAGTGAATTCCTCGTTGACTGCGGATGGAGTGCGATCATATACAACCCAATCCTGAGGGATTGGAAGGTCCTATCCTAGGCTGGATGGTGTCTTTTTACAGAAAGATGGTTTTATACCACTTTGTGAAGTGATGGTGAAATAAAGTATCTAATTTTTGAATTATTTGTTATGTGCTAAAAGGATTGAGTTTAACGAACCCAATTTAATAGATTAATAAAAGGAACTGAGATTTTAGGGGGCCGGAGCTAAGATTTTACCTTATGGGTGGGGGGATTGAGTTACACTCTCTCCCATCTCTCACTCTCTTTGAACCAAGTGCGGTGTTAAACCTCACTCCTGCCTTTGATTGATTACAAAGTGGTCTTTCTTAGGTAGGCGTTAGAATGCTATTAGGGGTGACTTGTCCATGCTTCCCCTGTGAAGTAGAACTAAGATTCCTATGTTCAATTGAGTCCAAGGTTTTCCATGGGGAGACGGGATGGTGATGTGCATGGATATGAATTTCGATCGACTACTAAGAGGACTCCTTTGGATTTGCTAGAGGAGGCACCTCACATATTTTCTTCAAGAATATTTGCTACTTTCTATCTTATTTTGATTTAAGAATCTTTGGGCTAAATTATGAATATTCAAGCATAGATTTTTGTGTTGGCTATTAATCTTGTTTTATTGTGGTAGAATATGCAAATATATTCCCAATGGGAAACATGTATTGCTATGTAAGTGGATATACAAGTTAAAGAGTACAACTGGTTGCCCTAAGCCAACATATAAGGACAAATTGGTTACTAAGGTTTTTAAGAAAAGGAAAGGAGTTGAATTCGATGATATATTCTCTCTTGTGATCAAAATGACTATCTTACTCTTGGTATTGGCCTTGGTTGCATAGATGGATTTGGACTTACACCAGATGGATGTGAAAGTGAGTTTTCTTCATGAGGACTTGAATGAGGATATATATACGTAGTAGCCTAAGGGATTTGAGAAAGAGGGTAGGGAACACCTAGTATGCAAATTGAGGAAGAGTCTTTATGGACTTAAGTAGCCACTAGGGAATAGTACCATAAGTTTAATGCCTTCATTTATAGGGTTATTCCCATAGTAATATGGATCTATGTCTTTGTACAAAGAAGGCTTATGATGTAACCTTATCATTTTGGTGCTATATGTTGATGATATGCTAATTGGCTAGGGGTGCTCATGATGAACTCAATGCTTTGAAGATTTAGCTGAAGAAGAGCTTTGAGATGAACTACATGGGATATGCCTCTCATATACTTTGTCTGCACAGTATACGCAATCATTTTAAATGACTCGTTTACTTATCATAAAAGGAGTACATTCATAAAGTCCTTGAGTGATTTCATATGCAAGGTGGTAAGCCTATTAGATGCCCATTACTTTCTCATATGAAGATCAACTAGGAAAATTGTCCCCAATCATATGATGATAAGGCTAAACCCTAAACCCTAAACCCCAAAACCTAAACATCTCTGGCTATGTACACCTTTGCTAAAGGTGCTATTTATTAAATGTCCAGGGTGCATAAATGCATGGCCTTGTCTACTACATGAGGTTGAGTACATTGCAGCCATTGAGGCTTTCAAGGAGGCCCTATGGTTAAGCTCAGACCTTGATATGAATATGACTCCTACATTGCATTCAAACTCTATTAGTGCCATTCAATTTGCATGTAATCTGATATTTCATGCAAAGTCCAAGTACATTGAGGTTTGTTATTACTTCATTAGAGAGGTGATGTGAGATTGAGGACAAGTAGATAGAGCTAATTGATGAGAATCCTAGAGATTTTCTCACTAAAAGTCTTCCACTAAAATGTTATGCCTTTCTCCTTTAAGTGGGAGGTTGTTGGGGGTTAAATGCCGCCTATGCCTAGATGCTTATATTTACTTGTACTTATTGTCCACACACTGTACACTGTAGGTGGTGGCTACCCATCACTATTACTTTATTCTTTATTCTTACTATGATAATAGAATAAGGGAAGGAAAGTCACATATTGTGATTGTTAGAGTTCTCATATACCATCTTGCTCTCTCTTGCTTGAATCTCCATAGCTCTTGCTTCTTTCTTTCTTCCACTTGTGCTTCCACTCTTACCCCATCTTTCATAATGATAGAGGCAATTGTGAAGATCGAGAAGCTTGAGATTTCATGTATTGCACTCATTAACCATGGGTTAGAGATTAATGTAATGGTTAGAATTCTATATGAAAACAATAGATGACATTCTGTTGCAAGCTTCTAGCTTGTTGTTCTTGATTGTAGGCCACTATGCGTTGCAAGGCTTCCTGCGCCAGTCTCCTCTTCTCTTCGAGGTGTGCTATGATATCCTTGGATGCCCTATTATGGTGGTTTGTCCGGGTCTATAGATCATAATTGGCGACTAGACACTGGATTTCTATCGAGAAACCACCTAGGTCAAGCTTTTTGCCACTTTCCATTATTAGTGCTTGACATTGTAATGTTCGTGGTCTCGTACTCCACCAGGTTGTCGATAAGATTGATCAAGTCAGGTAGATCCACTCCTCCAATGGTGTTGGTTTGGGGTTCTCGATCAACCAACTACATTTCAAGGTCTTCTTCTACTAGTGGGTTCATTCTGATTGTTAGGTTTGAGTGAGTTCCTTGTCGTTTATAAATAGTCCTCAAATTACACTCACTCGGGGTGTGTGTGTGTGTGTGTGCGTTCTCTTTCGTGCACCGTGCAAAATTAGGCTCTTAGCTTTTTTTAAGTGCACTTCAAGTGTTAGAAAACCATGTGAGTGTGAATATAGAGTGATAATTGTAGATTTTGCACTATTGTCTATGTACTCGGCCTAATGGGCCTCTAGGCTCAATTCCTGGCTACTTCCACTAGTCTCTAGGGTCTGTGCTATGTCGTTCAACTTGCTAGGGTCAAATGGGGTCTACTGGTTAGCCCATGGCTCTAAGTGTGTCGAATATGTTGATATGAGTGTCGACTGTTCGGTTGCAATTTCTAGGGTTAGATTTTCCTATAAGGCTTTGGTGAATTCTCCTGTTGCGGTTTGTACCCTCTATTGTATTGGATGCACTAAATTTGTCAATTTTGATGTGTCAAAATCTGGTCCAATTCTACAAAGTCCGATTCTGTAGTGTCTGATTCCACGAATCAAATGTCCAATTTGATAGTGTTTGATTTTGACTAGTTCGATTTTGGGATATGCATTTTTGGGATGTCCAATTTCCAAAATCAGACACCTTCAAATTGACCTGAGGATCGCGGGCACTCGAACTTGACCTTATCGGATTTTGGGGTATCCATTTTTGGGTGGTCCAAGAGTCTGATTTTCAAAATAGGACAAGGTCAAGTTCAAGTGTCCATGATCCTCACGATCGAACATGTGGTAGTGGTCCAATTATTGGGGTGTCCGAGTTTTCAAGTTTGATTTTCTATGTCTGATCGGACTGGTCAAGTTGGTCTAAGTGTTGGCCATTCGATTCTTAGAATTAGATGGGTTTAGGGTATCTGAGCGTCCGATAATCTGGGAATTGGATGCCTATGGATCGTGTTCGATTCTGCCACCAGCATATAAACAACGGCAATGAAAATCAATTTGCACCAATGATTTTTGGCCATGCATGCTAGCAAGATTCACCAGAATCCAAGGGTAGATGCACAAAAGGGTTTCTACACACCTGATCCAAGCAAAAAACTCATGTGGCCTTCGATCGATTCATTGGAACCACCAAGTTTTGCACAAGCTCTCACGCTCTCTCTCTCTCTCTCTATTGCAAAACCTAAAAATGAGGTCTCCTCTACCTCCCAGAGTCTTAAACCCTTGTTGGACTCAGCCTTAACCTACTTGCGTATACGATTCTAACACCTCTAAGCACTCTTTTTTCCCATTTTTCTCCTTGTTTGTGCCCTGTTTGGGCATGTTTAATAGTAGAAATCCTAAAAAAAATTTCCTTCGATTTTGTGGTCCTAACCTACTCTAAATGCAACAAAAATAAAAAGAAAAATACTGAAATGATTCCTCCTACTTGCCTAATCATAAAAAAACCAAAGAGATTAAAAACCTAAAACCTCCTACCTATCTCAAGCTTCGATTAATGGATGAAACCCTTCCTTTTTTTCTCAATTTGAGGTGTGCAACTGCTCAAGCTTGAATCTGTTGGTCCCCACAACATAACTAAAATGTAGAGGCTCAACTATCAAGACCCATGGACCGCTTATTGTTCAAGCATTTCAAGCAAACACCTATGACTATCTCTCACCTAGCCTGTGCACCTTCAATCCTATCCGGGTATAGTGAGCTTACCTTGATGCCCAAATGAGTTGCCTCCTCCCTCAAGCACACCGGTAGCTCCATGATTCATGATGCGAGCTCAAGAAACCTCAAACCTCCACCTTCAAGCTCCATCCTCCATAGCTATGCATGAGACAAGAGAAGAGAAGAGAAGAGAAGAAGAGAGGAGATGATGGATAGCTTCTTCTCCTTGATCCCTCACCATCACACACTCACTCCTTCACACTCTCACACTCCCTCTCTCAGGCACACACAAGCAAGCAAGGAGGAGAGAAGAAGACGAGTCCACTTTGCCACACACCAAAGAATGAGCTCCTCATTCACTTTTTGACTTTATATAAAAAACCATAAATCCCTTTTGGGCCGTCATCCCCTTATCTCCTTTTTTACATGGCCATGGCCTAGGCCCTCTTTCCCATTGTCCTCCTATCTTCCTAGCTTCCTTTCTACTGTCCATCTACCTTTACAAGTTGCATAGGAGGGAGCTTGGCACTCTTTTACAAAAAGTTTTAGAGGCACCTTGCATTTAAAAATGTGATTTTGTCTTTGCCTTAGCTTTTGTGATTGCCCTTGCGCTTTTGATTGTTTCCCTTCCTGCTTCTTCCATTGTGTCCAATTTCCTTTTGAACTGCCTCTTTTAGGTCTCAACTTGCGCTTTTCCACTTTTTCCACTTTTTCTTGTGCTATGGTTAACAATATCTATGGACAATGTGTATACTATGGGGGATCATGTGGTTCAAGATCATTCATACCGCTAAGCACCCCAATCGGCATTGATGGCATCTCCTAATCAAGTGCTAGTTCTACCCTCTCTCTATGTATCTGTCAAGCTAGATGTAGTGAAGTGCCCTCTATGGTCATGCTACATTGAGTGTCTCCTCAATGATTGTGACCTTTGGGATTTAGTTATGGTCCCTATGCCCTTACCTACTATGGATCCTCATGATGGTGTGACTATGAATTTAGAAGCTTTATGGGATCTGTTGAATGACAGTCCCACTCTTCTTTCCTTTTGAGTTTTATAGATCATGTGTTTGTGCATGTTAGACATCTCTGCGCACCGCTATTTAGATTTGGAGGAGATTGGCCTTTCTCTTCTAGATCTAGAAATTTTGGCATTGCTTATCTCTCAAGTTGAAGCTATGAAAAATTTCTATTACAGATTTCCCTATGGTGAGAGATCACATCCATAGGATAGAGGAGATTATGAGATGAGCTTTCATTCTTTCATATGGACATTTCCTCAGAGGAGCTGGCTGTGACACTTCTGTCACATCTTCCATCATTGACCTATGATGTGTTCTACACTAATCTTCTCACTTCTCATAGTTAGGAGACTCTTATTTGGGAGGACCTAGTCCCATTGGTGCTTGAGCAAGATGCTCATCCACTGTGAGTCAAATTCTTGGGGAGCCTATGCACACGGTTGTGCTTATGAGTTTTTATCTCTAGGTACAAGAGAAGCCATGACAAATAAAGGGAAGAGGAAGAAGTTGGAATCGTCTTTCCAATCTGCTACAGCTTTTGTGGGGAAGTGTAGAGGATATCCCATGTGTCCTCATTGTGGGAAGACCTTGTACCCCAAGGAGAAGTGTTGGAGAAAATAGCCTCACCTTTGTTTAGGATCAAAGGGTGCATCTACATTAGACATCAAACCCCAAGGAGAAGTGTTGGAGGATATACCCTCAAAATTTTTTGGGAGCAAAGGGTGCATCTACATCACAGCCTTTGTCTACCTCTACTTTGTCACCTACTATTTCCACTGAGTTAGTGTTTCTACACATTTATCAGGTGTAGGAGCTTTCTTTGATTGTCTCTTCCTCTAAGAAGCCTTGGCTCATTGCTAGTGGTGCCTTGAGTCCTATGACACCCTGAGGTGATTTGTTATAGGTTCTTTTTCCATCAAAGAATATCATTAGTATTGGTGATATTTCTTTGGTGTCTATTAGTGGTGTTGGCACCTTGCCTCTATTGTTTAACTGTCCATCAAGCTCAGTTTTTGAGGCCCTATATGTTCCTAACTTGGGCTTCCCTCTCCTCTCAGTTTATGTCCTTCCTAGACTCTGGACCCATGTTGTCTTTACCGAGCCGACCGTCTTTGTTGGGGATTCTTCTATAAGAGCGACTTTTGTGACAAGTTGGCCGAAGAGGGGGACTATCTATTCTCCATTTCCCTTCCTTTGTGAAAGGCCCCTTGAGGCATCTTTCTATAGCCACACCCATTCCCAGTTGTGCACCATCTATTCCACAAGTTTCCTTCCATCCCCCACCATCTCCTCTAGTGGTTCTCTTGTACCTCCTATCCCTTTCATAGGGGGATGATATTGGTGATGTGGCTATGTATTTTTTTGGCCCTTTGTGTTTTAGAGGGGGCTTCCCAAGATTGTGAGGAGTTTCTTAAGGGTTTCATTCTACTTTGGGCCTTTATTTTATGTGGCTACCACTTTCTTTATCATCGAGCCACCATTCCCTGCCATTTGGCCCTTGGTTCTCCCTAGTGTTTTTATGTAGCTTATGGAACGTTTGATAGTTCCTTGCTATCACCTCATAGTTGGGTCAGAGGCTTGGCTCACCCATCCCCTCACGACTGGAGTTTTGTGGAGTGATCCATTTGAGGCCTCTCCATTTCCATTGCCCTTTGGTGGCCTTTCATTTGATTGGTTGTTTATATGGAGAGGGGGTCTTGCTCCTTGACTGGCTTTCTTCATCGACAAACTACATCCTCATTGGCACTCTTTGTGCCACCCCCAGCTCTACATATCCTTCGGCCTACTACCACATCTAGGAACACATCTAGGATCTGATAAGGGGTATTAGCAATCACGTGTGCCTTGTCTAGTCATCTCCTGCCTCTATCAACCTCAGTCTTTATCAGACAAGGACATTAGGACCTCTGATATTAGAGTTTTTCTAAAATTAAAAAGTATTTCAAGGGGGGGGGGTTTACATATGCCTTTGCTCCCTTGTATGATGTTTTATTAGAAAAGGGGGGACTTCATCTACCACCCCATCATAATAGGCACAACGAGGGGAGGGAGGATTGGGCATCCACCCTTAACCATTTTATAAGAAGAGGGGATCATGCCTCACCCCATCATAATAGGTGTGGAAAAGTGGCTTATCAAGGGGAGGGTTTGATATACCTCATCTTCTTATATGATATTTTATTAGGAAGGGGAAACTCATGACAATGAGCACGAGGGACCTACGCCCCCTTAGGATCCTTTGTTGCCTATCATAATAGGCATATTTGAGCCCCACCTCCTAGCCTAATAGGCCTAGTTGGGTGGGGCATGGACCCTCTTAGGATCCTTTGTTGCCTATCATAATAGGCATATTTGAGCCCCACCTCCCAGCCTAATAGGCATAGTTGGGTGGGGCATGGACTCACCTGGAACCCTTTACACATGTGTAGACATTTTAGGGGTGCTTGGGTGCCCTCTGCCTGCATCTACAAGGAGTGAGGTGGGGGAAGGATTTATATGCTCCCTCCCCCCCCCCTCCCCCCCACACACACACTTTCTTATATGCTCATTTTATTAGGAAGGGGGGTGGGGGGACTCACCACCCACCTCACCATAATAACGTGGTAGGGGCCTACACCCAGAGACAATCTTGGGCAACCTTCCTGCCATGCATACAAGAAGAGAGATAGGAGGAAGTCCCCCCCATAATTGGGATTTTTAAAAAGTACAAAGTAATTCATAGGGAAGGGGCTTCATATGCCCCCACCATCTTATATGATATTCTATTAGGAAGGGGGATTGACGATGATAGGCACAAGGGGATTGCATCCCCTTGTTGCAAGCCTTTGGCCCATCATCATAGGTATGACCTACCCACTAGCTACATTATAATAGGTGTGATCGAGGGGGAAAAATGGTTTTTGGGGGGGGGGGGGGGGTGGACACCCAAGAGTGGGGTCATGCATTGATGGTTGGGGGGAGTTGGGCACCAATTGACTATGTTTACAAGAAGAGGGATGGCTAGAGAGTAGCGCCGCCCCGCCCCCCCCCCCCCCCCCCCCCCAAATAATAGGAATCTTTTAAAAAATTAAAAATTATTTCACAAGGGCAAGGAGAGGGAAGGGGGGTGGGAGGGATTCATATACCCCCACCTCCTTATACAATGTTTTATTAAGAAGGGGGGATTCACTAGAGTAGGTGTTGGGGGGCATCCCTTGGAATCCTCTATGGTCCATCATAATAGGCATGGTCCAACCCCTACTCCTGTTGTAATAGGTGCAAAAGGGGAACTTACATCCTCACCTCCCCCCCTCTCCAAGTCAAATGTAGATAGTTTGGGAGGCTTGGACACTCCCTGCTCTCATGTAGGAGAACTAGGGTGGGGGGAGGCTTCATGTGCTCCTCCCCCGCCTCCTTTATATGCTTAATTTTATTAGGAAGGAAGGGATTCAATCCAATTATACCATAATAGGCATGGCCATGAGTAGGGCCACATTCACAGATGGTTCTAAGGGCTTGGGCACCTCCTCCACTATGTTTGTAAGAAGAGGGTACTGGTAGGTCCCTCAACATTTAGGATAGTTTACACATTAAAAAGTATTTCACAAGAAGGATGGAAGCTGATATGCCCCTATCACCTTTATATGATATTTTATTAGGAAAGGGGGACTCGCCATAATACATGTAGGAAACCTTGTATCCCTTGGGACTCTCTCCGATCCATTGTACTAGGTGCAGCCCACCCCCACTCCCATTGTAATAGGCATAGTTGAAGGAGGAGGGGCACACCCTCATGGGACCATTTGGGTAGGCAGACGGTCTAAGGGGGCCTTGGGTGCCGTGCCTACGTCTATGAGGAGTGGAGAGGAGGGATGCTTTATGTATGTGTGTGTGTGTGTGTGTGTGTGTGTGTGTGTGTGTGTGTGTGTCCCTCTCCTCCCCCTCCCTCCCAACTTATATGCTCATTTTATTGAGAAGGGGGAGACTCAACCCCCACCCCATCATAATAGGTGTGGCAAGAGGGATGTACCCATAGGTAGTCTAGGGGACTTGGGCACCCTTTTCCCATGTCTACAAGAAGAAGGTAGTGGGAGCCCCCCCCACCCCCTCCCCCCCACAATTGGAGTTTCTTAAATATTTAAAAATATTTCATAGAGGGGGGAGGGGAAGGGGGCCTTCATATAATCCCATTCACTTATACAATAGTTTATTAGGAAGTAGAGAAATTGACCCCACACACCCCATCGTAACAAGTGTAGAAAGGGGCTCTCATTTTAAGATGGTTTTTGGGGGGGGGGGGGGTACACTCATGTCCCTTGCCCATGTCCACAAGTAGTGGTTTGGGAGGAGGGTTCATATGCCCCTAAAATTTTATGCTAATTTTATTAGAGGGGGGACTCACCCCCAATCCCACCATAATAGGCATGGCCGAGGAAGCCTATACTTGTAGATAGTACAAATAAAATTGGGTGTCCCTTGCTTGTGTTGTTATCCCCAACACGAAGAAAGCAAAAGGAAATAAAAAAAGTGCAGGGCAAAGGCGGAAAAGAGGTAGCTCAACTGAAGAAAGGAGAGGAGAAAAGGCCAAAAGTGCAAGGGCAACCTTAAAAGTCCTAGGCAGCTACAAAAGGGGAAAGGTGCATTTTTGTAAAAGAGTGCCAGGCAGTGGAAAAGCTAGAAAGCCAAGATAAAAGACAAAGACAAAGACAAAGACAAAGGCCAAGGTGAGAGAAATGGAAGGCAAAGGCGCACAAGAAAAAGTGCGAATCAATACTTTTGTAAAAGAGTGCAAGCGTATCACGGTTTAATTCAAGGAGCGCCGGGCTCTCATCGTGCAATTTGTAAATGTAGACGGGCGGTGGAAAGGAAGCTAGGAAGATAGAAGGACAATGGGAAAAAGGGCCTAGGCTATGACTGGCCATGTAAAAAAGGGGATGATCGCCCAAAAGGGATTTAGGGTTTTGTATATAAAGTTGAAAAGTGAATGAGAAGCTCATTCTTGTGTGTGGCCAAAAGTGGCTCTCCTCTTCTTCTTCTTCTTCTTGTTCTTGCTTGCTTGAGCTTGTGCTTGAGAGAGGGAGTGTGAGAGTGTGAGGGAGTGAGTGTGTGAGGGTGAGGGACCGGGGGAGAAGAAGCTCTCCATCTTCTCGTCTCTTCTTCTCTTCTCTTCTCTTCTCTTGTCTTGTCTTGCTTGCGGCAATGGAGCTTGGAGCATGGAGCTTGAGGATGGAGCTTGCTTGAAGCTTGCACTTGGATCGTGGAGCTACCGGAGTGTGCGGGAGAGGAGGTAACTTGATCTCGGCATGGAGGTAAGCTCACTACACCCGTAGATATGGATGGCGCGTCGGCTATGTGAGAGGTAGCCATTAGTGCTCGGCTTGGAACGCTTGAAACAATAAGCGGTTCGTGGGTCTTGGCGGTTGAGCGAAACCTCCCACATTTTGGTTCCATTGCCGGGACCAACGGATTCAATCCTTGAGCGCTTGCACGCTTCGAATCGAGCATCCAAGTAAGGGTTTCCCCGAACCGGTGCTTGAGATAGGTAGGTAGTGAGGGGGTTGAAGATGGTATTCGATCTCCTTGGGACGTAGGTTTTTTGCTTTTTAAGAGTTATGTAGTGAGATGGAGTAGAGTAGGTATTTAGTTTGGGAGTTGTATGCATTAGAGTAGGAGAAAACAAAGGAAACAAGCATTAGGGTTACTGTTGCAAAACAGGGCAGAAACAGGGCAATAATCGTGCAAAAATGGTAAAAAACTTACTTGTGATGCCTAAGGTCGGTAAGTGAGTTGTTGGGGGGTGCCAATGCCATACCCTCAAGAGGGTATAAGGACCAAAAGTGGCAAGGAAGGCCACATTGTGCATTGCAGGGTTTCAAGAGAGTAGGAGAGAAGAGGAAAGCTTGGCGAGGAAATCTGCTTCAATCTTGGCATCAAAGAGATCTTCGGCTAGCCTAGGTAATTCTACACCTCCCCCTGTAGTAGTAGGACCAATCTGGAGTTTCTCGACAAGGGGGAAGGCCCCCAACGCCTTGCATGACAAATTTTGGGAGCTTCGGCGAAAACACGTGCTGCATTCGGCGCGTCCGAGTCACGTCGACTCTGGTTCGAGGCCTAGACTTAGCACTCGGACCAGCCGCCAATCGGCCCTCGGACCGCCACCCTCGGTTTGTCCGAGTTAAAACTGTCTGAGAGAGCCCATTCGGACCGCGTTCGAATCAAAACTTTTGCCATGTGGCACATTTGACCTCAGCCCGCATCCGAACGACCCGTCCGAGCCTCCAATTCGGCCCTCGACCACTCTCCACATTCGGCCCTCGGCCCAAGTGCCATTCGGCCCATCCGAATCACCTAGTCTGAATTTGCCATTCGGCTATCCGAATCAAAACCGTCCAAGTCAAATCCTGAAGTTCGGCCCTCGGCTCTGGGCCTCGGCGCGTCCGAGTGACCTACTCAGACCCTGCAATTCGGACCAACTGGTCTGAGTGCAATTCTTATCCAATTTTTAGAAATTTGACCTGGCCCGAGTAAAACACAACAACAAGAACTGTCGGAAGCCTACAGTACACCCAGAACGCTATTCTGGCTCATGGAATAGGCAAAATCGTAGGGCGCAACCACTTAGGAGCTAGAGGCAGGCAATCACAAGACCAGGGACTTAGGCTCAATCTGCCGAGGGGGAAAGACTGATTGGATCCACAAATGAACGAGGCAACGAAGTTAAAAAGGAGTGCCAAACCTCGAAATCGACCCCACAGGCTATATAGAACGAAAGGTGCATTGCAAATCCACGACTGGGCCGAACCCTCGAATAAGTGGTTCAAGATTTGGCGGAACCATCCTCCAAGTTGTGCATGGTGCCTACCGCAACGATCCTACGGGTCAAGGAGGGACCGCCTCCAGGACCCCCGCAAAGGGGGCCCTGCCCCCTCCTTTTCCACCCCAAGTAAGTTGGAGAGAGAACGCGCGCTGTGACATGCCCTCCAACTTAGACCCTCGGGCAGTAATGGCCCTATGCAAGCATGGAAGCTCCCTTGGCCACACTCCAATAGAAGCAACCAGAGACCCTAGAATCTTAACGGGCCAATCTAGCAATCAAGGGAAAAAAGGCCACACCCCGAGAACACAAAGACATTGTGTTCAAACCATGTCCAGTCAGAGCAAAATGCAACATCATCAAGCTACAAATGCCAAGATGACTAGACGTGACACTCTTGATGAGAGATGTACCTTGAGCAACACTGCACAGACAACCCAAGACATTGGTGGAGAATCTACGTCTGGTCAACAGGAAAGTGTGGACTCAAGGGCATTTGTCAGAAGGCTTAAATTTACAAGCCAAGACCCAGAAGATGAAGACATAGTATCACTTGCTTATCTTAGGGTCAAACTCACCTCAAAGAGAGAGCATACTATTGATGCCTTAATTGATGAAGGGGCAAATTTTAATGACTTGACCTATGAGGCATGGACCCTACTAGGCCAACCAGAGCTAACACCGACTAATGCAGCTCTTAGCCCTTATGGGGGACCTCCACAAGCACTCATAGGTAAGGGAACCCTCCTGGGAAGACCCTTCAAAAGGGAAACCAAATGTGAGGCTGACTATGTAGAACAGAGGATACACTTGGCGCTACCAGGCGTGAGGGTAGTCACAACCTTTAGCAAGGGTGACCTCAACGAACCGCGAGGGAACGTCAAGGAGCATTTTTGACATGCCAAGCAAGCCTGGTAATGAGAGCAAGGAGTTGTTGAGAGAGTTAATACAAGCGCAGGTTGAACAGAAAAAAACAGCGAGTGAGGCCATGCTTGAAACAATAGGGTTAGGAGACAAGGCCAAGGATAGGATTTCATACAAATATCGTAGAAGACCAAGAAGGAAGCCCAAGCCTTATAGACGAAGGCGTCGATGGAGAGCTAGCTCAATGCCACGATGGATATCCAAGGCATTGCTTCGCGCTCAAGGATATTATGCAAGCAAACAATGGATTTGGGTACCAAAACCCCCTGCTAAACCACTTTTGTCAGAAGCCCAACTTACGTCCAAAGCAGAGAGGCATAGGAGGAAACCTAAACAAAAACCCAAGTCTTGAACCAAAAGTATTGAAGTGATTGAGCCCCTCACTATTGAAATCAAGAAACCAAACATGGCCTATCAGAAAGTGGATCCTCAGTCTAGCGTACTTGGCAAGTAGATATCAGAGGTAACTGTCGAGCGCGCATGAGGTCCACTAGTGGCCAGGGAGCCTCTGACTTCCCAAGAGGATAATGAGCACCACAGGCACAACATTGCTCAAGATGAGGTTGATTTCTCAACAAAGCTAATGACACAATCGTCTAGCGATCATGAGCAAATCCTCCAGGCAGTGCCAAGCCCACGTAGGAGTCCCAAATATCCTACATCCTCTTTTTCCAAACGGACACAGGAAGAACAACAACGGTCATCAATGGCGGCTGCTCACTCTCAACATCTATCTCCATCAAGGCTTCCAAATATCCAAGAGGGAGGACATGACACTAGCCGTGTCTCTCAGCCCACGGATATGCCTGTGCAACCCAATGTGACCAGATCACTCATGCTCGATCTACATAGATGAATGCTCTAAGGGCAACAAAAGATGCGACCACCTCCGATCGCCTTAAGGACCGGATACCGCAACCCACCAATAGTAGCAAGACCATCGAACTAGCGGCTAGTACTTCAAATCAAGGATCATAGCCGTCACAGCCTTGGGCCATGACAATGCCCCTTGCGGAACGGGTCCTTAGTAGTTTACCTGTGAAGGAGGTGTCGTGACCTACCTCCTTGACAACTCCAGCACATCCAAAGCACCTAAAACCTGGGTTGGAGGGGTTAATCATAGGGGAACGAGTGGAAGATTGGCTGCTTGCAACACTCTATCCCCATTGACAATAGAACTCGCATTGACAATAGAACTCACATTGACAAATCAAGAGTGGATGCAACACGATCATGATGGGGTGACGAATTCACACCAGTCACACCCAAAAAGAACCATGATGCAATAACGAAGCCTCAAGAGAAACATGGAAACCCCAAGAGCATGAGAAATCCTAGCGTTGACCAATCTTACTCATATAGGCCTGAACCCCCAGCCATGCTAAAGCCTAGGCAAACTCCTAGAACCTTGCATGAGATAGCAACCGAGCAAGCCCTTGTGGAACATAGAAGTGTCGCAAAATGCTTAACTGAGTTGGATGCTAAGCTCAAGGTGCTCGCACGAGTTTATGTCCTTGCGGACATGGGCACAATCCTCAAGGAGCAGCTTGGAGATTACTTGCCCTTCCCTTTATCTTGGGAAGAGTAGGAACATCTAGATGAGCACTATAGCAGGCTCCTACACGAACGCTTGCGACTCATCTCAGGCGAGGAAGCTGACGAACTGTGCTTAGCCATCACGTTCAATGAAGTGCTCTACCAACCGAATCTCGTAGACATAGAGCAACTAAAGCGACTGCCAGCAGGCCAGAGTCGATTTGAGCAGTGTTGGTGTGAAACCCGCGTTGCAAGTGGCCGAACTGGGGGCTCAGATCATGACAGTCTTTGAGGAGCGCTTGGCCAAATGGCGATCCCAAAGAGACCCAACCTATGTGGCACCAAATTCCCTTTGAGTGCTGGCTGCTATTCAGGGCTTGGCCGAACCAAGCCAAGAAAACCCTCTTTTTGATAAAGTTCTTGCTGAGGAGGAGTTACATGTCACCAGTAGACTCGAAAAAGGTTCCGTGCTACTCGATGTGGCGAAATATTTATCAGTATTAAGAAAGCTACCACATGTGCTAGATGCGTGTGCCATGCTTCAGTACAATCCTGAGTTCTACCATTGGTTCCTATTCTAGTGGAATGCCAAGGGTGCAGACAAATGTGTGTATATGTATATATACAATGATTTTCGTGTCACCTTGTACAGACGTTATCAACACGCACAAGCCATAACAAGTCAAGCGCAGACAAACAAACTAGGGCTACCAAGCTATGCTAGACCGGCTCCATGTTCACTAGATCATGACCCGCCTCTGGGCACAGAGCATGTGCTCCGCATTACCACTGCGGTAGCTTTGTCCAAAAGACGTAAGCAGGGCGCAATCTCTCTCTCTGTCCATGATCCCCTCCCCGGCCTATCCTTCCGAGGAGGAGCCTTCCAAACGCAGAGCCACAAGCCAATGTACTCATTGTGAGCCAAGACCGCCGGCTAATGGCGGGAGGCTGAGTCAACAACATCATGAGGGCCACCCCGCTACAACGAGCACAGCGCGTCCCACTCCACCTCTTCTAAGTCATATGCGTTAGATAACCCACACTATAATTCCGCCATGCGAACACTCTTATCCCGTATCAAAGCCTAACTCTTATATTGCATTTTGCAGGTTTCGAGAAGAAAAACATGCAGAACCATGGTCAGCTGGCATGCAACGACGCTCTTCGCACGCGCCGGGAACATTCGGCACGTGCCCCTCCACCGGTGCGCTATGTGCCCATCCTTAAAAGGTACACGAAGAAGCGAGGCCCTAAGCGACACCATCTAGGATGAAGGCCGAAGAATCCATGGGCCAAGAAAGTCGAGACTCGAAGGAACGCGCAGCATGTGGCAACGCCAGTTGCACAGATCCTTAACGCGCGCCCGAGCACCAGGTGCTCACGAGGTGACAAGGCGGCCCGGGATCGGGAAGAATTTAATGAATTGTTTAAAGACATTCTAGCAACGGTAGCGGCCTGGGACTACACCGTTCAAGTCCCGGCCGACATGTTCCCTACACAGCCTCACGGGAACCCCGCACTAGCACCGTCCCGGTCGCCTAGCCAACCAGACTCACCCCGCCTCGTACCTATCGACTAAAACCCAATGATGTGCAAGTAGCTTGAGAAGTCAACATGCCATAACTTTTTGGTTTTGATGAGTAAAGGGGCAAGATCCCCACTTGTACACATTTCCATTACCTCTCATTAATGTATGCGACCTTAACAAGCAATGAAATAGGCATCCCAATCGACGTCATAGAATTCTGAAAATTTATATCTTAGCATGATTGCATTTGTTCGATGTACTTAAGGCAAGAGAGCATATACTCTCATGAAGTGGCAAGTGGATGCAGGATGACACAGGTTGTCGCGCAAACGTGTCCAACGGCTAGGCCACCGCAAGACCACAAACCGCACATGAGCCGTAACACAGCCACGATGCAGAACGCGAGAAATCACCCTTGTGAGTACCCACATTGCTCATACCAAAGCATAGTTGTGGGCTACTCTCTCTTCTAGGGCCAAGCGATACAGTGAGCTCACGATGGGTGTCCCCGCAATCACACCAATATCGCAACAATGGCTCCCCTAACAAAGAGGCTCGGGCACAATCATTGTTGTCATATCCATTTCTAGAGCCTTCTAGGCTTGACGTTTCCTAGCCAAAAAGGCTCATAGCCTCAGCATATTGTAGTGGTTGTCCTTTGGCGCAAAAAAAAAAACGGAGAAATAAGAAGCACCCATGATCACAGCACCGCACTAGGGGTCCTTAAGTGAGGTGCGTCCAGTGACTTCGGTCGGCTGGCTCCGCCGTTCCTAACCTCCTAACCCCCTAGCATCACCCACAAAAGTTCAGGGCACATCAAGGGCAGGACATACCGAGGTGAGCTTGTCTCACCTATGGTTAGACCTGTCATCCTGACCCACTTGCACAGTCCCCTCTCGTACTCTGCTTTAATACCATTATGATCAATGGTGGTAGGCATCGCACAATTGGCCATGAAAAGTACACCGTCCTTCACAAAACAAGTCCAATATCTTCCAGCTACCGAAAGTGCGGTGTCCCTGTATTTCAATTATGCTATGTCGTGCAATTACAATGCAAAGGATGTCTCATACACTTTCATCAGAACTTCTCAACATGGACAACTTGGCTTCATCCACACACTGTTACAAGAACCTAGCCCATGGCCTTCTAACTACGTAATATCTAAGTATGCATGCACACTCACCTAATATTTGCACCAAAGTCTATACACAGTTTGGGTCCTCAAGTGCGGGGCAATACTCCAAGCTTGCTTAGAGTTCGACCTGTCTCCCAAACTAATCCAAATATGTCTTGTGCACGCTACAAAAACTGGCAGTACCCCTTAGGGAGAGACCACATGAGAGGTTTTCCAATTGTAGGTATTTAAAGACTCCAATGAAAGTGCCATCAGATCTACATCAACTCTTGTCCGTTACTTCATCATGCAAACCACCAGCAAATCATCACGAGCAAGATCCACCATGAGCACCCCACGCACCCCAAACCCCGTGCCAGCCCCCATGAGTGGCCATTCCCAACAAAGAATAGCCCTATCGCCATATACAACATTCCTATTACCCGCCAATCGGAACCGCACAATGCCACACACTCCCTTCCACCACACCAACATAAGAGCTCCTCCAAGGCAACCCACAACAACCCTTCCACTCACATCTTCGGTGCAAGATCCGCATGCTACCTTTGATGCAGAGTGCCATGGGACTGGTACTCTTCTAGGAGGGGGTAATGTTAACCCCAACACAAAGAAAGCAAAAGGAAATAAAAAGGATGTAGGGCAAAGGCGGAAAAGAGGTAGCTCGACTGAAGAAAGGAGAGGAGAAAAGGCCAAAAGTGCAAGGGCAACCTTAAAAGTCCTAGGCAGCTGCAAAAGGGGAAAGGTGCATTTTTGTAAAAGAGTGCCAGGGCAGTGGAAAAGCCAGAAAGCCAAAATAAAAGACAAAGACAAAGACAAAGGCCAAGGCGAGAGAAATGGAAGGCAAAGGTGCACAAGAAAAAGTGTGAATCAATACTTTTGTAAAAGAACGCAAGCGTATCATGGTTTAATTCAAGGAGCACCAGTCTCTCACTCGTGCAATTTGTAAATGTAGACGGGCGGTGGAAAGGAAGCTAGGAGGATAGAAGGACAATGGGAAAAAGGGCCATGTAAAAAAGGGGAAAAGGGGATGACAGCCCAAAAGGGATTTAGGGTTTTGTATATAAAGTTGAAGAGTGAATGAGAAGCTCATTTTTGTGTGTGGCCAAAAGTGGCTCTCCTCTTCTTCTTCTTCTTCTTATTCTTGCTTGCTTGAGCTTGTGCTTGAGAGAGGGAGTGTGAGAGTGTGAGGGAGTGAGGGTGGGGGACCGGGGAGGAGAAGCTCTCCATCTTCTCCTCTCTTCTTCTCTTCTCTTCTCTTGTCTTGTCTTGCTCGCGGCAATGGAGCTTGGAGCGTGGAGCTTGAGGATGGAGCTTGCTTGAAGCTTGCACTTGGATCATGGAGCTACTGGAGTGCGCGGGAGAGGAGGTAACTCGATCGGCATGGAGGTAAGCTCACTACACCCGTAGATATGGATGGTGCGTCGGCTATGTGAGAGGTAGCCATTAGTGCTCGGCTTGGAACGCTTGAAACAATAAGCGGTCCGTGGGTCTTGGTGGTTGAGCAAAACCTCCCACATGTGTTTACAAGAAGAAGGTGATGGGAGGTTGCCTCACAATTGGAGTTTTTTAAAAATTAAAAATTATTTCATAGTGGGATGGGAGACTACATATGCCCCACCCCCTTGTATGATATTTTATTAGGAAAGCGGGGAACTTATCTCCCACCCCATTGTCATAGACATAGTTGGGGAGACTTGGGCATCCCCTTGCCAATATTAATAAAATAAAGGGGGGAATCACCCTCCACGCCAACGTAATAGGCATGATCAAGGGGGACTTGGGAACCCCTCCACCCACATTTACAAAAAGAGGGATAGAGGGAGGTTCCCCCACAAGTGCAGTTTCTATGCAATTAGATGTTATTTCAAGGGGGAGGGGTTTCATATGCCCTTGTCCCCTTAGTGATATTTTATTAGCAAAAGGGGGACTCATGGTCACAATAAGCATGGGGAGGGGGGCCCACATCCCCTGAAGATCTTCTTTGTCTCATCATAATAGGCACAACCTACCACTACCCTTAGTGTAATAGGCACACCAGGATGGGGAATGCACCCCTCGGGATCATCTACACCTATAGATGGTTTGCAAAGGCAACCATGTTGATGTTTTAGAGGGGCTTGGGTGCCCCCCACTCATATCTACAAGGAGTGGGGTGGGGGGAGGCTTCATTTTCCCTCATTACCCCTCATATTTTTATTTTATTAGGAAGGGGAAGGGGGGATCTGTTGACCCCATTCTAGCATAATAAGTGTGACCACAGGGGTCTACACACATGGATGGTCTAAGAGGGGTTGGGTGCCCTCCTTGCCTATGCCTACAAGAAGAGAGATGAGAAGAGATCCTCACATAATTGAAATTTTTGTAAAATTAAAAAGCATTTCATAGGGAGGGGGCTTCATAATCCCCCACTCCATTAAATGATATTTTATTAAGAAGGGGGGGTTGATCACAATAGCCACAAGGGGGTTGCACCTCCCATTATCCTCTACAACCCATTGTAGTAGTTGCAACCCATGAGGCTATTAGAATGTAGGCATGGGAATCCACCATAAGCAAGGGTCTATAAGGGTAGATGTATGTGAATGGTCTTAAGGGGTTGGGAAAACCCTAACCCTAGCTTGGTAGAGGCTATATAAATAGCCTATGGGTCACTATCAGTAGTGAGAGAGTGTACCCAAGTTGTACTCTAAGAAACTTAGTAAACAAGATTTCTTTCTTGTACTTTGAGTTCTCATCTCCCTTGTGCACATTCTTATTGTTGCAAACTCTGAGTATTCACATGGTATCATAGCCTCCTATGATCCTTTCAGCTTCACTAAGTGCACATGATTTTCCATCGTCTTCATCTTTTCCCTCTTACCTTCATAGCCAAAACTTGACCCCCTAACCTTGGAGGACCTGGGAAAGCCAAAGGAGAGCATTTCAGCTCCTGACTTCTACTGAGGACTTCTTCCCCAACACAAGGTGACTTGGCATGGCACATTAGAGGGCTGTTGAGATATTTGCAATCACACGTACTTCAGTCCCTTTGTAAGGATCAGTAAGGGCTCAGGACCAGAATCCCATATGCACAGTAGGAGAAAGTACTACCACTCAATTCCTACAAAGCACTGTACTTGCACTCTTTTTCTAATGCAATGATAGTACTCTTTTCTTTCCAATAAAGTGTCATGTCGCTGTCAATACACAAGATTTTTTTTATGAGTCCAAGTCTCAATCTTAAAGCCTAATTCACTTGTGTAACAATTTGTCCTTGTCAGGGTCAATGTCTTCATGAGTTTCTTTTTCCTCTTTCAACCTCCATAGCTTCCGCATCTGCCATGCTCTAGATCCCGTGTATTTTAACATGGTATCAGAGCATAGCTAAGCATGGCTTAGCTCGTTTTATTAGATCTTCACCTCTGGTCTATCTCTACTTAGCTCAGTCTCTGTCTATAAACTCACTTTCCATTTCCACCTTCAAGCTTGCCTTCATGGCTGCCATAGCCAGCAGCACCTTGTTAGATTGAAGCTCTTCTATCTCACTCCATAGGCCAAATATTACCAAGCTTCCTTTTGGAGAAGTGTTCCCTACTACTGATGCTTCTCTGTATCATCTTAGAACTTGACATTGCCTCATCCACTACTCATCATTGTCAATTTTCTCGTTCTGTTTTGTGGCCTCCATAGCCAGACATGACCTGCTGCACTTGGAGCTTTCATGTCTCATCATAGAGCTCATATATTTGGAAGCTTCCTTCTAGAGATTTGTTTCTTTTCTCACAGAGAAGATTCTTATCACCTGACACCTTGACATTGGCCACTCTAGAGCCCAGCATTGATGAAATTTGTGGTCACTGTCCAGAATGTAGCTGCTGTCATTCCTCCTGCTGCTGTTGTCGCTACAGGTCGTGATGTTGACGAGCACCATAGGGCATTGATAGCTCCTCATTCAAGCTTCATTTTTATTAAAAAAGTTTTAAAAATGATCCATTGTAGCTCCCACAATTAGCAAAAAACTAGGACTGGGCCAAAACCCTAATCGAGGAAGCCATAGCTTCACTAAAGCTAAAAAATCTCATCATTTTCTCTCTTCTGCCACTAGAACAACCCACTGCCACTCTGATCTACTGCCCCAACATTAATTCAAGAATGGGAAGATTTTTATTTCAATGAACTTGAAGGATTTTGGAGATTTGGAAGACTCAAGGAAGAAACATAGTGTCCACCATTGACACTCATTTAGTGCTCTTAGCACTTGTGTCTTTTGACACATCTCAACCAAATCTTCTACTACTCAAATCTGATAAGTCTAAACCTGATTTGATAATGTTCTCGCAAGTTTAACATGGGCAAAGACTCTCCAATTTCTTGCTTTAAAGGAGTTGGGTTTTACATTTGGTAGACCCGCATCAAACTCATCTTGATGAAGAAGGTTCTGGGGCCATTACCACTGGAAAAGAAAAGAAGCCTCAAGATGAGGATCTTGCTGTCACTTGGCAAAAGAACAATGATAAGGCTCAGGAGATTATCAAAATGGAGCTAGATGACAGCTATTTCCACCATGTGGATAACTGTGAGACCTCACAGGATACATGGAAGAGACTTGACACTTTGTTTGGTGCACAGTCTAAATCATCAAAGTATGGTCTCCTAATTGAGTTTTTCAGGTTTGAAATGAAGTCTAGCACATCACTTGCCACACAACTAAATTACTTGGAAGGACTTCTAACCCAACTTGCAGGAATCAACATTAAAATGGAAGAAGATGTTTACATTGGTGTTCTATTAAGAGTTTGCCTCCTGAATATAATAATGTATCAACAACTTTAATCAACACGCCAAATCTTGAACTTGTTGATATCTAGGCATCACTGTTAGAGGAGGAAAAGAAGCTAAAAACTAAGGAAGAACCAAGCACCTCTAGAGATGAACATGCATTATATGTTGGCAACAAGTACAAAGGTAAGAGGGATCAAATCTTCTATGACTTTTGCAAAAGGGCGGACACATCGAGAAGTTCTGCCACACCGGAAAGAGGTCCCAAAAGTCCTATCTAGTTGCAATTAAAGAAGAAGAAGAGAACATAGCAAAAGAAGAAGAAGAAGAAGAAGAAGAAGAAGAAGAAGAAGAAGAAGAAGAAGACCACCAGGAGAAGAACAAACCTCATCAGTCCTTCTATTTAGATAGACTTTTTAGCTTTGTATTTCCTAGCTCTAGTGCTTCAAACATAAACTTATAAACTCCTCAAATAAGCCTTGTACTACAACCTCTGTACACTTTGTGAGGCCCCTGCTACAGACTCTGGATGTCCATCATGTTTGTGGTACCCACACTTAGCCTTTTTTGCAACAACCTCTGGAGTTTTTCCATGTTTATGGTGTGCCCACACTTTGCAGGTGTTGCTTTCACTAAAGCTTCTACACACTTTTTACTTCTGGTTGTAATTGAGGAGGGGTGTTGAGATATTTGCAATCACACCTACTTAAGTCCCTTTGTAAGGATCAGTGAGGGCTCAGGACCAGAATCCCATATGCATAGTAGGAGAAAGTACTACCACTCAATTCCTATAAAGCATTGTACTTGCATTCTTTTTCTAATGCAATGATAGTACTCTTTTCTTTCTAGTAAAGTGTCATGTCACTGTCAATACACAAGATTGTGTTTATGAGTCCAAGGCTCAATCTTGGAACCTAATTCACTTGTGCAAGAATTTGTCCTTGTCAGGGTCAATGTCTTCATGAGTTTCTTTTTTCTCTTTCAACCTCCATAGCTTCCGCATCTACCATGCTCTAGATCCCGTGTATTTTATAACAAGGGAAACATTATGCATCGTGGAGGGCAGTATTGAAGAAATCACAGATCAGGCGTAGAATTCGTAGCCTCATGCTCATCACCATGGTGTGGCTTGTAGAAGACGCAATCATGGTGGGATTTTTGGGGCAATGATAGCCCCCCTAGTGGGCTTCCTAACCATAAAAGGGTTTGACAAAATTCTATCTCTGCTAGCCATATAGAGGCCAAACCCAAACTGCTTGTCTCCTGGTAGCCATAGCCAGAAAGCTTCAAGCTTTTCCATTTTTCAATCTTCAATTTCTAAGCACTAATGGTGATTCTAATCATTGATTGATCTTCTCCAAAGTCAATTGAAGATTTGAAAGCTCTAATTCAAAGTCTCTTACCCTCGGTGGACCTCCTTAGTTCGTCAAACAATCCATATTTCACATCTCAAGTGGCATAAAACCTTGAGATGAGTGCTTGTAAGCACTAATGTTGCATTTTGCAATCATGTTGTTAGCTGGATATTGACTAGATATTGATTGAATCTAGTGTTTTTTATTAGAAAATTAAATTTATCAAGTGCTTTATGTCATTAACCTCTTCTTGCTTGGTTGTAAGGCTATGTGTACAACTATAAACACATAGACCATATCCTAATATTAGTTTGCTGCTGGTACATCAGAGATATATGTGTTATTGTACTCTCCTCTGATTCATCCCATAGCATAGAATGATATTGTTGAGCTACGAAAGGACACTGTAGTGGCTATGGTGACCTTTCATATCAAACATACCTTTTTGGTGGGGTATCCATGACTAAAGAGGGGTTATGAATTATTATTCTTGATTGTCCCATTATACTATTAAGAGAGAGTATGTATGAGAGAGTGAGTGAGTGAGAGATAGCCAAATCTATGCAAAACAATGTATCTATGAGTAAGAGATTGTGAGAGAAAGCTATGGAACCTTTGAAGAAGAATGTTGTGTAATGATTTCCATTAAAAGTGGTATATTCTCTTTTTTTTGTCTCTTAATGAATTCTATAAAGAATATAAAGAGCGTAATCAATTTTGTTCAAGTTAAAGCCATGGGAGAATTGTTTCTATGAAGTTGCTTGAGGATTTCTTGTTCTTGGTGTTCTTTTCCATGTTGTGGTCACAGCATATATGAAAAAGATATTTTTTGTTGATAAAAGATAGATTTTCTTACAATATATTCCCTATTTTCTTGGTGTTCCTCTTGGGGCTCCAGGAACCTCCTAGTGCTTTAATGTAAGGGAAATAGAGCAAGGTGGAAGAGTTTCTTACCCATTGCTTGCTTGCTTTCATGCACCAATGTCTTCATATCAGTTTTCGATCCATTATAGGGTCTTTGCTAAAATTATCAAGATTTTATTCTAAAGCAACCAGACTACCACTAACATAATGACACCTACTATAATAAAAGCAAAGGATGAAATTTTGAGTAGCAACCATGTATTTACAAGCTATAAAGTCTTGATCTATTTTACATACAATTTTTCCTTTTATCCTAGTGTCCCATCCCTCATCAACAAATTCTATGACATGATCATATGTTAGTCTTTGCACTGAAAGCATTGCCTTTGATATTCTTCTCAGCATTAGAAAACAAGTCAATAAAGATATTAATAGGCATGAACAAAGTAACTTTTCTTAGCCTACTTGAGATATTAGGTTTTAATGCTCTCTTTATCTAAGAAAATATTTTACATCTATAGCCCTCGCTAGTAGCTGGACTTGCAAGGCCACTCAAAGCTTGAAAATTTTGGCAAAGGAAGGGGGGATATCGATCCCCATTGGATGCATTGCATAGGGACAATATAAGAATGGTCATAAAAGAATATTCCATTCTTTGCAAGCTCTGTCTTCTTTCTACCTTTGTACATTTCTTCTCCAATACAACTATGCATAACATCAATAACATCAACAATAGGCTCGATTAGTTGACATTCCTCAATATTAGAGGTGCGGACATCTATAAGACAAACAAACAAATGTTATAATAAAAAACCTTAAACCAAGTTCAAGAAAAAAGAGAGTTTAAGAGTCAAATGCTTACAATTTGGTCTATGCACCCGAATTTGAAGTTTCAAGTTCCAAATATAGCTCTCTATGCATTAACACATGTTGCATAAGTATCTCTTTTGTATATTCTTATCTACTCCAAGCTTGAAATCTTGGATTCTACCCTTCCAAGAAGAGATGAACAAGCTCTCAATCTTCATCTTTTTCCATGTTTTACTTGTGTTGCATGGTGATCCAACTGCCTTTGCTAATGATAGTAGGAATCCATCTTTTATATTTTTGGAATGAGTTAAATATGTATATAGATGTGATTTGGGAGCTTAAACACCTTGTTCAAGGTTGAATTTTTATATCCATGGAAGAGAGAGAGAGAGAGTGAGAGAGAGAGAGAGAGAGAGAGAGAGAGAAAGAGAGAGAGAGAGAGAGAGAGAAGAGTAGTTTATTATCGTCACGAAAGGCCAAATTATGACCCATGGAACCTTTCTAGATATACAATGATTATCCTCCCCCATGGTAGGAAAGGGTAGCTATGGTGAAAGAATTATTTATACAGTGTGGTTCTCTCAAAAGCATAGCATGCAGGTGATAAGAGCCAATAACTTTGATATAGGAGTAGTGGTCAAAAATGTTGACATATCGAGCTCCACTCGTGATACGCCAGGGTGACCGTTGTGTATTTATGTCACCGACTTGTCAGTTGCAGACGCGGTTGGTACACCGCCCATGAATAATAGCTACATGATAGCTATCCTTATCTACTCTAGTTTGTGGCTCAGTTAGTATGCCACCTTAGTTAGTTGAGTTTGGTTTGAGACCCATACATAGGGTTCTTCTATTTCTTTGTACTAGAGTTCTTTTGGCTTACACAACTAAGAAGAGGAAAATTGTTTTCAGCCTCCACCCTTGTGTGTATTCCCCCATTGTGCAAGCAAGAAAGCTTCAAGTGAGACTCCTTCCTTCTCTCCCACAATCTTGACATGGTATCAGAGCCTTGTTCGTGGTAAGGAGCTCAAGAAAGCAAGCCAAGCTCGCGGTGGTTTGGTAAGAGGAGCAGTGTTGCTTTCATTTTCTGTTTTGGGAGCAGATCTCTGCAGGTAGCACAGCCGGAAAGTGCAGGAGTGCATTGTCTCAGGTTGAGACGCCCTTCGCGGTGAAGTAAGAGGGCAGTATATGCTGCTGGATAGAGCTTTAGCTCTTGGCGACCTTGTTTTTTTGATTTGAGGCCATTTCGGGGCCTGTTTTGCAGACGAAAGTTTTCTGCACGCACTCAGGAAAAGGCTCAGTTTTATGCTGTGCAGCCACTGTTCTACAGGTCGGTGAAAAGTTACTGTAGAAATTGCATTGTATGCTTGTGCGCAGAGACATTGGGAGTTTCAGAACTATCCTTGGTTCCTGTTTATGCAAAATCGTCACTAGGAAGTGACTGTGTGGTCAAATACCACTTTCGCCAGTTTTGCAGATTTGCCCTTGTGAGGGTGAAGCTGAGTTTTTGTAGTGACAGAATTTTTTGCAGCGTTCTGTAATGGCGTCTGACTCTCTTTCACAGATTGTAACTGAAAAGCTTGACAAGAACAACTTCCAGGCATGGAAGTTTAGAATGACGAATTTCCTTATGGGAAAAGGATATTGGGAATTTGTTGCAGGAAATGAAGAAGAACCAGTTCTTCCTGATGTTCCCAATCAACAGCAAATGCAGGCATTCAAAGCATGGCATGAGAGAGCCAGGAAAGTTATGTACTGGCTGTCTATCAGCATTTCAGACTCTATGATTGTGCATATTCAGGATGCAAGTACGCCAAAGGAGGCATGGGATACTCTGTCAAAGATGTATAGCACAAATACGCAAGCCAGGAAAATGCAGCTCAAGCAAGAGTTGCACAATGTGCAAAGAGAAAATATGAGCATCAATGACTACCACATGAAGGTGAAGAAGATTGCAGATGCACTTGCTTCCATTGGGTCACCGGTGGAAGATGATGATTTAGTTTCTGTGACCTTGAATGGTCTAGGAAAGGATTATGCACAGTTTCGGACATCCATTTCAGTTCGTGAAAGATTTCCTAATTTTGAGGAGTTGATTGCTCTTCTAATTTCTGAGGAGCAGAGAAATGGTGGTGCATCTTCTTCAGGAGGAACTTCAAAAGAAGCTGTCTTCTACTCAAATGCTGGAAGAGGTAGAGGCAGAGGTAGAGGAGGCCGATTAGGAGGCCGTGGTAGAAATCAGAATATGCAGCAAACTCAAGAAAACCAGTCCTATGGAGGAGGACGTGGTAACTCTAGAGGCAGGGGGAGCCAAAGAGGTCGTGGTGGATGGCAAAGAGGTCAAAATGCAAACAGTAATGTTGAATGCTACTACTGTGGTAAAATGGGTCATATGGCTAAAGACTGCTATAAAAAGCAGAATGACATCATGAATGGAAAACTGCAACAAGGGAATTATGCATCTTCTAGCAGACAGGGTGATGACAGAAATGAGCATTTGTTCATGGTGCAGCACATGAACAATTCTATGACAAGTGCAGAAGAAAGCAATGATGTATGGTATGTTGACTCAGGTGCATCAAACCACATGACAGGTCATGCAGAATGGATGGAGGATGCAAGGAAAATGGAAAAACCAGGATTTGTGGAGACTGGTGATGATACTGCACATCCTATTGTGCAGATTGGAAAAATTCCCTTGTCTATGCAGGGTGGGAAAAAGAAATACCTGTCTGATGTATTTCATGTCTCGAATATCACCAAGAATCTGGTTTCTGTAGGTCAAATGGTTGAGCAGGGCTTGCAGGTCAGATTTAATCCTCATGGATGCTTTGTTGAGGATATGAAAAATAAAGGTCGCTTGATAGCAAAAGGAAAGAAGAAGGGCAGAATGTTTACATTGGATGCAGACATGCCTGAATTGAGTGCAGCAATGTTTGCACATGGGACCGGTGTAGTTGCAGATATTGATATCTGGCATAAACGCATTGGTCATGTTAATATACAGCGACTTAAATCAATGCAGGCCCAAAACATTGTTGCAGGATTGCCTAAGTTCAAGGTTGCAGAAATGCATAAGGTATGTGAAGCCTGTCAATTTGGAAAACAGGCAAGGAAACCATTTCCTAGACATGTTCAAGAGAGTAAGAAGCCATTGGAATTAATCCACTCTGATGTGTGGACTACTAAAGCTACATCTCTTGGAGGCTGTCATTATTTTGTCAGTTTTATTGATGACTATAGCAGAAAAGTTTGGGTGTATTTTATGAAAAAGAAAAGTGAAGTTTTTGGGCATTTCAAAACTCTTAAAGCTATGGTTGAAAAAGAAACAGGCCTGCAAGTAAAATGCCTAAGGTCAGATGGAGGGGGAGAGTACCTCTCAAATGAGTTTGCAAGGTTCCTGCAGGAGCATGGCATAAAGCAGCAATATTCATGCAGTCATACCCCACAACAAAATGGAATTGCAGAAAGGAAAAACAGGCATATTGGAGAGGTATCTCGTGCCATGCTCAATGAAAAAGACTTGCCAGATTTTTATTAGGCTGAAGTAGTTGCTACAGCAGTCTACATAATGAACAGGACTCCCACTGCAGCAATACATGGAATGACTCCAGAGGAGAGGTATACTGGTAGGAAACCAGATATTTCTCATTTGAAAATTTTTGGTTGCATTGCCTATGTACATGTGCCAGATGAGTTGAGATCCAAGTTGGATCCAAAAGCTGAGAAGTGCATCTTTATTGGTTACTCTCTGCAGCAAAAAGGGTATAGATGCTATAACCCTTCTACTCATAAGTTTACAGTGAGCAGAGATGTTGTTTTTGATGAGATGAGTAGCTGGTATAAACCAGTAAATGTGATTGATGATGTAGATGCACAAAATGGTAATGCTGCACAGAATTCACAGCAGCAGTCACAAAATATTAGTGGACCTGGAGCATCCTCTAGCAGTGGTTCACATTCTTCGCCATGGACAGGCAGATTGAGATCAGGAGAATCGTCTCAAAGTAATGCAGATAGTGGTATGCAGGTATCACGAAAAGGAAAAGAGAAGGTTGATCAGCCCATGTTTGATGTGAATGCAGGTCACTCTTATGTGGATGGTGAATCCAGTGGCTCAGAACAGAGCATTGATGATGAGTTGGGTATTCCTTCTATTGTTACACCTGGAGTAAGGAAGACCAGGGATGTTTTGAGAGCACCTGGGAGTGAACCCACTTTGCGCAGGTCTACCAGAGTTAGGTATCCTGTGGATAGGCTGAAATATGATGGATTTACAGCCATTCACTATGCATATATGGTCAAAGTGATACAGGAACCAGAACCCACATCTTTTGAGCAAGCCATGGGAAAAGAAAAATGGGAGAAAGCCATGGATGAAGAAATGGATGCCTTGGAAGCAAATGCTACATGGGAGTTAGTACCTTTGCCTAAAGGTAAGAATGCAATTGGCTGTAAGTGGGTTTATAAGGTGAAACACAATGCAGATGGTTCTGTGAACAGATACAAGGCAAGATTAGTAGTCAAGGGGTATGCACAAACATATGGAATTGACTATGAAGAAACATTCAGTCCGGTTGCAAGGATGGCAACCGTAAGAGCAGTCATTGCTATGGCTGCATCAAAGGGATGGTCTTTACATCAAATGGATGTAAAGAATGCCTTCTTGCATGGTGATTTGCAAGAAGAGGTCTATATGGAGCAGCCACCAGGTTATGTGCATGCTGTTCATCCTGAGTTTGTTTGCAGGTTGAAGAAAGCTTTGTATGGTTTGAAGCAAGCACCTAGAGCATGGTCTGACAAGATAGGACAGTATCTTGTCACTATTGGCTTTCAGATTTCCAAGGCAGATTTCTCACTTTATGTGAGAAAAACAGAGAAAGGTATTATGCTGCTTGTCATTTATGTTGATGATTTGATTATGACAGGTGACAGTGATGAAGATATCCTTCATGTGAAAATGCTATTGAAGCAGAAGTTTGAGATGAAGGATTTGGGAGAGCTGCGTTATTTCTTGGGCATTGAGGTGATTAGATCACCAAGTGGGATACAGCTCTTGCAGAGGCAGTATGGATTTGGACATGCTGTCCAAATATGGGATGACAGGCTGTAAGCCTATTTCAGTTCCTTTGGAGCAGAATGTGAAGCTGAGCGCAGATGCAGGTGAGCTTCTGGAAGACCCTACTATGTACAGACGCATAGTAGGAAGCTTGATTTATATGACTATTACCAGGCCAGATTTGAGCTATGCTGTTGGGTTGGTAAGTCAGTTTATGCAGGCTCCAAGGATCCCGCATTTGGATGCGGCTAGACGCATACTCAGGTATGTGAAGTCCACATTGCAGTATGGACTATTTTATGAGACTGGGGTTCAGATACAGCTGCATGGATACACTGATGCTGATTGGGCTGGTAGTATTTCTGATAGACGATCTACCAGTGGATATGTGTTCTCTTTTGGGAGTGCTGCAGTCACTTGGAGCAGCAAGAAACAGCCTACAGTTGCCTTGTCGAGCACAGAGGCTGAGTACAGGGGTGCAGCAATGGCTACATGTGAGGTAGCTTGGTTGCATAAGCTACTTTATGATATGCATCAGTCTACAGATGGGCCAGTTGTCATTTATTGTGACAACATGAGTAGTATACACTTGGCAAATAACCCAGTCTATCATGCTAGAACAAAGCACATTGAGGTGCATTATCACTATGTGCGAGAGAGGGTTTTACTAGGTCTTATTGATCTAGTTTATGTCAGCACAGAGGATCAGGTAGCTGACATATTTACGAAGGCATTGGGCGCAGAGAAGCTGCGCAAGTTCAGAGACCTGCTTGGTGTGCAGGAATTGGGATTGAGCTCGAGGGGGAGTGTTGACATATCGAGCTCCACTCGTGATACGCCAGGGTGACCGTTGTGTATTTATGTCACCGACTTGTCAGTTGCAGACGCGGTTGGTACACCGCCCATGAATAATAGCTACATGATAGCTATCCTTATCTACTCTAGTTCGTGGCTCAGTTAGTATGCCACCTTAGTTAGTTGAGTTTGGTTTGAGACCCATACATAGGGTTCTTCTATTTCTTTGTACTAGAGTTCTTTTGGCTTACACAACTAAGAAGAGGAAAATTGTTTTCAGCCTTCACCCTTGTGTGTATTCCCCCATTGTGCAAGCAAGAAAGCTTCAAGTGAGACTCCTTCCTTCTCTCCCACAATCTTGACAAAAAAATGGTAAAGTGGCCCCTATAAAGGGATATCAAAGTCAACCACTACAAGGATTTGAGCTAGTAGTGACGCCGATTAGCGACGGCGGATAGCGATGTCGCTATTTGCATCGCAAATAGTGACGTAAATAGCGATGGGCCGTAGGGAAAACGCGGCCGAAATCGAGCGCGGTTTTCATTTCGCGTTTGCTCCATTGTGAGTTTTGAGAGCGAGAGCGAGGGAGAGAGTGACCGTTGTGAGAGAAGGAGAGGAAGAAGACTTGCCGCCACCGCCGCCGCCGCCGTTGTTCGCAAAGGAGAGGAGGAGCCTTCATCGCAAAGAGGAGCCGCCCCACGCTCGCCATATCTCATCGGTGAGTCTCTCTCTCTCTTTCTTTTGCTTGTTCAAGGTTTAAATCACTCTCTTTTGCTTGTTTAGGAAAGGAAATGAAAGAGAAAGAGAGGGAGAGGGAGAGAGAGGGAGAGAAAGAGAAAGAGAGTGAGAGGGAGGGAGAGGGAGAGTGCATTCTCTCTCTCCCTCTCCCTTTTGCTTGTTTAATGTTTAAATCACTTTCTTTTTTGCTTACTAAGGAGAGGAAATGAGAGAGTAAGAGAGAAAGAGAGGGAGAGGGAGAGGGAGAGGAAGAGGGAGAGAGAGAAAGATAAAGAAAAAGAGAGGGAGAGGGAGAGGGAAGGGGAGGAAATGAGAGAGGGAGAGAAAGAGAAAGAGAGGGAGAGGGAGGGAGAGTGCATTCTCTCTCTCCCTCTCCCTTTTGCTTGTTTAATGTTTAAATCACTTTATTTTTTGCTTGTTTAGGAGAGGAAATGAGAGAGAAAGAGAGAGAGAAAGAGAGGGAGAGGGAGAGGGAGGGGAAGGAAATGAGAGAGGGAGAGAAAGAGAAAGAGAGGGAGAGTGCATTGTCTCTCTCTCCCTCTCCCTTTTGCTTGTTTAATGTTTAAATCACTTTATTTTTATGCTTATTTAGGAAATGAGAGTAAAACATTCTTGTCCATAAGCTAGTTTGTTATTACTTTCTGCCCATTTTCCCAGTTTATCTCGAGATGAGGACATCTTGATTCCTCCAAGGGGGAGAGAATGTAATATTTCTGTTGAAAAATATTACTAGCCCGCGTGAGACTCATGCAAATGACAATTTCGGCATTGAAGTTATGGACGGTGCAATTTTAAACTGTACACGAGGTATCATGACTCTCCACTGGCAAAACGAGACCAAGGTTTAAAAACCCGCATAACAGTAAGTGAACATCCTCTTGGGAGGAGGTCAAGAGGATAATGATAGATTTATTGCGAAAATTTTTAATTACCTTCCCCCAGCCGAGGCATGGCTGAGCGAAGGGGATGGGCTGAAATGGGAAACTATGGAGGTGGAAGGGAGGATGCATGCAGGGGCCATGTGGGGGAGGGAGCCCTCTCCCCCTTATCCTATAAAACCCTCCCTTGGGTGGGAGTAAGGTAGCGTGAGGGAGGTGAGAATGACAGCTGCGACAGACTGCCGTTATCATGAGAGAAGGGAGATTTCGTCAGGACGTGGGAGGCTTATTGTAGACGTGTTGCTGCTGAAGACCGTCATGGTGGGAGAGTGGTGGTCGCCGCCTGTCCAAGCCGTTAGCCGCTGTGCTGGAGTACGCCGCCATCCAGTCGCCAAGAACCATCATCAAATCGTCGTCTCCAGATCACCACGTACTGCAGCCCGGAAGCCTTAGAAGCTTCTAAGGGGGCTCTCTAAGCCCCCTTTTCCATTGCATTCCTACACAAGTGGTTTTTACCCCTCGGGATATAAGCCCCCTTTCCCCCCTTGCATCCCCAAAAAAAGCCACCTTACCCCGGGTTTTTAAGCCCCTCTAGTGGATTCACATCAAGCCATATTAGCTGCATTTTTTAAAGCCGTTCTTCCCATTGAAACTCCCACAAGCCATTTTACCCCTGGTTTTTCTTAAGCCCCCTTTCCGTGAAGGCCATTTTATTCCCGGAATTTAAAGCCTTCATATTGGATCTCCGTAAGATCATTCCAACCCCAAAAATTTTAAGTCCCCTTCCTATTGGATCCACCCACAAGCCCATTTTTCCAGTCGGTTTAAAGGTCCTTCCCTTTTGAACCCTCCGAAAGCCCAAATTTATTTTCCCTCTTAAGCTTCGAAGTGGAAGCCTATAAGGCCTTTCCATTAGTTCCCTAAATACGTCTTTCCGGGGCTTTAAAGGAGAGGAGCTACAAAGCCTTTCCACTTGATTTCTCCCATAAGGCCATTGGAGAGGATTTCGTTAAACTCCTGGGATTTTTAAAGAAAGAAGGCCCAAGCTCCAAACCCTAAGGCCTTCAAAAGCCCAATTCCACAAGTTGGTACTTCAGTCAAGGAAGCCATACCTCAAAGGGAATTGCACATACGAGGGAGACATGCCAAGATCATAAGACTGCAGCCAGGGCAAGAAGGTCGAATTCATGATGGCCCCTAAAAAGGCACAAGGCACAACCGCAGGAGGATCGTCTCCTAACATTCATGTGGACATTTCACCAAACCCACAAGTCCAAATTTTCTTCCTATTTTTGATTTACGTCGAAATATTGAAATTATGCATGGTTAATTCACGGAAGTATGATGCACTTTTGCGATTGAAATAAATTGGCTATTTTAAAGGAAGTAACTCACGACTGAAGATCGGTCATTTGTATTTTTCAATGAAAAGAATGAAAAAAAGAATATAAGATGTCTATGCATTCTTAGCAAGTTGTTTTTATGCATTGCAAAGTAACGAATCTAGATCAACTAATGACCATCATTACAAAGTCAAAATTATTATAGTGCACTTCGATTATGCATGGAAAGATTAAATCACATGTTGCATTATTAGACATCTCTTTCTTCACAATGATTCATTAAGAAGGTTGCTAACAACCATAGGAATTTGCAAGGCATAGAAATGATTCTAGAGCTGCATGAAGTAGGTTAATTATAGTCAATTGGCATAAATCTCATTCAACTATGTTGTAGTTAGGAAAGGTTGTGTACGAATATTTCATTCAGAAATGAAGTTAGGAAAAGGCTGCATGGTTCGTTTTAATATAAAATCCTAAAAGCTTAGTGGCATAAATCGTGAATGCATGTCCTAGTAGGATCAATGGAAATTGTGTCGTAACTTAACATGCACTTTGAGCTTAACCAAAATAGCTAGGGTTTGTAAATCTAATCATACGTAGAGCAATGACTCGTGTGCTTACGAGAATTTTATCATAATGCAACAAGGTTTTTCCCCTCTTTGATCAAGACAATATCTTTAGGAATAGAAAAGTAAATTGGTTTACCCTAAACACCTAAACCGCAAAGGATTCTATTAGGATGGTTAAATCGATGCAATATACTCCAAGTGCTAACTAGGGTTTAGCACATTAAGGACTTGGCCTAGACGCACTAAATTACCAAGTCAAAACTCTCATAACCTTAAGTCCTGCCCACATTCACGAAATGTAGGGACAATAGGATGTACTTGCAAGAAATGATTTAGGGTTTCTACCTTAAGGATGGCTCGTTAAAAAGATGAAACTTGGATCGAGTTGGAACCTTAGGACCGACGACATCGGCCTAGTGCAATCGGAAATAGATTGGTTATAAAAACACACTAAACCTTGTGATTAGAAGACGTTGTTTGATGGGTAAAATAGTCCCATGGATTAGATGCGAAACTTGTGCAACAAGTTGTAGAGTCACATGATCCTGTGGTTTGATCACAAGAGAATGGCCAATTCCTCGGAATGAGATTGGCAGATTCTTGTGCAAGTTTATCTTGCAAGAGGATGAGTAGTCGTCTTGATAGAGCATCTTTCTTGGGAAAAGTGACCAAGATAAGGGGGTTAGATATTTGCTTGGAAGCAAAAGACCAACCAATAAATTGGAGCAACATATTAATAGAACTTAAGGTATTGGTTAAGTTGGGTTAATAAGGTAACGGCCCTAACCCAAGGACATAAGGGTTAACAAATAAACCCTTGGGAATCTTGCCACGTTGCAATTGATCTCGGATCGAATGCTGGATGCATTCAGAGAGAAGGATTCACTCCTTAGCAGTTGGCAAAATAAACGACCACTAGAAATGATTGTGCTTGTAACAGTTTAAAGAGCACTGTTTGCTTTGTTTGCTCAATGAACTAAAGGATGAAAATATATCTAATGCTTCAGGTTGAAGGCCTGAAGGGAGAGGCAGCCTCAGTTGCCCCCGACTTTCTGCCTGACCCTAACCAAGGGGGTTGTTAGCCGCACCGGGAAGGTGGACCGAACCCGCCGTGAGAGGTCTCTTCGTTGAGCGCTACTTGGAGCAGGAGGATGCTTGGGTGTCGGGGGGGCTCTAGCTGTAAATTCCTCGCCTTCCAAGCCCTGCACAAGAGGCCAACGTGACTCGGGATTGGATCTCGAGGCCCGCATATGACTGGCCAAAGACCAAGCCACTTTTAACCCGGATGTCAAGCCAACTCCTAGGAGTTGTTGCACTGAATAGGTGATATTGATAACTAATTTCTATGATTTGTACTAGCCTTCCTCAATAGTTATGACACTCGTTTGTAGTAGTCCAACTATAGATATCTAAACTCCAGTAAACATATTTAATCTCACACTTCGTTTCTTTTCAACCTTTTTCAGCTAGGTCTTTATATTGGGCACTAAAACGCTAACCTAGGATAACTACAGTTTCCCTCCATCTTTCAGGAGCGGCTCCTTATAAATTTTTCCTGCCATACTAGTGGCAGTTTATCCAGGAAGCTTTGATGTTTGACTTTAAGAAGTTTGTTTCATGGTGTAGATCCCTTGGATCTATTTGAATACCCCCATTTAAATTTCATTTTATATTTCTCTTCTCCAATTGATTAAAATTAATTCATTTTATTTATTAAATAACAACAAACATTCAAATCAAAGCATCTAACGTTCTAGAAACCCATAAACTTTAATCCCTTGATAAACGTTTCTCCACTCCGTACTGCAATTTCGTCGTTTGCTTTTTAGTATTTAAATACTTAATTCATTTTGAGAGTATAACGTCCTTTCCTTCTTTCTCTTCACTAAATATCAATCAGGATAAAAACATGTACTCTCTCTCTCTACTCTAGCGATAAACACATACATAATTCATTTTAAATCCCCATATTTCTGTTTAATTTATCAGTTAGTCCTAGTGGCCCTCCACTCTTAATCACAATCATCAGATGACTTCTTTATAATATAAACAAAATGTAGATCTTAAATATGGATGCTGAGGCTTTCCCTCATGCCATCAAATAATTATTTTATTACGTTTCTGATATTTGTAAATTAAATTTAAGGTTATAATTTTTTTATCATCAGCAAATATCATAAAATACTATTGCATCTCTCATTTTTGATCCATCCCTGTGTTATTGAGTAGCACACCACATATCGTTTTATTTACTTAAAATAAAAACACCATGTTCATGTAAATATTCTTTCAGTAAAATATAATTAAACTGATGTTTCTTTTCATCTTAAAGCTTACAAAAATTGATTAACAATCAGGAATTGTCTTTTCAGCTTTTCATGTAAAGATCCATATTTTTATTGATAGAGAATATTTTTTATTTAAATGTAAACTGCTATTTTACTTTAAAAATAGCTATTTTTGAATTTTTAAATATATATAAACCATCTTTTAAAATTCTGATAAAAATTAAATAAATATTTTGAGCCATAAAATTTATAGAAAAAATATCACAACTTATAAATTTTCAATCAGCCATTTTATAAAAATTTATTTGTGTCATTTTTAAGTCATTTTAAAGCATCTTTAACAATTTTTTGATTTTTAAAATAAAAATAAGACCTACATAAATTCTAAAAACTATCTAGAGTTGAAATTGAGATTCAAAGACATTTTGTAAAAATTTAAAACTAAAGAAATATTTATGTAAAATCATTTTTTTAAAATGTTAAACAAGTTAAGGCACTTACGTAAAGTACGAGATTCGTAATTGCGTCTTTGGAAGCCGTGCCCTTTGTAGTCTAGCAAAGGGGAGTCTATTCAATCGTTCCCAATGGTGAGCTCATCATTTTTCCTCTCCCAAGAGATCAATTGGTCAATTGCATTGTTGCCATGGAAAAGCCACTTGTAACTCTTTTAAGACTTAATCTTGATTAAGTCCAAACATACGAGCTTAGCTTCCATGGTTTTATGTTGATGACTAAGAGCGAAGAGAAGAGAAAGGCTCCAAAATGGAGGTAGAAGGAGAAGACATAGTAATGGGCTTCAATTATCTCTTCTTGCTCTCTCCAACTTCAATTGTTTATTCAAATCCTCTTGCTTGGATGGCTTGAGTTGATGGCACTTCCTTCAGGATGATAGTGTCCCCTTCTTGATGATGGTGCCATTCTCTCCCTTTAGTTTGCTCTCTCTCCCTTTTTATAGGATGGTACCCCCTCCTCTCTTTCTCATGACTCTTCAACTTCCACTAACTCCTCCCCTTCCTCTTCTCCAATTGGCTTTTGGACTTCCTCTCCCTTTCCTCTTCCTCTTCCAGTTAGTCTTTTCCCATTCTCCCTCTCTTCATCTCCCACTATGATGTGCCCCCTAGGATGAGGGTGCCCTCTCCTTGGTCATAACCTCTTCAAATCCACATGCACCATTTTTTCTTTTAGTTATGGTTTTTTTAAAACTCATTTCCTAACCTTTAGAACCATAACACATAGAAGAACACCCCCCCTTCTCTTTCAACTAGCATCCTCTCTTACATAATATTTTTTTGTTAAGCTAAAATGTTAGCTACTTTTCCACCTTCATTATACGACTAACCTCTCTTGCATTTTTGCCTATGAGGTTGCCATTATCAAAATGTTTCCCCTCCTTGCTCATATTAACTCAAATACTCATGGTTCCACTAATAAAAAATAATCCCTTATGATTAGATAAAATTATCGAATTCTATTTGGTATTTTCCTAAGTCCACCCTCTAGCACAAAAATCCTTTGAACTAGGATTTTCCACTTGTCGGACTACAGAGACACGTCCTCCAAAGACGAAATTACGATTGCATCTGCGTTAAATTAATGTGAAAATTTGGTAACAATGTGTCAATTGTATAGAATATTACTAAAAAGTTTTGCAATGCTAGGCATGGTTTCTAGGTGTTGTCAGCATACTAGTCTACAGGCGGAATCTTGGATTAGTAATCCCTTTGGATTGCTGGATAGCCTTCGGGCGGATTATGGATAAGCCTACGGGCTGGACTTTATGAATGTATTCCAAAGATAAATATGATAACCTGTAACAAAGGAACTTGTTTGACATTGCTTTTCTATGTCAAGTGCTAAGATTACGTGAAGGAATCGATGTCTAACGGGCTAATTAAGGAAGCTGCTTGATGCATGTTCAACTAAATGTGGCAGGTAATTAGACAACTAAAACAACTTGAGGAAAGTGCAGTGGATGTGGCCATGGGTCCGTCCTACGGATGGGTGATCCCAGTTGGCCGGGAACTTTTCTCAATCATAATGGACAGCAAGAAGATCGTTTCAAAGGAAATGAATAGCAAGGGCGCTGACCTAGAGTCTAGGTTATAATAATCCCTGTTTACGCTGTTTTAAGGGAACAGAATGGGACTTTGGCTTAGGGCAGAGAGGTCGAGCCTTGCATCCCTCTCGTTTCCCATTCTCCTTGAACCAAGTGCAGCGTGAATCCACTTCGGCCCTGGCGTTTCTGTGTAAAGTAGTTTGCTTGGGGTTCGACGCTAGTTGCTGTTTAGGAAATGACCAGTAGGGGAAACCCTAATGGCCAGAATACTTTCGCTACAAGGCAGACACGGAAAGTCTGAGATCGCAAATCCCGTGACATTCCATGGGAGTGCTGGGTGGAGCTTTCTAGACCTTCTTTCCGATGGACTGCTGAGACGTGTCCTGAAGAGAACAGGTGGACACGTTACAGACAATTTACATGTAGTTATACCTAACAACAAAATGGAGTTGTAGAAAGAAAAAACAAACATATTGAAAAAGTTTCACATGCATTAATGGCTAAAAAGAATATGCCCAAGCATTTTTTGTGTGAGGCTATTTATACTACTGTCTACATTACGAATAGGCCTCTTAAAGTTGTAGTTCATGTTATGACTCTTGAATAATATTTTACAAGCAAGAAACATGATGTATCACACTTGAAAGTATTTGGTTGTATTATAAATGTTCATGTTTTTGATGAGTTAAGAAAGAAATTAAACCAAAAGGCTGAAAAATGTATTTTCATTGGATGCTCTGTTGGAGCAAAAAAGGGTATTATTGTTATAACCACATTAGTGGTGGTGAGTTTTGGGTGAGTTATAACCACATTAGTGGTATGTTATTTTTTATGAGAAATTGTACATCTAGTGGATATGCATTAGATGATGTTGATGATCATGATAGTCATGTGCAGATTAAAAAGCATGAATCATGGGCTCTTAGTAGACTAAAGACATAAGCTAGTAGTAGATAAACCAAGGAGCAATTGGTATGCATCTAGTGGAGATGCATTGGATAATATTGATGATCATGATAGTCATGTAGGGATAGAAAAATAGGAATAATTGACTCTTAGTCGACAAGAAACATTAGCTAGTAGTAGATCTACAGTTAGTCCTTGCTCTAGGAGACTAACGAGCAGTTGGTATATATCTAATGGAGATGCATTAGATGATATTGATAACCATGATAGTCTTGTGCAGATAGATTAGTAGGAATCATGGACTCTTAGTGGACTAGATACATCAATTGGTAGTAGATTTAAAGTTAGTCCTTGGTTTGGGAGACTAAGGAGCAACTCCGCATCTTTAGGTGCATCTACTAATATAAAGAAGGTCTATTCTATCATGAAAATCAATAGAAAACTAATGAATTAAACTAAGAAAATAATAGGAAATAACATGAAATGCTTCAATTATGGCCATACCATTTACATCTTCCATTTTACCACAACACAATGTAGCCATGGAAGCTGAAATCAAGATACAAGAAACAAAGCTTGGTACTGACCCCAAGATGGTGATGAACAAGAAATCTCTAAGAAAATAGTGTAAGTGTCCAAAAAAGCCCCCTACTTTAGCATCTCTTGCCTTTTTATAGTCACCCTAGTACTATAATGTCTAAGGTATTTACATGGTTTATTTTTGGTAAAGAATAGTGAATTAATGTGGCTAATTTGCTTCATTACAGACCATCCTTCCCAAAGATGGTTTGTCCTCAAAATTGAAGATAATGGGGCGATAGACAAGTCATTAATGAAGAAAATCATGTTGATGAAGATCCAAAAGAATGTGGAAGCACTTTTCATGAAGAAATCTCATAATGAACCTAAAATAGTGAAATGATTGTTTGCTGTCCTAACCAGGATGAATTTGTAAAACTGCCAAAACTTTTAACTAGAGTGTCAAAATTGATTGTTTGAGGTATACAAATGAAGTAAAAAACCTAAAGCATCAGTCCATACCATCAAAACCACTTCTTGATGTCATTTAGTCAATTTAATTCATGACAATATTTTTATACAGCAAGTTGTTCATGTACAAACTATCATAATTCTTCCTGTAATAGCCTTGGAAAAGCATCCAAGTATGAAGAGGGTTTCCAAGTGGACTCTTCCATAGGTAGGCCCTTCCATTTAACCAGAAATTCAGTAAATGTTAGGTTCCTAAGAACCTTCTTATGCCTCCCATGATATTCTCAAGATCATAAACAATAAGTCCTTCTTCATCAAGTGACGGAAGCTCTTCAATAACTTGTGTATCTGGCCCAACATATTTCTTCAATTGTGATACATGAAAAATATTATGTGTGCGGGTAGAAGAAGGTAATTGGAGTTTATATGCAAGCTCTCCAATGGAAAATCCAAAGGATGAGCCATAAAATTTGTGAGCCAGCTTGTTGTGCCCTCCTTTGAGGGTAGCATAATGAGACTTGGGAACTTTAAAAAAGACCCAATCTCCAACATCAAATTCTATGTGCCTCCTCCTATCATTAGCATAGGATTTCATGACATCTTGTACCTTTCTTATATTCTCTTTACATTGCTTCATAAGTATCTCCAATCTCTCTAGCTCATCCTTTGATTGTGGATTAACCTCTTCATGAAACATGGCTGAAGGAATTTGAACCTTATATCCATAGAGTGCCTCAAATGGAGCCATCCCAATACTCATATGATGTGTATTGTTGTAACAAAATTCGGCAAGATGCAACCAATTATCCCAAGAGGATTGAGTGTCATGACAAAAATGTCTCAAGTAGACTTCCACCCAACGGTTAACCCTCTCCGTTTGGCCATTGGTTTGAGGGTGGTAAGCGGTAATTGGAGTGAGAGCAGTGCCCATGGAAGTAAACAAACTCTTCCAAAAATATCCCATGAATCTAGTATCTCTATTCGACACAATCCTCAAAGGCTTAATTAATGAAGCTCATTTTAAATGTGGCACATAAATGTGGTAGGACCTAATTAGACAACTAAAGCTATCGAGGAAAGTGCGGTGGACGTGATTTGGATCCATCCTACGGAAGGGTGGTCCCGGTTAGCTGGGAACTTTTCTCAAAAGATGTAATAACAAAACTGTGAAGACTTAGAGTCAGTAGAGTTAGAATCCCGATTTATGTTGTTTTAGGGGAGCGGAATGGGACTATGCCTTATGGGCAGAGAGGTTGAGCTTCGCATCCCTCTTGTTTTCTATTCTCCATGAACCAAGTGCAGCATAAATCCACTTTGACTTTGTTGTTCTTACGCAAAGTGGTTCATCTAGAGCTCGACACTAGCTACTTCCTAGAGACTTGGCTGATAGGAAAGAAACCTTGACTTCAGGTCCTAAGTGGGAACGGCCGGATACTTCTACTTCGGGGCAAACTCGGAAAGACCTAGATCGCAAACCCTGTGACATTCCTTGCGAGTGCCAGGTGGCGCTTTCTAAACTCCCCTCCCGATGGGCTGCTAAGAGGTGTCCCACAAGTGGACAAGCGGACATGTTACACTCCTTGCTTTGTATGCATAGGGAGAATGCCATCTCCTTTGAGAAATAATTGACACTCCGCAGCAAGTTGCCGTAGGTTTAAACAATCAGTCCATGTTGACCTTTGCTTGTCGTAGTCCAGGTCTACAATTACAGACGTCTGAAGGGCGTCCGAAGAGAAGACCAGTCTTCTTCAGCTCGATTGTTGTTGTCGATCCACTTCTGCTGCATCCCCTTTAGTCTCGTAAGCTTCGTCCATGACCTTGTTCTTTCTCTTCACCGTCGACTTCCTTCCCTTTTGCAAGCATTGTCACTGTAGCGTAGGCATATGCATAGACATAGGATGAAAAATATGAGAAGTAGTGGAAGGAGCAACAGGAGAAGTAGTGGAAGGAGCAATAGGAGAAGTCAAGGTGGGAGAAGACATTGCTAGAGGTGTTTGCATGCCATTCTACAAGCGAGCCTTCCATCTCCCCCTCATTGTTAGTGTGAAAACCGCATTGACAGTATCCTACCAATCAGTCTTCAATCCCATAGGTTGTATAGGGTCTTCAAGTAGCTCTCCCAACTCATCCTAAAGTGGAAGATCACTCGCCTACAAGAATAACTTCACTTTCTCCGAGTTTAGGGCTCTTTGGTCAAGTGCATCGAATTGGTTATATCGCTCTTCAAACTCCTGCAACAAGTCCTTTGTTGGGCTAATAGACCCACTCTCTGAATGTCTTCTGCGTAGTAATGCCATAATCCTTCAAAAAAGATTCATCTTTAAGTGCCTTCTTGAAAACATTCCAGTTTGAGTCTTGCACAAACAAATCAGTCATTCTGACCCGCAAAGCAGGCGTAACAAGCCATAGGAAATAGTTGCTCCAGTTGGTAGGAACTCCGAAGAAGTGCATCTAGCTTTTAAAGGCTTTAAGATAGGCAGAAACATTCTAGCCATCAAATAATTTGCGCTCACTAACCACAGCTTCGATCGCCTTGGCTGCACCATGCGTATGCTCTTATTCTTGATGCAACATTTGTTGTTGATCCAATTGTTGCTGATGTAACTACTGCTGCTGCTACATAGATAATTGCATCTGTTGATTTTGCATCATAATGGCTGAAGAAAGAGTTTGTAATAAAGTCTTCATCTCATTGGTCGAAAAGGAAGAAGTAGTCAATGGAGAAGATAGATTATTCAAAGCGTCTCCCATCTCAACTATCAAAAGTGACGCTTTCATGTCGAGTTCACCAGATATCGCACGAAACAATACGTGTGGTGTTAATGAATGTCACTCACTGTAGGGACGCTTTGAGACGAGAAAAATTTTAAGAAGGGTACTCAAGTCAAGATAAATTCAAGGAGTGAAAGAATGGCTACGATTTCAAAGATTTCAATCTTCTCGATATGTTTTCATACATAGATTTCTTGTTTGCTATACACAAGAAAGAAGTTCAATGATTTTGTTCGCAAGTGAATTTCTAGTTTGGTCATAAAAGAGATTTATATCATGGATATGCATGAAAAGGAGATAAATTGAAGCATATCAATGATTTGGAACTTCCAAGTAAATAGAATGAGAAAGTCTTTTCCTTGAAGACAATTTGATTCCAGTTGCAGTATTTCTTTAGAGAGAACACCTTCTTAGAGATAAGGCAATCGACGTCACCACCTTAGAATATGGTTTAGAAAAATTTGCGATAGGTCCATCGAAACTCCATAGAGTCAGTCCCACTCCTTGTCCTTTACCACCTTCTTCCAGTTTTTCCACCCTTCACTTGCAGTCAAGTCATGAGATAGGACTACCTAAAAGCTTGAAAAACTAGTCACCTTCAGAATTATACATGCGAAGATTGCAAGAGGCATTGAAGACCTCATATAGATTACTTCACAAAACTTTGTTTTATCATCTGAATTCAATTCCTTTCAAGAAAACTTGAATAAAAGGATTTGATAAAATCATGTCTTGAGAATTGTCAAAGAAGTTGTAGATTGGACGAAAGAGGAGAAGGGCATGCTATCAAGAGGAGATGAAGAGTAGAAGCCTCCACAAACATAGAGGAACCAGCGAGCCTTGGCTCCTTGCTTTGTATGCATAGGGAGAACGCCATCTCCTTTGAGAAATAACTGACACTCCGCAGCAAGTCGTCGTAGGTTTAAACAATCAGTCCATGTTGACCTTCGCTTGTCGCAGTCCAGGCTTGCAATTACGGATGTCTGAACGTCCGAAGAGAAGACCAGCCTTCTTCTCGATCGTTGTCGTCGATCCACTTCTGCTGCATCCCCTTCAGTCCCGTAAGCTTCGTCTGTCACCTTCTTCTTCCTCTTCGCCGTCGGCTTCCTTTCCTTTTGCAAGCTCGTCATTGTAGCATCTTCTCAGCTCGCCAGCTTTAGCGCCACCTTAGTCGTCTTCACGTTCTGTCGTCGTAGACTCGTTCCTGCCTTGGCACAAGAGCGCCCTCCTCTTCGTCACCCTGCTTTTTCATCGTACAGTGTTGACTCTCGGCTCTTCCGCTTCTACGTTCGTCCCTTTATCTTCGACTGCGGGTCACAACTTCAGGTCGGCCACCTCGTTCTTCTTCCGCTACGTCATCTCGCTGCCTCACGTCCTCCCAATATTCTCGTTGTCAACTCCTCTTTTAAAGCTCGATAGTCCCCCCCAAAAATACAAAGCTTTTTCCTTATAAAGCTTAAGGCTCTAATAGCTTTTGCTATTCTACTCTGTCGCCATTAACCTTCAACATTGCTTTCGTCATCTTCCTCTCGTAAACGCTACCACCTTCAACGGCCGCCGTCAAACATCAGAAGATCTTCTTGCAATCCTTGTTGCCAATAAAACATCGTAGCCTTCATCAGAGTTCTTTGTTTCTAATTCATCCACAGTATGCTCCTTCGGCAGATTTTCCTCATGAGCCTGCAACTTTGCTGCATCTGAGGGAGCTTCGACCAAAGGAGATTTATCATCTGCATCCTAAGAATGCCTAATACCTGTGTTAATCTCCAGATCAGTAGAAGCCGCATAGCCTTCTTCCTGAATCTCCTCAGAGTTGACATTACCTTCCAAGTTAGCCCCCATAACCACACATTCACCATGCCCGTGCATATCAATCCTAATATCTTTTGCTCATATGCCTTCTTATTATCTCCATTACCTATAGAGTTCCATCGCGACCCGCTTCCAATCATTTTATGCCTGCAGTTGGGAATAATTTTGTGACCTTGCATGGTCACACAAGGCATGCTCATGGTGTCCTCAAAAGCTAGGATGTCCCTGCTTACCTTCTTAGCATTCCTCAATGCCCCTGAACCTGCATGGTTGTCGTTCTTATACGTTTCACTGTCAAGATGATTATGATATTCGAGCTGCCTTTGGATGGATGTGGCCGCAAGTATCATCATTATTGTTATCAGAGTCATCGTCATCCTCTTATTTCGCCATCTATCTTGCTTAAATAGGTCACCATCACGCTGCCACTTTGCATGTCTTTTGAATTGATATCAATTAGGTCGTCAATCCCAAATCCTGTCCTTTCAAATTCTGTTTACATGAATGGACTGCTTGTTCTTCACGTCGAATCTCTGTCTTTGGCATAATTCTATCAGTTCCCGCACAAGATGAAGTTGAGAAGTCTTCATTGGCTTAAAACTGACCAGACGATGTGTATATCAAATCCTACATCTACAAAAAAGTAGTTCCTACGAGTGATTCAATTAAGTCACTAAGCACCTTTGGGTATTTATCTATTTTCCAATCTCCATGAAACTCAATTTCTGAGCTATTTCCTAATAACTTCTGTAGATAGTTGGTAAAACATTTTATTCGGGTTGAAAGTTTTACAGAGCCAAGGAGCAATTAAACATTAAATTTTTGATGGATTGCAACTCTGGAAAAACTGTCAGTATTCACTACAGATGACCTTAGATCAGTGAGCTGACTAGGCTTCAGTTTGGTGAACTCTTGATAAAGACAATGTGTGATCAAATAAATCAAAACTGAGTTACCTAGAGATTCCAAATGCTGATAATTTCTTCTTGAGTTTCCTTTTGAAAGGAGCAATTGTAAATGGTTCATTGTTTCCTTTAAATGAAGCTTGCATAAAGGCCTCAATAAGCAGCCCTTTGTCTTCTGGAAGTAGCTTGGATGCTATTTGAATTAGTATGCCTTCTCACTCATGCAAACACTACAAGGATATCAGGCCATAGCGACGCCGATTAGTGACGATAAATAGCGGCGTCGCTATTAAGCGACGCAAATAGTGACGCTCCACAGAGAAAAAAACGCAGGCCAAAACCCGAGCGCGTTTCATTTCACGCATTCGTGAAAGTTTTCGAGAGGGAGAGCGAGAGAGAGAGTGACCGTTTTGCTTAGAGGGAGAGAAAGAGAGAAAGAAGGCTTCTCACCACCACCGCCGCCACCGCCATCGTTCGCAAAGAAGAGGAGTCTATAGAACACGTACGACGATTTGGCGAGTTTCAATCTGAGATCATTGATCAGGCGATTGCGGATTTTCAGCAAACGGTAAGAAAAGTTAATATCAATCATGCATTGTACTCGCAAGCTAATTAAATACCATATACAATAAGATTGGGTCTGGCTGGTAAATTTTCTATCCAGGGAGGTGACGTCTCATCCCAAGGAGGAGTGCACCCTTTGTGGCCAATTAGAAGAGTTCGTGGGCATGCGATGGATGGAGTGAATGAGCCAATCCACCACTTGCAAGGCCAATCTATACTGTCAATGCCAGAGGAGACAGGCAGCCTTCCAGATCTACCTACAATCTTGGAGCCTGAGATGGAGGCAATGATTGATGCATTGATTTCCATGGATGTCGAGACTTCTGATCCGCTTAGAGAGGAAGTATCCATACCATTATATGATGGGTGCCGAGTATCTCGCCTGAAGACATTACTTGCAAGCAAAATACGGGTGGAGCATCCATACCATCATATGATGGGTGCCGAGTATCTCGCCTTAAGTGTTCAAGCAAAATATGGGTGGAGTGATGCGAGTGTGACTGAGTTATTCAGGTACCTTGTACATATGCTTCGTTGATTTTTTTCCGGCACTATTATTAAAAATATTTGTGCTTTTTCAAGATGTTTTATGATTTTTTTCAGGTTATTGAAATATTATATATTACCACTTGCGAATACCATGCCTGAGTTTTGTGATGATGCACGACATGTTTTACGAAAGCTCGACATAGACTACAACAACATCCATGCATGTATCAACGATTGCATACTGTTTCGAGGGGAATACGAGACTATGGAGACATGTCCAAAGTGTAGTGCTCACAGGTATCGACAGGACTTGGAAGGGCAAACCATCCCTGAAAAAGTTCTCAGACACTTTTCGCTTATCCCCTGCATAAACCACATGTTTCATACATCCGGCATGGTGAGCTTGATAACGTGGCATGCGCAGAATAGGTCCACAGATGGAGTTCAATGAATATCAGTGGATTCACACGCATGGAGCCACATTGACTCTACCTTCCCAAGCTTTTCCCGAGAGCCAAGGAATCTTGGGCTTAGTCTTGCAATGGATAGCATGAACCCATTCGGTCTGCGCTCAACTTCTTACAGTGTATGGCCTATAGTCCTTGTCAACTACAATATCCCTCCATGGCTCTCTACGAAGAAAGGACATCTCATCCTTAGCTTACTCATCCCCAACTACTTCAAAGTCAAAAATATGGACGTGTATCTTCGTCCATTAGTCAATGAGCTTAAGATTTTGTGGGAGGAGGGGGTCACCGTGCAAGATATGAGCAAGCGCGATGGTTAGCGGTTTGCCAATATTCGAGCCATTCTCATGTGGATGATGCATGACTTTTCGGGATTCAGAGAGTGCTTAGGTAAATAGGCTTCCGTTCTCGTTGGTAATATCTATATTTTATCTTGTTCAAACTTGTATTCACTGGGTCGTGGTGTTGGAACAGGTCTGGTTACCTCAGGTTATCATGCATGTCCATCGTGCGAGCCACAGTTAGACTCTTGAAGGTCACGAACCATGAAGAAGATGGTATATTAAGGACACACCACTTTCTTGCCAGAGGATCATGAACTCAGGGATGGTTTTCTTGGACGATCTCCAATACGTATGAGCGTCGTAAGCTGGTACGAGCTGAAAATGGTCCACGCGGAGTCACATCCAAACCGAATGCGGTGGTTCTCAGTTTTCTACGAGTTGCCATATTGGACCCACTTATAAGTCAACCACTTGTTGGATCCCATGCATATTTTCAAGAATGTAGGCAGCTTGCTATGGAACCATATCACAGGAAAGAGAGACACTATAGGGGCACAAATGGATTTGAAGGAGGTATAAGGTAAGATGGAGGCACTTTGGCCACAGTCGAGTGCTGATAGTCGCGTTCAGCTCCCTCGTGCTCCTTGGGCTTTGTCCACTAAAGAAGAGCGCATTGTGAAGCAAGTAGTCAAGTCTATCCACACTCCGATGGGTATGATACATTCTCTGAGGTCTGCATTTTCTAAAGACGACCAATTATCATGGCTAAAATCCCATGAGTGGCATAAGATATGTCAGGTTTGTACTACGAGTGGATTGTAATTGGCGTGCGCATTTTGCTATTTGGAGTGTAGCCATTATTCATAATGGCTACCGATCGTGATCGCAGGATGTCTTACTCTAGAAATACGCGGGGCCATTTATAGGTTGTCGACTTTAGTGCAATGGATCTCACAGAAGGAGATTAAGACGTGCTCTATTGAATTCGCGAGGCGGGGAGTAGTGGAGACGGTCCGTCTAATTGAGAAATACCTGCCTACTAGCATGCTCACGATACAAATCCACCTTCTTGTGCATCTTGTAGATGAAGGGGAGATTGCTGGACCTATCCATACGCAATGGATGTTCTTCTTGGAGCGCTTCATGAAAACCCTGAAAGGCTTTGTGCGACAACGAGCTCAGCCAGAAGGTAGCATGGCTGAAGGTTGGTTGGTGTCTGAGGCGCTAGTGCATATTTCACAATGGCTACCAACGGTGGATCCAGACAACAAAATGCTATGATAATTGAAGGACGATGATAGGCTGACTGGAGATGTGGTGGTTGGAAATGGGGTAGAAAAAAGAATGGATGTTACAATGGAGGAGAAGGTGAATCGCTTTTGTATGTTGTACCATGTCTCTATGGAAACGTGGCTCGCCAAGTATCAGATCGCTAGGCAAGATCGAGAGGAAGCACGATCTGAATTTCGACGTAGTATGCATCATCAATGGATTCGATATCCTGAGGGCATGGAGGAGATTCCGCGCTTCATGTCAACGTGATGGTTGCATGGAGCTTTGACCGCAGCGTCTCGCAAAGGGGCAGAGCTCTCAATGGAGGAGGGGAAATTCTCGAGGGGATGTAGTCCAAAGGTGATGAGGTGTTTAGGATTTTTCGTATCTATATTTTATATGGGACATCTAATTTGAGTGTTTCAATGTACAGTACAAAATATATAGTGCAGTGTGGTCGCGCGGACGACATTTTCACGTGGAGCGTATTAACAAAATGCGCTCCACAATGGACTGTGGTATCATGGCAAGGTTCGAGTAGGAGAGCCGGCGATGAGCAACGGATCCAAACACAGTTATAGATGAGATGGAGTATTTTGGAAACTTGTAAAGTATTGTTATGGTGGATTACCGTAGCTTCTGCATGATTCTATTCGATGTGCAATGGTTCAAATTGGTACTTGAAGGAGCTGGAGCAACAGTTTGACGAGGTCCATTTGGATTTCTTGGAATAGATTTCAAAAAAAAAAGGATGGATTTGCGCGACACCTTTGTGTTGCCGGCCCATTGTGAACATGTGCATGGACTCATTTGTTTGTTAATTGTATTACGACATGGTACATGTCACAATAGTTTAAACTCTCTTGTCCGTGTTTGTGAATAAGTAATCTTCTATCCAAACCCCCGACAACCTCGATGGTAGTATGTTATACCTTCAGCTCCCCGAAGTGTGAGAGTATATGATCAAAGCGATGTTCCAAGCATAGATGAAGACAATATGAAAATAGAGGGGTCGATATTGTAAGGGGTGGAGGCCACCGAAAGCTTGGAGCCAGCATCGGCTAACAATGATGGAAATACAAGAGTCCAAGAATTCTTTGATAACGAGGTGGACTCATCCTTTTGTGGTGACATGTCTATCGACCTTCCAGTGTATGTGGAGTTGTGTCAGGAGATTAACATGGGACCATAGGATACTTCATACTTGAAGCATCCACTTACTCAATTCGTTGACCAATTGCTTATAAGGGTATATAAGATATGCATTTTAAGTGAGATCATTTTTTAAGGATTTATATTACCATGCTTTGTATGATTTAAATTGATTATTCTAACATCATTTTTTATCTGTGTAGGTGACATTTTCAGGATGAGTCGAGGGATGAGGAGTTGCAGGATATCTTCATGCACATGTCTCTAGACCAGATCGCGAGATTCAGAGACATGGCAGACCAGGAGCTGTCTCGGACATCGTCAGCCGCTCTACTAGATCTACTTCAGCGCGATCGGATGCTTTAGCTTTGAGTAGATGAGGTCGATGCTGGGGAGTGCTTCAGGGTCAGGGGGATGTTGCAGAGATAGAGGTAGTGAGCCCGCGGTTGGCACGGGATAAAGGTGTGACTCCTCACTCTCGTGGTGGTTCCAAGGAGCGTGGCTTAGGCTCAGGTGGATGCTATGGAGACACGGATCCAGTGTGTTCATCTTGTTGTTCAGTTGGAGTTGCGTCACCTCCAAGATTTGTCACACCTGTGGGGATGTCTACTCCAGTTACTCCTCAGCCGCCTACAGGTGGCACCCCTATGGGTGCCACTTTGACAGATATTACCCCGGTCAGTACACCGGATACACAGGGGTCTCCTGGATATGCCCAGGACCATGGACGCAGGTGGGAGAGGATCCATGTTAGGCATACCCCAGGGGGATATGCCTATCTAGTCGATGATAGGTGAGGAGCCATCATCATGAATGATGAGGGGAGGAGGGTGATGGATTATATGAGAGAGTTGTGCCAACAAGTTTTTTGGCACAACGTCTTAGATCATTAGAAGAACATACCGGAGGGGAGCAAGGACTACATAGTAGCATCCTTGCATAAGGAGTTTTCGGTTCTAGCCTGAGTAGATAGATTTTCTACGGGCTGGATGATGGATTGCATGCGTGCATATATGTCACATAGACGATCGAACGCACGCAAGGCACTCAAGAGTGGGGCTGCAAAGCTCGAGTGGTTAGACGTGGATGACTGGCGCCGACTGAGGAAGGGGGCTACAGATTCTCCAGGACATTGGAATCAGCAGCGCGAGGCGGCGAGGGCACAACTCGAGACCGGAGTGGTCCATAGTGGCAGCCATAGGACATATTTCATTAGGACCAAAAATGCTTCAAAAAATACACTTTTGTTAATCACGGGATTAAGGAAAGGACCAAAGAGAGTCCGCCACATGTGCAAGAATATGGTATTCTTGTCTCCTCTTTTTTAGAGATAGTGGAGTCCATTTCGTGATTCTCTCTTCTTTTTTAGCCAAAACCCCTAAAGTCTGACATGTTTTGGAGTCCCAAAGACGTTATTTACTTACAAATCTGACAAAATACGTGACAGAGATGTGATGAAATTAATAATGAGTTTTTTGAAAGTCGAAGATCTTTGAATATTATTTTTGGCGCCCAATACATACTCATTTGTGTTCTTGGTGCTACTTTTTAGTTCATTCACCCCTCTTTGATCTTCTTTCTCTGCGCTTTCATTCTTTTCATGGCTTCCTCTAGGTGTCCTTCTCGTTTAATACACTCTTGCACAGTTTATAGCCAGGGAGCAGATGGAAATTGGGAGCCCAAAACCTTTACTGTAAACGATTGGGTTACCATGCTGCCATCTTGCAAGGGCTCTCATAAGGTGAAAAGAAGAAAACGAGATGATATAAAACATCACTGGAAGGGGCGTATCATTGCCTTCAAAATTATGCCCGAAGGCTAGTTTGTCAAGGTGCAACATGTTTACATGGCCAAGGATATGCACTTGCCTCCAAATGAACGTGTTCCCCAACAAACACATTGTAAGTTATTAGTTGAATAACGTATATAATTCTTTTCCATTTAGGCAAGTTCTAACAAACGGTTCGTCATTGTAGATATCTTTCCGTCAACAAGTATTGAATGGCAACCTGTGGAAAGCCTAAGTGGGACTTTCCATGCCATTCATAAGGTATTGGCAGACATTATTTATGCCGATCAAACTGTCTTTTTTTAGTGAATGCAAGGTTTTTATATATTATGCACAGTATGTGGTTCCCTCTAAAGTGGATAGGTATGGGAATATCGAAGATTTGCCATTGCCAAGTCTTTCATCTCTAAACTGGGAGATTCCTGACAAGGTAACGGTGCAGAGTTTCAAATTCAAATTATCTCAGGATATTAAAAAGTCCATGACAGCTGGAAGGATCTCAAGAAGAATACGTTTATCATGGTTTGTACCCCTCCATATCTTCGTGGCTTGCTTCAAAACAACAAATTTACAAAGAACGAAGGTATCCTGGCTAAGTAGAAACTTTTCGGAAGAGGATTTGGACAACACTATAGGGACGCTTTGGAAAACTAGAGAGTGCGACCATAAGGGTGATATCTTGAGGTGCAGTGCATGCCCTCAATCCTTGGCTTTGGCTTACAGTATCCCTCGCCAAACTCTTGCTTTGGGCTTTGATTACAGGAGATACAAACTAAGATTGGGTATTTGGGTTCCCTTGGATTCCGATACAGATTGCACACCATATAAACTTGCGGTGCACGTTTTGCCGCATGAAGAAGTAAAGAAGGTGAATGTTACTTCCAATTGGAGTCTGAAAGATGTGAGGGATACCTTGGAATTGCTAGACAATACATCCCCTAGATATAAGTTCAAAGTGAATGGCGTAACAATTGGTAAAAGAGCCGAGTGCTCTTTCTCTTATACGAGTTGTTTGTCTCCCATAATTGTGAGTTTTGAGCCTTGAGAATGAAAACTTTGCAGGAATTTATCTTAATAGACTATCCTTAAGATATTTTTTAGTGGGAACTCATAAGCTATCATGAAGCAAGTTTCCTTTGGAATGTATATAAATAAAATGTACATTACATTCGATTTATAAGTGAAAAATCTCATTACATCATGAGGTACAAAAATGTCATATAAATGTACAAAGCCAAAATAATAAGGCTCGTGTATGCTTATGTTTGCTCTTTTGATTCTTTATCTACTGCCTTCTCCTTTGTTGGCTTTGTGGCTTCTTTATCAATTTCTTCAAAGATGTTTTTTCTCACAGGGCCTTTCATTGATTGTTGAAAGAATTTCACCTTTACATGTAGTCTCTTTTCTTGGGGTTTAAGAGGGGATGGATCAAATTTCAGAGGAGAAAGCATTGGCATTCCTTTTTTTTAGACTCTGCAGCAGTGGTCCCAATGCCATTGCTTTTGCCCTTGCCCTTGCCCTTGCCCTTGCCATTGCCATTGCCATTTCCCTTACCCTTTCCCTTTCCCTTTCCCTTGCTTGTGCCCTTGGCCATTGAAGTTTTGGGAGGAAGAGGAGAGTCAGGATCATATGGTGTGATTGCCTTGTCCAGAATCAGCTCAATGCATCTCTCCCTTATCCACCAAACATATGAATCAAGATAGTCTCTACACTGTAAGAATAAATGTTATAAGTTAGTGAAAAGAAATCATGATAAGGGTTACACAAACATCAAATGAAATTAACTTACATTCACTCCTTCTATTTGTAACAACTTTGAATCCACTGTTCTGCAAATATTTGATATAACTCTCCATCCACAAGAATGCGCATCGCTTTGCAATGGAACTTCTTGTAGAAGAAACGTATAAGGCTTTTGAGGATCAGCAAGATCCTCATATGTAGTATCCAAAAATGTAGAAACAAGTCTACCAGCACTGCAAAAGGAAGCTTTGTAAGTTCAAAATATTTTTTGTAAATAAAATCAAAGCAAGTAATTTTCTTTCAACATACATTCGTGATTGGCCATGAAAACCGCTGAGAGAGTTCATAAAAATAATTTCTCTAGTAAGACAATTAATATAGATGAGACTTCAATGCCCTCTGCAAATTCAAAATAGAGGTGAGCAGAAGGGTGAAAGCAAATGAATATAAATTTTCCTCTACAGAAAATAAAAATACCTTTCTACATAAGGGAAAAAGATGTGGTAATTTGTCACACTATCGAAAGTACGAAAGAATGGTGCAATATTAGACCCAGATCTTGCAAATAGTTCCACAGAGAGAAGTGGATCAACAATATATATGGTTTTACGGATATCGAGAGTGAGAGAGGAGACCAATGCCCTGCAGTCAATAGCAAAAGCTATTCAATATAAATTACATCTAAAATATACTTGAACCTATAAGCCTTACCTTACACAAAAAAAATAATATAAGCCTTACCTTATGCAACAAAAAACAACGGAATTAGATAGTTGGACATCCCTTTTCTCCAACATGGGCTTGTCCTCGGGAGACATACTAAGGTATTCCTCCTCAGGTTCCGCAGAAACATTCACAAGTATCTGCCCATACACTTTGCCCATCCTCTCGTTGTTGACAGGGGCAAGTGATGCGGCTTTCCTCTTGTAAACTTCGTCTTCAGTTTCCAACACCTCCTGATTTTTTTCACTCAAGAAAGACTCCTGCTAGGTGGCACCCCTTGTAGAGTAAAGGTGAGTTACATCCTCAACCTTTAGCTTTTTTCCTTTCCTGGACAATTTCGTGGGAATGTTAAGGATTTCAAGGGCTTTTTGATCGTTGGAAGGCAAGGGCCTCAGCACTTTATCGAACATATACCTGATTTTGCTGATGATGCTAAAATCCTTATTCATAAGGGTAATTCTATGAGCATGGGCAGCAGCAATGTAAGCATCGTTCATGAAATCAATAACAAAATCCTCTGTGGCCTCTTGTAGAGCAAGAATGGTTGAGAGTTGCCACTTCTTATTTAGACCAGAGACAGTTGCCACTTGAGACAATCTATCAGAGACCTCTTTAACGACTCTTATGAAAGCAGCCTTTGGAATCACATGCTGTGTAGCTCTCTGGGCTTTTCTAATCTCATTGAAACACCTCTGCATATAGAAGAACCGGGACTTCCTCTTTCTCTTTTGTGGCTTGGGAGGTTCAGTGGCTTCAGGAGATGTAGGCTCAGGTGCAATTGGAGGGGATGAATCCTTCACAGGGCAAGTCTCACCCTTTGCTTCTTCAACTTTAGGAGAAGAAACATTCACAGCACTGAAATGCTTTAACTCCATGGAAGATGTTAGGCCAACACTCTGGTGTAGGGGGGATTTCTATGGCAAAATGCTCTGGGGCCTTTGATGACCCATTTTCAGCAATATTTGAAGAGGGCTCCTCCTTAGATTCATCAAATTGTAACTTTCTTCTACCCCCACTGTCCTTCCTATCCACATACACTCTTCTTGTAGTTTGCTTTGTCCTTGCCATACAGAGAAGAAAATAGAAGAGCCAGAAGGAGAAAAAGTGATATAGCAAATTTCTCAAAATGCAATAGGCCTAATACGGCGCGAGAAGGGACAAAGAAACCAAACGAATCATCACAATTGCATTGTATCGGAGACGAGAAGAAAAATGCCGATATGGCGCGATATGAAGAATACGAAGACTATGGAAGCACGCCCTCGCTCCGTATTGGAGAGGACAAGAAGGCCGATATGGTGCGAGAGGGAGGTTACGAAAACTACAGAAGGAAGTCCTCGCTCTGTATCGGCACACCGACTGAAGACCAACGAAGTGAGGAAATTAGCAAAGAGGCACACTCGTTCTGAAGTAAGGATGATAACCGATACGACGCGAGAGAATAGAAACGTAGTAGATGCAACACTTGGATCGCACTGTATCGGCAAGCAAGGCGGAAGAGTTCGAGAAATGCAAAGTATACACATAGGCAAAATAACCCCTTATATACCCCGTGAATCATGACACGTGTCTAACATGTGTCTGACACTGATTGTGCCACGTGTCCGCATACCGTGCATATGCTACGTGTCGACTAACGACCGGTCCACATGTTTGCCACGTGTTTATCGGCCACGTGTTGGCCAACGGCTAGTGCCACGTGTTGAAGCCCAACGGATAGTGCCAGGTGGCATTATTGCGTGCCTACATAAGGGAGTGTCCCTAATCCGTACGGCTTTTTTCGGTTTCTTTGTGGACCTCTATCTCTTCTCCTGATACGGCATGAGAGCGAGTGTTTGTCTTCCACGCTTTTGTCTGTTCGCGTCGTTTTGGGCTTTCTTGTTCTCCAGAGTCTTCCTTCGGCGTGCCTCCTAAGCTGATAGTGCCCGAGGTTGCGTGATCACTGATTCTGGCTCTCTCTTCTCGCGTCGTTACGGTTGCAGCCCTTTGGTAAAACTTGCTGGTTTGAATTACCGATACAGCGCGAGAAGGGACATCCGTGTCAAGCGTTTGAGTCTTATCGCACCGTATCAGCACAAGTTGGAAACATGTCTGAATCCACAGATTTTCTAGGCTCCAAGGTTTTGCCAGGAACTGGTAAAAGAAGAAGGCTTTCAAAAGGCTCAAGGGCTTCAACATGTGATGAGCCTGTGCATTCTATTTCTTCTCCATGCTCTGCCACTAGTATGAGAATGCCAAGCACATCTCCAGGGAAGCGAAAGTCGGCAATGAGAGGTCTTGGAGTATCAGAGCTTACTGATATCACTCCATTAGAGAGGGTTCTTGATTTTATCATTCAGAATGGAATGGATCTCTCTTTCTATGGAGTTGTGAAGAATGTCTTTAATCCTGATTGGGACCTTGACAATGTTTTGAAATCTTGTTAAAAATATATTTTGGAGGACTTTTTGGAGATTGAAAATCTTGCAGGTCCTTCTATTGAAGTTGGCACAAATGAATATGTCCATGTTCCCATTGGGTCAACAGGAAATGAAAAGTCAGTGTTTACTAAGAAGTGTGGTGCCCACTCTTTGGACAGGTTTTATGCAAGAGACATATTGTGCTCCACTCATTCCAAAAACTGCAAGATGATGACAAAATGCAGGATACTTTTTGGCGTTCATATCCTACGCCTTGGCTGCAAACCGAATTGATGTAAAATCTATAGCTGGCTACAAGAGAAAAAAATTTCTACGTTATAGAGGAAAGATTCCTGAGGAGGAAGAGAATGTGAGAGTTTTGGAAAACTAGCTTTGTATATATTCTTTCTTATATATAAAAGTGCGATTGCTCATGTGTCATTGCCATCTTTTATCTGCATTCTTTAAAGTTGTCGTTGAAAAATCCAATTGAATAGCTCCTCCAAAGCATTGCTTTTTGTAACTCCTCCCCCATGCCTTGTGCTTCGAAAATAACTTGTGCATGCTTGATAGTGGGATTTTTCCATGCCTTAGTTACTATAAGTTGCTAAGGGGCCATGCTCCTCCACAAAGTAAGGTCCATATATATGAAGAATATGTTGCAATACAAAGTAACACTAATTTTATACCAATTGAAAAACCTGTCAAAATAAGCCCATATTAAATAATTGTTACTTTACCAGATAAAAAGTGATATCTTTTTCTTCCCATGCCTCTTTTATCACCTGAACAAGATTTGTGATTGATCTTTTGAACTCTTCTACATATGTATATGTTGTCTTATGTTGCCTCAGGAGTTTCAAAAAAACATCAAGGTGTATCCAGACCTCCATTCTAAGAAACACAAGCCTCGGTGTGCTTGCAACATTTGTTGTGATCTCACATAGCTCTCTCCAACACTCCCAAGCCGCATTCACCTGCTTTCCTGAATGGTTTCCTAAGAATCGTCTAGCTTTTGAGCCTCCCATAGAGACATCGGCCAAGATATCTCTTGTTTTTCCTGAAAGTATTGGATCCTTTCTCAAGTGAACTTGGCCCCCATGAAATCCCATTTTCGATAGTAATGCCTCGCATTTATCAATACACTCATCTGATAAAGATAATGGCTTAATGGAATATGCGTAGTCAAGATGCAACCTGAGAAGCTTATCGATTATTCTAATCTCTACATGCAAAGTACAAATATGAACATTCTTAAGAGAGATTGAAAGAATGGGATCCCAGATGTCTTCTATGTTTTTAAATTTACTCAAATCTATAGAGTCTCTATTTGGGGCTCTTCTTAGTGGTCGCAAAATACTCCAATCTTTGGATCCAATACTTTCCATGCAATAAATGCAAGGATATTTTGCATTTGCACCATTACATATTCCAAGCATACATTTGATAGTTTTAAAATTAGCACTCATATGCCATTTCACATTAAAATTACCAACCCCATCAACTACCAACATTTCGCCTTCACTTTGAGACTTAATGATATTTGGAATACATGTATGGTTGAACAACCATTTCAACGTTTGATGATTTTCAATTGGTACTTGGGCTGCACCAATCCACCAAATCTCCATCTCGGATTGGATCTTATGCAATGGAGCTTGGCCCTCACCATTGCTATGGTCCAATGCCATGTTCATGAGGCAAATGCTAATTCTTTCCATCTTCTGTCCCTTTTGAATCTGTGCTTCATCCAACTTCAAGGCAAACTTTAGAACACCATAACTTTCTTCTACTGTGATTTTATACATGTGAACCATTGCAATTTGCACCTTTTTTAGATCAACCCATATATTTTTAAATGCATTGTAATAAAAAATTGGCTTTCTTTTTTGTTTTTCATAGGATAGAGACCTTTCGATGTGAATGTAATCTCCAAAAATATGTGGAATCTTGCGATTCATGGCAATTCTTGCAGTCGAAAACTGCAAGGGCTCGAGGCAATCCAAATATAGTTACCCTATTGCGTTTAAGATTTTTAAACCATAATCCAGAGATAGCACGATAACCTTTTCGACTTATACCCACAGTATCACATGTCTCTACAATTTCATTTGCTTTCACCGTGCCTTTTAAGTCCTTCACTAACTCTTTGAGAGTTGGACCTCTCAAATCCGCATTTTCGGGTGACTTAAGAATCCTCAAAATATCTTTCTTATTCATGGTTTCCTTCACAAGTTTGATTCTTTCCTCATTCTCTCGTATATTGATGCCTAATATGTTAGAGACATATTTCTTTGTAAGATTTAGTCTCCTTTTCTTTGCTCTCTCACACAAGTTGGTTATATTTTTTAATGGTCTCTTCCTCTCTCTAAATCCTACTGGAGTTTCTCTCAAGCGTGTTAGCTTATCCTGCAATGACTTGTTAACATTTTTCAAAATATCAATCTGACTTGTCAACTCTAAAATATTTGTTTGTGTAGTTTCTAGTGATTTTTTCATTTCGTGCATTTGAGCTATATATGTGTAAGATGCAGAGTATAACCTCATACAATAGCCAAGCATCCCATTGTAACCTTCTCCAACATATCTTATATAGTCATGGACATTGAAAAAAGGAGGTGCTTTACCTGTAGAAGGATCCCTGGGATAAATATTTCCGTCCACCCACAAATCTATATGCTTCATTCCTTATGTTCGCAACCTGTTGGCTTCAATCTCATCTATCAATACTCGATGATGTATACTTCTCCAAGATGTGTAAATTGGATCTAGCTGAATAGTTTGTTGAGAAATAAGCCAAAAGTCTAAGGCATAGTCTAAGCCTTATCATATTGTTGTATGTAAAGTGTCCTTAAGTTTGGGGGCATCTATCTTTTGAGGATACCACTTTAGTGAGTGGACTGTTGTTGGAGATAAGTGTGGGAGAATATTGAAGAAGAAGAGAATGAAGAAAGCTTGAGCCTCTCCTTGTCAACCACTTTTCGTTGTGCATCCCCATCAAACCTCTTATCTACTTTCATTTGGTATCAGAGCGGGAGTGAAGGATTGACGCGAGGAGCGCGTCGAATTGAGGTCTACATCAGATTGATAGCTTGCTGTTCGTCATTAAAATTAGGTACAAATTCCTATCCAAATCACCTGCAACAGGTCTATGGATTGGATGAGCTGCTAAAGCTCAGATTTGGGGGCTAGTGAAGCCCACATTGGATGTATTTGGTAAGTCCAATGAGGCTGGAAATGAGGTATGACCGCAGGATATTGGTAAGGTGATCAGAGATGCTGTAGAATTCAAGGTTGGCGGCAGCATGAACAACTAATATTGGTGCTTCAAATATGCACCATAACTGCATGTTCGAGAGTGTTGATAACTCAGTAGAGGAGACCAGAGAAGCAGATCTAGAGGCTGTAATGTGATGGGATGCTATACCAAGAACACCTAGCAACTGCAATCAGATGAGGTACTATTGCCAAGGGAGCTCGAAAGCTGAATAGCATATCAGCGAGATCTATTTAAAAAAGCTCTCTACAACTATAGTGCAAACTAGGATTGCCATGAAGACAGTATAACCGCTTCATCAAGTTTAGGAGATTGTTGCAAGTCGTAAGGGCTCCACTAAACAGTTGATGTTAAAGGGTGAGAAGCTACGCTGGATGGTGTGTAAGTCTGTTCGCTTGATAAGATCAGCGGATATCTCGCAGTCTCTCAGCATTTGGTAGTCAAGAAGCTCCACAAGCACGTAGAAGAAGCAAGAGCAGCTAAAGCAGGGAAGGAAGGCAAGGTTCTCTTCTGTGTGTCGATCAACCTAGACAAAGAGAGGCGCAAGACACAGAGACACAGAGGCAGAGAGAGAGAGAGATAATGGCAAGAGGCATTGCAGCTGCCAGGTGCGCCTATGGCCTCCCCACCCTCATCTCTGCCCGCCCTCGCTCCTCCAAGAGAGTCTCCCCCTCGTCCAAGCTTGACCTCACATCCCCATTCTTGGAAGGCTCAGGAGCTACCTCCTCACGCGCATTGCTTGCCTGCAGCAATGAGGCTCGTGTGATATTAAGCCTTAAATACTAAGGCTTACAATTTAGAATTACCTTATGTTCACATGGACATTGAAAACTGGTTATCCTGTGGAGCTGCTTTCACACTGAAGGAAGACATGAACTGGTTATTGCCCAAACTGGTTCACAGACAAAGGATTTCACACTACAGAAGAACTTGAACTAATTGTTTTGGAGCTGAGAAGGGCAGTTTCTATGCAATTTACGAGAGGCCATTTGAAGGCCAATTCTTGCTCAAAAAATTCCATGAAAATTTCTGAAGCTTCCTCTTGATATGCACTTCCAGGTTGGCATGAAAAACTGCAGAAAAATTGAAGGAAAAATGGTCAATTTTAAGCCCGTGCTTTGATGCATTTTGGGTCATATGGACACCGTTTGAGGTCCGATTTGGATGTTTCTTGTTGGGAACTGAATGTATGACATGTTGGCATCATGGATGGATGTATATAACCTTTTTTGGACACATGTATGACAGTCATATTGCTAAATACCATTTCTGGACAGATTGTATTATTGTATTCTTCTAAATTTGCAGCAGTCATAATGTCCGACACGACACAAATCACTCAGATCGTGGGGGAAAAATTGACCAAAGACAACTATAGTGTTTGGTCCTACAGGATGGAGAATTTTTTGATGGGTAGAGGTCTATGGGATCTCATAACAGGTGATGATGAATGTCTAGAAGTTCCCGAACATCCAATTGAAGAGCAAAAGAAAGCGTACAAGGATTGGACTGGGAAGAACATGAAGGTTTTGCATTGGATCTCCATATGTATTTTAGAAACATTGATTCCTCATATAAAAAAGGCAAGTACTTGTAAGGAGGCATGGGAAATCATAGAAAAATATGGAACATGTACAGAGGCTCGTAAGATACAACTTAAGCAGAGATTACATGGTGCATGGAGAGGCAATCGCAGTATCAGTGACTATGTGGCAGAAATCAAGCAAATTGCAAAAGACCTTACATCCATTAATGCACTTGTTGATGATGATGATTTAGTGTCAGTGACACTAAATGGGCTTGGACCAGCTTTTAAATCTTTGGATACCTCTATTTTTGTTAGGGGAGGCTCTATGCCTGACTTTGAGGAGCTTATTGGATTGCTACTTACAGAAGAAATCAAGTTGGGATTGAATGCATCTAGCAGTGGCAAAAATGCAGGTGGAGATAGTGTTTTCTATCACCAGAGAGGTCGTGGCAGCTCATCTAGAGCTAGAGGCTCTTCACCTGGTCGTAGTAATTATGGTTTTGCTCATGGAAGAGGCAACTTTGGTTGTGGTGACTTCATGCATAGAGGCAGGGGGAGATCTTTCCTTAGAGGTAGAGGATGGTCTAGTCCTTCTTCACAGAGAGATGGCACTTGTCATTATTGTGGGAATTTTGGTCACTTTGAGAGGGATTGTTATCAAAAATAGAATGCTATGTCTAGGGGTCGTGGAAGGATCCAATATGGCCACTATGCAGGCACTTATGGTGGTACAGGTTATGGACCTAGAGGTGGATCGTCTAGAGGTCATTTATTTGCTATGGAGCATGTGCTTGGGAGCATGACTCATCCTCCTCGTGAGAATGACTGGTTTTTGGATTCAGGAGCTACAAACAACATGACTCATCATGCTGAGTGGTTTGACAGCAAGGAGCAAGTGCAAAATGATGAATATGTTGCCATTGATGATGATACTTTACACAAAATTACTCATATTGGTAGTATGCCACTTGTTACTAAAGATGGGATTGAGAACAAGCTTGGTGATGTACTTTATGTGCCCACAATAACTAAGAACCTAGCATCGGTTGGTCAAATGATAGATCAAGGATTGCAGGTGAGATTCAATAAGTTTGGATGTTTCATTGAAGAGTTCCATAATGGGAGAACTAGCAAGGTGACTGCTCATGGTAGAAAGAAAGGGAGATTGTTTGCCTTGGATGCAGGTACTCCAGTGATTCAAAACTCTATGTATGTTGAGAGAGGACATGGGCAAGATAAGGATGTGGAATTATGGCATAGACGGATTGGTCATGTTAATTTGCAAAGATTGAAGCAAATGCAATCAAAACACATAGTCCGTGGTCTACCGCATTTAGGATATGTAAATTTTGATCATGTATGTGAGGCTTGTCAATTTGGCAAGCAGTCCAGATTGCCATTTCCAAAGAGGGGGAGAATAAGTAGCTATCCTTTGGAAATAATACACTCAGATATTTGGGGCCCATGTCAGAATGTTTCCATGAGCGGAAAATGTAGATTCTATATCACTTTCATTGATGATTTCAGTAGGATGAGTTGGGTGTACTTTATGCAGCATAAAAGTGAAGCATTTGAAAAGTTCTTGGAATTTAAATCTATGGTTGAAAAGCAGTTTGGATGCTACATAAAATGTTTGAGGTCAGATAATGCTGGAGAGTACATGTCATATGAGTTTTGTGACTTCTTGAGAGATCATGGCATCAAAAGGCAATTGACATGCAGGTATACACCTCAACAAAATAGTGTGGCTGAAAGGAAGAATCGGATTATTGCAAAGGTTGCAAGGGCAATGATGAACCAAATGAACATGCCATTGTCATATTGGGCAGAAGCAGTGCATACTACAGTTCACATTATGAATAGAACACCTACAGCCTTGATTCATAATATGTCACCATATGAGAGAATGTATGGCATGAAACCTACTGTTGCATACTTTAGAGTCTTTGGATGTGTTTGTTATGTTCATGTTCCGGATGATTTGAGGAAGAAGATGGAACCTAAGGCTGTAAAATTCATTTTCCTTGGATATCTTGATGAGAAGAAGGGATACAAATGCTATGATCCAGTGAGTAAGGAAGTATACATAAGCAGGGATGTCAAATTCAGTGAATATGAATCATGGTACAAGCCCAAAATTGTAGTGGATGTTGATTCTTATGAAAGCAATGATAATAATGGCTATGGAAGGAAAATTTCAGCAAATAGCAAGGCTGAAAATCAGCATGTGGAAGATGCTTCAGGACCTCAAGAGAATGTGGAAAGTAGTGGTAGCTACAGTCCATGGAGTGGTAGATTGAGAAATGCACAAAGGAGTGCAGAAGTTGCAAAAGGTAAGAGACCAATGACTGAAAGTTCAGAAGATGAATCTATAGATGATGAGTATGGCATTCCGCATGTTAAAACACCTGGCATTAGAAGTGCAGGAAAGTATGTGCCACCACATGCTAGATCAGATGAGACACATGGTAGTGCGCCTCAATTGAAAAGGTCAAAAAGAGTAAGGTATCCAATTGTTAGATTGACTTATAATGGATTCATGAAGATGCATTATGCATACATGGTTTCTTATGTACAATATGTGGAACCTACTTGCTTTGAAGAAGCAGCAGAGAGAAAAGAGTGGAGACAAGCAATGGATGAAGAGATGGATGCACTAAGGAAAAATAAGACTTGGGATTTGGTGAAACTACCTTATGGCAAGAAGTCCATTGGATGTAAATGGGTTTATAAGGTCAAATGTAAGTCGGATGGTTCTCTTGAAAGGTATAAAGCAAGGCTAGTTGCAAAAGGATATGCACAAACTTATGGTTTCGACTATGAAGAAACATTCATTCCATTAGCTAAAATGACGATAGTAAGATCAGTAATTGCTTTGGCTTCTATCTATGGTTGGAGGCTTTATCAAATGGATGTGAAAAATGCATTTTTGAATGGCAATTTAGAAGAGAAAGTGTACATGGATCAACCAGAGGGCTATGTAGATCCAAAATACCCACATTATGTATGCAGGTTGAAGAAGGCTTTATATGGACTGAAGCAAGCACCAAGAGCATGGTGTGATAGAATCAGCAAATTCTTATGCAGTATGGGATTTTAGCAGAGCAAAGCTGATTATTCACTTTATGTGAGGGATACAGAAGATGGTATGGTTGTTGTGGTTATCTATGTTGATGATCTCATTATTACAGGTACACTTGAGAAGGAGATTACTGAAGTCAAGTATGGGTTACATAAAGAGTTTGATATAAAGGATCTTGGGTTGTTGAGATACTTCTTGGGTATTGAGGTTATTGATACACCTCATGGTATATGGCTGATACAAAGGCAATATGCATTGGAGATGTTGGAAAAATATGGCATGACAGGATGCAAACCGGTTGATACACCATTGGATCAAAATGCTAAGTTGATGGATGATGGATCTTATGTTGAGGATGTTATGATGTTCAGAAAGATGGTTGGTAGTCTTATCTACTTGACCATTACAAGATCAGACTTGAGTTACGTTGTTGGATTGGTAAGTCAGTTTATGCAGAAACCATGCAAATCACATTTGGATGTAGTAAGAAGAGTTCTTAGATATGTACAAAAGACAGTTGGATTTGGGTTGTTTTATGGAAAAGGAATCAAGCCTACACTGTTTGGATACTCAGATGCAGACTGGGCAGGTAGCTCTATGGATAGAAGATCTACTAGTGGCTATGCATTCTCATTTGGGTCAGCCATGGTAAGTTGGAGCAGTAAGAAGCAAACTATAGTTGCTTTATCAAGCACTGAGGCAGAATATAGAGGCATTGCATTAGCAGCATGTGAGCAGACATGGTTGAGATTGATCCTATATGACATGGGGATAGAGATTGATGGTGGAGTTATTATGTATTGTGACAATGTTAGCAACATTATGTTGACAAAGAACCCAGTCTATCATGCAAGGACAAAACATATAGAAGTGCACTATCATTTCATTAGAGAAAAAGTCTTTGATGGAGAGATTGACTTGGTCCATGTGAAGACCAATGACCAAGTTGCTAATATCTTTACCAAAGCATTAGGTAAAGATAAGTTTGAGTACTTCAGGAGTGCACTTGGAGTCTTATGTGTGCAAGCTCATTCTGAGCTTGAGGGGGAGTGTTGAGAAATAAGCCAAAAGTCTAAGGTATAGTCTAAGCCTTATCATATTGTTGTATGTAAAGTGTCCTTAAGTTTGGGGGCATCTATCTTTTGAGGATACCACTTTAGTGAGTGGACTGTTGTTGGAGATAAGTGTGGGAGAATATTGAAGAAGAAGAGAATGAAGAAAGCTTGAGCCTCTCCTTGTCAACCACTTTTCTTGTGCATCCCCATCAAACCTCTTATCTACTTTCATAGTTAGATTGTATTTACATGTGCTTGCACCTGCGTTATTTGAAGTAGTATTGCTAGACATTCTAGCAAATGAACCGAGCAAGAATCTCACAGTGATAGGAAGCAAGTGCAACAAAAAGAATGGCAAAAGAGAATAGTGTTTAGAAAGAAAACGCGGGAGCAAACAAATGCGAAGTGTGTACAAAAATCTCAAAAATACAAAATCTCTCGAGTTCCAAGACAAAAACGGTCGAAAAGGTGACCCCTGACTTGGATTAAAAGATGAGGGCAATTAATGGCCGACCTCTTCAATGAACCAAATATTCTCTCATTAATCACATCTGGACAACCAAATTTAGAGGTTTTATTCTTCCTAAACCTCAACTAATTAGCAACTTAATCACTTTCTTACAAGTGCCATTTTTGAAGCGTTTTTGGCCCTAATGGGAGGACTTTGTAAGTTTTTCTTTTGTTTTGCTTGTTTATTTTTTTGCAATATCCTTTATACTGACAATCATGTTTCTAACAATTAGTATTTTATTTTCTTTGCAGCACTAGATTACAAATCGCGACCGTCCTTGAGACTCGATATGCAGAGAGGCACGGTCTCACTGCATTGATCGACCGATTGTATAGATGCGATGGCCCTGTAAGGCACTCATCTTTCTTGTCCGTAGTTACCATGTTTAATTAGAATTCATTATTGTATGGTGGACTGATGTGTTGTTGTTTCTTTTTTTGCAGAGTCCGTTTGATGCTCCTTTCCGGTGGGACGAGCTTTCGGATGGTGAGGATATGTAGCTTGCCCTTGGATCCCTAGAGCTCACACACCTTTCTTTTTTGGTCGCCTGATCTATGTAGACATTTTCTATGTATTAGTGATATCTTGTCATGATTGTACCAGTATTTTTCATTATGCAACCATGTATTTATTTCATGTATTAGTGTTATGATTTCAGTATACTTTGTTTTTGTTTGCACGAGCATTGTACACAGTGCAAAAACTATTTTGTATGGCCGAAATAAAGCACACAGTGCTATATTAGCATCACAAATTTATTGCTCGCATCGTTATTGGTGTCGTTATTATCGTCGCAGACCGTCGGTATCAGTGTCGTTATTGGCATACCGACGTTGATACTGATTGTTCTATGGCGTCGCCAATAACAATGTTTTTTGCAAGGACGGGGGAAAATTTTGTTATTTACATTTTGGTCGCTTTTAACGTCGGTATAAGGCCTATATCTTGTAGTGAAAATATATTTTCTTTGTCAGTTGAAGCTGACAAAATATAACCACCTTTTGCTTAATGTGTCCTTTTTAACTTTTGTGGGTTGCTAAATGTTAAACTAATTTCGTATATGAAGAGACATAACATTCTTGAGATCAAAATCATGGCGAAAAGCTCCACCCTCAAGTTTGCAGTGGTGGACGCACAGTATCACAACAACGCTCTTCCATCTCAAATTCATTCTTTCTTCTTTATCTCTCAAATCCACTTGTAGATGATAGCCCCTAAGCAAAATATCTCTTCGAACGCTGAAACTCCCACAACAACCAATGGGATCACGAACCAAGGGACCACAACTATGGGAAACAAATCTCTTATGAATCAGGTGCACCCCATTGTATTAGGGAAAAGAAATTGGGAGAAAAGAATATTTACATTAATTATCGCAACTTAATTAAGCATGTTTTGAGATAATGAGCGTATTAGGAAAATTTTATTCATCACATTCATCTTAGGTTATCAATTAAAATTGCACTTAGAAGTCGTTAAATTGCACATAAATTGCATGGAAATTTCATGCTAATATATATATATATATATATATATATATATAAATATGCATTGAACCGCAAGTAAGCCAGATAGATTTTATGCATTTGCATTTGTTTGCTTAGTTGAAATTGGATTCAGGTTGAAACACCTGGGAAAGGTGTGTTGAGCACCCCCAGCTAGCCGCCAACCCTATCCAAGGGGGTTTTTAATAGCCATGTCACGAATGTGGACCGAACCAATCATGAGAGGCCTCTTCGTAGAAACGTATGCTCATAGGAGGATGCTCAGGTGCCAAGGGGGCTCTGGATGTAAATCCCCTGCCTCCGAGTCCTACTCAGATGGTCTACATGACTCAGGAAGGAATCTCGAGGCCTTGTTACTAGTGTGAGGGCAAAAACTGGGAGGAAAATAATGCGCATCCTTATGGATTGTGGGAATCTTCCTATGGATGGGATTTGTATCTCAATTGAAATTTCAATATAAAGTTTACTTTCAAGGAATTTGTCAGATCTGTTTTCATATCAGTGCATAAAATTACGAAAAGGAACATGCGACTAATGGGTTAATTAAGGAAGCTACTTGTATGTGTTACCACTAATGTGCCCTTAGGTAAGTAGGAAACTAAAGCTATCAAGGGAAGTGGGTGGGCGGAACCCCTAACGGGTCCGCACTATGGCAGGGTGGTCCTAGAGAATTGGGAGGCTTCTCAACATTCAAATCATCGATGACGTATTAATCTTAGATAATGTAGGGTAGAACCTTGGCTTATATTGTTTTAAGGGATTAGAATGGGACTTTACCCTATGGGTAGAGAGGTAGAGCGATGCATCCCTCTCATTTCCCATTCTCTTTAAACCAAGTGTGATATGAGTCTACCTTGGTTTAGATACTCTGCACAAAGTAGATCGTCTATGAAGACCAACATTAGAAGGATATAGAACTACTTGACTGTTAGAAACCCAGAAAGATTTAGGTCGATCCTAACAAGGTTGCCGATACGTTTCGTTGTGGAGTAGACTCGGGATTCACTAACTAACAAACCCTATGACATTCTGTGGGAGTGCCAAGTAGCGTCTTTTAGATCAGACTCTCGATGGACTGCTAAAATGTGTTGTAACCTAGGCATGTTGTTGAGATATCGAGCTCCACTCGTGATACGCCAGGGTGACCATTGTGTATTTATGTCACCGACTTGTCAGTTGCAGACGCGGTTGGTACACCGCCCATGAATAATAGCTACATGATAGCTATCCTTATCTACTCTAGTTCGTGGCTCAGTTAGTATGCCACCTTAGTTAGTTGAGTTTGGTTTGAGACCCATATATAGGGTTCTTCTATTTCTTTGTACTAGAGTTCTTTTGGCTTACACAACTAAGAAGAGGAAAACTGTTTTCAGCCTCCACCCTTGTGTGTCTTCCCCCATTGTGCAAGCAAGAAAGCTTCAAGCGAGACTCCTTCCTTCTCTCCCACAATCTTGACATGGTATCAGAGCCTTGTTTGTGGTAAGGAGCTCAAGAAAGCAAGCTAAGCTTGCGGTGTTCTGGTAAGAGGAGCAGTGTTGCTTTCATTTTCTGTTTTGGGAGTAGATCTCTGCAGGTAGCACACCCGGAAAGTGCAGGAGTGTATTGTCTCAGGTTGAGACGCCCTTCGCGGTGAAGCAAGAGGGCAGTATATGCTGCGGGAGCGGGCTTTAGCCCGTGGCGACCTTGTTTTTTTTATTTGAGGCCATTTCGGGGCCTGTTTTGGAGGCGGAAGTTCTCTGCACGCACTCAGAAAAAGGCCCAGTTTTATGCTGTGCAGCCACTGTTCTACAGGTCGGTGAAAAGTTACTGTAGAAATTGCATCGTATGCTTGTGCGCAGAGACATTGGGAGTTACATAATCATCCCTATTGCCTGTTGATGCAAAATCGTCACTAGGAAGTGACTGTGTGGTCAAATACCACTTTCGCCAGTTTTGCAGATTTTCCCTTGTGAGGGTGAAGCTGTGGTTTTTGCAGTGACAGAATTTTTTGCAGTCTTCTGTAATGGCATCTGATTCTCTTTCACAGATTGTCACTGAAAAGCTTGACAAGAACAACTTCCAAGCATGGAAGTTTAGAATGACGAATTTCCTTATGGGAAAAGGATATTGGGAATTTGTTGCAGGAAATGAAGAAGAACCAGTTCTTCCTGATGTTCCCAATCAACAGCAAATGCAGGCATTTAAAGCATGGCATGAGAGAGCCAGGAAAGTTATGTATTGGCTGTCTATCAGCATTTCAGACTCTATGATTGTGCATATTCAGGATGCAAGTACGCCAAAGGAGGCATGGGATACTTTGTCAAAAATGTATAGCACAAATACATAAGCCAGGAAAATGCAGCTCAAGCAAGAGTTGCACAATGTGCAAAGAGAAAATATGAGCATCAACGACTACCACATGAAGGTGAAGAAGATTGCAGATGCACTTGCTTCCATTGGGTCACCAGTGGAAGATGATGATTTAGTTTCTGTGACCTTGAATGGTCTATGAAAGGATTATGCACAGTTTCGGACATCCATTTCAGTTCGTGAAAGATTTCCTGATTTTGAGGAGCTGATTGCTCTTCTAATTTCTGAGGAGCAAAGAAATGGTGGTGCATCTTCTTCAGGAGGAACTTCAAAAGAAGCTGTCTTCTACTCAAATGCTGGAAGAGGTAGAGGCAGAGGTAGAGGAGGCCGATATGGAGGTCGTGGTAGAAATCAGAATATGCAGCAAACTCAAGAAAACCAGTCCTATGGAGGAGGACGTGGTAACTCTAGAGGCAGGGGGAGCCAAAGAGGTCGTGGTGGATGGCAAAGAGGTCAAAATGCAAATAGTAATGTTGAATGCTACTACTGTGGTAAAATGGGTCATATGGCTAAAGACTGCTATAAAAAGCAGAATGGCATCATGAATGGAAAACTGCAACAAGAGAGTTATGCATCTTCTAGCAGACAGCGTGATGACAGAAATGAGCATTTGTTCATGGTGCAGCACATGAACAATTCTGTGACAAGTGCAGAAGAAAGCAATGATGTATGGTATGTTGACTCAGGTGCATCAAACCACATGACAGGTCATGCAGAATGGATGGAGGATGCAAGGAAAATGGAAAAACCAGGATTTGTGGAGACTGGTGATGATACTGCACATCCTATTGTGCAGATTGGAAAAATTCCCTTGTCTATGCAGGATGGGAAAAAGAAATACCTATCCGATGTATTTCATGTCCCGAATATCACCAAGAATCTGGTTTCTGTCGGTCAAATGGTTGAGCAGGGCTTGCAGGTTAGATTTAATCCTCATGGATGCTTTGTTGAGGATATGAAAAATAAAGGTCGCTTGATAGCAAAAGGAAAGAAGAAGGGTAGAATGTTTACGTTGGATGCAAACATGTCTGAATTGAGTGCAGCAATGTTTGCACATGGGACCGGTGTAGTTGCAGATATTGATATATGGCATAAACGCATTGGTCATGTTAATGTACAACGACTTAAATCAATGCAGGCCCAAAATATTGTTGCAGGATTGCCAAAATTCAAGGTTGCAGAAATGCATAAGGTATGTGAAGCCTGTCAGTTTAGAAAACAGGCAAGGAAACCATTTCCTAGACATGTTCAAGAGAGTGAGAAGCCATTGGAATTAATCCACTCTGATGTGTGGACTACTAAAGCTGCATCTCTTGGAGGCTGTCATTATTTTGTCACTTTTATTGATGACTATAGCAGAAAAGTTTGGGTGTATTTTATGAAAAAGAAAAGTGAAGTTTTTGGGCATTTCAAAACCCTTAAAGCTATGGCTGAAAAAGAAACAGGTCTGCAAATAAAATGCCTAAGGTCAGATGGAGGGGGAGAGTACCTCTCAAATGAGTTTGCAAAGTTCTTGCAGGAGCATGGTATAAAGAAACAATATTCATGCAGTTATACCCCACAACAAAATGGAATTGTAGAAAGGAAAAACAGGCATATTGGAGAGGTATCTCGTGCCATGCTCAATGAAAAAGACTTGCCAGATTTTTATTGGGCTGAAGCAGTTGCTACAGCAGTCTACATAATGAACATGACTCCCACTGCAGCAATACATGGAATGACTCCAGAGGAGAGGTATACTGGTAGGAAACCAGATATTTCTCATTTGAAAATTTTTGGTTGCATTGCCTATGTACATGTGCCAGATGAGTTGAGATCCAAGTTGGATCCAAAAGCTGAGAAGTGCATCTTTATTGGTTACTCTCTGCAGCAAAAAGGGTATAGATGCTATAACCCTTCTACTCGTAAGTTTACAGTGAGCAGAGATGTTGTTTTTGATGAGATGAGTAGCTGGTATAAACCAGTAAATGTGATTGATGATGTAGATGCACAAAATGGTAATGTTGCACAAAATTCACAGCAGCAGTCACAAAATATTAGTGGACATGGAGCGTCCTCTAGTAGTGGTTCACATTCTTCACCATGGACAGGCAGATTGAGATCAGGAGAATCTTCTCAAAGTAATGCAGATAGTGGTTTGCAGGTATCACGAAAAGGAAAAGAGAAGGTTGATCAGTCCATGTTTGATGTGAATGCAGGTCACTCTTATGTGGATGGTGAATCCAGTGGCTCAGAACAGAGCATTGATGATGAGTTGGGTATTCCTTCTATTGTTACACTTGGAGTAAGGAAGACCAGGGATGTTTTGAGAGCACCTGGGAGTGAACCTACTTTGCGCAGGTCTACGACAGCTAGGTATCCTGTGGATAGGCTGAAATATGATGGATTTACAGCCATTCACTATGCATATATGGTCAAAGTGATACAGGAACCAGAACCCATATCTTTTGAGCAAGCCATGGGAAAAGAAAAATGGGAGAAAGCCATGGATGAAGAAATGGATGCCTTGGAAGCAAATGCTACATGGGAGTTAGTACCTTTGCCTAAAGGTAAGAATACAATTGGCTGTAAGTGGGTTTATAAGGTGAAGCACAATGCAGATGGTTCTGTGAACAGATACAAGGCAAGATTAGTAGTCAAGGGGTATGCACAAACATATGGCATTGACTATGAAGAAACATTCAGTCCAGTTGCAAGGATGGCAACTGTAAGAGCAGTCATTGCTATGGCTGCATCAAAGGGATGGTCTTTACATCAGATGGATGTAAAGAATGCCTTCTTGCATGGTGATTTGCAAGAAGAGGTATATATGGAGCAGCCACCAAGTTATGTGCATGCTGTTCATCCTGAGTTTGTTTGCGGGTTGAAGAAAGCCTTGTATAGCTTAAAGCAAGCACCTAGAGCATGGTCTGACAAGATAGGACAGTATCTTGTCACTATTGGCTTTCAGATTTCCAAGGCAGATTTCTCACTTTATGTGAGAAAAACAGAGAAAGGTATTATGCTACTTGTCATTTATGTTGATGATTTAATTATGACAGGTGACAGTGATGAAGATATCCTTCATGTGAAAATGCTATTGAAGCAGAAGTTTGAGATGAAGGATTTGGGAGAGCTGCATTATTTCTTGGGCATTGAGGTGATTAGATCACCAAGTGGGATACAGCTCTTGCAGAGGCAGTATGGATTGGACATGCTGTCCAAATATGGGATGACAGGCTGTAAGCCTATTTCAGTTCCTTTGGAGCAAAATGTGAAGCTGAGCACAGATGCAGGTGAGCTTCTAGAAGACCCTACTATGTACAGATGCATAGTAGGAAGTTTGATTTATATGACTATTACCAGGCCAGATTTGAGCTATGCTGTTGGATTGGTAAGTCAGTTTATGCAGGCTCCAAGGAAACCACATTTGGATGCGGCTAGACGCATACTCAGGTATGTGAAGTTCACATTGCAGTATGGACTATTTTATGAGACTGGGGTTCAGATACAGTTGCATGGATACACTGATGCTGATTGGGCTGGTAGTATTTCTGATAGACAATCTACCAGTGGATATGTGTTCTCTTTTGGGAGTGCTGCAGTCACTTGGAGCAGCAAGAAACAGCCTGCAATTGCCTTGTCGAGCACAGAGGCTGAGTACAGGGGTGCAGCAATGGCTGCATGTGAGGTAGCTTGGTTGCATAAGCTACTTTATGATATGCATCAGTCTACAGATGGACCAGTTGTCATTTATTGTGACAACATGAGTAGTATACACTTGGCAAATAACCCAGTCTATCATGCTAGAACAAAGCACATTGAGGTGCATTATCACTATGTGCGAGAGAGGGTTTTACTAGGTCTTATTGATCTAGTTTATGTCAGCACAGAGGATCAGGTAGCTGACATATTCACGAAGGCATTAGGCGCAGAGAAGCTGCGCAAGTTCAGAGACCTGCTTGGTGTGCAGGAAGTGGGATTGAGCTCGAGGGGGAGTGTTGAGATATCGAGCTCCACTCGTGATACGCCAGGGTGACCGTTGTGTATTTATGTCACCGACTTGTCAATTGCAGACGCGGTTGGTACACCGCCCATGAATAATAGCTACATGATAGCTATCCTTATCTACTCTAGTTCGTGGCTCAGTTAGTATGCCACCTTAGTTAGTTGAGTTTGGTTTGAGACCCATATATAGGGTTCTTCTATTTCTTTGTATTGGAGTTCTTTTGGCTTACACAACTAAGAAGAGGAAAACTGTTTTCAGCCTCCACCCTTGTGTGTCTTCCCCCATTGTGCAAGCAAGAAAGCTTCAAGCGAGACTCCTTCCTTCTCTCCCACAATCTTGACACATGTTACACTAGAAAAGAAGTGGTATGCTCTTGAACAAAGGGGATTATCAGTTAGAGACTATTCTAACCAGTTCCTTAACCTCTCTACATATGTGGATGGAGTATCCGACAATGCCAAGCTGAATAAATACATATTTGGGCTTGAATCTTCTCTATCTTTGGAAGTCAGAACTATGAAACCTTATTCCTTACAAGCAGCTATACAATTGGCTGAAAGGTATGATCAAAAGTACAAGAATTTTCCACCAAGAATAGGGCATCATTTTTAGCCAAACTAGATCATTAGGATAGTTGCTAAATTGGGCAGACAAAGACTGATTTGCACTATGGAGGAAAGCAATCAAATACCTACAGCAAAATTTCTTCATTTCCTACAATTTATGGGTCAAAACACGGCACTAATTTTAGATTTAATGCTAAAAATAGATCAAATGGAAAAATGACTAATATTAGTGGAAAAATTTCAACTCCTTTGGTGCAAGGCAAACATTTTCCAATGATAAGTTGAAGGACATGTACGCAAAAGGAATATGCTACAAAATGTGGAGAGAAATGGTCTCCCAATCATAAAGCAAAATGCAAAGCCAAGAATGTCAAAGTAAGCATGATCTTTGAGGAAGATTCGGATGTTGAAGCAAATGATGGCAATGTATTTCAGCTTGAAAGCCCATCCACTCTTGAAGAGATGCATGACCATGAAGAGGATAGCCATGAGGAGTTTTATGATCCCATGGATGGTTTTCCATTTGACCCAGGTGGATATTCTTATTGACTCTGGGAGTACTCATAGCTTCATAAACAAAAGTCTCTTGATGGGCTAAAATTAAGCATTCAAGAAATGCCTTCCTCTCTATGGATTCAAGTGGCAAACAGAGCTTATGAGAGCAGTAACTAGATTTGCTCTTATGTTCCTATCATTTTATCTTCATCATGTAACACTTTGGTGAGTCTTATTGCTTTGGAAATGGGCCCCATTGATGTGATACTTGGTTGTAATTAGTTGAAGAGTATTGGCAAATTTACCATGGATTTGGAAAGGGTGCAAATGGAATTCCAATGGTATGGACAACAAGTTTTTCTTCAAGGGATTGAGAAGAAGAAGATAGAGGTGATCAGTCCCAAGAAGATTAAGAGGGAAATCAATGCTAAGGCATGTATGTTCACTCTTCTCTTGTCTAAGATTGATGAGGATCAGTTCTCTTCAAATCAACCCTCTACACTTCCCAAGGACATGGATCCTTGCCTTTGCAAATTATTGGAAGATTATGATGATCTATTTCAATCTCCCTCTTCTCTTCCTCCCAAATGTGAAGTGGATCAACCCATTGAGTTGCTTCCAAATACCAAGCCTATCAATAAGCCTCCGTATCGTCTCGGTGGAGAGAGAAGAAATCAAGCGCCAAGTAAAATAATTACTTGAGATGGGTCTCATACAACCAAGTTAATCTCCATTTGCTTCTCCCGTTCTTTTGATAAAAAAGAATGATGGATCATTCCATATGTGCATAGATTATCGTAAATTAAATAAGGCCACAATCAAGAATAGGTATCCAATACCAAGAATTGATGATATCTTGGATGAGTTGAAAGATGCCAAGGTCTTTTCAAAAATCGATTTGCAATCGGGATACCATCAAATACGTATGAAGGAGGGAGATGAATATAAAATAGCTTTTAGGACTAAAAGGGGACTATATCATTTTATGGTTATGCCCTTTGGTCTTTCAAACACTCCAGCAACATTTCAAGCATTGATGAATAAAATACTTCAGTCACTCTTGTTTAAGACAGTTTTGGTCTTCATTAAGACTGTAGCCTTTATTTTGTCCATCTTGCCCTAAATTTTGGTTAAAATTTTGTCACGGCCTGCCAAAATTAACTAGAGTCCACCATTATCCACTGGTTCATGCCAAGAACCTCCACCTTGGTCACAATTTGTGATAGATCTTCATGTTTTCTTACCATTGTTATGAAGGAACTAACTTCTGTCTAAATTTGAATTGCGTTCTCTCCCTAGTCACCGCAACTAGATCTAAATCATGAAAATGACTTTTGACAAGATCTAAACTAGAGCTCTTATACCAATGTAAAGAAGGTCTATTCTATCGTGAAAATCAATAGAAAACGAATGAACTAAACTAAGAAAATAACAAGAAATGCTTCAATCATGGACATGCCATTGACATCTTCAATTATACCACAGCACAACGTAGCCATGGAAGCTGAAATCAAGATACAAGAAACAAAGCTTGGTACTCACCCCAAGATGGTGATGATGAGCAAGAAATCTCTAAGAAAATAGTGTAAGTGTCTAGAAAAGCCCCCTACTTTAGCACCTCTCTCCTTTTTATAGTCATCCTAGTACTATCATGTCTAAGGTATTTACATGGTTTTGTTTTGGTAAAGAATAGTGAACTAATGTGGCTAATTTGCTTCATTACAACTAATGGTACAAGTAATGACAAAGGAAAGAAGAAAGTGCTAGATAGAAATAATCCATCTACTAGTTATGTAGTTCTTGATAGAGACTCTAGTGGCTCAGAGAGCTTAGATGATGAGTTTGATATTACTTCAGTCTCAAGACACTAGGTATACAAAGAGCACATGCTAATGTAAAGGCTCCATTGAGTGATCTAGTGGTATAGAGGTCTAGTAAGGTGAGATACCATGTTAGAAGATTTAGTTTTGAGGTTTATGTAGCTCATCATTATGCTTATATGGTAAATGTAGTTGAGGATGTTGAGCCAAATTGTTTTGAGGAGGCTATTGGTTATGCTTATTGGATGTAGCAATGGATAAAAAGTGGCTATTTTAGAGGCCAACATGACTTGGGACCTAGTACCATTGCTCAAAGGAAAGAAAGCTATTGGTTGTAAGCAAATCTATAAAATAAAGCATAATACAAATGGCTCTATTACTAGATATAAGGCCAAGCTAGTTGCAAAAGGCTATGCATAGACATATGTCATAGATAATGAAGAGATATTTAGTCTAGTTGCTAGGATGGAAATTGTTAGATGTGTGCTTGCATAAGAAGTAGTGAAAGATTACAGTCTATATCAAATGGATGTGAAGAATGCCTTTTTGTATAACGATTTACAAGAAGAGGTATATATGGAGTAATTGGCAAGTTATGAGGATTTAGAGAGTTCCACATATATGTCAGGTTAAAGAAGGAAATCTATGGGCTAAAATAAGCACCTAGAGCTTGGTTTGACAAGATTCAAGAGTATCTTGTCAACATTAACTTTTATGTTTAAGATCTAGATCACTTACTTTATGTAAGGAAGGGTGATGCAAGTTTGGTTGTCATAGTTATCTATGTTGATGACTTGATTATTACATTTGATAATAATAGTGGGATTGCTAATGTCAAGGGTCTTTTGAAACAAAAGTTTGAGATGAAGGATTTGGATGAGTTGAGATACTTCCTTGGTATACCTAAGCCTTCAATTGATGCATCAGGTGCACATGGAATTCATTTGTCCAATCAGGAGGTTGCAGGATGGGTGCCTCATTCAAACACTACTTCAGGGTGTTGAACGCTTCATCACAATCATTGGTTCAGTTGTTGCTCTTGGGAATGCGACGAGGGGGGCTGTGAGATCACCTCTTCTCTAAACCTTCCCATATCGAATTAAATTTCAGCTTCATCCCCCTACCGGTCTCCTTGTTGTGTTCCCTCTTCAAACCCAATCGCATCAATTTCCTGGGGGGTTAGGCCGGCCAGTAACATGTACTTTTGTTGATCGTCTAGCACTACAAGATATAGACCTTATACCGACGTTTAAAGTGACGAAAATACAAACAACAAAATTTTTCCCTGTCATCGCAAAAAGCATCGTTATTAACGACGCCATAGAAACGTCACTATTGGCATCGCTATTGGCGTCGCAAATGCGACGCCAATAGCGACGCAACTAGTAAGTTTGCGACGCGCATAGTGACGGCAATAGCAACACGAGCAATAAATTTGCAATGCTAATAGTGACGGTAACAAATATAATTTTTTTTTGTGGCAGGGCAGCTATGAGAGCCATACAAAATAGTTTCTACACTACTGTATACAAAGTGCTTGCAAACAAAAAGAATGTATACTGAAATCATAAAACTGATACATGAAATAAATACATGATCGCATAAAAAGCGATTGGTACAATCATGACAGGATATCACTAATACATAGAAAATGTCTACATAGATCAGGCGACTAAAAAATAAAGGTGTGTGAGCTCCAAGGATCCAAGGGCGAGCTACAAATCCTCATCCCCCGAAAGCTCGTTCTTCCGCAAAGGAGCATCGAACGGACTCTGCAGAAAAAGAAACAACACATCAATCCACCATACAATAATGCATTCAAATATCTCATGGTAACTACGGACAAGAAAGATGAGTGACTTACAGGGCCGTCGCGTCTATACAATCGGTCGATCAATGCATTGAGACCGTGCCTCTCTGCATATCGAGTCTTAAGGCCTTGTGGATCGCGATTTGTAATGGAGTGCTGCAAAGAAAACAAAATGCTAACTGTTAGAAACATGATTGTCAGTACAAAGAATATTTCAAAAAAACAAACAAGCAAAACAAAAGAAAAACTTACAAAGTCCTCCAAATATGTCATGTGGCCGCCACATCCAAGATGATGGACCACTTCGGCCTCGATTTGTGCCCTCGCCGCCTCGCGCTGCTGACTCCAACATCCTGGAGAATCTGTAGCCTCCTCCCTCAGTCGGCGACAGCCGTCTGCATCTAACCACTCGGGCTTTGCAGCCCCACTCTTGATTGCCTTGCGTGCGTCGGATTGTCTATGTGACATGTATGCACGCATGCAATCCATCATCCAGCCCATAGAGAATCTATCTACTGCAGCTGGCATCGGAAACTCCTCGTGCAAGGATGCTACTATATAGTCCTTGCTCCCCTCTGGTATGTTCTTCCAATGATCCAGGACGTTGTGTCGAAAAACTTGTTGGCACAACTCTCTCATGCGAGCCATCACCCTCCTCCCCTCATCATTCATGATGATGGATCCTGACCTACTATCGACCAGATATCCATAACCCCTAGAAGTCTACCTAAGATGGGTCCTTTTCCATCTGTGTCCACGCTCCTGGGTATATCTACGAGACCCCTCTACATCCGGTGTATCGACGGGGGTAACCTCTCTTGGAGTGGCACTCAAAGGGGTGCCACCTCTGCTGCTGACGGCTGCGCAAAAGCCGGACTAACTGGAGTAGACATCTCCACATGTGTGAAAAATCCTGGAGGTGACTCAACTCCAGCTGAACGATGAGATGGAGACACCACATTCGTGTCTCCATAGCAGCATCCCCCTGATCTCGATACAGTCCCTCCCTCTGGCCCAAGTCACGAGTGTCGAGATCGTCTGCTCGAAGCCGAAGCATCCAATCGCCGTGAAGTAGATCTAGCAGAGCACCCTGACGAAGAACGAGACAGCTCCTGGTTTGCCATCTCTCTGAATCTCATGAGCTGGTCTGGAGACATACATGCGAAGATATCCTACAAATCCTCATCGCTCATCCCTCGACTCATCCTGAAAATGTCACTTGCACAGATAAAAAATGGTGTTAGAATAATCAATTTAAATTATACAAAGCACAGTAGTATAAATCATTTTTTAAAAATCCCTCTTAAAATGCATATCTTATGTATCTTTATAAGAGATTGGTCAACGAATTGAGTAAGTGGATGCTCCAAGTTTGAAGTATCTCATGGTCCCATGTTAATCTCCTGATACAACTTCGCATACACTGGAAGGTCGATAGACATGCCACCACAAAAGAATGAGTCTACCTTGTTCTCAAAAAATTCTTGGACTCCTGTATTTCCATCATTGTTAGCCGATGCTGGCTCCAAGCTTTCGACGGCCTCCACCCCTTGTAATATTGACCCCTCTATTTGCATATTATCTTCATCTATGCTCGGAACATCGCTTTGATCATATACTCTTGCACTTCGGGGAGTTGAAGGTATAACATACCACCATCGAGGTTGTTGGGGGTTTGGATAGAAGATTACATGTTCACAAACACGTACAAAACGAGTTCAAACCATTGTGACATAAACCATGTCGTATTACAATTAGCAAAAGCAAATGACTCCATGCACCTATTCACAATGGGCCGGCAACACAAAGGTGTCGCGCAAATCTGTCCATTTTTTTTCGGAATCTATTTCGAGAAATCCCGACCACTGGTGCACAGATCGGTCGCAGATAGCTCACGTAGTGAATCCCTGAAGGTCCCCAAGAACAATGAACTCTACCTTTTTGCACAAAAAACAATGTAAAAGCATGCATGACAAGAGGCAAGAGACAAATTGGGTTCAATCTCCCCCCATGCCTTGTGTGAGCGCTTCACAAAGCATGTATTTTATGTATATTTCCAATCTTCATGCTCAATAATAGCCCAATTTACAAAAATATGACAAGCTTTTAGCTTTTGAGTTTGCTTTCTACAAAAATAGGAAAATAAAGCTAATGGACAGTGCCCATAGAGTCTGGCACACACAATCTCAATGTCCAAATAGAAATAACATATCCGGGCGCATAGGCGCATACAAAATAATAATCAATAATCAATGTCTCAATAGACATAACAAAATATAGGCGTGGCGCCTATCAAAATATAGTCCAAATGTCGAATACTCGCTAGACTCCAATGCTTTCCTCCGCCACTGCTGCTATCTCTATACATCAACTGAAGCATTCACAATCGTTAGTAAAATAATACAATTAAACCGACAAAAGTGAATACCTAGCAGTCTTCAGCTAGATAAATAAATCAACTGGTTAGAAATAAATCCTAACCTTAATTTATTACGAGTGCGCACTCTAAACTCATAAACGTTTATTAATTTAATATGCATTTTGCGGAATCACCCGCTATGGAATCACCCATGTACACACTAAATTAATGAAACGCCCGAAAAGGACAAGCGTCCCCATCAACTTCTCGCACAAAGAATCCTCTTTGTGTATGAGCCCCGGTCATCTAAGTTTACGGAATCCACCGTAAAACCTCACGGAATCCACCGTGGCATATGCCTCCTGGCATCATACCCCCGGGGTGGGATAGCAATTGACCTCAATTGCTATTAGCTCAATGTGGAGCTAACAGAGTGGGGAAAGCATTTAAGTCTCTAGCGTGCATCCATTGTGCTTCCTCTACAGGATGGTTCTTAAATTTTACTAGATATCTAGAATACATTCGGCCAGTTCTAGTGGTCATATAGTCAGTGTCTATGATGGCTTCTGGTTCAAGTATTTCAGTTTCTTCTTCTAGTAAAGGTGGGTTTTCATAAACAGGGTGGATAGGTAATTGGGCTCTAAATGGTCTCAATAAACTAATGTGAAATGTATTATGAATTTTCCAATGAGATGGCAATTCTAACTTGAAGGCATTGTCATTAATTTTATGAATGATTATAAATGGTCCATAGAATCTAGGAGCTAATTTGACAACTGGATGTCTATCTACACTTTGCAGTCTACGCTTTTCTATTCTAAGCCAAATATAATCATCAACTTTGAAATTCATAGCTTGTCTTTTCTTGTTGGCTTGTTTGATATATGATTGTTGGGCTTTAGCAATCATATCCTTAACCTCATAAAAAATACTGTTATGCATAATAGCAATATCATCAGCACTCTGAATTCTATTAGACAAAGATGCAACAGGTGTAGATAATCTATATCCATAAATGACTTCAAAAGGTGCTTTCTTTGTAGATGTGTGCGGTGTATTGTTATATGCAAACTGTAATAAATGCAAATGAGTATCCCATGTCTGAGGTTTAGAGATAGTATATGCACGTAAAAGATCTAGAATGGTGCTATTTGTGGCTTCTGTTTGTCCATTTGTTTCTGGATGAAAGGCAGATGAGAAATCAATCTTTGTGCCTAGATTTGCAAACAGTGTAATCCAAAAATTGTTACAAAATCTAGAATCTCGATCTGAAATAATCACTTTTGGCAATCCATGGTCAGTAAAAATAGTTTTCAAAAATAACTGTGCTGCTTGTGATGCTGTTAAAGTTTTCTTACATGCAATGAAGTATGCTTGCTTACTAAATCTATCTACAATTGTCCAAATCATGTCATGGTTAGATTTAGTATTTGGTAAACCAGTAATGAAATCCATAGAAATATGTTCCCAAGGTTTAGATGGAATAGACAAAGGCATTAATAATCCATACTGTTTACCATGATGTCTATTTATTCTTTGACAAATCAAACATTCAGAAACGAAATTAGATACATCTGCATCCATATGCGACCAATAAAAATCTTCAGTTAACATGCGTAATGTAGAAATGATACCTCTATGACCTTGATATGGGGGACAATGAATTTCATTCAAAACAAAAGATCGGAATGGAATAGTAACACACAATCTCTTTTCAAAAAACATAAATCCATCATTATATGACAATGAATCAACAGGAATGAAATTATTTTGAACTAATTTTTTCCAATCAGAATGAAAAGTAATATCCTGGTGATATGTGTCTTTCATAGCAATCAAAGAATCAAAAGATATGATAGAAATATTATGAATTGCAGGTCTTCTACTCAATGCATCAGCAACTACATTTTCTTTTCCAGGTTGGTATTGAATGATAGGATGAAAGCTTTGAATGAAGGAAGCCCATTTGATATGACAGTCAGAAATTTGGGGTTGGCTAAGTAGATGTCTAATGCTTTGCTGGTCAGTCTTTATCATGAATTCTGAACCCATTAAATAATTCTTCCATTGTTTTAATGCTTGTACAACTGCTAATAGTTCTTTGTCATAAGTGGAATATTTGAGCTAAGAGGGTTTCAGCTTAGAACTAGAATATGCTATTGGATGGTTGTCTTGCATTAATACGGCTCCTATTCCTGATCCGCTAGCATCGATCACAACTAGAAAGAATGGTCTATTAAAGTCAGGTAACTGTAGAACAGGGGCATTGGTTAATGCACGTTTCAGTAAATCGAAGGATTTTTGCTGAGTTTCAGTCCATTGATAAACAATTCCTTTCTTAAGAAGTTTGGTCAATGGTAAAGCAAGTAATGAAAAATTACGTACAAACTTCCTATAGAAACTAGCAAGACCAAGGAATGAGCGTAATTTATGTACATTTTTAGGAACAGGCCAATGCAATATTGCATCAATTTTCTTAGGATCAACTTCAATTCCTTCTTTTGATACAATATGACCTAAATATTCTATTTTTGTCTTAAAGAATTCACTCTTGTCAGGATTTGCAAACAATTAATTTTCTTTCAGTAATTGAAAAACTAATGATAAATGCTCATAATGCTCTTTTTCACTTTGACTGAACACCAAAATATCATCAAAGAAAACAATCACACAATACTGATATTTCAGGAAGATACGGTTCATCATTCTACTGAAAGTAGCAGGTGCATTAGTTAATCCGAATGGCATGACTAAGAATTCGTAATGGCCAAACTGTGTCCTGAATGCAGTCTTAAATATGTCGGATCTATCTAGCCTCACCTGATGATATCCAGACTTAAGGTCAATTTTACTAAATATAGAAGATCCTTGCAGTTTGTCCATAAGGTCATCGACTCTAGGTATAGGATACCTATTCTTTACAGTGATCTTATTTAATGCTCGGTAATCAATACACATACGATAGGTATTATTCTTTTTCTTGACTAAGAGCACAGGTGCACCGAATGGGGAACCGCTAGGTCGAATTAAGCCTCTATTTAGTAATTCTTCAACTTGACTCTAGATTTCTTTTTGCTCTATTTGATTGTGCCTATATGGTGCTTTGCAAGGTGGTTGTGTGCCAGGAATTAAATCAATCTTATGGTCTTCTGGACGTGAAGGTGGTAAACCTGGTGGTAGGTCTTCTGCAAAATAGTCCTTAAAATATGCAAGAAATTCCTTATGCCTAGGGTGCATATGATTTTCCTTTGCGTGCAGTTCATTCACCCAAATGAGATATGATTTAGTATTCTTGCGTAGTGCACGTTTGCTTGAGTATGCGAAAGCAGTGGAAAAATATGAGATGCATGCATACCATATAATGTAATAGATTTTCCTTGAAAATTAATATTCATTGTGTGTGTGGAATAATCTATATTTGGATTATGCTGGTGTCTCTATGGCATTCCTTAAATAATGTTGCTTGACTGTAGTGGGACAACTAAGAAATTTCTTCTTTCAATGTATGGACCAATTTGAATTTCTAAATCTTGTACTTCTTGTGTACCATTGTACCTAGTGCCTAAAAATGCAGCTTTTATGCGATAATGCGTAGGTACTGTATGTAATTTCAATTCCTTTACCAATTTTGCTGAAATAAAGTCATGAGTACTACCGTCATCATGCAATATAGTCCTTTCCTTTCCATGAACCATACATTTCATAGTCAACAATGAATGTGGAGTAGGCATACCTGGTAAAGTATCGGAAGTAGTAGTAGGATCATCCTCATCTTCAGTAAAATTTGGCATATCCTCATGTTCGTCTTCGTCCATGGCTCCAAGATAGTTGATATGTGCTGGTGGCTTCTTTGAATGACAATTTGTTGCGAGATGCCCTGGCTGGTGACACTTGTAGCATACTATTGGCTTGGCTTTGGTTACATTATTTGCAATGGCTGGAAATCTGGGTACATTTGGATTTGCTTGTGGAATAGGTTTAGGATTTGGATTGACATTGGATGGTAATGCAGGTGGTTTAGGCCAATTCTTGCGGAAAGATGGTGATGAGAAACGACCTGGATTAAACCTTCTAAAATTGGAATTGAATTGTTTAGATCCATAATTACCGTTGGCTTGGAATTGCTGTGGTCGTCTATCTCTTCCGCGTAACTTATCTTCAGTGTCGTGAGCTAAGGAGATGGCGTCTTCAAGGGTAGCAGGCTTGAACATGTTCACTTGAGCGTAGTAATGTCCAAGAAGTCCAGACATATACTTCCGCTTATGTGTCGTCTCTGGTACGTCTTCAAGCATGCGTAGCTGTAGGAGTACATTCCAAAAACGCTCTGTATATTGTGGAATAGGCTCACGATCTTGCTGTTGAAGTAAATCCCATTGCTTGATAGCCTTCTCATGAAATTGCGGTAGAAGGAAATTTTGCATGAACTTCTTCTTGAAATCTTTCCATATAGCAGGACATTCTATACTCTTGCGTACTACAGTCCACCATAGTGATGCTCTGTCTATCAAATGATTAGTAACACACTTGATTTTATCTTTTTCGGGATAAGTTTCCTCATGGAAATAGTCATCAAACTGGCTAATGAAAGATAAAACAGTCTTTCCTTCTCGTATGCCATTGAAAGTGCGAAATTTGAAACTTCGTTTACTTATCTTGGATTCCTTGCGAATGGTTTGTGCTTCAAGAGTGGCGTCGATGGTACGTCGAATCAAATCTTCAGCTTGTGGTTCTTCTTTGCCAGTGGATGCTCTTTGTAGTTTTGTCAATTGCGCTTGCAATGCTTGCCTAGCCCTTCGCTCTTCTTCTAATTGTAGCATGATTAGATCCAGCTTTTGTTCCATGGTAGGCTCAGGTAAGTCGTCTTCAGCCATAGGATCATCCATATGTGGGGTAGTCATCCTGTAAAACTCAACAAACCTTTCTCATTCAAAATCAGGTTAGCGGGATGAGCGTAGCTCAAATTTGGGGTTACAAGGCTATGTATTTTTGGGTATTTCTTTGTATATCTTCAGAAAATCTGCAATATTTTTGTATCTGTTTGCTGAAAGTACTTCAACAAACTTGTAGATAGGTAGAACAGCTTGCTGCGAACAACTTTCCAGTTCAGAGTTTTTGCATACGAACAAGTCTTCTAGGAGTTTTAAGCACGAGTCAGTTTTGATTTAGTCTGACTTGCAGAGTTGCAGACTTAGCAGACTTGCAGAGTTGTTGACTTGCTGAACTTAACTTTGGCAGCGCAAGACCTGAAGTTTGTGGACTTCCTTGTCCTGTGTGATTTGCAGAACTTGGCTTAACTTAAAGAAGTTAAGCTTAATAGCTTAATGGCAGCCATCCTCGATTTCGTGAGGGGGGGTCCGTTTTTGATCGCACGGATTTTTTGGGGCCACACTCTGATACGCCGAGGTGAATTTGAGAAGCCTTAAGCTTCCCTTAAGCTTATAAAGCTTTATAATTAAGCTTTTGATTAAGAAGATTAAGAATTTTTCTCACTGTTTTCAACGACTTGAAGAAGGAGATGTATGAGTGGTCCTCCGCCTGCAGAGCCTAGTCCTTCGCGATCTGACAGTGGAAACAGGGGTTCTTGATCGCCAAAAGTCTGCCTGTATCGACGGTTCGCGATGAGATTGACTGTAGAGCCCGTTTGTTCCTGGAGCTCTGCCTTCGCCCAAGATTGGTAGCGATTGGAAGCTCTTGATCTCTGCTCCGCTCTGATACCACTGGTGCGCAGATCGGTCGCAGATAGCTCACGTAGTGAATCCCTGAAGGTCCCCAAGAACAATGAACTCTACCTTTTTGCACAAAAAACAATGTAAAAGCATGCACGACAAGAGGCAAGAGACAAATTGGGTTCAATCTCCCCCCATGCCTTGTGTGAGCGCTTCACAAAGCATGTATTTTATGTATATTTCCAATCTTCATGCTCAATAATAGTCCAATTTACAAAAATATGACAAGCTTTTAGCTTTTGAGTTTGCTTTCTACAAAAATAGGAAAATAAAGCTAATGGACGGTGCCCATAGAGTCTGGCATGCCCAATCTCAATGTCCAAATAGAAATAACATATCCAGGCACATAGGCGCATACAAAATAATAATCAATAATCAATGTCTCAATAGACATAACAAAATATAGGCATGGCGCCTATCAAAATATAGTCCAAATGTCGAATACTCGCTAGACTCCAATGCTTTCCTCTGCCACTGCTGCTATCTCTACACATCAACTGAAGCATTCACAATCGTTAGTAAAATAATACAATTAAACCGACAAAAGTGAATACCTAGCAGTCTTCAGCTACATAAATAAATCAACTGGTTAGAAATAAATCCTAACCTTAATTTATTACGAGTGCGCACTCTAAACTCATAAACGTTTATTAATTTAATATGCATTTTGTGGAATCACCCGCTATGGAATCACCCATGTACACACTAAATTAATGAAACACCCGAAAAGGACAGGCGTCCCCATCAACTTCTCGCACAAAGAATCCTCTTTGTGTATGAGCCTCGGTCATCTAAGTTTACAGAATCCACCATAAAACCTCACGGAATCCACCGTGGCATATGCCTCCTGGCATCAATAGACCTCGTCGAACTGTTGCTCCATCTCCTCCAAGTACCACTTTGAACCACTGCACATCGAATAGTATCATGGAGAAGCTACGGTAATCCACCGTAATATTACTTTGCAAGTTCCTAAAATACTCTATCTCATCCACAACCGTGTTCGGATCCGTTGCTCATCGTCGGCTCTCTTGCTCGAACCTTGCCATGACACCACAGTCCATTGTGGAGCGCATTTTGTCAATACGCTCCACGCGAAAATGCCGCCCGCGCGACCATGATACACTATATATTTTGTACTGTACATTGAAACACTCAAATTAGATGTCGCATATAAAATTTAGATACGACAGATTCTAAACCCCTTATCACCTTTGGACTACATCCCCTTGAGAATTCTCACTCCTCCATTGAGACCTTTGTCCCTTCACTGGATGCTGCGGTCAAGGCTCCATGCAACCATCGTGTTGACATAAACCGCGGCATCTCCTCCATGCCTTCGGGATATCGAATCAGTCAATGATGCGTACTGCGTCGGAATGCATCCATGGTGTTGAAATCTAAACTTCAAGATATAAGAAATGCTTTACTGATTGATGTAAAGAATGCTCAAGGATTTGTTTGTCCTGATAGATAATTATTCATTATTGTAAAAAAAAAAGCATTGGTTCATAAGGTTCATGAGTCAAAGACTAAATGTTTGGACTTGACTAAAAGATTGGATAATGCCTTAGATGCTAAAAGAAAAAGTGATGAATATGTTACTTCATCATTGCAACAAAAAGATTGGTGACAAGGATGCTATGATTAATGAAGTTCTTCACAAGGTGAATATAGAGTTGAAGGGAATGGAACAAAATTCTTATTTGGGATTTAATGGTGATCAATCAATTATTGAGGTCTTCTTGTACAACCATTATACCTTATATACCTAGCTACGGTCTCTAGGTTATGTACTTTGAGTATCTTAGAGGGGCTCTACTAGGATTACTTATACAACTGCACTAGAGGGCTTTGAGTATAAGTAATCCATTTATGAGCATCATTGAGGATCTCTTAGTCTAATAATAAATCAGTCTCAACAAAAAGCATCTTAGAAATGTGGTTTTTTTGTCCTAGGTCCATGTATTAAAATTAATGCCATCTATGAAATTTATCAACTATAGTAATAAAATTTGTTTCAATCAATTCTACTCATAGTCATAACATTTGAAGAAAATATCCTATGCTCAATTTAAGGGATTCTTCTTCTATAGCAATACTTTTGGGTTCATTTTGATGAAGTACCATAATGACCTCTAGCTAGGGTATCATTTTCTTTAAGTCCTTCCATTGACTAGTTGGCATGATTTCTAATTTGTTATGCCTATAAAGTTAATACAAAAACAATGAATTATGCATATCACAATTAGATCCCCTACTTGGACATTATGAAGGATATGACCAATTTTAAGCCATCTTAAAGAGTCACCAATGTACGTGGCCCATGGCAAAGCACATTGCATACCATTATCGATAAGTCTATTATCGTGCATCTTAAATCTCCTAATTAGACTTTATAAAGTGTATGACTAATTTTTAGCCCTCTTAAGGAGTCGATGCAATGGTACCCATAAAAAAAGCAAAGTGCATACCATTACCATAATCATGGATATGTTATCATTCTAATATATGTTGGATATGTTATCGTTCCAATATATGTTATCTTTCTCTTTCTCTCCCTCTCTCTCCCTCTCCCTCTCTTTCTCTCGCATTTCCTCTCTCTCTCACAATATATCCTAACACTCTCCAAAAGCAAAAGGGAGAGGGAGAGAGAATGCACTCTCCCTCCCTCTCCCTCTCCCTCTCCCTCTCCCTCTCTCATTTCCTCCCCCTCCCTCTCCCTCCCTCAGTGATGGCCGAAGGTACAATTTCTGGCACCTGCGTGCTGGAACCGGGCCCTTCCTCTTTGGGCGAGCTCATAGCCCTTAGGTCATTTTCCCTGCTTTGCTGTTGGATTGACCGGCGTGTAGCTTTGGCCAAGTCTTCCTCCTCCTTCCTTCTTAGCTCCTCCTCTTCTTCAACAGCTCTTCTCTCCCTCTCTTTCTCTGTTTTCCTAGACTCTTATTCCAATCTATCTACTTCCTATTTTTTCTTCTTCTCCCTCTCTTCGGCCTCCTTGAGGGATTCCCTCTTTGCCCTCTCTAAATCCTCTTTCTCTTTTTTCCGACCTTTGTCCTGCTTCTTCTTTTGTGTCGTCTTTTTAACATATTTCTTTGCTGTCTTCTTGCTCATCTTTTCCTTCTGTTCTTCCCCTTCTTCTTCACTCCTAGTTTTGTCACTGGATACCTCTTTGTCCTGGTGAGGGAGCGATCTCTCGGGTGTTTCTCCTTCTCCTTCCTTTGCATCTTGAGCCTATTTTACTGCCTCCTGAATGAGGGCAGTCAAAATTCTTTTGTAGCCAATGAATGAGGCTTTGGATAAGTCCTTCTTTCTTTCTGTGGTTTTGGACGCTTGAGAATCCCCACCTGTTGGTTTACTGCCCAAAGCTAGCGCTTTTGCTGCCTGGTCAATGGTCTTATGTACATAGCCATTCCAGCCGATTTTGTCCAAGGTGCGAGCTACCACATTCTCCAGCATAGGCACATTGCTTCGATGCATCAAGGAGTTGTAGCACTGGCTAGAGAAGAGTGCATACACTAGCTTTGCTTGTAGACGGGCTTTTGCATCAGGAATGTCCTGGATGCTGATGCTGTCATTGGTCAGCACTTCTTCCCTCTTCATCTTAAGCATGGCATAAACATCTCTCTTATGCTTTTTCTCTACCTTCGGATCCAACCCCAACGCCTTCTCCACCAAAACTGGGTTTAAGTGTACCTGCCTGCACCTTCTTGGCCTTTTCTCCCCTTCCCACCGTCATGGTGCCGCACTCCTAGTTTGGGTTGTACGTCCTGAGGAACTCCACACACTTCGTGTGGTCAGGCTCTTGTACAAACTTCTCAAGGTACTTTGTGAGGTTGCACTACTCGACAACTCTCTTGGCTGTTTCCTCCTTGGCCACCACACCCTCTATGTTATGGATGGTTCGAAATTTGAGCTGGTTGTAGACACGGTTTTCTAGGGTGATGCAATATTGTGTCCTTTCCTCCTCCGTGAATGGGAGTCGGTGAGCACAGTCTTGCTGTGATATCTCTTGTTCTTGTCACGAACCCAATTTTTCATTAGTCCTTTCAAAATAATAATTTCCTGGAAAAGAAAGACTCTATGTGTTTATTGAATGAAAGCATTAAAATCCAATGTAGATTCTTCCCTTGAGATATGACTTTTTTTTCCTTTATTTCAAAGTTCTCGTACCATTTTCCCTACCTCACTCGTTTTTTACGTGTTTATGCATTTGCTTGATTTTCCTTGGTTTTGGTTTGATTCACCTTACCCCCCTCCCCTTCCATCTTGTGAGAAGAATCCTTCCCAGGATTGAAAGTTAGGAGGTTAAGGGCATTCTGCAATGTGGTCTACGATTTACCTGCGTAGGAGCCAAGTATAGAAATTGGGATTGTACTCTAACTGAGCTTCGCAGTCTAGATCAAAGGATCGAATGCCTACTTGTGTGATGTATGTGAGAATATCTGTTAGGAAGTCACCGGAATCGACACGGCTAGCAATATGTAACTCTTCCTCAGTCAGTAGGCGATTGAGTTAGGGGTGTCCTTTGATATGCTCTTCCATGGGTCGGCCATGAAGAGTGGTCAACACTCTATACAAGGTTAGCACGACGTAAGTGGGGTCATACTCCACTATTTTGATTGCGCGGCGCTGCTTAGTGTTGGTCATTATTTGGGTAGCATCCTTCAACTTCCCATTGCAATCGAAGAGTGTACCAGTGCCTTAAGAACGAGGATTCAGTATCATAGCAAGTTTTGATAATTCTATGAATTCTTGGTTAGTAATGGCAGAAGTGGTTCGTTTATTAGGGCATGATGAGGCACTGTTTGATGGCCTGCTCTTTGGATATCTTGCTGGTGAGCAATTCAGCAAAGTTAGAGGCTTTTGTGAATGCAAATTCAAACATCTCCCAAGAACAAGGCATCGTTCAAACTTCATTTGCAAAGGGTTCTTGCAGTAGGCCTAAATTCAAGCGATCATAGCTCAGAGCTAACAACATGAAAGCGGCATCGAGTCATTTAATGCAATCAACCACATCCTCCTGTGTGTCCTCAGCCAGATCGGCGGCCAGTGTTAAGAATGATTTCCTCTCATAAGGGGGTCGAAGTCCTATTGGTGTTTGGGGTTTGATAGAACTAGAGCCTTTGACAACAAATAGTTGCTGTTGCGGGTGTTCTTGAGATTGTGGTTGGACCTCTTGAATTAGGGCTCGGATAGTAGCAGTGACATCTGACGGACTGCTGCCTTTCATATGGATGAGGGAAGTGTAAGCGGCTCTCTCGAGTGTTGATTCATGTGAGAGTGTTTGTCATTTGGGTCGATAGGCTTGTTCGACTTTCTTGGGCATATGTGCGGATGAGCTTGATGGATATGGGACTTGAAAGCGCTACAACTTCTGGCTTTGAGGTTTTATGGGGTTTGGTGTGATCAAACTTGAGGGCGGCGTGCGAGTAGTGCCTCCGGCCATGTGGGCCTTAGGGATCCATATCCAAGCATTTCCCTCATAGTAGCCTTGTGCATGTAAGAGGGCTTTATGGACCCATCTTGACTTGATCATGTGTTGATTTTTGTAATTGCGCCTTAGCCTCCTAGGTTTAGAGCTTCTGGTGTTATGAGGATGTGAGCGTCGACTCCTAGGCAGCGATTGTGGTTGCTTGGGCCTCCATTGAAGTCTAGGCTGTTGGACCTTAGCCTTTGCTGTTGTGAGTGGCGATTCTAAAGATTTGGTGGGTGGTGGCCGAGCACTATCCCCCTCCTTAGACTTGCCTGCTAACATTTCTACCGGTGGTCTTGCGGACTTGGATGAGGTCACGCAGCCCTTGCTGAAGGCTGTAATAATGCAAATGTTTCCTATGGCGAGGTGGATACACTGTGATTCATAATCAACATTGCAGTGAGTTTGCTTCTTGCAGGTTCGCCCTAGCAGCGATTCCGTGTGACTGCGTCTTTAGTGCTTGGCAACACATAGAAGATCATTGGTACATTCTCAGACTCGATAGAAATGGCAACCCTGCACTTGTCAAGAAGTACGTATGAGCAGCCCCCATATGGGTTTAATTTGGCATTGGTGGGCTATAGTGGTGGTTTGCCTAGTTGGGTCCAATGATCATGAGTTAAGACATTGAAGTCTGCTTCCTCATCGATCAAGGCATTGAAAGCACATGTTTGCTTGGCAGTGATCATGTTGTGTAGGTATGCAGGTTCTATGGCTTCATCATCCTCATCATCCATTTCAGTGATCGTGGCTACTCATACTTTAATAGGGGGTTCTAACATTGGTGGCTCATGCAGAGGATGCGTGGGAGGGTAGTACTTCTTGACACGACTGCCATTGAAGAAGCCTATGCCCTCACCGTATAGAGTCTCAAGCTCAACGTTGCCAATTCGGCTGATTGCACAAACTTTGAAAGGTCCAAGACCTCTAAACTTCATTTTTTTCTTATGCCCCTTAACTAAGTAAAAGAGTACTAAGTCTCCCTATTCAAAATTGCGTTGCTTGACGTGCTTGTCAAACCAGCTCTTGTGTCGTGTCTTCTCACATATGAGTGCATGAGTGGCTAGAAGATGAGTTTTCAAGAGGCATTTGAGCTCAACCAGGCATTGCATCCATGCTTCCTTTCCTTCCCATCGTTCCAAAAGTGCTATTCTCAGGCTAGGAACGAAGAACTCTACAAGGAGAATCACTTCAGTTCCGTAGGTCAACCTAAAGGGAGTCTGGCTGATAGCTGTTTTATAAGTTGTATGGTAAGCCCACAAGGCTACAATCAGCTTGTTATCCAAGTCGTTGCGCAAAGTAGAGACTACTTTGGTTAGGACGCTTACAATAATCTTTTTTGTGGATTCCACCTAGCCATTTGCTTGAGAGTAGTATGGAGAGGATTTTTTATGGATAATTAGAAAGGTGGATAGAAGATGCACTATCACTTCATTGATGAAGTGTGTGCCCTGGTCACTGACTAGTTCGATGGGGCAGCCGAATCGTGAAATCACCTGCTCCCACAAGAACTTGGCAGTCATTCTAGCATTGTTCTTTCGTGTCGCTCTCGCTTCTGCCCATTTCGTTAGGTAGTTTTTGGCCACAATGATGTATTTGGTATGTGAATATTGTGCAGCTGGGCTGATGGGTCCTATAAAGTCAATTGCCCATTTTTCGAAGGGTTGTCATGCAATGACTGGGGTCAACTCCATTTGATCCTTGCGAATAGGGACCTTTGTCCGCTGACACTCGTCACAATGCTTAACGAATCGTGCTGCATCATAAAACAGCGCTGGCCACCATAGTTGAGACTGCAGCACCTTGTGGCCTGTTGTGTCTTCGCTAAAGTACCAACCAGTGATTCCACTGTGCGTCTTTAAGAGCACATCATGCATCTCATGCTCGCACACACATCTACGCAATAGTCCATCTTGCCCTAGTTGATATAGCTGGCCTGCTATCAACTGGTAGGGTTGGATCTTGAGGATGAGTCACCTAAGTCTTGCCTTTTCTATCGATCGCTCAAGCAGTCCGTGCTCAAGCATTTGGACTATGCCATCTACCCGATATGGAATTAGATCAGCCTTAAATAAATCTCTCTTGCTGGAAAGGTTAAAGAGATGGGCGTCTACCAATTCATCGGCAATGTCTTCTCCAACGGCCTCTCCATGGGGATGCGTGACATATGGTCAGCCATGTAGTGTTGTTTTCCTTTCCATACAACTACGGAGAATTCGAACTCCAAAATCAGAAGGAGCCACCAAGCTATGCATCTTGTAGCGCAAGGTTCATTCACTAGATATAGCAAGGCTTGATGGTCCACAAAGAAGGTAAAGGGTGTAGCCAATAGATAATGCTGAAATTTCTTCACAGCAAACACCATGGCCAAGCCCTCTCTCTCTATCGTGGAGTAATTCATCTCTGTCTTAGTGAGTTGTCTACTAGCAAAGTTCATTGGGTAGTCCAAGTTGTGTTTGCTAGGTTGGTACAACACTGCCCCCATAGCAAATTTCGAGGCATCAATATGCACGTGGAAGGTAATGGTCCAATCTGGGGCTTGTAGAATCGGTGCTGTGGTTAGAGCCTTCTTCAACTCTTCATATGCTCGTTGGAATGCTTCAGTCCATTCAAAGACAATCAACAGCTTGTATAAAAGTCTGGCAATCAACGTGTAATTCAACACAAACCGCCGATAGTATCTTGTATGGCCTAAGAAGCATTGAACTCCCTTATAATTGATTGGGGGTGGAAGATCAACAATAACCCTGACTTTCAAGAAGTCAATGGCAATGCCATTCTTTGACACCAGGTGCCCTAGGATGCATCCATGCTTCACCCAAAACTGGCACTTTAAGGGGTTTAGGGAGAGACGATAAAGGCGACACCACTCAAAGACTGCTTAGAGTTTGTCTAAGTGTTCCCTCCAGGTCGAGTGAACACACAAGTCATCTACGAAGACTTCCAACTCTTTGCGAAGCATGTCTTTAAATATGGGAGACATGAGGCATTGGAAGGTGGCAGGGGCATTAGTCAACCCAAAGGGCATGACTATGTAAGCAAAGGCGCCCCACTCAGTGGCGAAGGCAGTGTCTGCAGGATGCACTTGCACTTGATTGTATCTCGAGAATCCGTCCAGAAAACTATAGGCTTCCTTGCCATCCACTCTTTCAAGCATGTGCTCAGTGTACGGCAATGTATAGTTGTCTCTCTTAGTTGCAGCGTTCGCCTTCTTGTAATTGACGCACACTCTAATTTTTCTATTCTTCTTCATGATAATGACTTACCTCCGACTCAGAGTCAAACTCCCCATCTTCACTAGAAGAGGTGGTCTCCCTTGGTGGTCGCAACTCAAATGGTGACTCTGTCCTAAGCACTGATGTCGTACTAGATTGGGCTAGGCCTACTTGATCGAAATCTATGGCTCCTATATGTTCCAACCAGGTGCGATCACAATCCATGCGCATGACTCCTTGCTCTATCTTGAAGACACTCTTTTTCTGTGGCTTGGAGTTTGCCCATATTTGTTCTATTTCCTATCCCTTAATGTCGTATTCTATGGTATCCATCTCACCCTCACTTTTGTCACTGAAAGATCGGCAATCTTCGTATTCATTGTTGGAGTCCTCTTCGTCAGACTGCTCGCCATCTCCTAGGTCTTGGTATATCTCTTTTCTTTGATCGGGGATTAGGGCCCAGTTGTACATGAGGTTCAAGTCATGCACCCTGGTTCATTTCCACTTGGATTCATCTAAGAGATCTTGGAGTGGTTTGAAGTTTGCTGCTGGATTGCCAGCTAACTTGCCCGTTAAATATTCTAGAATCTCCTGGGGTTCCCTCTTGTTATTTGGCACTTGGAAGGTGATATGTTTAGGTCTCCCTTGAAGGGTTTGTGCCATTATGCAAACTGGTACAGAGGGTGCATCTTTAGACTTACCGATTGTCTTGATGGCTTGCTCATATGCCACATGATCCGATAATGGCAGGTCGATTGTAGCAAGGACATGCATCTAATCTTGCTCGTCCTCTGGGCATGAAATATACTTGGTCAAGGGTCCATAGGACTTCTTGACTTGAGCGTTCCCTTTAAGCATCGCGGAGATGGCATCGAAGTCAACTGGTGAGGTCTTCCAGGTGTCCATCTCTACCCTCACGGCGTCCATTCTATTGCCAAGGAAGATTAATCTGTTACCCCAATCTTCAATGACTCTAGCATTGCACATCCAAGGTCGGCCTAATAGGACATCGTAGTCCACACCCTTCATGACTGTAAAGTCAACCAAGAACTGGAGACCTGCGATTTTCACTAGCAAGTTTTTTAGCACCCTGAATGGTTTCACTCTCATAGCATTTTCTAGTGTGACATTGAACTTAGCAATCTCAACAGGTGGGTTTTTCCAAGTCTGAAGCACTGCGTGGCTAAGCACACTAACCCCAGCTCCTGTGTCTACGATCCCCTTTCTCGTTGTGTCACCTAGGGCTAGAGCCAATAAGATTGCATGCATCTCGGTGCCCTCCCAGAAGGCATTAATGTGCAAGGAATTTGGCACAAAGTGCAGCATCAAATTCGGTATTTGAGTCTCTGCATCATGGTCGTGGAGATAATCATCTTTCTCTCATGATCCTTCAACCCACTATTTTAGGTCTTGCCATAGGGTGGGATGTTGCTTAACAAGGTCTCCTAGACTTAGCGTCATAGGGTGGTCACCAGCGTGGTAATGAGGTCTTTGGCTGCTCGTCTCTCTCCTAATCCAGATTGTCCTAGCCAATGGCCGTGACTGATTTGCGGGCCTGCAGCATCAAGACTTGGCCTAAGAGGTACTGCTTGTGGTGTGATCGCATCCCCCGACTTCGGTCAAGGGGGTGAGATTGGCATGCTTATGCTGGAGAGATTATCGCTCTCATCCTCTAGGATGGACTCAGCATCCTTTAGGTGCTCTTGGGTCTCTTTCACCCATTCCTTCACTTTCTCTATGGCCTCTAGTTGGCACTTTGGATGCGGGTATTCCCCTACCTTAGCACTTCCCTTTTCCGCTGTTAACCCTCAAATGAACGAAGGTGGAAAATCTAGAAAATCTAAAGCAGAAGACAAAGACAAAGGCCAAGGAAAAAAGAAACGGAAGACAAAGACGCACAAGGAGAAGAGTCCTAAATAAGGGAGAAAGGCACACAAGGAAAAGCGCAAGTCAAAACTTTTGTAAAAGAGCGCAAGCATATCATGGTTTAATTCAAGGAGCACCAGGCTCTCACCCGTGCAATTTGTAAATGTAGATGGGTGGTGGAAAGGAAGCTAGGAAGATAGAAGGACAATGGGAAAAAGGGCCTACTAGGCTATGGCTGGCCATGTAAAAAGGGGAAAAGGGGATGACCGCCCAAAAGGGATTTAGGGTTTTGTATATAAAGTTGAAAAGTGAATGAGAAGCTCATTCTTGTGTGTGGCCAAAAGTAGCTCTCCTCTTCTTCTTCTTCTTCTTCTTCTTCTTCTTGCTTGCTTGATCTTGTGCTTGAGAGAGGGAGTGTGAGAGTGTGAGGGAGTGAGTGTGTGAGGGTGAGGGACCGAGGAGGAGAAGCTCTCCATATTCTCCTCTCTTCTTCTCTTCTCTTCTCTTCTCTTGTCTTGCTCGCAGCAATGGAGCTTGAAGCTTGCTTGCACTTGGATCATGGAGCTACAGGAGTGTGCGGGAGAGGAGGTAACTCGAATGGCACGGAGGTAAGCTCACTACACCTGTAGATATGGATGGTGCGTCGGTTATGTGAGAGGTAGCCATTAGTGCTCGGCTTGGAACGCTTGAAAAAATAAGCGGTCCGTGGGTCTTGGCGTTTGAGCGAGAGCTCCCACATTTTGGTTCCGTTGTTGCTGGGACCAACGGATTCAAGCCTTGAGTGCTTGCGCGCTTGGAATCGAGCATCAAAGTAAGGGTTTTGCCCCGAACTGGTGCTTGAGATAGGTAGGAAGTAAGGGGGGTTGAAGATGGTATTCGATCTCCTTGGCAAGTAGGTTTTTTTATTTTTTGAGATTTATGTTGTGAGATGGAGTAGTGTAGGTATTTACTTTGTGATTTGGATGCATTTAGGATAGGAAAAAACAAAGAAAAAGAAGCAAACAGTAGGGTTTTCTGTTGCTGTATAACAGGCTAAAACAGGAAAATAGGGGCACAGACCCTTGGAGTGCCGTTTGATTCGAGCACCACAGTGATTCCCCTCATGTCTGGCATTCCCTTGTAGCGTCTTGCATCTATCTAGAAGGCACTGGATGATTCGATGTAGTAGACGTCAGCCTAGAGGCATCGGGTGCAACTCGTGGGCCGTCGGCTGCATAATCGGACCAGCTCGTTCGAGTCCCAGAATCGGACCCTTCCAGAATCGGATCATTCCATAATTGGATGCTCAGACAACCGTCCGATCGGACCAACCCGTCCAACTCAGACACTCGGACGCTCGGACTGCCGTCCAATCAGACCATCGGACCAACTCGTCCGACTCGGATACTCAGACACTCGGACCACCCAGAATTGGACCAATTGGACCACCCTGTCCGATCCGATTCCCAGAATCGGACCACTTTGAAAATCGGACCACTTTTTCGATCCGACTCCTAGAATTAGACGTAACCAAAATCGGACCACTGGGCCAATTGGACCAACCCAAAATCGGACGTCCGATTCTAATAATCGGACTTTTAAAAATCGGACATCTGAGAATTGGACAAAAAACTGTCAAAATCAGACAGGTATCTAGAACACAAATTTTGACGCATCTAAACCTCGAAATTGACCCCAAAGGCTACATAGAGCTAAAGGCACATCATAGATCCTTCATTGGGCTGAAACTTAGAGCAAGTAGTTCAAAATTTGGCTATAAACGGTCCTCCAAATTGTGCATGACTTTACTGTAATGGCCCTGCGGCCCGGGGGGGACTGCCCCCCCAGACCTCCGCAGAGGGTGCTCTACCCCCTCCGCACCTCCCCCGAGTACGTTGGGGAGAAAATGCGCGCCATGACAGACCCTCTAAAATAGACCCTAGTGTAGTAATGGCTCTAGATGAGCATGGATTCTCACTTGCAAAAGAGCAACCAAAAGCCCGTACCCAAATAGAGACAAACAGAGACCCTAGAACCTCAATGGGCCAATCTAGCCATCAAGGGAAAAAAGTCCACACCACGAGAACACAAAGATATTGTGTTCATACCATGTCTAGTCAGAGCGGAAAGCAACAACATCAAGCTACAATAGCAAGAATGACTAGATATGACAGTCCTGATGAGAGATGTACCTTGAGCAATACTGAACAGACAACCCAAGACATTGGTGGAGAATCCACGTATGGTCATGCATGTGGGGACTCAAGGGCATGTGTCAGAAGGCTTAAATTTACAAGCCAAGACCTGGAAGAAGAAGACATAGCACCACCTACTTATCTTAGGGTCAAGCTCACTGCGAAAAGAGAGCATACTATCGATGCTCTAATTGATGAAGGAGCAGATTTTAATATCTTGACCTATGAATCATGGACCCTACTAGGCCAACCAGAGCTCACACTCACTAGTGCAACTCTTAGCCCTTATGGGGGACATCCACAAGCACTCATAGGGAAGTGCAAAATCCTTGCGACAATTGAAATGGAAAGCTTGCCTATCCTATTTCATGTTCCTCCAAATAGTGCTAGCTGCAAGAAAGAAAACCTCCTAGGAAGACCCTTCAAAAGGGCGACCAAGTGTGAGGTCAACTATGTAGCACAGAGGATACACCTAACACTACCGGGTGTGAGGATAGTCACAACCTTTAGCAAGGGTGACCTCATTAAACCTCAAGGAAAAGGCAAGGAATGTGCTGACGTAATAGTCAAGCCTACTAACGAGAGTAAGGACTTGTTGGAAAAACTGATACAAGCACAGGTCGAACAACGAGAACTAGTGAGTGAGGCCAGGTGCTGACGTAATAATCAAGCCTACTAACGAGAGCAAGGACTTGTTGGAAAAACTGATACAAGCACAGGTCGAACAATGAGAACCAGTGAGTGAGGCCAGGCCTGAAAAAAGAAGGTTAAGAGACAATGCCAAGGACGGGCTTTGGACTTACAAATATCGTAGAAGACCCCAAAAGAAGCCCAAGCCTTATAGACGCAGGCATCGATGGAGGATCAGCACAATGTCGTGATGGATATCCAAAGCGTTGCTACGTGCTCAAGGGTACTACGCAGGTAACCAATGAATTTGGGTACCAAAATTCCCTGCCACACCACCTCTATCAAGCTGAAGGCCAGAGTGCATCAAAAGCAACGAAGCACAGGAGGAAACCTAAGAGAAACTCTAGGTCTCGAGGCAAGAAACTAGACATTAGTATTCAAAAGAAAGAGCCTCAACCTAGCATGCTTAATAAGCAGATGTCATATGTAGCCATTGAGCATGCACAAAAGCCATTAGTACCCAAAGAACCTTTGATTTTCCAAGAGAATAACAGGCATCATAGGCACAACATTGCTCATGGCAAGGTTGATCGCTCAACAAAGCAAATGGCACAATCATCTAATAGCCTTGAGCAAATCATTCAGCCAGTGCCAAGTCCACCTAAGAGTCCTAAATCTCCTACATCCTCTTTACCGAAATGGACACGGGAAGCATTGCAGCAGCAGCCTTGTGCCGCTGCTCAACCTACACAAGTGAATGTGCAAAGGGCAACAAAAGGCATGACCACTTCTGATCTGCCTAAGGACTTGACACCGCAGTCTACCAATGGTATCCAGTCCACTGAACCAGCCACCACTACTTCCAATCAGGGACCACAGCAGTCACAGCCCTTGGCCGTGACAATGCCCCTTGCGCAACGTGTCCTTAGTGGTTTACCTGTGGAGGAGGTGTCGCAACCAGCTTCATTGACAACTCTAGCACTCCCCAAGCACCTAAGGTCTAGGCTGGAGGAGTTAAACAGAAGGGAAGAGCTAGACTCTCCAAAAAGGGAGGCAGTTGTACCCTCACCCCCTAGCGAGGCTATTCAGCAGGCCATGGCTATGTCCCATAAGGACATGCTAGAGAAAGAGAATGCTGAGGCCCCAAGCACATCAACGGCTAACCTAGTTCAGGGTCTTGAGTCATTAAGTTATGCACCTTCACTAACCAAGAAAAAAAGGAGAAAACAACGGAAACAACAGCAGCTACTACAGGTGGTTGTGGACCCCAAGAGCATTGAGACCAAGAGCACTGGAGAGTGGGGGAATAAAGCATCGAATCCGTCCACCAATGAACCCATTGATGTCTCTCCTCATAGCAGTGAAACCTCAAACACATCCGTGTGCTCTGAAAAATCAAACCAGCCGTTGCCATCAACACTTGCCTTCAACACTCAATCCACCGACAATAGAACTCGCATCGACCAATCAAGAGTGGATACAATACTGTCACGACAGGGTGACAAATCACACTTGTCACACCCAAGGAGAACCATGACACAATAATGAAGTCTCAAGAGAACCAAGGAAACCCCAAGAGCATGAGTAATCCTAGCGTTGACCAATCTTGCTCATCTAGGCATGAGCCCCTGGCTATTCTAAAGCCTAAGGAAACCCTTAGAACTTTGCATGAGATAGCAACCGAGCAAGCCCTCGTTGAACATAGAAGTGTTACAGAATGCTTAACTGAGTTGGATGCTAAGCTCAAGGTGTTCGCACGAGTTTACGTCCTTGCGGACATGGGCACAATCCCCAAGGAGTAGCTTGGATATTACTTGTCCTTCCCTTTATCTTAGAAAGAGCAGGAACATCTTGACGAGCACTATAACAAGCTCTTACATGAACGCATGCGACTCATCTCTGACGAGGAGGCTGACGAACTGCGCTTAACCGTCACGTTCAATGAAGTGCTCTGCCGATCGAATCTCATAGACATAGAGCAACTAAAGCGGATGTCAGCAGGCCAAAGTCAATTTGAGCAGCGTTGGTGTGAATGCCATGTTGTAATGGCCAAACTAGGGACTCAGATCATGACAGTCTCTGAGGAGCGATTAGCCAAATGGTGATCCCAAAGGGACCCAACCTATGTGGCACCAACTTCCCTTTGAGTGCTAACTGCCATTCGGGGTACAGACTTGGCTGAACCTAGCCAAGAAAACTCTCTGTTGGATAAGGTTCTCACTGAGGAGGAGCTACATGTTGCCAGTAGACTCGGACAAGGGTCCATGTTGCTCGATGTGGCAAAATATATATCGGTATTGAGCAAGCTGTCACAAATACTAGATGTGTGTGCCACGCTCCAGTACAACCTCGAGTTCTACAATTGGTTCTTATCGTCGTGAAGTGACATGGATTCATAAATATATATATAAATAAACACTGATTTATGTGTCACCATGTATAAACAATATCAACCCACACAAGCAATGATAGTCATGCGTAGGGAGAAGAGTTGGGTCTGACAGGCTAAGCTTCTCAAGTCCTCCTCTCATCACGCATTTAAAAGCCGTGTGACCATCCCCACCTCCAAGTGAAGGGCATGCAACCCACATTAACGCCATAGGAAGCCTTGACCAACGACTCTGAGGGTGTAGACAGGGTGTAGTCCCTTTCTATACACATTCTTCCCTTTCTGGTCTATCCTTCCGAGGGGGAGCCCTGCCTAAATCCATGACCGCCAACCGACGTAACTTAGTGTGAACCAAGATCTGGTAATGGCAGGAGGTTAAATATACATCATGGGGGCCATCCTCTACAACAACACCGCATGCCCCACCCCTCCCCTTCTCGTCCTATGCGCTTGATAACTTGCACTATAATCCCTTACATATGAAGGAACTTATCATGTGACAAATCCTAATCCTTGATTCGCATCTTACAGGCCCCCCACGAGGAAAGCAAGGACGCTCTCCGCACAGCTGAGGGAACATGCAGCACACGCCCCTCCGTTGGTGTGCTACGTGCCCACTCTTAAAAGGTACGCCAAGAAACGTGGCCCCAAGCGACACCGCCCCGGACGAAGGCTGAAGAATCCACGGGCCAGGGGAGCAGACGCTCAAGGAGGCGCGCACAATGTGGCAACACCAATGGCACAAACCTCTAACGTACGCTCGAGCACTAGATGCTCAAGGGTAGAAAGGGCAGCTCAGGATAGGGCAGAATTTAATGAATTGTTTAAAGACATTCTGGAAACAGTAGCGGCCCGGGACTACACCATTCATGTCCCGGCCGACATGTTCCCTGCCCAACCTCATGGGAGCCCCACACTAGCACCGCCCTGGTCGCCTAGTCAACTGGACTCACCCCACCTTGCACCTATCGACTAAATCCCTATGATGTACAAGTAGTTCGACAAGTCAGCATGCCAGAACATTTTGTTTTTTGATGAGTAAAGGGGCAAGATCCCCACTTGTACACTTTCCCGTTACTTCTCGTTAATGCATGCGACCTTAACAAGCAATGAAATAGGCATCCCAATAGACATCATAGAATTCTAAAAAATTATGTCTTATTATGATTGCATTTGTTTGATACACTTAACACAAGGGAGCATATACTCTCACGAAGTGACAAGTGGATGCAGGATAATACAGGTCCTTGTGTGAAAGTGTTCAATGCCCGATCACCACAAGACCATTGACCCCACAAAGAGCCGCGACAAAGCCACGCCGCCGAAAGAAAAAATCACCCTTGCCGACCACCCACATCGCATGGCCCAACACACATTCATGGGCCACACTCCCTTTCTGGGTCAAGCTCTATAGTTGGCTCACGACAGTCATTACCTCAATTGTGCCAACATCGCGTGTGTCGCAAGGAGGTTTGCAATATCTCAAGTGTATCTCCCCATCTCAACATCTGTTTCTCTAACAACGAGGCTAGGGCACAATCATCACTGTAATATCCATTTCTTGAGCCTTCGAGCTTGACATTTTCCAACCCACTGAAAGGCTGATAGCCTTAATCTATTGCAATGGTTGTACTCAGGCAAGTCAAAAAAAAAAAGAGGAGAAAGAAAAAAAGAAAGAAAGAAAAAAGCACAAGAAAAAGCAACAAAAATGAAAAAAAATAAAGAAAAAAAGAGAGAGAAAAAGAGAGAAAAAACAAAGAAAAGAAACGAACGAAAAGAACCACTCACAATCATAGCACAGCACTTAGGGGTCCTCAAATTAGGTACGTCCAGTGACCTTGATCGACTCGCTCCGTCCCTAGTCCCCTAGCCCTTTAGCATCACCCACAATTGTTCAGGGCACATCAAGGGCAAGACATACCTAGGGAGATTGTCTCGCCTATGGTTAGACCTGTCACCCTGACCCACTTGCACAATTCTCTCTTGCACTCTGCCTTAGTACCATTGCGATCAGTGGTGGTAAGCACCACACGATTGGCCATGAAAAGTACACCGTCCTCATCAAGCGAGTCCAATCGCTTCTAGCTACCAAAAGTGCGGTGTCCCTTATTCAATTACGCTACGTCGTGTAGTCACAATGCAAAGGATGTCTCATATACCTTCACGTGTACTTCTTCTCCACATGGAAAACTTTGCTTCATCCACGCATTGTTATGAGAAACTAGCCCGCGGTCTTCTAACTACGTAATATCTAAGTATGCACGAGCACTCACATAATATCTGCACTGAAGTATATACACAGTTTGGGTCCTCAAGTGCAGGACAATCGTCAAATTGGAACTCTAAGCAATTGGAACTAGAGGTTTTCCAATTGCAGGTATAAGGTGTTGTTCGCTCTTCATCAACACTCAACTCTGAAATCCTATCCTTATCACCCTGTAAGCCTGCCAACAATCGTCATGTGCAGAATCCCCAACAAACCAACACTTGTGCTGGCCCCATCAATGCAATCCCTAACATAGAATAGCCCTACCACCAACTCCACCAACCTTTCACCAGCCACCTTGGCCACCAATAGGCCCCCAGGACCTTCTGCTACACCACCACCAATACTCCTCCATGGAAACCACAGGCGTCCTTGTCACCCATGTCTTCGATGCATGCTACAGCCTATGACTGTGAGTGCCATGGGATTGGCACTCATCTAGGAGGGGGGTAATGTTAACCCTCAAATGAACGAAGGTGGAAAATTTGGAAAAGCTAAAGCAGAAGACAAAGACAAAGGCCAAGGAAAAGAGAAACGGAAGACAAAGATGCACAAGGAGAAGAGTCCTAAATAAGGGAGAAGGGCACACAAGGAAAAGCGCAAGTCAAAACTTTTGTAAAAGAGCGCAAGTGCATCATAGTTTAATTCAAGGAGCGCCGGGCTCTCACTCGTGCAATTTGTAAATGTAGATGGGCAGTGGAAAGGAAGCTAGGAAGATAGAAGGACAATGGGAAAAAGGGCCTAGGCTATGGCCGGCCATGTAAAAGGGGAAAAGGGGATGACCGCCCAAAAGGAATTTAGGGTTTTGTATATAAAGTTGAAAAGTGAATGAGAAGCTCATTCTTGTGTGTGGCCAAAAGTAGCTCTCCTCTTCTTCTTCTTCTTCTTCTTCTTCTTCTTACTTGCTTGATCTTGTGCTAGAGAGAGGAAGTGTGAGAGTGTGAGGGAGTGAGTGTGTGAGGGTGAGGGACCGAGGAGGAGAAGCTCTCCATATTCTCCTCTCTTCTTCTCTTCTCTTCTCTTCTCTTCTCTTCTCTTGCTCGCAGCAATGGAGCTTGGAGCTTGGAGCGGGAGGATCGAGCTTTCTTGAAGCTTGGACTTGGATCATGGAGCTACCAGAGTGCGCGGGAGAGGAGGTAACTCGAACGGCACGGAGGTAAGCTCACTACACCCGTAGATATGGATGGCGCGTCGATTATATGAGAGGTAGCCATTAGTGTTCGGCTTGGAATGCTTGAAACAATAAGCGGTCCGTGGGTCTTGGCGGTTGAGCGAGAGCTCCCACATCGGCTGTCTTAGGGGTTGAAGTTTTTACCTCTACATCAGTGACCTTCTTTCCAGCAAGCAAAGAGTAGTAGCACTCTCAATTTTCAATGTAACCTTAGCTTCAAGCCTCTTCTTTCTCTGCCTATAGCTCTTCTTCCCTATCGATGCTACATCGAGGTTGCTAGGCCCTGGCTATGATATGCCAGCCTACTTCATCTGGGCATGAGTCATGACCCACAATGGGATAGGTGTGGCCTCCCTATCGAGGTTCTTGACACCAAACAACCCCAATGGGATAGATGGCACGTTGACTGAACTCGAAGATGGTTTTCGCTTTGGGCAGTCGACGAAGAGATGAGTAATCCTGCACTCAACGCAACATAGGTCAGCTTTGTCTCTATTCTGTTGCTCCCTCTCAGGGCAGCGTGATGAGACATGCTCTGGGTGACCACAAGTCCAACAGATGATTGGATCATGCATCTGCCCTCCTAGGCCTCTACCTCATCCTCTTCCTAATGCCATCACCAATATTGGTTGATAGTCCATAAGGACTATGTTGCCCTTGTCGTCGTGCGAGACATAAGGGTATACATAAGTCTCTTCCTCATTTAGCTCTTCCACATAGTGAACTAGAGCATCACTCAATGGATGGGTCACGTAGGGACCAGGTGGTCTAGGTATGCATGTAGGGTTTATGTCCATCCTAGGAACAGCCGACTTAATGTCATTAGGGGTAGGAAGGGCCAATGGGGCTCCCCTTCCGAAGAATGGTTGTGGCCTGTTCGCTAAGGTGGGGCTGTCTATGGTTGTGAGTACGGAAGTCTTCTTGGTAATCTACAATGCACGACATCGTGACTGAACCTATCGTAGTTAGCGCAAGGTCTTGACCTAGGGTTTTGACACTCGGTTGGTAAGTGATTTCCGCCACAGTACATGCATTGGATGTGTGGGCGCGTTGGTCATCTCAACATGTCTTGCAGCTTGGCTATCTCCATCTTTACATCAACCAATTGTGTCAATGGCTTTTCCCTTATCTTGGGTGGTTGGGCCTGATCGTTTGCTAGAGGTTGAAGCTCTTTCTGAGCTCCACGAGTTGGTTTCTTTTGAGTTTAAGCTCCTTGAGCTTCTCTCTTTTAATTGTTCGTCAACTTTGATGGCTTTCTCAAAAACCCTAGCTAGTGTGTCTCACTGCAAGCTTGAGTTGCCTACCAAAGCCTTATATAGTTCCTCATTTTGAATTCCGTTGATGAATACAATTGACACTTCTCTTTCAGTTGGTCATTCACATCTAGGGATTTTCTTGAAGAGACTCCTCACGTGGGTCATGTAATCGCGAATGTCCTCCTTCTCCTTCTACTTGACATTCATCAGTTGCACTAGCAAATTGTCGGAGTATCTAGGCTCAGCAAATCTCTTAATGAAGAGATAATTGAGGCCGTTGAAGTTGGTTCGCTCTGCCGCATCTCAACTCGTATACCAAGTCCTACCCTTGTCACCTAAGCTGCAGAGCCCGAACGCTTAAGAGCGCTGAGTCAGATCGGTAAGGCCGTTGGCTTCGCAGACTTGCTCGAATTTCTCTACAAAACTGTATGAATCATCATGGGACTGGTACTTGTCGAGCTGCTTTAGAACGATTGGGATTTTGGACAGGCTCTTGGAGCCTTGGCTTGCTCCTAATCCTGCTAGTAGTGATGTCGCTCCTAGTGCTACGGAACTTTGCTCTGCTGCTATGTTGTCTAGCAGTCACTTCATGAGAAGCTCACTAAGCATTAAGTTTCCTTCCAAGGCTCTCTCATAATCAGTTCGGTTTTTATCGGCTATGTTCAGCACCCACTATATCTCGTGTAATTGTGTGCTTTGCCTTTGGCTCCTAGCCTACTGGTCTCTGTTGTACTCTACTATGCTTTCTAGTGCCTTGTGGGCTAGCTTCCTCTCCTCTTCTAAGTCTGCGATGATGGAATCTACTGTCCTGCCGTTGTGCTTATATCGGCCGTTTGCATCGTAGCTACAAACCAGGTGCTGAATCGCCTCTGGGAAGACTCCTAAGTCGAGTTCCTCATTCGTCCTGCGGTCTAGGTTTTCTTCTACCATTGTTGTGTTCTCATGCTCCACCAAGCTATCGATCAGGTTGAGTAAGTTTGTCAAATCCACCTCTTTGGCACCACTTGCTTGGTCCTACTCTGTGTGTCGATAGTCTGTCTATGTCTTTGGGTCTTCTCCTATTGGTGGGTTCCTTGTGTTGTTTATCTAAGTGAGTTCCTTGACTTATTAAATACAATCCTCAATTTGGAACTCTAAGCAATTGGAACTAGACTTGTCTCCCAAACTAATCAAAATATGTCTTGTGCACGATAAGAAGACTAGCACTACCCCTTAAGGAGAGACCACATGAGAGGTTTTCCAATTGCAGGTATAAGGTGTTGTTCGCTCTTCATCAACACTCAACTCTGAAATCCTATCCTTATCACCCTGTAAGCCTGCCAACAATCGTCATGTGCAGAATCCCCAACAAACCAACACTTGTGCTGGCCCCATCAATGCAATCCCTAACATAGAATAGCCCTACCACCAACTCCACCAACCTTTCACCAGCCACCTTGGCCACCAATAGGCCCCCAGGACCTTCTGCTACACCACCACCAATACTCCTCCATGGAAACCACAGGCGTCCTTGTCACCCATGTCTTCGATGCATGCTACAGCCTATGACTGTGAGTGCCATGGGATTGGCACTCATCTAGGAGGGGGGTAATGTTAACCCTCAAATGAACGAAGGTGGAAAATTTGGAAAAGCTAAAGCAGAAGACAAAGACAAAGGCCAAGGAAAAGAGAAACGGAAGACAAAGATGCACAAGGAGAAGAGTCCTAAATAAGGGAGAAGGGCACACAAGGAAAAGCGCAAGTCAAAACTTTTGTAAAAGAGCGCAAGTGCATCATAGTTTAATTCAAGGAGCGCCGGGCTCTCACTCGTGCAATTTGTAAATGTAGATGGGCAGTGGAAAGGAAGCTAGGAAGATAGAAGGACAATGGGAAAAAGGGCCTAGGCTATGGCCGGCCATGTAAAAGGGGAAAAGGGGATGACCGCCCAAAAGGAATTTAGGGTTTTGTATATAAAGTTGAAAAGTGAATGAGAAGCTCATTCTTGTGTGTGGCCAAAAGTAGCTCTCCTCTTCTTCTTCTTCTTCTTCTTCTTCTTCTTACTTGCTTGATCTTGTGCTAGAGAGAGGAAGTGTGAGAGTGTGAGGGAGTGAGTGTGTGAGGGTGAGGGACCGAGGAGGAGAAGCTCTCCATATTCTCCTCTCTTCTTCTCTTCTCTTCTCTTCTCTTCTCTTCTCTTGCTCGCAGCAATGGAGCTTGGAGCTTGGAGCGGGAGGATCGAGCTTTCTTGAAGCTTGGACTTGGATCATGGAGCTACCAGAGTGCGCGGGAGAGGAGGTAACTCGAACGGCACGGAGGTAAGCTCACTACACCCGTAGATATGGATGGCGCGTCGATTATATGAGAGGTAGCCATTAGTGTTCGGCTTGGAATGCTTGAAACAATAAGCGGTCCGTGGGTCTTGGCGGTTGAGCGAGAGCTCCCACATCGGCCGTCTTAGGGGTTGAAGTTTTTACCTCTACATCAGTGACCTTCTTTCCAGCAAGCAAAGAGTAGTAGCACTCTCAATTTTCAATGTAACCTTAGCTTCAAGCCTCTTCTTTCTCTGCCTATAGCTCTTCTTCCCTATCGATGCTACATCGAGGTTGCTAGGCCCTGGCTATGATATGCCAGCCTACTTCATCTGGGCATGAGTCATGACCCACAATGGGATAGGTGTGGCCTCCCTATCGAGGTTCTCGACACCAAACAACCCCAATGGGATAGATGGCACGTTGACTGAACTCGAAGATGGTTTTCGCTTTGGGCAGTCGACGAAGAGATGAGTAATCCTGCACTCAACGCAACATAGGTCAGCTTTGTCTCTATTCTGTTGCTCCCTCTCAGGGCAGCGTGATGAGACATGCTCTGGGTGACCACAAGTCCAACAGATGATTGGATCATGCATCTGCCCTCCTAGGCCTCTACCTCATCCTCTTCCTAATGCCATCACCAGTATTGGTTGATAGTCCATAAGGACTATGTTGCCCTTGTCGTCGTGCGAGACATAAGGGTATACATAAGTCTCTTCCTCATTTAGCTCTTCCACATAGTGAACTAGAGCATCACTCAATGGATGGGTCACGTAGGGACCAGGTGGTCTAGGTATGCATGTAGGGTTTATGTCCATCCTAGGAACAGCCGACTTAATGTCATTAGGGGTAGGAAGGGCCAATGGGGCTCCCCTTCCGAAGAATGGTTGTGGCCTGTTCGCTAAGGTGGGGCTGGCCGTATGGTTGTGAGTACGGAAGTCTTCTTGGTAATCTACAATGCACGACATCGTGACTGAACCTATCGTAGTTAGCGCAAGGTCTTGACCTAGGGTTTTGACACTCGGTTGGTAAGTGATTTCCGCCACAGTACATGCATTGGATGTGTGGGCGCGTTGGTCATCTCAACATGTCTTGCAGCTTGGCTATCTCCATCTTTACATCAACCAATTGTGTCAATGGCTTTTCCCTTATCTTGGGTGGTTGGGCCTGATCGTTTGCTAGAGGTTGAAGCTCTTTCTGAGCTCCATGAGTTGGTTTCTTTTGAGTTTAAGCTCCTTGAGCTTCTCTCTTTTAATTGTTCGTCAACTTTGATGGCTTTCTCAAAAACCCTAGCTAGTGTGTCTCACTGCAAGCTTGAGTTGCCTACCAAAGCCTTATATAGTTCCTCATTTTGAATTCCGTTGATGAATACAATTGACACTTCTCTTTCAGTTGGTCATTCACATCTAGGGATTTTCTTGAAGAGACTCCTCACGTGGGTCATGTAATCGCCAATGTCCTCCTTCTCCTTCTACTTGACATTCATCAGTTGCACTAGCAAACTGTCGGAGTATCTAGGCTCAGGAAATCTCTTAATGAAGAGATAATTGAGGCCGTTGAAGTTGGTTCGCTCTGCCGCATCTCAACTCGTATACCAAGTCCTACCCTTGTCACCTAAGCTGCAGAGCCCGAACGCTTAAGAGCGCTGAGTCAGATCGGTAAGGCCGTTGGCTTCGCAGACTTGCTCGAATTTCTCTACAAAACTGTATGGATCATCATGGGACTGGTACTTGTCGAGCTGCTTTAGAACGATTGGGATTTTGGACAGGCTCTTGGAGCCTTGGCTTGCTCCTAATCCTGCTAGTAGTGATGTCGCTCCTAGTGCTACGGAACTTTGCTCTGCTGCTATGTTGTCTAGCAGTCACTTCATGAGAAGCTCACTAAGCATTAAGTTTCCTTCCAAGGCTCTCTCATAATCAGTTCGGTTTTTATCGGCTATGTTCAGCACCCACTATATCTCGTGTAATTGTGTGCTTTGCCTTTGGCTCCTAGCCTACTGGTCTCTGTTGTACTCTACTATGCTTTCTAGTGCCTTGTGGGCTAGCTTCCTCTCCTCTTCTAAGTCTGCGATGATGGAATCTACTGTCCTGCCGTTGTGCTTATATCGGCCGTTTGCATCGTAGCTACAAACCAGGTGCTGAATCGCCTCTGGGAAGACTCCTAAGTCGAGTTCCTCATTCGTCCTGCGGTCTAGGTTTTCTTCTACCATTGTTGTGTTCTCATGCTCCACCAAGCTATCGATCAGGTTGAGTAAGTTTGTCAAATCCACCTCTTTGGCACCACTTGCTTGGTCCTACTCTGTGTGTCGATAGTCTGTCTATGTCTTTGGGTCTTCTCCTATTGGTGGGTTCCTTGTGTTGTTTATCTAAGTGAGTTCCTTGACTTATTAAATACAATCCTCAATTTGGAACTCTAAGCAATTGGAACTAGACTTGTCTCCCAAACTAATCAAAATATGTCTTGTGCACGATAAGAAGACTAGCACTACCCCTTAAGGAGAGACCACATGAGAGGTTTTCCAATTGCAGGTATAAGGTGTTGTTCGCTCTTCATCAACACTCAACTCTGAAATCCTATCCTTATCACCCTGTAAGCCTGCCAACAATCGTCATGTGCAGAATCCCCAACAAACCAACACTTGTGCTGGCCCCATCAATGCAATCCCTAACATAGAATAGCCCTACCACCAACTCCACCAACCTTTCACCAGCCACCTTGGCCACCAATAGGCCCCCAGGACCTTCTGCTACACCACCACCAATACTCCTCCATGGAAACCACAGGCGTCCTTGTCACCCATGTCTTCGATGCATGCTACAGCCTATGACTGTGAGTGCCATGGGATTGGCACTCATCTAGGAGGGGGGTAATGTTAACCCTCAAATGAACGAAGGTGGAAAATTTGGAAAAGCTAAAGCAGAAGACAAAGACAAAGGCCAAGGAAAAGAGAAACGGAAGACAAAGATGCACAAGGAGAAGAGTCCTAAATAAGGGAGAAGGGCACACAAGGAAAAGCGCAAGTCAAAACTTTTGTAAAAGAGCGCAAGTGCATCATAGTTTAATTCAAGGAGCGCCGGGCTCTCACTCGTGCAATTTGTAAATGTAGATGGGCAGTGGAAAGGAAGCTAGGAAGATAGAAGGACAATGGGAAAAAGGGCCTAGGCTATGGCCGGCCATGTAAAAGGGGAAAAGGGGATGACCGCCCAAAAGGAATTTAGGGTTTTGTATATAAAGTTGAAAAGTGAATGAGAAGCTCATTCTTGTGTGTGGCCAAAAGTAGCTCTCCTCTTCTTCTTCTTCTTCTTCTTCTTCTTACTTGCTTGATCTTGTGCTAGAGAGAGGAAGTGTGAGAGTGTGAGGGAGTGAGTGTGTGAGGGTGAGGGACCGAGGAGGAGAAGCTCTCCATATTCTCCTCTCTTCTTCTCTTCTCTTCTCTTCTCTTCTCTTGCTCACAGCAATGGAGCTTGGAGCTTGGAGCGGGAGGATCGAGCTTTCTTGAAGCTTGGACTTGGATCATGGAGCTACCAGAGTGCGCGGGAGAGGAGGTAACTCGAACGGCACGGAGGTAAGCTCACTACACCCGTAGATATGGATGGCGCGTCGATTATATGAGAGGTAGCCATTAGTGTTCGGCTTGGAATGCTTGAAACAATAAGCGGTCCGTGGGTCTTGGCGGTTGAGCGAGAGCTCCCACATCGGCTGTCTTAGGGGTTGAAGTTTTTACCTCTACATCAGTGACCTTCTTTCCAGCAAGCAAAGAGTAGTAGCACTCTCAATTTTCAATGTAACCTTAGCTTCAAGCCTCTTCTTTCTCTGCCTATAGCTCTTCTTCCCTATCGATGCTACATCGAGGTTGCTAGGCCCTGGCTATGATATGCCAGCCTACTTCATCTGGGCATGAGTCATGACCCACAATGGGATAGGTGTGGCCTCCCTATCGAGGTTCTCGACACCAAACAACCCCAATGGGATAGATGGCACGTTGACTGAACTCGAAGATGGTTTTCGCTTTGGGCAGTCGACGAAGAGATGAGTAATCCTGCACTCAACGCAACATAGGTCAGCTTTGTCTCTATTCTGTTGCTCCCTCTCAGGGCAGCGTGATGAGACATGCTCTGGGTGACCACAAGTCCAACAGATGATTGGATCATGCATCTGCCCTCCTAGGCCTCTACCTCATCCTCTTCCTAATGCCATCACCAGTATTGGTTGATAGTCCATAAGGACTATGTTGCCCTTGTCGTCGTGCGAGACATAAGGGTATACATAAGTCTCTTCCTCATTTAGCTCTTCCACATAGTGAACTAGAGCATCACTCAATGGATGGGTCACGTAGGGACCAGGTGGTCTAGGTATGCATGTAGGGTTTATGTCCATCCTAGGAACAGCCGACTTAATGTCATTAGGGGTAGGAAGGGCCAATGGGGCTCCCCTTCCGAAGAATGGTTGTGGCCTGTTCGCTAAGGTGGGGCTGGCCGTATGGTTGTGAGTACGGAAGTCTTCTTGGTAATCTACAATCCACGACATCGTGACTGAACCTATCGTAGTTAGCGCAAGGTCTTGACCTAGGGTTTTGACACTCGGTTGGTAAGTGATTTCCGCCACAGTACATGCATTGGATGTGTGGGCGCGTTGGTCATCTCAACATGTCTTGCAGCTTGGCTATCTCCATCTTTACATCAACCAATTGTGTCAATGGCTTTTCCCTTATCTTGGGTGGTTGGGCCTGATCGTTTGCTAGAGGTTGAAGCTCTTTCTGAGCTCCACGAGTTGGTTTCTTTTGAGTTTAAGCTCCTTGAGCTTCTCTCTTTTAATTGTTCGTCAACTTTGATGGCTTTCTCAAAAACCCTAGCTAGTGTGTCTCACTGCAAGCTTGAGTTGCCTACCAAAGCCTTATATAGTTCCTCATTTTGAATTCCGTTGATGAATACAATTGACACTTCTCTTTCAGTTGGTCATTCACATCTAGGGATTTTCTTGAAGAGACTCCTCACGTGGGTCATGTAATCGCGAATGTCCTCCTTCTCCTTCTACTTGACATTCATCAGTTGCACTAGCAAATTGTCGGAGTATCTAGGCTCAGCAAATCTCTTAATGAAGAGATAATTGAGGCCGTTGAAGTTGGTTCGCTCTGCCGCATCTCAACTCGTATACCAAGTCCTACCCTTGTCACCTAAGCTGCAGAGCCCGAACGCTTAAGAGCGCTGAGTCAGATCGGTAAGGCCGTTGGCTTCGCAGACTTGCTCGAATTTCTCTACAAAACTGTATGGATCATCATGGGACTGGTACTTGTCGAGCTGCTTTAGAACGATTGGGATTTTGGACAGGCTCTTGGAGCCTTGGCTTGCTCCTAATCCTGCTAGTAGTGATGTCGCTCCTAGTGCTACGGAACTTTGCTCTGCTGCTATGTTGTCTAGCAGTCACTTCATGAGAAGCTCACTAAGCATTAAGTTTCCTTCCAAGGCTCTCTCATAATCAGTTCGGTTTTTATCGGCTATGTTCAGCACCCACTATATCTCGTGTAATTGTGTGCTTTGCCTTTGGCTCCTAGCCTACTGGTCTCTGTTGTACTCTACTATGCTTTCTAGTGCCTTGTGGGCTAGCTTCCTCTCCTCTTCTAAGTCTGCGATGATGGAATCTACTGTCCTGCCATTGTGCTTATATCGGCCGTTTGCATCGTAGCTACAAACCAGGTGCTGAATCGCCTCTGGGAAGACTCCTAAGTCGAGTTCCTCATTCGTCCTGCGGTCTAGGTTTTCTTCTACCATTGTTGTGTTCTCATGCTCCACCAAGCTATCGATCAGGTTGAGTAAGTTTGTCAAATCCACCTCTTTGGCACCACTTGCTTGGTCCTACTCTGTGTGTCGATAGTCTGTCTATGTCTTTGGGTCTTCTCCTATTGGTGGGTTCCTTGTGTTGTTTATCTAAGTGAGTTCCTTGACTTATTAAATACAATCCTCAATTTATCTCCTCTCAGTGTGTGTATTCCTTCCCGTGCACTTGTGCTCAATTAGGCTTTCAATTATCCTTAAGTGTACTTCAAGTGCGGAAATTCAAGGTGAGTACGGCAAACAATATCTAAGCGTTACGCACTCTCACTTCATTTTGGGCGTGATAGGCTTGTCGATCAATTCTCTGGCCGTCTTGACAGGGTTTCAGGTTTTCTTGCTATGTTGCCTTGCTTGTTCTTGGTCCAATCACCTAGGGTTTATGGCTCAGCGGGTTGTCTCTAGGAATCTAGGTCTCGCAACAGCCTATGCAAGCTGCTAAGCGGCTGCACCTTACGATTTTGCCTATTCCTTGCGCCAGAATCGAGTTCTGAGTGTCAGGAGGACTCACGACAGGTTGTGCGATTGAGTTCTGCTCTAGCTGGGTCTGGTCAAATTTTTGGAAATTTTGAAAAAGTCTACACTCGGCCCAACTTGTCCAAATTGCAAAGGCGGAGTTGGTGACTTGGACAAGCTGAGGCGCATAGGCCGAGGGCCGAATGGACGACTCGGACAGGGTGGACTCAAATGGGCCGAGGTACTGACTCGGATGGGCCAACAAGGTCCACTCGAATGGGGTCACTTAGATAGGCCAAGACACACGGGCTGAGGGCCGAATCAGGTTTGTTTGAGGACCGAGTTTTACGCAGGCTGAGGGCCAAATTGGATTGCTCGGACGGGCCGAGGGCCAAGTGGGATGGTTGGCCGAGGGCCGAGTTTGTAAGTGCGGCTGAGTGATGTCACTCGGACGGGCCGAGTAGGGTTTTGGGTCGAGTCAGTCAAAAGACAAAGGGCCGATAGCCGATTTTGGGACTCGGCCAAGAAAACAGCCGCTCGAACAGACCAAGTTGCACGTGATGAGGCAGCGTGCCGAGGCGATTTTGATCAAAACTGATAATTTAGCTAATCATTTCACACACAACCTTCCAGATCACAACTAGGGTGCAAGGGGAAGATATTGATATACCTGAAGCGATCGGTAGGCTCTTCGGCGAAGATCAAATCGATTCTCCACGGGCTCTCTCTCTCTCTCTCTCTCTCTCTCTCTCTCTCTCTCTCTCTCTCTCTCTCTCTCTCTCTCTCTCTCTCTCTCTCACATACACTCACTGCAAGGTTGCAAATGAGCTCTCCCTTGGCCTCTTGGCTCTTAAACCCCTTCTCGAGTAAGGTTTGAATGCTCCCAATCACTCACTTTCTGATATTAATCATCCCAAGCAATCTTTTTGTCATTTTTTGCATGATTTGTGCCCTGTTTTGCAACGATAAATCCTACCCTTTTCCAATTCAATTTCCTAATCCTAACCTACGCTAAATGCAACAAGAACCAAAAGCAAAAAATTGAAATGATTTCTCCATATTTTCCAATTATCAAACAAACAAAATAACCCAAAATACTTACTTGCTTCGAAAATAAAAAAACCCAACTTCCTACCTATCTGAATCTCCGATTCGGGGATGAATCTCTTACTTCGATGCTTGATATGAGTTGCACAAGTGCTCAAGCTTGAATCCGTTGGTCCCGGAAATGAAACTAAAATGTAGAGGGAGCTCACGCTCAACCGCTAAGACCCACGGACTGCTTATTGTTTCAAGCGTTTTAAGCAAGCTTTAATGGCTATCTCTCACCTAGCCGACACGCCATCGATTCTACGAGTGACGTAGTGAGCTTACCTTGATGCCAAAATGAGTTGCCTCCTCTCTCGCACATGCCGGTAGCTCCACAATCCTAGATGCTAGCTCAAGCATCCTCAAGCCTCCTCCATCTCCAAGCTCCATCCACCATAGCCACACGCGCGAGAAAAGAGAAGAGAAGAAGAGAAGATGAGATGGTGAAGAGCTTCACCCTCTCGATCCCTCACTCCCACACACTCACTCCCTCACACTCTCACACTCCCTCTCTCAAGAGCACACACAAGCAAGGAGAAGAGCAGAAGAGAAGAAGAAGCGAACTCTTGTTAGCCACACACCAAAATAATGAGCTCTCATTCACTTTTTGAACTTTATATACAAAACCCTAGATGCCCATGGACGCCCATCCATTTTTACATGACTGGCCATTGTGGCAAGGTCCCTTTTCCTAATTCTCTCTTCTTGCTTCATGGCCTCAATCTATACCCGTCTATTTTTTTACAAATGCCATAGAAGGGAGCCTGGCGCTCTTTTACAAGAGTTTTTAGATCTTTTTGAGGCGCCTTTTATTTAAAATTGTGTTTTTTGCCCCAGCTTAGCTTTAGAGGCCGCCTGCATGTCTTTGCTCTTTTTCCATCTTTTTTTCACTTTTTCCTTCATTTCTCTGCCATCTTTCTCTGCCATCTCGACTTGGGGTTAACAAATGCCTAGGAGCTAATGCCTACAAACTGCAACTTCTTGATCATGTGAAAGTCCACAATGTATTTCACATTAGTCTTCTGAAAGCTTTTGTGGAAAATCAAGAGCATATTCTTGATGATCAGCAAATTGTAATGCCTAGTTGAGGAGTCCTTGAACTCCAGCCTTATAAGATTCTAGATATAAAAGAGAAACCCTCTGAGAAATAGAACCATTAGAGAGTATATTATCCAGTGGAAAGACTATCCTGAGGAGGATGCCACACATGGATAGAAGAGATAGGTCTAGAAAAATAGTTTTCCCAATTCTTTTCACGATGACAACATCTCGATTCCTCTAAGGAGGAGAGGAATATTCCCATCATAGTGCTTCATATGAAAAAATGAATTTGGGCTTGAGGAATTTTAAAAATTAATCGTCGAGTTTTCACATAAGTAACCGCACGTAATTTTCTTGATATCGAGTCTCGCATTAAATCAATTCTGGAATCTCACATGAGAAGATGCCTCAATGTTCCCAACCAACAAAAAGCAAAGATGCCTTGTAAATAATATTACGATGGCTTGATCATATAATTTTTTCCACATTATATTTGATTTAAGCATTTTTTATTCCATTTAATGCATCGAGGATCACATTGATTTAGTAACCACAAGACAATTCGCAAAAGTCTCAATCCGTAGATGAAGAACACGCAAAAATAAGCATGATGTTGAGTAAGTTAAGTATCAAAGAGTATGACATGACTTTATATACTAGATAAGTCATGAAGTAACTAGGCCAAAAAACCACAAGATGAAGTCGTTTTGAAGAGAAAAAGACTTTTTTGAAAAATAAGGCTAAAATACATGACATTTTTAAAGCATGGAGGGAGAGAAAGCATTAAAAAATCATCCCTATGCCACCATCCAATAGGTAGGCAATAAAAATGAATATTTAACAATGCTCAATTGGCTCTTGACCAAGTAGCTAAATGAATCAGTCAAAATGTATACTCCCCCTCATGTTGCCTCTAAATACACCCACTCTCCTTTCACAAAAAAGGTAAGAAGGAAGACCTCCTGATGATGAAACTTTTTCTCTACTTCTCTTATACATTAAAGATTGAACCTTGAAAGAGGAAAATACCCCCCTTCTATCTCATTTTCATTTTCTCTATCCCTTGCTATGCCTTCGCCCCAAACGACTATATCATTAAGTGAAATGTTGGTGAAATTTTTTTAGATGACTACCAACTCTCCCTGAGCTACCATGTCAATTGCGCTTGACATCCATGGCTCTGCAAGGTCCCAAAAATTCAAAAATGTCATTTAAAGCAAGGGAAGCAAGGAATGCGGTCACCGATGGAGAAAATGACACGATAGGAATTGGCAAGACCCCCATTACAACAAACTTGAGAGAGGTAATATCTCGTGGGTTTGAAAAAAAATAATGTTTTATAAGCTTATTGCTTTATTTGGCTTTAAACGAGTATAAATGCATTCTAATGAAAATGCATATGAACTGCCACTTAGGAAATAACCTAAGTAATATAAGAATTAAAATTTCAATGAAAAGAATCTTTCACTTGGAAAAGATTAGATGCCTTCCATTAAGAAAATATCTTAATTATGGTTTATTTCGTGATATTTATTGTTATTTAGTTAAAGACACATGTGATTATAATAACACAAAATGGTAAGTGTTGTTAGGGAAGTGGATATTTTATAATTTGACATGGTGAGCAAAATATATTTAATATCGTCTTTCAATCCCCAATGGAATTGACTAATAAAATAATCCTCATTCCATGAAAAAGCACATTTGCTTATCAAAAATTTGATGCATAGATTGAGGTGGGTCTTAACCCTTAGTAGCTAAGATTTCTAATCTTTGTTTCAGCTATTCTTACTCTATCTACTTCTCCAAATGTGGTAAAGAACTCGTGTATGAAGGCCACAAAATTATACAACAATGGGGATTCCTTCTCAAGCAAGGGGGCAAACCAAAAGAGAGATATGCATAAGAGGAGAGTTTGTATGAGACCGACTTGAGAAGCATCTTTTGGATAACAATGTGGTTGCATATGTATAAATAATTGTACCTATTGGAGGAAACCTCTAGATTTTGACCTTATTCCATCAAATTCTTCTTGAAAGCTGAGCTTTAGTTCTTTCCTATGTTGACCATGAAGGTTTCTAGTATAGGTGATGGACCTCCGGCTTGATGTAGGCATATCTCTTGAATTTGTAATTGTAAGTCTTGCACAACTAAGCCCAAAGCTTATGGTTACTCTACTTGTAATTTTGCATCACTTTCTTGAAGCTCTTGGATTTTTTGTTGGATGCTTTGTAAAGAAGTAACAATAACTTCCATCACAAACTCCATCACAATTATGCAAGATCATGGTAGGAGAGTCTTGCCAAACTACGATGAGCACGATAAGTGCTCTTCAAGAGGGATACGATTTCTCTCATAATTTTAAGAGAATAATTTGAAAGAGAAATTGAACTACAACTTTATTGTGAGATAACTTGATTACAAGAGAATGCTCATAAGAGCATGGCTTCATTAGAAGACAAGACTAGAACAAAATAAGAATTAGAAGAGAACTTACCTCACAAGAGCCTCTTAATTGGTGTTGGTAAAACTAAAGGCTAGAAGCCCAAGATCCCTATCTATAATGTAATTGAGAAGATTAAGGAGAATTTTCTAGATGATGACATCATTGATAACATAAGCATCATTGATATAAGTGATGGCATAAGCAATGTTGATGTAAATATTGATGCAAGCCTTTTCTAGAAATTTCTAAAGAATTATCTAGAACCTTCTGATAATCGACTTGTACTTTCTCGAATCTTCTAGAATTTTTTAGAATATTTAGGAATATTCTAGAAACTTCATGGAACCAAGGGCTATACCATCTTGCATAGGAACTAAGGGTTGTCCTTGCTTGAGCTTATGCTACATTGTTTGATCATTCCTTACAATGGGATTGCTAATGTCAAGGGTCTTTTGAAACAAAAGTTTGAGATGAAGGATCTAGGTGAGCTTAGATACTTCCTTAGTATTGAGATGATTAGATGTGTTGATGATATATAGTTATCCCAAAGATAATATGGCTTGGATATGTTATCTGAGTATGATATGACAACATATAAACCTCTTTCATTGTGGCATTGGAAAAAAAATGTAAAATTAAGTGCTAATGTTGGGGATGAGATAGAAGGCCCTACTATATTCGAGAAGATGGTAAAGACTTTGATCTATATGACCATCACAAGGCCAAACTTGAGCTATGTTGTTGGACTTGTGAGTTAGTTTGTATATATACCTAGAAAGCCTCATTTAGATGCAGTAGGACATAGTTGAGGTATGTGAAGTCCATCTTGCATTATGGACTTCTTTATCAGGTAAGTAAGAATATATAAGTGTTTGGGTACACAAATGCAAATTGGGCTAGTAGCAAGTCTGATAGAAGATCTAGCAATGTATTTACATTTTCCCTTGGTAGTGCAGCAGTTACTTAGAGTGGAAAGAAGCAACCTTCCATTACTTTATCTAATAAAGAGGCCAAGTATAGAGGTGCTACTATGCTCCTACTATGGCAACATGTGAGGTGGTATAGCTAGAAAAGTTCATAGATAATTTGGATGTGCAAGGAGATGGTCAAGTTATCATTCAATGTGATAAGATGAGAAATATACAATTGGCTAGGAACCCAGTATTTCACACTATGACAAAATACATTGTGGTGTAATACCATTTTGAGAGAAAGAAACTTGCAACAAATATTGACTTTGCCAATATGTTATCACACAAGATCAAATATCGAGCATTTTCACAAAGGCATTAGGTTTAGAGAAGCTTTGAAAAATTTGAAGCCTACTTGGAGTTGCAGAGATGTAGTTGAGCTTGAGGGGAGTGTTGAGATGGCAAGCTCAACATGTGTAGACATTGATGATGGACCACGTAGTTAGACATGTCTACATATCTATACTTAGCATGTTGGTGGTCATTATGATCCTTACATGGCTAGTAACTTATCACTTATAATATTTAGTTAGTTTCATTATGATCATTACATGGTTACTAACTTATCACTTATTACATTTGGTTAGTTACAACTACCTACAACTAGTATAATTATAGTGCCAGTCAATTAGTATAATAAGTTATGCACTATTTGACTTAATAGAATTTCCTTTATATTGTATATTGTCTATACTTTGTGTATGTTATATTGTGAGAGGAAGGGAAAAAAAAACTAGCAATAAAATGTTTTGGCCTCCATCTCTCTTGTGGTGTTTTTGAGTGAGCTTCCTCTTGTGTATGAATGTGTGTAGTAGCTCAAACAAGTCCCCCCTCCACATGATTTGTGACACATATCCCTAGAGTTATCCCTATCCTTAAGAAAAAGGAAGCATCATATTTGTATAATGAGGAGAAAGTTCACCAACTTGAGATCACACCACTAGAAAATCCATTGCCATGACCAAGTGAAGCAACTATATGATTGAAATAATTTTATGCTTACAAGTATTGAGAAAATTGTAGATAGAACAAGAAAGTGTTGGAGAATAGATAAGCAAAGAAAGTCTTCTACTCACATTCTCATTATGGCCTTAATAATTGAGATTATGAGAGAAGTAAAAGAGTTAGCTAACTTGAAAGAAGCACTTGAAGATTCAGCATATAGAGTAGCTATGCAAGCTCAACATGATAGCATCATGAGAAATGATACTTGGGAGCTAGTGGATTACCCTCCTCAGGGAAGTTACTATATGTATATCCTCTACATCACGTGCATTCAAGGCCTATTTATCAATATCTTTATCTGTGAATTTTTCTTGAATAAAACATAATCCTTTTCTATTCAATATGTAAATAACCCCTTTATATTGCACCCTTCTATATGTAAATTTTTTATAAAAATAGTCTTTTAAAAATACCTTATTTTGAACCCACATGATGCACATATATATGCATGAGTAACTTAATCGAGGGATTACCCTGAAAAGAGGAATATTGTTGGCACCAGGTGGGTCTAAAAGGTAAAATACAAGGCTCATGTTGGCCTAGAAAAGTACAAAGCCAGACTAGTTGTACAAGGATTTTCATAGGTTGAAGGATTTGATTTTCAAAAAGCATTTACTCCAACTACCAAAAAGACCATAGTTCACATAGTACTTCTTGTGGCTACTCACAAGAAATGACTAATTTATGAAAGAGATGTAAAATCAATGTTCTTGAATGGTGATCTCAAGTAGGAGGTAGAACTAGCTCAGTCACATGGGTTTGAGGCTTCCTATTCTAAGAACAACATTTGTAAGTTAAAATGGGTACACAAATCAAATGTTGTATACGTGTGTAGTGAACGCCGCAAGGTCCCCAAGAACAAAGAACTCTACGTAAACTTCATAAAAGCAAGAAGAGAGTTTGCACAATATGAGACAAGAAGACCAATTGGGTACAATCTCCCCCCATGCCTTGTGTGAGCGCTCCACAAGGCATGTATATTTTATGTATTTATTTATCTCCAAGCTAAAAAATAGGCCAATTTACAATTAGCATGCTTTGGCTTTTGTGTTTGTTTTTGTCCAAATAAAGAATAAAGTGGTTGGGCATCCCAAAAATCAGGCTGTGTCCAAATACAATGTCTAATAATGATATATTTAAATCGAGCATCTATGTGCATACAAAATAATAAATATTTATCAAGTGCTTCAATAAATAAGCCCGCCTAAATAAATATTAGTGCTACATCTTTAATGATAAGGTGTGTGCCCATAAAAAATAATAAAATTTTAAGGTAATTTGAATATATGCTATCATCCGGTGCTTCCCAACACCACCACTGCCTACTCTACACATCAATTGAAGCATTCACAATTGTTAGAAAATAATAAAATTAAATCGACAAAAGTAAATACCTAGCAGTCTTCAGCTAATAAATAAATAAATAGGTGGAACTCTGTCCAAATCATAAACGTCTATTAATTTAAATATGTATTTTGCGAAATCGCCCGCCATGGAATCACCCACGTGCACATTAAATTAACATGACGCCCGAAAAGAACAAGCGTCCCCGTCAACTTCTTGCACAAGGAATCCATCTTGTGTACGAGAACGGGCAAATAAATATAGTTTTACAGAATCCATCGAAAAAACCTCACGGAATCCACCGTGGAATATGCCTCCTAGTAGCATACCCTCGGGGTGGGATAGCAATTGTCCTCAATTGCTATTAGCTCAATGTGGAGTGAGCAATAAGGGGTAAGCACTTAGGTCGCGGGTGTGCATCCATTGGGCTTCTTCAACAAGATGATTTTTAAACTTAACCAAATATCTAGAATATCTACAACCTGTTTTAGTGGTCATAAAGTCAGTGTCTAGAATAGTTTCAGGTTCAAGTATTTTAGTTTCTTTTTCTAACAAAGGAGGGTTTTCATAGATAGGGTGGATAGGTAATTGGCCTCTAAAAGGTCGTAGGTAAACTGATATGAAAAGTATTATGGATTTTTCAATGTTGGGGTAGTTCTAATTTAAATGCATTGTCGTTGATATTGTGAATTATTTTGAAAGGTCCATAAAATCTAGGTGTCAATTTAACAACAGGGCGTTTCTCAACATGTTGTAATCTTCTCTTTTCAATGTGTAGCCAAACATAATCATCAACATTAAAACTCGTGGCTTTTCTTTTCTTATTAGTTTGTTTAGTGTATGATTGCTAGGCTTTCACAATCATGTCTTTAACTTCAACAAAAATAATAGCATGCGTATTGGCAATATCATTAGTAGCTTTAACTTTATTAGACAATGATGTAATAGGTGTAGGCAATCTATGTCGATAAATGATTTCAAAATGTGCTTTTTTGTGTAGTTGTGTGTGGTGTATTATTGTATACAAATTGAAGTAGATGTAAATGTGTATCCCATGTTTGTGGTTTTGAAATTATGTATGTATGCAAAAGATCTAGAATTATAATGTTAGTAGCTTTTGTTTGCCCGTTGGTTTCAGGATGGAATGCAGATGAGAAATCAATCTTAGTATCCAAATTAGCAAACAAAGTAGTCCAAAAATCATTGCAAAATCTAGAATCACGATCATAAATAATAACTTTTGGCAAACCATGGTTACTGAAAACAGTCTTCAAAAAAATTTGTGTAGCTTGGGATGCAGTTAATGTTTTCTTGCATGGTAGAAAATATGCTTGTTTGCTAAATCGATCTACTATAGTCTAAATCATATCATGATTAGCTTGTGTGTTAGGCAAACCAGTTATAAAATCCATTGAAATCAATTCCCATAAGATGTTCAGGAATTGCTAAAGGCATTAATAAACCATATTGCTTACCATGGTGTCGCTTGACTCTTTGACAAATTAAACACTCATAAACAAAGTTAGAAACATCAGATTCCATTTGTGGCCAGTAAAAATCTTCAACTAATGTTCTTAAAGTAGAAATAATACCTCTATGGCCTTGATATGGAGGACAATGAATTTCTTGCAACACAAATGATCTAAATGGAACAGTGACACATAATCTTTTCTCATAAAACATATATCCATCAGAATAAGACAAAGAATCAATTGGAATCCAGTTATTAGCAACTAATTTGTTCCAGTCAGCTTGAAAACTAGGGTCATGGTCGACATATGTATCCTTCATATAGGGATAAGGGAATCAAAAGAAATAACAGAAATATTATGAATACTTGGTCTTATACTCAATGCATCGATAACAACATTATCTCTTCTGAGTTGATATTGGATAAGTGGATGAAAACTTTGAATAAAAGCAGTCCATTTAATATGACGGTCAGAAATTTGTGGCTGACTAAGAATATGTTTGATACTTTGTTGGTCAGTTTTGATCATAAATTCAGATCCCATTAGATAATGTTTCCATTGACGTAAGGCTTGAACTACATCTAACAATTCTTTATCACAGGCTGAATACTTCAGTTCAGAGGGTTTAAGTTTGCAACTAGAATAGGCTATGGGATGTGAATCTTGCATAAGAACAGCTTCTATTCCTAATCCCCTAACACTAGTGACTACTAGAAAGAATGTTGATTAAAATCAAATAATTACAAAATAGGTGCATGTGTTAAAGCATGTTTTAATAAATCAAAAGACTTTTGTTGGTTATCAGACCAATAATATACAACACATTTCTTTAATAATTTCATTAAAGGCAATGCAAGCAATAAAAAATTTCTCAAAAATTTTCTGTAAAAGCTGGCAAGCTCTAAGAAAGAACGTAACTCATGCACATTTTTAGGGATTGGCCATTCAAAATTGCTTCTATCTTTTTAGGGTCAACTTGAACCATCAGAAGAAACAATATGACCTAAGTATTAAATTTTGGTTTGGAAAATTTCACTCTTATCAAGGTTAGCATATAATTGATTCTCTTTCAATAATTTGAAAACCAAAGATAAATGTGCATAATGCTCATTCTCATTCTTATTGAAAACCAATATGTCATCAAAGAAAACAATTACGCAATGCTGATACTTCAAAAATATATGATTCATCATATGACTGAATGTAGCTGGTGCATTGGTCAAACTGAAAGACATAACAAGGAATTCATAATGACCAAATTGGGTTCTAAATGAAGTTTTGAAAATGTTAGGTATATCCAATCGTACTTGATGATATCCAGATTTGAGATCTATCTTGCTAAAAATAGTGGCTCCTTGTAGTTTATCCATGAGGTCGTCTACCCTAGGGATCGGATATCTATTCTTAACAGTGATCTTGTTTAGGGCACGATAGTTAATGCACATCCTATAAGTATTATTTTTCTTCTTAACTAATAGGGCAGGTGCACCAAAAGGAGAACTACTAGGCCTAATGAGTCTTCGGGTTAATAGTTCTTCAACTTATGCTTGGATTTATTTTTCCTCAATCTGATTGTGTCTATAAGGTGCTTTACATAGTGGTTGAGAACCTGGGATTAAGTCTATTTTATGGTCTTTAGGACATATAAGTGGTAAACCAGGGGATAAATCAGTAGCAAAATAATCTTTAAATTGTGAAAAAAATTGTGTATGCCTAGGTCAATGCATCTAATTTTCCTTAGCTTCAATTTCATTCACCCATACTAAGTATAATTTGCTACATTTTCTCAATGCACATTTATCATATGTGTGACTAAGCAAGGGAAAATTATGAAAGGTGTGTGTCCCATGTAATGTGATTTGTTTTGCGTCAGAATAAAGTTTCATGGAACGTATGGAATAATCTATATCAGGATTATATTTGTGATTCCAAGGCATTCCTAAAATAATGTCACTAACTTGAAAATGAAAAATCAAGAAATTTATGTGCTCAATTTAATCACTAATTTTAATTTCTAAATCATAAACTTATTGAGTACCATTGTATCTAGTGCTTGAGAATGCATCCTTTATGCGATAATGAGTTGGAGCAGTAAGTAAATTCAATTCTTTTACCAACTTTGCAGAAATAAAATCATGTGTGCTTCCATCATCATGCAAAATAATCTTTTCGTGACCATGCACAAGACATTTCATTGTTAATAATGAATGAGGATTTGGCATACTTAGTAAATTATCTGAAGCATCGCCGATATCATCATCATCTTTAGTGAATTCTAGCATATCTTGATGGTCTTTGTCTTCAGTCGCTCCCAAGTAATTGATTTGAACAGCTGGCTTCTTGGATTGACAGTTCACTGCTAAGTGTCCAGGTTAATGTCACTCGTAACAAACTATAGGCTTTGCTTTGAAAACATTATTGGTAATGGCTGGAAATTTGGATATGTTGGGATTTGGCCGGAGAGAAGGCTTAGGGTTTGAATTTGTGTTTAATGGCAAAGTAGGAGGTCGAGTCTAGGGTTTACGAAAAGAAGAAGGAATAAAGTGATTTTAATTGCATTTTTGAAAGTTAGAATTGAATTGCTTTGTACCAAAGTTACCATTAGTTGGAAATTGTTGCGGTCACTTTTCTTGTCCACGAATTTTATCTTTAGCATCATGCACTAAAGAAATCACATCCTCCAAAATCTTTGGCTTGAACATGTTCACTTCCGTATAGAAGTGACCAAGTAAACCGGACATATACTTGCAATTGTGGATTGCCTCAAGAACATCTTCAAGCATTCGAAGTTGTAGTAAGGCACTCCAAAAACACTTAGTGTATTGCGGAATGGATTCACGATCTCTTTGTTGTAGAAGATCCCATTGTTTGATTGCTTTTTCATAGAATTGAGGTGGAAGAAAATTCTGCAAAATTTTCTTTTGAAAGGACTCCCAAGTAGTAGGACAATCTATACTCTTGCGGACAATAGTCCACCATAACAATGCTCTGTCTACTAGATGGTTAGTGACACATTTGATTTTATCTTTTTCAGCATACTGATCTTCATGGAAATAATGATCAAACTGACTGATAAAAGCAAGAATAGTTTTTCCATCACGGCCCATGTACTAGCGGCAATCATTTTCGTTTAGTGTATGTTGCCGCTGTCAACAATTGAATTTTGGATCTTCACCTTTATAAGCTTAAAGCTTAAGCTTTGACAATTGATATAAGACTTACAGTTTTTGTTTAAGAGAGAGGAAAAAAAACGTATTTATGAAGGAGCTTCTCAAGTGGTCCTCCATCGCATGGAAGTGGTCCCAGCACAGCATGGGGTTTTTCACTGCTAGGAACACGCTGGTATTGTTAAACCGACAAAATAAATAAATAGGTTGGAACTCTATCATAACCTTAATTTAATATGAGTGCACTCTAAACTCATAAACGTCCATTAATTTGAATATGTATTTTGTAGAATCACCCGCCATGGAATCCCACATGCACATTAAAATAACATGACACCTAAAAAGGACAGGCGTCCCCGTCAACTTATCGCACAAGGAATCCACCTTGTGTACGAGCCCCAGTAAATAAATATAGTTTTACGAAATCCACCGTAGTCTCACAAATCCACCGTGGAATATGCATGGCATAAAAAAAAAGACATTGCATGGGCCTGAAATAAACCTAGAGAGCATGGTACCAATAGATAGTTTAGTCATTTTTAAGGTTAGACTTTAATATATGTACATTAGATGCTAACTTATAACTTTACAAGGATGATAAAAACTATTTAGTGATTGTTCTATATGTGGAGGACCTTCGTATTGCATGTGACTCTAATATATGATGCATCAAACTCGAAAGGCTTTGAGCTTTGAGTCTGAAATGATAGTTTGATGCAATATTGTTTAGGGATTGAAGTCTAACAAGAGACATGAAAAATCATTAACTCTCAAAAGAAGTATGCATGGGAGACCTTAAAAGCATTTGGCACAACCTAGTACAAGTAGATAGCTACACCTATAGAGGTCAATATGAAGCTATCCATTGAGGATACATTGGCACTAGCAAATAATGGGAGGTTTAGGAGATTCGTTTGTCAGTCTTGTCTATTAATGCAGTACTAGACTAGATATCAAATTTGTTATTGGTTTTTTTAAACTGTTCTCAAAAAACCTCATCAAAGTCTTTGGAAAGCTACAATGCAAGTGCTTAGATACTTGAAGCGAAATCTTGACTATAGTATTATACACAGTCTTGAAGCTTCACTTGTGATAAACTATGATTTGGACAAGACAAGTGCCAATGATTCTAGGAAGTTAGTTTCTAGGCATTATTTCTCTTTGGTTTCAAGTATTTTTACTTAGATTAGTAAGAAATAATTAATAATGGCATTATTTTCTACCAATGTAGAGTAGAAGGTTGCTTGCTTTACTATATATAAAGTAGTGTCGTTAATATTGATCTTGTAGTGGAAAAACCACGTTTGTAGCAATTTAAACACTCTATAAAAAATTCAATTTCTCATCAATGAGAAAGATTAAGAAGAAATTGTTTTAGGAAAATCTTATTAACGCAAGATACTAGTTGAGAGAAAAATAGAAAGTGTCAAAACAAGCTAGGAAATATATATTTTTGTCCATCTTTGAGACCATTTTTGTAGGAAAATAAAAAATTTGTGCCTCTAATCAAAACCATTTCAAAAATTTCTTTATTAGGAAAAAATTTCGTGAAAAATACTTTGATATGTATATCATATATTTTCGTAATCAAGAGAATTACAATTAGATAAAAACTATCAACCCTTTTTAAGAGCTCTAAATAGCATTGATGGGTGTTTTTTCGACCAATTTTTATGCACTTTTAAAAATCTAATCTATATAGAAAATAAAATCTCAATTGAAACTTGTTCCAAGCCTTTTATTGTACTATCATACAATCTTAGTAAAGTGCCACCTAATTTTGACATCATGTACACATGTATTATTTCAAATATAGTGAAATAGGACTTGAGCCACTAGAGTCACTTACAACCACTTTATGATAAATTACAAGACTAGTGTTAAGGAGAACCCTATGTCATATGGGAGTGTACAATGAGATCCAATAGTGATAAGATATGATAAACATAGTTTCATCACCATTGCCAGAATTCTAGTGTTTCATACATATTCCGAACATATTGAGATCTAGTATATTCTAGTATCACTATGTATATGATTTGATTGAGGATGGGTTAGTAGAGCTTGTCTACAATCCAAGGAGAAGAATGGAGAAAATATCATTAGAAAAGCTCTTACAAAGAATTTTCTTTGATCAGTTTATCTTCAAAGACTCACTTGACATTAGGCTAAGGATGTAGTTCACCTGCGAGTGGACATTGAGAAAGCTATTAGATATACTTAATACCCTATCCTCATGAGGTATCACTAATAATTCATGGTATTCAACATTGTAAGGCCCCCATTATGAGGAGAAGCCATGTGTAATGGGTGTCTTAACTTGTATATCATATGAGTTCTATGTAATTGGATGGCAAGAATATGTTTTTATGGATCTAACCTTTGGGTTAAATAGAGTAGTTAAGTTGATAGCAACTCGAGGTATACTATATTGAGTCATGAGGTAAGAGAGTTACCAATAATATCTATTTTAGGATTCAAGGACCATGGAAGAGGCCCTTGGCTAAGGGGTCTCAAGGGGGCCAATAGCCCCTTAACAAAGGGTCCAAAGGTAGTATCCACAACTCAACAATAAAGGAAATATTTCTTAGCTGACAAGGTTCATAATATGGTAGGTCAGATTGGCTGACCTCATTGAGTCATTACATGCATTGAATTTTAAATTTACATTATGTAAGATGTTTCAATAGTTAAAACTATCAAAATATATTGAAGCATATACCAACAAAAGTATGCGCTTATACCAACAAAGATAGCAAAGCTTACATTGAAGTGCGAAATTTTGTCTTATTCATATCAAAATTTTATGCCAACATTAGCCTCATCCATGATATTATATTTTGTCTAAGTACTATTAACAAAACGTATGCAATAATTTAATTAAGAAAAGCTAATTATATATGTTAAAATAGTGTAGTGTGCTACCATAAGTTACTTTGATCATTAAAGTCTATGGGGTGCATGAGATGGAAAAGGAATGGACACTAGAGGTTCTTAAGGCCCCATCCAATGGATAGGTGGAGCTTGATTAGTCAAGTGGCTTTCTAAGCCATTATTTAAGGTTAGGGTTGACCGAAGATGACTATTTACCTAATAAGATAGAAGCGAAACTAATGTTGTCTTAAGGAAATGAAGCACGACTATGCTATAGTAGAGGGTATGTGTTGCTCACTCTTGTTTCAAAGAGTAGTCCAAGTGTAGTATTCATTATCTCATCCTTGGGAGGCTACTAAGTGGTATATTTGGAAAGGTGTTGATGGTTATTTTCAAGATGACCTAAGAAGTCTATGTACCCTTAGATACAAAATTTTAAGATTGAGGCCTTGATCTTTCATTGCAAAGTAATAATAATGAAGACCCCAACCGGCTAAGGTCGTGCGTCCCCATGAGTTCCAAAGAGTTTTGCACATGGTGATATCCAAGTGACTACTAAATATTGCCTTTTGTGTAGCCTAGCTAGGGGTAGGTACCTTAGAAAGGTAGTTAGGATTACCATGATAGGTCACTACTATTGTTAGAATATTGTATTGTATAAGGCAAGCATATGCAAAGTGTATCTATATAATAGGCTCAACATGGCCGAAGAGTTAGGTGACAAGTGTGTGTTTCTTCAATAGCCATTATTCATTAAAAAGGTGTTTTCCTTGAGAAGACTTAAATTTTGAAAGCTGCCTCAATTATTTGACCAAGTCCATAGGCAAGAAGCCACTTTTGTTCTGTGTTTCTCAATCTCGATGATTTTTACTGTGTTGTATGTCTTTTTTGCTATCACTCCTTGATAGCATTGCCCTTTTGAAGGTTTAAAAGGCTTTGCAACTTTTAAATTGTCTTTGTGACACATAGACACGTAGTATCATTAACACGCTAGTCTTCAAAAATTTCTACTAGGCTAGCCAAGTTATAATCATGTGTGCATGGGCCATGGGCCATAGTCTTGTTTGCTAGACGGTCAACTTGAGCCATGGCCATGGCCCATGAGTGCCACACGTGACTCTCTTGGCAAGGTGGATAACCCGCACGTTTGTTTTGCAGGTTGCCAGCTTTCATACGAAAGGCAACTGGCAACCGTCGATAGAACCCGATCAGGCCTTTCAAAGTCCATAGGTACGTTCGTCTGTCTGTCTGTCTGTCTGTCTCTCTCTCTCTCGTCTCTCTCTTTTTACTGTTGTGTCTGGACTCTGGACTCTGGAATCGTCTCTGTCGTGCCAGCGCCCTTTATTTAATCCATCCCTTTGGAAATCGGGTTTTACTTAGCTTTACAGCATCTGAGTATCACGGCTTCAATAATTGAGTTCCAAACGGAAGGGACAAGCCATGATATCATATTTTGTACCAGACGAGTTTTAAAACACAAAGAAATGGAGGGGGGTTGCTTTGGTAACTTGGCTGTTGAAGGTCCCCCATGTGATCTCGAGAGGCACATATAATGCTTCCTGCCGATGTAGTTTCCCCTCATTGATTGGGGTATAGACACAGGATCCGACTCGTCTGATTCGTCCTATCACAGGCGGTAGGGTGGGTTTGCATCTGATTCACATTCTCCCAGTTAAAAGATCGACTTATCACAAGCGAGGGCTTGTCTCTAGTCTCTAGTCGATATTATTCTCAAACCAAAGATCTTATCAGAGAGGGTGGGGAGTGTTCGCATCCGATTGATATCTTCACTGTTCAAAGGTGATATCGAAGGTGATATAAGTCTCACAGAAGAGATCTTATCAGGGAGGGATCAGGCCGGATCAGGGTATCCGGTCTATAATCTCTCGCGTTTAAGAAGGATCGATACAGTGCCTGCACATGGCTCCGGATGGGGATATTGTTAATGGGTATGTATTCCAGAGCAGGGCTTCAGAGGCGCTCCTCTCGTCAAGCTCCAAGGCATCGTCGTCCGGGAGCGACGCAGGCCCGGCCATGATCGACGTAAGGAGGCAGCAGCACCGCATGCGAGGGCCCTTCTCGTCAAGTTCCAAGGCGTCGTCGCCGGGGAGCGATGCAGGCCCGGCGGCCCCGCCCGCCTCGGACGAGGACGGCCCGTGCCCGCCCGCCGCCACGAATATCGACCATCATCACGTCGACCGGAGGCAGCGCCGCATGCTGTCCAACCGCGAGTCGGCGCGCCGCTCCCGCCTGCGCAAGCAGCAGCACCTGGACGAACTGCGTGCCCTCGTCGCCCAACTCCAGGCCCAGAACACCCAAATGCTCAGCAGCTTCAACCTGGCCTCGCATCGCTTCTCTCAGATCGCAGAGGAGAACCGTGTTCTGCAATCGGAGGCCCTCGATCTCGGCCACAGGCTGCAGCTCCTGCACCATGCGCTGAACCTGCAGCCGCCCGACCATCCATTCTATGATGGGAAGCACGACCTCTCATATGATTCTCATCCTGGCCTACCAGAGCTCCAATACTTATCACCACTCCACTGATAGCCGTAGCCATAGCCTAACTGGTTGGTTACACAAGCATAAAAGTTTCTTGGGTACATCCTCCATTGTTTGGAGTTTGAAGCTTCCTTGTCCCCAGTCGTGAATTCTTTGACGGGTCTTACAGGCTTAGGCTTACATCGTGTCATAATGTCTTTTGATAGCAGTGGGTGGATGCCTCATGGATGGTTTTTTATCTAGTTTTCCTTTTGTAAGGTCAACTCCACGAGAGAACATGTATTGTATGTGTGGCGTCACGCGTGTGCCATGTATGTGTTGTGCAAAGTTAACTCAATTACTTGGCGGTTGGGGGCGGGGGGGGGGGGGGGGGGGGGGGCGCAACTCTTAAATTTTAGTGCATATGTCCATGTATATGCTGTGCAAAGTTAACATGTGGGGGAAAAACATGTGAAAATTGAGTATAGCCTATAGGAGAGAACATTTAATGTAGGTGTGGTGTGTGCCATGGATGTGTTGTGCAAAGTTAACTCAATGGGGAGGGGGGGCGCTCTTGAAATTTAGTACATATGTGCATGTATTTGTTGTGCAAAGTTAAGTTGTGGGGGCAAAACATGTGAAAGTTGAGCATATGGATGTGTGCATGTATGTTTTAAAATGTATATTTCTTTAGCATTGAATTGTAGTATGTAATGAATGCTATGTTTAAGGAAACTTGAAGTTTCTTTAATTCTCAACAAACATTAAAATAGCAATGATTGATGAACTTGCCTTGGACATACTACTCAAAGCTCTTAATGCATACCAATTGTCTTATCCAACATTTCTATTAAATTTCAAGTAGGCAAAAGAAATTAAAATCAACCAATCGTAAAGAAACGTTCCTACATGTACGATACATTATCCAAGAAGTTTCTCTCTTGTTGGTTTGTATCTCTTTAAAGGATTTTTAACTTACTACCTGTTAATGGGTTTCTAGCTTGTAATGAAGTTCAATAGGTATCTAGTTCTAGCTCCTCTAGTTGTATCCTTTTAGTTGATATCTTATAAGCTACATTACTTTATAATCTATAAATATTATATTGTTTCTCATAGATCCAATAGTAAATAAACAATTTAACCACATATTCTTGACACTTGTAGGATCCAAAATCAATCTCAACAAATCTAGGGGATATTAAATATATCAACTTCATAATCTTAAGGCTAGCCATTGAATATTGGGCTTGAAGCTTATTATCCACACACATTGAGTCTACAACATTACATGAATTGGACAACCCATAAACTATATAGAGAGCTACTTCTTTTTCTTCCTCCACATACACACACACACACACACACACATTTAGCCATTGGGCATTGGAAACAAAACCATATATATTGTTAAATTTACAAACATGATTGCAATATGTTTGTCGACTTAGATATTTCCACCATAAGAATTATTGAATACCACCATTATGTTTTATCTTCTTATGTTCTATATTTGTTTAGAGGGGGAAGCACTAAGTATTTGGTAGGTGATTTAATGTTCATGTAGAGGTCAAGTAAAGGGGGTCTAACATTTTAGGGGTTGAGGGGTTAGAATTGATGAAGAAAGGAAGCTAGGGTTGTTAGATGGGATAGCTAGGCCTAAGAGAGAGATTATCATTTGGGGGAGAGCTAGGATTTAGGTTTGATTTGGCATTTTGGGGGCTAGGTGATTATGAATTGAGTTTTTATGTACATGAGAGAGGGCATCAAAACTCAAGGAGATTAGTCTTTTTAGGTACAGAGTTAAGCTTGATGGGAAATCAACACACAAACACTTATTATTATATATCATTATATATCTAATATACCATTTTATATGTTAATATTATTTATATATATGTATTATATATATAACACATAATACTTATATTTTAATACCTTTAAATATAATATATATAATATTATATACATCTGTGCACATTCGCAACCCAATGGATCATGTAGAAGACACTATGTCAATTGTATATAGTGATAAGTTGAAAAAGGCATGATATTCTCTACCATCTACCCTTCCTTTTATAGTCTCGACCTCATTGCAACATAGGTTATGCCTATAGGACATATGCGTCTTCTTTCTTTGTATACATGTGCTTGGAGGCACATGAAAAGGCTTGGCATGTGGCCATCCTTTAGATCCTCCCATGGGGGACTATCAAGAAGAGAGCTGAGAGGTGAGAGAAAGGAGAGTAGAAGAGAGAGAGAAGAGGAGAGAAAATGAGTGACGAGGAGAGAGAAAGACTAGAAAGATAGGAAAGAAGAGACAGAAGCTATGAAATTTGTGAGCAAGGAGGTGAGATGAGAGATAGTAATTGTATTATTATCAAAAGATCTAAAAAATTACATGTCTCGCATATTTTATACCTATGCTGGTGTGACAAAATATTATCAATAATATCTTACTAAAAATATATGTCTTCCTAGCTTCTTGCAATGGTTCCCTTCCCAAAGCTTTTTGCCTACTACATAAACAAACTTACAATGCGTGGGAAGGATGGATGAAATAGAGTACTATTCTAATTTTAGCTATACAAATTAGGAAAAATGAATGAAGAAATTGAAAATTATTGATTGAAATGAAGACAATAGAAGACATCTCTACTATATACATAATCTGAATATCTTCAAAAAGAAGTTTGAGCCTTTAGAACTTCAACAAATAAACTATGTAATAATGAATAGATAGCTTATTGTAAAAGTAGGCCCTACTAAATAAAATATGCCACAAATTTCAAAAGAAGTATCCAAATGAAGCATGCCATACCTCAAAATGTAGCTATTGACAAGTACTTTGACCTTATATAAGTGGCATATTTCCAAAAATTAGGCAAAATAAAAACTATTCCAAAATAGATTGTTCTCCTATTTGCAGTATAATTGGCTCCCCTACTGACTATGCCTCAACCACTAATGAATCAAAAAGGTAGGGAAACTCATCTAATATATAATTTGGCCTCCAAAAAGCTTCCTAGAGTGGCGAACCTCTCTATTTGATCAAATTCTCAATGATAGAACAAGAGTGAAGCTTCTTCTCACGCTGGTCTAAGATCTCCTTTAGGGATGTACTAAATAAGACATTCTTCATCCATAGGAGACACCTCATTAACTATTTTCACCTTAGTATCATAAAAGGTTTTGAGCTGACTAACATGAAATAAGTTATGAATCTTAGTAAAAGAGGGTAGTTCCATTCTATATGCCAAGTCTCTAATATGCTTTAGGATCTTGTAGGGTCCATAAAACTAGTGAGTAAGTTTATTACCGATCAATCCATCCTTCAAAGAAGGGTAATAAGACTTGGGTACATTTAACAAAACCAACTCTCCTTCCTAGAACTCTAGAGATCATCTCTTCTCATCAACATACATCATCATGTGAACTTAGACCTTTCTAAGATTCACCTTACACTATTGGAAAAGGGTTATGCATTCTTTCCAATTCTTCTTTTCCATGTAGAGTTATTTTCTCTTTGAAAATAACCGTGGATACGGAACCTTATAATCATACATTGTCTCAAAGGGCGAAACTCCAATATTAGCATGAGTGGAGTTATTATTAGCAAACTTAGCCAAATGCGACCATGAATCTCACACATGCTAAACGTCAAGATAGAAATAGTGAAGGTAAGTCTCTAATCACTTTTTAATCCTTTCTATCTTGCCATTTGTCTACAGATGATAGACTATAGACGGAGCCAAATTAGTACCCACAGAGCTAAATACCACCTGCCAAAAGTTTCTCATAAACTTAGTATTTCTATCGTACACAATCACATGTGATAGTCCATCTAATCTAAAGATATACTCCATGAACTAACTAGCCACCTATAATGAAGTAAACTCTATCTTTATAAGAATAAAATGGGCTACCTTGGTGAGTCTATCCATGACTACATAGATGCTATTCCATCCCTTTTTGATAGTAGGTAAGCTAGTAATAAATTCCATAGTAATATGTGACCATTTTCCTTTAGGGATAGGCAACGACTACAACAAACCACCTGGATTATGGGTGCTATCCTTGTTCTACCTTAACAAGGCATACACTTCATAATATAATCCTTTCCATTGAAAGTTTTTTCTAATCTTATCACAGGTCTTAAGTACTCCAAAATATCAAGCTATAGGTAAAGAATACAACTCCTCCATACTTTTCAATATGAAAGAATTAAGTAGAGGGAATAACAATCTTACCATTATGTCAAATTAGGCCATTTTTAAGCTAATAATGTGAGTTTTTCTCCATAATACCTTGCTGTAATTTCTAAAATATATAGTTGAGCTCATCATTCAAAAGATAGGTCTAGTGTAACTCCTTAATCCAATCACTATGGAGCTTGAAACCTTACATCTCCACATTCGAGAAAGAGAATCAACTACCATTTTGCCCTTAGTCCTTGTATATGTGATGTCAAAATCATAATTTTGTAAAGTAGCTACCCACCTACCGTAGTTAGGAGTGAGATTTTATTGAGTAAGAAAGTAACCTAGAGCCCTATGATCACTCTATAGCTGCTTTGGCTTTTGTGTTTGCTTTTACCCAAATAAAGAATAAAGCGGTTGGGCATCCAAAAAGTCAAGTTGTGTCCAAATATAATGTCCAATAATGAAATATTTAAATCGAGCACCTATGCGTATACAAAATAATAAATGTTTGTCAAGCACTTCAATCAATAAGCACTCCTAAATAAATATTAGTGCCACGTCTTTAATGATAAGGCGAGCGCCTATAAAAAATGATAATTTCTTTTAGGTAATCTGAATACACGCTATCACCCAGTGCTTCCCAATGATTGACAAAAGTGAATACCTAGCAGTCTTCAGCTAGAAAATAAATAAATAGGTTGGAACTGATTTGTCATAACCTTAATTTGATATGAGTGCACTCTAAACTCATAAACGTCCATTAATTTAAATATGTATTTTTCGGAATCACCCGCTATGGAATCACCCACGTGCACATTAAATTAACATGACATCCAAAAAGGACTAGCGTCCACGTCAACTTCTCGCACAAGGAATCCACCTTATGTACGAGCCCCGAAAAATAAATATAGTTTTACGGAATCCACTGCAAAACCTCACGGAATCCACCATGGAATAAAAAACCTCATGGAATCCACCATGGTCTCATGGAATCCATCATGGAATATGCCTCCTGGCATCATTCACAATGACATGAACGATGACACACAGATCAAGAAACAATTATGATCTCACAAGAGAACCTAGAGTCACAACAAATTGACCAAGATTTACTTGCTCGAAAAAGATGTTTATTTCCACGCTTTACACATAGGAGGAGCCGTTGTGGTAACTTCTCTCATCTCAAGTTTCCTAATAGATATTGTTCTTATTGCAATAGAAATGGTCATACTATAGATGATTGCTAGGCAAAACAATATGATGAAGAACATGGTATTACATATAAACAACGACATTTATCCAAAGATTATTCATTTTCCTTTTCTATATGATGATGGACCTCTTTTACGAGATAATATTGACTCTTCTAATCAGGATTTACGGCCTGCACCTATTATTGTTGATAATGACCTTGGTGTTCATCTTTATGTTAATCTTCCAATTGATAATGAGCATGGTACTGAGGGCTGAAATGATGAACGGGTTGCCTCTTACCCATCCAACCTCCAATCCTCACTAAGAGAACTAAAGAGGGGCACCACCTAGCCAAAGGGAGGATGGGCTAGGACATCCCTTTTCTCAAAGAGAATCAAGAGAACCAAGACACAAATTTATAAGAGAGAATATATGTACTAGACACCATATTCGAATATAAGAGAGAGAGATGAGAGGAGAGGGAGACAAGAAAAGAAGAGGTAGAAGAAGCTTGCCATTATGCTACATGGAATGAGAAGATGAGAAGAGAGGGAGATAATAGGAGAAGAGGTAGAGGAAGCTTGCCATTATGCTACATAATAAAAGAACTCACTCATAGCTTACCTCAAAGAGATGAGGATATTCTAGAGTGCTCTCATGGACTTGTCATTTTCCTCCTCCCCACCAAAAAATGAGGGCTGAAATGATGAACGGGTTGCCTCTTACCCATCCAACCTCCAATCCTCACTAAGAGAACTAAAGAAGGGGCACCACCTAGCCAAAGGGAGGATGGGCTAGGACATCCATTTTCTGAAAAAGAATCAGAGAACCAAGACACAAATTTACAAGAGAGAATATATGTACTAGACACCATATTGGAATATAAGAGAGAGATGAGAGGAGAGGGAGACAAGAGGAGAAGAGGTAGAAGAAGCTTGCCATTATGCTACATGGAATGAGAAGATGAGAGGAGAGGGAGATAATAGGAAAAGAGGTAGAGGAAGCTTGCCATTATGCTACATAATAAAAGAACTCACTCATAGCTCACCTCAAAGAGATGAGGGTATTCTAGAGTGCTCTCATGGGCTTGTCATTGTCCTTCCTCTCCCTTCATTCTCCATGGGCTCTTTATATAGCCTCCATGAGGGATTATATTAAGCTAATCTTCTTGATTAACATAATCCTAGATGATGTATAACATCTTTGAAAATATGGAGCATAGTGGATGGGACAAGTCCCCACCTTGGTCATCATGCAAGAAGCCAAGGGTGTTGGTAGAAAAAAATAGAGAAATGGAGCTAGATTACAAGAAGTGGGTACCCAAAGCACATTATTATAATATATTTACAAGAAGGACAGAGTGGAAAGTTGGTGTGGTGAAAGAGAGAAGAAAATTGCATGTAACCAGCAGTCTGCGCCTTCGTAACTTCAAATCCGTGAGGAATTTGAAAAAAGTTTCTTCTGCAACTTTGTAGACCAGGTCGAAACCGATTGGGCATTGCAGGAATTTTCTTGAAATTTTCTTTTTCTTGGGAGTTATTGAGATTATAAAAAATGGCTTCTAAAAGCTGCTTTGACTTTAGTCCCCCATATGTATATAAATACATATAAGCATGTGACAAAAGGGGTCCATGCTTATAAGCTTTTGTGCAAGATCTAAATGACACCATGATGTGGATATTGACTTGTGTGCCAGTGTGAGGTGTCCTCTAATGATGGTGATAGATTCCAAATCTTAGTGATGCAGACGGGGCCCATGTGTAGTTGGAGGCTAGTCCTTTGAAAAAATCTATGCACTCACTCAACTCCTAGATGTAATCCATTTCCATCTTCACTAAGATAACCATCCCTTTTACCCTTTACATTGACATGCCTTCTAAGAACTTGTTCCCCCCATTTGCTAGAGTTATCATAATCGAGAAGCAATGTAGCATACCTAGTGCTTGAAGAGTAAACCCTAAGTGATATGGTAAGCTCTTGATAGGGGCTTTGGCCAAATTTTGTGGTAATAATCCAGGTTGTAAAAAACCCAGATCAGTACCTGTCATATTTATGATGTTGATATTCTTAAGAATGCTCTCAATATTTTTGAAGACCCTATCTCTTATAGTGATGCCATGTCATCCCCACAAAAGGAACAATGGCAAGAGGCTATGGAAGCTAAGTATGAATCTCTTCTCTCTAAAGATACAATGATGGGTTCTAACTGAGTTACTACCTATATATACTCCTATTAAAGGCAACTGGGTTTATAAGACTAAAATAAAAGAAAATGGAATATTTGACAAATTCAAAGTACGGCTAGTTGCCAAAGGTTTTTCACAAATTATAGGAGTTGATTATCAATAAACTTTCTCACATGTTATTAACACCATATTGGAAAATATGGGAATTTTCCATAAGTTTGGGACACAAGGTCAAATCTTTGGATTTGTCATAACTTAAACAATATAACTCCAAATCGAGTGCTCATAGCTCTACACATTCCATTTTTCAAGTTCTTTCTACTGATAGGCTACATCATATGGTTTTGAGAAACTTATGGGCATGTTATCTGGGTGCTACCTTTTTAGTATTAAAAAAATGAGAATTTGGAGATTTCCAAACTCACTAATATTGTGTTTATTCATATTACTAGTATTCATGTCTTGTTAGTTTTTGCTGTTGAGTTTGATTTGGAGGTTCATCAAATGGATGTGAGAACTTCTTTTCTTAATGGGAATTTAAAGGAAGAGATATACATGGAGCAACCCGAGGGATTTGTAGTCAAACATAAGGAAAATCTTGCTTGTAGACTTCATTGGGCACTCTATAGTCTCAAACAATCTTCACGTGCTCGATATAAAAAGATTGATCTCTTCCTTATAAAACAAGATTTTATCTCTTGTTCTTCAGAGATCTTAACTTATATGTCAAGCATTACAATGATAGGTTTGTTATTCTTGTTCTATATGTGGATGATACCATACTTGTTTCTAAGAATCTCAACTTCCTTCAACAAGTAAAGAAGATTTATCTTCTACATTTGACATGGTGGATCTTGGAGACGTACACTCATGTCTTGGTATTTAAATTCAACGCTATCGAGAAAAGGATATTTTATTACTATGTCAAACAAATTTCATTGAAGATATTATTGAGAAGTTTGATTTGGGTTCTGCACATCTTGCTAGTACTCCTTATCTTGTTAGATCTACCAAAAACTCTCACTTTCTATAGAATGATGGACAATTAGCTTTACATCAACCTTATGCTAATCTTGTTGGATGTATTCAATTTGTTGGCTTATATTCTCCCCCTAACATTCTTTTTGCTGCAAATTTTCTTCAACAACATCTTAGTTCTCTATGCCTTAAACATTGGACTATGTTGGGGGTAAAGGCGTCTCCGCTCGTGTATTACTACACTTTACTACACTGACAGTATCCGCCACTGCACACTATAAGTGGCAGGTGCCCGTCACAATCACTTATTCTTTATTATTTTAGTGATAGTTTGAATAAAGGAAGGCTTGGCCACACATTGTGGCTGTTGGAGTTCCCACTTTGAGTTTCTCTCTCTCTTGCTCTTGCTCTCCATCCGCCATAGCCCTCACCGCCAAGCTTCTTCCTCCTAGGTTCTACTTCCCTTTCAACTAGTATCAAAGCAAAGGCATTGGAGCTTGCCCAGCATTCTCTTCAGCCTGGATTTGAAGAGCTTCAACTTGAGCTTTAATGGCAGCAATGGCACCTTCATTTGTAGGTATGTTTTGATCTCTCGCCTCTTTCCAGATCTTCTCGGTCTTCATTTGGCACCTTGCAGGGCTGCATTGGAGCCCCCTGATCATTGCCAAGTACTCAATAGCATTGTTGAAGACTTCCCAGCCCCAGAAGCAGCCAACGCAAGATGCGGCACATTTTTGGGGGCTGGGTTGATCCACTTTTGGCATTTCCAAATCCTTCCCCGGCTTCTAGGCATTGTTTGCAAGCTTTTCGATCATCTTTGGACTCCCCAACATTGGTTATTGGATCCCGAAGATCGATACGAGTGCTTCCACCTTCAACCATTTCTGTATACACATCCCCATGATTGTCAAAAATAGGGCAGCACTTGCCATTTGATGTTTGATGCTTCTTGGCATTGCCCATTTGATGCCTATTGATACCTGGATGTTATGGGATGCTATGTTTATGCTTTGGGATTGATTTGGAGAAGATTTGGGCACTGATTGAGCTTCATTTGACAATGAATATGCTGCTATAATATAGTGGGCTAAAGCTCATTTACTTAGTGTATGCATTGGTTCTTAGATAGGGGTGCTTATCGACGATTTGAATTATCATACCGATGTATTTGAGCATTGCTTACTCTATTTGCATTTGACTTTACTTCCAATGGGAGCCTCTTGGTATATTCGGATGTACACAGAGTTTTACTTACACTTGAGCTTGAGCTTGTGGGACAGCTACATGCATTTGCTCTCTTGAGAGCTTTATGTCTACAGTTAGTCTCTGCAGTGGGCTGATTTGATATGCCTATTAGGGCAGGCATCTATCTCTGTCACAGGTTTGTCAACTTTGTATGCATCTTGGATGGCTATGCATTGAGCTTCTTACTCTATCAGTTGTGCTTGTGCTTGGTCTCTTCTCTTACCCCGAGACCCATTACATGCATGACGGTTCTAGACCTATCAGATGTATCTTGCTTGATAGGTTATTGGTTTGACAATTCTTGGTACCTTCTTGCCCCTTGACACTCACTGTTGGATGTATCTTGCTACTTGATAGTTGCAGTGACATATGTATCAGTGATTGCTTCACTTTGGGACAGTTTTACATACTGCTGTAATTTATTCCAGCAAGCTGAAATCTACAGATTTCGAGCACTTGTATGAGGGTCATGCTTATTGTTTGATGTTATCGTTGTTATATTTGGTGGACAGGTGGTTCTCTTGGTGATATCCACTCTCTCAGCCAATTTTAAGTAGTAGTTTTAGTGCATTTTTTGTTAATTACAACAACCTGCAATTTTGCAATTTTGCTTTGATTTGGGATAGTATGGCTGGTCATCTAAAAGACACAGCTCTCTTTAACATTGCCAAGTTGGATGGTACCAACTATGGGTATTGGCAGTCCCAGATATGGTAGGTTTTGGTGCAAAAGTTGCAGATTAAAGCATTGCGTTTCAAGGGTGCTAAACCTGAGGATATGATTGCTGATGTTTGGATGAAAGTTGATGAGCTATGTAAGACTTCCATTATCTTGTCACTCTCAGAAGAGGTCTATCATAATGTTGTTGAAGATGAGAATCAGAGTGCATGGGACTTATGGCATGAAGGAGGGAACATCCCTATCATCTCATTTCAGCCAGTTTCATGCTATCATGAAGAATCTGTTGTCACAGGGTATTGAGTTTAAAGACAACTTGCACCCGTTGTTTCTACTTGGCACCTTGCCTGAATCATGGGATGTGTTTCGTACTGCCATATGCATGAACAAGATTCATGGGTTGAAAATCAAAGATGTTGAGAGTGCTTTATTGACTGAGGAAATCAATAGGAAAAACAATGATGCTTCTCGCTCTTCACATGCATTGACCATTAGAGGTGGCAGACATGGCAGGCATGGTAATGATCATAAGGGCAAGGACTCTCAAAAGTCTAGGTCAAAGTCATGTGGCCCCACAGTAAGTCCCATGGATGGAAATCTGATCTTACCTGTCATTATTGTGGGAAAGCATGACATATTAGGTCGCAGTGCCATAAGATGCCCGATGATAAGCACAAGGAAAAGGGAAAAGAGAAAGTGCAGGAAAAGTCTTCTGAGCATAGTATTGTACCTGCAAAGTCCAATGTGAAGATAGAATAGGTTAATATCATGCAGGCCAGTCATTCAGCTGAGGATTACATACTTGCAGCTTCTTCATGCGATGCCTTACAGGCTTCTAAGACACATTCTATGTATGTGCAGTGCTAGCTTTTGGATTCGGGTGCATCATTTCATGTGACACCTTGTAGAGATTAGTTTCACACCTATCGTACCATCTCTGGTTCTGTACGTCTTGGTGACGATAGGTCTCTTGACATTATGGGCATTGGAGATTGTAGGTTGCAGTTTCCTTCTAGCAGTTCTTTTGTTTTGCATGATGTACGCCATGTACCTACGTTGACTCACAGCCTTATGCCAGCTAGACAACTTGATGATGCAGGGTATTTTGTATCTTTTGGAGACTCTGCATGGAAGATTACTCGTGGCAGGCTTGTGCTAACAAGAGGTGCCAAGTCTGGCAGCCTCTATCCCTTGTATCTGGAGCTACCTTGAATCATGTTTTGTCTGTGGGTTCTATCCCCCATGTATCCCTTTGGCATGCTCGTTTGGGGCATATGTCCCTTAAAGAAATGGAAATGCTCCGTGCTTTGCAGTATCTTCCGCCTTTTAACTCTTCGCATTTTGATTCTTATGATCATTGTTTGTATAGCATGCAGACTAGGAACACACATAAAAAATGTGGTAAGAAACGCATGGGTGAGCCCTTGGCTCTTGTGCACTCAGATGTATGTGGACGCATGCCCTATCAGTCACACTAGGTGGGGCAAAGTATTTTGTTACTTTCATAGATGATTACTCACGTAAGATTTGGGCTTATCCCATAAAGAGAAAATCCGATGTCTTAGACACATTTCATTGTTAGCTTGCATTAGCAGAGAGCTAGTCTGGGAATAGGCTGAAATGGCTAAGGTCATATAATGGGGGTGAGTATGTATCACGTGCTTTTGAGAATTTTTGTGGTGAGCAGGGTATTAAGAATCAGTTGACCTCCCCTTACAACCCTCCCCAGAATGGTATGGTTGAACGCATGAATAGGACCATTCAGGAAAGGGTCCATAGCATGCTTAGCCAGGCTAGTTTACTGTAGCACTTTTGGGCTGAGGCAGTCACTACTGCAGTGTATCTCATTAACAGGTCACCTAGCAATGGCATCCTCTTTCAGGTTGCAGAGGAGGTATGGGTAGGCAAGCCCCCTTCTTATGATCATTTGCGTGTCTTTAGATGTGAGGCATTCTGCCATGTACCCAAGGACAAACACAATAAGCTGGATCCTAAAATTATCAAATGCATTTTCATTGGCTATGGAGATGCAAGAGAGATGGGTTACCATCTATGGGATCCGTAGGCGCAAAAAGTGATCCACATCCATGATGCCATCTTTCATGAGGACAAAATGCATATGCAGCCTGAGAAAGTGGTTGAGGTACGTAGAGTTATCTTTCAAGAGGAGCCACTTGCTCCCATACAACCCACTCCACTGCCAGCTAGACAGCATGCAGCATCACCTGATGCTCATGGCCCAAATGTTAGACATGCTGATGTTAGATAGGATATTGGTTAGGCAACAGAGCCTGGGTTGAGGCGTTCTACTAGAGATAGATAACCTCCTAACCGTTTTGCACCCTCTATGGATTATGTACTGGTTACGGATGCAGGAAGGGCCTCTCACTTATGATGAGGCTATGGACAGGGGTGATTGTCACTCTTGGGAGAGGGCTATGCAGTCTGAGCTTGGTTCATTGCATAAGGATCAGACATGGGATTTGGTTTCCTTGCCTTAGGGTAAGAAGGCTTTGCCATGCAAGTCAGTGTACAAGCTAAAAAGTACCCTTGGACACCCCAAGCCGGCATACAAGGCTCTATTGGTTGCTAAGGGCTTTAAGCAGGAGCATGGTGTTGACTTTGATGAAGTCTTTTCTCCTATGGTCAAGATGACCACCCTACGCTTAGTCTTGGCTTTGGTTGCACAACTTGACCTGGACTTGTACTAGATGGATGTCAAGACGGCTTCTTACATGGGGACTCGCATGATGAGATTTACATGGAGTAGTCTAAGGGCTTTGTGGACCCTGGTAGGGAACACCTAGTGTGCAAGCTAAAGAAGAGTCTATATGGCTTGAAGCAAGCACCTAGGGAATGGTACCATAATTTTGATGCATTCATGCAGTCACAGGGCTATAGCCGCAGTGCTATGGATCTGTGTTTGTACATGAAGAAAGCCCGTGATTTTGGTACTCTATGTGGATGACATGCTTTTAGCAGTGACAGCTCATGAGGAGCTAGATGCTCTTAAGGCTTAGCTCAAGAAGAGCTTTGAGTTGAAAAATCTGGGACATGTCTCTCATATACTTGGTATGCACATTATGCGCGACAGATCTCAAGGACTACTCTATCTGTCATAGAGGGAGTACATTCATAAAGTACTTGAGTGCTTCCGTATGCAAGATGTTATGCCTACTGGTTCTCCATTACCTTCTCATGTGAAGGTTTCACAGGCCGATTGTCCGTAGACAGATGAGCAGAGGGCCGAGATGGCCAAAGATTCCCTATGCATCAACCGTGGATTGTCTTATGTGTGCCATGATAGCCACCCGTCCAGATATTGCTTTTGCAGTTGGGGTTGTGGCACATTATATGGCTACACCTGGCAAGAAACATTGGGATGTCGTGAAGGGTATCATGAGGTACCTAAAGGGCACAACAGATATGTGTATTTGCTATGGTATCTAGGATACAGGAGTCATGGGGTACACTGACTTTGATTATGCAGGACATGCAGATAGTAGGAGGTCCACTTCTGGCTATGTGTTCACTTATGGTGAAGGAGCTATCTCTTGGATGTCTAGGGCGCAAAAGTGTACAACTCTTTCTACTACAGAGGCCAAGTATATTGTAGCCGCAGAAGCTTGCAAGGAGGCTATTTGGTTAGGCCGTTTGATTGCAGACCTTGGTATGACAGATGCTATACCTACACTACATTCGGATTCTATGAGTGCCATTCAGTTGGCCAAGAATCAGGTCTTCCACACGAATACAAAACATATTGAGGTAAGGTATCACTTCATTCACAAGGTCATTGAGGACATGTATGTTGACCTTGTCAAGATTTCGATTGAGTAGAATCCTGTAGACTTGCTTACGAAGAGCCTATAGAGTGCTTTGCCTTACTCAGGAGATTGATGGGCGTTGGATGAGATGTCATCTTTTTCCTCATCCTATTGTACATCTGTACGTGTTGTACTGTCTTTTATTTTCTTTTCTCTCTCATTGGGGCAGATTCACCTTTAAGTGGGAGGTTGTTGGGGGTAAAGGCACCTCCGCCTAGCCGCTCGTGTATTACTACACTTTACTACACTGACAGTACCCGCCACTACACACTACAGGTGGCGAGTGCTCGTCATAGTCACTTATTCTTTATTCTTTTAGTGATAGTTTGAATAAAAGAAGGCTTGGCCACACATTGTGGTTATTAGAGTTCCCACTTTGAGTTTCTCTCTCTCTCTCTCTCTTGCTCTTGATCTCCATCCACCATAGCCCTCACCGCCAAGCTTCTTCCTCCTGGGTTCTATTTCCCTTTTAAACTATAGATAAACTAGTTTTGAAGTATTTGAAAGGCACTAAATATTTTGGGTTATTTTATCGATGCCAACAAAACTCTAATTCTATGCATTCACTTCAACTTTTTGGTTATACAGATGCAGATTGAGCAAGCTCTCACTTATCTATGTGTTCTACAAGTGGAAAAATTGTTTCATTATCAATGGTTGTTTTGTTTCTTGGAGTAGCAAGAAAAAATGTTGTGTTGTTGATTCCACTACAGAGACTGAATATGTAGCTGCATCTTTGGTGGCGCAAAAGTTAGTATGGATTTCACAAGTTCTACATATATTGGCCATCCTCCTCTCTCTAGCACACCAGTTTGATGTGATAACCAAAGTGCTATTAGTCTTGCTAAAGACTATGTTTAACATAACAAGTCTAAACATATTGCAGTGCATTATCATTATGTTTGATATGAAGTAAAGAAAGGCACAATCATGATTGAACATCATCCAAGTGATCAAATGATTGCAAATATATTCACCAAAGGACTCAATGAAGCATGCTTCGCTCTGTTGCGCTTGGAACTTGGAGTTGTCTCAACTTCAATCTTTGGGAATTAATCTACTATGACATTGTAGTTCCATTTGTACACACTCCTTGTAGGCACTATACACTTCACACATGCACATACATCTCAGACCTCTTAGTCATCTTTGGAATTTGTAGAGCTCCATATCACTTGGCAGAAGGGGTTTTTTGATGGGGGATTTCAATATGTGTGTTGACTATTCTCAGTCCACTTCAGGGTATTCGGTGATGGATGCTCCGAAAAGCTGGGTGTGGAATGCCTTTGCTCTTGAGGTACTTAAGCAAGATCTATGGTCTTGGCTCCACCCTTCTTCTACAGGGTTTACTTTTCATTCCACACAATATGCAACTACATGGTCATGGCTGGACCGAATGTATATCATGCAGGATGATGATTTTCTTCCTGAGATGCTGTAAATGAAAGTCTTGCAGCAATATGCCTTGTCGTACCATTTCCCTCTCCAGCTTGAGATACTTGCACAACCCATTGCACCTTTTATGCAGTTGCTCGATAGACTCCATTTACGTTTCATCTCATCTTATTTGAAGCATCCAATCTTTCAGGCCTATATGCAGCAATTGATTGAGAGGTTTTTATTGGACTTCGCCTCTGAGGGCTCGGCTTCCTTTGAACGACTGCTCTCTACATATTCAATTTCACTTCATATGCACAGATTCACTTTAGATGCACACAATCTTCTTCTTGATTATGGTTGTACATTTGTATATAGGAGCTTAGGTTTTTCCCTTGTGCTCCCTAAGGGGTTTTTCATCCATAACTAGACTCCTTTGTTTTAGTGGGGGTATTGGAGCTATATATAGCTCACCCTATCTGGTCTAGGTCTCACCTATATATATGTAGATTGTGATCAATATGAAATAGTTTTTGGAAGTGTACATGGTGTGTCTCTTCTCTTCCTCTCTCATCTCTACATATATTCTCTCTCTACTCTCAATTATAGCCATCTTCTTATCTATGACGTATGACTCTCAAAGACAATAACTCCATGCTCTTGTAGCAATAGAGCCTCTATGATATGGCCAATGGCATCACATTGTATAGTAAACTCTTTAGAGAAATTTAGGCATACCAAAATAGAAGCCAAAGTAAGAAGTTCCTTTAACTGGTTGAAGCTAAAATCTACAAGTGCATCCCAAAAGAAGGCTCCCTTCTTCAACCAATCAATTAGAGGAACTTCTACAACTACATAATGCTTAATGAACCTATGATAGAATGATGATAGTCCAAGAAATCCCCTAAGTTAAGTAGTGGTGGTAGGTATTGGTGGTAGGTGTTGGCCAATCTCTAACGCACTACACCTTCTTAGGATTAGCACTCGATTAGTATATATCCCTTTCTCACACTAATAATATGGCCTAACTACTTCACCTTTGTCTAAATAAAAGAATACTTTTTCTCCTTAGTAAGAGTCTGTGATGCCTCAATATATCAAAACCTTCCTTGTATGTGACAAATGATCCTGTAGTATCTTGTTGTAAATCAGTATATCATGAAAAAAAACAAGGACAAATTGAATGAGAAAATATTGTAAAATCTTATTCATCAGACTCTAGAAGGTAGCTAGAGTATTGATAAGCCCAAATGGTATCACCAAGAAATGGTATAATCCATAATCAATCCTAAAGGCTATTTTAGCTTCATCACCATCTTGCATATGGATCTAATGATATCCTAATCTCAAGTCAATTTTGGTAAAGAACCTAGCTCCCCTAAGCTCATTAAGAAAATCATCTACTCTAAGAATCAAGTACTTGTTCTTTACTATGATCTTATTTACATCCCTATAATCAATACAAATCCTAAAGGATCCATCTTTTTTCTTCACTAATAAGACTGAAGAAGCATATGATGAAGAACTAGGCTCAATGCATCCCCTCTCTAAAAGCTCTTTGATTTGCTTGGCCACTTTTTTATGCTCACATGTAGACAATATATAGAGTGGCTTATTGATTGGCTTTGAATGTGGCTCCAAATCTATAGGGTATGTAGGGTGGCTTATTGACTAGCTTTGAATGTGGCTTCAAATATATAGGGTGATCCACTACTCTCTTAAGAGGTAATGAAGTGGACACTTCAAAAAAATCCGTGTTGTACACATGGTGCTAGAAGCTGGCAAAGCTCCACAACCATCACTATTAGCGTTGCTAATTTACTGCATACATCACTATCAACGTCGATAAATGCATCGGATAGCATTCAAGCTATTTGTGTCGCACAATGCAAAAAGCGACACAAATAGAGATGCAAATAGTGAAGGATTTGTAGAGATGTGTATACTAACGTTTTTAGCGATGACAAGGGTAATCTTGTAGATGAATATTTTCATCACTTTAGACGTTGGTATATGGCTTGTATCTTGTAGTGGTGATAAGACTACTGAGGTGACACCTCAATTTTGGGAGCATTAGAGAGGCTCTCTCTTCAAGTAAATTCTACATGTGAGTCAACATTTGCTCATGACCCTCTATATTTACCACATTTTTTGAATGGCTAAGGCATGTCATTGGTGGAGAAGCATGAAGCTAAAGATAACATACCTTAAAAAGTTGCACCTTTGATTAATTAAAGATACTTTGATATAACTAAGATCCACCTAAAATTTACACATCATCCATTGTGTTTTGCTTGATGACTAGTGCCATGCTGGTTGCAAGTTGTTGTGAACATTACTCCTCATCAATCATCACAAGTATAATATCCATAGTTTTTTGTAATTATAACCAATCTTCCATGTTGGTTGCTATGGCCAGTACTACTCATCATCACAAGATTAATATCCATAGTTTTTTGTAATTATGGCCAATCTTTCATGTGTTAGTTGCTATGGCCATTATTGCTCATTATCACAAGATTGTTATTCATAGTCTTTGAAAAGCAAGATTTTGAACATTGTACCTTTGTGTTACTCATTTGTGTTACTCACTAGACTGCATTAGTCTTGTGACAAAGGTTGAACTCTATGTCCAAGGGGCTACAAGATTAGAACATTGCCGTTTTGAAGAGTGCAACTTTGGTGTGAGCTTTGACAAAGTTGTTGCTTTGTACACTCTCAAGCTTCTCTATATGTGTGTGTGTGTGTTTGAAGTTGTGCACTACTATGGCTACTGATGCAAAAGCACTAGTAGCCAGCTTATAAGCTGGCCGAAACTAACACGCTAGATATCTGATAGATGTAGCTAGCATCTTGATTATTGGACATAGCAAGCCTGTGAGCTAGTGACCTGATCATTGAGAAGTCATCAAACCCCTTAACTACCCCCTCATGTGCCTTCTCTACTAGCACATGATGCTGATATATAGCTATTGCAGGTGGTGACAACACTATGGTTGTTGGCCAAGGCTATTTATTTGTCTTCTTCTTGCATTGGTACTTCTTGATTATTATATCTCTTCTTGCATTACTCTTTGTTGTTTCAATGTTATATCTCTTTCTCAATTAGCCTCAACACTATCTCACATGGGCATTTAAGAGAGGGGAGAGTCAGGATTGATGATTGGAAAGAAGGGGCACTTTTTGGATCAATCTTGGCCATTCGTAAAAATGTCACATTGCACAAGTAAACTAGGACATGAAAGTAAACTAGGATGTGTATGTAAACTATGACGACTGGATAATTGACAAAATTTTCTAAAAATCGGATTCATGAGGATAGATAACTTAAAAGTAGCCTCCAAATGTGGCTATAGTATATGTTCTAGTGCTTTAAAAATGTGCACCATATCCATGAGGTCATAGGTTCAAGCCCCATTAAGTTTTCCTTTTTAGGATACTTAATTAAGTCTTTTTACTTCTCCCTAAGTCTTTTGGAAGAGGTCTAGGCTTCTAAAAACAAACTATTGTATTAAGTCTTTTAAATAAAAAATTTGGAGATTGTGCTTCTACAAATTTGAACTTATGACCTTATGGATTTGTTGCATGTTTCTAAACCATTAGACTACAAACATGCACATGTTTTGAAGGCTAATTTTAACTTGTCTATCCTCATGGCTCCAGCCTTTTAGCAATCATATCAATTTTTTGATGGTCCTATTTTACCCACACATCCTAGTTTACTTTCATGTCCAAGTTTATTACACAATGTGACATTTCAACAAATGACCAAGATTTATCCAAAATGTGCCCCTTCTTTCTAACCATTGATCCCAACTCTCCCCCCTCTCTTAAATACCCATGTGAGATAGTGGAAGGTCACACACACACACACACACACACTTGGGTAATTTACTCATGAATATGTGTGCATCACATGGGTCCAAAATAAATTATTTTTAAAATACCATTTTTATAAAATTTTTACATACAAAAGGGTATAATATAAATGGGTTATTTGCAAATTGAATAGAAAAGGGTTATGTGTTATTTTAAAAAAATCACAAATAAGGATATTTATAAATAGGCCTAAACGCATGTGATATAGAGAATATACATATAATAACTTCCTTGAGCATATGCATATATATATATATATATAGAGAGAGAGAGAGAGAGAGAGAAGGGACTCAACACTATCTCACATGAGCATTTAAGAGGGGGGAAAGTTGGGATCGATGGTTGGAAAGGAGGGGCACTTTTTGGATCAATATTGGTTGTTCATCAAAATGTGACTAGGATGCAAAAGTAAATTAGGGCGCATGGTAAACTAGAATGATCCAAAAATTGATTGCTAGAAAATTGGAGCCATGAGGATAGACAAGGTAAAATTAACCTTCAAAACATGTACACATTTGTAGTCTAATGGTTTAGAAATGTGGAACAAATATATAAGGTCATAGATTCAAACCCCTTAATTTTTTTAATTTTTTGTTTCCTTAAGTTATTTTGTTTCTCCTTAAATTCTTTTATTGAAAATATATTAACATTTTTCAATTTGATAGTTCATTTATAGAAGTGTAAGCTCCAAATTTTCTATTTAAAAGACTTAATACAATAGTTTGTTTTTAGAAGTCTAGACCTCTTCCAAAAAACTTAGGGAGAAATAAAAAAGACTTAAGAGAATGACCCAAAAAAAAAAACTTAAAGGGGCTTGATCCTATGACCCCATGGATATGGTGTACATTTCTAAACCACTAGAACATATACTATAGACACATTTTGGATGATGCAAATTTTAAGTTATCTATCCTCATGGCTCCAATTTTTGGCAGTTTTTCGGCCATCCTAGTTTACCCACATGTCCTGGTTTACTTTTGCATCCTAGTTTACTTGCACAATATGACATTTCAACGAACAGCCAAGATTGATCTAGAAAGTGCCCCTTCTTTCCAACCATCAATTCAAACTCTTCCTCCTCTTAAATGCCCATGTGAGATAGTGTTCAGGCTCTACTAGTACTCATGCGTGGAGAAAGAGTTGCCACTACAAAAGAATCACCTTCTAATCACTTGCTTGATCTCAACCTTAATTTAGGCATCGTTCTTTCTTGCTTTTTGCTCCTACTCTTTAAGAGGAGGACCATAGTCTTTGTTTGTGTGCATGATGTCAAAGCCTAAAAATCAACAAGAGAGTTTGAATGTTTGATATAATTGCTTTGTTAGATGATAAGCTTACTATTTTTGGTACTATTGCAACTTTATATATACCTTTTTCAAAAAACATGTAGTGTTTGAGAGGGAAAAAAAGTTATGTGTTTGCCACCATCGCTCTACATTTTGAGCATTTTGAGAGAGCGAGAGAGAGAAACATGTAGTGTTTGAGAGGGAAAAAAAGTTGTGTTTGCCACCATCGCTCTACATTTTGAGAGAGCGAGAGAGAGAAAGATGCACAAAAAACATATGATGAGGGAGAGGAGTCACTAGTTTTTGTCTTTCTCACTCCTTTTCCTCGACCTAACCAATTTCTACTTATGGTGGAGAGCCTCTCTCTCTCTCTCTCTCTCTCTCTCTCTCTCTCTCTCTCTCTCTCTCTCTCTCTCTCTATGTTTATGAGATGTGATTTTGTGGACAATGGGGGGAAAAAGAGAGAGAAGGATGGAGACAATAGATGGTGGTGGAAAAAAGAGAGAGAATGAGGGAGATGACCGATGGTGGGGCAAAAAAGAGAGAGAAGGATAGAGATGATGGGGTGGGGGTGCGTGGGTGTGTGTGTGTGTGTGTGTAGAGAGAGATATATATATGTTTTTAAAATAGATAAAAATATTATTTTCAATAATTATTGATTTTTATTGTTTATTATTTTATTTCGTAATATATATGTAAAGGAATATGAGCCAAAAATGTGACATTTATATTATTTATTAAAAATAATACTAATATTTTTTGTTAGATTCATTAATATTCACTTGAAAATATTTAGATTTATAATTATTTTAATATCTTTTGTATATTTATTTTGATTTTATACAAGTTTAGACTTACATTATATAATTTTTAAATTTTGATTGAATTTTCAAATTAGAAGTGCTATTTTAATATTAATATTATTTAAAATATTTTTTAAAAAGAAAATAGATCCAATAGTATTTATTTTGAGTTGTTAAAATGGATCTATGATTATAAATATAAAATTTTCAAACATATTAAGCATTGGCTATTTATTTGCCATTTTAGATTTGGAGTTAGTACATGTTATTTGCATTATATCATTATGTGTGGATTTATGGTTTAAAATTGTTGTCATTATTTATTATTTAATTTTAAATATGCCTTATTTAAGTTATTATTTATAAATATTATAGTATTTATTGAAAATTAATAATTAAAAGTCATACTTTTGTCTAGGATTTATATTTTGGTGTTGAATGGTTTCCTTGTTTTGCATTGTCATATAAATTTAATATATATTTTTCAGTGTTAAGTGATAATTATACTTGAGTATAACTTTTCAAGTTAAATATGGTTCATATATATATAACTTTTCTTGTTATCAAGTAAAACAATCATTGCTATTTATACACAATTATTTAAATATACTAAATTTTAATTGATATAAATATATCTAATTAGAAATTACATTACATTTTCTCATTTTGATCTTAAAACTTTATAAAGGCTTGTTTTTTGTTAGAATATTTGAATTTGAATGTCTTGTCAATTTGAAAAACAGAATTTGCTTTATTTTATATGTTGTGTTTTTTCTTATAATTGAAAGTCTTTTTACAAAATATGTTTGATTTATTTATTTGTATTAATTTTTTATTTTATTTACTAATGATATTATGTAAAACGTTTTTAAATGTTAGCATGTTAAATCATATTGTTGTGATATATATATATATACACACACATAGATTTTATTCATATTATAATATTAAATTAATTATACCAAATGTAAGTGAAATAATCACATTAGTTTTATTATGCTAAAATTGTTATATAATGTACAATTTTAGATCATAGAATGATGTACAAATATGTATATCTTTAAAAATATATAAATACTTATAAGAATACTTTATCTATTTTTATATATTAATTTTAAAGTTATGGTGATATTGTTAAATTTCTTTGCTTACATTAATACTTCTTGATATTAATTGTTAGTATACTTTGTTATTATATTAGTTGTATTAAATCTTATTAATTATATAAAAAACATTTGAGTTTTATTAAGTATTTGTATTATACATTTGGAATAATTAAAACTAAGATTTTGCAAGATCTTGTAAGATTTGTATTAACCTCTTAGTTTTATATAAAAAATAAGTATTTGTATTGACTAAAATCTAAGTAATTATACATTTTGTAAGAAATTATAATATGTATATTAGTGTTGTGTTATTATTTTCTTTAGAATAAATTTTTAATTTGTTAATTTTTTTGGATTGCAAACTTAAAAGAAATAAGTTAAATCAGCGTGAAAGAATTTACTTTTGAAATTATTTTTATTTAAAAATATAATAAATAGTTACAAGAGAGTAAAATATAATTACATAAAGTTTACTTTAATGAAATTTAAAATTTAAAATTTAGAGTTTTGATAATGTAAAAGGCTACTTGTTTATTTGAAATAAAATTGAGGGTTAAGGTTTTTAGTTAATTTATCTTGTTATATTAATAATACATTATTAACTAAAAATATATGTAGAGATCTGTATATACTAGATTGAGAAATATAATTTGAAGATAAAAAATAAGCATAAAAAGTAAAATCTATTTCTTTATGAAAATATGCATGTAATGCATATTTGTGTGATACAAAATGTATAATGGATGATAATTTGATCAACATTGTAATGTGATGTTTTTCAATAAGAAAATAAGTATCCAATCAAGTCCTATAATGAATAATTGATTTTATCTTGCTAAGTGTTCTCTTTTGTAAAAGTACATACATACACCTATATGTGCATATGTATGCATAGACATGTGCATATATTTATGCACACACACACACACACACACACACACACACACACACACAAAACCAGGTATAATTAAATTAAATTACTTATCAATTTTAATTTTATGACTTAAATTATAATATAATAATATCAATCTAACTTGATTCACGAACATCAAGGTTATTTGTCTAAGGTTCTTATTTCTAATCAATATATTTTATATATTGTGATGTCCTAAATGGTTGCAATGCTTTTATAAATGTATATTTTTATATAAGCAACAAGAGCCACAACATTTTTAAGCATATAAAAAGCTATGACAATAATTTGTAATGAGATGAATGATCACAAAAAAGGGTAGTTGTTATTTGCACTTTAGTGCTTTAGTTTAGTACCTGAACAAAATTTGTGATCTAAAATGGACATGAATAAACTACATGGATGTTAAAGTTATTATTAACAAAACTTTTATCAACATATAGAATATATGCATGTACTTTTGGATGTTTAAAAAATAAGAAGCACCAAAATATTTGCCATTTGAATGAAACTTCTTAAAGTGACCTTAAGATTTTAAAAATGATTAAAACATCTACCATTTATAACATGAATTTGATGTATTGAAAAAACAAAAAATTTAGAATGTACAAAGTGCTAATATATGACTATTTCAAAGGGCAAGAGGGAGACACAAGTTTCTCAAACCTTTATTAAGATTTTTTTTTGTCATATTAGAAGAAAGTGTGCATAATTAAATACTCACTCTTCTTGCCTGATATTCTTGTGGATAGTATTCCTATGAACTAATAAGTATAAATGTTTCAAGGCTAAGTGGACCAATTAATTGAAGTTAACAGCGGGCAATTTTTTTGAGACCTACACCACCTTGTCACCACACCCTTGTATAAGATACTTGCTTTTGAAACTAAAAATATTAGTACCATTATAAAAGCTGCAAGAAGATCAATCTTAAGAAACTCTTCATCGTATGCTAGAGGAACAATGTCCAACATGTCCGTCAAAGCCTAATTTAAGCATCTATTCAGTATCAAGTAATTTTACTCTCCAGAGCTTGTGGCTACAAAAAAAATTAAGTGAAAAAATAAAAGTGAAATCTATAAGACTCATATTCTTTCCCATTTGTGTTGCACTTGTCACCAAGAGGTATGATCACAAAACATTCACATCAAATAAAGCTTAGCCTAAATACTTCTTGAAACTTGTCTTTCCATCTTGGATTAAACCAAATGTAGGACAACAAATGCTCTATATACCAAATCAATAAGAACACCAAAATAACACTAAAAATCCCTTGATGGAGGCCTCTCTTGAATGGGGACATGTATCTTCACAATACAATTAGAGAATATTATCTTTAGCAAAGAATAATGAGGGAGCCTAAATGCTGCAAACTGCATCAATAGTCACATGTCATCTATAAATGGTTAATAAATAAGTCAAGTGCTTATACAAGCTTAGCAACATTAAGTTCTTTTAGATGGCTGGTGGCAATTGCATTTCGAGTCACATCCTGATATTGTTTGATTCAGTAAACAACATACACATAAAATTAGCACCCACTTGATTCATATGTGTGTGAGAGAGAGAATTTTGCTAATGGAGAAGCATTTCATTCTTCACGAGTCCCCTTTTGTTGGGCACTTAGAGCATGTTCTAAGTGAGAATCTTGTGCTTGTTGAGGACAAGTCATCTATCCAATATGAAGTAATTATACTCTCAAGAGCTTGTGGCTACAAAAGAGATTAAGTGAAAAAATAAAAGTAAAATTTATAAGGCTCATATTCTGTCCCATTTGTGTTGCACTTGCCTCACCAAGAGATATGATCACAAAACATTCACATCAAATAAAGCTTAGTCTAAATACTTCTTGAAACTTGTCTTTCCATCTTGGATTAAACCAAATGTAGGACAACAAATGCTCCATATACCAGATCAATAAGAACACCAAAAATACACTAAAAATCCATTGATGGAGGCCTCTCTTCAATTCGGACCTGCGTCTTCACAATACAATCGGAGAATATTAAATTTGGCACAGAATGATGAAAGAGTCTAAATGCTACAAACTACATCAGTAGTCACGTGTCATCTATAAATGGTTAATAAGTAAGTCAAGTGCTTATACAAGCTCAACAACATTAAGTTCTTTTAGATGGCTAGTGGCAATTGCATTTCCAATCATACCCTGATATTGTTTGATTCATGCAACAACATACACATAAAATTAGCACCCGCTTGATTTCTATGTGTGTGAGGGAGAGAATTTTGCTGATGGAGAAGCATTTCATTCTTTGCAGGCCCCCTTTTGTTGGCTGAGCACTTAGAGCATATTCTAAGTGAGAATCTTGTGCCTGTCAAAGACAAGTCGATTGACTTGTGGTTTCTAGAGGATGGAAGGGTTGGCAACTTTAAGATTGGAAATGATGTGTTTCCAACATCCTTGTTGGATATGCCTTGTGTTCTATAATCTTACAAGACCTATGATGATAATGTGCTAATCAAAGTAGCTGGTAGTGGTCAGATCATCATAATGAAAGAGGAGAAGGATGCTCTTCTTGAAAGCTTTGAATTTAGATATGGGATAACCCTTCCAATGAGAGATGCTTGAAGGCAAAATTTTCCAAGAATTAAATCCTAAAGTGGTCCAATAATTTGAAAATGATTTAGTGAACATCTTGGCAAAAAGAACAACACAAGATGTAAACGTTGAAATTGTGGAACAAGAGGAAGATGTTGATGACGAAGAGAAATCGCTTGAGTCCACTACAAAGAAGGTCGTAGCTATTAGTCCTAGCAAGTCCACTATTGAAGGTCCTAATGATTCAACATGACAAGAATGATTCCAATGATTATGACTTAACAATGACATTCTCGCTCACCCTAACCATCTTTAAAGAAGATACAAATGATCAAGCTAATAAATCTATAAGGTTCATATTGTCCTCACAAAAGGAAGGAAGCAAATGTGGTTAAAGATCCTCCTTCGCCATCCTCAAATTTTGTTTTGGATGTGCAAGCTAACACTCGTTCAAATGAGAAGAAAAGACAACTCTTAAAGGGTTGGGGACACTCAACAATCAACGAGTTTTGATACTCTTTGATCCAGGGTCCATAGATAATTTTGTGTTAGCAGATACTGATGAAAGGCTACAAATTCCATCGGATCGATTGAGAACACCAATTGGATCAGGTTCAACATTTGAAGGACTTACAACCAATTCTACTCCTATTCAAAGGAAGTTGAATCTTAGAATTGGGGATTACCACAACCAAGAATCTTTTCTACTTGCACCCATAGGTAACTGTGATGTTATCTTAGGCATGCCTTGGCATTACAAGATTAGACCTCTTTCCGATTTTGTTAAGAAGAACCTTGCATTTCAATTCAAGGGTCAGAATATAGTATGCATTGCTGATGCTAGAGATTGGCCTGTGCCGATGGTTAGTCATGTTAGCATTTCTAAAGAAATGAAGAAATTTATTTTTGTGTACATGATTTTTAAGAGAGAGTCAAAAGAAACTAATGATTCAAGGGTACTTTAATAAATTCATGTCAATAAATTAATGACTCACTTTTGTTTTAAGTGTTGATGATGATCTAGCATGGCCATGAGACCATTTAGAGACCAGTATTCCTAGTGCATCACTTAATGGGGTAATCAGAGCACTGTGATAGGGATATTTGGTACATGCATTACAAGTTATGAAGGGGAAAAGAAGTGTCTGCCAAGTGTAAGATTGTACACAAGAACCAAGGAGTTACACATAAATGAAGATGGATTGAGTTCTAAGAAGAGGAAGTGCATTAGCATTGTGTATATGTATTTATGTGTGCATCTAGGGATGTTTGGGAATGTTAACTTGTGTGTAATGAGCATTGCATTCATTTGGGGTCATCCTCTCCCCTACAAGTCAAGGTTTAAGGTCTTTTCTTTCATTAAGAAAGATGAGAGAGGGAATTCTCTCACTAAGAAAGACAAGAGACGTGATCCTCTGGAAGTGAGGAGAGAAGTGATTTTCTCTTTCTAAGGTCTAAAATGACACAAGATTTTGTGTGGAATTCAATCTTAAGGTTGAGGCCCAAGGCAATCTAATGAACTCTCATTATCTATGACTCAAGGTGGTTGCATGGACCACAAGTTAAGAGTATAGTTTAAAAAGATATTTTTTTGGAAAATCCTTTTTTAAAATATCTCACAATAGAAAAATGATCTCTAAAAACAAGCCACATGGGTTATCGGAAACAGCAAGATCTACAACTTTTGTGTTGGACGTTTTTTCATCCAAACAACACATAAAGACATATCTTGAAATTAGTGTTGCAGAGTGGAACAACCACATCTTGTATGAAGATCAACTAAACTCTCTCTCCAAGAAGAGAAGCTTTTGAAAGCCTATAAAAGAGGAGGCTCTCCTTGGGTGTAAGTGAGGGGTGAAGGAAGCATCACTTTGCATGTATCCAAGAGGAGAAGAGAAGGTACAAGTGCCGCGGAAGCCCTACTGAAATCAAGTGTTGCAGAAGCTCTGCTGAAATCAAGTTCCAAGAGGAGAAGAGAAGGTGCAGTGCTACGGAAGCTTTGCTGAAATCAAGTGCCAAGAGGAGAGCCCTAAAAATATTGTGTAAGAGAGAAGGAGGCTCAAGAAGGATCAAAAGGTGCCAACTTCCAAGTTGTCCAAGTGTTAGTCGGTTGTATACCGTGCAAGGAACCGTGATCTTGTTTCCAAGATCTACAAGTAAGAACTGGCTTATGTGTAATGGAGGAGCTTGCTCCTTGTCAATAATATAACTCCACAAGGGGGGGGACTGGCCCATCTTCCAGTCCCTAGTGTGTTGCCAATTTCACTACCTCTCTCTCTACATCTTTCTTTTCTCTCATCTATTCTCCCTTTGTGCCCACATAATATTCGCCATATATATATTAAGTATATAAGAAAGTCGAGCGTGTATCTCAAATTTTATAACACAGCATATGTGATGAATGCAATAAATATAATGTATATGTAGTAATGATTGATGATGTATGGGACATGGATTTAGGTGCCTCTAACCATATGATATCTCATGGAGAATGACTTAGAGAAATGAAAAATCTTAAAATGCCCGATTTTCAAGAAACCAGTGGCAATATAACACATCCTACTGCTCATGTTGGGAGTAATCCATTACCTATGTAGAATGGAAATGTTAAGTGTTTGATTGATGTGCTACATGTACCTAACAAAACAAAGAACTTGGTTTCCATTGGTTGAGTAATTATTGCACGTAAAGTTCAATCAAAATGGCTACTTTGTAGAAGATTTTAGGAATTGATGTAAACAAGTTGCAAAAGGTAAGCATGTGGGAAGTACTTGGGAAGAACTTGCATTGATTGAGTAAGTATTGTAAGCCTACTTTGTAGAAGATTTTGGGAATAGATGTAAAAAAGTTGCAAAAGGTAAGCATGTGGGAAGAATGTTTACCTTGAATGTAAATGTATCCAAGCTAAAGACTATTTTGTTTGCACAAGGTGTAGGAGTTGTGCCAAATATTGACATTTGGGATAAATATATTGGCGATGTAAATGTGTAGAGCTGAAAAATATGCAACCATGTGAAATTGTGATTGAATTTCCTAAGTTCAAAGTAGCTAATATGCAGAAAGTTTATGAAGCATGCAAACTTGGAAAAGCATGCGCATGCCACTTGAAAGCTTTCATCTAACCAAACTCAACAGGATTTTTGAACATGATTATTGGCTATGAGGATGGAAGCCTAGCAGTTTGGGACATGCACAATTTGAAATCACTGTTCATAATAGAATAGTTTCACAATTGACTGGCCAAACACCAAGCCACTTTTACCCAGGTTAACAAGCCAACTCCTAAGAGTTGTTGCACTAAACAAGTGATTATTTCACTAATTGTTTTAATTCGACTCAACTTAGCCTTCCCTAAAATCTACAACGTTGTTTGTAGTAGTCCAACTGCAAAGATTCTAAACTTCAATAAATTATACTGGGCACTAAATTGCTAAACCTAAGATAACTATGGCTTCTCCTCATCTCTCAGAGGCAGCTCCTCATAATGTACTCCTGCCATGCTAGTGGCGGTTTATCCAGGAAATGTTTTTAATGTTTGACTTTGGAAAGGTTGTTTCAAGAATATAGATCTCTTAGATCTATTTGTATATCTCCGTTTAAAGTTCCTTTTTATGTTTCTCTCCACCTGATTAAAATTAATTCTTTTTATTTGTTTAATTTTAAACAAACATTCAAATCGAATTTTCTGACATACCATAAACCCCTAAATTTTAATCTCCCTTGGTAGATGTTTCCCACTCAAAGCGGGTCGATTATTCGGGTCGTTCCGTTATTGTGGTAGGTCCATCCCTTTCATTGCATCAATGCGGATTACCTCGAGAATTGTCGATATAACGTCCTTTCCTTCTTTTCTATTATTAAACATCAACCAGAATAAAACAAGTTCTTCCATACTCTCACATGTCCACATTCATAATTTATTTTAAATTTCCATAGCACCCTTTAATTTATCAATGAGTCCTAGTAGCCCTCCACTTCGTATATTCAAGAAATTGGTTGTAAAATGAATAACATGTAAAAATTTAATATAGATGCTGAGGCTTTTCCTCATGCCATCCAATCATCAATTTGTTTGATTTTATTTTGGTTTTAATTTAAACTAAATTTTATAACTGCAACCTAACATTATAAATCATTATAAAGTGTTGTCAAACTTTTTATTTGTAATTTCCCAATGTTTCCTAAATGTTCACACCGTGTATAATTTCTCCTTTCAAAACCAAAACACCATATCTTTATACAAGCATTTCTTAAGTGAAATATTATTAAATCATCATTTTTTAGTGTTTTCAACTGTTTTTGATTTTTAATAAATAAAAACCAGTTTAGATAAATGCAAACAACCATGTAGCATAAGAAAACAGGTTTAAAGACATGTTGTTAAAATTATTAAACTAAAGAAATTTTCATGCCATATCGTTTATTTTAGATAAACCAGTTAGACACTTACTTGTAAAACCCGCAGGTCGTCGTCACGTCCTTGGAGACCGTGTCCTCTTGCAGTCTGTCTAGCCACTATCCAGCCATTGTGCATCGCAAGCTCAACATTTCTCGTCTCTTAAGAGATCTTATCATTTCAGATTAGATAAGTATATTGAAACTCCAGTTTAGCGTCAAGAAAAGGACATGGTGATGATCTTCAACAACAAAGTATTGATTTCAATTCTCCGCTCTTATTCTCCTCTTATATTCTTTTGCAATTTTTTCATTGTGCTCTCCAAACCCTCCTATCTCTCCCTCTCTCCAATTCGTTCAAAAAGATGGCACCCTCTTTCTCAAGACTATTTCTTTCTCTCTCTCTCTATCTCTCTCTATCAAACCTTAACCTCGACGCTTCTTGCTAGAGTAAGTAAGAGCTTACGGAAAAGAATGGCTTCGCTTATGCTGAAATCCTGTTCTGCTAAAGCCGTTATGCATGTGGTATGATCACCACCCACTTCGTATGGTAAAGACAGTAACCCTGGCTCTAAAGATTAGGGCAACATCGTGTGCGAACGGCAGCCATCACTGATCCGACAGGTCAAATTTTCAAGCTCTTCTGATGAGCAATAGCAAAACTTCAAGCTCTTTCAAATCAATCTCCTCTGCATCATCATGATCACACAGCCACGTGATAGAAGCGACTGATGCAGGCCAGTCTCTCTCTCTCTCACGCTCGCTCCACCAAGCATGCAGAAGAAAGCACCTCCTTTTCAATCATGGCAACCATGATTTTCTTCACGCCTTCATCCTCTTTCCCATATCAAATGTGATATATGTATATGTCTCTGCTGCTGTGGCTGTTGCTTGGGCTGCTTTTAGTGCTTCGTTCACTAGATCATAACTTTCAGGAGGAAAGGCTTTGATTTGTTCGTTTGCGACGTTGGTTGTATCAAGACCATTGCGAGGCATGTCATCGGCTGTGCAGGTCGTGCTGATCCTTCTGTGTCTTCGGCATCTTTTCATTCCCTCATTTTCTGCTTGCAATTAGTCAGGGCCTTGAGCAATGAGAACGGCATGTACACACATTGCCACTACATATTCATTGGGCGTGGGAGGAATGACTTATGCGTCGAGAAGAGGCGGTACTAGACATCAAAGGAAGGTATTAATAACAGAATATTCTTCTGCGACAGCACAAGTGGCTTTGTTTGCTTCTTTTTGTGTGTGTGTGCATGCAGGGAGAGCAGACCCAACATCGTCTGCGATAGATAAAATCCCATCGTCATCTTCAACCATCGTATAATCATGGTTGGCATCCAATCATGTCAGGGGTGTGGCCCCTCTGGTGTGTGCTAGGGCAATTACGGAATTTCACACAAGCTGCTGATATTCTTCTTCCTCTCAATCTATGGTGGGCAACAGGTGCCAGGGCGGAACTTGGCGAATGATACCATGTGGGAGGCCATGGCAAATAGAGATGGACCCTCTCCCCCCTCGTTCAACGGCCCTTGCTCCCTCGTCTCTTCTTCTTCTTCCCCTTCGTAACCGTTTTTCCCCTCCTTCTTTCTCCCTGTGATAGGCGCATTCCTTTCCCACGATGGTTGTTTTTTTACTTCCTCCAACTGCTCTCTCACACTTAATATCCTTTTTTTCTTCTTTTTCCTCCTCTCATGACATTTCCAAAGAAATAATGACGTTCCCCCAAGCTTGCAATACCATTGAAAGCACTTGTAAGAAAGCTTGTTATTGATGACAATATACTTGATATAAAGCTTGTACTCTCTATTGGATCTATGTTCTTATTTGCAAACTTTGATACAATGATGTATGTTGTTGCTGTAACCATGACCATTGTTGATACCTTGTCCAAAACTTCACCCCGTGAGTCCTTTAACCTAGCTACACATTCTATTGAACTAGCTTTATCACTTGTGGTGGTTAAAGCAAACTCATAAGTTTCTGGTTTGTTAGGTTGTAAGCTAAGTATCAACTTTGGGGAAGCCCTTATTCCAATTGAACAATTCATACCTAGATAAAAAACAGCTACAAGCTCCCCAACGTTAGACACCACCAGCTTTGCAATTCCATCTCGTGAGAGTGCTTCAAATTTTGACGAGACCCCTGATATGATTTTCCTTGGACTCCTATTTATAATAAATTTGACATCATCTGCATTGAGTTCCAATGTGATAACAAATTTTGTGACATCTTAAAAAGGTAGAGGTAAACGTGTAAAAGCACCTTCATCCTTGAAACCAAACTCTACACCATACTATGTCACTGCATAACGAGGTTTTAGTCCCTTTAACACTCTTTCATAATCCTCCTCTATATAGTCTTGAATTTGAAATCTTAAATAGTTGGAGCCTTATGTACATCGATTTAACTTATCACAAAATGCATAGTATAACGTTCCAATGTGATCACACAATTGCCCATTGAAGGAATATTTTAGCTTATCAATCAAAAGCCCTTCTGATCCATTCAAAAGTCGTCTCACGTAATTAACTGGTTTTGACAGGTACACACTTGGAAAAACTGGAAATTGTGTATAGAACACAAGATCTCCATGTAGCCTCGCAATTACTGTTCTGTTTTCAGTTGTAGCAATAATATCTAATGGAGTTACTGTTATGCTGGACAGTAGAGTGTCAAAGGCAACAAATACTCCGATTGTGATATTGAACTCTATTGTTCCCAGTCCTATTGCATATGTTGAAAGCCACTGTGGATCCAAACCCAAACAGTGTCGAGTTCCAACAACCTTCTTGCTAAATTGACTTTTTGCAGTCTCAATAAATAGACAATAATCACAATCATGATGCTGTGTGTTCTTCATAAGTAATTTAATCCTTGGGAGGTAGGAGGTAGTATAACTGGTGAAATCCCTCATCCCTTAAATTAATACTAAGATATCCTATCAACTTGTCCAGACCTTGCCAAGTCTAAAATTCCCCCGAAGACTCCTAATTTATAACAAGGTCTTATCTCCTCTAAGTAGTAATAATCCCTACAGGAAAATTTTAAATAGTCATAGCTGAGATTCACTAAGTAAACCTATCAAATTTTGTCTAAAACTCCACCTTCCTCTCGTATAAGAACTTCATTGTACCACATCTCCTAGCTAGACTGCAAGGACACGGCCTCCAAAGACAGCAACAACGAACACCGCATCTGCATTGAATTCATGTAAAAATTTAGTAATAAGGTGTCAATTGTATACAGTTTTGCCAAAAAATTGTTGCAATAAATGGCATGTTTTTAGGTGTTGTCATTCTCCCCCACTGAAATGCGAAGCGTCCTCGCGAGCACGGCTACATTACGAACATCCAGCATCACCAATACTGCTACTACGAACATTGCTACGCAACTTTGAAAGAAAAATATACTCTCCTCCACTTAATTGCGAAGCGTCCTCGCGAGCATAGCTACAAGATCTGTATAACCACACATGGACAACTAGTAGACACTGGAAAAGTAGAAAAAATACTTATTTGTGTCATATTAAAATGCAAACAATATAAATGTTTCAATGAAAAGATGTAAAAACTTGTGCAAACTAACATTCTCCCTTACTCACTCTCCCCACTGAAATGCATAACAGAGCTTCATCCATTGCATAGAATATACCAACTAGGAAGCTGTCTAGAGCCGCTAAACAACAATAATCCCTCTAGGCAATAAATTGCCACACTACTATCCTACTAAAAATATTGCTTCTGAAATAGCATCACTGATAAGGTCGTTACTTAACAAAGAACCCAAACAAGGTAAACTAATACTACAACACTAAATAGGACTCCTAGGGTTTAGCTGCTAACCCTCCATGTTCTACTAGAACAACCAGCCAATGGTTCGTAACTTCTAATTGTCCAAGGCTTTTCTTTTAAGTTTATGTTTTAATGGTTTTTTTTTTAAATGTCAAAAGAGTATATACATTGATTCTCTTTCCCAAAAGGTCCCACCCCAAAGAGATACAAGGCATCGGACACAGGGCACCCATCAAGGAAATCCCTACAGCCTACCAGGACCTCAGAGGCGATGGTTTTCTTCTTTTGGTTGTTGTTTTTTTTTTCTTCAAACCCTGCAGTCTCAGGGTGTTTTTTTTCTTGTTTGTTTTCTTTTTCTTCTTGCTTTCTTTCTTTAAAAGAATAAATATATAGACTCTTCCAAACTTTTAATATTTGGATTTTAAGGATTGTTTTGTTTGTTTTGTTTTTTTTAAGAATCAACTAAGAAGCTAAGAAGACATCACTTAATTGAACGGTCAAACATTTCAGCTCAACAACTTTGCTCGAGGAATCTAATCTAACGCATAATACTAGTCACTCTGCCTAGGCAAATGATAAGCAAAGAATACTCACCAGCTCAGCATCTTTCTTCCACGCTACTCCTAGTCAAATTTCGTGGAGAGAACCTTGTTACTTAGCTATCCCACATATCACTAGAAAAGCGACCAAAAGATAGGGGAAAACTCTATAGGATTCCTAATCGGACACCCATACAATGAAATTCACTATGTTATGCACACATGTCACCCCCTTTTTAATCACTCCCTAATGCTAAGTCCCATCCCTTGTGAGTGGACTTCATATAGAGAGAATTATATATATATCATTCATATTTGTTTAAAATATCTATTTATAATTCCTCTGTAATTTACTTAAGTGTTTTTCCTTTTTTTCTTCTTCTTCGACATCTCTAATTTCATTCCATCAATTTTTTTATTCATGTATTTTTTAAAATGAATATGAAATAAAAAGTTTAGGTATGAAACAACCTTGTATGTTCGTGGATATTGCAACTCCAAGAATCAGCGACAAAAACATACAACAGTGTGTAACGCAAAATCATAGTCAAATCTGCACATGAAACATACACTAGCCAGTACAATGTTAAAGGGTTAGATAAATAATAAAACTTTTCCCGATACAAAAGAATTGTCAAATACTCATGTCACAATCGCGATCAACTAGACTGTCGTAACGCTTCCACAGTATATTTCTCCACTTGATAACCATTCTTACATATAGAACTGTCCTTCTTACTAACTTAAATATCCCAAACTCCAGCACTGAAAGGAATATCCTGACCGTGCGTGCAACTAACTACCTAACTACGTGGAAAATAAAACTAAAGTGCATGAAAACCTACAGGATATCAATAACTCAAAGCATTGTATGTTTTTTTTTTTAACGATATATATATTTGTTTGTTTGTTTGGTTTTTTCAAAATGTAGAATAAAAGAAAAAACATAAAAGACTAAGAAAACAAAATATCTAGACTAAAATCTTCAAAATCTCTGAGATCTTCTAGTAAAAACAATAATCCTAATCCGAAATCATCAACTCCATCTAAGTCAAACCTATTAACTAAACTATCATCTATAGGATGCTCAAGAATAGCCTCTAGCGTAGACATATCAGAAGTCACAGATCCGCTATCAGGTGCATCGCTAAGAACCTCCATCACATCATGGAGCGAAGCCGAAGCTGCATCATCATAGTAGGGCATAGGGGCCACTGGTAAAGCATCTAAGGAATGCCCCTCGGTCGCATCCATGTACCAACAAATATAATCCCAACATGGGCAGGGAACACTAGTCTGCAAATCATGGTAAGATGGAGTAAGGCGGTAAACAGTGGAACGATATCTCGCAAATTCTGCTTGCTCTCGGCCTACCCTAGACTGACCAGCGCCGCGCTCAGGAGAAAAAACACTATTATAATCATGACGCTGGTAGGTATAACCAATCATTTCCTGCATGGCAGTGGTACCATAGCGTCGAAAGTATGTGCGACACTGCCAACACAAGAGCTGAGCACGCACAAATAAATGCCGCTGACAAGACCTACAACCAAAAGGTGGATGATACTGTAAACAAAAAATAATCACAAAAGAAGAACCACAACAGGCCTCCCCTCTCGGTGCATATAAAAACCTGTCATGCGTCTGAAAACGCGGAATATCGTAAGGTCCAGCATGAACAGGATCAGTACTATCGGCATCAATACGAGGGTAAAGCGCATCCATCCACAAAAAGGCCATACCTGCATCCCATTTAAAAACCCCCCAAGAAAGAAAAGACATCCAAGGGTGGATTAGACAAAATATTATTTTAACTACTAACCTAACTATACCTAGCTAGCCTAAGTCACAAAATGTTTAAGGCGCAGGCCATTAACCCTAAATATCTCATTTTCAGCATTAATATCCTGCACATCAAGAGAACCATTATCATAAACATTAATCACCTTAAAAGGTCCCAACCAACGAATTTTAAGCTTCCCAGGAAATTTATAATAACGACTGTCATAAAGTAAAACTAAATCGCCTTCTTTAAACTCCCGTACTTTAATATTCTGGTCGTGCCATGCTTTACGACGTTTTTGCATTGCTTCTAGACTTTGTAGGGCTAATAATCTTTCCTCATCCAACTTTACCAATTGTAAAATCCGTTGTTTCAAAGATTCAACCTCACCTAGTCGTAATGATAGAGCTACTCGTAAAGTGGGCAACTCTTGCTCAATAGGGAATATAGCATTAGTGCCATAAACTAAATTGAAGGGTGTATTTTGCACTGTCACCTTATAAGTAGTTCTATAGGCCCATAACGCTTCATATAAACGTTCATCCCAATCTCGCCTGTGGGAAGCAACCGTTTTAGTTAAAATCCCATATATAATGCGATTGGTTACTTCAACCTAACCGTTAGCTCTGGGATAATAAGGTGTTGATTTGCGATGTTTAATTTTATAGATTTCCATTAACTCGCTAATAAGACCATTCAAGAAATGGGAACCTCGGTCACTTACTAATTCCAGTGGGCAACCAAAACGCGTAATAATATTCTCATACATAAACTTAGCCACATCAATGGCTTTATCCGTTTTAAGCGCTTTCGCTTCCACCCACTTTGTAATATAGTCAGTACAGACTAAGATATAACGATTCGAGCGATATCTAGTAGGCGGATCGATTGGGCCTACAAAATCAATTCCCCATTTCTCAAAAGGTGCTAATGCTAATATAGGTGTCAAAGGCGTAGCAAAACTCTTAGAAGGACGACCAGTCCTTTGACATACATCGCATTTGCGACAATAATAATAAGTATCTTTAAATAGAGTAGGCCACCAATAACCAGCTAATAGAACTTTTCTTGCAGTCAATTCACCGGCAAAATGGCCACCACACGGCTCATCATGCAATGCCTTAAGAACCACTGGTACTTCATCTTCCCTTACACAACATCGATAGATACCTTCGCGTGGAAAAAATTTATAAAGGTAACCCCCTAATAATCCATAGGAGTGTGATTGCATTAATATTTGACATTTCCTGCGCTTATCGGCACCAGGTGGATATCGAGCAATACTAAGAAAATTCGCAATATCAGCATACCATGGAACTTGTGTCTCCACAGTAAAAAGTGATGCATCCGGCAAATCATCTTCCACCCCTTCCTCCTTGTCTGATGTTAATAATCGTGATAGATGATCTACTAGCACATGAGCTCTACCAGGACGAGTAACTATTTGAAAATCAAATTCTTGGAATAACAACATCCAACGAATCACACGTCCTGAAAGTTCTGCTTTATTAAGCAAATACTTTAACGCCTCATGATCAACATATATAGTAAATTTATTCCCTAATAAATAATGACGAAATTTTTCCACCGCAAATACCATTGATAGGCATTCTTTCTCAGTGGTGGTATAATTCCTTTCTGCATCACTTAAATTTCGACTCGCATAATAAATTGGATGATCCACCTTATTATCATCTGCTTGGCACAAAACAGCTCCTACAGCATACATAGATGCATCAGCATGAATATGGAATTCTTTTGTCCAATCTGGGGGTGCGAGTACTGGTCCTTCAATTAACTTATGTTTAAGAAATTCAAATGCTTTCTGGCAAACACCATCCCAAATAAAAGGAGTATCCTTTCGTAGTAGATTTGTCGAAGGTGATGCCACCCTTGCAAAATCGGAAATAAATCTCCGATAATAATTTAGATGTCCTAAAAATCCACGCAATTGCTTAAGATTTGTTGGAGGTGGAAGTGCAGAAATCTTAATAATTTTAGCTGGATCCATTGCAATACCTTCTTTAGAAACGATATGGCCCAATAAGGTTCCTTTTGGTACTCCAAAAACACATTTATCAGGATTCAAAGATATACCTACTTCATCACTACGTTCAAATACTTGCGTTAGTAACTCCGGCATTTCTTTTGCCGTACCATAGACACAAAAGTCATCTAAGAAAACTTCCATCCATTGACGTAGAAAATCTTGATAAGCTGCAATCATAACTCTCTGAAATGTTGCGGGTGCATTGCACAAACCAAAAGGCATTACTCTATAAGCAAATGTACCCCATTCAGTAGTAAATGTAGTTTTGGATTGATCTTCAGGATGAATTAGTACTTGGTTATAACCGCTAAATCCATCCATGAAAGAATACAGCTCATGACCAGCAACCTTATCAAGTACCTGATCAGTAAATGGCAAAGGAAAATGATCTTTACGTGTTTTGCTATTCAGCTTTCTATAATCAACACAAATGCGAATCTTCTTACTATTCTTCTTGGGTACTATCACAATAGGAGATACCCATTCACTGTATGCAACAGGATAAATGAATCCAGCATCTAAAAGCTTAGTAATTTCAGCTTTCACTAACTCTGCATACATAGGGTTTGTTCGTCGTTGACGTTGACATACAGGTTTTGTGCCTGGTTCTAGATCAATAAAATGCTGACATAATTCAGCTTTGATACCCTTAAGGTCCCTATATGACCAAGCAAAAGCATCAACATGCAATCGTAAGACTTCTTCGAATCTTTCACGATATGGCGATTCCAATTGGTCTCCTAAATTTAAATATTTCCCTTCTACCATTTTAAGCTTAACTACTTCAATTTCAGGCTCTTCAATAAATAGAGAGTCTATTCTTCGTGGCTTAATTGTGGGCACATCTTCGGATATCTGCATCAATACATTTCCAAGCAGGTTATTCTTAGTACTTGATTCCAGTGCTTCTTCTCCCACATTCACAGAATTTACTAAAGGTAAAGCCCTATAAGGAATAATAGCCAGGTTATCTTGTGTAGCACCATCCACTTCTACTCCATAGACATTTACTAACTCAGGAAAGGATTTTTCAGTATATCTCTTCCCATATTTATCTAAATCGCCATTATTGACATTTACATTTTTACGAGATTTCAAGGTAAATGAGGTTCTTACAGAGTCAATTACGCGAGGTATCTGCTCTGAAGTACATGGATATTGAGCATGTAACCTACGGCGATATCGACGTAAAATTTCGTTATTCTTTTCTAGACATTCCTGATCATCTAAACTCCAAAACCATTGATTATCTTTAAGCTTGAGAATTAATGAATGTAGATTCTCATCCTCCTCGCCTTGAATTCGACAGCCCAAATAATGTATAACTTGTTTCAGTTCCACAAAATTTCTAGGTACTGCAGGTTCAAACCATCTAAGTTGTGGCTCTTGCCCATCCCCATAAATAGTAAAATCCATTACTCTTTCTTTTGGATGAGGCAACACCACCACTTGCATATTGTGCAATTTAACCTTAGTAGGTTCAGATTGGACTCGTTGATAACCAATTATCGGTCCCCTAGAACAGCGATAAATCTTCTGCGCAATTCCGGTCGAACGCCTAAAAGAATGACACAACCAGGGAACATTTGTAGGGTTTTTCTCTTGAGTCTCTGGTTCAAAAGTATTCTTAGATTTATTTTTTTCCAAAAACCTATCAGTGTCTTCATGTTCTTCCCAATAATTTGTATCCATAGATAACGCTTGGTCCATCTGTAACTCACCCCTACTGAATTTAGATTTCTCTTCTTCTAAATAAAATTCTAAAAGCGAGATTTCATCTAGATATCGCCTTTCTCTAAACTGAAACTCTGCCTTTTCCTTTTGCAACTCAGTAATCTTCTTCATTGCTTCATTTACAGCAGTCAACGCTGCCTCACGCTCTACTTCCAATGCCTCTTCCAATTCTCTAATAATCCTAGCATAATTATCATGATGTTCACGAGAAGTCTATGAAAACCTGTTAAAAGCCGAAGCTGAATCATCCTTATCCTCACGAGATAGTGGTCTTTGTAGGGGTTTGCACCTATGCCTACTTCTCCTTTCTCTTTCCTTCGCTTCTAGCTGGTAGTAATAAATCCTTTTAGCTCTATCTGGCAATTGTCCAAATCCAAAGGGTAAAGCATTTTCCCCATAAGGAAGAGCTTCTAAAATCCTACTCTCAAGCATACTATTATGATTATCAGTAACATCATCCTCTCCCATACCTTCTGAAGAGGGTATTGAAATGTCAACCACATCAGATATCATTAACTCAGGCATTTCTTCCTTCTCTAATTCATCCATAGAAATCACTTCCGACCTGTTGTAAGCAGAAAATACATCTTCTTGATCATTTCCTTCTTGATTTGTAGATAATTGAAAACATGTTTCAAGCAAATCATCAAGATATTCTGCTTCTTCTGCTAAAAGCATTAAGCAGTCGAGGGTTGTATCTTCGGATGTGGATAACCACTGAGTAATATCGCTATTCGAATCATTGTCAGATGAAAACGCTACAGCATACTCACCAATACCCATCTGTTCTACCTTGTGAGGCTGATGTACTATATTGACCTCTACTTTCTCTGCTCCTGCTGGGTGTGGTGTCTTAAATAACCAGGCATAAGGCCCTTCATGATCAGTCCTCTCCATTTCTGAATCATAAAACTCACTGTTGGATTTCTCATCCATTTCACTAACTGCCTCATCTCCTGAATCTTTCAAAAATCCTTTTGAAATAACTTGTATCTTAACCCTATCGTCTCTAGGACCAATCACAATTGAACCTTTATACCAGTCCTGAATGCATCTTGCTTGGTATAACCAAGGTCTTCCCAATAGGACAGAATACGATGAAATATTTGTTTGCGAACGAACGATCAAATAGTTCACATGAAATTCTAATCCGGCTACTACAGATTTCACATTCCGCAGTAACCCCAAAGGAGTTACTTTCCTTTGATCAGCCACACGTAAAACAATATGAGTAGGTTCTAGATCCTTCAACCCTAATTCTTGCATAGCTTGTTCTGTCATCAAATTAACTGCTGAGCCACCATCTAACTGCACTTCATGTAGCAAGTGGCCATTAATAGTAGTATCGATAACTGGAGCTCCTGGGTCCACAAATAAATCTACTATTTTTACATCCTTAGTTGTTTTTCCTTTGGAAGAATTTTCACGGATTTTAGAAGTGTTTATTTCAATCCTCTTCCTTCGATGCCGAACTAATTTATGGTAAAGTTGTTTCCGACAAACAGGCGCTATTTCTAGCAATTGCCGAAGGTTAATAGTCAATGATATTTCTTCTAATGCAGCCCAAAGATCATAGGTCTTATTTACGGATTCTACATAATCTTTACTCCCTTCCTTAGGAGGAACCAATCTTTCAGGAAAAGGAGCTACTCCCACTTGAATCTTAGGATTTACTAAGGGCACAGGTAATAATGGATGGTCAGAGGAATGCTGCGGAGAATCCGATTCAGGTAGTTCTATATTAGGATCTATGTCCTTAGACTTATCCTCCACTGCTTCGTTTAATTGTGAACTCTCTTCCTCTAAACCTTGCTCCTTCTGTTGTTGCTTTTGTGCCCGAGTAATAACACCAATCATAGGGTCAGCTCTAAAGGTCACCTTACGAGGTATAAATTTTGATTTAACTCCAATATCTTTCCTTATTGTTTCTACTTCAACTAAATTTGCAGCAGACGTTGAAGGTTCGTTAGGGGTTTGTTTCCCTTTGTCAGACATTTTATTATCCTCTCGCTTAGGACAATTCTCTTCATAGTGTCCTTCACCACTGCACCTCCTACAAAGAGGAGTATAGTCTTGATTTTTATGCACATTTGGACAATATGTGGCTATGTGACCTTCTTGTTGGCATCGATAACAAATTATTGGTCCCCTAGGTCTTTGTTGACCACCTTGTCCCATTGGATTACGAAAATTTCCATTATTTCTTCTAAAAGGAGAATTTCTCCCTCGATTGCCATCACTATTGTAATTGTTTCGAGGCACTGGGGGTCTACCCTGGGTGGGCAATCCTCGTGGCCTAAAAGGTTGATTGGGTGGTCCAATCTCATAAGTCCTATTATTACGATCCATGTAATTGTAATTTGTTTGCATTGAACGAGCTTGTTGTTGCTCTTGACCTAATTTATGCCAACAATTTGTATCTAAATGACCAGTCTTGTGGCAAAAAGAGCAAAACGGTGGATGATCGGGCATTAACCTTGAAGGCGTCGGACACTCTGTAGCCACATGGCCGTAACCATGACACTTACCACACCAGATATTAGATCGAGGTGGGTTTGAAGTCGAATTTCCCGACGATTGTTGAGCACTAGATCCTTGTGTCGTTATCGAATAAATTTCTTTCAAAGGCGCTTGTACTGCAATCATAATTTCCTCCTTTAATTTTCCTAGAGATTTCGCAATAATATCTGCTACTTTTGCTTCATCCAGAGGAGATTGAGATTGCGGCATAGAAGGCATTCCTGTCTGCATCATATAAGCTGGAATTGAAGTGTACGGATTTAGAGGTACACTCGACATGTTTGAGCTTGCGGTTACCGAGGGATTTAAAGGAACGGTCACATAAGACACGTTCTTAGGTACCCCACCTGAAGTGCTTGGGTATTCTGTCCGAGATTCTTTGAATAGATCTCTCCGTCGTTGTTGACTAAGCTGCACTTCTTCCCACCATCTAGCATGTGTTTTAGCATCTGCCAACGTAGCTGGTCGTTGTAAACTAACATGCTGATGAACTTCAGGATTAAGTCCATCAATAAACTTATGTTTTTGCGTGGGATCGTCAGGAGCAGGATTCATCTTACGAATGATTGTCTCCATGCGCTCAATATAATGTTCAACACTTTCAGTTGCTCCTTGGGACAGATAATCCAGTTGAAGAGCCAATCTATCTTGAAAACCTTGTCGTCTAAATTTTTCTAGAAAAGCTCTTGATAAGGCATCATAGGTCCCTTTATGTTGAGCATCTAAATTCCCATACCATTTCGCTGCTTCATCTTTTAATGTTGCAGGGAAGATATGAAGCTTTTGGTCGTCATCTATTATCTCATTGGCGACGCAAGTCACCTCAAATCTTTGCGAATGGGCATCGGGATCTTCGTCCCATAATCCCCCGAATTGCATGAAATCAGCTAATCTAACTGGGTTGCGAGCCATTGTTTCTCTAAATAGTAGCCCTAACCCTAAATCGTTGATAGTATCAAACCACGGAGGTTCCTGAGGTTCCTTAAATAATTGACGCAATCCGAAATTTGACTCTAAATCCCAGTCAAAGAGCAGTTCAATACTCCCGACCGTAGCATTAGCTTCACTCTCCCTAGTTTCACTATTTTTCCTACCTCTTTCCCCAGTGAGACTGCTAGTACTGGAGACAACTTGATCCCATTGATATGAAGCTGCTTCACTTTCTTTCGATAGTGTTCTATCAGTTGATAAGCTAGGTTGAAGAGGTTCTACCGTTGAGTTAGACACAGCGTCTACTCCCAAATTCAGCAATGCGTTGACCCTCTCTAGCCTTTCTAATAGCCAAGCCTCTTGTCGCACTGCTCGTTCTCTAACTCGCTGATCCCTAGCTTCGTTTTGCTGCTTCCGTCTCTCTTCTGAATTCATCCACGAGTACAAAACTAGTTGTTACTGTCATACTCCAAAATTACGCTCGTTTTATTTGAAGCTATAAAATTAGGTTGTCGCTTGTATGCGCACTTAGAAGGTTCAAAATAGTCGGCAGCTCTGGGTCTATCTCCCCAAAAGGTAACTTTTCTTCTTGCTCGGGGATTAAACCTAGAATTTCAGCAACCTCTCTAACGTCTTTCGTGTCGAAAGAAATTCTTAAACCTCTGGATACACGTATCCAAGGCAACACATCATCCCACACTACTCTTCTAAACGTCCGATAAGCTGTACGGTGATACCAATCAAAGTGGTACGGTACACTGATTGTATTTATCTCTACCGCGTCTATTAACCCAAAGTGTGTCGCTAGTAGAACTATAGTTTGCGCACAGTCGTTAAAACCCTAGCTCCAAGAGGATAATTGTTCAACGTCCACATACTAACTCCGTATCTCTCGCCCAGTCTAGCACTTTTCTTTGACACTCCTGGGGCAAATTAGGAAAATAGTCCCTTAGAAAAGAGACTGCGTATTCACTCATAAATAACACTTAGGATCTAAAATACCCTCGGAAGATTTATCACTCGTTCGAGCGCACTTGGCTCCCGGCAGACGCACCAAAAATGACTGGCCAAAGACCAAGCCACTTTTACCCAGGTTAACAAGCCAACTCCTAAGAGTTGTTGCACTAAACAAGTGATTATTTCACTAATTGTTTTAATTCGACTCAACTTAGCCTTCCCTAAAATCTACAACGTTGTTTGTAGTAGTCCAACTGCAAAGATTCTAAACTTCAATAAATTATACTGGGCACTAAATTGCTAAACCTAAGATAACTATGGCTTCTCCTCATCTCTCAGAGGCAGCTCCTCATAATGTACTCCTGCCATGCTAGTGGCGGTTTATCCAGGAAATGTTTTTAATGTTTGACTTTGGAAAGGTTGTTTCAAGAATATAGATCTCTTAGATCTATTTGTATATCTCCGTTTAAAGTTCCTTTTTATGTTTCTCTCCACCTGATTAAAATTAATTCTTTTTATTTGTTTAATTTTAAACAAACATTCAAATCGAATTTTCTGACATACCATAAACCCCTAAATTTTAATCTCCCTTGGTAGATGTTTCCCACTCCGTATATAAATTTCATCGTTGCTTATTAGTTTTTAAATACTTAATTCATTTTACGAATATAACGTCCTTTCCTTCTTTTCTATTATTAAACATCAACCAGAATAAAACAAGTTCTTCCATACTCTCACATGTCCACATTCATAATTTATTTTAAATTTCCATAGCACCCTTTAATTTATCAATGAGTCCTAGTAGCCCTCCACTCCGTATATTCAAGAAATTGGTTGTAAAATGAATAACATGTAAAAATTTAATATAGATGCTGAGGCTTTTCCTCATGCCATCCGATCATCAATTTGTTTGATTTTATTTTGGTTTTAATTTAAACTAAATTTTATAACTGCAACCTAACATTATAAATCATTATAAAGTGTTGTCAAACTTTTTATTTGTAATTTCCCAATGTTTCCTAAATGTTCACACCGTGTATAATTTCTCCTTTCAAAACCAAAACACCATATCTTTATACAAGCATTTCTTAAGTGAAATATTATTAAATCATCATTTTTTAGTGTTTTCAACTGTTTTTGATTTTTAATAAATAAAAACCAGTTTAGATAAATGCAAACAACCATGTAGCATAAGAAAACAGGTTTAAAGACATGTTGTTAAAATTATTAAACTAAAGAAATTTTCATGCCATATCGTTTATTTTAGATAAACCAGTTAGACACTTACTTGTAAAACCCGCAGGTCGTCGTCACGTCCTTGGAGACCGTGTCCTCTTGCAGTCTGTCTAGCCACTATCCAGCCATTGTGCATCGCAAGCTCAACATTTCTCGTCTCTTAAGAGATCTTATCATTTCAGATTAGATAAGTATATTGAAACTCCAGTTTAGCGTCAAGAAAAGGACATGGTGATGATCTTCAACAACAAAGTATTGATTTCAATTCTCCGCTCTTATTCTCCTCTTATATTCTTTTGTAATTTTTTCATTGTGCTCTCCAAACCCTCCTATCTCTCCCTCTCTCCAATTCGTTCAAAAAGATGGCACCCTCTTTCTCAAGACTATTTCTTTCTCTCTCTCTCTATCTCTCTCTATCAAACCTTAACCTCGACGCTTCTTGCTAGAGTAAGTAAGAGCTTACGGAAAAGAATGGCTTCGCTTATGCTGAAATCCTGTTCTGCTAAAGCCGTTATGCATGTGGTATGATCACCACCCACTTCGTATGGTAAAGACAGCAACCCTGGCTCTAAAGATTAGGGCAACATCGTGTGCGAACGGCAGCCATCACTGATCCGACAGGTCAAATTTTCAAGCTCTTCTGATGAGCAATAGCAAAACTTCAAGCTCTTTCAAATCAATCTCCTCTGCATCATCATGATCACACAGCCACGTGATAGAAGCGACTGATGCAGGCCAGTCTCTCTCTCTCTCTCTCTCACGCTCGCTCCACCAAGCATGCAGAAGAAAGCACCTCCTTTTCAATCATGGCAACCATGATTTTCTTCACGCCTTCATCCTCTTTCCCATATCAAATGTGATATATGTATATGTCTCTGCTGCTGTGGCTGTTGCTTGGGCTGCTTTTAGTGCTTCGTTCACTAGATCATAACTTTCAGGAGGAAAGGCTTTGATTTGTTCGTTTGCGACGTTGGTTGTATCAAGACCATTGCGAGGCGTGTCATCGGCTGTGCAGGTCGTGCTGATCCTTCTGTGTCTTCGGCATCTTTTCATTCCCTCATTTTCTGCTTGCAATTAGTCAGGGCCTTGAGCAATGAGAATGGCATGTACACACGTTGCCACTACATATTCATTGAGCGTGGGAGGAGTGACTTATGCGTCGAGAAGAGGCGGTACTAGACATCAAATGAAGGTATTAATAACAGAATATTCTTCTGCGACAGCACAAGTGGCTTCGTTTGCTTCTTTTTGTGTGTGTGTGCATGTAGGGAGAGCAGACCCAACATCGTCTGCGATAGATAAAATCCCATCGTCATCTTCAACCATCGTATAATCATGGTTGGCATCCAATCATGTCAGGGGTGTGGCCCCTCTGGTGTGTGCTGGGGCAATTACGGAAGTTCACACAAGCTGCTGATATTCTTCTTCCTCTCAATCTATGGTGGGCAACAGGTGCCAGGGCGGAACTTGGCGAATGATACCATGTGGGAGGCCATGGCAAATAGAGATGGACCCTCTCCCCCCTCGTTCAATGGCTCTTGCTCCCTCGTCTCTTCTTCTTCTTCCCCTTCGTAACCGTTTTTCCCCTCCTTCTTTCTCCCTGTGATAGGCGCATTCCTTTCCCACGATGGTTGTTTTTTTTCTTCCTCCAACTGCTCTCTCACACTTAATATCCTTTTTTTCTTCTTTTTCCTCCTCTCATGACATTTCCAAAGAAATAATGACGTTCCCCTAAGCTTGCAATACCATTGAAAGCACTTGTAAGAAAGCTTGTTATTGATGACAATATACTTGATATAAAGCTTGTACTCTCTATTGGATCTATGTTCTTATTTGCAAACTTTGATACAATGATGTATGTTGTTGCTGTAACCATGACCATTGTTGATACCTTGTCCAAAACTTCACCCCGTGAGTCCTTTAACCTAGCTACACATTCTATTGAACTAGCTTTATCACTTGTGGTGGTTAAAGCAAACTCATAAGTTTCTGGTTTGTTAGGTTGTAAGCTAAGTATCAACTTTGGGGAAGCCCTTATTCCAATTGAACAATTCATACCTAGATAAAAAACAGCTACAAGCTCCCCAACGTTAGACACCACCAGCTTTGCGATTCCATCTCGTGAGAGTGCTTCAAATTTTGACGAGACCCCTGATATGATTTTCCTTGGACTCCTATTTATAATAAATTTGACATCATCTGCATTGAGTTCCAATGTGATAACAAATTTTGTGACATCTTAAAAAGGTAGAGGTAAACGTGTAAAAGCACCTTCATCCTTGAAACCAAACTCTACACCATACTATGTCACTGCATAACGAGGTTTTAGTCCCTTTAACACTCTTTCATAATCCTCCTCTATATAGTCTTGAATTTGAAATCTTAAATAGTTGGAGCCTTATGTACATCGATTTAACTGATCACAAAATGCATAGTATAACGTTCCAATGTGATCACACAATTGCCCATTGAAGGAATATTTTAGCTTATCAATCAAAAGCCCTTTTGATCCATTCAAAAGTCGTCTCACGTAATTAACTGGTTTTGACAGGTACACACTTGGAAAAACTGGAAATTGTGTATAGAACACAAGATCTCCATGTAGCCTCGCAATTACTGTTCTGTTTTCAGTTGTAGCAATAATATCTGATGGAGTTACTGTTATGCTGGACAGTAGAGTGTCAAAGCCAACAAATACTCCGATTGTGATATTGAACTCTATTGTTCCCAGTCCTATTGCATATGTTGAAAGCCACTGTGGATCCAAACCCAAACAGTGTCGAGTTCCAACAACCTTCTTGCTAAATTGACTTTTTGCAGTCTCAATAAATAGACAATAATCACAATCATGATGCTGTGTGTTCTTCATAAGTAATTTAATCCTTGGGAGGTAGGAGGTAGTATAACTGGTGAAATCCCTCATCCCTTAAATTAATACTAAGATATCCTATCAACTTGTCCAAACCTTGCCAAGTCTAAAATTCCCCCGAAGACTCCTAATTTATAACGAGGTCTTATCTCCTCTAAGTAGTAATAATCCCTACAGGAAAATTTTAAATAGTCATAGCTGAGATTCACTAAGTAAACCTATCAAATTTTGTCTAAAACTCCACCTTCCTCTCGTATAAGAACTTCATTGTACCACATCTCCTAGCTAGACTGCAAGGACACGGCCTCCAAAGACAGCAACAACGAACACCGCATCTGCATTGAATTCATGTAAAAATTTAGTAATAAGGTGTCAATTGTATACAGTTTTGCCAAAAAATTGTTGCAATAAATGGCATGTTTTTAGTTGTTGTCAACAATGAGCCTATCCCTAACATTACTTTGGACTATTCCTACCATGGTGGTGTTATTGGGGCTACAACTGAAAAGTTCATCTTTCATACGTTAGATTAACAAAATGATACCTCTACTAGCAAGAAGGAACTTGTACTTTGATGCTTAGGGGTTGCAGACATATCTATAAGGAAAGATAACAAAATTGTTGTAACAACTGGCTGGGACTAAAGAGTTTGTATATATGACCATCATCACATGCTTACTTTGGTAGTGCTAAAGTGTCATGTAGATTTGTTAGATGCAGTCTATTTATTGGATGATTGCTTGCAACTCGCCTTAGGATCTAAGCATGGGACATTTGGCATATGGTCTCTTTATGCATTTGAGTAGGACACACATTTTAGTCAAATTATGAGAGATTATTTATGATCCAGATTATCATCAAGAGTCTCTTTTTACAATCTCTAACTTTGATGCTAGCAATATGATTACAACCAAGTTTTGGATGGGACATATTGATGGAAACATAAGTTTCCAAGGAATGTAAAATTGTGAGAGCTCAAAGGGGGGGTCAATGTTTATGTGGTCTTCTGACAGTAGATTTGACATCAATGATTAACATGCGTACTTTATACTAATTTGAGTATAATGCAAGTTCAGTCAATGTAGTTCATTTCTTGAATGGTTGCAAGCTACTAGCCTATGGGTTTAAGGATGTGAGTATTGTAATATTCCAGTGCCCTTAACCACTTGATTCAAACATAAAAAAATTTAGTTTAACTATAAGAGACTGCTTATCATGAGCAATTTGGCAATGTGAAGTGATAGTTGTTAAATTATGCATATTAAAAAAATCAAAAAGTAGCAGTAGTTTGCAAATCCATATTATTATATGGAGTCTCCTTTTATAGTAACTTTTGAGTGTAAGATGTGACTTCGGTACTACAACATCTTTCTTGTATCCATGTTACAAAACATGCAACTAGAACCAGCCTCCCTTGTCCATTGCTTTCTTTTCTATAGACAGATTCAAATCCGTCTTTGCTATTTCATATGTTTTGAATTGTAAACCATTCTCTCAAAATGGTTGTATTGTGGTATTGATAGCTGTAGCATTAGCACTATTGGCATTAAATTCAGAAAGATCCTCTCCTATAGGACAAAAGTGTGATTCTACCATCTCCACAATGTGTCCATACTAATAATTTTCTCATTGAAATATAGACTTTGTACTTCCCACAATCCACAAATTTCACTTGATTTCAATCCATGAAATGTTTATGTATGATAAAATTTGTGAAACAAAACAACCAAATTGTTGAACATGAAGTCTTTGTTGTTTGCAACCAAACTTTGCATGTACCATGGTCAATCATAAGATGTAACTCAAACTCCTCATGAAGTAGGACCCTTTCAAGTGTAATAGAAAATAGAACCTCTATTGCATGGAGATATTGAAGGCCATAGGTAATGCCAATAAGGACTCTACAACAGTCCATAATAATTAGCAACTTGTGATTTTATTGGCAACATATAACTAAGCACTTAAAGATCCATTTTTCTGTAATTACACCATCTGCAAGAGTCATGGATTCAAGTTTTAAAGACACATTGCTATGTTTCAACTGAAGTTTTTTGATACTTATGTTTAGAATCTATTATTTTGAGCTGGACTATTGATCTATAATATAAGTGTGCTTGTTTAAGTCTGGATCTCTTTGAAATCATTTCCTTTGAGCATCTCACATTGGACGGTTTATTCCATGTATACATTCAAAGCTTTTAGGAGGAGCATCTCTCTCCTCTCTCACCATGATGATCTGACCAATATTAGTTGCTTTGATAAGCACATTATCATCATAGGTCTTATACGATTCTAGAACACATGGCACATCCAACAATGATGTTGGAAACACATGATTTACAATCTTAAAGCTATTAGTCCTCATGTCCTCTACAAAAGCAAAGGTCAATTGAGTTGTCCTTGGCAAGCATAGGATTATCACTCAGAACACACTCCAAGAACTTAGTAATAGACTCAGGGCACACAAAGAATGATAATTTTCTCCATTACCAAAATTCTATCTCCCTCCCTCCCTCTCTCTCTCTCTCTCTCTCTCTCTCTCTCTCTCTCTCTCTCTCTCTCTCTCTCTCTCTCTCTCTCTCTCTCTCTCTCTCTCTCTCTCTCTCTCTCTCTCTCTCTCTCTCTCTCTCTCTTATGAATCAAGCACGTGGTAATTTTATTTGTCCTATGTGTTACCTGAATCAAACAATGTTGAAATGTTACTATATCTCATTTTTTCTCTCTAACAAGAAATGCACTTGCAACAAGCCAACTAACTTGATGTTGTTGAGCTCGTATAAGCATTTGACTTATTTACAAACCATCTATAGATGACACACATTAGGTGACAATACTGATGTAGTTTGTAACATCTGGACTCTTGCATCATTTTGTGCTGAAGATAATGTTCTCCAACTATATCATGAAAGTTGCAGATGTCAATAAAAGAAAGGTCTTCTAAAGACTCAAGAGAAGGTTGGAGTGAAGTGACAATGATAAGCTATGAAGAGTCACTAGAGTGGCTCTAGTGACCTTTTATATCATACACACCTCTTGGGAGGGGTAAAGCAAAGAAGGGTTATTGTGAGTGATTATTGAGTATTGTAGTGAGGATATGATGTATTATTGAGAGAGAGAGAGAGAGAGAGAGAGAGAGAGAGAGAGAGAGAGAGAGAGCCAATTCTATGAAAGACAATGTATCTACTTATGGTAGTAGTAGTAGTAGTAGTAGTAGTAGTAGTAGTAGTAGTAGTAGTAGTAGTAGTAGTAGTAGTAGTAGTAGTAGTAGTAGTAGTAGTAGTAGTAGTAGTAGTAGTAGTAGTAGTAGTAGTAGTAGTAGTAGTAGTAGTAGTAGTAGTAGTAGTAGAGAGAGAGAGAGAGAGAGAGAGAGAGAGAGGGAGGTTTTGTTTAGGGTGCATCTTAGGTGTGTTCAACACCTCGAGAAGGCGAGTACTAGTAATAGTAGTGGTAGTAGTAGTAGTAGAGAGAGAGTAGTAGTAGTAGTAGTAGTAGTAGAGAGAGAGTAGTAGTAATAGTAGTGGTAGTAGTAGTAGTGTTCAACACCTCGAGAAGGCGAGTACTAGTAATAGTAGTGGTAGTAGTAGTAGTAGAGAGAGAGTAGTAGTAGTAGTAGTAGTAGTAGTAGTAGTAGTAGTAGTAGTAGTAGTAGTAGTAGTAGTAGTAGTGGTGGTGGTGGTGGTAGTGGTAGTAGTAGTAGAGAGAGAGAGTAGTAGTGGTAATAGTAGTAGAGAGAGAGAGTAGTAGTGGTAGTGGTAGTGGTAGTGGTAGTGGTAGTGGTAGTGGTAGTGGTAGTGGTAGTGGTAGTGAGAGAGGGAGATTTTGTTTAGGGTGCATCTTAGGTGTGTTCAACACCTCGAGAAGGCGAGTACTAGTAGTAGTAGTAGTAGTGGTAGTGGTAGTGGTAGTGGTAGTGGTAGTGGTAGTGGTAGTGGTAGTCGTAGTCGTAGTCGTAGTCGTAGTCGTAGTCGTAGTCGTAGTCGTAGTCGTAGTCGTAGTCGTAGTCGTAGTCGTAGTCGTAGTCGTAGTCGTAGTCGTAGTCGTAGTCGTAGTCGTAGTCGTAGTCGTAGTCGTAGTCGTAGTCGTAGTCGTAGTCGTAGTCGTAGTCGTAGTAGTAGTAGTAGTAGTAGTAGTAGTAGTAGTAGTAGTAGTAGTAGTAGTAGTAGTAGTAGTAGTAGTAGTAGTAGTAGTAGTAGTAGTAGTAGTAGTAGTAGTAGTAGTAGTAGTAGTAGTAGTAGTAGTAGTAGTAGAGAGAGAGAGAGAGAGAGAGAGAGAGAGAGACGTTTTGTTAAATGTGCACACAAAGAAAAAAAGGTGGCGAGGTCTGGTGCAATACCACGGGATGGGAAACAGACATAGGGTAGCTACTCCCTCATCCCCATGCATAGCATATTAGACTTTACATACTGTAGGCCTATCCTTAGATGGGTGGAGACTTTACATACATTAATTTTGTTGAGTTACAAGAGAAGAAATCCCTTCTCAAACAATTTAAGAAAGAAAAAAAGAATAATAGCAAAAACAAATTGTTTGTCGTAACGTAGACCAAATGGAAAACAATAAAGACCGTAAAGTTCAAGATCGTGAGGCGTATCTTAATCAGTGTGTCCCATGTCCTTGCTCTCAATGTAAGCTGGCAATTAGGCAAAAACGTCAATTATCTATAGAATAGGTACGATGCTTCAGTAAGTTTCAATCAGAGATCATTGATTAAAAGATCTTAGATTTTGAGCAAACGGTAAGAAAAGTATATATCAATCATGCATTGTATTCGCAAACTAATTGAATATCATATACAGATCAACCACTTGTTGGATCCACTTACAGAACAACCACTTCTTGAAAATCATGCATTGTAGTATTGGACCCACTTACAGATCAACCACTTGTTGGATCCCATGCATATTTTCAAGAATGTGGGTAGCTTACTGTGGGACCACATCACAGGAAAGAGAGACACTGCAGGGACATGAATGGATTTGAAGGAGGTAGGTAAGATGGAGGCGTTTGGCCATAGTTGAGTGTTGATGGTCACTTGCAGCTACCTCACACTCCCTGGGTTTTGTCCACTAAAGGAGAGCACATTGTGAAGCAAATTATCAAGTCTATCTGCACTCCGATGGGCATGATGTGTTCTCTCAGGTCCGCATTTTCTAAAGATGACCAATAATTAGGGCTAAAATCCCATGATTTTCATAAGATATATCAGGTTTGTACTATGAATGGATTGTAAGTGGCTTTGGTATTTTGCTATTTGGAGTGTAGTCGTTGTTCATAATGTGTCTTCATTTGTGGCAGTTTGTACTACTGATCGCAATCAAAAGTTGCCTTACTCCAAAAATACGCGGGGCGATTTACAAGTTGTCAACTTTAGTGCAATGGATCTCATAGAAGGAGATTAAGGTGTCCACTATTGAATATGCAAGGTAGGGAGTAGTGGAGATGGTGTGTCTCTTTGAGAAATACCTGCATACCAGCATGCTCACAATACAAATCCACCTTCTTGTACATCTTGTAGATGAAGTGAAGATTGATGGACTTGTCTATACGCGATGGATGTTCTTCTTGGAGTGCTTCATGAAAACCCTAAAAGGCTTTATGCAACAATGAGCTTGGCCATAGAAGGTAGCATGGCTAAAGGTTGGTTGGTGTCTGAGGCATTAGTGCATAGTTCAAAGTGGCTATCAACAGTGGATTCATACAACAGTATGCTATGGTCGCTAAAGGACAATGATAGACTGACTAGAGATGTGGTGGTTAGAAATGGGATAGAAAAAATAATGGATGCTACAATGGAGGAGAAAGTGAATCGCTTTTGTATGTTGCACCATGCCTCCATTGAGATGTGGCTTGCTAGGTACGAGCAAGTTAGGAAAGATTGGGAAGAAGCGCGATTTGAATTTCGACATAGTACATGCCATCAACCAATTTGATATCCCAAGGACATGGAGGAGATGCCGCAGTTTGATATCAACGTGATGGTTGCATGGAGTACAATGTCTCGCGAAGGGACAGAGGTCTCAACTGAGGAGTGGGAATTCTCGAGGGGATGTAGTCCAAAGGTGACAATGTGTTTAGGATTTGTCGTATCTACATTTTATATGAGACAACTAATGGATTGTTTCAATGTATAGTACAAAATATATAGTACGGCATGGTCCCGCAGACAACATTTTTGTGTGGAGCATATCGACAAAATGGGCTCCACAATAGATTATGGTATTATGGCAAAGTTTAAGCAAGAGAGTCGACGACGAGCAACGGATCCAAACACTATTATATATGAGATGGAGTATTTTGGAAACTTGTAAAGTATTATCATGGTGGATTACTGTAGCTTCTCCATGATCCTATTCGACGTGCAGGGGTTCAAAGTGGTACTTGAAGGAGTTAGAGCAACAGTTCGACGAGGTCCATTTGGATTTCTCAAAATAGATTCTGAAAAAAGACGTATTTGCACGACACGTTTGTATTGCCGTCCCATTGTGAACAAGTGTATGAACTCATGTTTTTTTAAATTTTATTACGACATGGTGCATGTCACAAAAGTTAAATCTCTCTTGTACATGATTTTGAACATGTAATTTTCTATCCAAACCCCCGACAACCTCGATGGTAGTATGTTATATCTTCAGCTCCCCGAAGTGCGAGAGTATATGATCAAAGAAATGTTTCTAGCATAGATGAGGACAATATGCAAATAGAGGGGTTGATATTGCAAGGGGTGGAGATTGCCTAAATCTTGGAGTACATAGAGGAGCCAGAATTGGGTAACAATGATGAAAATACAGGGGTCCAAGAATTCTTTGAGAACGAGGTGGACTCATCCTTTTGTGGTGACCTATCTATCGACCTTCTAGTATATACGGAGTTGTGTCAGGAGATTGACATGGGACCATAGGGTACTTCATACTTGGAGCATCCACCTACTCAATTCGTTGACAAATCACTTATAAGGGTATATAAGATATGTGTTTTTAAGTAAGATTATTTTTTAAAGATTTATATTACCATGCTTTGCTTGATTTATATTGATTATACTAACATCAATTTTTGTTTGTACAAGTGACCTTTGTGGATATTTAGATTAGCAGGATGAGTCAATGGATAAACAACGAGGAGCTACAGGAGATCTTCACACGTATGTCTCCAGATCAGATGGCTCGATTAAGAGATATGGCAGACCAAGAGCTATCTCCTTGGACACCATCATGTTGTTTCATTAAATCTACTTCAGTGTGCTCTGATGCTTCAATTTTCAGTAGATGGGGTCGATGCTCCAAACTTGGGTCAGATAGAGGGAGTAGTTCTGGGGGATGTTGCGGAGACATGGATGCACTGAGTCCACGGTCGACTCGGGATATAGGTGCTACTCCTCACTCTTGTGTAGGTTCGAGAGAGAGTGGCTCACGTGGTTATTGTGGAGGTACTGACGGAGTGTCTTCGTCTTGTCGTTCTGTTGGAGTTACATAACCTATGGGATTTGTCACACTTGTGGGGACGTCTACTCTAGTCAGTCTAGCTTTTACTCAACCGTCTACAGGTGGCATCCCTATGGGTGCTACTCCAAGAGATACTACCCCAGTAGGCATGCCAGATATACAAGGGTCTCCTGGATATGCCCAGGAGCGTAGTTGCAGGTGGGAGAGGACACATCTTAGGCATACCCCAGAGGGGTATGGATACCTTTTAGATGATAGGACAGGAGCCATCATCATGAATGATGAGGGAAGGAGGGTGATGGCTCGTATGAGAGAGTTGTGCCAATAAGCTTTTCGGCACAATGTCTTGGGTCATTGGAAAAACATACTAGAGGGGAGGAAGGACTACATAGTAGCATCCTTGCATGAGAAGTTTTCGTTACCTACCACAGTAGATAGGTTTTCCACAGGCTAGATGATGGAGTGCATGTGTGCGTACACATCACACAAACGATTGGATGCACGCAAGGCACTTAAGAGTGGGACCTCAAAGCTTGAGTTGCTAGATGAGGATAACTGGCACCGACTCAGGGAGGAGGCTACAGATTCTCCACGAATGTTGAAGATAGCAGTGTGAGGCAGTGAGGGCACGATTGGAGGTAGGAATGGTCTGTCATCTTGGGAGTAGCGGCCACAGGACTTATTTGGAGGACTTTGTAAGTTTTTCTTTTGTTCTGCTTACTTTTTTTCTTTTGCAATCGTATTTCTAACAGTTGTGTATTTTTTTCTTTGCAGCACTCCATTACAAACCACAATCCCACCGGCCTAGAGACTTGATATGCAGAGAGACACGGTCTCACTACATTGATCGACTAATTGTATAGACGTGATGGCCATGTAAGTCACTTATCTTTCTTATTTGTAGTTACTAATTTTAATTAAAATGCATTATTGTATGGTGGACTGATATGTAGTTGTTTCTCTTTTTGTAGAGTTCGTTCGATGCTCCTTTGTGGCGGGATGAGCTTTCAGATGGCGAGGATCTATAGCTCGCCCTTGGATCCGTGCAGCACACATGCTCTTATTTTTTGATCATGTGATTTATGTAGGCATTTTCTATGCACTATGTTATTATCATCCTTTGTATCTTGCCATGACTGTACCGTCACTTTCATTATGCGATCTTGTATTTATTTTATGTATCAGTCTTATGGATTCAAGTACACTTTGCCATCATTCAGATGAGCATTGTACACATTATTGAAACTCTTTTGTATGGCCCAAATAAAGTACATAAAGCAAACTGCCCTGCCACAAAAAAAAAATCCCTATTACCGACGCTGATAGTGACGCAAATAGCAACTGTTCTATGGCGCCGCTAATAACGACATTTTTTGCGACGACAGGGGCAAATTTATTTATGAACATTTTCATAGCTTTGAACGTCGATATAAGACATGTATCTTGTAGTGTATACTTAGCCTTTGTACTCGGTAAAGCAACTATAGGTTACCTTTTGCTGCTCCATGTAACGTTGCACTACCAAGGGAAAATATGAATCCACTAGTGGGTCTTTTGTCTGGCAGTCCAATCTGCATCTCTGTATCCAAACACCTATACATCCTTACTTGCCTCATAAAAAAGTCAATAATGTAAACTGGACTTCACACACTCAATACACATCTAATTGCATCCAAATGAGGCTTTCTAGGTGTTTTCATAAACTAACTAATAAGGCCTATACCATAGCTCAAGCTTGGGGAAGTTACTATATGTGTATCCTCTACATCATGTGCATTCAAGGCCTATTTATAAATATTCTTATCTATGAATTTTTCCTGAATAAAACATATCCCTTTTATATTCAATTTATAAATAACCCCTTTATATTACACCCTTTTTTATATAAAAAATGTATTTTAAAAATACCTTATTTTGAACCCACATGATGCACAGATATATTCATGAGTAGCTTACCCGAGAGCTCAAGTCTGGACATGTGATAGTTATGTAAAGCAGACTTTCTAGTATCCTCCTAAACATAGTAGGGTCTTTTATCTCATCCCCATTGTCAATATTCAACTTCACATTTTGCTCCAATGGTACTGAAAGAGGCTTACATGCTGTCATACCCTACTTGGATAACATATCCAAGAAATACTAACTTTGGCATAGCCATACACCATAATCACATTTGACCACCTCAATACCAAGAAAGTATCTTAGCTCACCCAAAATCTTCATCTGAAACTTCTTCTTCAAAAAGTCATTAAATTTAGTAATCCCATTGTCACTATCACCATAATAATCAACTCATCTACATAGATGACTATGATGAGTAAATCTACATCTCCCTTTCTCACATAAGGTGAGCAATCAACATTAGAAATATAACATCCAATATTGACAAGATACTCTTTGATCTTGTCAGACCATGCTTTCGATGCTTGCTTCAACCCATAAAGTGCCTTCTTTAACCTGTACACATATGTGGAATGCTCTAAATCCCCATAACATACTAGTTGCTCCATATATACCTCTTCTTGCAATTCACACTCCAACCTTTGTGGCTTTGCTGCCAAAGCAATCATGCTTCTAACATTTGCCATCCTAGCAACTAGATTGAATGCCTCTTCATAATCTATGCCATATATTTGAGCATAGATTTTTGTAACCAACCTAGCCTTATACCTGCTAACCAAACCATCTACATTAGGCTTGATTTTGTGAACCCACTTATAGCCAATAGCTTTATTGCCCTTAGGCAAGGGTACCAAATCCCAAGACTTATTGGCCTCCAATACAACCATATCCTCATCCATTGCTACATCCCAATAAGCATAACCAATAGCATCATCAAAACAATTAGGCTCAACATCCTCAACTACCTTGAGTCTGCACATATCCTTTGGAAACCAACTATGCCTTATAGTACTCAATAGATATGTATATAGTATAGTAATGTACAAACTTAAGGTAGTTGAGGATCTGTTGAGTACTCAATATATATGTATAGTAATGTACATATCCATTTGCAACCAATAGATTTTTTTCCTTCAATTAAGAGAACCAACTCCCATGTGTCACTATCCATAAATGCAACCATTTCTTTATCTGTAGCACTATTCCAATACTCATTACCTAGTGTGTCCTCAAAATAGGTTGGATTTCTCACTCTACTTGACCTACGTGGACCTAGATCACTACCAGATCCTTTAGCATCCTCTTGTGACTTCTACACACCAAGTGTTTTAATAGATCAAATCCCAAAATCCTCATCCCTCAAGCTCTCCTCAGAGCCATGAGAGAAACTTGATGATACATTTCTTCCAATCCTACTTTCGCTATAGGCTCAAAAGCCAGTAGGGAAGAATAATCCCTACTGATCAACAGGACATACTGGATAGGAGGAGGAGCCTAAGGCGCCATTCAGATGGAAAACACACACATCACAAACATAAACAATCACAAAGAATGCCTGTAAAAAAACCAAATATCTATAAAAAAGAAATTGATCAAAATAAGTACACACACATAGACGTAACTAACCAATTGACCACCCCAAACAACCCACATCCTAGAAAAAATTCAGTATGACCCCGTATCAGGCAAAAAAGAAAAAAAACTACAAACCGCACCCATAATTGTAGCACATAAGAAAACTATAATACCATAAAAACCTAATCAGGACCGGACCATAACTTTGACCAACAATTTCAACTAAGAGGACTTTACGTGCCCATCCCACGAAGCGCATTTATTAAAAGGGGAAAAAAAGTGCACTGAGGAGAAATGGTTTTAATGAAGGGTTCATTTCAAGAAATTATTAACAATGGGTGATATTTTATTAAGTTATAAATCTTAATAAAAAATGGTGGTTCCTTCTTAAAATTTTAATTACAATTTATTAAGGTGAAGCGGTGCTTTAACGAAACCCGGACTGCGATTCCCAGACTGGGGTCTCTAAATGCAAATTCATTAATTAGCATGTTTCCACAAAGTGAGCAATATCCTTATACATACCTTGCCACCAATATCTTTCTTTGATCTTTACAAAAGTACCCCAAACACCTCTATGACCATCCCATAAGGGTTTAATGAAATTCTTGCATAACATTTACTTATGAAGCTCTGTCACCAAAAACTCGCAATGGCATACCATGTTTCTTTTTAGCATCTTTCCATAAGTATCCATCTTTTAAGAAAAACCCATAGGCTTTCCTCTTAATCTTTTTAAACTCCTCATCTTACCATTCATCTCTCTTTGTTAATGTACTAAGGTATTGACCAATTCTTAGCCACTCTCCTGCATATTTGTCTTCCAGAAACACTTCTACACAAGATGCAAAACATCTAAAGTGTCTTCTCTTTGTTGTCCAAGATTTTGTTAATACTATAGCAACACCTTGCATTGCTAAATTCACTCTTGCAACATCATTTTCAGCTGCAAGAAAGTCATCTTCCTCCTCCTCATCCATCATCCCACTTTCAAATATGGTTCAAGATTTAGCCACATGGTCAAATATTTATTACTTATTTGAAAATGGGACATGGAAAACTCCCAAACTCTCTAATATGGTGTTTTAGTCGGTGTGGCATTAAACCTTGTTGTCTCCACCAGCAGGTCACCCCAAGCCTACATGACTACATGCCTAAGCACATTGAATCCCACTCCTATCTCTACGATCCCCTTACTTATGTGCCTCCTAATGCTATCACCGGTAGTATTGCGTGTATCTCTGTGCCCTCCCAGAAAGCATTTACATGCAAGAATTTAGGCATAGAGTTCAATGTTAGGCTAGGTATCTGAGTGGCTACATCATATTCATGCAAGTCGGTTGCTCTCGACTTATTAGATCCCTCTACCCAGTGCTTTAACTCTTGCCATAATGAGGGACTTTGCCTAAGCAGATCCCCCATCGCCAAGTTATAGGGGCCAATATCAATGTTGTAAGTAAACTGCTAGCCCCACTTGCCTTTTGTCATGCCCTACACTCTTTTGCCAGCAAATCTCAAGTAGTTTTCCTACCTATGGCTTCTAGGCCTTGTCTTCGTGGTACTGCATGAGGTGAAAATGCATCTCTTGATTCCATGCGTATCGGTGAGACATATGTGCTCACACTGGAGAGTTAATCAATATTGTCTTCTAGTATGGACTTGGCATCCTTTAGATGCTCTTGGGCTTCTCTCACCCACTTCTTAACCTTGTCAACCACTTCTAATTAGTTCCTTGGATTGGGATATTCTTTAATCTTGGCACTCCCCTTCTTTGTTGTCTTGGGTGCTGAAGTCTCAGCCTCTGCATCTATGACTCGCTTCCCTCTCGTTACCCGAGTTGCACTATCCGTTTTTAGTGTTATTTTGGCATTAGCTCTCTTTTTCTTCCTTCGGCAAGTCTTCTTTCCCATTGAGGCTACATCTAAATTGCTAGGTCCTGGCAATTAAATGCCAACCTGCTTTGTTTGTGCTTGGTCATGACATTCAATGAGATGGGAGTGGCCTCACCATCAAGTGTTTGGACTCCAAATAATCCCAAAGGTATGGATACATGATAGCCAAGCTAATGGATAGTTTTTGTTGAGGGCATTCCACATACAAATGAGTGATTCCACACTCATGGCATCTCAAGTCAGCCTTTTATTGATTGGCTTACTCTCATTCAGGGCATCAAGATGTGATGTACCCGAGATGGACACAAGTCTAGCATGCGATTGGTTCGTGGTTTTGTCCTCTTGGGCCTCTACCCCTTCCGCGACCTAATGCCATCACCGGTACTAGTCTAAAATCCATCAGAATGGGGTTGCCCTCTTCATCATAAGAGACGTAAGGATTTACATATGTGTCATCCTCGTTCAGCCTCTCTACATAGTGTATTGAAGCGTTGCTTGATGGGTGGGTCACAAATGGTCCAAGTGGTCTAGGTATGCCTATGGGGTTAACATCCACCATCATGGAGATAGTTGGCTTGGCAATCATTACGCACCAGCAAAGCTAATGAAGTTCCCCTTCCGAAGTGTGGCGGTCTATTTCCCAAGTACTATGGTTGGGCATTAGGAGAAATATGGACTCTCTTTTTTCCCCCTTAAGAAGTGAATAAACAAATATAAGTCTAACCAACAAGAGATCTGGGATTTGAGATTCGTGTAACATGAATATTCTAGCCATATCCTGGCCTAAATTTTCCCTCAACAATAAAATAATGGAAAATGTGGAGAATAAAATGCTGACACTTCTTGGAAGTTTGTGACTTGAATTTTCATTTTCTTATTTTTTTATGTTTGACTTTTCATTTTTTCCCTTTTCAGTTTCCCCCTCTTTCTTAGGCTGAACTCAAATTTATCATAGCTCTTTCCTCACTTCTTCTTTCCTGATGAAATCTTACAACCTCATTGTCACTTGCCCTATCTGTAACCCTATGAAATTTCATTTCCTCTTCACAAACATAGAGTGAGTTTCACATGTTTTATGAGAGCAAAGCCTGTTCTACCAAATCCCTAAGATTTTCATCACAAAACTTTATAGGTATATTGTTCCCTTCCATGGATGTTCTATCACTACAAGATAAAGGCATTATACCGACGTTAAAAGTGACAAAAATATAAATAAAGAAAATTTCCCCCGTTGTCGCAAAAAGCGTCGTTATTGGCAATGCCATACAACAGTCGGTATTAGCGTCATTATCAATGTCGCTATTTGTGTCGGTATGATACCAATACAAATAGGGACATTGATAACGACGCTTTGCAATGTTAATAACGATGCCAATACTGATGCGTATAGTAAATATGTGACGCTAATAGCGATGGTAATAGGGGAAAAAAATTTTGTGGCAAGGCAGTATAGTTTCTACACTATGTACAATGCTCGTGTAAATAAAGACAAAGTGTACTTAAATCATAACACTGACACATGAAATAAATACATGATCGCATAATGAAAGCGATCAGTACAATCATGGCAAGATATCACTACTACATAGAAAATGTCTACACATATCACGTGACCAAAAAAGAAGGGTGTGTGAGCTCCAGGGATCCAAAGGCGAGCTATAGATCATCGCCATTCGAAAGCTCATCCCACTGTAGAGCATCGAACGGACTCTGCAAAAAGGAAACAACTACACATCACTCCACCATACAAAAATGCATTCTAATTATACATGGTAACTACGGACAAGAAAAATGAGTGACTTACAGGGTCGCGGCGTCCATTCAATCGGTTGATCAATGCATTGATACCGTGCCTCTTTGCATATCGAGTCTCAAGGGCGATCGGATCGCAATTTGTAATGGAGTATTGCAAAGGAAACAAAATACTAATTGTTAGAAACACGATTGTTAGTACAAAGGATATTGCAAAAAAATAAGCAAGCAGAACAAAAGAAAAACTTACAAAGTCCTCCAGATATGTCCTGTGGCCACCACTCCCAAGATGATGGACCACTCTGGCCTCTAGTCGTGCCCTCGCCGCCTCACACTACTGACTCCAACGTCTTGGATAATCTATAGCCTCCTCCCTCAGTCGGCACCAGTCATCCACGTCTAGCCACTTGGGCTTTGCAACCCCACTCTTGAGTGCCTTGTGTGCGTCCGATCATCTGTGTGACATATATACGCGCATGCACTCCATCATCCAGCCCATAGAAAACCTATCTGTTGTGGCTGGTACCGGAAAATCCTCATGCAAGGATGCTACTATGTAGTCCTTGCTCTCCTCCAGTATGTTTTTCCAATGATCCAAGACATTGTACTGAAAAACTTATTGGCACAACTCTCTCATGTGAGCCATCACCCTCCTCCCCTCATCATTCATGATGATGGCTCCTGACCTATCATCTACAAGGTAGCCATATCCCTCTGGGGTATGCCTAAAATGGGTCCTCTCCCACCTGTGATCATGCTTCTGGGAATATCCAGGAGACCCCTGTACATCTCGTGTACCGACTGGGGTAGTATCTATCGGAGTAGCACCCATAGGGGTGCCACCTGCGAATGGCTAAGCAAAAGCCGGAGTGACTGGAGTAGATGTCCCCACAGGTGTCACAAATCTTAGAGGTGACACAACTCCAACAGAATGACGAGATGGAGACACCGCGTCCGTGTCTCCACAACAACCACATGAGCCACTCTCTCTGGAACCACTATGAGAGCGAGGAGTAGCACTTATATCCCGAGCCGACTTCCGGCTCACTACATCCGTATCTCTGCAATATCCTCCTGATCCTGAAGCACTCCCTCCATCTGGCCCAAGTCTGGAGTGTCGACCTCGTCTGCTCGAAGCTGAAGCATCTAATCACACCAAAGTAGATCTAACATAGCGGCCTGACGATGTCTGAGATAGCTCTTGGTCTGCCATGTCTCTCAATCTTGCCATCATCTAATCTGGAGACATGAGTGTGAAGATATCCTGCAACTCCTCATCGCTCATCCCTCGACTCATCTTGATGATCTAAGAATCCACGAAGGTCACCTGCATAAACGAAAAATGATGTTAGCATAATCAATTTAAATCATACAAAGCACGGTGATATAAATCTTTAAAAAAAAATCTTACTTAAAATGCATACCTTATGTACCCTTATAAGCGATTAGTCAACGAATTGAGTAAGTGGATGCTCCAAGTATGAAGTATCCTATAGTCCCATGTCAATCTCCTAACACAACTCGGCATAAACTGGAAGGTCGATAGACATGTCACCACAAAAGGATGAGTCCACCTTGTTCTCAAAGAATTCTCGGACTCCTATATTTCCATCATTGTTACCCGATGCTGGGTCCTCTACATGCTCCAAGCTTTCGGTGGCCTCCACCCCTTGCAATATCGACCCCTCTATTTGCATATTGCCCTCATCTATGAGTGTGTTTAGTTGCTAGAAATACATAAAATTATGATTAATTTGGTTTATGTACAACATATAGGTTGATAATAATTTAAGTTTAAGGAGACTAGTAGCACGAGGAAACTCGGTGCTAGCCTCTAGCAATGCAGCAATAACGAGTAGATCCGAAATCATTAAAGGATTGTTTTGCACACCACGTGGTTAATCTCTAATCATAAAATGGTTTCTCATAATGTTCATACGCTTCTGCATTTTGCATGCCACATGGTGCAAAACCTAGATGTATAGCACTTGATTGATTAAATAAATGACCAATGTGGAGTGTGTGAGGATTCCTAGGCTGTAGGATAGATAAGCAGTTCCTTGGGATAAGTTTGGTGAGGAAATATCAATTCCTAGATCATTCAATATATAAAAGAGTGAAGCTTGTATGTTTGTTCTTTTTTTTTGGAGCTGCGCATCAAGGGGCCAATCCCCGAGATGTAGGAGAGTGCAGTGAGGCCATGGTGTTTCAGCCAAGAGGTTGCCTCCTATGTATGTGATTCGTGGTATATTACACTAATATGTATGGGATCTCCTTGTGAGGAGTAGGAAAAGTCAAACGTTGGACTGTGTCCTATTACAAATGCAAGATCGATGTTAGAGTTTAGTATAGCATGTCCCTTAGACGCGCTTGGCCATGAGGCCATGTGGGGTGTCTTGTGTGTCTTAGATGACTAGCTAGTGCTAGAGAGCCAATGTCGGGCCTGTTTTTGGTCTTGACATTGAGTGTCTGAAATCTCAAGTATATAATGCTCAAAAGCGAGTAGATAAGGGTAAGGTATCAATGGCTTCGAAGAGCATAGTTGGATTAGAAGAACTTTCTAGCCACATAATCACTCGAAAAAATGTGTCAAGCCTACACTAGCTCAACCTACAAGAGTTCCATGTTCTAAATGGAAAGCTCTGTAGCATCAAGTTGTGGAATGGTTTGCTATGGCTCTTGTGGCAATGTCAGATCTAGTTTCCATCCGATTGAAATTCTCACTGTGGTGTAGTAGCAACTAGATGGGATTGATTTTGATGGATATTGCCAACCTGTCAAATATGGGAGGTGACATTTTGGCTCAAGAACCAACTGTAAAGATGTTCATTCTTCTCTTGATCTTGTTAGCTTGACCAGCTAGCATTGATAGATATGGAGGATGATGTAGACACTATGGCTTTATTAGCATCTGATGTGGCCGAAATCTTATGGCTAGAAAGGGTGTTTGAGGCCTAGGTGTAGAAGGTGACTTGAGTGATTGAGAATGAGCTAGCTAAAAACCAATTTAGTAACAATTAGTACCAAGCTTGATGTAGAATTTGGGAGTAGTTGATTGCCTCACTCAAAGAAATCTAGATGCATGGCAATGGGGACATGAAGGGACTCAAAGAAATCTAGATGCATGGAAATGGGGACATGAAGGGATTAGATCCACATTTTAATCAACATCATATTCCACTAAATCCAAAGGTCGTTCCAATCTAGATGTAGAGGTATCAAATGAGTCCACACATGGCAAAGTTGCCGAAGAAAGGGTTTGTCTGGTTGCTTTTAGGTGGGACTCATTGCTCCAATTGATTGGGTTGAGTGGATTAATCCAATTGTGATTGTGCCTAAAAGTAATAATAAACTTTGGATCTATGTGGACTATTAGAAGCTAAATGATAAAAAATTTCCAACTCCCTTCTCTGTCCACTTGGATGGCATTTTGGATGAACTAGCGGTTTATGAGATGTATTTCTTCCTTGATTTTAGTAGGTATGATTAGGTTCAAGTGGCCCTAGAGAACTAGTTGAAAGAAGATTTCATTATCACTTGGGGAGTGTTTTTATGCATAAAATTGTGGTTTAGCCTCAAGAATGGACCAAACTCTTTCCAATAAGATATGCAAGTGATATTTGGGCCATAGCTTACTAATTTCTTATAGAAGATATTTGAGCCATATCTAACTAATTTCTTGCATTTATTTTTGGATGAATTTTGTATATTTGGTCAAGTCATACTTCATTTGCATAATCTTCAATTGTATTTGGCCCAATGTTACAAGTCATCTTGAGCTTGAATGCAATGAAAAGTGTATTTGCTACTCATAGCGAGATGCTACTTGGCCACATCATTTTCTAGGATAGCATCATGGTGGATCCATAGAAAGTGGCTACCATTATGCAAGTGGAGATTCCCTCATCTTTGACTTCATTTTTTGGGGTAGGTTAGGTGGCATGGCTGATAGTTGTTATTTTTGGTGCATGTTGCAATTTCCCTCAATTAATTAACACATATTCCAAAAATAGAATTCTAGGGGGACACTGAGTTTGACTTGGCTTTTTGGCAGCTCCGCCCTATACTCTCCAAAGCTCCTATATTTATTGCACTAGATTTGAATAAGTAATTTCATGTGTTTTTGGATGCCTAAAGCAATGTTATTTGTAGTGTCTTGATGCAAAAAGATTGTAATGATGACTTGTCATCAACTAGGAATGTTTGGTAATGGTTGGCTTAGTTAAGAGGTTTCAATGCTACCTACTTGGTTCAGTTTCAAGTGGTCCCCATTAATTAGACATGTCTTTGTTGATTTTTTATCTTGTTTGAATAATGTCAAACACCTAGGTGGAGTGCGCATAACCTTATCGTTCGACTGATGAATGTTAGTCAAAAGGACAAGGAGGACATTACAGATTACGTTAGCCATGTGCGGAGTCGCTTTAAGAGAATCCCATCTACTATAGAGTGACCTACTGAGTGAGAGGTCTCTACTATATTCATAAGCATAATTAGGAGTGAAGAGCTCTACAAGGCCTTGGTAGGTAACTCAAACCTGCAAAGGGACATTCTAGCTAGGGTCTTTGAAGAAGCCATATACCTACTCAAGGAGAGAAGATCGAGAGCCACAAGCCAAGATAGTGCAGCCTCTAGAGCTTCAAAGAGAACTACCACCACTAGCAAGAGATCTAGTCAGAGTAAGCTCCCAAGAGAAAGGGAAGAGTGTTGACTCGAGCCAAGAATTGGCAGACATGAAGCTAGAGCTAGCCAAGCTCTAGGAAATTATTAGAAGACATGCGCAACCTCACATACAATGTATCCATTGAGGATGGAACCACCTCTCGACTAAGTGCATGGATCCTAGATCCAAACCTTATGCCAACTACCGTAGATTTGGTCATGATGCTATGTGTGATTGCGGAGGCGATTATCATATCCATAGCTTTATAACTAGCCACACTACTTGGGGAATAAATCATCGCAATTCAAAAGAAGAGCTCCATTATCTCTCCTAGTGCCTAATAATGCTAAGCTAGTTATCCCTAGAATGGACATCAATCCTATAGGCATACCTAGACCAGCTGGACCCTTTATGACCCATCCAACAAGTGATGCTCCAATACATTATGTAGAGGAGCCTAATAAGGATGAGACATATGTAAACCTTACGTCTCATATAATGATGAGGGAAATCCCATCTTAATGGAATTTAGACCAGTATCAATGATGGCATTAGGTTGGGGAAGGGGTAGAGGCCTAGGAAGGCAAAGCTAAGATCCAATCTCATATTGGACTTGCAGCCACCCAAGGGCATACCTCATCTCGCTGCCTCAAACGAGAACAAGCTAACCAAGAAAAGGCCGACCTGAGATGTTCCAAGTGTAGAATCACTCACTTATATGCCGAATGTCCTAGGTAAAAATCGTCTACTAGCTTAGTCATCGTACCGTTGGGGTTGTTTGGAGTTGAAACACTTGATGGTGCGGCCATTCCCATCTCTTTGAATGTCATGACTAGAGCACAAAACAAAGCAGGCCAGTATTTCATTGCCAAGATCTGGCAATATAGATGCAACCTCAATAGGAAAGAAGACTCACCAAAGGAAGAAAAAGAGGGATGATGCCAAAGTGATGCTAAAAATGAATAGTGTGACCATACTAACGAGAAGGAAGCAAGTGGTAGATGTAGAGGCTAAGACTTTAGCATCTAAAACAATGGAGAAGGGGAGTCCTAAGGTTGGAGAATATCATGATCCAAAGTGCCAATCAGAAATAGTTGACAAGGTTAAGAAGTGGGTGAGAGAAACCCAAGAGCATCTAAAGGATGTCGAGCCCATCCTAGAAGATGAGACCAACAATTTCTCTAGTCTAAGTATGCCTATCTCACCGACACACATAAAATCAAGAGATGTATCCACACCTCATGTAGAACCACAAAGACAAGGCTTAGGCGCCGGGGGTGTAGACAGAGGAGCGGGAGTCAGTGTGCTTACTCATGCAGTTCTGTAGGCTTGGGCTAAGCCACCAATATTTAGAGACTGCAATGTTTAATGTCATGCTGGTTAATGGTGTGAAAATTAAGCCATTCAGAGTATTGAAGGACTGACCCCTATGAAGATGGTAGGTATCTAGTTCTTGGTGAACTTCACTATTATGAAGGGATTAGACTACGATATCTTGCTAGGCCACCATGGATGAGGAACACACGAGTAATTAAAGACTAGGGTAACAACTTCATATTCCTAGGTAACAGATCTGATGCAGTAAGAGTTGAGATGGATACCATCTCATCTATCTTGAAAGGAGACACCCAAGCCAAGAATTCATGTAGAGCATTGAAAAAGTACATTCCTTGCCCTGAAGGAAAGTAGGATTGGATGCATGTACTAGCCACCATCGACTTTCCATTTTCAAATGAGGAAGAAGATTATAAGTAGGCTACAAGAATAGTCAATGAGTCCCATAAGGCCACTGCACCTCAAATGCCAAGGGGTAAGACCCTACCATATGCATGCCACTCTGTATGATGGCCAAAAACCCTAGCATACAACAAATACCCACCTCTTTCCATATTCCATCTAACATACTTGAGCTCCAAGGGATTCTTGAGTATCTAACAAGGGAGCTAGCTAGTCACCTAACTACTAATCTTAAGCTACTCTAAGATCTTATGGATGAACCAAAATGGCAATGGACTAAAGTGCATGACCTAAACCTTATGTACAATTGGGCACTAGTCACGGATTACAAAAGAGTTGAGAATAGAGACCTAGATGACGATGAGCAGTCAAAAATGTAGCAATTCAGACAACAACAAGTAAGAGAACTACTATTCCTCTAATGAAAGTAGTGAAGATGAGACCGAGACAATAGAGTACGACACTAAGATTGAGTGATCAAACAAATAAAAGTATACTCCAAGCCATAGAGAGCCAATGCATTTAGAATTGAAAGAGGAGTCTTCAAAATTTAATGTGACCGCACTTTGGATGGATCAATTAGGTGTGATAGACTATGAACAAGTAGTGCTAGTCTAGGCAAGTGTCGCACCTTTCTTTAGGACAGAGTCAACCTTAGAGAGCTGTGACCACCAAGGGAAACTCCATCCTCTAGTGAGGGTTGTGAGTTCAACTCAGAATTAGGAGTAAGCTCTAAAAGTGATTGAGAGATATCTCGACAATTTAATGTGTGCCATATTCAAAGACATGCTTGGGCGACAACTAGAAGTATTTGTTGACGATATATGTGTGCAGTCTAGCTGGAAAGAACACCTAGATAAGCTTCGCGTAGTCTTAGTAATGATGTAGGCTCTATAGTCTCTCTTTGAACCCCCTAAAGTGCCAATTCTAGGTGAAACACTGATGTATCTTAGGGCACTAGTATCTAAGAGTGGCATTGCCAGTGACTCCTCCAAGATTAGGATTATTGTCGACTTGCCACCACCAACCAATTATAAGGGAGTTTAGTGCTTCCTAGGACACAAAGGGTACTATCGACGCTTTGTTCTGAACTATGCATTGATTGCCAAACTACTCTACAGGTTGCTAATTGTATTTGAATGGACCGAGGAGTGTCAATGTGCTTATGAGAAATGGAAAAATCCGCTGACTACCATACTAATTTTACGAGCCCCAGACTGGAGCATAATATTCCATGTGCATATTGATGCGTCAAAGTTTGCCATTGGAGCCATTTTGTGCAAGCCTGTCGAATATAACCTTGACTAGTCGATGAGCTTTACTAGCAGAAAACTCACAGATACAGAGATAAACTACTCCACAATGGAGAGGGAGTGTTTGGCCATGGTATTTTGCTGTAAAGAAATTTTGGCATTATCTTTGGCTATGCCCTTTATCTTCTTTGTTGACCATCAAGCCTTGCTTTATCTTGTCAACATTGGATGCATGGCTAGATGGTTACTTCTACTTTTAGAGTTTGACTTTTTTGTGGTATTATGCAAAGAAAAGTAACATTAGATGGTTGATCACATGTCTTGCATACCCACAAGGGAGGCCGTTGGGTGGATAGGGCATTATAGATGACCTACCCGATACACAACTTTTTAGCATGTCCAGTGAAAAGAATTTTTTTAGAACTGATTTGATGCCTTATTGGGCCGATAACATAGTCCAAATGTCCTAGAGCATAGACTACTAGAGAGACCTATTGAGAAGGCTAGGTGAAAGCATCTTATCCTTAAGATTCAACCCTATCAATTGATCATCAGCCAACTCTATAGGTTAGGAAAATATGTCTTGTTATTGCGAAGATGTGTATGTGAGCATGAAATGCATGATGTGCTGATTGAAGCACATGATGGAATTGCTAGAAGACATGTTGGTACCTAAAACAGGCCCAACACTAGCCTCTACTACTCACCTCAAACCACCCCACACGGCCTCGCGGCCATGATCTTCTAAGAACTTTGTGTATGTACGATTTTTAGTCAATGGATATTCATCCCCATACTCCTCAAAGAGAGTCTCTAAACATATTGGTGCTACACATCGTGTAGGCACATATAAAGGGAGCGCCCTTGGACTGATCACCGTGGCTCCATTAGGACTCTCCTACACCTTGGGAATTGGCCCCAAGATGCTCCATGAACACATAGAATGCATTCAAAATAGGCTCCACTCTTTGATTAATCGATGCAAGAGATAATGAATAACCCTCACTGAATATCCCCCAAAAGAATAGAATGTCTAACCCTATAGCTTGGGGTACCTCACACTCCATGTAGGTCATCGCTCATACAAACATGTGCTATGCATCTAGGATATGATACCATATGGTGCATGCAATGCAATTTTGTATGACTACCATGCTCAAACAAATTTATTCATTAGCAATCAACATCGTGCAAGTGCGAAGACGGTTCTTTTCATGCTTTTCTCCTAATATGCAATTGCTACGTTGCTTAGGGCTAGTATCGAGCTTTCTTGTGCTACTAGACCCTTTTAATTTTAGATAACAAAGAACTCTATATAACATACATACTAAAACATTAGAAATCAATGTACTTTAAACTCTTATCAACCCCTTCTCCCTATTGTAGGGTTGAACTAAGGTAAAGCACATTGAATTCTAAGTGCAAAGACAGTTCTTTTCATGTTTTTCTCCTAATATGCAATTGCTATGTTGCTTAGGGCTAGTATCGAACTTTCTTGTGCTACTAGACCCTTTTAATTTTAGACAACGATGAACCCTATATAACATGCATAATAAAACATTACAATTCAATGTATTTTAAACATTAGAATTCAACGTGTTTTTCATGTATTTTTCTTTTATAAAAAACAATAAAATCCACTCTATTATTTTTCGGATGTAAAAACCTATTTTTTTCATTTTTTATATTTTTTTCTATTTATTTATAGAAAAGTACTAATATTTACTCATTTATTGGTTTATATTGATTGATCTTATTGAGAATTATTTTCTTATCATGTTTCAACCCATAGAAATAGCATACACACGATAAAAACCCAAAAAATACATAATTTTTCTTAAATCGCATAGTCTCTGATTTTTTGTGTTTAGCATAAAATTATTATACCACTGATTTTTTGTGATTTTTTCAACATGGCCGATAAATCAAAAAATTGGCAACTAAATATAATCATTTTCAACCAACATTTATCATAAAATGATGAGATTGATGACTTACTCATGAAATCGCACTTATGATGTACATATTTCAAAATTGGAGGCCCGCTAATGTTCTTCAATGGCTGTTGATAATCCATCCAACCTCGATTTATGTCCCTTTACACTCCCTCATCATCGTATGATGAAAATCATTCATCTCAGTCTACTCCCTTTTCTCATACACTAATCCATGAGAACAAACAACAAGAGAAGACAGAAGAGAGAAATACTAAAATTAGATCTCTTTCATTAATGCATCATTTTTTTATCGGTTCAGAGTGAGAGAAATTAGAGATCTAATGGCTTGTTGTATTTCCCTTGATTAAGCCTGCTAAGAAAATCAAAATTTAAATGATTTTGGAGGCATTAAAAAAAACCACCCCTTCCCCCCCTCATTTCATGAAATCGTGATGCCTCTTCATTTCCTACACTAACAAGCTCATGAACTTTTAAATCCAAAAATCCTTGTTTATGCTTGGAGGTTTCACACTTTGGAAAAGTGGTTTTTTCCATTTTGGTGGGACAAACGAGCTCGAATTCGAGGTCTATTTGGCCCACTGGCTTTGTGGTGTCAAAATCTATAAACATGCCTTTGTCATGCACTTTTTGGCTCTTGAATCACATATCTACTTCATAACACTACAAGGATTTGGGCCATTAGTGACGCCGATTAGCGACGGCGGATAGCGGATCGCTAATAGCGTCAGGCCGCAGGGAAAAAATGCGGCTGAAACCCGAGCACGGTTTTCATTTCTTTTTCTTCATTGAGAGTTTTGAGAGCGAGAGCGAGGGAGAGAGCGACCGTCGTGAGAGAAGAAGAGGAAGAAGACTTGCCACCGCCGCCGCCACCACCGTTGTTCACGAAGGAGAGGAGGAGCCTTCATCGCAAAGAGAAGCCACCCCACGCTCGCCATATCTCATTGGTGAGTCTCCCTCTCTCTTTCTTTTGCTTGTTCAAGGTTTAAATCACTCTCTTTTGCTTGTTTAGGAGAGGAAATGAAAGAGAAAGAGAGGGAGAGGGAGAGAGAGGGAGAGAAAGAGAGGGAGAGGGAGAGGGAGAGGAAAAGAAAGAGAAAGAGAGGGAGAGTGCATTCTCTCTCTCCCTCTCCCTTTTATTTGTTTAATGTTTAAATCACTTTATTTTTTGCTTGTTTAGGAGAGGAAACGAGAGAGTAAGAGAGAAAGAGAGGGAGAGGGAGAGGGAGAGGGAGGGGGAGGAAATGAGAGAGGGAGAGAAAGAGAAAGAGAGGGAGAGGTAGGGAGAGTGCATTCTCTCTCTCCCTCTCCCTTTTGCTTGTTTAATGTTTAAATCACTTTCTTTTTTGCTTGTTTAGGATAGGAAATGAGAGAGAAAGAGAGGGAGAGAAAGAGAGGGAGAGGGAGAGGGAGGGGAAGGAAATGAGAGAGGGAGAGAAAGAAAAAGAGAGGGAGAGTGCATTGTCTCTCTCCCTCTCCCTTTTGTTTGTTTAATGTTTAAATCACTTTATTTTTTACTTGTTTAGGAAATGAGAGAGAAAGAGAGGGAGAGGGAGAGAAAGAGAAAGAGAGGGAGAGGGAGAGGGAGAGAGAGAAAGAGAGGGAGAGTGCATTCTCTCTCTCCCTCTCCCTTTTGCTTGTGGAATGTTTAAATCACTCTCTTTTTTGCTTGTTTAGGAGAGGAAACGAGAGAGTAAGAGAGGGAGAGGGAGAAGGAGAGGGAGAGGGAGAGAAAGAGAAAGAGAAAGAGAAAGAGAGGGTGTGGGAGCTTTCGCTCAACCGCCAAGACCCACAGACCGCTTATTGTTTCAAGTGCTCCAAGCGAGCTCTCATGGCTATCTCTCACCTAGCCGACGCGCGTTGATCCTACGAATGCAATGAACTTACCTTGATGCTTGATCGAGTACCCTCCTCTCTCTCACAGTTCGGTAGCTCCACGATTCTTGATGCTAGCTCAAGCATCCTCAAGCCTCCTCTATCTCCAAGCCTCATCCTCCATAGCCGCGCGCACAAGAGAAGAGAAGAAAAGAGAAGAGGAGAAGGGGAGAGGAGATGGTGGAGAGCTTCACCCTCTTGATTCCTCACTCTCTCACACACTCACTCCCTCACACTCTCACACTCCCTCTCTCAAGAGCATACACAAGCAAGAAGGAGAGAAGAAGAGAGGAAGAAGAAGACTAGTTTTGCCACACCAAAGAATGACCTCTTCATTCACTTTTCAACTTTATATACAAAACCCTACTTCCCTTTTGGGCGGTCATCCCCTTTTTCCCTTTTTTACATGGCCGGAGGCCCTGTTTTCCATTGTCCTTTTATCTTCATTGCTTCCTTTTCACTACCCTTCTATATTTACAAATCGAACGGGTGAGAGCCCCCGGCACTCTTTTATAAGATTTTAGGGTGCGCTTTTTATGCGCCTTTCCCTTTTCGTGGTTGCCTTGGCCTTTAACGGTTGTCCTTGCGCTTTTGGCCTTTTCTCCTTCTTTTCCTTCCATCAGGTTACCTTTTTTCTGCCTTCGCTCTGCATCTTTTCCACTTTCTTTCGCTCTCTTCGTGTTGGGGTTAACATTACCCCCCTCCTAGACGAGTGCTAGTCCCATGGCACTTACTGGCGTAGGGTGCAAGTAGTAGTATGCACTGAAGACTTCGGGGGGACAGGGGCTTGGAGCCTGCACTAGTGACCGGTTACGTGGGGGTTGGTTGGGGATGCCACGTAGGATGATTTTTCCGGCTTGTCGAGTGCTGGGTGGGCAATTAGCATTGGACGTTGATGAAGAACGAATGCCACTTGGGCTGTGGTTGTCAACGCCTACAATTGAAAACCTGTCAGGTGGTCTCTCCCTAGGGGTAGTGCTAGTCTCTGTATTGTGCACAAGACTTAGTTTGGGAGACAGGTCGAACTCTAAGTCTAAGCAAGCTGAGAGTGTTGTCCTGCACTTGAGGACCCAAATTGTGAATTAGTTCTGTGTAGGTATTATATGAGTGCCGTGCGTGTGCATACTTAAATATTATGTAGCTAGAAGATGGGGCGGCGGGGGCCGTGTGGAGCAGAATTGTGGTAATGGGGAGATGAAGTACACCTTTGACTCTTGTTTGGAGGCGTCGTTAGGGGTGTGCCATTGTCGTCGAAGCTTGCTTTCTTTTCTTTTCTTTTCTTTTTTCTTTTTTTTTTTGTCGTGGTTACATGGAGGCAGCAGTACAAGGGATAACGGGAGTTCTACTCCTCATCATCCAAATGGTGGGAAAGGGTGGGCGGAGGGCAGGGGGCCTTGTTAAGGAATTTTCGGCTTAGCAAGTAGCCTTTATTGTGGAGGCGGGTTTTGAGGGTGGTGGTGGAGAGAAAGGGGTGGTTGCACTATGTGAATTTGCTGTCATTCATGTCTTCCAGTAGTGCACCACAGAAGGATGGCAAAAGAGCAGCACGCATCATGAGACGAGTCATGGTGGTGCTGTCTATGGCATTGGGGTCAAAATAGAGGGGTGGAAGGTGGCGCTCTTGGGGTGCGGGTTCCTGGTGTCCTAGGATTCTAATTAACCTAAGGTAGTTACAGGTGCTGATGAATGCTAGGTCAAGGCAGGAGGTGAATTCGTTAAGGAATTTATTTATAGAGCTGTACAAGTCAGGCAGGGTGAAGAGAAGAGCGTTCCTATGGGAAGTGGTATTGGCATTATAAATGACGGGGAAGTCAAACCTGCCGTGGATGGACGGGTTAAAATCCAATCCTACCCTTCGAGGATATGGCATAAAGGTGGGGTCGTTCCTTTCCAAAGGGAGGGTGTTGCAAAACGCCATCCACGCCTCCAGGTTGACGTCAAAAATGCGCTACCTCTAGGTGGGTTGGCAACTATAGCCTTCCACTGTGCGAGGTACTTGAAGGACTTTGTCTTGCCAAAATTCGCGGTCCTCGGCCCCCCAAGCAGTTGAGTGGGCCTCACGCTCTTCTAACCATTTAGCCTTGAGCCGGGCCCCCATGGCGATGACATCCTCCACCAACTGAATGGGCAGCACCCTATTCAAGGCGGTGGGAAACTCGAAGCGTAGGTCGAAGGGATCTCGGCTATACTCCTGCTGCTCTCATATAATCATTTCAGCATGGTACTCAGCGGGGGAGTCTTGGGTGCGCAGCGGGAAAGGGACAGGCTGTTTCGGGGCGGGTCTGGCCTTCAGTTTTCTTCTTGCCTTCTCCACCATTTCCTTCCTTCGGGTGGTGTGGGCCGCTCTTCGCTCGGCAGATGTGTCATGGGTTGGCACTTCAGTTTGTTGGGGTTGAGGGGGTGGCGGGACATATTCCTCTCCTTGAGGCCCTAGGTCAAGCTCTGGCTCACCCCCTTCCGCTTGCTCCTCCTCCTGTGTTTTCTCCTCAGTGAACCCAAGGTCCTCCATCTCCTGTGCTGTTAGTCCTACTTGTGCCAGATATTTTCTTTGTTCCTCTAGGCTCTACGGCGGGCCTCCTAGCTGCAGTGGTACGTGCAGGCCTGAGGTGAGGGCCCTACACGCAATGGTTAGCTTTCTCTGCAACCGATCATTGGCCTCATCTGTTGCTGAGTGGGTGGTGTGGAGCAGCGTGTTGATAAAAGTGCGCTGCTGAGCTATCATAGCAGGCTGGGCTGCCTCTGCCTGGTTTTCAGCCATCACTCTATCTCCCTCAGCCTTGGCCAGCCGGTGTGCTAAGTCCCGCACTCTCTGCTCGTTATGACTTGACCAGTCCTTTGCTCGCCTCTCCATGTCTTCTAGGCTTTCCCCCTGTCGGAGGGTCATCGCCATAAATTGTTGTTGATGGGCTTTGAGCTCATGGCGCAAGTGGGACTGCTCTCGGTGCTCCTCTGTGATCTGCTCGTTGAGTTGGTCCCGCGTCGCCTGCAACCTACGCACCTGTTTTGCCCTTAATTACATCCAGCTCTGCAACGTCTTGTCTAATTTTCTCAAGCTGACTCTGTGCCTCCAAGTTGGTTGCAGATAGCTGTTCATTCCTGTGCTGAAGATGGGCATTTGTCTCCCTCTCCCTGGTGAGACGCTCCATTAGGATTTTCCTTCGTCCCTCCCAAGTAGCGTCGCGCTCCTTCAGGGTTTTTAGCTCCTCCGCCTCCTTGGTGCTGGCCTCCTCCCTAAGCACAGCGATTTCCTTTTGATATTCTGTTATTTGCCTTACTCTGTCCAGTTGGAGGGCAGCTTGTGATTCGCGCTCCGCTGCCAGCTCCTCCACTGCCACCCTCCTTTCTTGCCTGGCCGTTTGCAACTGCGCGAGCAGCTCCTTTACATAGTCATCATAGTGGCCTGTTGGAGATGGAGAGTGGGACATGATTGTAGTGGTAGCAAGCTCCTCCACTTTTTGTCTTTTCACTTCTGGCCCTGGCTCCAGCTCAGCCGTCACTGCTCTTTTGGCACCTGAGACTAGGGTGGCCCCGGCTGCTTCCCTTGCCAACTCTCTTTCCACCAAGAATTGCAACCAGGTGACTACATTGCTTTCATCGATCTTTGGGGTGTGCATTAGGGCGGCTGTGGTAGGGGGCGTCACCTTGAGGGGAGTGGCTTGCATGGGTGGTACGAGGAGAGGGGAGACAGGTCTGACTGGGTCTTTTCCTTTCCCTTCTGTAGGAGGCAGCTGCACACGTTCCGGCGTACCAGTGCTGGGGCCAGGTGCTTCAGGTTGGTATGGTCTGTCCGCTCCTTCCACGTCTTTCCTCCGCTATTCCTCGATGGAGCGACGCGTCGCCAGCTCCAATTCTTCTTCTTCCCTCCTCCTCAACTCTTCCTCAGCCCTCTTTCTTCTTTCCTCCTCTTCTCTCACCGGGCCCATTCGAGCTCCTCCTTCTCTTTTCTCCTTCGCTCCTCCTCTCTCTTTCCGTGTAGGGCTTTGGTCCGTTGCTCCGCTTTCCTTTATGGTGCAGCCTGGCGTTCTCCCTCCTCGTCGGTGTCCGTTTCTGTTTCATCCGACTGTTCCTCCGCCTGGGGCTGGGACTGCGACGGCAATTTGCCACCTTTTCCGCCATCTTCCTTTTGTCCTCTCCCGCACGTCCCTGCCCTATTGCCTCGTGGAGGATCGCAGTGAGGGCACCTCCAAACCCTACGGTGGAGGCCTTGGAGGATGAGGCCTTGCAGGTTGATCGAGGTGAGGGGGATTCTCCTACTATAGTCCTTCCTCCTGTTGCCAGGGCCTTTGTTGAGGCCTCAATCGTCCTTATCACGAACCCGTTGAGGTTCACCTCATCCAATGCCTGAGCCGCGATGCTTTCAAGTAAAGGCACATTGATCCTGGACATGATGCTATTGTACCGTTGACTCAAAAATAGGGTATGCATCATTTTTGCCTACAGTTGAATCTCTGGATTAGGGATCTCTGCCAAATTGACTCCGTCGTTGGTGTGGACTTTCACTTTGTCCATTCCCAACATGGCATAGATGTCCCTTTTCGGCTTCTTCTCCACCTTGTTCGAAAGCCCCAGTGCTCTTTCTATCAGTACAGGGGTCAGTTCAACCTGCCCCTGTCTGGTGGCTTCCGCGTCCCGCACTGTGATGGTGCCCTTGTTATTGTTGAAGGTGCATAGGAACTCGGCGCACAGGGTATAGTTTATTCTCCGGCCCACTGCTTCCAGATACCGTTGTAAGTGGCATTGCTCCATGATCCGTCGTACCGCTGGTTCCTCAATAACCACATCTTCCAAGTTGAATATGTGGCGGAACTTTAGCTGATTGAATGCTCTAGTTTCCACCGTAAGGCCGTACCGCACCTGTTCTTCCTCCGAGAAAGGGCGTTTGCCAGCTTTGTCTTGACCTGCCATGGTCGCCACCTGTACATTCAATCAATTCACTTCTTAGTATTTTTGGCAACCCATTCGTAGGACGACCATAGCAGATTTTATCATTTATAACTATGATTTTTTCCTTTCAAACTTCTATCACCTATTTCTGCATGGCATTTTAATTTGAAGCCTTTCCATGCTTGGTTCACTTTTTAGTTTTAACTTTCATGCTTGGTTTGCTTTTTAGTTTTACTGCCCCATCTCCCTTGTGGAAAAAAATAATCCGTCCCAGGATTGGAGGGTGTGGGTCCAAGGCGTTCAGGTTGTTTTGTGGAGGAGCCAATCGTAGAAGTTGGAGGAGCCAATCGTAGAAGTCGGATGCCTATGTGGGTGATGTATGTGAGGACATTGGTGAGGAAATCTCCAGAGTTGACCCGACTTGCGATGTGGAGCTCATCTTCTGTCAGGATGCAATCGAGATAGGGGTGCCCTAAGATATGATCCTCCATGGTTCGACCTCGAAGAGTGGTTAACACTCGATACGAGGTGGGCGCGACGTATGTGGGATCATACTTGGCTGTCTTGATGGCTCGGTGTTGTTCGGCGTTGGTCATTATGCGGCATCCTTCCACTGCCCATTTTAATCGAAGAGTGTACCACCACTTCAAGAAGGGAGATTCGGTGTCCGCCAAGTGGGACAACGTTGTTGTTTGCTGGCTAGTGAGGCCGGACGTCGTGCGCGGGTCAAATGATGGGATGAGGCGTTGCTTAATGGCTTGCTCTTTGGAGACCTCGCGAGCGAGTAGCTCAGCGGCAGAGTGTGAAGCTTGTGCGAAGGTGAATTCAAAAGTCTCCCAAGAGCAAGGCATGGTGCGCACGTCCGTTGCAAGGGGTTCCGCTAACAGTCCCAAGTCTAGGTGGTCATAGTTGAGGGCCAGTGCAACAAAGGTGTCATCGAGCTGTTTGATGCAGTCTACAACGTCATCCCCCGTGTCCTCGGCGAGGTCAGCGGCTAGCATTAGGAATGACTTCCGTTCATAGGAAGGCTTAAGGCCAGCGGGTGGTTGAGGTTTGCTGGAGCTGGAGGTTCTGTCAGTACAGAGCTGCAGCAGGCTGGGGGCCTGTTTGAGTCAGCAACCCGAGCGCTGGTCGGATGGATGGGTCGGTTTTGATCTTAGGGGCTATGCTAGTGCGGTCGGCAGGGTTGCTGAGTTGCGGGCCGGGCTAGTTGGGTGATACCTCTAGTGGTGGTGGCCGGTGCTTGGGTCATTGGGCGTGTGTGACGCCCGTGGGGTGACTCGCAAAGGAGTCGGATGACTGGGGTGGACTCTGCGATTCGTGGTCTTGAGGTGTCAGAGGACAAGGCCTTGCGATTGACATAGAAGCAGGGCCCGTGTCAGTTGGGATTTTGGGGATCCACAGCGAGGCATTCCCCTCATAGTAGCCTTGTGCACGCAGCAGGTTTTTAGGGACCCATATTTGTTTAACCACACGGTGCTTGTGATGATGGCATTTTGGTCTTCTAGGTTTAGGTTTGTAGGTGTTCTGCGGACCCACGCGTCTAGTTCTAGGCTGATCTCGAGGCTTCTTCGGCACCCATTGCAAGCGAGTCTGTTGGGGTTTTGCCTTAGGTTTGGCGGGTCACGGTGCATGGGGATCTGGGTGTAGTAAATATGCATGGCCCTCCTCCTTAGTCCTAGGTGTGGCTATTTCTATCGGTGGCCCGTTGAGTGATGCTGGGGTTATGAGGCGCTGACTGAAAGTCGTGACAACAGCCACATTCCCAATTGTTAGGTGGATGCATTGTGACTCATAATCAACATTGCAATGGGTTTGCTTTTTAAAAGTTTGCCCGAGCAATGACTCTGTGCATGCATCCCTGGCATCGGGTAGGACATAGAACAGCATGGGAATAGTTTCAGTCTCGATAGAAACGGCAACTCTGCATGTGCGGAGGATCGGGTAGGATTGGGCCCCATATGGGTTCAATCTGGCTGTTGTGGGATGAAGCATTGGTGCGCCAAGTTGGGTCCAATGCTCATGCGTCAAAATGTTAAAATCCGCCCCTTTGTCAATCATGGCGTTGAAGGAGCACGTTTGCTTGGCCGTGACCGTGATGCGGAGGTAGGTGGGTTCTACAGGCTCCTCCTCATTCTCACCGATTTTCGTAAGTGTGGCTACTCGTATTTTAATGTGCGTTTCCACCATTGGTTGTTCATGTAGTGGGTGAGTGGGTGGATAGTACTTTTTAATTCGACTGCCGTTAAAGAAGCCCATTCCCTCACCATCCAGTGTTTCCAGCTCGACATTACCAGTTCGGCTGATTATGCGGACCTTAAAGGGCCCGAGACCTCTAAATTTCATCTTCTATTTGTGTCCTTTAACTGAGTAGAGGAGCACTAGGTATCCCGGATCAAACTCTCGTTGCTTGACGTGTTTGTCAAACCAGCTTTTGCGTCTAGCTTTCTCACAAATAAGCACATGGGTGGCTAGGAGACGCATTTCTGATAGGCATTCTAGCTCGACCAAGCGTTGCATCCATGCCTCCTTCCCCTCCCATCGTTCTTGGAGTGCTATCCGCAGGCTAGGGATGAAGAATTTTAATGGAAGAATAGCTTCGGTCCCATAGGTTAGCCTAAAAGGCATTTGTCCGACGGCCATCTTATAAGCTGTTCGGTAGGCCCACAGGGCTGCCATCAACTTGTTATCCCAGTCACTTTGTGAGGCTGAGACTACTTTGGTTAGGACAGTGATGAGAATTTTGTTGGTTGACTCAGCCTGGCCATTAGCTTGAGGGTAGTATGGTGAGGATTTGCGATGGATGATGAGGAAGGTGGATAGGAGATGGGCTATCACTTTGTTGATGAAGTGCGTTCCCTGGTCGCTAACCAATTCGATGGGGCAACCAAAACGCGAGATTACTTGCTCCCATAAAAACTTGGCAGTTGTCCTAGCGTCGTTTTTCCGTGTGGCCCTCGCCTCCGCCCATTTGGTGAGGTAGTCCGTGGCCACCACGATGTATCTAGCTTGTGAATATTGTGCCGCGGGGCTGATGGGTCCTATGAAGTCAATTCCCCACTTTTTGAAAGGTTGGCGAGCGATGACCGGGGTTAACTCCATCTGATCTTTATGGACCGGGACCCTTGTCCCTTGGCACTCGTCGCAATGTTTGACAAATTGTGAGGCATCACGGAAGAGTGTGGGCCACCATAGCTGGGACTGCAACACCTTTCGTGCTGTAGTATCCCCGCTAAAGTGTCCTCCTGCAATACCGTTGTGTGCCTCTGAGAGCACATCGTGCATCTCATGCTCACATACACATCTACGTAGTAGACCATCTTGCCCCAGCCTATAGAGCTGGCCTGCAATCAACTGATAGGGCTGGATCTTTAGGATTAATCACCTAAGCCGTGCCCGTTCTATTGGTCGTTCGGGCAGCCCATGCTCGAGTACTTGGACTATGTCGTCTACCCAGTATGGTGTCAGGTCAGCCCTGAATAGGTCTTTTTCACCGGATATGTAGAATAAGTGGCTGTCTGGTAACTCGTCCACAATGCCTTGTCCAGCAGCTTCTCCTGTGGGTACTCGGGACAGATGGTCAACCATGTAGTGTTGTTTTCCCTTTCGTACTACCACTGAGAAGTCGAATTCCAGGAGCAGGAGAAGCCATTGGGCTATACGTCCTGTAGCGCAAGGTTTGTTGACTAGATAGAGCAGGGCTTGAAGGTCTACAAAGAAGGTGAAGGGGGTGGCTAGCAGGTAATGCCGAAACTTCTTCATAGTGAATACCATGGCTAATCCCTCCCTTTCTGTTGTCGAATAATTCATCTCTGTTTCAGTGAGCTGCCTGCTCGCAAAACTCACTGGGTAATCTAAGTTATGCTCACTAGGTTGGCACAACACTACCCCCACAGCAAACTTAGAGGCGTCGATGTGTACGTGAAACGTCATAGTCCAATCTGGGGGTCGTAGGATAGGTGCCATTGTTAGGGTTTTTTTCAGTTCCTCATAGGCTTGTTGGCAGGCTTCGGTCCACTCGAAGGCAATTAGCAACTTGTACAATGGCCTAGCGATCAGTGCGTAGTTCAGTACAAACCGTCGGTAGTATCCTGTGTGACCTAAGAAGCATTGAACTCCCCTATAATTACTTGGGGGTGGGAGGTCCACGATAACCTTGACCTTTGAGAAGTCCGTGGCAATGCCGTTCTTGGACACCACGTGTCCCAAGTTGCATCCGTGCTTTATCCAAAACTGACATTTCAGGGGGTTGAGGGAGAGACGGTATAAACGACACCGTTCAAAGACCGCGCGGAGTTTTTCGAGATGTTGGTTCCAGGCCGAATGGACACACAGGTCATCAATGAAGACCTCTAACTCCTTGCAAAGCATGTCCTTGAATATGGTGCACATGAGGCGTTGAAAGGTGGCGGGGGCAATGGTTAGCCCAAATGGCATGATTACATAGGCAAAGAAGCCCCACTCAGTGGCGAAGGCGGTCTTGTGCCTATCCACAGGGTGCACTTGCACCTGATTGTATCCCGAGAAGCCATCTAGGAAATTGCAAGCTTCCTTACCTGCCACCCTCTCAAGCATGTGCTCGGTGTACGGTAAGGGGTAGTTGTCTCTCTTTGTCGCAGCGTTTACTTTCTTGTAATTGACACACACTCGAATCTTGCCGTTTTTTTTCATCACAATGACTATGGGTGATACCCAGTCCGTGTGCTCAATTTCGTAAATGAATCTGGCTCGCATCAACTTGTCAATTTCCTCCTTGACAGCATGGGCGTGCTTTGGATTCATGGGGTATGGTCGCTACTTGACCGGTGTTGCATCCGTTGTCATGGGTATGTTGTGAGTCACAACACTCGGATCTACCCCTCGTAGCTCATCTAAAGACCAAGAAAACACATCCCGGTACTCCCACAAAAGAGTGATGAGGCCGGATTCTTCCTCCGTGGTCAGGTCCTCGGCAATGAACACTGGTCGGGGTGTTTCCCATTCCAGGGCTAAGTTTACCTCCTTGACCTTGACTAGCCCTTCGATGGGTTTGCGGGTTTGCCCTTGGCGCTTGGCACTTAGCAGAACCACCACCCTGTCCCCTCTTTTGAATTTCGAAAAGTGCTTAGGGAGGTCTTTTGGCTTCCTTTCTTCCTCTAATTGTACATCGTTGGGACGCTCTGCTTCATTCTGATGTAACCGTCGGCGCCTCAGGTGGATGGGTAAGTCTCCCCTGGTGCGTCTGGTCATGGGTGGCCTAGGGATTTCTGGGTCATCCTCTAAAGTAACTTCAGATTCAGAGTCGAATTCCCCATTTTCACTAGAGGAGGTGGTCTCCCCTGGCGGCTGCAGTTCGGACGGCGACTCGGTTCTAAGCATTGCTGTCGTTTTTGGTTGGGTCAGGCCGGCTTGCTTAAAATCCACAGCTCCCATCTGTTCCAACCAAGCACGATCGCATTTCACACACATGACTCCTTGGTCCATTCTAAGGGCCGGCCTCGGCTGCGGTTTTGCATCTGCTCGAATTTGCTCAATCTCTCGCCCTCCGGTGTCATAGTCTACGGTGTCCATCTCACCCTCACTTCCTTCATCGAAGGGTTGGCAATCTTCGTATTCGTCACCGGAATCCGCCTCACTGGACTGCTCATCGTCCCCCAAGGCCTGCTCTGCCTCATTTTTTTGGTCAGGGACCAATGCCCAATTGTATGTGAGATTTAGTTCGTGCACTCTGGTCGACTTCCATTCGGGTTCTTCCAAGAGGTCTTGGAGCGGCTTGAGATTGGCGGCTGCGTTGCGTGCCAGTCGGTCCATTAGGTGCCCCAATATTCCCTGGAGTTCTCTCCTGTTGGTTGGCACTTGGGAGGCGATAGGCTTAGGCCTGTTATGGAGGCATTCTGCCATCATGTAGACAGGTGTAGGCTGTGTTTCTCTTGGCTTGCCAACTGTTTTGACAGCCTGCTCGTACGCTTGATGATCTGAGAACGGCAAATCAAGTGTAGCGAGAATGTGCATCCAATCCCACTCGTCCTCTGGGCAAGGGATATACTTTGTCAAGGACCCATAGGGTTCCTTGTTCTGGGTGGTTCCTTTGAGTAGAGTAGAGATGGCATCCAGGTCGACTGGTGAGGTCTTCCAAGTGTCCATCTCTATTCCCACAGCGTTAGTTCGGTTGCCTAGGAAGATCAAGCTGTTACCCCAGTCTTCGATAACTCTAGCATTGCGCATCCAGGGTCGACCCAATAAGATATCATAGTCCACTCCCTTCATGACAATGAAGTCGACAGAGAACTGGACTCCTGCGATCTTCACTGGCCAATTCTTCAAGACCCCGAATGGTCTCACTTGCATACCATTTGCTAGCGTGACGTTAAACCGAGCAGCTTCGACAGGCGGGTTTCCCCACTTCTGTAGCACTGCATGGTTAAGCACACTAACCCCAGCTCCTATGTCTACGATCCCCTTTCTCCTTGCGTCCCCCAGGGCTGGCAGGACTGCGTGCATTTCCGAGCCCTCCCAGAAGGCATTGATGTGCAAGGATTTAGGGTTTGAATGTAGCGTCAAACTTGGTAAGTGTGTTTCTGCATCCTGGTCTTGAGCATTTGTCGGAACTTGCTCGTGTGGTCTTTCGACCCACTGTTTGAGGTCCTACCATAGGGTAGAGTGCTGCCTGAGCAGCTCTCCCAGTCCAACCGTTACAGGGGTGGTCACTAGTGTGGTTAGGAGATTGCTAAACACTCGTCCTTCCCTTTGTTCAGATTGTCTAGGCCAATGGTCACGGCTGTCCTGTGGGTCTGTTACGTCTAGGCTTGGCCTTCTCGGCACTGCTTGTGGCGTAGCAGCCTCGGCAGACTTAGGTTGGGGTAGCGATAACGGCGCACTCATGCTGGAGAGATCCTCAATCTCATCCTCGATGATGGGTTCGACATCCTTGAGGTGCTGTTGAGCCTCCCTCACCCATTCCTTCACCTTTTCTATGGCTTCCAATTGCCGCCTGGGATGTGGGTATTCCCCTACCTTAGCGCTTTCCTGTTGGGCAGTTCTAGGGGCTGAAGTCTCTGCCTCTGCGTGTGAGACTTTCTTTCCGTGGGGTAAGGTCGTAATGCTGTCGGTTTTTAGTGCGACCTTAGCCTCTAATCTCTTCTTTTTCCACCTATGGCTTTTCTTTCCTACTGAGGTAGCGTCGAGATTGCTAGGTCCTGGTAGAGAGACGCCGGCCTGCTTCGTTTGTGCTCGGGTCATCACTCGTAGGGGGATAGGTGTGGCCTCCCCACCATCGAGGTTTTCAATACCAAACAGTCCCAGTGGGACAGACGGCAAATTAGCTGAACCAGAAGGCGGCTTCCATTTTGGGCAATCTATGAAAAGATGAGTGATTCCGCACTCTGCACACCTTTGGTCAGCTTTGTCCCTACTTTGCTGCTCTCTTTCTAGGCAGCGTGATGAGACGTGACCGGGATGTCCACACGTCCATCAAGTGACCGGATCCTATGGCTGCCCTCCCAAGCCTCTACCCCGTCCTCGTCCTAGTGCCATCACCGGTACTGGTCGGTAATCCATGAGGATTGCATTGCCCTTGTCGTCATGCGAGACGTAAGGGTGTATGTAGGTTTCTTCATCACTAGGCTCCTCTATGTAGTGCACGGGAGCATCGCTCGGTGGGTGGGTCACATAGGGACCAGGCGGTCTAGGAATACCGATAGGATTTATGTCCAGCCTAGGGACCGCTGGCTTCATGTCATTAGGTGCTGGTAGGGCATGTGGGGCTCCCCTTCCATAGAATGGCTGTGGCCTGTTAGCCGGGTAGAGCTGGCCGTAGAGCTGCGTGTATGGTAGTCTTCGTGGTAGTCTGCAGTGTGCGGCATCATGGCCGAACCTTCCGTAGTTAGCGAAGGGTCTTGACATTCTGCTGGTAGGTGGTTTCCTCCCCAGTACACGCACTGGACGTGCGGACACGTAGGTCGCCTTAACATGTCTTATATTTTGGCCAGTTCTGTCTTGACCTCGGCCACCATCTCGGCAGCCTTCCCCTTATCGTGGGACGGTGCGTTGGATCACTCGCTAGAGGTTGGCATTCATTCTAAACTCCATGGGTTGATTTCTTCTGGGTTCGAGCTCCTGGAGCTCCGCTCTTTCAACTAGTCATCGACCCTAATGGCTTCCTCAAAAACCCTAGCCACTACGTTCTGTTGCAAGCTCGAATTGCCTGCTAGTGCTTTGTACAATTCTTCATCCCGAATCTCGCTGATGAACACGGTTGACACTGCCTTGTCAGTCAGTCTTTTGCCCAAGGGGATTCTCTTAAGGAGGCTTCTCACGTGGGTCACATAGTCGCAGATGCCCTCCTCCTTCTACTTGACGTTCATCAGACGCACTAGCAGGTTGTCAAAGTATCCGAGTTCGGCAAACCTCTTGACAAAAAGGTCCTTGAGGTTATTGAAGTTGGCTCATTCTATAGCATCTAGGCTCGTATACCACGTCCTACCCTTATCACTTAAGCAAAGTCCGAATGCTTGCGAATGTTGGGCATGGTCGTTGAGGCCATTGGCTTCGCAGACCTGCTCAAACTGCTCGACAAAGCTGTACGGGTCGTCCGGTGGCTAGTACTTGTCGAGTTGCTTAGCGATGATAGGTATTTTGGCTTGGCTCTTTGAACCTTGGGTTGCCCCTAGTCCTGCAAGTAGCGAGGTTGCTAGCGCAGTGGCATTTTGTTCCATAGCGGTGTTATCGAGCAGCCGTTTCATGAGGAGCTCACCCAGTGTTAGGTCTTCCTCGAGTGCTCTTTCCTGGTCAGTTCGGTTTTGGCCAGCCAAGTTCAACACTCGCTGCACCTCATGCAGCTAGCTTTGCCTTAGGCTCCTGGCTTATTGGTCCCTATTATAATCTGCTATGCCCTGCAATGCCTTGCGGGCTAGCCTCCTCTCCTCCTCTAGGTCCGCAATGATTGCCTCCGTCGTCCTGCCATGGTGTTCGTACCTGGCATGCGCATCGTAACTGCTCACCATTTACTGTATGGCTTCCGGAAATGCGCTAACATCCAACTCCCCTGCAAACCGATGATCCGATCCTCCCTCTGTCATGGTGGAATTCTCGCACCTGGTTGTAAGTCAGATCCTTGTCATTGTCACTCCTTGCTTGATCCTACCTTGCGCTTTATGCGGTTGCTTACCCTAGGGTTTTCTCCTAGTGGTGGGTTTTTTTGGGTAATTTATCTGAGTGAGTTCTTTTTAATTTTTGAATGCAGTGCTCAACTTAGGGTCACTCATGAGTGTGTTGTTCCTCATGCACTCGTGCTCAATCAGGCTTTCGACTTTCCTAAGTGTCCTTCAAGTGCCGAAATCCAATCAGAGTGTTGTGAGTGATTCCCCGGTGTCTTACTCACCCTTGCTCATTTTGGGCCTGACAGGCTTTGCCACTCTAGTCCTGGCCGCCTTACGGGTCCCAGGATCCTATGCTGCTTTCTGTTGCTCACGTAGGGGTGGGTCGCTGGGGGAGTGCCCCAGTGTGTCCCTGGATGGGTCAGGTTTTGTTTTGGTTTGACTCAGGGAATCGGACGTCCGATTTACCAGTGGTTCGATTTACCAGTGGTCCGATTGTGGGGATCGGACCAGGTATGTTAGGGCGAAGTGGGGGTTTTAAGGTCCGCGTGTCCGATTCTCAAGAGTCGGACGGTGTCGAGCAGTCCAAATCTAGGCGATCCGATCCTAGGCGGTTCGAATCTAGGCGGTCCGATCCTAGGCGGTCCGATCGGACCGGTTGATCCGATTCTTACTGGTCCGATTATGGATGGGTTCGATTCTAGGAATCGGACCGGACATGGTCCGCCGGACATGGTCCGACTGGTGACGTGTATTACTTCATCCGATCGGACCGGGTGGGTCTGAATCAGAGCGTCCGAGTGGTCCGAGTGGTTGAGTCAGACAAGTTGGTCCGAGTGTCCGATTCTAAAAATCGGACGGTTGGTCCAAGTACCATGTGGCACGTCCAATCGGACCAATTGATCCAAGCCTAGTGATTGGACGGGTCGTTCCGATCGGACGGTTGTCGGAGTGTCCGATTCTGGGAATCGGACACTAGGTCGAACAACCGATTCCGCCGGTCCGATGAGTTACGCACACCGATTTGCTCAATTTTCACTAGGTGTATTATCCTATTGGTCGTGCGATTACCCCGCGACAGAGCTAAAGTGGGGAGGGCGAGATCTGTTACTTGAAGTCGCCGAATGCGATGTCCTCCTAGCTTAGGTCGATCGGACGGCTGCCCAGCTTGCTTACTCTCTCACTCTCTATCTCTCTCACTCTCCGTTGGTTGGAAATGGGGTCCTCTTGCCCTCCTAGAGTTTATACCCTGCTAGTTCTGCCCTACACACTACAAGTTCCTTCCCTGGCATTTCCTATGCCGTTATCTTGCATCTACTCCATTTTTTCCCCTTCTTTCCTGTGGTTTTTCCCCTGTTTCACAGCAGCAGCCCTCTGCCTTTTCGTGTGTGATTTCCTACAGCTAATCTATCCTAAACACATCCTGAATCGAAAGCTAAACACTGAACTAATTTCTCCATGTTTTTCAGTCATTCATAACCAGACTGTTCCAAAACACTTACCTGTTCTGAAGATCAAAAACACCCGACTTCCTACTTATCTCAAGCTCTGTTTCAGGTTGAATGCCCTACTTCGATGCTCGATATGGGGCGCGCAAGTGCTCAAGCTTGAATCTGTTGGTCCCGGCAACGGAACCAAAATGTGGGAGCTTTCGCTCAACCGCCAAGACCCACAGACCGCTTATTGTTTCAAGCGTTCCAAGCGAGCTCTCATGGCTATCTCTCACCTAGTCGGCGCGCTGTCGATCCTACGAATGCAGTGAACTTACCTTGATGCTTGATCGAGTATCCTCCTCTCTCTCACACTTTGGTAGTGTTGAGTCTTGAAATGACTTGTTTTTTGGCTGATTTTTGTTGTTTTTGAGAGCTGAATGGTTGATTTTATGAGATGATTGATTGGTTTAGAAGTGGTTTGAGAGTGTTTTGGATGGTAATGATGGTGTTTTGGAAGATCATGATGTTTATTGATGGTTCTGTGATGTTCTGATAGGTTCTGATAGGTTCTGTATACCTTCTGTTTTGTTGTGTTTTGCTCTGTTTTGTTCTAATTGTCTTCTGTAAGGAGGGATGTAGTATTGATTGATGAAGATTGAGATCTTGTGAAAGCTTATTGAATGGTTTGTGAGAGCTTGGAATGATTTGAGAATGAGTTATAAGGTTTTGATAACCTTCTGTAACCTTCTATAGGTCTTCTGTAGAGCTTCTGTTTCTGTTCTGTTCTGTTCTGTTCTGTACTGTAGCTGTTTTGGTACTGTTCTGTAGACTGTTCTGTATGCTTCTGTATGTGTTGTGATGGATGAGAGTGTAGCTTGGAAAAGTTTTTTAGCCTTGGAAAGAGGTGAATACAAGTGCAAAAGAGATGGAGGAAGTGGAAGAAGTAGCTGCTAAAGACTCAAGTAAAGACTAGAGTGAAGTGACAGTAGTGAGCTATGAAAGGACACTGTAGTGGCTCTGGTGACCCTTCATATCAGACATACCTCTTGGGAGGGTATCCACGACCTAAGAAGGATTATTGAGAGTGATTTTGAGAGATTTTATTGAGGATATGATGTATTATTGATGGAGAGAGAGAGAGAGAGTCAGAGATAGCCAATTCTACTCAAACAGAGTGATTGTATATGAGAGATTGAGAGAGAAGACTATGAAGATATTGAAGATGAATACTATGTGATGTATTTCCACTCAAAGATGGTGTATTCCTTTGCTTTATTTGTTCTATTGATGGATTTTGTGAAGATATTGAAGAATATGGTTGATTCTATTAAAAACCGTGGGAGATCTACATGATGCTATATGAAGATTTGTTGTGCCTGGTGTTCTTTTCTTCATTGTGATCATATGAAACTTGATAAACAAGCTTGTTGATGTTACAAGATAGATTTTCTTGCAAGAGAATTCCCTTTTCCTTGGTGTTCCTCTTGGGGCTCCATGTTTTTTGTGCGCAACCGGGGAAACTTACCATCAACAAGCACCAGGAGAGGCTGAAAATGAAGGAAATGGCATTGCCAAGAAGAGAAGAATTCAATGGATGTTTGTAAAGTTCCTTCTTCCAGTGAAGAGTTGGAATTTCTCATAATCAAAGCCACTTTCCACAAGAAGTTCATCCCACAATGGCGGAAACACATCACCATCATGATGCATGCTCTATGTGGTGGACAGTTTCCTCTTCCTATTGAAGTAGCAGAAACTTGCGTCTTGGTGGCAAACTGTTTGGGAACAAACTGAAGAGCAGAAACAGAGAGAATGACCATCCATGGAAGATTTGGCATTCATTGAAAAGTTTCCAGACAACATCAAGTGGGAGATTGTGAAGAAGCTTCAGGAGTCTTGGTCTGTAGAGGTTCACAGGGACAAGAAGGAAAAGAGTTGGAATTTGTTCGTGGACGCTCAACAGCAAGATACATGGGATGCTTTGTGTACTGATAATCTTCTGTTTGTTCAATTAGCAACCCACTGGAAGTTGGTAGACAGAGTGTTTTTCACAACATACACTATTGAAACCATCAGAAGCTGACATTACTATGATGATGGCACCACCACAATACTCAGACGTATGCATTTTGACACCTTCCGAACCGAATACCTTCCCCTGTGCAGTGGCATGAAAGCAGAATTCAGGGACGTTGAAAAGAAAGAAGTAGAAGAAATGTTGGCAAGAGAATCCTCCAGAGACTAAAGCCTTTTGTTAACCCTCTGTGGAGCACTAACAACCTAGTGGAGCCACACCCCTAATGAATGACGCAATAAAGAGGCAAGCGTTAGAACGAGTCCAGAGGTACGTGAGAAGAGAGAAAGCAAAAATCAAGGCTGAGAATGAGCTAGCAGCAGAAGCCGCCTTTGACGCCCTTGCAGAACTCTTTACAGAAGTCCCAATGGCACATCAAGCCCTTCCTCCTGCTGGAGGTCCACTTCCAAGCCAGATCCATCTTGGAAATATTGATGATAGACCAGCAAATGTAGTCCCATTGCCAGTTTTTAAGGGAGAGTACAATGAAGACCCCGATCTTCATGTAGCAGAGTTTATGGTAGCGTGTGTGGCTAACAATGCCAGAACCCCTGAGCATTGGTTAGCAATATTCCCCGCCACTTTCAAGGGCACAGCGTTTCAGTGGTATGAGAGACAAGCAGCAGGAACTTTTGGCACATGGGACGACCTGAAGTTGGCCTTCCTCACTAAATTTAGGCGGGAAGGTTTTGAAGAGCGGATGCGAGAGAAATTTATGAACCTAAGTCAGTCTTCTAGAGAAAGAGTGGAAGCTTATGTCTCACGAATGGAATCCATCCTGAAGAGATGGACTAACCATAATTTAGATGATGGCATTCAAAAGGGGGTGTTTCTCAGAGGATTACAACCAGAAGTCCGTAAGTTTGTGGAGCTGTAAAGACCAGCCACACTGCAAGCTGCAACATAAGGTGCAAGACTGTACGATGAAGTGGAAGCTCGATTAGCGATGAATACATGAAGAGGAGTCCTACCTCCTCTGATGCTAGGAATGATGTATTCACCAAATGCAGTCCCAGGGACTATTTCCTACCCCTACCAACAGATGTCCCCGGTATCACAGTACAGTGCACCAAATCCACAGTGGCCACAATCCATGCCTCAAATGGTGGTTCACCCACAACAACAATGTCCCAACCAATTTCCTCAATGTCAAATTAGCAGCAACCGTGGAATCCTACCAACTGGAGCCAACAACCAACAGTTCAAACAAGAGCTCTGAATCAGAACCAGAACAGAGATCCCTCTGTACCAGCCCAACCCGTTTATGCAGTGATTACCGAGACTCCTCAAAACCCTCCTGCCAGTACGTCAGGAGGAGAAAGCTTGAAGGATTACTTATCCAACTCAGTTGCCAACATCAAAAAGGAGTTGATGGATGTGATTACATAACAACTACAGACGTTGAAAGTGAATACCGCTAGCATATCCAACGTTGCAGGAGCAGGAAGATATGTGATGCGGTCAAATACTTGGTGTGGTAAGTGTCATCAAGCAGGCCATTTAGCCACCGAATGTACACGAAAACCAACTATTCCTGGGGCCTTCTGTTCCTACTGTTTGCGGAAGAATCATACAGAGGACATTTGCTCTCTAAAGGAGATGCATGATAGGAGAAGGAAGGAAGAAGACGTAAGATTTAACTTGCTGGAATCCAAAATGACAACACAAGATATTGGACCCAAGCCTAGAGAGTTTGGTCCTAATTTCAGACCTAGAAGATTTCCTTCCCAAAGTTACAGAGGAAGACAGTCTGGTGGTGGTCAGAGATCAGAATTGGAATGCTACAGATGCGGAGAAAAGGGACACATCTCACCAAATTGTCCAAATCCTCGAAGGTCAATGGATTACAAGACCTATTGCAGTCAATGCAAAGGAGAAGGCCACACTGCAAAAGACTGTCCAAGCCCAGCCCCAGTGAAAAACAGTGTTACTGATAGTCCGGCCAAGGCCCAAGAGCCTACCTCCAATTTGGTGGAATTGGAAGTTGCTACCATCACGCGTGCAAAGCAGAAGGAACCACCTATCCAGAAAGAAAATAACCCTCCTGCCAGAACAGTGAAGTTCAATCTTCCACCAGAAGAACAGAACAGAACAGAGCCTAACAGTGCCATACAGAGCCCTACAATGCCACAGAGAGTAACAGAGTCAGTTATAGAGATAGGACCAGAGGTCCAGGAGACAGAAGAGGAGGAAGTGCCACAAGTGGCAGAAGAAGTTCCTGTAATTCCTCTATTGGAAGAAAGAGGGAAAATGAAAATGGGTGTTGCCCCATTCCCTAGCCGGTTAGAGAAGCCAGTGGATCCTATTAAGGAATACGATCTAGTTAGAGATCTAGATACCTTTAGACCAAACCTCACATTCCGACAATTATTGATGTTGTCTCCCAGTTACCGAAAAAGATTCAAAAGTATACTGACAAGAAGACGTGGTTTAAGGATTGCTCCCTCAACAGCAACAAAGTCCAACAAGGCTCCAGAGCCTGTAAAAGAATTGGATGTGGCTAATGCTTTTCTAGATCCAGGTACTCCAGAGATTGGCATATGGATAGAAGGATGCTTCATTGCAAATGCACTGATTGATGGAGGTTCATCAGTAAATATTATGACGGATATTACAATGAAGGATTTAGGCCTACAAGGTGTGCAACCAACCCAATGGCTCATCAGACTGGCGGATCAGAGTAGAATCAAGCCTTTGGGCATTCTCCCATATGTGAAGACTACAGTGACTGGAAAAGATTATTGGCTGACCTATCTGGTGGTGAAGCCAAAATCTTATGGTACATCCTATCCTCTGTTACTGGGCAGACCATGGCTTTTTGAAGCCCGAGCAAGGACGGATTGGTTCAAAGGAACCTTGACCTTGGGTAGAGGACCCAACAAAGTGGTGCTGAAACTGTATGGTTCTCAAAAAGGACATGGATCCACCTCCTTGGAATTATCTTCTGATTCCCCTAATGAGGCTACAGATGGAACATCAGCAGACAAAGATGCTGTCAAACAGATCCTTCCCAAGAAAACAGTGGCACATTCCTTAACAGTGGATACTGTAAGCCGACTTCCAAAAGATGCAAAGCCATTATCAATGGGTGAATACTTCTTGCCTGAAACAGGAATGACTTCTGAAATCACTTCTGACAGTGAGATAGAAGCATGGATGTACTGCTCTCCCTGTTACATGGCCATAACAGAGACAGAGACAGAGGCAGGAGAGGAAACAGAGAATCTGTTCTTCTGTTACAGAGCGCCTACAGAAGCAGAGACAGAAGCAGAAGCAGAGACAGAGACAGAGACAGAAGAGGATAAATATGATATGGACGAAGAAGGTGATGAAAGTGAGCCAGAAGAATCTATCCCACTTGAAGAGGATACATTTGAGGAAGAAGTTCCAGAAGCATCAGAAGCCGATGAGCTCATGCTATGGGACAGAATGGTGATGGTACCATTTGGTCTAGTAAATGGATCTTCTCATATGCAAAATCTTTATAAGAAATGGATTAAGAAGAACAAGCCGTCTTTCAGCAGTGGCTCATGCCGTCCTAACCCATCCTTGCCAAAGAAAGATGATGATGATGCACCGTGCCAACAAACACCAGTCCCACAAACCCAATAGGCATCAGAGAGTCCCTGTTATGTGACGTTCCTGGATGTATCATCAGAAGATGAGTCTTCAAGCCAAGAGGTTATTACTCTTGAAACCAAACCCGAAACGGCTCTAATCCCATTCCAACATCTTAAGGAGCAACCTAAGTCTCCACCAACAGAAGAAGTGGGTTCTAGTGGGACATCAGAAGAGGACACCATTCCCTTGAAGGAGTCAGATCTGTATCCAGAAGCAGTCCGCGGAACCTTCATCCGTGAAGTAGAAGGTGAAAGGCAGTTAAGCTTTATGGATGCAGAAGGCACTGAACGCCACTTGAAGGTGGGTAGCAGCCTTCCAAAAGAGGAGTTGTCAACCTTGTACAACTTTTTGAAAGAGAATTTGGACGTGTTTGCGTGGTCCTACAAAGACCTAAAGGGGATTGATCCCACAATATGTCAACATCATATTGACTTGGAGCCTGATGCCAAGCCAGTACGGCAACGACAGAGGCGAATGAACCCGAATTATTCCACATTGGTGAAAGCGGAGCTGCTGAAGCTTCTGGAAGCCGAGTTCATCTATCCAGTGGCAAATAGTGAATGGGTTTCACCCATCGTGGTTGTACCCAAGAAGAATGGCAAATTGCGAATATTTGTGGATTTCCGAAGGCTTAATTCTAAAACAAAGAAGGATCACTTTCCTATCCCTTTCACAGACCAACTGTTGGACACAGTGGCAGGACATGAGCTTTATTCTCTTCTGAATGGATTCAGCGGATACAACCAAGTCCAAATCGCAGAAGAAGACCAGTCCAAAACAACCTTCACCACAGAATGGGGGACCTACGCTTACCGAGTGATGCCATTTGGGCTCTGCAATGCCCCTGCTACTTTCCAACGAGTCATGATGGCCGCATTTCAAAATCATCTGCACGACTTCATTGAGGTATATTTGGATGACTTCTGTGTCTATAGTTTGATCCGTGAACACTGGGAACACCGGGAGTATGGGATTTCCCTCAACCCCGACAAATGCATCTTTGGGGTTTCTTCTGGAGTCCTGTTGGGCCACATTGTCTATGCACAAGGGATATCAACAGACCCTGCAAAGATCGAAAAGATCACAGCTCTGGCAGCACCCACCAACCTCGAACAGTTGAGGGGATTCCTAGGCCACGTGGGTTACTACAGAAGGTTTATAGCCCATTTTGCGACAAAGGCAACCTCCTTGCACAAGCTCCTGAGGAAAGATGCAGAGTTTACTTGGACAGAAGAATGTGACAAAGCCTTCCACACTCTGAAGCAGTGTCTGATAGAGGCACCCATTCTGCAACCTCCTGATTGGACGAAAGAGTTCCATGTACACACTGATGCATCAATTGAAGGCTTAGGTGTTGTCCTCTGCCAAAAGGGTTCCTCGAAGTTGGATCAACCAATCTATTATGCAAGCCGAAAAGTCACTGATAGGGAACGGAACTATACAGTGACAAAGCTGGAGTGCTTGGCAATGGTGTTTGCCTTGGAAAAGTTTCGCCATTACCTCCTATCTACCCACTTTAAATTTTATGTGGATCATGAGGCCCTGTCCTTCTTGATGAACAAAGCGGATGTGAAAGGACGAATGATGAGATGGCTCCTTTTATTCCAAGAGTTCGACTTTGAGGTGATTACTAAGCCTGGTCATTCCCATGTTCTGGCTGATCATCTGTCGCGTATCCCACAAACTGCAGACGAGGAGCAAGATGATCCAGACCTCCCTGATGCTTCCCTATTCTTGGTAGAAACTGTAACTCCCTGGTATGCAGACATTGCCAATCTGCTGGCAACCCAACAGTACCCTCCTGGTATCTCTAGTCGGGAAAGGAAGAAGCTTATGCTGGAATCAGCCCCCTACACTTTGCTAGGTGGCGTACTGTACAAGAAAGGCAAAGATGAAGTGCTCAGAAGATGTGTTGTAGGAGATGAGACTGGGATTGTTCTGAAGGCTTGCCACGACGAGCCATGTGGAGGTCACTTTGCAGGAGAAGCTATAGCCAGGAAGGCTCTGCTAGCAGGATATTGGTGGCCTACCATTCACAAGGATGCCTATGATTACTGTAAAATATGTGATGCTTGTCAAAGAATGGGGAAACCCACGAAGACAGGTGCCATGCCACTGCAACCTGTCCTTCCGTTGAAGCCATTTGAGAAGTGGGGCATCGACTTCGTAGGTCCGATCGATCCTCCTACCAGAAGGAAACAGAACCGATACATCCTCGTATGTACGGATTATGTCACAAAGTGGTGTGAAGCTAAAGCCCTAAAGCGGGACGATGGTAACAGCGTGGCCCTGTTCATGTAGGAGAATATCATCACCCATTTTGGCAGTCCCTTAGAGCTGGTAAGTGACAGAGGTACTCATTTCCTCAACAAAGTCATGGAAGAGTTGACTGAGTTGTATAAGATCCGCCATCGCAAGTCCACTCCCTATTACCCCAGAGCCAACGGCCAAGTCGAAGTCACCAATCGCATCCTCTGCTCGATTCTGACAAGAATGATTGCTGCACATTGTCGTGATTGGGAAGATCGACTTACAGAGGCCCTCTGGGCGTACAGAACCTCCCATAAAGCAGCAACAGGACAGACACCCTTCCAGCTGGTGTATGGTACAGAAGCTGTTTTTCCTGTTGAACTGGAACTACCCTCTTTGAGAGTGGCCATCAAAGAGCGTTTGGGGGATGATGATTCACTGCAACGCCGTCTCCTGCACCTGGAATGTTTGGATGAAATTCGTAGGATGGCTCTACAGTGCATGGAAGCCACGCAAGCTCGACGCAAGGCTTACCATGACAGCTTCATCAAGCACAAGGAGTTCAAAGAAGGTGATTTGGTCCTAGCCTATGATTCACGATTTGGCAAGTTTCCTGGCAAGCTTCAACAGCGGTGGATGGGCCCCTATAAGGTACTTGCCGTCAACCCTAATGGCTCTGTCCAAGTGCAGACCGTTGATGCCTCTGATGATCCCTTTCTTATCAATAGATATCGCCTGAAGAAGTACTTCCCTCCTTGCGGATCTTGACAATTACGGTCACTTGATCTTTTTCCTCGTTGGCGCGGCACTGTACTTCTTATGATGCTACTTCTAATAGCCGTTCTTTAATCACTCCTGATGAGATGGACGCAACCCTCTGTCCCCTCAAACCCCCCTTCCAGCCTTGATCTCTTATCCTCTATTTTCCACCAGCATCAGTGGCGAGGTTGGTTCTGACAAATGGTCTTTCTACCATTCCCTTGCTCAATTTGAAAAAAAAAAAAAACAAAACAAAACATATCGGTTATGGGAGAAAAGGTCTTAGGTCCCTGTCATGCCGACCTATTCTTCGAGAAAAGGTGGAAACACCCTCGGGAATAGGGGAAAACAAGAAAAAAAAAGAGAGAGAAAAAAAACAAACAAATCTGTTATGAGAGAAAAGGAAGCAATTCCCTGTCATAGCAGGCCTCGTTCCACGAAAAGGTGGTAAACACCCTTGGGCGAGAAGCTGGCTGTGGAAAAGGTGGTAACACCCAGCAATCCGGAAAGTGGATTCATTAATTGATATCCCCAGGATCCAATTCTGAAGCTACCTCCCTTGGTACGCTGTGTCCTGGGTCTCTCTGCATCTAACTGTCCTCTAGCAGATGACATGTCCTATTCAACACAACATTCGATTTGATAGCTACCTCCCTGGGTAAGCCTCTTCAACAACTGACGACGCGATCTTCATCGACAACCCCTTGAGTGATGTGAGCTTTCATCCTAACCGGATGGGGAAGTGAGTATGGGCTGCCCTCTTATATCTATCACCAGAGAGTGAGACAGAGGGTGGGGCGAGAGACCAGTCTTTTCCCTTCAAATCAAATGAGAGGTGAGTAGTGTGAATGAAGTGTTGCACGCACGGGATGGGCCTCTCAATGCACAAAGCACGATTTGTTTCTGTGCACTGCACTATAAGGCTCCCTGGCCTTCCTTCTTGCACCGTATGCCGGCACAGGGCGGGATGCATTGTTGCACCATCAAATGCGCACAAGGCATACAACCTTTGCCCAAGTGCTTGTGAGGATTACATCAACGGGTTTCAGGAAAAGGCTGCCCTCTTATATCTATCAACAGAGAGTGAGACAGAGGGTGGGTTGAGTGTGATTGGAGTTTCTTCAATCAATTACCGAGAGGTGAGATTGAGGGACGTTACGACACTTGGAGTCAGGTATGTTCCACTTTCCCTGTGCACCCACGGGATGGGTCTTTGCCATCATCACAAGACACATCACCCTGTTCTGTACACTGCACTGTAAGGCTCCCTTGCCTTCCTCCTTGCACTTATGCCAGACGGGTTGAACGCACTACTGCACCATCAACTGTGCACTCTGGCATACTCTTTCTGCACCATTTTCCCCTTGTTGATTCCTCAACCGGGTATGAGATATGGGTTTCAGTCATTTTTCCTTGAGTGATATTAGTCATGGGGCGAGTGACTGTTCTTTCATTTCATTTGCGTGACTGTGAGTTGAGTGTAGTATTCCTCATCATCGACGAATTTCCTGCGATTTCTTCAACCATCTACCTCCCTGGGTGCTGCCGCGTGGTCCCTGCCATGACAAACGTGTGCCGAGAAGATGCCTTGGTCCCTCCAGCGCCGACAACCACACTGAACGTGTCATCGACACTCAACCTTGATTCTTGACAAAATGGGCCAAGTTTTTCTAACCCTCCCACTTTGGTTTCTTCGTGAAAGTCATGTTTTAAGTGTGGGGAATTTAGTGGATGGTCTGTGGCGTGGTCCTAGGTCCCTGTTGCTTGGTTAACCCTATTCGTTAAGGTCTTAAGTGTGGGGACACATCCCTGCGCGTCTATATTGCATACTCCTCTGCATATGCCTTAACCTACTCATGCATGTATGCCATGACTTGCTTTTACCCCGATGGGGTCCCTTCCCACCCACCCATTCATTTTCCACCCACCCTTGGGGCTGTTTCCTTGCAGTTTTCCTTCATTCCCTGATTTTGAGGTCCTGCCATGTGAATGCACCCTACATTCACCGAAGTCCAAATCCAACCTTATAGCCCTGTTCCTCCCTTTGAATTGACCATTTTTCCTTTTTACCTACCCGTGTTCCGGTGCACAATTTTTGAGTTATTAATTTTTGAAGCATTTTGCGTAATTTAGCCGGTTTTCCATGTGAACACGCTTTTCTTGCTTCGGAACCATGCTCTGACATCATAGCCCTGATAATCACTTTTTCCTTGACATTTTTCCTTTTTACGCCGTGTCATTCCGATACACAGTTTGTCCATTATTCATTTTCCGGTTTTTTCCACCTTTTTCGTGCGTATTTTTGACATTTTTCCATGTGAACCTGCCCTGTTTGCATCGGAATTCCAATTTGATCTAACAGCCGTGTCCCCTGTTCCTTCCCCCACCTTTTTCCTTTTTCCTTCTCCCTCTTTCGACTTCCATATTTTTACTTATTAATTTTTAAATCAGTTTTCGGGAGTATTTTTGGTGTTTTTCACATGTGAACCCCTCCTCCTTCCACCGGAACCGCAGTTTAACCCTGTGCCACTCCTTCCTGCGGACATTTTTCCTTCTTACTACATGTCATTCCGGTGCACGGTTTGTCCGATATTAATTTTCGATTACATTTTCGGGTTTGTTTTTTGGGTTTTTCCCATGTGAACGCTTCTTATCTCCGTTGGAATTATGTTTTGATGTGATAGGATTGTCGAGCACATCTTTCTACACAGTTTTCCTTTTTTCTGCACCTCATTCCGCCGTACGGATTTTTCAATATTAATTTTTAATTGCGTTTTTTGGTTCGTTTTTGTGTTTTTTGCACATGACCGCCCTTTCCCCCTCCCAAAACCTCCGTCATATATTTTTCTTGTTTTTCCCCTGCCGTCCTGCCCACTTTTTGTTTTTACGCTATTTCGTTTTGACGTCCGGATTGGGAGTTATTAATTTTTCTTTGTTTTTACGTGTATTCGCGCGCCCGTTTTGCGCGTGAACGCGCCTTTTTTCGATTTTACGCGTCTCCACACGCCCCGGTCGTGTCCGCATGACCCGTTCCGTCATCCCAGCGCCATTTCAATCCCGTCACGGAAAATTTTTTTACCCCGCGCCGCGCACATGCGCCCATTTTCCCCCCCTACCCTCTTGGCCCTACCCACCCTATGACCCTACCCAACCCCTGGGCACCCTCCCCCCATGGGCACCCTCCCCCCATGGGCACCCTCCCCCCACGGGCACCCTCCCCTACCCCTGCCCATCCCCTCCTACCCCTACCCACCCCTCCCCACCCTTCTTTCTCCCCGACCCTCCCACCCTTTCCATCCCCCACCCCCCCTAACTGCCTCTCCTCCTTCTCTCCCTTTCCTGCTCCTGTTCGTGCCTCCATCTCCACCCTCCTTATCTTCATCTCCCCCCCCACCTCCCTCCAACTCCACCTCCCTCTCTTTCTTTTCTTCTTCCCTTCCTGTTCTTCTCCACCTCCTCTTCTTCCCCTCTCTCTCCCTTCCTCTTCTCTTCCTTCTTCTCTCTTCCTTCTCCCCGCCATTTTCTTCTCCTTTTCTCCTCCTTCCTCCCCTCTCCTTCCCCTCCTTCCTCTCCCTCCTGCCTCGTCCTCCCTCCCTTTTCCGCCTTGCAGCGGCCGCCTCCTCGACGCCTCGTCGGCTGCCTCCTTCCCACCGTCGCGCCGCCTCTGCAGCGCCTGCCCGCCGAGTGCTGCCTCGTGCCGCCTCCTGGACGCCTCATCGGCCGCCTCCTTCCTCGCTAGTCGCCGCCCTGCCCTTCCTCCGCCGTCGCGCCGCCTCTGCAGCGCCTGCCCGCTGGGTGCCGCCTCGTGCCGCCCCTGCGCCGAGCGACGCCGCCTTGCCCGCCCCGTGGGTGCCTTCCTGACACCCCTGCCATCACCGTCGTGTGCCTGCCATGCCCCCGCCACGTGGCCCTGTGCCCCCAATACCCCCCCACTAACCCCCCTTCCCACCCACTAAGCCAAACCCCCACACATGCCCTTGTTCCCCCCAGTTCACACATACAGCAACCCTCCCACCCCCATTACCCCACCCAAGCCCCCCATCACACACCCACTCAATCTCTCTGCAGGCCCCCCTTCCCCCCCACCATTCCCAACCCGCTGAACCCCTCTACCTACACCCCCCTTCCCCCTTTGCAACCAGACTTGCAACCCACTACACCCCCCTCTAAGCCCCCCGTCCCACACACACCCCCCAACCTCCCTGTAAGCCCCCCTGTCACACACTACACCTCCCACAAGCACACCCGCAGCTAACACACACAGAACCCCCCTACCCCCCTGTCCTACGCTGCAGAATCATTGAACCACTGAACCGCAAAACCCTCCTCCAAAACCCCTCTTCCCCCCCATAGGCAACCCGCCGATCACCCACTACCAACCCCCTTCATAAACCCCCGTCCCACCCGTCGACACCCTCGAGACGCAGACACATGCGCAGGTGTATACGCGAATGTGGGTGATTGAGATTGTTCGTGTGGGATCATGTGCGGGAACTTGTTACCCGGTTGCTGCCACGTTGCTGCCACGCAGCCTGTTGCTGGGTATTTTCCCAGATTTTTAATTAACCCACCTGCCAACCCTTTTTCAAATTTAAAAAAAAAAACAAAAACAAAAAACAACCAACCAACACATTGAAAAATACAAACAAATCATTAAAAAACCACTTTAAGTTTTGAAAAAATTACGAAAAAATCTAGGATAATTTCTTTTTATTTTTGCAACCCATGGCCATATTTTTCTCAACCTGTAAATTTTAATATATATATATTTTTGCCCATTTTAAAATTCTAATTTTTTTTCAAAATAACCAAAAATATGATAAAAATTCATTAAAAATACTAAAAAATTCCCAATTAATTTTTGAAAACTTCCTGCTCCTTTCCTTCACATTTTTATTTATTTTTGGCATATTTTTCTCAGCTGTTATAATATTTTCTTTCACACCTAAATTCTTTCACACTAAATCACACAAATCCATAACATTTTTTTTTTAAAAAAACCCTTTTTCATCCAACACCCCAACTAACCGTCTCGCGAAAAAATCCAGATATTTTTGGATTGAGGAGAGCGCATTCTTTGCATTTTCATACACCCACTACCAGGTATTTCCCTTTTATTCGTTTTTTAAAAAAATACACACAAAACACATGCTCCCCCAAAACCCACGGTTAATATAAAACTAACAAAATAAATAACAACGAGCAAAAAAAACAAACACACAAACAATACCACCATGGCACGCGCATTCGCGCTCAACACACACATACTTTTTAATTAAAATAAACCCGCCATTCACTTAGCACGCGCTACGTGCGCTACAGAGGCACTTTAATTTTTAATTAAAATAAACCAGCCGTCACATGAGCACGCGCTGGCAAAAAAGCGCTCCACATCACCTTAATTTGAAATCAATGAACTTGCATGTAGAGACCCAGTCGGGTATCGAAGTCCGGGATTCGAATTAATGCACCGCTTCACCTAATAATTGGTAATTAAATTTATAATAAGGAACCACCGTTTTCTTGCTAAGGTTTATCACCTAATAAAAATTCACCCATTCTTAATAATTTATTAAAATCAACCCTTCATTAAATTAATTCCCCCTCACTGCACTTAATTCCCCTTTTTAATGAACCGTTTCGTGGGATGGGTATGCGCAGTCATTGGAGTTATTTCCATGGTCTCGTCCTGGTTTATCACCGATGTAGTTTTGATATGTGTCGGATATGGTATTGTTTTGATTTACTGTCTTTGATACGGTTACGGGTACGGTATGCAGTTTTTTTTTAAATTGCCTGATACGGGGTTCTGGGTGTTTGTCTGATGCATCGCATGAAGCTTTCGGTCGCATTTGTCTCAAGGTCATGTCGAATTTTTTCTAGGATGTGGATTGCTTGGGGTTAGTTGGTCGAGTCACGTTTTCTTGTTTGGTTGTTTTCTTATCCTTGGTTTTTTATATGTTGCTTTGCAGGCATTTTCCTTGATTGTCTGTGTTTGTGGTGTGTGTGTAACCATCTGAATGGCGCCTTCTCATGCTCCTCCTCCTATCCAGTACGTCCCATTAGTTAGTAGGGATTACTCTTTCCTACTTACTTTTGAGCCTCTCACGAAGGCGGGACTTGCTGCTTTTGTGGCCACTTCTTTTCCATTGCTTCTAGAGGATCCGTCGTTATGTGATGAGTTCCTGGCCTCTTACAGCAAGAAGACAGGATTAGTCCAAGGAATTTCTATGACTTTGACATCTCGAGGCTTAGGGAAGGCTCTGTCTCTACCCTTTAAAGGTGAACCTTTTGTGACCACTCGTCAGCTTTTCTCTAATGAAGAGATTCTAAAGCTGTTGCAAAAGCAGACAAGGGAAATGCTGGATGTTAAGAAGGTGATCAACTCTTCAGGAGTTTCCTTTTCTATGATCACTGATCACGTATGGAAGACGATCTGTCAGTTTCTTCAGGATAGGTTTATGCCTGCCAAAACGCCATCCCAGTATTTGTCCAAAGAGCTTTTTACAGCTTCCAGGATGGTGTTGAAAGGAGTTGCTATTGATTGGAGCACTTACCTCCTCACTAAAATGGATCAGCATTTCGTTAAAGTCACCAGGGGTAATGTTACCAATGTCACATATGGATCATATTTGTCTGCCTTCTTGACCTATTCAGGTTTACAGAAGACTGTGCCTCCACCTCCTCCATCAGATCCAGTACCTCCTCCTCCACCTTCAGATGAGTTAGAACCCATTGACATAGAGGATGATGATTCTCCGCCTCCCCTGGTCATACAGCGCAAACGCTTGAAGCGGGTAGCGGATAAAGCTCCTTCAGTACTTCCTTCAGTACCTATCCCTGCTACCTCTGGCAGTGAACTCCCTGGGTATCTCACTTGTACTAACCTGTTCAGAGCACATCGAGAAGGATCATTGGACATCTCAGTTCCCTCCCTGAACAATCTAGTTTCAGGAGATGCGATTCCTTTCCTCTGTAAAGATATTCAAAGTTCCATTGAATTGTCAGTGACAGCCTGTGTTCAACAGTTGTACGCGTCTTTTTATGAGAAGCTCATGCAATCTAAGGACCAGTTGCATAAGGCAACATCTGAGTTAGCTTCTGCTAAGGATACTCTAGCAAATTTATTTAAGCAAATGGAACAGCAAACCCAACTGGTTGCCACCCAAAGCGATGAGATTTCTTCTTTGAAGATCCAGTTACTCGAGGCTCAATCCCAGGTTACTAGCCTTTCAGAAGAAAAGGAGCGGGTATCCAGAGAAGCGAAGGAGTTCCAAGTTATTTTAGATGAAAAACTTTCAGGTTTACAGATTGCTAATGACACAGTGGCCAACCAAGCCTCCCAAATCCAGCAATTGCAAGATCAACTTGCAAAGTCCCGCTCTGTTCCTCCAAGCCCTCATGTTCCCTTGATTCCTTCTCTTTCACAGCAGGACTTGGCTGCTCTTCAGAGACAGGCTACTTTGTGCCCTCTATTCCAAGATAAAGTGGAAAGATTGCAGTCCAGAATGGACTTATTATGGTCTACCTTTGAGCAGTTTCAGGAATATGTCTTACCAGACCATTCTTTCTTTGTCCACTACCACTTACAGAAGTTGGTTTTCTATATGAAGCTTTCCACGATGGATTTACCTTTTCCAGAGGATGGCTGGAGTGGGGCTTGGTCTGCTGAGTTGTTGACAGAGGTAGTCAGAATGGTCTTTGAAGATTCTGTCACGCCAGATACCATGTTGATGTCGTACATGTATCTACGAGGAGACTTGTTAATTCCAGATGAGGTGGATATGGCATGGTATGTGGGGGATGTGGTCTTATAGGCTGTTTTGTATGTCAATCATTTGGAGTTGCGCATAGCTGACATGTTTCAGAGTTATTCCTCCAAAGTAGCTGATTGTCATGATAATTCGTGGCATCCCATGATTGATTCGGTGGTCCTAAATCAAAGACAAAACACAGCTCCTACCTCTGCCCAGAGTACTAGTCAATTGAGGATGGATCTCTTAACCTATCTTTCAAGACATAATCCATTTGATGCTACCTTCTTTGATGCCTACCATAGCCGATCTCTCTTAGGACCTTCTGTTCCTACCCTCCTCTATTACCAACAAATGGCTCACCACTATGCTATATATCTTTCCCTTTGTCAATCTAATTCCACCATTATTTTACCCCTTCTTTTCCAACCTTCATCTTTCCCTCAAATTCCCATTTTTACTTACTGTTCCTTTATTGAGGATAGGGTATTTTCCCCTTCTCCACCCTGTTCTTCTCCACCCATTAATGTACCCTCCACATTTCCTATTTATCAGTTAACACCGTTCCTTAGTGATTCCCTCCAAATTTCTGCCACTCCTTCTTTAACCTTTTCTTCTTTTTATGATTTTTCCTATCCCTCACTTCATCCACTCTTCCTTATTCCACTACCCTCTCCTAACACTTCCATATCTCAACCACCTCAGTTGGTTAGTGACTGTGACGGGTTTGATAATCAGATTTCTAGAAGAAGGGGATGGAGTTCGGATGATTGCCTTACAGGACCTCAGATTAATTGGCCAGTAATTCTAGGAGAATGGACAGCTTCCAGTCAAGCTTATCAGAACTATGTTCATTTTGCCCAGCAGTATTCACAGTCTGCAGATCCCTCAGTGAGATTAACTGCTCACTTTGCTTGGTACCTGGCGTATATGCATAGGCACTCTCATAATGATTCTAAGCCTATTCCAAAGTTGTGCATGAATGTCAATGTAAGCATTGATTCCCAACAGCTGGATATATTGTATTTTCATGCCCTCTGTTTGCCTAGCAGATACCTGGTCCTGTTGGAAAGGATGTGCTGTCTCCAATTTTTTCAAAATCCTCCTAAAAACTTTGTAGATGAATCCTTATCTATGGATCGTTTCCGACAACATCAATCTTTTAAGAGGGATCATCTTCATTGATACCTTTCCAATGTATGGTGGAAGCTTTTTAATGAAAAACTCTCTTTTTGGAGGAGTCATTCAGATGGTTGTGTTGTGTATTAGTGTTTGTGTTGTGACTTCATTTATGTCAAATCAACGTGGTGGTTTCCTATTGGATTTCGTGTACGAGCTACATTTTGAAGAATTGTGGTGATGGGGTCGTGGATGGAGAATTCAAGCTGATGTTGATGAAGAAGAAGCAAACTTTTCTATCCTTTACAAATTTTTTGTGATTTTTAGTTTAATAAGAGGTGTTAATGTATAAAGGGTTTTCCTTTCTTTGTATTTTTATATTAGAAACATGTTCTAAGTTGGGGTCGTGGTGGATGGATTATTTTTTAGGAGATATTGAAGATCAAAGTTGAGCTTTTCAATGAACTTGTATTCCCTTTTTCCTGGGTTGCAAGGACGCTTCCTTATTAAGTGTGGGGATATGTTGAGTGTTGAAATGACTTGTTTTTTGGCTGATTTTTGTTGTTTTTGAGAGCTGAATGGTTGATTTTATGAGATAATTGATTGGTTTAGAAGTGGTTTGAGAGTGTTTTGGATGGTAATGATGGTGTTTTGGAAGATCATGATGTTTATTGATGGTTCTGTGATGTTCTGATAGGTTCTGTATACCTTCTGTTTTGTTCTGTTTTGCTCTGTTTTGTTTTGATTGTCTTCTGTAAGGAGGGATGGAGTATTGATTGATGAAGATTGAGATATTGTGAAAGCTTATTGAATGGTTTGTGAGAGATTGGAATGATTTGAGAATGAGTTATGAGGTTTTGATAACCTTCTGTAGGTCTTCTGTAGAGCTTCTGTTTCTATTCTGTTCTGTTCTGTTCTGTACTGTAGCTGTTTTGGTACTGTTCTGTATGCTTCTGTATGTGTTGTGATGGATAAGAGTGTAGCTTGGGAAAGTTTTCTAGCCTTGGAAAGAGGTGAATACAAGTGCAAAAGAGCTGGAGGAAGTGGAAGAAGTAGCTGCTGAAGACTCAAGTAAAGACTAGAGTGAAGTGACAGTAGTGAGCTATGAAAGGACACTGTAGTGGCTCTGGTGACCCTTCATATAAGACATACCTCTTGGGAGGGGTATCCACGACCTAAGAAGGATTATTGAGAGTGATTTTGAGAGATTGTAGTGAGGATATGATGTATTATTGATGGAGAGAGAGAGAGAGAGTCAGAGATAGCCAATTCTACTCAAACAGAGTGATTGTATATGAGAGATTGAGAGAGAAGACTATGAAGATATTGAAGATGAATACTATGTGATATATTTCCACTCAAAGATGGTGTATTCCTTTGCTTTCTTTGTTCTATTGATGGATTTTGTGAAGATATTGAAGAATATGGTTGATTCTATTAAAAACCATGGGAGATCTACATAATGCTGTATGAAGATTTGTTGTGCCTGGTGTTCTTTTCTTCATTGTGATCATATGAAACATGATAAAAAAGCTTGTTGATGTTACAAGATAGATTTTATTGCAAGAGAATTCCCTTTTCCTTGGTGTTCCTCTTGGGGCTCCAGGTAGCTCCACGATTCTTGATGCTAGCTCAAGAATCCTCAAGCCTCCTCTATCTCCAAGCCTCATCCTCCATAGCCGCGCATGCAAGAGAAGAGAAGAAAAGAGAAGAGGGGAAGGGGAGAGGAGATGGTGGAGAGCTTCACCCTCTTGATTCCTCACTCTCTCACACACACACTCCCTCACACTCTCACGCTCCCTCTCTCAAGAGCATACACAAGCAAGAAGGAGAGAAGAAGAGAGGAAGAAGAAGACTAGTTTTGCCACACCAAAGAATGAGCTCTTCATTCACTTTTCAACTTTATATACAAAACCCTACTTCCCTTTTGGGCGGTCATCCCCTTTTTCCCTTTTTTACATGGCCGTTCATAGCCCAGGCCCTGTTTTCCATTGTCCTTTTATCTTCCTTGCTTCCTTTTCACTATCCTTCTATATTTACAAATCGCACGAGTGACAGCCCCCGGCACTCTTTTACAAGATTTTAGGGTGCGCTTTTTATGCGCCTTTCCCTTTTCGTGGTTGCCTTGGCCTTTAACGGTTGTCCTTGCGCTTTTGGCATTTTCTCCTTCTTTTCCTTCCGTCGGGTTACCTTTTTTTCGCCTTTGCCCTACATCTTTTCCACTTTCTTTCACTCTCTTTGTGTTGGGGTTAACAAAGGGAGAGGGAGAGGGAGGGGGAGAAAATGAGAGAGGGAGAGAAAGAGAAAGAGAGGGAGAAGGAGGGAGAGTGCATTCTCTCTCTCCCTCTCCCTTTTGCTTGTTTAATGTTTAAATCACTTTATTTTTTGCTTGTTTAGGAGAGGAAATGAGAGAGAAAGAGAGGGAGAGGGAGAGGGAGGGGAAGGAAATGAGAGAGGGGGAGAAAGAGAAAGAGAGGGAGAGTGCATTGTCTTTCTCCCTCTCCCTTTTGCTTGTTTAATGTTTAAATCACTTTATTTTTCGCTTGTTTAGGAAATGAGAGAGAAAGAGAGATAGAGAGGGAGAGAAAGAGAAAGAGAGGGAGAGGGAGAGAAAGAGAAAGAGAGGGAGATGGAGAGGGAGGGGAAGGAAATGACAGAGGGAGAGAAAGAGAACGAGAGGGAGAGGGAGAGGGTGAGAGAGAGAGAGTGCATTCTCTCTCTCACGATGGGTTTGGTTGTTTGTTGTTTGAATCACTTTCTTTTTTGCTTGTTTAGGAGAGAAAATGAGAGAGAAAGAGAGAAAGAGAGAAAGAGAGAAAGAGAGGGAGAGGGAGGGGAAGGAAACTTAAGATAATATACTTATCGATAATGGTATGCAATGTGCTTTGCTATGGGCCACGTACATTGGTGACTCTTTAAGATGGCTTAAAAATGGTCAATTCCTTCATAATGTCCAAGTAGGGGATCTAATTGTGATATGCATAATTCATTGTTGTCGTATTAGCTTTATAGGCATAGCAAATTAGAAATCATGCCAACTAGTCAACGGAAGGACTCAAAAGAAAATGATACCCTAGCTAATGGTCATTACGGTACTTCATCAAAATGAACCCAAAAGTATTGTTATAGAAGAAGAAAAAAGTATTGTTCTCAGACACTTTCCGCTCATCCCCCACATAAACCACATGTTTCGCACGTCTGCCATGGCAAGCTTGACAATGTGGCATGTGTAGAATAGGTCCACGGATGGAGTTCAACGAATATCGGCAGATTCGCGCGCATGGAGCCACATTGACTCTACCTTCCCAGGCTTTGCGCGAGAGCCAAGGAATCTTCAGCTCGGTCTCACCATGGATGGTGTGAACCCATTTGGTCTGCGCTCGACTTCTTACAGTGTGTGGCCTATAGTGCTTGTCAACTACAACATCCCTCCATGGCTTTCTATGAAGAAAGGACATCTCATCCTTAGCTTGCTCCTCCCGGGCCGCTACAAAGTAAAAAATATGGACGTGTATCTTTGTCCATTAGTCGATGAGCTTAAGATTTTGTAGAAGGAGGGGATCAATGTGCAAGATATGAGCAAGCGCGATGATCGGCGGTGAGCCAACATTCGAGCCATTCTCATGTGGACGATGCATGGCTTTCCGGGATTGGGAGAGTGCTCAGGTGAGCAGACCTTTGTTCTCACTAGTAATATCTATATTTTATTTCATTCAATCAAGTATTCACTAGGTCATGGCTCACCTTACAGGTTTGGTTACCTCAGGTTATCATGCATGTCCATTGTGTGGGCCACAGTTAGACTCCCAAAGGTCACGAACCATGAAGAAGATGGTATATCAAGGACATGTCGCTTTCTTGCAGGAGGATCATGAACTCAGGGAAGGTTTTCTTGGACGACCTCTAGCACGTATGAACGCTGCAAGCTGGTATGAGCTGAAAATGGTAAACCCGGAATCACATCCAAATGGAATGCGACGGTTCTTAGTTTTCTACGAGTTGCCATATTGGACCCACTTAAGGTCAACCACTTGTTGGATCCCATGCATATTTTCAAGAATGTGGGCAGCTTGCTATGGGACCACATCATAGGAAAGAGAGACACTATAGGGTCACGAATGGATTTAAAGGAGGTAGGTAAGATGGAGGCGCTTTGGCCACAGTCAAGTGCTGAAGGGGGAGTGCAGCTTCCTCGCGCTCCCTGGGTTTTGTCTACCAAAGAAGAGTGCATTGTGAAGCAAGTAATCAAGTCTATCCGCACTCCGACAGGTATGATACGTTCTCTCAGGTCCGCATTTTCTAAAGATGACCAAATGTCTGGGCTAAAATCCCATGATTGGCATAAGATATGTCAGGTTTGTGAACAGAATGGATTTTAATTAGCGTGGACATTTTGCAATTTGAAAAGTGGCCATTATTCATAATGCTTTCTCATTTGTGGCAGTTTGTCCTACTGATCGCGATCGCAGGATGCCTTACTCTAGAAATTCGCAGGGCCATTTACAAGATGTCGACTTTGGTGCAATGGATCTCACAAAAAGAGATTAAGACGTCCTCTATTGAATCCGCAAGGCGGGGAGCAGTTGAGATGGTCTGTCTCTTTGAGAAATACCTGCCCACTAGCATGCTCACGATACAAGTTCACCTTCTTGTGCATCTTGTGGATGAAGTGGAGATTGCTGGACCTGTCCATACGTGATGGATGTTCTTCCTGGAGCGCTTCATGAAAACCCTGAAAGGCTTTGTGTGACAATAAGCTCATCCAGAAGGTTGCATGGTAGAAGGTTGGTTGGTGTTAGAGGCGTTAGTGCATATCTCACAATGGCTACCAACGGTGGAACCAGACAATGAAATGCTATGGACGCTGAAGGATGATGATAGGCTGATTGGAGATGTGGTGGTTGGAAATGGGGTAGAAAAAAGAATGGATGCCTCAATGGAAGAGAAGGTGAATCGCTTTTGTATGTTGCACCATGCCTCCATGGAGACGTGGCTCGCCAAGTACCAGATTGCAAGGCAAGATCGTGAGGAAGCACGAGCTAAATCCTGACGCAGTATGCGTCACCGACCGATTCGATATCCCGAAGGCATGGAGGAGATACCGCAGTTTATGTCAACACGATGGTTGCATGGAGCCTTGACCGCAGCATCCAGCGAAGGGATAGAGGTCTCAATGGAGGAGTGGGAGTTCTTGAGGGGATGTAGTCCAAAGGTAATGAGGAGTTTAGAATGTGTCGTATCTAAATTTGCTTGCTACATCTAATTTGAGTGTTTCAATGTACAGTACAAAATATATAGTGCAGCGTGGTCACGCGGACGGCATTTTCGCGTGGAGCGTATTGACAAAATGCGCTCCACAATGGACTGTGGTGTCATGGCAAGGTTTGAGCAAGAGAGCCGGCGACAAGCAAGGGATCCGAACACGGTTGTGGATGAGATGGAGTATTTTGGAAACTTGCAAAGTATTATTACGGTGGATTACCGTAGCTTCTCCATGATACTATTTGATGTGCAGTGGTTCAAAGTGGTACTTGGAGGAGCTGGAGCAACAGTTCGACGAGGTCCATCTGGATTTCTCAAAATAGATTCCGAAAAAAAATGGACGGATTTGCGTGACACCTTTGTGTTTCCGGCCCATTGTGAATAGGTGCAAAGAGTCATTTACTTGCTAATTGTAATACGACATGGTTTATGTCACAATGGTTTGAACTCGCTTTGTAAGTGTTTGTGAACAGGTAATCTTCTATCCAAACCCCCGACAACCTCGATGGTGGTATGCTATACCTTCAACTCCTCAAGGTGTGAGAGTATATGATCAAAGCGATGTTCCAGGCATAGATAAAGAAAATATGCAAATAGAGGCGTCGATATTACAAGGGGTGGAGGCCACCGCAAGCTTGGAGCCCACATCGGCTAACAATGATGGAAATACAGAAGTCCTAGAATTTTTTGAGAACGAGACATACTCGTTCTTTTGTGGTGACATGTCTATCAACCTTCCAGTTTATGTAGAGTTGTGTCAGGAGATTAACATGGGACCATAGAATACTTCATTCTTGGAGAATTGTATTACTCAATTCGTTGTTTAGATCTTCCATAAAGGTACATAAGATATGCATTTTAAGAGGGATTTTTCAAAAATGATTTATGTTACTGTGCTTTGTATAGTTTAAATTGATTATTCTAACATCAATTTTTATCTCTGCAGGTGACATTTTTAGGATGAGTCGAGGGATAAGCGATGAGGAGTTTCAGGACATGATGACACGCATGTCTCCAGATCAGCTCGCGAGATTCAAAGAGATGGCAGACCAGGAGCTGTCTCGTTCTTCGTCAGGGCACTCTGCTAGATGTGCTTCAGCGCGATCAGATGCTTTAGCTTTGAGCAGACGATCTCGATGCTCACGACTTGGGCTAGAGGGAGGGACTGCAAGAGGATCAGGGGGGTGCTGCTGTGGAGACACGGATGTGGTGTCTCCGTCTCGTCATTCAGTTGGAGCTGCGTCACCTCCAGGATTTATCACACCTATGGGGACGTCTACTCCAGTTACTCCGGCTTTTGCGCAGCCATCAACAGGTGGCATGCCTTTTGATGGCACTCCTTTTGGTGGCACCCCTTTGAGTGGCACTCCGGGAGAGGGTACCCCCGTCGGTACACCAGATGTACAGGGGTCTCCTGGATATACCCAAGAGCGTGGATGGAGATGGGAGAGGGCCCATCTTAGGCAGACTCCTAGGGGTTATGGATACCTAGTGGATAGTAGGTCAAGAGCCATCATCATGAATGATGAGGGGAGGAGGGTGATGGATCGCATGAGGGAGTTGTGCCAATAAGTTTTTCGGCACAATGTCCTGGATCATTGGAGGAACATACCGGAGGGGAGCAAGGACTACATAGTAGCATCCTTGCGTGAGGAGTATCCGGTGCCAGCCGCAGTAGATAGATTCTCTACGGGCTGGATGATGGATTGCATGCGTGCATACATGTCACATAGACAATCCGATGCACACAAGGCAATCAAGAGTGGGACTCCAAAGCCCGAGTGGTTAGATACAGACGACTGGTGCCAACTGAGGGAGGAGGCTACAAATTCGCCAGGACGTTGGAGTCAGCAGAGCGGGAGGCGGCAAGGGCATGAATCGAGGCCGGAGCGGTGCATCATCTTGGGAGTGGTGGCCACAGGACATATTTGGAGGACTTTGTAAGTTTCTCTTTTGTTTTGCTTATTTGTTTTTTGGAAATATTCTTTGTACTAACAATCATGTTTCTAACAGTTAGCATTTTTTTTTCTTTGCAGCACTCCATTACAAATCGCGATCCGCAAGGCCTTGAGACTCGATATGCAGAGAGGCACGGTCTCAGGGCATTGATCGACCGATTGTGTAGACGCGGCGGCCCTGTAATTCACTCATCTTTCTTGTCCGTAGTTACCATGAGATATTTGAATGCATTATTGTATGGTGGATTGATATGTTGTTTCTTTTTCTACAGAATCCGTTTGATGCTTCTTTGCGGCGAGACGAGCTTTCGAGGGACGAGGATTTCTAGCTCGCCCTTGGATCCTTAGAGCTCACACACCTTTAGTTTTTAGTCGCCTGATCTATGTAGACATTTTCTATGTATTAGTGATATCCTTTCATGATTTTACCAATCACATTTTATGCGATCATGTATTTATTTCATGTATCAGTTTTATGATTTCAGTATATATTCTTTTTGTTTGCAAGCGCTTTGTATGCAATAGTGCAGAAACTATTTTGTATGTCTCTCATACAGGACACAGTGCTAACTGCCCTGCCACAATTTTTTTTTTTCCCTATTACCGTCGCTATTTGCGTTGCAAATTTACTGCTCGCGTCGCTATTGGCGTCGCTATGAGCGTCGCAACTTTACTGGTTGCGTTGCTATATGCGTCGCTATCTGCGTCGCAGAGCGACGCATATAGCGACGTTTCTATGGCGTCGTCAATAACGACGCTTTTTGCAATGACAGGGGCAAATTTTGTTGTTTATATTTTCGTCGCTTTAAACGTCGGTATAAGGTCTATATCTTGTAGTGTAACACAAAACCTTGCGGGGATTAAATGGGGGGTCAAATGGACTCCGATTGATGAACTGAGACTTGCGTTGGGTTCTAGCATCGAATTGCATCTAGAAAAACTTCAGCTCATCGATTTGCAACTGTTTCATTTCGTATAAAAATTTGTTATTTTACAACCTCTCGAGCTTCTTTTTTGCTTCAAACAGCCTCTAAAAATGTGCTCTCATTGGTGACCATGGGTTAGGGTGACAGCCTGTCAAATCCCACAAATTGATCTACATAAATAACAACTATAAAAAGCCTCAAGCTGCCACAAAAATATACTCAACAAAGAAGAAGTACAACTCTCACCCTATCCCTTGAAAAAATTAAGGCATGAAGATCCTCAAGGGATATGCCTAGCATAATCTGATAGAAATTCAGAGCAAGTTACTAACCAACTACTCCAACATAGACTGGCTAAAAGAACCGCTGAAGAGGTCATCCTAGTGGTGGCATGAACTACCTAACTAACTTGGGATAACTAGACCAGGAAATCCTACTAGATGAGGATTCCTATATAGCCTAGTCATCATATATTTTTAGTTAACACATTTTTCTTTCCAAGTTTCCATACTCGAGCATGTAAAAAGGAGGGAGCTAAGCATAGAGTGACCCAAGGAGAACAGGGCATTGACCTCGTGTCCTGACTCGGTACCTAAGAACATACCAAACTCTCATAAGGCGGCACTTAATCCTTGTCTTTTCCGGTCACCTTTATTTTTGCTCCAACCTTCCTTATTACTTTATTTTGGCTAGCTGCTACCCCAAGGAAGATAAGGCATTGGCACTGAGCTTGGGAAATTTGCTATATGTATATCCTCTACATCATGTGTGTTCAAGACCTATTTATAAATATCCTTATCTATGAATTTTTTTAAAATAAACATAATCCTTTTCTACTCAATCTGTAAATAACCCCTTTTCATGAGTAACTTACTCGAGGCACCAAGTGTGACTCGTCCCAAGAAACCTACCAGGCCTCTGCAAGGGAATAATCAATAGCTCACAAGAGTTTTTTCATTTTCTTTTCTATTCTTGGTAAGGGGGTTAGAACCCCTTTTTACACACCTCTGTATTTTTATTTCTCAAGTATATTCATATTTTCCCCTTCTTCTTACTTTGGCAAGCCTCTCTAACTACCTCACACTAGTAGGGACTCCTAGAGTAGTTACCTAAGCAGGCTAGCAGAATAGGGTCACTAGGACTGCCTTCTAAAAACATATCTTTAATGCCTAACACCCCCACATACACATATAACACTATCAACTGAAGGGGAAAACTCGTAAAGGTGATGACACTACCTAGAATGGCCATAAGAAGCTCCTGCACAACAAAGGATCCCTCTAGGCACTTTATCAAACCATTCTGAATGCAATCACTAAAATAAAAAACCATTAAATGTACCTGCACCAAAATGACACATGGCCCTCCTGGCCTAACGAGATAAATTATTTCGTGATAAAAGAACCTGGTCCTCTTGGCCTTACAAAACATAAATCATTTTGCCCTAACCAAATGAAAGGTGAGAAGGATCGAAGCTTGCACGTGAGAGCTATGGCAGGAGAGCAAGAGCAAGAAAGAGAGAGACAAGAAATGGGAACTCCAACAACCACAATGCGTGGCTGGGCCTTCCTTTATTCAAAATGTCACTAAAAGAATAAAGAATAAGTGACTATGACGGGTGCCCACCACCTGCAATGTGTAGTGGCAGGTACTGTCAGTGTAGTAATACACGGGCGGCTAGGCGAAGGCGCCTTTACCCCCAACAACCTCCCACTTAAATGCGAATCTTCCCCAGTGAGAGAGAGAAAAGAAAAGACAGTACAACATGTACACATGTACAATAGGATGAGGAAAGAGACGTCATCTCATCTAATGCCCATCAATCTCTTGAGGAAGGCAAAGCACTCGATAGTGAGCTTTTTGTGAGAAAGTCTACAGGATTCTACTTAGTCAGAATATTGACAAGGTCAACAGACTTTTCCTCAACGACCTCGCAAATGAAGTGATAATTCACCTTAATATGTTTCGTCTTCGCATGGAAGATCAGCAGATTCTTGGCCAATTGAAGGGCACTCATAGAATCCGAATGCAGTGTAGGCATAGCATCTGTTATACCAAGGTCTGAAATCAAATGGCCTAACCAGATAGCCTCCTTGCAAGCCTCTGCAGCTGCAATTTACTCAACCTTTGTAGTAGAAAGGGCCGTACACTTCTGTGTCCTGGACATCCAAGAGATAGCCCCTCCAGCATAAGTGAACACATAGCCAGAAGTGAACTTCCTACTATCTGCATGTCTTGAATAATCAGAGTTAGTATACCCTATGACTCCTGTATCCTAGCTGCCATAACAAAGACACACATCTGCTGTGCCTTTTAGGTACCTCATGATACCCTTCACAGCATCCCAATGTTTCTTGCCAGGTGTAGCCATATAATGTGCCACAACCCCAACTGCAAAAGCAATATCTGGACGGATGGCTTGTTGAGATATCGAGCTCCACTCGTGATACGCCAGGGTAACCGTTGTGTATTTATGTCACCGACTTGTCAGTTGCAGACGCGGTTGGTACACCGCCCATGAATAATAGCTACATGATAGCTATCCTTATCTACTCTAGTTCGTGGCTCAGTTAGTATGCCACCTTAGTTAGTTGAGTTTGGTTTGAGACCCATATATAGGGTTCTTCTATTTCTTTGTACTTGAGTTCTTTTTGGCTTACACAACTAAGAAGAGAAAAACTGTTTTCAGCCTCCACCCTTGTGTGTATTCCCCCATTGTGCAAGCAAGAAAGCTTCAAGTGAGACTCCTTCCTTCTCTCCCACAATCTTGACATGGTATCAGAGCCTTGTTTGTGGTAAGGAGCTCAAGAAAGCAAGCCAAGCTCGCGGTGTTCTAGTAAGAGGAGCAGTGTTGCTTTCATTTTCTGTTTCGGGAGTAGATCTCTACAGGTAGCACAGCCGAAAAGTGCACGAGTGCATTGTCTCAGGTTGAGACGCCCTTCGCGGTGAAGCAAGAGGGCAGTATATGCTACGGGTGAGGGCTTTAGCCCCTGGCGACCTTGTTTTTTTTATTTGAGGTCATTTCGGGGCCTGTTTTGGAGGCGGAATTTTTCTGCACGCACTCAGGAAAAGGCCCAGTTTTATGCTGTGCAACCACTGTTCTACAGGTCGGTGAATAGTTACTGTAAAAATTGCATTGTATGCTTGTGCGCAGAGACATTGGGAGTTACAGAATCATCCCTGTTGCCTGTTGATGCAAAATCGTCACTAGGAAGTGACTGTGTGGTCAAATACCACTTTCGCCAGTTTTGTAGATTTTCCCTTGTGAGGGTGAAGCTGTGGTTTTTGCAGTGACAGAATTTTTTGCAGTCTTCTGTAATGGCATCTGATTCTCTTTCACAGATTGTCACTGAAAAGCTTGACAAGAACAACTTCCAAGCATGGAAGTTTAGAATGACCAATTTCCTTTTGGGAAAAGGATATTGGGAATTTGTTGCAGGAAATGAAGAAGAACCAGTTCTTCCTGATGTTCCCAATCAACAGCAAATGCAGGCATTCAAAACATGGCATGAGAGAGCCAGGAAAGTTATGTATTGGCTATCTATCAGTATTTCAGACTCGATGATTGTGCATATTCAAGATGCAAGTACGCCAAAGGAGGCATGGGATACTTTGTCAAAAATGTATAGCACAAATACGTAAGCCAGGAAAATGCAGCTCAAGCAAGAGTTGCATAATGTGCAAAGAGAAAGTATGAGCATCAACGACTACCACATGAAGGTGAAGAAGATTGCAGATGCACTTGCTTCCATTGGGTTGCCAGTGGAAGATGATGATTTGGTTTCCGTGACCTTGAATGGTCTAGGAAAGGATTATGCACAGTTCCGAACATCCATTTCTGTCCGTGAAAGATTTCCTAATTTTGAGGAGTTGATTGCTCTTCTAATTTCTGAGGAGCAGAGAAATGGTGGTGCATCTTCTTCAGGAGGAACTTCAAAAGAAGCTGTCTTCTACTCAAATGCTGGAAGAGGTAGAGGCAGAGGTATAGGAGGCCGATTTGGAGGCCGTGGCAGAAATCAGAATATGCAGCAAACTCAAGAAAACCAGTCCTATGGAGGAGGACGTGGTAACTCTAGAGGCAGGGGGAGCCAAAGAGGTCGTGGTGGATGGCAAAGAGGCCAAAATGCAAATAGTAATGTTGAATGCTACTATTGTGGTAAAATGGGTCATATGACTAAAGACTGCTATAAAAAGCAGAATGACATCATGAATGGAAAACTGCAACAAGAAAATTATGCATCCTCTAGTAGACAGGGTGATGACAGAAATGAGCATCTATTTATGGTGCAACACATGAACAATTCTGTGACAAGTGCAGAAGAAAGCAACGATGTATGGTATGTTGACTCAGGTGCATCAAACCACATGACAAGTCATGCAGAATGGATGGAGGATGCAAGGAAAATGGAAAAACCAGGATTTGTGGAGACTGGTGATGATACTGCACATCCTATTGTGCAGATTGAAAAAATTCCTTTGTCTATGCAGGATGGGAAAAAGAAATACCTGTCCGATGTATTTCATGTCCCGAATATCACCAAGAATCTGGTTTCTGTTGGTCAAATGGTTGAGCAGGGCTTGCAGGTCAGATTTAATCCTCATGGATGCTTTGTTGAGGATATGAAAAATAAAGGTCGCTTGATAGCAAAAGGAAAGAAGAAGGGCAGAATGTTTACATTGGATGCAGACATGTCTGAATTGAGTGCAGCAATGTTTGCACATGGGACCGGTGTAGTTGCAGATATTGATATCTGGCATAAACGCATTGGTCGTGTTAATGTACAGCGACTTAAATCAATGCAGGCCCAAAATATTGTTGCAGGTTTGCCTAAATTCAAGGTTGCAGAAATGCATAAGGTATGTGAAGCCTGTCAGTTTGGAAAACAGGCAAGGAAACCATTTCCTAGACATGTTCAAGAGAGTGAGAAGCCATTGGAATTAATCCACTCTGATGTGTGGACTACTAAAGTTACATCTCTTGGAGGCTGTCATTATTTTGTCACTTTTATTGATGACTATAGCAGAAAAGTTTGGGTGTATTTTATGAAAAAGAAAAGTGAAGTTTTTGGGCATTTCAAAACTCTTAAAGCTATGGTTGAAAAAGAAACAGGCCTGCAGATAAAATGCCTAAGGTCAGATGGAGGGGGAGAGTACCTCTCAAATGAGTTTGTAAGGTTCCTACAAGAGCATGGCAGAAAGCAGCAATATTCATGCAGTCATACACCACAACAAAATGGAATTGCAGAAAGGAAAAATAGGCATATTGGAGAGGTATCTCGTGCCATGCTCAATGAAAAAGACTTGCCAGAGTTTTATTGGGCTGAAGCAGTTGCTACAGCAGTCTACATAATGAACATGACTCCCACTGCAGCAATACATGGAATGACTTCAGAGGAGAGGTATACTGGTAGGAAACCAGATATTTCTCATTTGAAAATTTTTGGTTGCATTGCCCATGTACATGTGCCAGATGAGTTGAGATCCAAGTTGGATCCAAAAGCTGAGAAGTGCATCTTTATTGGTTACTCTCTGCAGCAAAAAGGGTATAGATGCTATAACCCTTCTACTCGTAAGTTTACAGTGAGCAGAGATGTTGTTTTTGATGAGATGAGTAGCTGGTATAAACCAGTAAATGTGATTGATGATGTAGATGCACAAAATGGTAATGCTGCACAGAATTCACAGCAGCAATCACAAAATATTAGTGGACCTGGAGCGTCCTCTAGCAGTGGTTCACATTCTTCGCAATGGACAGGCAGATTGAGATCAGGAGAATCTTCTCAAAGTAATGCAGATAGTGGTATGCAAGTATCACGAAAAGGAAAAGAGAAGGTTGATCAGCCCATGTTTGATGTGAATGCAGGTCACTCTTGTGTGGATGGTGAATCCAGTGGCTCAGAACAGAGCATTGATGATGAGTTGGGTATTCCTTCTATTGTTACACCTGGAGTAAGGAAGACCAGGGATGTTTTGAGAGCACCTGGGAGTGAACCTATTTTGCGCAGGTCTACGAGAGCTAGGTATCCTGTGGATAGGCTGAAATATGATGGATTTACAGCCATTCACTATGCATATATGGTTAGAGTGATACAGGAACTAGAACCCACTTCTTTTGAGGAAGCCATGGGAAAAGAAAAATGGGAGAAAGCCATGGATGAAGAAATGGATGCCTTGGAAGCAAATGCTACGTGGGAATTGGTACCTTTGCCTAAAGGTAAAAATGCAATTGGCTGTAAGTGGGTTTATAAGGTGAAGCACAATGCAGATGGTTCTGTGAACAGATACAAGGCAAGATTAGTAGTCAAGGGGTATGCACAAACATATGGCATTGACTATGAAGAAACATTCAGTCCGGTTGCAAGGATGGCAACCGTAAGAGCAGTCATTGCTATGGCTGCATCAAAGGGATGGTCTTTACATCAGATGGATGTAAAGAATGCCTTCTTGCATGGTGATTTGCAAGAAGAGGTCTATATGGAGCAGCCACCAGGTTATGTGCATGCTGTTCATCCTGAGTTTGTTTGCAGGTTGAAGAAAGCCTTGTATGGCTTGAAGCAAGCACCTAGAGCATGGTCTGACAAGATAGGACAGTATCTTGTCACTATTGGCTTTCAGATTTCCAAGGCAGATTTCTCACTTTATGTGAGAAAAACAGAGAAAGGTATTATGCTACTTGTCATTTATGTTGATGATTTGATTATGACATGTGACAGTGATGAAGATATCCTTCATGTGAAAATGCTATTGAAGCAGAAGTTTGAGATGAAGGATTTGGGAGAGCTGCGTTATTTCTTGGGCATTGAGGTGATTAGATCACCAAGTGGAATACAGCTCTTGCAGAGGCAGTATGGATTGGACATGCTGTCCAAATATGGGATGACATGATGTAAGCCTATTTCAGTTCCTTTGGAGCAGAATGTGAAGCTGAGCACAGATGCAGGTGGGCTTCTAGAAGACCCTACTATGTATAGACGCATAGTAGGAAGTTTGATTTATATGACTATTACCAGGCCAGATTTGAGCTATGCTGTTGGATTGGTAAGTCAGTTTATGCAAGCTCCAAGGAAACCACATTTGGATGCGGCTAGACGCATACTCAGGTATGTGAAGTCCACATTGCAGTATGGACTATTTTATGAGACTGGGGTTCAGATACAGTTACATGGATACACTGATGCTGATTGGGCTGGTAGTATTTTTGATAGACGATCTACCAGTGGATATGTGTTCTCTTTTGGGAGTGCTGCAGTCACTTGGAGCAGCAAGAAACAGCCTACAGTTGCCTTGTCGAGCACAGAGGCTGAGTACAGGGGTGCAGCAATGGCTGCATGTGAGGTAGCTTGGTTGCATAAGCTACTTTATGATATGCATCAGTCTACAGATGGGCCAGTTGTCATTTATTGTGACAACATGAGTAGTATACACTTGGCAAATAACCCAGTCTATCATGCTAGAACAAAGCACATTGAGTTGCATTATCACTATGTGCGAGAGAGGGTTTTACTAGGTCTTATTGATCTAGTTTATGTCAACACAGAGGATCAGGTAGCTGACATATTCACGAAGGCATTGGGCGCAGAGAAGCTGCGCAAGTTCAGAGACCTGCTTGGTGTGCAGGAATTGGGATTGAGCTCGAGGGGGAGTGTTGAGATATCGAGCTCCACTCGTGATATGCCAGGGTGACCGTTGTGTATTTATGTCACCGACTTATCAGTTGCAGACGCGGTTGGTACACCGCCCATGAATAATAGCTACATGATAGCTATCCTTATCTACTCTAGTTCGTGGCTCAGTTAGTATGCCACCTTAGTTAGTTGAGTTTGGTTTGAGACCCATATATAGGGTTCTTCTATTTCTTTGTACTTGAGTTCTTTTTGGCTTACACAACTAAGAAGAGAAAAACTGTTTTCAGCCTCCACCCTTGTGTGTATTCCCCCATTGTGCAAGCAAGAAAGCTTCAAGTGAGACTCCTTCCTTCTCTCCCACAATCTGGACATGGCTATCATGGCATACATAAGACTACACATGGATGATGCATAGGGAATGTTGGCCATCTCGGCCCTCTGCTCATTTGTCTGTGGACAATCGGCCTGTGAAACCTTCACATGAGAAGGTAATGGACAGCCAATAGGCTTAACATCCTGCATCATGCGGAAGCGCTCAAGGACTTTATGTATGTACTCCCTCTGTGACAGATAGAGGAGTCCCTGAGATCTATCGAGCGTGATGTGCATATCAAGTATATGAGAGGCATATATTCCAAATATTTCATCTCAAAGCTCTTCTTGAGCTGAGCCTTAAGAGCATCAAGCTCCTCATGAGTTGTCCCTGTTAAAAGCATGCCATTCATATAGAGTACCAAAATCAATAAAGAACCGTCATGGGCTTTCTTTGTGTACAAGCATGGATCCATAGCAGTGCGGTTGTAGCCCTGTGACTGCATGAATGCATCAAACTTATGGTACCATTCCCTTATTCTTGGTTTAGCCCTCGATAATCGATACAAAGATGGAGAGTTCCATCTTTCTTCTTCTGGAATAATACCGAGGCTCCCCATAATGAACTACTTGTCCGAATATATCCTTGTTTTAGTTGTTGTTTGAGTTGCTCTTTTAGTTCAATGGCTTCAAGAATAGACATTTTGTAAGTCTTTTTGCGAGTGGAGCGGCTCCTGGAACAAGTTTGATCTCATGATCGACTTCTCTTTCCAAAAGTAACTCAGTTAACTCTTTAGGAAATACATCGCCATATTCTTTTAACTAGGATGGTTCTTCTTCTGTCTGACCATCTTTATTTACTTTGTTAAGCTTAATCAAGTAAACTGGTGATCCTTTCTTTAGGCCTTTCACAATTGAAGAAGTTTTTGCTAATTGAACTTTAGGTTTCCCTGTTTCACCTTGTGTAGTTGCTATTTACCGTTCAAATCCTGAAATGTGACTTGATCTTTTCCACAATGTATATGAGCATCATTTGGAATTAGCCAATCCATTCCTAGTAAACATTCACAAGCTCTTAAGTTCATTACTTTGAATCTCATCTTTGAAAGGTTTCCCCCTAGGTTCAACTGCCTTGGTACTTTGCTGTGTAGAAAGTACTTCCTTTCCATTTGTTAATTTCAAAAGCAATTTTGATGCATTTACTATATCTATTCCTAACTTCTTAGCACAATTGGGAGAAATAAATGAGTATGTACTTCTACAGTCAATCAAAACTTTAAATGATTTACCTCGGTGACTAGTTGGTGTCTGTATTATCGAATATTGATGATTTGGACCCTTCTTATGGAATGTAGTATGAATAGTTGCTTTTTCAATATCTTCTTCCATAGTAGGGTCTTTCTCCTTATTAATCTCTTTAAGGGTAATATTTGATGTTCTTCCTCTTGCCATAGCTACTTGACCATGGCCTTGGGCAGCTCTGCCTTAACCTCAAAATTGGCCTTGGTGATGGTTTCCACCAAGCTTTGGACAATCTCTCTTGAAATGTCCTTGCTTCTTACAGTGAAAGCACCTAAGACCATCCCTATTTCCCTGGGCAAGAACAAAATTTCCAATTGCATTGGATTTTGTCTTTTTCTTCTGATCTTGGTGAAATTGGCCTTCGGTTCTTTTTGCTTGACCTTTGAATCCTCCTTTGTTGTGGTTATTGTTACTCCAGAACTTATTATTTTTAGGCTTTGATTGTACTTTCCACATAATAGGAGCAATATTTTCCTCTTACTTCTTTCAACAAATCTCAAGTAATGATATTTTTAGGGACACCTTGATCTCGGTACCACCACTTCCACCAGAGTTGAGCTTTGCCAATTAATTTTAGCTTAGCTATCATGGCTTTGTTGGCTGGGACAATTGTAGCAGCAGTAAAATAATCTTCCATGGATTTGATCCAAATTTCTGTATCGGCTTCCACATTCTCGCCTTTCCCATCAAATATAATTTCCAAGTTAAATTTTATGAAATTTATATAACGTTAAAATTAGAGTTTTATACTCAAATTATCTCTCACTTAATTTATTGAAACAATTTCAAATAAAACTATTTTCCCATTGCTAAAGTTAAACTACAATTTCAGAGGTTCCAAGGGAAAATAGGGTTTCATTATTTCTTTGATTGATAAAGTATCAATCAATCTTTATTACAATGGATGTACAAGGTAAACAAATAGCTCATAAGTTCATCTTATTTTTTTTCAGAAAAGGATTCCCTACTACAATCTAAGCATAACACTCTGATACATCCTTTATGAAGTAACTTGGATTCTGAGAGTAGATATCTAGGAATCTATATTTTTGAGGGAGTTCAAAAAATCTATCCTTTTTGTAGTTGTGGTGGCTAGACTGACTAATGACTTTTATTTTGTCGGCTAGAAGGTTCTTTGTAACTTCCTCATAGATATACGGGTTTAGTTTAATCTTCTTGCCCCTAGTATACAGGGTTGAGTTTACACTTGCTTCACAAAATAGATAGATCTTGACAACTTTAAGATCTTCTATCCATTTTACCCTTTTCAGATTATTTTGAAGATAAGCTAGACAGCTTGCATTGATATAGTAGTATCCTTCACTAATCATCCACTGTCTTTCATGATATAGAGACGAGGGGTTGTACAATTGATCTAGCATCCGCATCATCTGATTCCTCCAAGCAAGACTGGATGAATGCATAGCTAATATAAACATTACTCAGAAGATCAAGAATCATTTCCAAGATTTGTTATTTTGCCATACTTCAAAAATATACATTAACAAAGAGAAAAAACATGTCCTAGGCTATATTTACCATCCAAGAAATTTTTTTCTTAAGCTTATGTCATATTCTATTCTAATGAGCACTCTAATACCAACTGTGAGGTGTCCGCAAGTCTCAATCCAAGGTATACCTTTTAGTAGTCCATCAGTAGGTTTTTTAAGATGACACTGCCCAGCGCTCCCTTGGAGTATCATGGGTTTGTCACTTAGGCCCTACTAAGTCTACATCGCAACAGAAGAGTTCCGACCGACAAACCCACTAGGATCAACCTGAATTTTTTGGTTTCTAAAATCAAATGGGTCTCCTAATAGCCAACTAGCATGAATAATTTCGAGTTCCCACTTCCTACAAGATTACTCAAACTGAAGCAAACTTGCATTGCACTTAGTTCAGAGAGAATGGGAGAGAAAAGAAGTGCGGTATGCCAACCCTTCTATCCATAAGGAAAAATCCCATTTTGGCCCCCTAAAATAGTGCAAATAAGTTCTACCCAACGACTACTTGGCCAATTTATCGTCTTCCTATTTTTATTGGCGATTTGGAAAAGCTCCCAACTAGGCGGGACCATCCTACCATTGGACGGACCCGTCAAGGGTTATGCCCACCCACTTTCCTTTGATAACGGTATCATCTTTAGTTTTCTAATTACCTATAGCATATTTATTGAAACATATACAATGAGATTCCTTAATTAGTTCATTAAATCACTAGTTTCTTCACGTAATTTATTTCACGAACACACATACAATTCAAAAAACCCTTGAATAAAAAACAAATTTCTTTATTATATTGGAAGTTTATTACAATTTTCATCTTTTCGATCATCCTATAGAAGATATATAGAATTCCATGAGGGTATTCTGTCCACAAAGATTCCTCCCTTGTAACTAGTATTATAGTTCCAAGATCCCATTCTAGGTCGCAAAGAGGCTCGTCAGATTCTAGGAGTAATGTGGAATTTACGACCAAAGCCCCCACTGGCATCCATATTTCCTACTGTTAGAGACTATCCCTATGGATAGACCTTTTTGCTACAAAGCCGGTCTAGGCCTCTCAAAGCAATAATCATGACCCCTTAGAGTAGGGGTCTCACAAATAGCTTGGGGGTATCCTAGTGCAATCTTTCCTTTTATCCTGTTTTTCAATGTTTTTAATCAGAGATCTAGATTCTAGCAAACACAAACAATCCTTTCAAACAATGACAATCACATAATTGTGCAATTTATAGCTCCACATAGCCAAGGTAGATCCTTAACCCAAGGTAACTTTACATTCTAATGATGAGGATTCTTCTTCCCATAAAGAAGTGTTGAGTACAAATCTTTCAACGTTGTTAAGAAAGACACAAATTTCTCGTTTAGGGCTAACTCACCTAACATAAGCAAATTTTATTTAGTTGATACATAGAAAAATATTACGACAATAATTTAACGAGATGATTTACAAGATTCTTTAAATAGACTTTCACTTTTTAAAGCATTAATCAACTCCTAACCATTGTTGCATTTGGCAACAATAAATATATCGAGTTAATTTACTAATCTCAAATACGCATAATGTCCTTTACTCATTTCGTGCAATAACCTCCTGCAACTATTTTCATCATGATTCTATGAATTATAATCTTGATTAATCTATTTACAAATCATAGGTGGTAGTGAACTGTTTGTGAGGGTATTAATACATTCTCTAGATGAAACTAATATCTTGTGTAAGTGCAAATGCAAAAGCTAGCATTTTATGTAAAATTTCAAAAAAAAACTTATTATTTTATGTGGCGATATGAAAATAATAGCCTATTTCTGAGTTATGAACAACCTGGTTTGGCATGTGTCATCAGGAATTTCATCTTTGCTTGCACTTCCATTTGCCAGACCTGATGTTCTATTGGAAATACCTGTTCTTTGACCAGTTGCAGTGGATTTCATGGTCTTTTCGCCTCGTTGCTTGGAGCTATCATTCGCAAGCAGGTTTGAGAGGTAGAGAAGGTGGAATGAATTTGGGATGGGAAAGCATGAAAGCAACTTGCCAAGTTGAAGACCGAGACAGGGGGAGGTTGAGTTAATTCATTTCCTCTCTAACCCCCTCTCTAATTCCCTCTCTTGCAGCCTCTCAGGATCTTCTTCCCTCTCTCTCCCTTTCTAATTCTCTCCCTCTCTAGCTCCCTCTCACAACATCTCGGGGGGAGAGGGGGGAGGGATATCCTTCTTCCTCCTTCTTGCTCTATACTCCTGAGAAGAGCCTCTCCCCTCTTGCGCGGACCCCTCTCAACTGCTCTCCATGCCTCTTATTTATAGCTAAATTAGAGAAGAAGGGTTGTGGCTAAGAAGAAGAACTCTTTATGGAGGGAATCTTGGCAAAATCAGCAATTTGAAGCCTCCAAGATGCAATCTGATACTCAAATTACAAATCTGATGGTTCCATTGGCTCTAAAAAGGGGGGTAAAACCCTAGGTGGCATGATCAAATATCTTCTAGATCACTCCTTCTCCTATTTTTCAGAGTGTTGTTTACTACTTGTAAACTAGGATTGCGACGTATGGGATTTTTCCAATCCTTCTTTTTGCATTAAATCTCAAAAACTAGCTGAAAAAGCCACTTGCTTTTTTCACATGACACCTTGTTCTAGAAGTTTTCATAGATTTTTAGGATATTTACAATAAATAATATCCAAAATATAAAAAATATACTAGTTTTGTCCAAAACTCTAGTATTTTTGAACCATCCATACTATAGACAGTGATACTAATGACTAATATTGCTCATAATTCTCGTTCACGTGGTAACTTTCGTGACAAGTGGCTATAGTCCTTGTTAATCTGAAAAAAATATTGGGTTACAATCCTCGGGTTTTTTTTCTTTTTGCTCGAGATCTTCTCTATTTAATGAGTTTAGAGTTCTTCAAGTCCATTTTGTGAGAAGTCGGGAAGATTTTGAATCAAAGTCAGGATATCACACTTTGAAAAAAATATATGTGTTAAAATGAAAATATATGATGCCCAAGCTATAGGAGTCCTCGCCTAGTAGGAGGTCTTGGTCCAGTTGTCCTAAATTAGGTAGGTAGTTCAGGCCACCACTAGGATGACCTCTTTGATAGTTCTTTTCACTAGTCTGTGTTGGAGCAGTTGCGTTCGCTCTAGATTTCTATCAGCTTATGCTGGGCCTATTCCTTGAGGATCTTCATATCTTGATTTTGTCACAGGGTAGGGTGAGAGCTGTTCTTGTACTTTGTTATGTCCTCTGTTTTGTCGCACATTGATGCTTTTCATAGTTGTTGTTTGTATAGATTAGTTTGTGGGATTCGATGGGCTGAGTTGCCCTATCTTGTGGACGCCAATGAGAGGGGATTTTAGAGCCCATTTTTTAAAGCCAAAAAGTCTGTTTGATCCTCCATTTAATCCCCCCAAGGTTTCACATTATGAAGAAACTATGTGATCTAGGAGCCAAAAAAGTGTATGAGGGAGGCATACTTATAGATTTGGATGTTGTGAAGCCAAGTAGCCAAACACAACTTGAATCCGAGCTCATTTGCCCCACCAAATTGAAAAACCACTTCATCCACAATGTGAACAAGAAAAGTGAAACTAGTTTGGTGTTTTTTAACTTAACAAGATAAATAGCTTGGAGGATTGAAAGGTCATGAATTTTTGAAATGTGGGGAGGGGAGGAGGGGTGACATTTTTTTCGGCACCCCCAAAATCATTAAAAATGTCAAAATTTTTTACTATTGATGATGGAAGGAATGCTCCAGGCCTTGAGATGCTCGATTTCTTCACCATTCATCACTCCAAACCGATCAAAAAATGATGTATTAATGCATTAGGGCCAAAAACGCTTCAAAAAATGCACTTTTGTTAATCACGGGATTAAGGAAAGGGCCAAAGAGAGTTCGCCACGTGTGCAAGAATATGGTATTCTTGTCTCCTCTTTTTTAGAGATAGTGGAGTCCATTTCGTGATTCTCTCTTCTTTTTTAGCCAAAACCCCTAAAGTCTGACATGTTTTGGAGTCCCAAAGACGTTATTTACTTACAAATATGACAAAATACATGACAAAGATGTGATGAAATTAATAATGAGTTTTTTGAAAGTCGGGAGATCTTTCAATATTGTTTTTGGTGCCCAATACATACTCATTTGGGTTCTTGGAGCTACTTTTTAGTTCATTCACCCCTCTTTGAGCTTCTTTCTCTGCGCTTTCATTATTTTCATGGCTTCCTCCAGGCGCCCTTCTCATTTAATACACTCTTGCACAGTCTATAGCCAGGGAGTAGATGGAAATTTTGAGCCCAAAACCTTTGATGTAAACGATTGGGTTACCATGCTGCCATCTTGCAAGGGCTCTCATAAGGTGAAAAGAAGAAAACGAGAAGATATAAAACATCACTAGAAGGGGCGTATCATTGCCTTCAAAATTATGCCCGAAGGCTGGTTTGTCAAGGTGCAACATGTTTACATGGCCAAGGATATGCACTTGCCTCCAAACGAACGTGTTCCCCAACAAACACATTGTAAATTATAAGTTGAATAACGTATATAATTCTTTTCCATTTATGCAAGTTCTAACAAACGGTTCATCATTGTAGATATCTTTCCGTCAACAAGTATTGAATGGCAACCTGTGGAAAGCCTAAGTGGGACTTTCCATGCCATTCATAAGGTATTGGCAGACATTATTTATGCCAATCAAACTATGTCTTTTTATAGTGAATGCAAGGTTTTTATGTATTATGCACAGTATGTGGTTCCCTCTAAAGCGGATAGGTATGGGAATATCGAAGATTTTCCATTGCCAAGTCTTTCATCTCTAAATTGGGAGATTCCTGACAAGGTAACAGTGCAGAGTTTCAAATTCAAAATATCTCAGGATATTAAAAAGTCCATGACAGCTGGAAGGATCTCAAGAAGAATACGTTTATCATGGTTTGTACCCCTCCATATCTTCGTGGCTTGCTTCAAAACAGCAAATTTACAAAGAACGAAGGTATCCTGGCTAAGTAGAAACTTTTTGGAAGAGGATTTGGACAACACTATAGGGACGCATTGGAAATCTAGAGAGTGCGATCATAAAGGTGATATCTTGAGGTGTAGTGCATGCCCTCAATCCTTGGCTTTGGCTTACAATATCCCTCGCCAAAATCTTGCTTTGGCTTTGATTACAGGCGATACAAACTAAGATTGGGTATTTGGGTTCCCTTGGATTCTGATACAGATAACACACCATATAAACTTGTGGTGCACGTTTTTCCGCATGAAGAAGTAAAGAAGGTGAATGTTACTTCCAATTGGAGTCTGAAAGATGTGAGGGATACCTTGGAATTGCTAGACAATACATCCCCTAGATATAAGTTCAAAGTGAATGGTGTAACAATTGGTAAAAGAGCCGAGCGCTCTTTCTTTTGTACGAGTTGTTTGTCTCCCACAATTGTGAGTTTGGGGCCTTGAGAATGAAAACTTGGCAGGAATTTATCTTAATAGACTGTCCTTAAGATATTTTTTAATGGGAACTTCATAAGCTATCGTGAAGCAAGTCGCCTTTCGAATGTGTATAAATAAAATGTACATTGCATCCGATTTACAAGTGAAAATTTTCATTACACAATGAGGTACAAAAATTGCATAAAAATGTACAAAGTCAAAATAATAAGGCTCGTGTATAAAATGTACATTACATTCGATTTACAAGTGAAAATTTTCATTACACAATGAGGTACAAAAATTGCATAAAAATGTACAAAGCCAAAATAAAAAGGCTCGTGTATGCTTATGTTTGCTATTTTCATTCTTTATCGATTTCTTCAAAGATATTTTTTCTCACAGGGCCTTTCTTTGATTGTTGAAAAAATTTGACCTTTACAGGTAGTCTCTTTTCTTGGGGCTTAAGAGGGGATGGATCAAATTTAAGAGGAGAGAGCACTGGCATTCCTTTTTTCTTAGACTCTGCAGCAGTGGTCCCATTGCCTTTTCCCTTGCCCTTGTCTTTACCATTGCCATTGTCCTTACCCTTTCCCTTGACCTTTCCCTTGCTTGTGCCCTTGGCCATTGAAGTTTTGGGAGGAAGAGGGGAGTCAGGATCATACGGTGTGATTGCTTTGTCTAGAATCAACTCGATGCATCTCTCCCTTATCCACCAAACATATGATTCAGGATAGTCTCTACACTGTAAGAATAAATGTTATAAGTTAGTGAAAAGACATCATGATAAGGGTTACACAAACATCAAATGAAATAAACTTACATTCACTCCTTCTATTTGTAACAGCTTTGAATCCACTGTTCTGCAAATGTTTGAGATAACTCTCCATCCACAAGAATGCGCATCGCTTTGCAATGGAACTTCTTGTAGAAGAAAAGTATACGGCCTTTGAGGATCAGCAAGATCCTCGTATGTTGTATCCAAAAATGTAGAAACGAGTCTACCAGCACTGCAAAAGGAAGCTTTGTAAGTTCAAAATATTATTTATAAAAGAAATCAAAGTAAGTAATTTTCTTCCAACATACATTCGTGCTTGACCGTGAACACTACTGAGAGAATTCATAAAGATAATTTCCCTTGAAAGACAATTAATGTAGATGAGACTCCAATGCCCTCTACAAATTCATAAAAGAGGTGAGTAGAAGGGTGAAAGCAAATGAACATAAATTTTCCTCTACAGAAAAAGAAAAATACCTTTCTACATAAGGAAAAAAGATGTGGTAATTTGTCACACTATCGAAGCTATGAAAAAATGGTGAAATATTAGAACCAGAGTTTGCAAAAAGTTCCACAGAGAGAAGTGGATCAACAATGTATATGGTTCTTCGGATATCGAGATGAGAGAGGAGACCAATGCCCTGCAGATAATAGCAAAAGCTATTCAATACCAATTTCATCCAAAATATAATTGAACCTATAAGACTTAACTTATGCAACAAAAAACCTTACCTTATGCAACAAAAAACCACGGAGTCAGATAGTTGGACATCCCTTTTTTCCAACATGGGCTTGTCCTCGGGAGATATACTAAGATATTCCTCCTCAAGTTCCCCAGCAACATTCACAAGAATCTGCCCATACACTTTGCCCATCCTCTCGCTATTGACAAGAGCAAGTGATGCGGCTTTCCTCTTGTAAACATCGTCTTCAGTTTCAAACACCTCCTGATTTTCTTCACTCAAGAAAGCCTCCTACTGGGTGGCACCCCTTGTAGGGTAAAGGTGACTAACATCCTCAACATTTAGCTTTTTCTCTTTCCTGGACAATTTTGGGGGAACGTTAAGGATTTCAAAGGCTTTTTGATCATTGGAAGGCAAGGGCCTCAGGACTTTGTCAAACCTATACCTCACTCTGCTAATGATGCTGAAATCTTTATTCATAAGGGTGATCCTATGAGCATGGGCAGCAGCAATGTAAGCGTCGTTCATGAAATCAATAACAAAATCTTCTGCGGCCTCTTGCAGGGCAAGAATGGCTGAGAGTTGCCACTTCTTATTTAGACCAGAGACAGTTGCCACTTGAGACAATCTATCAGAGATCTCTTTAACCACCCTTATAAAAGCAGCTTTTGGAATGACATGCTGTGTAGCTCTTTGGGCTTTCCTGATCTCACTGAAACATCTCTGCATATAGAAGAACCTCGACTTCCTCTTTCTCTTTTGTGGCTTGGGGTGTTCAGTGGCTTCAGCAGATGTGGGCTCAGGTTCCATTGTAGGGAATGAATCTTTCACAGGGTAAGCCTCATCCTTTGCTTCCTCAACTTCAGGTGAAGAAACATTTATAGAAGATGTAAGGACAACACCTGGTGTAGGGGGGATTTCTGTTGTAAAATGCTCTGGAGCCTGTGATGGACCAGCTTCTTCTACCCCCTTAGATTCATCAAATTTTAACTTTCTTCTACCCCCACTGTCCTTCCCATCTAGATACACTCTTCTTGCAATTTGCTTTGTCCTTGCCATCCAGAAAAGCAAAAATAACAACTAGAAGGACAATAACTGAAAGACAAATTGGGGAGGAAAGTGACGAAATGAGCAATTCCGATACGGCGCGATATGAACAAAGCGAGCAGAATGGAACAGCGCCTTCGCTCCGTATTGGAGATCAGATGCCGATACGGCACGATATGGAGGAAACCAACACTGCGTAAGGACGCCCTCACTCCGTATTGGCACGATATGGAGGAAAGTACTGATACGGCGCGATATGGAGGAAACGAGCACACTGTTTGGACGCCCTCGCTCCGTATTGGAGATCAGATGCCGATACGGCGTGATATGGAGGAAACCAACACTGCGTAAGGACGCCCTCGCTCCGTATTGGCACGATATGGAGGAAACTGCTGATACGGCACGATATGGAGGAAACGAGCACACCGTTTGGATGCCCTCGCTCCGTATCGGCACACCTCTTTTTGCTAGCGAAAAAAGGACTAAGCCGAAAGACAACCGATACAACGCGAGAGGTAAGAAACGGAGACGGCACAAGTCTTGTATTGCACCGTATCGGCAAGCAAGGCGGGAAGAGCTCGAGAAATGAAAAGTGCACACGTCGAAAAAATGACCACTTATATACCCAGGTCAATCATGACACGTGTCAGACACGTGTCCGATAATAATTGTGCCATGTATCTGCATTTATGGTCCGTATGCTACGTGTCAAGTAATGACCGGTCCACTTGTTCGCCACGTGGTTATCGGCCACGTGTTTCCCAACGGCTACTGCCACGTGTATGAGACTAACGGATACTGCCAGGTGGCATAATCCGCGCCTACATAAGGGTGTGTTTCTTATCTGTACGGCTTTTTTCGGTTTCCGACCTCTGTTTGTATTGCTGATACGGCGCGAGAGCGACTGTTGGTTTTCTTCGCTTTCCTCTCTTCGCTTCGTTTTGGAGGTTCTGAAGAGTCTTCTTTCAGCACTCCTCAAGCTCGTGTGACCACCTTTGTTGTGGCTCTAGCGCTTCTTACTGGGATCACCGATACAGCGCGAGGGGGCCTATCCGTCTGAATCGTTTCTCTCTTATCGTGCTGTATCGTCAGAAGTTGTAAACATGTCTGAACCCATAGAATTCCTAGGATCCAAGGTTTCTCCAGGAACTGGTAAAAGAAGAAGGCTTTCAAAAGGCTCAAGTGCATCAACATCTGATCAGCCTGTGCATTCTTTTTCCTCTCCATCCTCTGCCACCAGTGTGAGAAAGCCAAGTACATCTCCAGGGAAGCGAACGTCGGTAGTGAGAGGTCAAGGAGTATCAGAGCTCATTGATATCACTCCATCAGAGAGGCTACTTGATTTTATGCTTCAGAATGGAATGGATCTCTCATTCTATGGAGTTGTGAAAAATATTTTTAATCCTGATTGGGAACTTGACAAAGTTCTGAAATCTTGTGAAAAATATATTGTGGAGGACTTTTTGGAGTTTGAAACTCTTGTAGGTCCTTCTGTTGAAGTTGGCACAATTGAATATGTCCATGTTCCCATTGGGTCAACAGGAAATGAAAAGGTAGTATTTACTAGAAAGTGCAGGGCCCACTCTCTGGAGAGGTTTCATTCAACAGACATATTTTGCTGCACTCATTCCAAAAACTGCAAGATGATGAGAAAATCTGCTGCTTTTATTGTTTTCACCCTTGTCAAATACCCTGTGAAAGCTGAGGAGCAACAGTTGGAAGGAGCAAAGTCTGCCAGCTTTTGCATGTTAGATGATCTGGTAGATGAAAGGGAAACAGAGGAGGTTGTAGATACAGATTTTGAGGCTTCTATTGCTGAGAATTTGGATGTTGCTCACTTCAAAGATGAGACTATCATTGAGGAGAGCCAAGGAGATACAAACCCTCAACCTGATGAGAGTTCTCACCATATTGTTCCTTCTCTGCCATGCATACCTTTCAAGGACAAGGAGTACATTTTACTATCAGATATTCAAAAACTTTTTAATCTCAGGGAAGATTATTGTCTTGCAATTATTGCAGAGGCTTCTGATGCTGCAAATGGGATAATTGACACAGAAAATGAATCAAAGGAAGAGATTCTGAAACTTGATAAAGAAACTCTAGATGATAAGTTTATTGATGCTGGTGAGGCCCTCTCTCTTTGTTTTGAAGAGGCCAAAGAAGCTGAGAAAGAGTTGAGTATTACTGATGAGGACTTCGATCGCATTCAAAGCGAGCTCGGCATTTCCAATTTTGGAAGAGAGGAGTCTGAATATGTTAAAGAATTGACTAACACCAATGAGACAGCATCATCAATTAATTTATGGAATCCGTTTAAATTGGAGTACGATGAAAATCAAGTGGTAAGATAATTTTGAATTTGCTTTTACACATTGGTAGGTTTACATTTCATGCTCATTCAGTATGGGTTTTATTTGCAGTTGGAGATTGCTGATATAGATAACTTCTTAGGGCGTGGCAAAGGATCGAGAGCTGCTAGTAACACCACCAAAGACATTGCACTCGGCCACTACTTGGCTAGGATTGACTCTGAATCCTTTTTTGTACTTCATAGTAGTTTCTCAGAGGACGCAGCATGGCCGATACTTTGTATTAAAGCTCTTACAAGGCTTCTAGGTTTCTCAGGATTACAATATAATGCCCACAAAATAATGTTTTTCGAAAAGACTGCAGCAATTAGGATTTTTGGCTACGGTCCAGGATACTCTGCTTCTAGAGCAGGATACTTTTTGGCGTTTTCATCCTACGCCTTAGCTGCAGACAGAACTAATGTAAAATCTATAGCTGGCTACAAGAGAAAAAAATTTCTACGTTATAGAGGAAAGATTCCTGAGGAGGAAGAGAATGTGAGAGTTTTGGAAAACTAGCTTTGTATATATTCTTTCTTATATATAAAAGTGCGATTGCTCATGTGTCATTGCCGTCTTTTATTTGCATTCTTTGAAGTTGTCGTCGAAAAAACCAGTTGAATAGCTCCTCCAAAGCATTGCTTTTTGTAACTCCTCCCCTATGCCTTGTGCTTCGAAAATAACTTGTGCGTGCTTGATAGTGGGATTTTTCCATGCCTTGGTTGCTATAAGTTGCTAAGGGGCCATGCTCCTCCACAAAGAAATGTCCATGAATATGAAGAATATGCTGCAATACAAAGTAACCCAAATTTTATACCAATTGAAAAACCTATCAAAATAAGCCGATATTAAATAATTATTACTGTACCAGATAAAAAGTGATATCTTTTTCTCCCCATGCCTCTTTTATCGCCTGAACAAGCTTTGTGATTGATCTTTTGAACTCTTCCACATATGTATATGTTGTCTTATGTTGCCTGAGGAGTTTCAGAAAAACATCAAGGTGTATCCAGACCTCCATTCTAAGAAACGCAAGCCTCGGCGTGCTTGCAACATTTGTTGTGATCTCACATAGCTCTCTCCAACACTCCCAAGCTGCATTCACCTGCCTTTCTGAATGATTTCCTAAGAATCGTCTAGCTTTTGAGCCTCCCATAGAGACATCGGCCAAGATATCTCTTGTTTTTCCTGAAAGTATTGGATCCTTTCTCAAGTGAACTTGGCCCCCATGAAATCCCATTTTCGATAGCAATGCCTTGCATTTATCAATACACTCATCTGATAAAGATAATGGCTTAATGGAATATGCGTAGTCAAGATGCAACCTGAGAAGCTTATCGATTATTCTAATCTCTGCATGCAAAGTACAAATATGAACATTCTTAAGAGAGATGGAAAGAATGGGATCCCAGATGTCTTCTATGTTTTTAAATTTACTCAAATCTATAGAGTCTCTATTTGGGGCTCTTCTTACTGGTCGCAAACTACTCCAATCTTTGGATCCAATACTTTCCATGCAATAAATGCAAGGATATTTTGCATTTGCACCATTACATATTCCAAGCATACATTTGATAGTTTTCAAATCAGCACTCATATGCCATTCCACATTAAATTTACCAACCCCATCAACTACCAACATTTCACCTTCACTTTGAGACTTAATGATATTTGGAATACCTGTATGGTTGAACAACCATTTCAACGTTTGATGATTTTCAATTGGTACCTGGGCTGCACCAATCCACCAAATCTCCATCTCGGATTGGATCTTATGCAATGGAGCTTTGCCCTCGCCATTGCCATGGCCCAATGCCATGTTCATGAGGCAAATGCTAATTCTTTCCATCTTCTGTCCCTTTTGAATCTGTGCTTCATCCAACTTCAAGGCAAACTTTAGAACACCATAACTTTCTTCTACTGTGATTTTATACATGTGAACCATTGCAATTTGCACCTTTTTTAGATCAACCCATATATTGTTAAACTCATTGTAATCAAAAATTGCCTGTTTTTTTTGTTTTTCATAGGACATAGACCTTTCGATGTGAAAGTAATCTCCAAAAACATGTGGAATCTTGCGATTCATGGAAATTTTTGCAGTGGAAACTGCAAGGGCTCGGGGCAATCCAAATATAGTTACCCTATTGCGTTTAAGATTTTTAAACCATAATCCAGAGATAGCACGGTAACCTTTTCGACTTATACCCACAGTATCACATGTCTCTACGATTTCATTTGCTTTCACTGTGCCTTTTAAATCCTTCACTAACTCTCTCAGAGTTGGACCTCTCAAATCCACATTTTCTGGTGACTTAAGAATCCTCAAAATGTCTTTCTTATTCATGGTTTCCTTCAAAAGTTTGATTCTTTCCTCATTCTCTCGGATATTTATGCCTAGTATGTTAGAGACATATTTTTTTGTAAGATTTAGTCTCCTTTTCTTTGCTCTCTCACACAAGCTGGTTATATTTTTTAATGGTCTCTTCCTCTCTCTAAATCCTACTGGAGTTTCTCTCAAGCGTATTAGCTTATTCTGCAATGAATTGTTAACATTTTTCAAAATATCAATCTGACTTGTCAACTCTAAAATTTTTGTTTGTGTAGTTTCTAGTGCTTTTTTCATTTCGTTCACTTGAGCTATATATGTGTAAGATGCAGAGTATAACCTCATACAGTAGCCAAGCATTCCATTGTAACCTTCTCCAGCATATCTTATATAGTCATGGACATTCAAAAAAGGAGGTGGTTTACCTGTAGAAGGATCCCTGGGATAGATATTTCAATCCACCCACAAATCTATATGCTTCATTCCTTGTGTTCGCAACCTGTTGGCTTCAATCTCATCTATCAATACTCGATGATGTATACTTCTCCAAGATGTGTAAGTTGGATCTAGCTGAATAGATAGCTTGTATTTACGTGTGCTTGCGCCTGTGTTATTTGAAGTAGTATTGCTAGACATTCTAGCAAATGAACCGAGCAAGAATCTCACAGTGATAGAAAGCAAGTGCAGCAAAAGGAATGGTAAAAGAGAATAGTATATAGAAAGAAAACGCGGGAGCAAACAAATGTGAAGTTCGTACGAAAATCTCAAAAATACAAAATCTCTCGAGTTCCAAGACAATAAACGGCCGAAAAGGTGACCCCTGACCTGGATTAAAAGATGAGGGCAATTAATGGCCGACCTCTTCAATGAACCAAATATTCTCTCATTAATCAATCTGGACAACCAAATTTAGAGGTTTTATTCTTCCTAAACCTCAACTAATTAGCAACTTAATCACTTTCTTACAAGTGCCATTTTTGAAGCGTTTTTGGCCCTAATGGGGATTTGAGTCATTTGTTAGATATGATCAATGCCCCACCCTCATTAGGTGCTACCAATGATCCATGGTGCTCAAAGTTGTAAGGCCCCCATTATGAGGAGAAGCCAAATGTGAGCCCGGACATTGGTTGAGTCCTGACTTGTATATCAGATGAGGTCTATGTGACCGGATGGCAAAAAGGTGACTGTTGTGGGTCTAATCTTTAGGTTAGACGGAGTGGCCCGGCCCGATGGTAAAGGGAATATTCCCTGGAATATTCCCTAGCCGACTAGTGGAGGCTCATATGGTAGGTCCGACCTAACGACCTTCGCGGGCTATAAAAGCTAAACCCCTTTGCAGCCATCTTTCACTCATCTTTCACCCACTCAGAGTTGTTATTCCAGCTAGCCTTAAGCTCTTCACCTATCTTCTGTCTAGATCACCATCTAAGCTTCACACAGTGGAAGCGCACGGGTGGACAGAGCCATCTTTGTATCAGTTGTTTGGAGTTAAAGAATTTACTGATTCTCCTCTTATCTGTTGTGTACTCTCTATCTCTTTCTCAGATTCTGTTTGCTGCGCCGTGTAATATTTTACATGGTATCAGAGCCCAGGGGGCTCTAGAGATCGGAGAGCGTGCAAGAGGCAAAGGCTTCAACAACAAAGAGAAACTATGTCGACTCCGAGAAGTGGTTCTGGCGCATCAGGAAGCGGTGCAGGAGGTGGTGCTACTGTACCGACTATTCAAACACTGAGGATTCGTCCACCAACCTTCAGCAAAGGCAAGTTAGATGGTACAAACTACAACTTGTGGAAGTTCAAAATTACAACTATCCTTGATTCTTATAAGCTTCTGGAGACTGTGCTGGGGACTGACGCAGAACCACAGCCTACCCCCGACCCATCAAATCCTAGTGTGATGATTCATCCAAATGCAGATCTTCTACGAGCTTGGAAACGAAGGAATGCAGATGCATTATGTGCCTTAGTTACAAGCTAGTCTGACAGTGTTTTGACTCTGATTCAGCATACAACCAAAGCATCAGATGCTTGGAATGTACTAAGGAGTCAGTATGAAACACGAAACCAAACAAGGATTCAAAACTTGGAGAATCAACTAGCAGCGGAGAAGTTTACTGAAGGAGAGACGGTTGAAGCATCCATCACTCAGATTAAGAATCTGCACGACCAAATGGCTGGCGCTGGGATACAAAAGACTAGCGAAGAGCTAGCTCGGAGGTGTCTTCGGATTTGTCCACAAAAGTTTGATAAACTAGTAACTTCCCTTAATACTCAGGTGAGACCTCAAGCTTTGACTTTTGAGGAGTTTTGTGCATTATTAATGGAGGAGGAGTTGAGGCTGAAAGCCCGAGAAGGAAGCAACAAAAGAGATGCTGCATTCTCTGCCAATGCAAAAGGCAAAGGTGTTTCCTCCACCAAAAATGATGGTGACAAAAAGAAGAAGGGCGGCAAGAAGAAGTTTCAAGGAGAGTGCTTCTACTGTAAGAAGAAAGGACATGCAATTGCAGATTGTCGTGTCAAGAAGGCAGATGAAAAGAATGGTACCCTTAAAAGTAAAGGGAAAGAGACAGCCAATACGGGTGAAGCAGAGTTGGAATTATTCATGGCGACCATTGAGGAAGTGTGCTCCTCAGCGCAAGAAGAATCTACCATTGGCTCATGGGTGTTGGATAGTGGGGCCTCCCGTCACATGACCAACAAGAAAGGTCTATACAGTTCTATGCAGCCTCTACAAGAATCCATCACTGTGACGGTTGGAAATGATGCTAAATGCCCTGCTGCGGGCACAGGTACTATTTCTTTTGTTGCTGCAAATGGTGAAGTCAAAAAGCTTTCAAATGTGTTGTATGTTCCCGAAATCAGGAGAAATCTCTTATCAGTTGCTGCCATAACTGATCTTGGTCATGAAGTGAGGTTCAAGAAGACAGGTGCAGAAATTATTGATAGTGCTGGCACAATTGTTAGCAAAGGAGAAAGAAGGAACAACCTCTATGAGCTAAGTGCTCTTACAGCCACCGCTGGAGTGGGCACAAGTAAGCTTTGGCATGAAAGGTTTGGACACATCGGATTTGCAGTATTGAAGGAGATGCAAAAGCAAGGTATGGTTGCTCACCTACCTACAATAAATGAATTGAAGGAACCATGTGAAGCTTGTATGATGGGCAAGCAACAGAGAAAGGCATTTCCACAAGAAAGCAAGAATAGAGCACAGGCTCCTCTAGAGTTGGTGCATGCTGACTTGTGTGGTAAGATGCCTACACAGGTCTTGGGGGGATCTTCTTATTTTATGTTGATTGTCGATGACTACACTAGGAAGATGTGGGTGTACTTCCTTCGTGATAAGGCTCAAGCTTTTGGTAAGTTTAAAGAATGGCTAATACTTGTTGAGAATGAAACAGGGAAAAGTGTGAAGAAATTTAGAACAGATGGTGGTGGTGAGTTCAACTCAAAGGAGTTTGAAGGCTTTTGCAAGAGCAAAGGGATCAAGCGTCAATTGACGATGCCTCACACACCTCAGCAGAATGGTGTTGTGGAATGCAGGAATCGCACCATTGTGGAGATGGCAAGATGCATGCTAAAGGGCAAGGGATTGCCTAACCATTTTTGGGCTGAAGCTATTAATACTGCAGTCTACATTCTAAATCGGAGCTATATAAAGGCTCTCAAGGGAAAAACACCTCATGAGGCTTACACTGGTAAGAAACCATCTGTCTCACATTTCAGAATTTCTAGATGTGAATGTTATGCACATGTTCCAGATGAGAAGAGAAACAAGTTACAACCAAAAAGCAGAAAATGTATCTTCTTGGGTTATAGTGATGAGCAGAAGGCTTACAAATTATATGACCAAGAGGCAAAGAAGATCATCGCGAGCCGTGATGTGGTGTTCAAGGAGGAGCCGCATACAGTGGAGGAGGAGAAGGCAAGTTCTTCCACTTTATCATCAAGTGAAGAAGTAGTCCACTATGAACCTGTCCCGAGAGCTATCCCTATCCTTAAGGAGGAGGAAGCATCATCTTCAGATGATGAGGACAAAGTTCACCAACCTGACATCACCCCACCGGAAAAGCCATTGCCGCGCTGGGTGAAGCAGCTCTATGACCACAATAATCCTATGCCTGCATCTGTTGAGGAGAAGGCAGACGGACCAAGGAGGTCTCAGAGAATAGAGGAGCAAAGGAGGGCTTCTGCTCACATAGTCAATATGGCCTTGATGGTTGAGATTATGAAAGAAGTAAAGAAGCCAACTGACTTAGAAGAAGCACTTGCAGATCCATCATGGAAGGCTGCTATGCAGGCGGAGTATGACAGCATAATGAAAAATGACACTTGGGAGCTAGTGGATCGACCAGCAAATCGGAAGGTTATTGGCACCAAGTGGATCTGGAAGGTAAAGTACAAGGCTGATGGTACCTTAGAAAAGTACAAAGCTAGACTGGTTGCTCAAGGATTTTCACAAGTTTAAGGGTTTGATTTTCAAGAGTCATTTGCCCCAACTGCCAGAATGACCACTATTCACACGGTACTTGCAGTGGCTGCCCACAAGAAGTGGCCAGTGTACCAAATGGATGTTAAGTCAGCGTTCTTCAATAGTGACCTCAAGGAGAAGGTGTACGTGGCTCAGCCACTAGGGTTTGAGGCCCCCCATTCTGAGAACAAAGTGTGTAAACTGAAGAAGGCATTGTATGGGCTGAAACAAGCCCCCAGAGCATGGTACCAGCGGATAGATAGGTTCTTTTTAAACCTAAACTTCAAAAGATGTGCCTCAGATGCTAACTTGTATGTTTACAGGGATGGTAAAAAGTCTGTAGTGATTGTCCTATATGTGGACGACCTTCTTATTACAGGTGACTATGAAGATATGATCAACCAAACTCGAAAGGCTTTGAGTTCTGAGTTTGAAATGACAGACTTGGGCTTGCTGCATTATTGTTTGGGGATTGAAGTCTGGCAAGAGCCAAGAAAGATCTTCATCTCTCAGAAGAAGTATGCATGGGAGATCTTGAAGGCATTTGGCATGACCGAGTGCAAGGAGATAGCTACACCTATGGAGGTGAATGCAAAGTTATCCATCGAGGATACATCAGCACTAGCAGACATTGGGAGGTTGGTCGGCAGTCTGATCTACTTGTGTAACACCAGACCATATATCAATTTTGCTGTTGGTGTTTTGAGCAGGTTCTCAAACAAACCTCATGAGAGTCATTGGAGGGCTGGGATGCGGGTGCTCAGATACTTGAAGAAAACTCTTGACTATGGTATCACATACAGTTTCGGAACCTCTCTTATGGGGAACTGTGACTCAGATTGGGCAGGAGACATTGATTCTAGGAAGTCAGTTTCTGGTTATTGTTTCTCTTTGGGTTCAGGAATTTTCTCTTGGATTAGTAAGAAGCATCCAACAGTGGCATTGTCTTCTACCGAAGCAGAGTACAAGGCAACTTGTTTTGTTGCATGTGAGGCCGTATGGCTGAGAAGGATTCTATGGCATATGGGAGTGCAGGATGAAGAACCAACTGTGCTGAGATGTGACAATCAGAGTTGCATCGCCATTGCCAAAAATCCAGTGTTTCATGCACGCACCAAACATATAGAGATCCAGTATCACTATGTGTGTGATTTGATGGAGGATGGGATAGTGGAATTGGTCTACTGTCCAACAGAGGAGAATGGATCAGATATCTTCACCAAAGCACTTAGGAAGGATCTGCTTCAAGTTCATCTTCAGAGACTCGGCATTGGGACGAGGAGATAGTTCACCTATGAGTGGACATTGAGGGGGGGTGTTAGATATGATCAATGCCCCACCCTCATTAGGTGCTACCAATGATCCATGGTGCTCAAAGTTGTAAGGCCCCGATTATGAGGAGAAGCCAAATGTGAGCCCGGACATTGGTTGAGTCCTGACTTGTATATCAGATGAGGTCTATGTGACCGGATGGCAAAAAGGTGACTGTTGTGGATCTAATCTTTGGGTTAGACGGAGTGGTTAAGCTGGTAGCAACTCGAGGCGCATTGCATCGAGTTGCGGTGTAAGGGAGTTAAAAGGGGCCCCTATTGTGGGGTCCAGGGGCCGCAGAAGCGGCCCCTGGCTGGTAAAGGGAATATTCCCTAGCCAACTAGTGGAGGCTCATATGGTAGGTCCAACCTAACGACCTTCGCGGGCTATAAAAGCTAAACCCCTTTGCAGCCATCTTTCACTCATCTTTCACCCAGTCAGAGTTGTTATTCCAGCTAGCCTTAAGCTCTTCACCTATCTTCTGTCTAGATCGCCATCTAAGCTTCACACAGTGGAAGCACACGGGTGGACAGAGCCATCTTTGTATCAGTTGTTTGGAGTTAAAGAATTTACTGATTCTCCTCTTATCTGTTGTGTACTCTCTATCTCTTTCTCAGATTCTGTTCGCTGCACCGTGTAATATTTTACATCATTCTCTCTCCTCTCTTCTCTTGTTTGTTCTCATGGATTAGTGTATGAGAGAAGGGGGAGGACTGAGAGGGAAGATTTTGATCATGGGATGATGCAGGATTGAAAAGGGATGTGAATTGAAGTTGGATGGGTCATCAAGGACCACTAAAGAGTGTCGGCAAGCCTCCAATTTCAAAATACGTATGTTGTGAGGGTGCGATTTTATGAGTAAGTCATCGATTTTATTATTTTATGATAAATTTTGGTTGAAAATGGTTAGAAATGATTGTATTTAATTGCCAATGTTTTGACTTGTCAGGCATATTGAAGAATTTACAAAAAATTAGTTGTATAATAATTTTATGCTAAACACACAAAACCCGAGACTATGCGGTTTAAGGAGAATTATGCGGTTTTTGGGGTTTCTGTTGTGCATATGCCATTCCTATGGGTTGAAACATGAGAAAAAAATAATTCTCAATAAGATAAATCAATCTAAACCAACAAATCAGTAAATATCAGTAATTGTCTATAAGTAAATAGCAAAAAATAAGAAAAAATAGTAAAAATTAAGGTCTTTGCATCCAAAAAATAAGAAAAAATGATATTTATGTTTGTGAATGTATGGGAGAGCTGAAGTATGAGGTTTAGCCTCAGTTCAGCCCTATCTCTTTGTTAAAGTGGGTTTTTATCATTTTCAAGAAGAAAATACATGAAAAATATGCCTTAAACTTACCAACGAATGCATCATTCTAAATGGTAGGAAGAAGGGGATTGTTGAGTATTTAAAATTCGCTAAATTATGATGTTTCATGATGCACATCATATAGGATTCCTTTTTTTTCTAAAATTAAAAGGGTCTAGTAGCACGAGAAAGCTTGGTACTAGCCCTAAGCAATGAAGCAATTGCGTATTAGAAGAAAAGCATGAAAAGAACTATATTTGTACTTTGAGGATACTAATTGTTAATGAATAAACTTGTTTGAGCATGGTATACATGCACAATTGCATTGCACACACAATATGGTATCATATCCTAGATACATGGCACATGTTTATATGAGCGATGACCTACCTTTTTCAAAATCCATAAACTTGAATTAATGTATCTAGATTTTAGAAAAAATATGACCAGTAATCAGATTGACTTGAAATTTTACTTGTGGACTCTTTTAGGACACATCAACCATCCAAAAAAAATGGCCCCATTTGAAGTCTCTGGGAAACCTCTGGCTTGAGGCTTGCGTGTGGGGTCCTCAATCTGGAAAATCAGGGCTTCATATGCAACCATCCAACCAAGTGTCCCAAAGGCTTCTGATGGGGCCAATTTTTTAGTTTTCATGAGTTCTTATGATGCCCTACATATGGGTGAAATTTAACTAGATTTTGATTTATAAAATTGACGTTTGAATCTTTTTTTGGAAAATATATTAAGTGGATTATACTTCACTAAGAACAAAAGAAAAATATCGAGTGTGCATACTTTTGTATTAAATTTATTCTTGACCAAAATATGTGCAACATTGAAAACTTAAAAATTCACAAAATACAAATCATGGGCAAAATGGAATATCATATATTGGATATAGTATTGCCAAACCATAAAATACAATAAAGATATAGTGCATCGACCCAAGCACATACATGTGCGTGATTGCACATCAAATTTATCCTCAAAACAACTACTCACAAAATGGAAATCTTATAAATTCACACAATGCAAGTCATGGGTAAAATATAATATCACATATCAGATGTAAGATTACAAAACCACAAAATACACGATAGATAGTACATCACACCAAGTACAACTAGAGCTAGGTAAAATTTAGCTCCGTTTTGAAGGCCACTCCAATTAAATGTTTGAAAGTTTACTGGAAAGATAACCAGAAACTAAGCTCCATAAAATCTACAACCAAACCTGAGCTAAACATATATCCATTTACAGGTAGTTTCTCAAAGCATGCTATTGAAATTAAGATTAAATGCATCCTTGTTGTTGCGAATCCTACGAACAAGAATCAAGTCTATGGGCTTAATAGTGATACATTAGTGTACAGTAGGCTCTCACTCAACTGCCAAGACCCACGGACCGCTTATTGTTTCAAGTGTTTCAAGTGAGCACTAATGGATACCTCTCACATAGCCGATGCGCCATCTCTCTCTACGAGTCCTTGCGCTCTTGCTTATTCTCCATCCTGCTTCCTCCATTGCCTCCGTATTTTACTTCTTTTTCATCCGTCTCGAGTTGGGGTTAACATTATTTCCCTCCTAGTGAAGTACCAATCCCACTAATATGGAGTAGCAGAAAGGAGGGATGGGTGTAATCGGGTGGCTTACAAGCACTTGCAAGGATCGGTGTTGGGTGGACTAGCCCTTGAAATTGGAGATGAAGTTGGGGTGGGTCCCCTTTTGTTATTGGCTGTGAGGGGATTTTTCCTTTGAAATTGAATATCGTGTTAGATGGATCCTTGTGTGGAAAGAGGCTAGAGGGCAGATCCATCTTTGAAATTGAATCTTGTGTTAGACAAATCCATCATTTGGCCTGCCTTCTTTTGCACGGTACCAATTAAGCTTCTTCATTCACTTTTTGATTGGGTTGCCTTGGTTTGCCTGCATGCTAACATTATCTCATGAGATGACCCCGTTCTTAAGTAAGTGTTGGTGAAGGTTCGATGAGGAAGAGCGGACATGTGAGTCGATGTTGATGGGGTTTCAGGGAAATCGGGCTTGGGAAAAAAAGGATCACCCGGTTAATGTGATGGAGACTGGGAGTGAATTGTATGGATGATGGAGCCTTCGAAGCTAGTGGTTAGGGCCTTTGTTTGTATTTGGAAAGAAAAGAAGATGCACTATCTAGGGTGTGCTTGGTTTGCCATGTGGTGCAATATGCTCATGCTAGTGGGACTGGGAGTTGGTCAAATTATAGGCAAGCCTAGGTGTTCTCCCTCTCTTGAGGACCTAGGTTGTACATGAGGGAGGTACGGTGTGTGTAGCTTAGGGTGACCGGTCTCTAACCATGGGCGAGTGTTACCTCCCTAGGTATGTCCTACCCTTAATGTGCCCTAAGCATGTGTAGTGGGGGATCAAAAAGGGCTAAGGGGTTAGCCATGGAGCCAGCCAACTGAGGCCACCAAATGCGCCTAACTTGAGAACCCCTAGGTGTAGTGATTGTGCTCTATGCATAGCTGGTTGTGTCTTCGTGTGATTTCTCTTTCCATTTCCATTCTCTTTGTTTGTCTTTTTGTTTTGTACTTTCTTGCCTTTTTTTCTTTCTTTCCATTTTTTCTCTTCTTCTTCTTGTTCTTTTTATTTTTTTTTAAAAAAAGTTACATAGTCATGATGAGACAGAAGTTAGTCTTCGTCATCAGAGTGAGGCAAAGAAGGAGGATTAATAGATTTATCAAGGAATTGGCAGCTTTGGAGATACCCCTTGAGGTCTAGGACTTGAAGGGTGGTGGTGGAGAGGAATGGATGATTGGAGTGGGTGAAGTGACTATCATTCATATCCTATAGAAGAGCTAAGCAAAATGAAGGTAGTAGAGCAACTCACATAATTAGTTAGAGCCATTGCACAACTATCTATAGCATTAGGATCAAAATGGAGGACCAGGAAGCTGCGCTCTTGCAAAGTGGGGTCTTGTCTAAGGAGTATCCTAAGAAATCTAATGTCATTACAGATGGTAATAAATGAGGGGTCAGGGCATGAAGATAATTTGTTGATGAAGTGGACCAGGGTATCATACAATTTTTCTAACGTGAAAATGAGGGCATCCTCATATGTAGTACAATGTAGATTATAAATTATTGAGAAGTCATAGCGGCCGTGGACACTGGAGTCAAAATTCAGTCTCACCCTTCGAGGGTATGGCATGAAAGTTGGGTCGTTTCGCTCAGAGGATTGAGTGTTACAAAAGGCCATCCAAGTGTCCATGTTGATGTCACAGATCCTCCTTCTCCATGTGGGTTGGCATTCATAACCAGGCAAAGACCTTGATACCTCAAAAACTTTATTTTCCCAAAATTTTACATCTTCGGTGCCCCATAGTGTGGGGTTCTGCTTTCTCTCCTTCAGCCACTTCTCCCAAAGCTTGCCTCCGATATTAATCACTTGCTCCACCACCTTGATGGGAAAAACTCTACACAAGGTGGTGGGGAATTGGAAATTAAAGTCAAAGGGGTTCCTAGTCATTTCTTGCCTCTCCTAGATTTCAAGGTCGGCATGAAAGCTTACTGGGAATCATCCTTACACGGTGGGATAGGTGTTGGGGGTGCCATTACTCCTCTTGCATTTCATCTTCTTCTTGTTTCCTCCACCATTTGTCTTCTTCTTTCTCTGAGCGCCGCCTTCCTTTCTGGGGAGGTATCTATGTGTCGCTGCTCATCAAGCCATGGGGAAGGAGGCGATGGGATAAGCTCTTCATCATGTGGCCCCATTTCAAAGTTCATGTCCACCTCCTCCTCTTGCCTTGGCTCTTGGTGTGTCCCTTCCGTGAACCCAAGTGTGTCCACTTATTTTGCGGGGTTAGGCCTGCCAATAAGAGATAATGATGCTGCTTTTCTAGGGTAAGGCCAACTCCCACAGGTTGTGGCGGCATCTACACGCCTACCCTACATCCCATTTCTAGCTTCTTGTTGATGGCTTCAATGGACTCCCTCTCCTCTACTTGTGTGACATCCAATAAGGTATTCAGGAAGGCGTGTTGCTATGTTTGGAACCCTACCTGGGCAGCCTCTACTCTACTTTTAGTAAGTACTTTGTCTTTCTCCACTCAAGCTAGACGGTGTGCCAAGGTTTTCACCCTCCCCTCATTGCGGGTTGTCCAGTCTTTTGCTCTCTTCGTCATCTCCCCGGAGCTCTCCCCCTGCCTCTATACTAAGGTTGTTATCATCGACTCTTGTTCTTTCCCCTTGTGAGTGAGTCCCTCCTCCTTTTCCAAGTGCTCGATTTCTCTCTCTAGCCTCTCCTACTTATCTATTTCTAGAACACTCTGACCCCCAGGTCTTCGACCTCTCGGTGATGCTCCTCCTGTTCCTTCTCTCTTTTTGCTTCCCTTTCAGCAAGCTCTTCCATGCCCAATTGGACTCTTTTTAACTGAGCTTCTAGGTCCTCATGTTGCATTATTAAGAGTTTGTAGTCATGTTGTAGTGCAACTAGCTCCTGGTTCTCATCCTCAAGCTGTTGCCTCTACATTTTCTCCTTTTCTTCCTCCGCACTGAGCTTCGCCTTTAGCTCGCTAACTTCTTTTTGGTATATGGCCACATGTTGAGTTTTTTCCAACTAGAAGGTCACCATCGACTCCTTCTCAGCTTCTTGGAAGCCACCGCTATTCTCTTTTCCTCATTGACTTTCTCTAGTTGGGAGAGTAGCTCCACGACATACTTGTCATAGTTAGTGGGTGGCATCACAGTTGTGGGGATGGGAGTTGTGGAGGCTCCTACCTTTTGCTGCTTAGGGTCCTACATTAACTCCGCATCTCCTATTGGTGTCGGTCTTTTTTTCCCTACAGTTGGGGTTTCCATACTATTTTCTTGAGCTAGTTCCTTGTTAACAAAATATTGCACCCACGCCATGAGATTAGTGGCATTGACCATGGCCAGGGGGTGCTCTAGGTACCCTTGATCTCTTGCACTGTGGTTGGCATGCCTTTAGGTACCTAAGTGCTTGAACCTAGGCCCTCCTCTCTCCTTGGACTCAAGATGTCTATCTCCCCTTATTTGCCTTGCTGCTCCAGTGACCTCCCCTTGGCAAGCTTGATGACTTCCTCTTCCTTCTTCCTCAACTCCTCCTCCTGTTCAAAGGCCTTTCTCCTCCTCTCTTCCTCTGCTCTTTTTTACTCTTTCTTGGCTTTCTGCAAGTCTGTTTCCTCCTTTTTCTTCCTTTCTTCCTCCTGCATTTTCTGTGTCGTCTTCCTCTTAGGCATCTTTGCTTTCCTTCTGCTGGATTGAGCTCCTTCCTCTCCCTCCTCTTCACTAACCATCCTCTCACTTTGATTATTCTTTATCATGACAAAGAGCTGACCTATAAAGTGTTTCATCCACTTCCTCTTCTCCGTCTCATGCCTCTTTTATCGCCTCTTGGATAAGGGCAGTCAAGATTCCTCCATACCCAATAAATGAGGCTTTAGTTGGAGTCTTCTTTCTCTCGGTTCCTTTCGATACTAGGGACTCTCCACCCACCGGTCTACTTCAAAGGGCTAGTGCTTTAGCAGATTGGTCTATGGTCTTTCGCACGTAGGCATTCCAATCCACCTTATCCAATGAGTGGGCCGCCATGCTCTCAAGCATGGGCACACTGATCATGTGCATGAGCGAGTTGTACCTTTGGGTGGAGAAGAGGGAGTGAATCACCTTGGCCTACAATTTAACTTCGGCATTGGGGATGTCCTAGATGGTTATGCCATTGTTCATCAAGATGTTATTATTTTTAATCAGTAGCATGGCATAAACGTCTCTTTGTTGCCTCTTTTCTACTTTTGGTTCCAACCCCAGTGCCCTCTCTACCAAGGCCTTATGAGCGGGACCTGCACTAGCTTGATTCCTTCTATGCTCCCCATGGTTACTGTCCCACACTCCTTGTTGGAGTCATATGTCCTCCAAAATTCCACACACTTAGTGTGGTCAGGCTCTTAACTTTTTGATGTACTTGGTGAGATTGCACTCATCTACAATCCTCCAGATAGCCTCCTCACTAGTCACCACCTCTTTGATGTTGTGAATGCTCCTGAATTTGAGCTGGTTGTATGCCTATGCCTGGTTTTCAAGGGAGAGGCTATACTTTGCTCTTTCCTCTTCCATGAAGGGAAGGTGATGGGCTCAGTCATGCTGTGACATCTTCAGCTTGTGTCATAAGCCATGGTTTCATTAGAGCTTTTCAAAACAATCACTTGCTGGAAGAAAAACTTCATTCTTGCTAAATTAAAACAGAATTAGACTTCCCTTCCAAGCTTTATTTCAAAGTTTGTGACATTTTCCTCAATCGCTAGTTAATGTTTTCCTTCTGTTTCTTAGATGTGGAATGAGGCTTTTAAGGTATGTTTTTCCTTTTGTTGTTTCCTTATTTGATTTTGATTCACCTTATCCCTTTACCCCATTTTGAAATGAGAAGAATCCTTCCTAGGATTAACGGGTTAGAGGATGAAGGGCCTTCAACACATAATATTAGTGTTTTACTTTCAAATGAGCCAAGCATAGAAATTTAGGTTATATTCTAAATTAGAATAGCTATCCATATCCAAAGGGCGGATGCCTACATGCATAATGTAAGTGAGAACATCAAGCAAGAAGTCACCAGAGTCCACTTGGCTAGCAATGTGCAGCTCCTCCTCGGTGAGGATGCAATCCAAATAAGGATGTCTCTTGATGTGTTCTTCCAGGGGTCGATTACGGATGGTAATCAACACCCTATAGGAAGTTTGAGATACATAGATTGGGTTGTATTCTAATGCCTTGATTCCACGTCGTTGCTTAGTGTTGGTCATTATTTGGTATCCCTCTAGCTCGCATTGCAATTGAAGAGTGTACCATTTTTGCAAGAAAGAGGAGTCATTGTTAGCAAGCTATTTCAACTTCTCGATTTCTTGGTCTGTGGCCATGATCGTGTTCTTGTTATATGACATAATGAGATGCTATTTGATTGCCTATTCCTTGGATACCTGAGTTGCAATTAACTCCTCAAGTGCTCCAAAAGCCTTAACAAATACAAATTCCAACTCCTCCCATGAGCAAGGTAGTGCTCGTACTTATGTTGCTATAGATTATTCCAAGAGACCTAAGTCTAGATGATCATAACTTTTAGCCAGTGTTATCAAAAGTGGCATCTAGGAATCTTAGGCAAGCAGTGGCTAAGTTTAGAATTGATTGCTGCTCAAAAGAGGGTCTAAGACTGGGGGTTTGACTGAACTAGATATTTTAATAGTTGATTGTTGCAACTTGAGGTGCTTCTGAGGTTATGGCTTCGCCTATTCTTCAATAGACTCGGCTGCAGCGGCTGCTAAGGGTGCTTTCAAGGCCTGAGGAGTACTCGTAGGCACAGGTTGAGATAAGTTTTTAGTAAGCGGCCTGCGGTTTTGGTCTATAAATTGTTTTAGATTCTCTGGGCTTAGACCTTGAAGGTTCTATAGATCTAGCAGCCTGAGTTTCTTGGGGTCTGAGTGCTTCTGGCTTGATGTTTCATGTGGTCAAGCTTGAGGGTGGCATTCCAGACTAGGGCCTTTGGTTGTTTTGGCTTTAGGTAGCCAAATCCAGGTGTTACCCGCATGGTAGCCTTACAGGGCTGTGGGTGTCTACTCCTAGGCAATGGTCCTTGTAGTTTAGGGATCCATTGAAGCTTTGGCTCATGATCCTTAGCTTTTATTCAGTGATTTGGTGGTCTTGAGGCTTGGTGGGTTGTGATGAAGTACTAACCCCCCTCCTTAAACTCGGCAGCAGGTTTCCCTATCGGTGGCACTACGAATTCGAAAGGAGTCACGCAGCCCTTGTTGAAGGCTGTAACTATGCCGATGTTTCCCATGGCTAGGTGGATATGCTTTGACTCATAGTCAACATTACAAGGATCTTTCTTCTTAAAGGTTCATCCTAACAGCGACTCCGTGCATGCCTCTTTAGTGTTGGGCAACACATAGAAAATCATTAGTATGCTTTTGAGCTTGATAGAAATTGCAGTTTTGCATTTTTCCAAGAGTGCTTATGATCGACCCTGACATGGGCTGAGTTTGGCATTAGTGGGATGTAACTAAATTTTTCCAATTCGGGTCCAATGATCATGAGTTAAGATATTAAAGTTAGCTCCCTCATCGATCAATACATTGAAGGTGAATGTGTGCCTGACAGTGATGGTTATGCATAGGTAAGCTAGTTCTACAGCTTCTTCATCCTCATTGTCCATCTCAGTGGTGGATGGTGGCCACTCTTACATTGACAGGGGAAGCTAGCATTGGAGGCTCATGTAGTGGGTGCATGGGAGGGAAGTACTTCTTTACGGGGTTGCTATTAAAGAAGCATACACCCACTTCAAGGGTTTTGAGCTCTATGTTGCTAGTTCGTGGCTGATGGCCTGGCGAACTCTGAAAGGACCTAATCCCCTAAGCTTCATTTTCTGTTTATGTCCCTTGGTTGAGTACAACAATACTAAGTCACCCTATTCAAAGTCTCGCTACTTGACATGCTTGTCAAACCAGCTTTTGCATCTTACCTTCTCACATATATTAGTGCATGGGTGGCTAGAAACCAGGTTTTTGATAAGCGTTCAATCTCAACTAGGAGTTTCTTCCATGTCTCCTTCCCATTCCATCTCTCTTGAAGGGCTATCCACAAGCTAGGAATGAAGAATTCTAAGGGTAGAATTGCCTTCGTTCCATTGGTCACCTAAAGGGAGTCTGACCTACAGTCGTTTTGTAAGCCATGTGGTAGGCACACAAGGCTGCCGTCAACTTGTTATCCCAGTCACTATGCAAAGTAGAGACTACCTTAGTCAAGACATTCACCAAGATTTTATTTGTGGCCATTTGCCTAAGGGTAATAAGGTAGAGACTTTCGATGGATGATCAAGAAGGTGGATAGGAGATGAGCTGTCACCTCATTATAAAGTGTATGCCTTGGTCACTAACAAGTTTGATGGGGCAACCGAGTCATGAGATCACTTGCTCTCATAAGAACTTGGCAGTGGTCCTAGTGTCATTTCTTCTCGTAGCGTGCGCTTTTGCCCATTTCGTTAGATAATCGGTGGCGACAAAGATGTATTTAGCTTGTGAATACTATATCGTGGGGGTAATGGGTCTGATGAAGTCAATCCCCCATTTCTCAAAGGGTTGTCGTGCATTGATTGGGGTTAGCTCCATGTGGTCCTTATTACAAATAGGGACCTTACTTCGTTGGTACTCATCACAATGCTTTACAAATCGTGTTGCATCTCAGAAAAGAGTGGGCCATCACAACTGGGATTGCAACACTTTGCGGGCTCTTGTATCTCCATTGAAGTGTCCTCCTACGATTCCATGGTGTGCCTCTATGAATTTGTCTATAATGCCTTGTCCAGTGGATTCTCCTGTGGAGATGCGAGACATATGGTCAGCCATGTAGTGCTGCTTCCCTTTACGTACCACCATGGAGAATTTAAACTCTAAAAGCAAGAGTAACCATCAAGCAATGCATTTTGTAGCACAAGGTTTATTAACAAGATATAACAAGGCTTGATGGTCAACAAAGAAGGTAAAAGAAGTAGCCAAAAGATAATGCCAAAATTTCTTTATAGCAAATACCATGGCCCAACCCTCTCTCTCCATTGTTAAGTAATTAATTTTGATCTCAGTGAGTTGTCTTCTAGCAAAGCTCACTAGGTAATCTAGGTTGTGTTCACTAGGTTGGCACAAAATAGCTCCTATGGCGAATTTTGAAGCATCAATGTGCACATGGAATATGAGTGTCCAATCTGGGGCTCGTAGGATTGGTGCAGTGGTCAAAGCCTTTTTTAGTTCCTTATATGCACGTTCATATTCCTTGGTCCATTCAAATATTATTAACAGCTTGTATAGAGGCCTAGCAATCAAGACATAGTTCAACACAAACCGTCGATAATAGCATGCATGGCCTAAGAAGCACTTGATTTCCTTGTAATAAGTTAGGGATGGAAGATCGACAATGACCTTGACCTTTGAGAAATCTATGGCAATGTTGTTCTTCAATACTAAGTGTCCTAGGATGCATCTGTGCTTCACCCAAAACTGGCACTTCAAGGGGTTCAATGAGAGACTATATAGTCAAAGATTGCTCAAAGTCTATCTAGGTGTCCCTCCAAGTAGAGTGAACACACACATTATCCACAATGACCTCTGATTCCTTCCTAAGCATGTCTTTGAATATAGTGCACATCAATTGTTGAAAGGTAGCTAGCATGTTAGTCAACATAGAAGGCATGACTATGTAGGCAAAGATGCCCCATTCAGTGGTGAATACTGTCTTATGCCTATAATTAGGATGCACTTGCACCTGATTGTATCCAAAGAAGCCATATAAAAAATTGTAGGCCTCTTTGCTAGCCACTCTCTCTAGCATATTCTTGGTGTATGGCAATGGATAGTTATCTCTCTTTGTAGCCACGTTTACCTTCTTATAATTGACGCATACTCTAATCTTTCCATTCTTCTTCAATATGATAACTATAGGCAAAACCTTGTCCGTGTGCTCAATTTTGTAGATGATAATTCTCTCATTGGCTTGTCAATTTCTTCCTTGATGGCATGGGCATGCTTTGGATTCATGGGATATGGTTGTTGCTTGACCAGCGTCGCATCTGGTGTCATGGGTATGTTGTGAGTCACTACACTTGGGTCTACTCCTTTGAGCTCTTCTAGGGACCAAGCAAGGATATCTATATATTCTTGTAAGAGAGCAACGAGGCTTGCTTCCTCTTCCTTGGTCAAGTGAGAATATCAGGCAAGAAGTCACTGGAGTCCACTCAGCTAGCAATGTGTAGCTCCTCCTCGATGAGAATATGATCCAAATAAGAATGTCCCTTGATGTATTCTTCCAGGGATCGATTACAGATGGTAGTCAACACCCTATAGGAAGTTGGAGCTACATAGATTGGGTTGTATTCCAATGCCTTGATTGAGTGTCATTGCTTAGTGTTGGTCATTATTTGGCATCCCTCTACTCGCATCGCAATCAAAGAGTGTACCATTTTCGCAAGAAAGAGGAGTTATTGTTAGCAAGTTGTTTCAACTTCTTGATTTCTTGGTCTATGGCCATGATCGTGTTCTTGTTATATGACGTAATGAGATGCTATTCCCCTGGATACCTCAGTTGCAATTAACTCTTCAACTACTCTAGAATCCTTAACAAATACAAATTCCGACTCCTCCCAAGAGCAAGGGAGTGTTTGTACTTATGTTGTTATAGATTCTTCCAAGAGACCTAAGTCTAGACGATTGTAGCTTTTAGGTAGTGTCATGAAAGTGGTGTCAAAGCATCTTAGGCAAGCAACCAAGTCCTCTCCCATATTTTCAAATAAATTGGCGGCCAAGTTTAGAATTTATTGCTACTCATAAGAGGGTCTAAGGCTGGCAGGTGGTTAGGGTTTAAATGGACTAGAGAGTTTAATAGCTGATTGTTGCAACTTGAGGTGCTTCTGAGGTTGTGGCTTGGCCTATTGTTCAATAGGCTAGGCTGCAGCAAACTGCTAAGGGTGCTTTCGAGGCCTGAGGATTACTTGTAGGCACAGGTTGAGATAAGTTGTTAGTAAGCGGGCTGTGGTTTTGGTCTATAGATTGTTTTAGATTATGTGGGCTTAGACCTTGAAAGTTCTATGGATCTAGCAGCTTGAGTTTCTTGTGCTCTGAGTGCTTTTGGCTTGATGTTTCATGTGGTCAAGCTTGAGGGTGGCGTTCGAGAGTAGGGCCTTTGGTTGTTTTGGCTTTAGGTAGCCAAATCCAGGTGTTCCCGCATAGTAACCTTACACTTGCAATAAGGTCTTGGGGATCCATTGTGGCTTGACCGTGGGTTGGTGTTTGTAGTTGCATCTTGGCCTCCTAGGGGCTGAGGTAGGGTTCTTAGCCTTACAGGGCTATGGGTGTCTACTCATAGGCAGCAGTCCTTGCATTTTAGGCATCCATTGAAGCTTTGGCTCATGGGCCATAGCTTTGATTCAGTGATTTGGTGGTCTTGAGGCTTGATGGATTGTGATGAAGTACTAGCCCCCTCCTTAAACTCGGTGGCAAGTTTCCCTATCGGTGGCTTTGCGGACTCGAAAGGAGTCACACAGCCCTTCCTGAAGGCTGTAACTATGTGGATGTTGCCCATTGGTTAGGTGGATATGCTCTGACTCATTGCGACATTACAAGAAGCTTTATTTTTAAAGGTTTGTCCTAATAGTGACTCCATGCTCGCGTCTTTAGTGTTTGGAAACACATAGAAAATCATCGGTATACTTTCGGGCTTGATAGAAACTGTAGTTTTGCATTTTCCCAAGAGTGCTTATGATCGACCATGGTACAACGGGCTAAGTTTGGAATTAGTGGGATGTAATTAAAGTTTTCCAATTCAGGTCCAATGATCATGAGTTAAGATATTAAAGTTAGCTCCCTCATCGATCAATACATTGAAGGTGAATGTGTGCCTGGCAATGATGGTTATGCATAGGTAAGCTAGTTCTACAGCTTCTTCATCCTTATTGTCCATCTCAGTGGATGGTGGCCACTCTTACATTGATAAGGGAAGCTAGCATTGGAGGCTCATGTAGTGGGTGCATAGGAGGGAAGAACTTCTTTATGTGGCTACTATTGAAGAAGCCTGTACCCTCACCTTCAAGGGTTAAGAGCTCTATGTTGCTAGTTTGTGGGCTGATGGCTTGCCGAACTCTGAAAGGACCTAATCCCCTAAACTTCATTTTCTATTTATGTCCCTTGGTTGAGTACAACAATACTAAGTCTCCCTGGTCATAGTCTTGCTACTTGACATGCTTGTCAAACCAGCTTTTGCATCTTACCTTCTCGCATATATTAGCACATGGGTGGCTAGAAACCAGGTTTTTGATAAGTGTTCAATCTCAACCATGCATTTTGTCCATGTCTCCTTCCCATCCCATCTCTCTTGAAGAGCTATCCACAAGCTCTTCCAAGGGTAGAATTTCCTTCGTTCCATTGGCCACCCAAAGGGAGTTTAACCTATGGTTGTTTTGTAAGCGGTGCGGTAGGCACACAAGTCCACTGTCAACTTGTTATCCCAGTCACTATGCGAAGTAGAGACTACCTTAGTCAATACATTCACCAAGATTTTATTTGTGGATTTAGCTTGGCCGTTTGCTTGAGGGTAATAAGGTAAAGACTCCTGATGGATGATCAAGAAGGTGGATAGGAGATGAGCAATCACTTCATTATAAAGTGTATGCCTCGGTCACTAACAAGTTTGATGGGGAAACCGAATCGTGAGATCACTTGCTCTCATAAGAACTTGGCAGTGGTCCTAGCATCATTTCTTCTCATAGTGTGAACTTTTTCCCGTTTCATTAGATAATGGTGGTGACAAATATGTATTCCGCTTGTGAATACTGTACCATGGGACTAATGGGATCGATGTAGTCAATCTCCCATTTCTCGAAGGGTTATCATGCAATGATTGGGGTTAGCTCCATGCCGTACTTATTAAGAATAGGGACCTTAGTTTGTTGGCACTTATCACAATGCTTTACGAATCGTGTTGCATCTCAGAAAAGAGTGGGTCACCACAGCTGCGATTGCAACACCTTTTGGGCTCTTGTATCTCCACTTAAGTGTCCTCCTACGATTCCATGGTGTGCCTCTATGAGTAAGTCATGCATTTCATGCTCACACATGCATTTGCGTAGCAATCCATCTTGCCCCAACCTGTAGAGTTAGCTTGCTATCAACTAATAAGGTTGGATTTTCAAGATGAGCTATCTAAGTCGGGCATTTTCTATTGGTCATTTAGGTAGTTCGTACTCGAGTACCTGAACTATATCATCTGCCCAATACGGCATCATGTCAGCTCTAAACAAGTTGCTTTTGCTGGACAAGATGAATAGATGTGAATACGGCAAAATTGATGCTTCAAAATTTGCCGTAGGAGCTATTTTGATCTCAGCGAGTTGTGTTCACTAGGTTGGCACAAAATAGCTCCTATGGCGAATTTTGAAGCGTCAATGTGCACATGGAACATGAGTGTCCAACCTGGGGCTCGTAGGATTGGTGCAATGGTCAAAGCCTTTTTTAGTTTCTTATATGCACGTTCGCATTCCTCAGTCCATTCAAATATTATTAACAACTTGTATAGAGGCCTAGCAATCAAGACATAGTTCAACACAAACCGCCGATAATACCATGCATGGCCTAAGAAGCAGTGAATTTCCTTGTAATAAGTTCGGGATGGAAGATCGACAATGACCCTAACCTTCGAAAAATATGTGGCAATGTTGTTCTTCAATACTAAGTGTCCTAGGATGCATCTATGCTTCATCCAAAACTGGCACTTCAAGGGGTTCAATGAGAGACTATGTAGTCGAAACCATTCAAAGACTGCTCAAAGTCTATCTAGGTGTCCCTCCAAGTAGAGTGAACACACAAGTCATCCACAATGACCTCCGATTCCTTCCTAAGCATGTCTTTGAATATAGTGCACATCAATTGTTGAAAGGTAGCTAGCATGTTAGTCAACACAGAAGGCATGACTATGTAGGCAAAGATGCCCCATTCAATGTGGTGAATGCGGTCTTATGCCTATAATTAGGATGCACTTGCACCTGATTGTATCCAAAGAAGCCATATTAAAAGTTGTAGGCCTCTTTGCTAGCCACTCTCTCTAGCATATACTTGGTGTATGGAAATGGATAGTTATCTCTCTTTGTAGCCGCGTTTACCTTCTTATGATTGACACATACTCTAATCTTTCCATTCTTCTTCAATATGATAACTATAGGCAAAACCTTGTCCATGTGCTCAATTTTGTAGATGAATATTTCTCTCATTGGCTTTTCAATTTCTTGATGGCATGGGCATGCTTTGGATTCATGGGATATGGTTGCTGCTTGACCAGCATCGCATCTGGTGTCATGGGTATGTTGTGAGTCACTACACTTGGATCTACTCTTTTGAGCTCTTCTAGGGACCAAGCAAGGATATCTATATATTCTCATAAGAGAGTAATGAGTGTTGCTTCCTCTTCCTTGGTTAAGTCATTGGCTATAAAGAGAGGTCGGGGTGTCTCCCCTTCTTTGGCTAATTGACCTCCTTGACCTTGGTGGGTCCTTCGATTGGTTCACTTGCTTGCCCCTATTGTTTGGCTCCTAGCAAGATCACTACCCTATCTCCCTTTTAGAATTTTGTGAATCACTTTGGTAGGTCTTGTGGTTTTTTTTGCTCTTCTACCTACGTGTCCTTAGATAGCTTTTGTCATTCCTCCCTTAATCGTCTAGCGCCTTAGGTGGACCGGTAGGTCTCCCTTGGTGCACCTAGTCTTGGGAGGTCAAGGCATCTTAGGATCACTCTCTAAGATAACTTTCGACTTAGAATCAAACTCTCCATTGTCACTAGAAGAGGGGATCTCTCATGGTGGTCATAGCTCGAAAGCTAAGTCCATTCTTAGTAGTGGTGTGTCACTTGGTTGGGCTAGGCTTGCCTACTCGTAGTCAATTGCGCCTATGTGCTCCAACCAGGTTTGATCACAATCCATGCGCATGACTCCTTTCTCTCTCCTAAAGGCATTTTGCTTGGGTGGTTTGGAGTCAACTTATATTTGTTCGATTACATGCCCTCTAGTCTCGTATTCTATAGTGTCTACTTTCTCTTCGCTCTCATTATTGAAGGCCCAAGATCAAGCTGCTCTGATGGGCCAAACATGATGTGTTTTTTGCTGAAATTGCAGAAAATTCATCGTGCCAAGAGATTCAAGGCTTCATACTTGTCAAGCACTTACAGATCCTATCTATGTATTAGGGAGAAGGTGTGAGTATACCTATAGCAGGTAACAAACTCGTTGGGGGCAAGATCAAAGTGAATCCATGCAATGGAGCTACACACACACACACACACACACACACACACACACACACACACACACACAAGTAGGGTTTCAAATGACCTCTCCCTTGGCCTTATGGCCATTGAACCCCTTCCTAGCAAAGTTCTTGCCACTCCTAATCCCTCACTTGTCGACCTTAATCCCCTTAAGCACTCCCCCTTCCCTGTTTTTCTTGATTTATACCCTGTTCGGGCTTGTTTTACATCAGCAAACCCTATGCTTTTCCAATTGATTTCTTAACCTTAACCTACTCTAAATGCAACAAGAATCGAAAGTAAAGTACCAAACTAATTTTCCTACTCTCCAAATCATCAAACCATCAAAATAACCAAAATACTTACTTGTTGTGAAGATTAAAAACCCAAAACTTCATACCTATCTCAAGCTCCGGTTTGGGATGAAATCCTTACTTCAATGCTCGATTTGATGCATGCAAGTGCTTAAGCTTGAATCTGTTGGTCTTGACAACAGAACCAAAATGTAGAGCAAGCTCTACCACCAAGACCCATGGATTGCTTATTGTTTCAAGCATTTCAAGTGAGCACTAATAGCTACCTCTCACATAGCTGACGCACCATCCCTCTCTATGAGCATAGTGAGCTTATATTGATGGTTGATTGAGTTGCTTCCTCTCTCAAACACTCCGATAGCTCCACAATTTGTGATGCTAGCTCAAGCATCCTCAAGTTTCTTCCTCCAAGCTCCATCCCCCATAGCCACACGCGAGACGAAAGAAGAGAAGAGAAGAGAAGAAGAAGAAAGGAGATGGTGGAGGGATTCATCTCCAAGATCCCTCACCCTCACACACTCACTCTCTCACTTAGTCCACTCCCTCCCTCAAGCACTCACAAGCAAGCAAGCAAGAGAAGAGTAGGAGAGAAGAAGACGAGTCCACTTGCCACACACCAAAGAATGAGCTTTCATTCACTTTTTGAAATTTATATACATTCCCTAGAATCCCATGGGCACCCATCCCCTTTTTTACATGACTGGCCATTGTGTGCTTTGACTTTAGATGCATCAAAATTATACTCTTTATCTAGGTCTTCATTTCTTTCCATCTCTCTCTTGGGTTGCCAACAATCCTGCATGGTGTTGTCTAGCTATGTTGTTTTCATATCTTGCTTTCCTCACTTCATATATTTCCCTAATTATAGATTCTTCTTGAGAGATTTCAAACTTCTTCTTCTTTTTTCTCGTATCATATCTCTAATCTCCTATACCACCATTGGAATAATTTCCTCATAGAATTGGAATCATTGATGCCACCTCCATAATCGGTTGCCTTTTAAAAAGCACAACAAGCTTGCTAGTGAGATCGTTCCATGCCTTGAGTTCATCATACTGCTAAACTCCCTTGATTTGCAAAGTATGGACTATGTGCCTCAAGTATATGCTACAAAAGAAAGAGATATTGGAAACACAAACTAATTTGCAATGATGATATTTTTTTGTAGTGGTGACAATATTGACCATGTAGTGTGTTATGTTGTTTGAAGTCCATGCCTCCATGATAGAGTTGTGAAATTTAGCAATTGTCTCTTTAAATGTATTGGCATCACCATCCCTAAACCTCAAATTTTTAAGAGATCTGCTAATCTATCGAGATGTATCCACACTTTTGCCTTTACAATCCTTGTTCTTCCCCCATTGCTTCTATCTAGAATAACAAGGTGTAACTTTTTCCATGATTCATACTTCTCTGGTTGTTTCACAAGTATATTGCATTTCTCATCTCGAGGTGAAGATACAAACTTCATAGCCTTGGGTTTGACAAAGCATGGTTTGCAAGGGATATTTCCACTCTTGCCCACTTTTTTCTCATCCTTTTTTATTTCTACTTGGCCCTCATGCAATCCAACTTCAAAGAGGACTTGTTCTACCTTCTTGCATGTAGCATTAGGTTCTAACACAAGCTGCATCTTGTATGCAAAGCATACATATTCATATAATAGCTTCTCAATTATTTGAACCAAACAATGCAATGTGCAAAAGTGAACCCTTTCAATGGTATTCTCAAAATATAGTGCCAATTGGATCCACTGGGACCAGCACTCCATTTCTCATGACTTTCTAATCACGTGTTGGAGCACCTTGTTGTCTTTTCTTGGCAAGCCATTATTTATTTCTATATTTTCCTTTATTTCTAGTTTTCATACAATATATGGATGGAAATTTTATATTTTCTGCATTCGATAAACCAAACATACTTTTCATTGTTTTCAAATCACCTACAAGATGTCATTCAACTTGATAGTCCCCAAATCCTTCAACATGTAAAGTTGTTCCATTATTTTGTTGTTGAATAACACTAGGTACATTAGTAAGGTTTTAAAAAGCTTTAAGTATTTCATGATCCTTCTTTGGTACTACAAATGCTACAAGCCACCATTTTTCATTCTTTGATTGCACATGAAATATAAAGGATGGTTTTCATTGATGTCAACATCCAATGCTCCATTCATAAGTATTATACTCACACATTCAAGTTTTTGCCCCTTGATAATCTCACTCTCGTTAAGTTTGAGGACACTTGCCTCTACATTCTTCCAAATACATATTGTAGAACTTGACCATAGCCACATGCACCCTACATATATCCAATACAATGTTTTTGGATGCATTCAACACAAAGGTAACTTCTTTAGAACCATACTTTAGTATGTGTGTATGTTCTAGATGTGTAGGCTCACCAATCAGATCTAAAACTTTCTCATTTAGTTGTTTTCGAGCGTTCTTCATGTGAAATGGTTTTGATAGAGGCACTACTCACTAATTTTTGAAGACCTGCTCAAAAGCTATATCTAATTTTTGATAGAGCTTATACTGTATGACTCAGAACTCAGTCCCACCTTGTCACATAATCCCTGAGCATCTATAACAGTAAACAAGTTGCTTACATCACTAAGACGTTCACTTGCGACGCCATCCATAATATCCTTGAATTTACGATTTTTCAATGTATTTTTGACCATATTATTGCTAAGGACTTTAGCAATAGTGTCATTCTCTGTGCATGAGAAAACATATTTCTCATTGTAGTAGATTGAGCATATATCCATCTATGATATTGTCCACTTTCTTTGGCTAATTGGTGAATTGGTTTGATTAATCAAATGTGATGACGCGCTTCTTTGGTTTTTAAAGTGGGCCCAATCTCCAAAGTTTTTGTGATCTTCCTCTTTAAGTTATGTTCTCCTTCTCAGACTCCATAATTTTAGAATGTGGCTCAATATTATGTACCTATGTAGCATGCATAGCATCTTCAATGACATACATTTCTTCTTGTAGGCTTTGATTCTACCTATCCTTCTCAGCCAACAATCTATATTTTTCCATCAAAGACTACACACACCCTTGTAATCTTGTCTACATATTTGTTAAGGCTTGATGAACCCCTATGTGTTGATCCTTGTGTCACAACTCTACATGTGTATCCATACAATCCTTCATTGCCTTCACAAACAATTGTGGTGGCCTTTGACTTGGTGGATCAAGTGGATAAATGCACCCAACAACCCAAAGATCCACTTTTTTTTTGTGCATTTCTTTCTTGTTGCATCATGTATCTTATTGCATCATCCCTTTCCAGAGTTATTTTGAATAGTGATGCATATTCATCCTCCAATTGGAAGTGAATATCTCTCTTTCTCGATCAAATTCTCCTTGAACGAGCCTCTCCAGAGGGCAATCTTAATGTAGCCAACCAACCTTTCTTTGCAATTTATTTTGCTATAGCACCGGCTGCCTTGACTAATCATCCACCTCTGCTAGGTATGGTTTCCACGTTATGAATAATAGTTCCCAAGTTCAATAATGATACTACCATTAAAAAAGAAGCTATGATAATATATATTTACTAATTTGGTCCTGCACCTTTGTTCTGTAAAGAGAAATGCATGAAAAATTTAACTTGGATTAGCATTCAAATTGCATAATTTTAACCCTTTGATTCACTATATATATATATATATATATATATATATATACCCAATTGGATCTTGACTCTTTCACTTGATTTCAATCACATGATAGACATTAATCACCCCTAGTTAGGCTCTAATCTTATCTTGGAATCAACTTCTTAATCGGCTCTAATCTTATCTTTCATTCTATCCAAAATATTCTCTCTCTCTCTCTCTCTCTCTCTCTCTCTCTCTCTCTCTCTCTCTCTCTCTCTCTCTCTCTCTCTCTCTCTCTCAAACAAGAATTGGTGAAAGATTATTAAACACGTTTATACAAAAGCTTGGATAGTGACGAACAATAACATTAACATTATCTTATCTTTCTACCCAAATGTACTCTCTGTCACTCTCACTTATTTTTTTGTTCATCTCACACAGTCAGAGAGTATATATATATATATATATATATATATATATATATGAATTTTTTCTTAAGGATTAAACAACAATTGTGAAGAATAATAACATCACAGATATTAAACAATAAAGACACCTCCATTATCACTTGATTACTTGTAGTATAGACTGTTGAAGATGGAGATTGCTTATAGTATAGTGTGCATCAAAACCACTCCTCAATGCTACTTCAGAAGATTTCATATGCAAGAAACCATATTTTGGAGGGAAATAGAAGAGTACAAAAAGTTTAGGATAAAATTAGAGCTTTAGAGGGAAGGAAAAAATACCCAAAATGGGCATATACTTGTCCAAAAGAGATAAAAATTTACAAAGAAACTCTCGAGTCAAAAAGGTATCTTTGGGTAACAAATAATCTTAAAATATTATGTGTACATCAACTTATACCATTTTTTAACTTTCATCCTATGAAGAAGCGGGAATGAGAATGATTCTAATATATTTTATTGTTGAAAAGTCATGAGGATATTAAAGAGTTATCAGTCAATGATTGGCTTCATTTTTGGAGAAAATAGAATTGTATTTTTTTAGCTGTGAGGATTTTCAGAAAAAGTGACCTTATTCTATAGTTTGGGGATAAAATAATAGGTGAATTCTATTAAAATTACAAATACGATATTTGCTTAATTGTAGAAGATCTCTTGTTATAACATTACTTTTGAATCTCTTTTAAGAGAGAGTGAGGTGAGAGAAATCCCTTAAGGGGTAAAAAAGAGAGTCTATTTTTCTCCTAATGTGTTGATGACTTCAATCATTATGTGTGGCTCTAATTCTTGAAGTACAAGGGTAAGGCATACTCCCATTTCTAAGAGTGGAAGGTATTTGTAGAGATGCAAAACTATTTCAAAGTTTGCAAACAACTTATTTTCTCAATTTTTTAGGTATCATAGTATTTGGGTGGAGTACTCCCATTCAAACATGCCATCTAAGAATTATGTGGTGGGGTGTGGCAATCAGACCATGCTTGAAATGGTTGACCAATGTTGTAGCCTAGGTGTCTCCTTCATTCTCTTTGGGGTGAGGTAGTGGCCACCATATTACATATCTGCAATAGATGCGCTAATTAGGAGTTAAAAGAGATGACTCTCTTTGAGGATTTCTTTGGGAATAAGCCTTCCATGTCCCATTTTGGAATCTTTGGGTGTGAGACAGTTGGTATTTGTCCAGCTGCTTCGAGAAAACATGGATTTTTTATTAGCTTTTGGAGCCATGGTTAACTCCTAGTCCTGCGAGTAGTGACATTGCTAATGCCACAGCACTCTACTTTGTTGGCCAACATGTCTAATTCCAATAGCCAAAATGCAATTTTGACTACAATTTGATCAAAATCTAGCTATTTGAGCTATGACAGCTATAGCAAGACTTTCTAGAAATCAAAAATGGGTGTAGGGAAAGGGGCCTCATATACTTGAATCTCGCAAAAAACTCTGGCATGCTTTGATCAATGTGATGTAAGCTCATGGTCTCCAAGATCTCTCTCTCTCTCTCTCTCTCTCTCTCTCTCTCTCTCTCTCTCTCTCTCTCTCTCTCTCTCTCTCTCTCTCTCTCTCTCTCTCAAAGCTAGGATTGCAAATGAGGCTTTTCCTTGTGATTCGAGCTATGATAGCTAGCAAGACTTTCCAGAAATCAAATATGGGTGTAGGGCAAGGGCCTCATATACCTGAATCTAAAAAAAAACTCTAGCATGCTCCGATTGATTTGACGTAAGCTTATGGCCTCCAAGCTCTCTCTCTCTCTCTCTCTCTCTCTCTCTCTCTCTCTCTCTCTCTCTCTCTCTCTCTCTCTCTCTCTCTCTCTCTCTCTCTCTCAAAGCTAGGATTGCAAATGAGGCTTTCTCCCGGTGTTCTTAAACCCTTGTTAGGCACAACCTTAATCTTCTCGATCACTCCCCTTGCAATTCATACACATCTAAGCACTCATTTTTTCCATTTTTTCTCTATTTATGCCTTGTTTGGGCCTGTTTTACAACAACAAACCCTAAGCTTTCCACCCTAATTTCTCGATCCTAACCTACTCTAAATGCAACAAAAATCAAAATCAAAGTACTGAAATGATCTCTTCCACCCATATAATCATCAAAAACCAAAAATACTAATTGTACCCTCACCCTCACACACTCACTCCCTCACACTCTTACACTCCCTCTCTCAAGTACACACAAGTAAGCAAAGAGAAGAGGAGAAGAGAAGAAGATGAGTCCACTTTTGCCACGAACCAAAGAATGAGCTCTCATTCACTTTTTGGAGTTTATATATATGCCCTAAAATTCCTTGGGCACCCATCCCTTTTCTACATGACTGTCCACTATGGTAAGGTCCTCTTTTCCATTTCCATTCTACTTGCCCTATTCTTTAGCTTATGCCCACCTACCTGTTACATTTTGCATAGGAGGGAGTGTGGTGCTCTTTTACAATAGTTTTAGGGCGTCTTGCATTTAACAATGTGCTTTTTGAAACTTTTTGCATTTGACTTGATTTTTGAGGCCACCCTTGCACCTCGCTTGTTCTCCATCTTGCTTCTTCTATTGCATCCACATTTTACTTCTTTTTCTTCCATCTCGAGCTGGGGTGAACATTGTAGACTATGCCCTCTATAAAAATGGCCCATGCCACAAGATAGGTGTAACATGTCCACTGGAACCCTCTAGGACACGTCTTAGCAGTCCATCGGAAAGGTTGTCTAGAAAACTCCACCCGGCACTCCCATGGAATGTTGCGGGATTTGTCATCTAGGACTTTCCGCGTCTGCCACGTAACGGAAGCGTCCTGGCCGTTTCCCACTTAGGATCGGCTGGAATTGTTGGTCATTTACTAACACCGACTAGCGTCAGACCTGATCGAACTACTTTACGCAGAACGCCCGGTCTGAAGCGGATTCATGCTGCACTTGGTTCAAGGAGAATGGGAAACGAGAGGGATGCAAGGCTCGACCTCTCTGCCAAAAGGAATAGTCCCATTCCGTTCCCCTAAAACAGCTTGAATCGGGTAATCGGTAATTCCAAGTCATCGTCCTCACTACTTGTTTCGGTGGTGTTGACCATCCTTTTGTTCGTCGAATGCTTTGAGAAAAGTTCCCGGCTAACCGGGACCACCCATCCGTAGGACGGACCCATGGTCCATCCTCCGCACTTTCCTCGGTTTGTTTTAGTTATGTAATTATCTACCACATTAGTTTGACATGTAACAAACAGCTTCCTTGATTAACCCTGTTAGGCACTGGTTCCTTCACGTAATCTTATCACAGGACATAAAGAAAACAATGTCAAACACTTCTTTGTTATCATTTTATCCTTTTATCTTGAAATACAAGGAGTTCCCGCCCGTAGGCGCATTCATAATCCGGCCGAAGGCTATCCAGTAATCCTTCAGTGATTACTAATCCAAGTTTCCGCCCGTAGTCTAGTATGCGGGCCTCGAGATCCAATCCCGAGTCACGTTAGTCTCTTGTGCAGGACCCGGAAGGCGAGGGATTTATAGCCAGAGCCCCCCCTGGCACCCAAGCGTCCTCCTGCTCCAAGCAGAACTCAACGGAGAGACCTCTCACGGCGGGTTCGGTCCACGTTCCCGGCGCGGTTCACAACCCCCTTGGTTAGGGTTAGGCAGGCAGTCGGGGGTAACTGAAGCTGCCTCTCCCTTCAGGCTTCAACCTAAAGTATTTAGATATGTTTTCCTCCTTTAGTTCATTGAGCAAACAATGCAAATAGTGCTTTTCTAACGGTTACAAGCACAAACAAATTCCAATGGTCGTTGTGGCTGGCAAACTGTCAAGGAGTGACTTCCTTTCCTCCGAATGCAATCCGCATTCGTTCCGGAATCAATTGCAACTTGGCAAGATTCCTATCATTCTTGGGTTAGGGTCATACCCTACCCATACTTTAGTGTTTAGTTGTGGTAGGTTCCAGCGACCATGTCGCTTTGGTTTATAGTCTGGTCATTTGCTTCAAGGCAAATACTTAACTTTCCTTTTTCCTTGGCAAATTATTCCAAAAGTGAGTAACAGGATGATTAGACATCCTCCAAATCATTCCTAATTAGGTTGGCCCATGGTTCCAGAAATATGCAACTCCGTCGGAGTTTCGTCATGATCCTTAGGATAACCTTAGATCATTTCATACATGAACATCCAATTGCTTCGACATTTTGTGAACGTGTGTAGGATCTTTAGATTCACGGTTTTTGTCTAAAGCTAGGTCGAATTATTATTGCACTAAGTTCTAGTTAGCACTTGGAATACCTTTCATTCCGACAGAGCCATACCCATGATTAGGTTACTTAGTCACTATCTTGCGACGAGGATGATCCTTCTAAAGGTAATAACTAAATCTAACGGAGAGCAATAGATACAATACCACCAAAACGCGTAAACATGCGATTGATTGCCTCTACGTATCACATGGTTCATGATAACATTATCTTTCCTTAGTAAGGTAAAATGCTTGCCAATCTGTACGCTAACTTTCCTAGGTCCTACTAGGATTTACCAATTAATCATGCCTACTACTTGTAGTCCATACTTTTGAATACTATGCTTTGACTCCTAAATGCAGCTCTTAACGATGGCATGACGACTACGCAATACACAACGTTCTCCTAGCTACGAAGTAGATAATGAAGTTTATACAAACTAGTGTTAATTTATTCCATCTTACAAGCTATTTGCAAGTCCATCCGTTCACTTTGGTACTCTATTATTTCTTTCCGGATGATACCTTATGGTGCTAACCTTTTCCTATGAAATCATTACGAGTAGTATGTTGCCTAATGTGCAGTATATGCTTATTTCTACCAAATCTAAGACGAAAGATAATGCACTTATAAATTCCATTTCCTTGCCTAAGTTTAGACTCATTACCTTGATAAGGTACCAAATCTACATGCAATTAGTCTTTTACTCGTTCAAATTCATGACAATTTTAATCTTACCTAATGTTCAAGAGATGTATTTCTTTCCAATTTCCGTATGCATATTAAGCGTAAAAATGCAATTCCTTTTTATGGGCTAAGCGTGCCTAATCTTTTCCTTATGTGGAAATAACTTGAAAGAACCTGGACTTGTGGAGTCGGAGAGATGTCCACTTGCACGTTCGGAGATGAGCCTTCCGCGGTCGCACCTTGCGATCTTTTTGGGGCCATCGTAGTCGTAAATTCAACTTCCGATTCGTCTTAGTGGTCTACAGAGTGACGGCCCTCGGAATGCGGCCTTCCGACCTCTGCCTTTATCCTTGTAGGCGGGAGATTTCCTTTTCGGGATGGTGCTTGCGACAAAGGCTTTAGGAGTCTTTCAAGAAACTCGAATCGGCACGGAATTAGGACGGCTTGCGGCTTTAAAGTCTTTGCCAGAAGTCTTGTCGAAGGTTCTTGTGAGGTCTTTATGGCTTCACCGTCCCCTCTTCCAAAATCCGGGAACGGGATATGAAAGGGCTTTTCCCGGAATTGTGGTGGGAAGGGGATTTCGGGACAGGTGGTGGGAAAGGCCCTTAAGGAGGCCCCTCTTAGAAGCTTCCAAAGAAGCTTCTGCTTCAGAGAAGCACGTAAGGGGGGGGTCGTGGACAGCGTGGCGGCGAGTGGAAGGTGTCTGGTAGCTGTGGCGGACGGGATGGCGGCAGCGACGGCGGCTTGGCGGCCTGGGCGGCAGCAGCGGCGGACTGGCGACCCTCACGATCCTCCTCTCCAGCACGGCCCGCTCCCTCTCCCTTTCTCTAGCACACCTTCTTCTCCCACGGCCTTCCTTCTCCACAGTCTCCTCTCACAGCCTCCTCCTTAGCACACCCCCTTGATGGGGGGTGTTTATATAGGAATGGGGGGTGGGGAAGAGAGTCTCCACCCACGTGGAGAGCTTCCTCATGCAATCTTCACTTGGCCATTCCCCCCCTCCACACTCCCTCTCCTCCAGCCATGCATCGGCTGGGGGAAGGGATAATAGTAAAAAAATTTTGCCTTAATTTAATTAAAATTGTCCCTCCCAAGAGGGTGTTTTCGTGCGGCTTGCGGTTTTGAACTCCCGGTTTTGATTTACCATTGCAGAGGACCCTATTTCACGCGCGCGGGTCGCACATTATACTACCAATAATTTCAGTGCAAGAGATACCCTTTGTACAGGGTTTACACGGCGTGCGGAAGGTTAATATTTACGGTACGGTTACGCGGAAATATTACAATAGGGTATCATATGTCCCTTTTCACTTCTCTGACATAAGGTATTATATGTCCCTCTACACTTCCATCATGTAAATCCACATGTAAGATACAGGCTCACATGATAGTTCAAAGGTGCTCCTCAATATACCTTATGGTATAAAAGAGTACACATCACAAAGAATTCTGGCCTTAATGTCAAGAATCGCGTGGTGGGGGGAGTTGCTCAAGATGCTGCACCGAACACACACAGAATGCACAAGGAGAAGCTCACTCAAGAGACAAGAAGAGAGATAGAGGCCAAAACGTTTTCTTGCTGATTTCTTCTTCTTCTTCCACACTTTACAATATACACAAAGTATAGATAAGATGCAACATAAAGGAAAGTGGCCTACTAAGTCAAACAATGCATAACCGACTACACTAGTCGACTGGCGCTATAACTATGCCGACTGTAAATAGGTGTAACAACCTGAATATAATAGGTAATGAGTCAGTGGCCATGTGAGAGTCATAATGACCACCGATGTGCTAAGTGTAAGTGTGTGGACCCATCTAACCAAGCAGTCCATCATCAATGTCCGCATGTGTTGAGCTTGTCATCTCAATGCTCCCCCTTAAGCTCAACTGCATCTCTGCAACTCCAAGTAAGCTTCGAAACTTTTGAAGCTTCTCTGTACCCAATGCCTTCGTGAAGATGTCAGCTATCTGATCCTGTGTGCTGACATACACCAAGTCAATCTCACCTGTTAGTACCTTCTCTCTCACAAAGTGGTAGTGTATCTCAATATGTTTTATCCTGGCATGGAACACAGGGTTCCTAGCCAACTGTATACTGCTCATGTTGTCAAAATAAATGACAACTAGACCTTCCACCTACACATCCAAATCAACCAATAACTTTTGCAGTCATACTACCTCACATGTTGCAACAATAGCACCTCTATACTTAGCCTCTGTACTCGACAAAGCAACTGTAGATTGCTTTTTGCTGCTCCAAGTAACTGCTACACTACCAAGAGAGAACATGTATCCGCTGGTAGATCTTCTATTAGACATATTACCAGCCCAATCTGCATCTGTGTATCCAAACACGTGTACATCGGTGCTTGCCTCATAGAAAAGTCCATAATGTAATGTGGACTTCACATATCTCAATATGCGTCTGACTGCATCCAAATGTGGCTTTCTAGGTACTTGCATAAACTGACTCACAAGACCAACAGCATAGCTCAAGTCTGGCCTTGTAATGGTCATGTAGATCAAACTCCCCACTATCCTCCTAAACATAGTGGGGTCTTCTATCTCATCTCCAACATCAGCACTCAGCTTTATATTCTGCTCCAACGGGACTGAAAGTGGTTTGCATGCAGTCATACCATACTTGGACAACATATCCAAGCCATACTGTCTTTGGGATAGCCATATACCATCATCACATCTGATCACCTCAATGCCGAGAAAGCACCTTAGCTCACCTAGATCCTTCATCTCAAACTTCATCTTCAAACAGCCCTTGACTTCAGCAATCCCACTATCACTATCACCTGTAATAATCAAGTCATCCACATAGATGACTATGATGACCAAACCTGCATCTCCCTTTCTCACATAAAGTGAGTGATGAGCATGAGAAACATAAAAGCCAATATTGACAAGATACTCTCTGATCTTGTCAGACCATGCTCTAGGTGCTTGCTTGAGCCCATAGAGTGTCTTCTTCAACCTGCACACATACGTGGGATGCTCTAAATCTTCATAACCTGCTGGCTGATCCATATACACTTCTTCTTGCAAATCACCATGCAAGAAGGCATTCTTTACATCCATTTGCTGCAACCTCCAACCTTTGGCTCCTACTAAAGCAATCACACATCTGATAGTTACCATCTGCATTGTGCTTAATCTTATAAACCCACTTACATCCAATAGCTTTCTTTCCCTTTGGCAATGATACTAGATCCCAAGTCTTATTGGCCTCTAATGCAGCCATCTCCTCATCCATTGCTGCATCCCAATGAGCATGACCAACAGCCTCCTCAAAACATGTGGGCTTAACATCCTCAACTAGTTTCACCATATAAGCATAATGGTGAGCTGCATAACCTTCAAAACCAAATCTTTTAACAGGGTATCTCACCCTGCTAGACCTGCGTACCACTGGATCACTCAATGGAGTCTTTGCATTAATGCATGCTCTCTGCACACCTGGAGTCCTCACTGAAGGAATGCCAAGCTCATCATCCAAGCTCTCTGAGCCACTGGAGTCTCCATCAAGAACTGCATCAATGCCTTCTGACACTTTACTCTTTCCTTTGTCTTTACCTGTAGTGCTACTAGATGCACCTGAAGATGTAGAGCTACTCCTTAGTCTCCCAGACCAAGGACTACCAGATGATGTCTCTGGTCCACTAAGAGTTTGTGATTCTTGCTTTTCAGCCTGCACATGAGTGTCATGATCATCATCATCATCCAATGCATCACCACTAGATGCATACCAACTACTCATTTCATCAAAGATGACATCCCTGCTCACTCTGAACTTACATGTGACAAGGTTGTAACATCAATACCCTTTCTGCTCTAAAGAGTATCCAATAAAGATACACTTTTCAGCCTTTGGATCCAGTTTCTTCCGCAACTCATCTAGCACATGAACATACGCAATGCAGCCAAACACTTTCAAGTGTGAAACATCAGCCTTCTTACCTGTAAAACATTCTTCGGGGGTCATACCATGAACTGCGGCTGTGGGAGTTCTGTTCATAATATAAACAGCAGTATGAATAGCCTCAGACCAAAAATGCTTAGGCATATTCTTTTCAGCCATCAAGGCATGTGCAACTTCTGCAATATGCCTGTTTTTCCTTTCTGCAACCCCATTTTGCTGTGGGGTATACCTGCAAGTGAACTGTCTCTTTATCCTATGAGACCTCAGAAAATCACTGAACTCATTTGAGAGGTACTCGCCCCCTCCATCTGACCTCAAGCACTTTACTTTCAAGCCTGTTTCTCTTTCAACTGCAGCCTTGAAAGTTCTAAAGTGCTGAAAAGCTTCACTCTTTTTCTTCATAAAATATACCCACAGCTTTCTAGAACAATCATCAATGAATTTGACAAAGTATGCACAACATCAAGGATATTTCTGCTTACATCTCTGTCATGTGAAAAGGGTTGTCTTGCCTGCTTACCAAATTGACATGCTTCGCATACCTTATGAAATTCTGCAACTTTAAATATAGGCAAACCTGTAACCAACCCTTTGGACTGCATTAATTTCAGCCTTTGTACATTTGCATGTCCAATGCGTTTGTGCCAAATTTCAATGTTTGCAACAACACCTTTTCCTTTGGCATACATAGCAGCATTCATAGTAGGAATTCCAGCATCCAGAGTAAACATACGTCCAACTCTACTTCCCTTTGCAACTAACCTGCACTTGTCATTGAAGTCTTCTACAAAGCAGCCCTTTGCATTAAATCTGACTTGCAGACCTTGCTCTACCATTTGACCTATTGACACCAAGTTCTTTGTAATAGATGGCATATGTAATACATCTGAAAGACTCTTTGTCTTACCATCATGCAAGGACAAGGGAACTTTTCCAATGTGTAAAATTGGGTGGTATGAGTCATCACCCATCTGCACATAACCTGCATTCTGAAAATTTTGTATCTCTCCAAACCATTCTACATGGCTGGTCATATGATTGGAAGCACCTGAATCAACATACCAAACATCATCATGTGTTCCCTTTCTTGTAACAGCATTCAGCATATGCTGCATAATGAACAGACATTCATTTTTGTCTTCATTCTGTCTGAAGATGATGCATAGTTTCCTTGTTGCAACTTACCACTACGGATATCATCTTTCTTAGCATAACATTGGGCTGCAATATTACCTGTTTTGCCAGAGTAGTGGCACACAATACCAAAGTTGTTAGAACCTCTGTTCTGCCATCCACCTCTTCCTCTAAATCTCCCCCTGCCTCTAAAGTTACCACGACCTCCTGAAACCTGCATATCGCCAAATTGCTGATTCAATTTATTTTGTTGGTTGTCACTACCACGTCCTGTACCACGGTCTCTTGAAGAGAACCTGCCATGTCCCCTTCCTGAACTGGAGTAGAAAGCTTGGACCTGTTCACCACTTCTTTCAAATGTCTCACTCTGCATGTTGATCTCTTCATTGATCATAAGGGAGACCAACTCATCAAAATCTGGAAATGTCTTTCTGACATATACGGAAGTTACAAAAGACTTCCAAGCCTTTTCATTGTTAAGTCCACGCAAGGTAGACGACACCAAATCATCATCATCGGGCATTGCATCAATTGCTGCCAAGGCATCTGCAATGCTCCTTACCTTCAATGCATACTCATTGATAGACATCTTCCCTTTCTTCAATGTATTCAACTCTTGCTTGAGTTGAATCTTTCGTGCCTTCGTATTTACAGAAAACATACTTTCAAGTATGGTCCAAGCTGCATATGCATTCTCTGCATTTCTAATGTGTCCCAACATATTATTGTCAATTACTGCAGACAACCAATACATGACCTTCTTGTCTTTTGCATTCCATTCCTTTCGTGCCTTTGTCTCTCTCTTCTGCAGTTGGAGGATCACTCACATCCGGCTCCTTTTATTCACCTGAAACAAACTCGTAGAGGCCTTTTCCAATAAGGGAATTCGTGACACGGAACTTCCATGAAGGGTAGTTGTTCTTGTCGAGCTTCTCAATGATGGGGCTTCCACTGTTCTCTGCCATTATCACAAGAATAATACCAAACAGCAAGCAAATCTTCTGCAACCCTCGACCTGTAGTGCACAGCAATACACCAGATAGCCTTTTTAACTGTCTGCTCAACAATACATGCAATTTGTAACCAGTTTGCAGATAAATCTTGTGTTTACTCACTGGTAAACACATTTGATCTTACAGATCTAAAATCTGTAACCTGCGCACCCACTTTCGGTCGATACAGCCGAAGTCACCGTGTACCCTGAAACTGCTGTCCGCAACCTTGCGGCTCTAAAACAGGCCCTGAAATGGCCTCAAATGCCCAAAATAACTGTAGCAAAGCCCTATAGGGTTTATTTGCAGAATATTCAGCGCTCTTCACGCACACCAAATCTCACTGCAATCTGAGATTTTTGCTCTGCCCTGCTTCCGGTGCCTCCACAGGCACTATTCAAGAGAAAGAGTGGAAGAATGGGAGAGCTTCTTACCCGTGGCTTGCTTGCTCAAACCTTGCTTCTTCTTCTTTGCTTCAACCTTTGAAATCAGCCTCTCTCAGTGGTGCGGCTCTGATACCATGTCAAGAATCGCGTGGTGGGGGGAATTGCTCAAGATGCTGCGTTGAATACACACAGAATGCACAAGGAGAAGCTCACTCAAGAGACAAGAAGAGAGATAGAGGCCAAAACGTTTTCTTGCAGATTTCTTCTTCTTCTTCCACACTTTACAATATACACAAAGTATAGATAAGATGTAACATAAAGGAAAGTGGCCTACTAAGTCAAACAATGCATAACCGACTACACTAGTCGACTGGCGCTATAACTATGCCAGCTGCTGTAAATAGGTGTAACAACCTGAATATAATAGGTAATGAGTCAGTGGCCATGTGAGAGTCATAATGACCACTGACATGCTAAGTGTAGGTGTGTGGACCCATCTAACCAGGCGATCCATCATCAATGTCCGCATGTGTTGAGCTTGTCATCTCAACACTTAAGGCTCTCAAGTGAACCTTCTCCCTTAGATATCACTTATGTAATCAAATTTTCAACCATTCCAAGTTTGCTAAACCATGGTTGCAAGACATTTCGGGATCTTATCCAACTTAGCTCAGCCCATATTCCAATTTGAAGTCTTCCTTCATAAAACAAAATCTAGTTCGACTTGGTAGCACTATTCATGGTGCTGACCACCTTGCTACAAAAAAAAAACATATATGAAATCAAATAAGTATGAAATTGGATATAATAAGTTAAAAATCTTGCAAAAAACAAAACACTTCATTTAAGTTTATACAACACTATAGTGGTGTTCCAATGGTAAACCATTCCAAAGTGATGATCAAGCACTTTTTAGCTTCTCCAATACTTAAAAGTGTATGTAACTACTAAATGTGGAGTGATGGAGCAATACTTTTGAAGTGCTAGAGTACCGCTTTGTAAGTAGTGAAGAACTTTAAGTAGCTTTAAAGTGATTCACTGTATAACAATGGTTTGTAGACCACTTTGAAATGGTAAAAGTGATGGTGAAAAAAGTATTAAATTGATGCAAGACTGATATAAAGTGACATTGCACCACTAGCAAGTGGTGTTGGAATTGCAAATGAGAATAGAACCACTTTATTATAGTATTATAATGGTTATGTAGCACTTTCAAATGGATTTACTCAATTTTTATTGGTATAGTAGTATAAAAGTGGAATAACACCATTAGAAAGTGGTAGCAAACTGCATAAACTATATGAAACACCACTTAGTTCCATAATGGGAGTGATTTTATACCATTTTCAAGTGGTTCACATCTAATTTTAATTGGTGTTTTACCAAAGAAATGAAAAATTCACTAATGACAATAGTGATGGGCCACTTTAGACTAGATGATCATCACTTTTTTACATTATAATAGAGTTTGTATTGTACCTTCAAGTGGTTTTACTACAATTTATATTGGTGATCACAACAAAAAAGCTAAATTACACAACTAAAAAGTGGAGTATGACTACTAAAAAGTGGTAATGAATGTTTTAAAATACCACTTTTGAGTGGCAAAGTATAACTGAATGCTTTTTAGTGTTGGTTGCTGCTTTTGAATGGTATGTACTCAGCTTTTATTGTTCCAAATTGTTTTATCATTTGTGCCACCAAGTTTAGTTGTGGGCACAACTTTTTAGTAGTATATACCATATTTTAGTGGTGGTTACTACTTTCTAGTGATTGATACCACTTTTTAGTAGTGAACCTCACTTTCTAATGGTAGGTACTACTTTTTAGTGGACCACTTTTTAGTCATGGTCACTAGTTTTAGGGTTGGCTAGCACTTTTTAGTGGTAGGTACCACTTTTTACTCAAACCACTTTTAACAATCATTACCACTTTTTAGAGGTTGTCTTGATGCTACTTTTTACTGATATGCTACCACTTTTCACTGGCAAAAATCCACTTCCTCATGATGGAACACAATCTTTAAGGATATTTGAAATTAAACATCACCACTTATGAGTGGTTCTTCATGTTTATATTGTGGTATTTTACCATATTGAGATGTAGAACAACACTAGAAAGTGGTATGTGGTCCCTCATTTCAACATGCATTATCACCACTTAAAAGTGGTCTAATAGTAATTGGCATCACAATGAACTACCACATACTATGAGTCGAAACTAATATTCTACAACTTAACCAATAATATTAGGGTGCTTTTATAATCAATATTTTAAATAATATCCAAGACCTACATTTTGGACAAACTTTGCTATATATGAAACAAAGAAAAATACATATTTGTGAATACATTTTCTATAGTATTTAGACCTTATTATATACTTTGGGTAGCTTAACACATTACCCCAAATATTATAGGCCAAAATGGCCCATGATGGCCATTTTATGGCAAATATAAACATTGAACCTATTTTCATGTGCATAAATCTTTTTCCAAATTTAAAAAAACTAATTATGCATGCCTCTTTTGTAGGGAAAGGATACTAATTATGTAAATTTGCATATGCATGCAATAAACCTATATTACCAAGCGAGAGAATAATGATGAGCTTCCCAAGAGTTAGAGACAGAGAATTTGGGTAGCAGATGGTGAGAGAGACAAAAAAATAGAGAAAGATAGATAGATAGAGATGAAAATTCCAAAAGATTGTAACAAGAGATTAGGAAGAGGAGAGAGAGAGAGAGAGAGAGAGAGAGAGAGAGAGAGAGAGAGAGAGAGAGAGAGAGAGAGAGAGAGAGAGAGAGAGAGAGAGAGAGAGAGAGAGAGAGAGAGAGAGGGAGGGAGGGAGAGGATGGAGAGCAGAGAAAGATAAAGCTATCGAAGAATATTTACATTCATTATAGTGCTAGTACCTAAAGTAGCTATTAAGAATTTGGCCTTTCTCTTTACATGGTTTTGGGAGCAACACCATCCAATCTTCCCTAGGACATGGTAGGCTTAGTTGGATATGGGATTTTTTGTTCTGCTTGACAAGGAAGCATGGTATGGTCACCTCTAATAGCAATCCAATACCCATCTAAGAAGAGTAACCTTGCAACCAATTAGAGGTGAGAGTTAGCTAGCACTATGCTTACTTCAAAGACAATAGAGCTTGCTTTTGAACTTCCATGGCCATTAGGACCAAAAATCAAAAAACATGTTAACTCGACTCTATTTAACTAAATTTGGCATGTCATATTCTAGTACATCTATCTAATGTTAGAAAAATTGATGTATCAAATCTACCTAGCCATTGACTCTTTTTTTAGACCAAGGTCTCCCATTTTCCTCAATGGGTTTGCTTTAGCTATCTAGTTAGCGAGGCGTAGTACCACACTATGTGATCATTATAAAACTATTTTCTTTTATTAACCATTTGACCATATGTGATCACACTGCTTCTAGGGTCATAGAGGATTTATAAACTTAGGGCCATCCTACATCATGGAAACATCTACACTTGGTCCTTTCCCTTAACAAGTACTCAAAGAGTAAAAAATAAACAAAATACCTACCACTCCCACATGAGCAAAGGATTCTCATCTTGCAAGATGAGTTTTTTTAGCAAAGCAACACTATAACATGCATACATACACATCCAAATACACACACAAGAACACATATATATTTATATACACATGCACTCACATACCCATATCATCACTAGCACAAAGATGAAAAACACACATAAAATTACATAAGCTTGTATATAAAGAAGTCATTGTTACACAGCAACACATAATAGCCCTCATCAAAGATAGTTAAAATATACATATCATAAAATAGGCATTCACATGGAAGAAAGAGGCCATAAATGTGTAAATACAACCATAGATACACATGAATAAATAATGCTCCTCTCTTGTCACCCCTCGAGTTGATCAAGAAAAAGGATCTACACTCGCCCATGACCTTTCTCAACTCTCATTGTCATCGTAGAGGAAAGAGATCTGATCCTTTCTCTAGGCCTATTGTTAGGGATCCTACACAACCCTCATTGTATCTTTAAAAAAGTCATAATTATGCAATGATTGAACAATTTTCTCCAACAATCTATGTTTCAAGAAAGAGATGCATAGGAAATTATGCCATGCAAACAAGCAACCAATGCCTTTCACATAAAGAATGGGTGTATTTAAGAGTTGTGCCTACATTGTTCTTAGTGCCTAATGAAAAGTGCAATCACATGCTTGTTGATTAATTTAAGTTATTTAGCACTCATAGCCTCACCCATCAATTGATTTCAAAATTGCACTCCAACCCCCACACTAAGAAAATCTCTTGATATGGTAGAAAATCACTTAAAAACCCTTCTTTTAGTCATGGTGGCACTTTTGTTATCACTTTCACAAGCTATGAATGCTAGAATTGATGGAAGGGTGATGGTTTTGAGTGCTTTGAGAAACATAGCTATCACTACCTTGCGGATAAAAACTACATGCTCTCAAAATGAATATAGTAAACTCACTAATTTACCTTCTCGTTGTAGTTTATTTGTGAGGTTCATCAATGGCTTCATGACTCGAGCAATGTGCTTCAAGAAAGCTCCACCTTCATGGTCTAGATTGCTACATAAGCTTTACAAAAGAGAAGAAGAAGTAGAAGGAGAAGCAAGAGCTTCACCCACACGGGTCCCTCACTCTACCTCACACTCTCCCCTTCTCTCACACAAGTAAGATGCAAGCAAGAAACAAGAAGAGAACTCCACAAGGTTGCACACTACAAGAATTATCTTATCCTTTCATTTTTTAGTTTTTATACATGACCTTGATTTTTTGGACACCCTCCCATGTCATTGGCTTAAACTAGTAGGCTTAAACCAATCTCCTTTCCCACTTTATGCATACTGTGTTGGCTACAAGTCCTTTCTAGTTTGTTGAATTGAGAGTGTTATGCTCATGTCTCTCACTCAATTGATTTTGAAAATCCACTCCAACCTACATAGTGACAAACTCTCTTGATATGGTAGAAAACCACTCAAAGACCCTTCTTTTATTCATGGTAGCCCTTTTCATCACTTTCACAAGCTATAAATGTCAGAATTAATAGAATAATTATTGCTTTAAGTGCTTTAAGAAGCATAGCTATCGCTACCTCTCAAATGAGCATTACACACTCTCAAAATGAATTAAGCAAACTCACCAATTTACCTTCTCATTGTAGTCTATCCACAAGGTTCATTGATGGCTCCATGACTCAAGCAATGTGCCTCAAGAAAGCTCCACCTCCATGGTTTAGATCACTACAAAAGCTTTGCATAGGAGAAGGAGAAGGAGAAGGAGAAGCAAGAGGCTCACCCATACAAATCCTTCACTCTATCTCACACTCTCCCTCTCTCTTCCGCTCTCTCACACAAGCAAGATGCAAGTAGGAAATGAGAAGAGAACTCTACAAGATTGCACACCACATGAATGAGCCTATCCCTTTATTTCTTGGTTTGTATACATGAGCTTGATTTTTTGGACACCCTCCCCTTCCATTTTATTGGCTTAAACTAGTCTCCTTTTCTACTTTGTGAATACTCTGTTGGCCACAAATCCTTTCTAGCTTCTTGATAGTATTATAACCATGCCTTACTCAATATATCATTGCAATTTTCATAGGAGTGAGCTTGACTCTCCTAATTGATTTACAAAATAATTTTCTTGTAAAATTATAAGCAATTGATAAACATTCTTATTCTCACATCTCTTTTTTTAAATTTTGCAATTTTCCTTATGTGTCTTGCTTTCATCTTTGATTTCCTAGAGAGGGTTAATATTACCCCCTATTAAAGGCATGATTAAGTTATAACCTAGGGGAAACCTTTGTAATTGATCAGATATGAAAAGTCATGAGTAGACTATGAGTCTTTTTGGGAAGTTACAAGGAGGAGTCATGATATTTCTGAATATATATGTTCGTGACTGTGTTTTTGCATGAAGAGAATAGATGTACCTATAATCGATGTGGTTGTTAGAAAGTAATGAAGGAACATAACAGATCTCTCTGCCTGTATTTCTATCTATATTCAAAATTGTTAACTATTTTGAGTAAATGATGATTTGAATTGCAAAATGACTCCTGTTCAGTGCAAAGTTGGTCTGTATATTGAAGTGATTTTTAATGGGGAAGATTTTTGACCCCTAACACCCCCTCTTAAACATGCGCTAGTCCCATGGCACTCTGTAATTTGGTGGGTTACAGTGCTATGTGGTTGCTATTGATGGGAATGGAATGACAAGGTCCATTGATATCATTAGACTGGTTAAGAAGATCTTCAAGTCATAAATCTACAATAGAAAAGGAGATGAAATCCCTAGGATTATTTTATTGGAATACCAGTGATTGTGGAGACTATACATTTCACATTTTCTTAGGATAATTACAAGCTACTCTACTCTTGACATTACTATGTCACTGTGGATTCCCTAAGTAAAATCCATGAATCCTTAATTCTGACATATAGTAGGAAAAGATAACCTAATGGCTAATATGTTGTCAAGAGGTAAGGTATGAATACTAAAAGGATATCATGATTGCAAGGTTGATTCCCAACCTAGAGAAGAAATATCTAGCCTCATTAGCATCCAACTCTCCTCTGTCAGTTGTGGTCTTACCCACACAATCATTATGATATATCACATTCTCAAAGTATGAAACTACATATAGCAAGCATATAGTGCTAATAGCTTTTGTCCTCCAAGCTCAACCTTTAACTTTATTTCTAAGGTCCTCCCATGCTGCAAGCATAATATATGTTTGCCATAATCCCATAGGCATGATCACTAAATCCACAACCCACTTTTAATGTATAGAGATAGGGTAATTAAGATGCAAACATCATGGTGCCTTACAAAATAATACATCTGGCATGTATTGCAAGTCTCAAAAAACTATAAGATGTCCCTTTACATGGATTTCCTTCAATATCTCTCTTTATTTTCTTAAATGTAGACCAAACTCCTCTTTCATTAGCCTGTAGACTCTCATAAAATTTGCACATAATATGTTTGTATCATATGTGATGCAAGTCACATGTGGATCCTTTCCAGAACCTCTAATTCTTTTGATAGAGTTAAGTAGCCCTATCATACTACTTGCAAAGAAGTTCCCATTTCATGCTTTGGATGCTTCCAAAGGAAGTTTCTCTTTAGAAAATAGCCATATGTCTTTCTTCTAGGGCCTGTACCTATCTTGCTATACTATGATTTCTTATGGAAGGAATATAGCTTGGAGATGGATCAAGAACCCCAAGTGAACTTGGAGTGCTATTTCACACTTAAAGACCCAGCTTGCTACAAGGGGAGGTGTAGTGCAAGCTCAAGGTGATAGATTTTCTGATAGCCTCTTGACATCCTCCCTTGATGTGCTATGAGTATGTGAAGTGGGAAAGAGCTATGGGGTTGGGAATAGAGGTTACCAATTGTTTGCCATGAGATGTGGCCAAGGGCCTCTAGGCAATGTGGATATACCATAGACTAGAGCTTTTGCTCACTTTTACTATTCTTTTATTTTCTTTTTCTTATTTAATAGAAACTTCATTATGCCTCCTTTTCTTTTTGTTGTATTGGCCAAGAAAGTGGTTGCAATGATATTTCCAAGCTCACCTTGTTTATCATATAAGACTTTAGTACTACTCTTGTAGCTAGGGGTGTTGTGAAGGAAGGGATGACTATAGCTGATGCCAGGAGGCATATTCCACGGTGGATTCTGTAAAATTTTATTACTGGGGCTTATACACAAGGTGGATTCTTTGTGCGAAAAGTTGATGGGGACGCCTATCCTTTTCGGGCATTTTGTTAATTTAATGTGTAAGTGAGTGATTCCATAGCGGATGATCCCGCAAAATACATATTTAAATTAATAAACGTTTATGAGTTTAGAGTGCGCACTCGTAATAAATTAAGGTTAGGATTGAGTTCTAACTAATTTATTTTTGTAGCTGAAGACTATTAGGTATTCACTTTTTTCGGTTTAATTGTATTATTTTTCTAACAATTGTGAATGCTTCAGTTGATGTGTAGAGCAAGCAGAGGTGGCATTGGGAAGCATTGGAGGATAGCGTGTATTCAAATTATCATCATTTTTTTATGGCGTCCATATTTTGACGCGCTTATTTATTAAAGTGCTTGATATTTATTTATTACTTTTGTATGCACATGGGCGCACGATTTAAATATTTGTATTGGACATTGTATTTGGGTACCGCTTGACTCTTTTGGGCACCCAATCGATTTAATTCTTTAGTGGCACAAAAGCAAACACAAAAGCTAAAGCGTGCTAATTGTAAATTGGGCTATTTTTTGAGCTTGAAGATGAATAATATATAAAATACATGCTTTGTAGAGTGCTCACACAAGGCATGGGGGGAGATTGCACCCAATTAGTCTCTTGCTTCATGTCATGCAAGCTTTCTTCCTTGTTTTTTGTGCAAAAGTAGAGTTCTTTTGTTCTTGGGGACCTTCTGACGCTCACTATGCGCACATACGGCGTCCGATCTGTGCACCAATGGTATTAGATCGAAGCTGAGATCGAGAGCTTCCAATCTCTTACCATTTTGCACGAAGGCGGAGCTCTTAGAACGATCAAGCTCTACAGTCAGTCTCGTGGAAAAGGATCGATACCAACGTGTTCCTGGCAGTCAAGAACCCCTTGTTGTACACTCAGATCGCAAGGGACCGGCCTCTGTAGAGGCAGAGGACCACGCGGGAAGATCCTTCATGAAGTCGTTGGTTACTTCTCCACAGATAAGAAATTTTCACCATAGCTCTTAAAGCTTTAAAGATAATCTTGTAAAGCTTCAAGATAAGCTTAATAAAAAGCTTCAAGACTCATTTTAACCCGTCGGCGGCGGCAGCATGTACTGCCTGTCGCCGAATCAGACAACAACATCCTTAAGTCCTATAAATCCATGCTTAATTAGAAAAGACTAAAATCATTAGTCACTAAGGTTTTAAAGACCATAGACTTCAATCTTCAAAAATTACTATAGAGACAATTCATATTCAGCAGCACACGAATCAGTTTACTACCCTCTGGAAGCTCCTGTTCACATCTGTGAACTGATAGAAGCACATTACAGTGAAAAATCGGCAACACGCAGTCTATACGCAAAATTATGTTCTTGGAAGATGATTGTGACATCAAATTTTGCAATCGTAAAGGAGAAATACTACAAAAGCCAAACTAAATAGATATATACATATAAGCCTTGTAAACCCACCTTTGAGCTACGCTCATCCCGGTAATAGGGTTTCGAGTGTGTGAGGTCTTTTGGAATTTTGCAGGATGACTGATCAAACCATGGAAGATTTTATGGCTGAAGGTGATCTACCCGAACCAACAATGGAGCAAAAATTGGATTTGATTATGATGCAGCTTCAAGAATAACAAAGAGCACGACAAACTTTGCAAGCTCAATTGGCCAATTTGCAATGATCTACCACCGACCAAGATGGATCGCAACCTGAAGATCTTATACGACGTACCATCGATGCAACACTTGAATCCCAATCCATTCGGAAAGAAACAAAGATAAGTAAAAGAAACTTTAAATTCCGTACTTTCAATAGATCACGCAATGGAAAGACTGTCCTTGCTTTTATCAGTCAATTTGATGATTATTTCCATGAAGAATCATATGCTGAGAAAGACAAAATTAAATGTGTCACTAACCATTTAGTTGACCGAGCATCCTTATGGTGGACTGTTGTCCGCAAAAGCGTTGATTGTCCCACTACTTGGGAGACTTTCCAAAAGAAAATTTTGCAGAATTTTCTTCCACCTCAATTCCACAAAAAAGCTATCAAGCAATGGGATCTTCTACAACAAAGGGATCACGAACCTATTTCACAATATACTGAACGTTTTTGGAATGCTCTATTGCAACTACAAATGCTCGAAGATGTACATGAAGCAACTCATAACGCAAGTTTATGTCTGGCCTACTTGGACATTTTTATGCGGAGGTCAATATGTTCAAGCCAACAACCCTTGAAGATGCAATTTCCTTGGCCCATGACATTGAAGACAAAATTCGCGGACGAGATAAGTGACCACAGCAATTGCCAACTAATGGTAACTTTGGTTCCAAAAAATTCAATTCAAATTTTCGAAGATTCAATCAAAGTCGTTTTCTTCCATCTTCATTCCGTAAACCTTGGACATGACCACCTGCCTCGCCCCATCAAACACAAATCTGAACCCTAAGCCATCTCTTCAGTCAAATCCCAACATTCCTAAACTTCCTACCATTACCAATAATGTATCCAAAGCAAAATCCATAGTTTGTTACAAATGTCATCAACCTGGACATCTAGCAGCCAATTGTCAATCCAAAAAGCCATCTGTTCATATCAATTATCTGGGAGCAATAGAAGATAAAGAACGTAAAGAGATGCCAGATTTTATGGAAGATGATGATGACATTGGTACTACTTCTGATACTTTGCCAGGTATGCCAACTCCCCATTCCTTATTAACAATGAAATGTTTTGTGCATGGTAAAGAAAAGACTATTTTACATGATGATGGGAGCACACACGACTTTATTTATGCAAAATTGGTCAAAGAATTGAATTTACATACTGTTTCTACACATTATCGCATCAAGGCTGCATTCCTAGGTATGAGATATAATGAAACACAAGAGGTACATAATTTAGAAATTAAAATTGGTGATTATACTGAACGAAGAAATTTCTTGGTTGTACCTTTGCAGTCTATGACATTATCTTAGGAATGCCCTGGCGTCATCAATACAATCCTGATATAGATTATTCTACACATTCAATTAAAAATTATTTTCAAGGAAAACAAATCACACTGCATGGAATGCACACTTCCAATAATTTTCCATTGCTTACTCATACTCAAGCTAAACGTGCATTATGTAAAAGTAGCAAATCCTATTTAATATGGGTGAATGAAATTCAAGCTAAAGAAAACCAGATGCATCCTAGGCATGCACAATTTCTTTCCCAATTCTAAGATTGTTTTGCTGGTTGATTTACCACTTGGATTACCACTTGCACGTCCTGAAGATCATAAGATAGATTTAATTCCTGGAATACAACCACAATGTAAAGCACCATATAGACATAACCAAATTGAACAGAAAGAAATTCAAAACCAAATAGATGAATTGCTTAACAGAGGATTAATTAGATCTAGTAGTTCTCATTTGGTGCACCTGTCTTATTAGTGAATAAGAAAAATAATACCTATCGCATGTGCATTGATTATCATGCCCTCAATAAAATTACTGTTAAGAATAGATACCCGATTCCTAGGGTAGATGATCTTATGGACAAGCTACAAGGATCTGCCATATTCAGTAAGATAGATCTTAAATTTGGATATCATCAAGTAAGATTGGACAAATCTGATATATTCAAAACTGCATTTAGAACACAATTTGGACACTATGAATTTCTGGTTATGCCTTTCGGTTTAATTAATGTACCAGCCACATTCAGTCATATGATGAATCACATATTTTTGAAACATCAGCATTGTGTCATTGTTTTCTTTGATGACATATTAGTTTTCAGTAAAAATAAGAATGAGCATTATGAACATTTGTCTTTAGTTTTTAAGTTATTAAAAGACAATCAATTATATGCTAATCCAGAAAAGAGTGAATTCTTCCAAACAGAAATTGAATATTTAGGACATATTATTTCATCAGAAGGTATTAAAGTCGACCGTAAAAAATAGAAGCAATTTTAAATTGGTTGATACCCAAAAATGTGCATGAATTACGTTCTTTCCTAGGTCTTGCTAGCTTTTACAGAAAATTTGTGAGGAATTTCTCATTACTTGCATTACCTTTGACAAAACTCTTAAAGAAGGGTATCATGTATAATTGGTCTAACAATCAACAAAAGTCATTTGAATTGCTGAAACATGCTTTAACTCATGCTCCTGTATTACAATTACCTGACTTCAATATACCATTCTTCTTAGTAGTTACTGACGCTAGTGGATCTGGAATAGGAGCAGTCCTTATGCAAGATTCTCACCCCATAGCTTACTCTAGCTGCAAACTCAAACCAACTGAACTTAAATATTCTACCTATGACAAGGAATTGCTAACCGTAGTACAAGCCTTATGTGAATGGAAACATTATTAAATGGGATCTGAATTCATGATCAAAATTGACCAACAAAGCATTAGACATCTCCTTAGTCAACCACAAATATTTGACCGGCACTTTAAATGTGTTGCTTTTATTCAATTTTTTCATCCCCTTATATAATATCAACCTGGAAAAGAGAATGTTGTTGCTGATGCTTTGAGAAGAAGACCGACAATTCAAAATATTTATGTGATATCATTTGATTCCCTTATTATTATGAAAGATACTTATCACCAAGATCCTACTTTTCAAGCTGATTGGAATAAACTAGTTGCAAATAATTGGATTCCTATTGATTCATTGTCTTACAGTAATGGATTTATGTTTTATGAAAAAAGATTATGTGTGACTATTCCATTTCGATCATTTGTTTTGCATGAAATTCATTGTCCCCCATATCAAGGTCATAGAGGAATTATATCTACTTTGCATACATTGATTGAAGATTTTTATTGGCCATACATGGACACTGATGTATCTAATTTTGTATCTGAATGCCTAATTTGTCAACGAGTAAAAAGACACCATGGTAAACAATATGGTTTACTAATGCCATTATCCATTCCATCACGACCATGGGAACAGATTTGAATGGATTTTATCACGAGTCTACCTAACACTAAAACTAATCATGATATGATTTGGACTATTGTAGATAGGTTTAGAAAACAAGCATATTTTATTCCATGCAAGAAAACCTTAACTGCATCTCAAGCTGCTCAATTGTTTTTGAAAACTATTTTTACTAACCATGGTTTACCAAAAGTCATTATTTCTTATCGTGATTCTAGATTCTGCAATAATTTTTGCATTACTTTGTTTTCTAACTTAGGAACAAAGATTGATTTTTCATCTGCATTTCATCCTAAAACAAATGGTCAAACAGAAGCTACTAACAGTACCATTTTAGATCTTTTGTGTGCCTACACAATTTCAAAACCACACACATGGGATACATATCTACATTTACTTCAGTTTGTATATAATAACACACCACATACAGCTATAAAGAAAGCACCATTTGAAATTATTTATGGATATCGATTGTCTACACCTGTTATATCATTATCAAACAAAATTCAAACTGCTGATGATATTGCTAATATGCATGCTACTATTTTTGATGAAGTTAAATATATGATTGCTAAAGCCTAGCAATCATACACAAAACAAGCAAATAAGAAAAGAAAAGCTATGAGTTTTAAAGTTGATGATTATGTTTGGTTACGAATTGAAAAACGAAGATTACAAAGTGTAGATAAACACCCCGTTGTCAAAATAGCACCTAGATTTTATGGACCATTCAAGATCATACACAAAATCAACGACAATGCATTCAAACTAGAATGACTACAACATTGGAAAATCCACAACACCTTCAATATCAGTTTATTACGACCTTTTAGAGGACAACTACCTGTACACCCTATCTATGAAAACCCTCCTTTGTTAGACGAAGAAATTGAAATTCTTGAGCTTGAAACTATTATAAATACTGATTTTATGACTACTAGAACTGGTCGTAGATATTCTAGATATTTGGTTAAGTTTAAAAATCATCCTGTTGAAGAGGCCCAATGGATGCACGCTAGAGACCTAAGTGCTTTTCCGCTTTGCTGGTCGATCCACTAGCTCCCAAGTGTCATTCTTCATTATGCTGTCATACTCTGCCTGCATAGCAGCCTTCCATGATGGATCTACAAGTGCTTCTTCTAAGTCAGTTGGCTCCTTTACTTCTCTCATAATCTCAACCATCAAGGCCATATTGACTATGTGAGCAGAAGCCCTCATTTGCTCCTCTATTCTCTGAGACCTCCTTGGTCCGTCTACCTTCTCCTCAACAGATGCATGCATAGGATTATTGTGGTCGTAGAGCTGCTTCACCCAGCACGGCAATGGCTTTTCCGGTGGGGTGATGTCAGGTTGGTGAACTTTTTCCTCATCATCTGAAGATGATGCTTCCTCCTCCTTAAGGATAGGGATAGCTCTCGGGACATGTTCATAGTGGACTACTTCTTTGCTTGATGATAAAGTGGAAGAACTTGCCTTCTTCTCTCCTCCACTGTATGCGGCTCCTCCTTGAACACCACATCACAGCTCGCGATGATCTTCTTTGCCTCTTGGTCATATAATTTGTAAGCCTTCTGCTCATCATTATAACCCAAGAAGATACATTTTCTGCTTTTTGGTTGTAACTTGTTTCTCTTCTCATCTGGAACATGTGCATAACATTCACATCCAAAAATTCTGAAATGTGAGACAGATGGTTTCTTACCAGTGTAAGCCTCATGAGGTGTTTTTCCCTTAAGAGCCTTTGTATAGCTCCGATTTAGAATGTAGACTGCAGTATTAACAGCTTCAGCCCAAAAATGGTTAGGCAATCCCTTGCCCTTTAGCATGCATCTTGCCATCTCCACAATGGTGTGATTCTTGCATTCCACAACACCCTTATGCTGAGGTGAGTGAGGTGTCGTCAATTGACGCTTGATCCCTTTGCTCTTGCAAAAGCCTTCAAACTCCTTTGAGTTGAACTCATCACCACCATCTGTTCTAAATTTCTTCACACTTTTCCCTGTTTCATTCTCAACAAGTATTAGCCATTCTTTAAACTTACCAAAAGCTTGAGCCTTATCATGAAGGAAGTACACCCACATCTTCCTACTGTAGTCGTCGACAATCAACATAAAATAAGAAGATCCCCCCAAGGCCTGTGTAGGCATCTTACCACACAAGTCAGCATGCACCAACTCTAGAGGAGCCTGTGCTCTATTCTTGCTTTCTTGTGGAAATGCCTTTCTCTGTTGCTTGCCCATCATACAAGCTTCACATGGTTCCTTCAATTCAATTATTGTAGGTAGGTGAGCAACCATACCTTGCTTTTGCATCTCCTTCAATACTACAAATCCGATCTGTCCAAACCTTTCATGCCAAAGCTTACTTGTACCCACTCCAGCGGTGGCTGTAAGAGCACTTAGCTCATACAGGTTGTTCCTTCTTTCTCCTTTGCCAACAATTGTGCCAGCACTATCAATAATTTCTGCACCTGTCTTCTTGAACCTCACTCCATGACCAAGTTCAGTTATGGCAGCAAATGATAATAGATTTCTCCTGATTTCGGGAACATACAACACATTTGAAAGCTTTTTTACTTCACCATTTGCAGCAACAAAAGAAATAGTACATGTGTCCGCAGCAGGGCATTTAGCATCATTTCCAACCGTCACAGTGATGGATTCTTGTAGAGGCTGCATAGAACTGTATAGACCTTTCTTGTTGGTCATGTGATGGGAGGCCCCACTATCCAACACCCATGAGTCAATGGTAGATTCTTCTTGCGCCGAGGAGCACACTTCCTCAATGGTCGCCATGAATAATTCAACTCTGCTTCAGTTGTATTGGCTGTCTCTTTTCCTTTACTTTTAAGGGTACCATTCTTTTCATCTGCCTTCTTGACACGACAATCTGCAATTGCATGACCTTTCTTCTTGCAGTAGAAGCACTCTCCTTGAAACTTCTTCTTTCCGCCCTTCTTCTTTTTGTCACCATCATTTTTGGTGGAGGAAACACCTTTGTCTTTTGCATTGGCAGAGAATGCAGCATCTCCATTTTTGCTTCCTTCTCGGGCTTTCAACCTCAACTCCTCCTCCATTAATAATGCACAAAACTCCTCAAAAGTCAAAACTTGAGGTCTCACCTGAGTATTAAGGGCAGTTACTAGTCCATCAAACTTTTGTGGACAAATCCGAAGACACCTCCGAGCTAGCTCTTCACTAGTCTTTTGTATCCCAGCGCCAGCCATCTGGTCGCGCAGATTCTTAATCCGAGTGATGAATGCTTCAACCGTCTCTCCTTTAGCAAACTTCTCTGCTGCTAGTTGATTCTTCAAGTTTTGAATCCTTGTTTGGTTTCGTGTTTCATATTGACTCCTTAGTACATTCCAAGCCTCTGACGCTTTGGTTGTATGTTGAATCAGAGTCAAAACACTGTCAGAACAGCTTGTAACTAAGGCACACAATGCATCTGCATTCCTTCGTTTCCAAGCTTGTAGAAGATCTGCATTCGAAGGAATCATCACACTAGGATTTGATGGGTCGGGGGTAGGTTGTGGTTCTGCGTCAGTCCCCAGCACAGTCTCTAGAAGCTCATAAGAATCAAGGATAGTTGTAATTTTGAACTTCCACAAGGTGTAGTTTGTACCATCTAACTTGCCTTCGTTGAAGGTTGGTGGACGAATCCTCAGTGTTTGAATAGTCGGTACAACAACACCACCTCCTGCACCACTTCCGGAAGTCGACATAGTTTCTCTTTGTTGTTGAAGCCTTTGCCTCTTGCACGCTCTCCGATCTCTAGAGCCCCCTGGGCTCTGATACCATGTAAAATATTACACGGCGCAGTGAACAGAATTTGAGAAAGAGATAGAGAGTACATAACAGATAAGAGGAGAATCAGTAAATTCTTTAACTTCAAACAACTTATACAAAGATGGCTCTGTCCACCCGTGTGCTTCCACTGTGTGAAGCTTAGATGGCGATCTAGACAGAAGATAGGTGAAGAGCTTAAGGCTAGCTGGAACAACAACTCTGACTGGGTGAAAGATGAGTGAGTGATGTCTCGGCCTACTGCCCGACCTACCATATGAGCCTCCACTAGTCGGCCAAAGAATATTCCAAGGAATATTCCCTTTACCATTGGGCCGAGGGTGCTGCCTCCGAACCCCACAATAGGGGCCCCTTTTAACTCCCTTACCACGCAACTCAATGCAATGTGCCTCGAGTTGCTACCAACTTAACCTCTCCGTCTAACCCAAAGATTAGACCCACAATGGTCATCTTTTTGCCATCCGGTCACATAGACCTCATTTGATATACAAGTCAGGACTCCACCAATGTCCGGGCTCACACTTGGCTTCTCTTCATAATGGGGGCCTTACAACTTTGAGCACCATGGATCATTGGTAGCACCTAATGAGGGTGGGGCATTGATCATATCTAACACACATATGTGTGTATGTTAAAGAAAATGCTCCATGGACTGAAGCAAGTACCTAGAGCATGGTGTGAAAAGATAGGAGAGTATCTTGTCAACATTATCTTTTATGTTTTTAATGCAATATATGTGAGGAAGGGTTATGCAAGTTTGGTCATCATATTCATTATGTGGATGACTTGATTATTATAGGTGATAGTGATAGAGGGATTATTAATGTCAAGTGCCTTTTGAAGTAAAAGTTTGAGATGAAGGATTTTGGTGAGCTCACGCACTTCCTTGGCATTGATGTGCTCAAATATGCTAATGGTATATGGCTTTCCCAAAGGCAGTATGGCTTGGATATGTTATCCAAGTATGTTGTGGTAGCGTGTAAGCCTCTTTTAGTTCCATTGGAGAAAAATATGAAGTTGAGTCCTAATATTGGGAATAAGATAAAAGACCCTATTATGTTCAAGAAGATAGTAGGGAGTTTGATCTATATGACTATCACGCAAGGCCATACTTAAGCTATGTTGTTGGACTTGTGAGTCAGTTTATGCAAAACCCTAGGAAGCCTCATTTGGATGCAATCATACGCATACTAAGATATGTGAATTCCACCTTGCATTATGGAACCTTTTACAAAGAAGGTAAGGACATGCAAGTGTTTGGATACATAGATGTGGATTGAGGTGGTAGTAAGTATAATAGAAGATCTATTAATGGACCCATGTTTTTCCTTAGTAGCGTAACAATTACTTAGAGAAGCAAAAAGCAACCGATGGTTGCTTTATTGAGTACAAAGGTTAAGTATAGAGGTGTTGCTATGTAAGGTGTTGTAGTTGCAAAAGTGATTGGGTACTTTGGATGTGCAAAGAGATTTTCTAATTTTCATTCATTATGACAACATGAGAAATGTATAGTTAGCTAGAAATCAAGTGTTCCATGCTAGGACAAAACACATTGAGATGCATTATCATTTTGTGAAAGAGAAGGTACTTGCAAGAGAGATCGAATTAGCATATGTTAGCAAACATGATCAGACATATGACATTTTCACAAAGGCATTGGGTGTAGAGAAGCTTAGAAAATTTCAAATCTTACTTGGAATTATAGAGATATAATTGAGCTTGAGGGGGAGTGTTGAGATGGCAAGCTCAACACGTGCAAACATTGATGATGGACTACCTAGTTAGATAGGTCTACATATCTACACTTAGCATATCAGTAGTCATTATGATCCTCACATGGCTACTCACTTGCTACTTATTATATTTGATTAGATACACCTACTTACAATTGGTATAGTTAGAGTGTGAGTCCATTAGGATAATCAAATATGCACTGCTTAACTTAGTAGGCCACTTTCCTTATGTTGTATCATATCTATACTTTGTTTGCATTGCATTATGTGAGAATGAATGAAAAAAATTAAGCAAGAAAATGTTTTGGCCTCCATCTCTCTTCTTGTGTTCTTGAGTGAGCTTCCTCTTGTGTATATTGTGTGTGTTTAGCACAATAGCTCAAGCAAGTATCTCCACCATATGATTCATCATAATGTCCTTATTGAGGCATTTGCTACATCAAAATCCACTATTATTGATAAAATTCTACCGCTATTGTTGCTAAACAAGCAAGTCTATGGAGCAATTAGTTTGCTATTGAAGTTGCACTTCTTCAGTAGGATTTTAAGTATTTTCAGGAAGAACCACAAAGACCTCCAATATCAATGCCTTCTAGGTACAATATTGTGTCCAATACTAAATCAATGGTAGCTATTCAATGTCTTTAGGACTTAGATCAACAATACATAATCCATGATTGATAATAGAAACCTTGCAATTCTGACTAGTAGTTATAGCTACCATAATTGCTGCTACTAATATTGTCAACACCACTCATGTTGCTACAGCTAAAGCTAGTATAACATTTACACTTGTAGACTTCACGATTATCCTCTATGAGATCTAAATGGGAAAGGTGCATCAATGATTTTGTCCATTGTATTGATAGATGCTAGTGTCAAGAATGCTTGATGCTATAGCTTAGATTGTTGATTCTAGAATAACAATGACTAATGCTAGGTAAATAACATAATCCAATAGATGGTGCTTTTGACAGCTAGGAAGTGATCAAACGTGAGAAGCTTCCACCTCATCATGAACAACCCTATTGTGTCTTTGCATCCGTATCACAAAGAACTAAGCCTATATTTCAAGACCTTGCCCACTATGAAGGTGGACACCATAGTTTAGGGTTGGATGAGAAAAGAGCAGAGAAAAGAGCAAAAGAATTTTTGTATATTGCCAATATGGGCATATATATTGTCAACAAAGATACAATGATGAGCTATTGTGAGATGAGTTTCCACAATCAAATGATCTTGGTAGTGAAGTCAGTTGGACACTAATTGACAAGTGATACTTCTATTGATTCAAACATGTTGTCCTACTATAAGAAGGGGAATATCTTAGAGAGTTTATACTATTGTCTCTGATCTCATAGTGCTGATTAAAGGACTATGAGTCTCTAACATTTAAGATGTCTCACTTTCTACAATGCAAAACAATCTAATTCTTATTAATCTCGATAATAGAAGCTTTGAAAAATAGTACCAAGACCAAACCTATAGTTGAATATGGCCCTTCAATTCTAATGGAGCATTGGAAGATCTTTAATACGAAATCATGAACCTGAAGAGCCCTTGTCATTGCTACTTCTACATAGAGTTCTCCACTGTGCTACAATTGATTGATCAGGTAGTAATAATCTCAAGTAGTGATTCTTTCAGGTAGCTTATATTAGTCTCATCAATATTTTACTTTGTAGAATCTCAAAATAGACTCACAATGAGCAATCATAAGACACTGACAAATCTACTACAAAAAAATCCAAGCATCAATCCCCTTATGTGTAAAGCATATTGACTACAATTATTATACAAACTAACTGATCATTCATGTGTATATGTGCAATAAATTCATTAGAGGATGCCAAGTTTAGTCACAATCTCCTTGCTTCCTAGCTTCCAACTGCCTTTATAAAAAGCTTCACCTACAATAGTGATGTGAATATTGCAATTGATATGGCAATGGATCGAGGCCTTTTGATCTCCGTACTCTAGAATGTGGACAAGATTGACATATATAGTATATCTAACAAATGGAAGGATCTTATTGACAAATCCCATGCAAAATAAGGATGCCTACACTCTCCAATCCTGGGATGTTTGGTGTGAATCGATTTGATACCTATTTCATTGTTGCTTCTATATAGACTCGGGTGATGTTACTTAACTCTTGCAAAATATTTCTAGTTGTGTCAAGCTATTATACTAAATTGCACATTCAAGCATGGAACTTGCCATTACATTAACATATTGTGATATTAAACAACAAGTTTTTGCAATTTGGTGTCCCAATCAAGAAAATGCAAGATCTTCTCCTCCATGTTGCCAACACAAGTATGGAATCTAAGAAGCCAAGTTATATGCATAGGATAGCTTGAAGGCTCCACAACTTCAGGCAATGGCACCTATAGATTTTGGTTTCTAGTGGATCACAATCTTATTGACATGCCCAAGTGCTAGCATGGCATTCTACTTGTCTTGAGTTTGTGTTTATCAAAATGATTTGGCAATTTCTTCACCTTGATGTCTACAAGACCCCAATAGCTATTACAAAGTCATGGCACTAAAGGTCAATGATAGGGAAAGAAGATCATATATAGACCTTGCAACTAAACTTTGTAATGGGGGATTATGCCTTCTTCATATCACACTGAAAATTGACAACATTGATGAAAAAATCCATTATCCTACTTAGTCTGCTATTTTGTGGGAGATATTCTCTATCTAGCTTGTAGAAAGTTGAATATTGTGCCTTAATTCATCAGCCACAATGTACTTGACTAACACATGAGAGGCTAGCAATATATACTTAGCTAGTCTAGTATCTAGGGCCTTCTGCTTCTTTAAATATTTGTAGCTACATCTTAAGAAGTTTGTCACATTTGATCATAGTGGAGAAAAAGGATAGGGTGTACTTTCACCTAGCTCTAGCCTAGGAGCTCTTGGTCCTAGATTCATTATCATGCACCTCATTATAGCTATCCCTTTAGGGTTTCAAGAGGAAGAAAGTTCTTGGAAGAATATATGAGCTCTTTGTTGAAGCAATAGATACCTTAATTGATGTTTACCACTTTTAAGAAGTATCATTTACCATTTCTTACTAAAATTTCTAAGGAAGTGTTACTGAAAACACCATGGATGTTGGAAAGAAAACTTGAAAAAGAAGAAGAAGGAAAAGTCTACTCAAAACCTCTTTAAAGCCATAAATCATGATGCTCCATTGTTGCTCATGAGGTCAAGAAGATCTCTACTAAAGGTCTTCACAATGTTCATTAGCAAGATTAAGAATGAGAAACCTCATAAAGAACTCACAAGCCTACAAAGAGACATGCTAGCCAAAGTTTTTGAAGATGCAAGTCATGTTAATGACCCATTGAAGGAGAGAATACAAAATCTATTTATCCCTAGCAGGCATCATTACCATCCATAGTGATGGATTTATGATTTGCAGTGAGTAGCCTATCTCAAATATTCAAGACAAGAAGAAGTGTATGGATCTCACACAAGAAATGGAAATGCTTAAGCTTAGGCTTACTAAGCTCCAAAACATGTTAAGATGGCCCATGTGTCATCACTATCACTAGCAACTTCTGAGATCCTATAGACTGCTTATAAAGTCAAGCTGTGATAGAGTAAAAATGCCTTAATGCCTTAACTAGACTACTAGGGTTAAGTATAGAAGGCTAAGATGTAACTTGCCAAGGAACTTTTTGCCATTTCTAACATTCCATCATTGAGGTCCCAATCTCCCACCATCTAAGAGGGCACATACTCTCGGCCACCATTGCATTGGGGTGCATACCATGCTACAGCCTCTCATCAATTGATTCTTAGGCATTAATGGTAATATGATTTCAGCCTAGCCACCTTGGCTCTGGTTTCTTGGCAATTTAGTCTATTTTCTTCTATTTTCAATTTTATAGTTTGCTATGGGAATTAGCTTCTTTACATTAGTGTCAAAGAAAATCTTTGATCTATTTGAAAGGTCATTTACATGGTGGATCTACAAGACTAAGCACAATGTAACTAGAGAAAAAGAATTAGTAACATAGGACTTGACACAGTTAAAACCGTGCCTAGTTAAAGTTCTCTACAGAAAGTTAAGACTAAGTTTGAGGATCTTGAAGAAAATCTAAAGGAATAATGGTGGATTCAAGGTCATTTTAGGGGCTCGTCTTGTCAATTTAGGGCCATTTTGAAGATTCCTAGACTTAGCTTGAGTCTAAACAAGGTTTGGAAGAATTAAATTGTGGTTACTTTTTAAAGCAAGCTTCTCTTTTCTCTTTCCACGCCTTCCTTGTGAGAGCTTTCATGGAGATCTCTTCTCCTACCTCTTTCCCAATGCCATTACTTCTAATGTAACCTATAGAGGATGATTGTTGAGGTCTTAAGCTACTCAAGGAAGGTTAGATTGAAGCTACTCTATCAAGGATTGGCTTACATTGAAACATTCCATCTAGACTGATGGCATTTTCATCCTCTTGAATATGGAAATATATGAAAATTCTTGAAATTCTTGATTCTATCAAGAATTTGGATTCTTAAAGGCTTAGTGGACCTTCTCCAACAAATCATTATGGACTTCTACTCAAGTATTGGATTCTCTTTATTCATTGGAGCAATCCTTATGATTGGCTGAAGTTACATGGAAGCAATCATTATGGGATAAATTATTTCTTGAAGTTGGACTTATGTTCTTCAATCTTGATCTATTGATAATGGATTGTGTTGAGAATTGATCAATTGTGGTTCATCTACTACTCTCCATCAACTTTAAGAGGTAATCCTATTGTTTCATCCTATTGTTAAACCAACCCTACTATTGATAAAGAGAGATTGAGTGTAATAGATCCTCTGAAATCACCATTGAAGAGCATGTAGAATTCAACCTAGGATTAATTGTGATTGCTTTTATGATTTTCCTTCTCTTCCCATTCATAAATTGGCACCAAATTGATTGCATAGTGCTATTCACTGCCTACCTAACTTGGAATTTGATTGGATGATTGAACATTGACACTATATGACTCAAATAATGATGAAAATGACAAGTAGGATATTTGTAAAAGTAGTAATTCATTGCAAAAGGGTAATGCCCTATCTGTAGCCCTTTTAATTCAATCATTTTGTAATACCCACTTGCATTTCATTGATGAATCCAAAGACCTTTTCAATCAATGCATAGAATCCTTGTTTGATTAGCCATTATAATATACTTGCCATGTTGACTCATGTAAGCCCATTATAACCGGGATTTAAAGCCCTTTCCCATTGCATCCGTCACAAGCCCAAACTCTTTGCCGGGTTTAAGGGCTTTCCCATCAAACCCTCCTAAAAATAAGTTTTCCTCCCTCCGAGCTTCTAGGAGGAAACCTATAAGGCTTCCCCACTAGATCCTCAATTAAATCCCTCACGGCTTTGAAGAAGAGGGGTTTCTCTAAGCCCTTTCCACTTGAATTCCCCCATAAAACCCATCCCTAATTTTTCCCCCACACTCCTTCTCCACAAAGATCCTTATCCTCGGAACTTCTATGAAAGGAAGGAGAAGTTCATAAGTTCCCATTTCTAAAAGCCCAATTCCGAAAGGCAGTGCTTCGATCAAGGAAGCCATACCGCAAAGGGAATTTTGTGTACGAGGGAGACGGGCCAAGATCATAAGTCTATGGCGGCCAAGGCAAGAAGGTCGAATTCTCGATGGCCCCTAAAAATGCACAAGGCGCAACCACCGAAGGATCATGGCCTAACATTCATGTGGACATTTCACCAAACCCAAAAGTCTAGGTTTTCTTCTTATTTTTGAATTACGTCAAAATATTGCAATTATGCATGGTCAATTCACGGAAGTAAGATGCACTTTTATGATTGAAATACATTGGCTATTTTAAAGGAAATAACTCATGAATGAAGATTGGTCAATTGTATTTTTTTTAAATGGAATGTACAAAAGATGTTTATGCATTTTTAGCAAGTGGCTTTTGTGCATTGCAAAGTAACGAATCTAGAACAACAATGATTATCATTACAAAGTCGGAATTATTGTAGTAAACCTTCGACTATGCATGGAAAGATTAAATCGTATGTCGCATTATTAGACGAATCTTTCTTAGTAATGATTCATTAAAGAAGATTGCTAACAATCGTAGGAATTTGTAAGGCATGGAAATGATTCTAGGGCTACATGAAGTAGGTTAAACTTTAGTCAATTGGCATAAATCTCAATCAACTACGAAAGTAGTTAGGAAAGGTTGTGTAATGCTCATTCAGCGTACAAATATTTCATTCAGAAATGAAGTTAGGAAAAGGTTGCATGGTTGGTTTTAACATAAACCCTAAAAGCCTAGCAGCATGAATCGTGAGTGCATCAATGGAAATTATGCTTGACTTAACATACACTTTGATCTTAACCAAAAAAGTTAGGGGTTGTAAATCTAATCATACGTAGGCAATGAATTGTGTGCTTATGACAATGGTATCGTAATGCAACTAGTTTTTTCCCTCTTTGATCAAGACAATATCTTCATGAATAGACAAGAACATTGTTTTACCCTAAACACCTAAACCACAAAGGAATCGCTTAGGAATGGTTAAATTGATGCAACATAACCCAAGTGCTAACTAGGGTTTAGCACGTTGAGGACATAACCTAGTCACACTTATTGCCAAGTTAAAACTCTCATATCCTAAAGACCTGCCCACATTCACGGAATGTAGGGACAATAGGACATACTTGCAAGAAACGATCTAGGGTTTCTACCCTAAGGATCGCTCGCTAAAAAGATGAAACTCGGATTGAGATGGAACCCTAGGACCGATAATGGTGGCCTAGTGCAATCAGGAACAGATTGGATATGAAGACACCCTAACCTTATTTCCTATCTAATCATGATTCCATGATTAGAAGATGTCGTTCGATGGGTAAAATAGTCCCATGGATGAGATGCGACACTTGTGCAACAAGTTGCAACATCGCATGATCTTGTGGTTTGACCACAAGAGAATGACCAATTCCTCGGAATGAGATTGGCAGATTCTTACACAAGTTTATCTTGCAAGAGGATGAGTAGTCGTCCTGATATAGTGTCTTTCTTGGGAAAAGTGACCAAGATAAGGGGATTATATATTTTCTTGGAAGCAAAGGACCAATCAATAATTTGGAGCAACATATTTTCTATTAATAGAACTTAAGGTATTGGTTAAGTTGGGTTAATAGGGTACAACCCTAACCCAAGAACATAAGGGTTAACAAACAATCCCTTGGGGATCTTGCCAAGTTGCAATTGATCCCGGATCGAATGCTGGATGCATTCGGAGAGAAGGATTCACTCCTTAGCAGTTGGCCAAATAACGACCACTGGAAATGATTGTGCTTGTACCAATTTAAAGAGCACCGTTTGCTTTGTTTGCTCAAGGAATTAAAGGATGAAAAGATATCTAATGCTTCAGGTTGAAGGCGTGAAGGGAGAGGCAGCCTCAGTTACCCCCGTCTGTCTGCCTGACCCTAACCAAGGGGGTTGTTAACCGCACTGGGAAGGTGGCCCGAACCCACCGCGTGAGGTCTCTCCATTGAGTGCTACTTGGAGCACGAGGACGCTTGGGTGCCAGGGGGGGCGGCCGTAAATCCCTAACCTTCCGAGCCCTGCACAAGAGGCCAACATGACTCGGGATTGGATCTCAAGGCCCGCATACTAGTCTACAGGTGAAATCTTGGATTAGTAATCCCTGTGGACTGCTGGATAGCCTTTAGGCGGATTATGGATAAGTCTACGGGCTGGACTTTATAAATGTAATCCAAAGATAAATATGATAAACTATTGAAAATAAACTTGTTTGACACTGTTTTTCTATGTCAAGTGCTATGATTAGGTGAAGGAATCGGTGCCTAACGGACTAATTAAGGAAGCTGCTTAATGCATGTCCAACTAAATGTGGTAGGTAATTAGACAACTAAAACAACCTGAGGAAAGTACAATGGATGTGGCCATGGGTCCATCCTATGGATGGGTGGTCCTGGTTGGCCGGGAACTTTTCTCAATCATAATGGACAGAAAGGAGATCGTTTCAAATAGCAAGGGCGCTGACCTAGAGTCTAAGTTATAATAATCCCAATTTACGCTATTTTAGGGGAACGGAATGGGACTATGCCTTATGGCAGAGAGGTCGAGCCTTGCATCACTCTCCTTTCCCATTCTCCTTGAACCAAGTGCAGCGTGAATCCGCTTCGGCCCTGGCGTTTCTACGTAATGTAGTTCACTTGGGTTCGATGCTAGTTGTCGTTTAGGAAATGACCAGTAGGGGGAAACCTTGATTCGGTCCTAAGTGGAAACAGTCAGAATACTTCTGCTACATGGCAAACACGGAAAGTCCTAGATCACAAGCCTCGTGACGTTCCATGGGAGTGTCGGGCAAAGTTTTCCAGACCCCCTTTCCGATGGACTGCTAAGATGTGTCCTAAGGGAATAGTTGGACACGTTACAGGTGGTATCAGAGCGAACCAACGAAGGATTTGTTTTTAAGAAATCTTAATGAAGAAGTTGAGAGCAGAATTTAGGAGACGGCAAGTGCTTAAAAATAGCTAAAAATTATGAATATCAAGGGAAAAATATTCACCGTCAAAGGCGGCGGCTCGATCTAGGACGATTTTAAGCGCCAAAGTGCTTTAACGGCGCCCGAGCGACACTTGGTGATTTTTCATAATTTTTCAGACAGTCGTGCGGGTTGACACAAGCTACTGGCCAATGCGGGATGCTAAGTCGGACGCCCAGGATTTTTCAGAGCTCAATTCGGAGTCCGGACGGGGGAAAGGCCACAAACCGGTCAAGATTTGAAAAGGTGGACATGAGTTTGGCAAAGTGGGCATGACCCTTGGGAGCCCAACTTAAAAATGTCACATGAAAGTTTGGGAGAGGATGGATGAAGAAAATCGTGGAGAGAGGGCGCCATCAACAGGCGCCGAAAAATGCGCCATGTTGATGGAGATGCTCCTCCCTGCCTGCAAACAACCCCCCTATCTGACATTGGGCCTTGCCTACACTCCGTATGCTGATCATATCGCCGCCCTTCGCCCGTGGAATGGTGGCCTGGTTTGGAATTTCTGATTCTAGTCTTTCTCTCTCCTCCCTCTCTCTCTTCTAAAGGCAAGATCATGTGGGGAGAAGAAGGAAGAAGAAAGAATGATGGAGACTTGTCCGGCATGGACCGGATTGCTACATGGGCTGAGAATGGTGATTTGTGATGTTGCTGGACATGAAGTATTGCTGTTTTCCAAATCTACAGCCATGGACACAAAACCCGAAACACGCGTTTAAGCGGTAAACTAAAAAATTACAAAGAAAATTTAGTGTTTTATGCTTTTGATTGATGGAATGCCGTTCATATGGACTAAGATTTGATTATGTTGCTGATTCTTCTGAGTTCTTACTGTTTATAACTAGAAATTATGAAAAACATGCATTTCATGGCTCGAAATAATGTCAAGAAACCCAAAAACCATGAAAAATGGGGAAAAACAAGGGTTTTGGGCATATAAATGGGGAAAACCGTCGATACACATCAACTAATCTTTCAATTTTGTTGCAAATGAACTAAGGGCCACAGCTCACAAACTGGTTTCAATTTTCAGCAATTTAAAAAATACAAGAAAATGAAGAAAATGGCGGGAAAATGATAAAAACACCATGAAAAATAGGGGAAAAATACATTTGGGGCTACGAAAAATATAGAAAAATAGGATTTATGTTTGTTGATGTATAGCAAGGCTGGGGCATGAAGTTATGCTTCAGTTCAGCCTTGTTTATATGTTTTAGTGCGTGTTTCCTTCCTTTCTCCACATAAAAATGGCAAGGAAACCCTGAAAGAAATGAATATAATGATGCCCTATCAACGGGGAAGGGTAGAGTTGTGGAAAAAATGGTTAAATGCCGCTGAGCATGAGGAATAATTTGCTGATTTTATATGCATTGCAACTAGGACGGAATAATAATGATAAAAATTAAAACCTAGTAGCACGAAGATCACTTCGGTGCTAGGTGTTGCAGCGAAGCACAAAGCGGTTAGAAAGAAAAGCATGAAAGAGATGTTTTGCACTTGCACGCTGGTGGTTTTTAAAATGTTTGAGCACTAGGCATCCACCTCTTTGCATGATCATTTAGAGGAAATTAAAAGTATCAGAGTTAGCTCCTGGATATGCATAGCAATTGTTTTCAGTAGGCCTGTGACCCACCGTTGAGAGTGTGAGGTTCCTATGCTGTAGGCTAGTCGTGGGATCATAAAGGGGAAATTAAGTAAGGACAATGGTACATTCCTGGATACGTTTATTTGGTACCTTGAGTGACGTTTGTGCGAAATGTCTAAATGTTGAGCGGCGCATCGAGGGGCCAATCCCCAAGGTGTAGGAGAGTCGCAGAGGGTTGACGGCATTCAGCCGTAGGAGGAACCCCATGTGTATGTGATTTGAGCCTTTTGGCTATGTGAAAGGGACTCCCTCTGAGGAGCAATATTGGGTTAGGATCAGTTGGACTACAACGTATTACAAACGCAATGCTTAGGAAGGCAGAGATTTTGATAGACGCTCCTGGCCGCGAGGCCGAGGGGGTTGTCTTGTGCATAGTGACGAGGTCCGGCTAGTGCATGAGCCAGTGCCGGCCCGTTTTTAGGTCCATCAGTGGTGCGTTTGCCGGGAGCTGCTTAAAAGTGGCGGTTCTCGAATCCTGGTTGTTTAAGGACCAACTAGCAGTTTATGCCAAAGGATACTGAGATTGATCCGTTATTTATTGATAAGCATCGTCTAGCAGAAATCCAAAAGCAAGAAAGAGACGAAAGAGCTAGGCGACGTGCTGAAATTTTTAGGAGATATTCCCCTAAGCGTAGCGGTGCTGAACCCTTACGAGGGAGTGGATCTAGTGGTCTTAGGACCCCAAGCAATAAGTTAGGAGAAGGTGGAAGCTCTAGTGCTCCCCTTCCTGCCATAAGCCAATCCACGTCAATTGCGGGAGGTGTAACCCCACCGTTCCCTATTCCTAGTGCAAATCCAATCCCCGTCATGGCGCAGCCTATTGCAATTCCAGCAGGAACGACGGATTTGCCGGCTCTAGGTTACCCGCTACCCATTTTTAATGGGCTAGTTGAGGAAGATGCGGAACTCCACATTAGGGAGTTTCAAAAGTTGATGTTTAACTGTCGCATTCAAGAAGAAGGACATTTAATGATGTTCTTCAATATGACTCTCAAAGGAAGGGCCGCTATATGGTATCATGGTTTAGAAGCCGGAACCATATTGAACATTGATGCATTTTATGGAGCTTTTCGAAGGGAGTTTGCCCCTGAAAGGGGTGGGCAATATTGGTTGCGTGTACTCAACGTGACCCGCCAAGATCCTCACGAGGATATTCGTGCTTATGCGAAGAAGATAAAAGAGGTTTTCCGTAAGTTGGACACCTCTATCCCTATCCCCGCAGCTGCCCAATTGCAATATTTCCTACATGGTTTGGACTTTAATATCCAATTGCAGTTGAGTAGTGTCCCCTTGGGGGATATAGATACTGCCATTACACGAGCACAAGAGGTGGAATCCCGACTACAAGCAGCCTATGCTTCTCGAGGCAATTCGAATATGGGTTTAGTATTGGGAAACAATATGGCAATAGCCAATGGCAGTAGTGGCCAAGGGATAGCGATGGCTAACCCTAATGGGAGAGGGAACATGATACAGAATGTCCCTTTATTACCAGCTCCCCCTAGCATGTCGATGCCGACGGGCAGTCAAATGGCTCCAAATAGTGGAGGCCAGGCGGTCAATTCTAATACCATGCCTCTAGCTCAACAGCCTGGGCCTAATCGAATTGTTAGGCCGATGGAGCGACATGGTAATGACCAAGGCTATGAGTCGAGTTCTTCCAATGTTCTTGGCGAGGTTAAGGACATGATGAAGCATTATACCGACATGATTACGGAGCAGTATCGACAAATAGCTGTTGATGTCAACTTCCTTAAAAAACAACAAAATTTGATAGGAAGTAGATACCCAGAGGAGGGTGCACCGTCGAGGTTTAGTTGCAAATGGTGTGGCGGGCAGCACTATCCAAGAAATTGCCCAAATGTTAAGTGCGACATTTGTGGAAAATCCGGCCATCTAGCAGCTACTTGCTGGAGTAAGATTAGTTCCCTCCAGCGAGGAAGTCGGCAACCAGGGCCTGTCAATCATCGTGCCCAAGGAAATGACTCCCAGCCAGAAAATGGGCCTAAACAAATACTTCAACGACCAAAGACTACAGTGGAAGAGCTACCAAGTGGTAGTGGGGTTAGTTTGATTGAGGCTGTACGCGTTAATGATGCTGAAACCTCCAATATACGAGCTGTCCTTACAAGAGGTAAAAAGGGTAGAGAAGTCGACATGGATAAGCCTGTCGACGGAAACCCTAAACAAGGTGACAAAGGAACGCAAGTTTTGGATCCTGCCCTAGAAGGGGGACCTTTGAAGCCCGTAGAGAGTAAAGCCAATAAGGAAGCACCAAAGAAGAAGGTGAAAGTTAAGAAAGAGGCAATAAAGCCAGCTCAGCGACCTAAAGAGCGGATAATTTGGCGTGAAAAGCGAGCTCTTTGGAACTATCATGAATTCGATTTGGCGAGCTCTCTTTGCGAAGTCAAGCCAGATGTGAACCTTTTGCAGCTTATTAAGCTTTCCCCCGGAGTGCGTAAGGAATTTAGAAAGATCCTACGTACTGGGTACATCGTAGAACCTTTGGGTATTGCGCGAGTTGGTGATGACTGGTTCGAGCATGCTGAGAAGCATTGCCCAAGGGTTGCAGCCTATGTCGATGGGATATTAGTAGATTATGCCATTGTCGACACGGGATCATCTGTTAACATTATGAGTTCTGAACTGATGGAAAGGTTAGGTATTGCGATTCAGAAAGATACCTCCACAATTCTCAGAATGGCAGATGATAGTTTGAGACAGCCGGAAGGCTGCATTACTAAGGTCCATGTCACTGTTGCAAATGTAGAATGCATGTTGGACTTTAGGGTGATTCGTTTTGCAGGGCGGCCAAGTTACCAAGTATTACTTGGACGACCTTGGATCTTGCAAGCGGATTGCCAAGTGGATATACCTGCCGGTCGATTAATATTCGGCAGAGGTGCCCAGCGTGTGGTGGTTGATGCTTATCCTGAGTCCCCGCAGAGTGAGAGGGCTCCTCTATCTTCTACAGAATTGGAGACATTAGAAGATTCATCTGTTAGTGAGGCATCATCGAGTGATGAGTCCAAAGAGGGATCCACCACGGAGGACATCTATCAGATCACTTTGAACGAGCCGATAGAGGCCCAAGATCGTATAAGAGATGCAGATGTTATCGAGCTAGACCTTGGTACGCTTGATGATTCGCGGCCAATCAAATTAGGGTCCATGCTCAGCACAGCAGAAAGGGAGGACTATGTGGCCTTGATCCAGGAATTCCGTGATATCTTTGCCTGGAGTTATGATGAGTTGAGAGGCATCCCTCCCAGTCTTGCTGTTCATACAATTCCGTTGAAAGAGGGCAGTCGTCCTGTACGGCAGAAAGTAAGGCGTATGCCTTTCGAATTGAGGGACGGGCTGTTTGAAGAGTTACAGAAGCTTCGAAAAGCGGGTTTGATTTTTCCTGTGCAACACACGGAATGGTGTTCGCCAGTTGTGATTAGAAAGAAGAAGAATAATCAAATCCGTTTATGTGTAGACTTTAGGGAGCTGAATAAGCAGACAGTTAAGGACTACTACCCATTGCCATTTATTGACCAGATTTTGGATCAATTAGCGGGTAGGGAGATATATTCGTTTATGGATTGCTTTGCAGGATACAACCAAATGGCAATTGCAGAAGAGGACAAGTTGAAAACAACTTTTATCACTGTATTTGGCACTTTTGCTTACCACGTGATGGCTTTTGGTTTATGCAATGCGCCTGGTTCGTGGCAACGAACAGGCGATAAGACATTCGGTGACATATCCCCTGAAGAGTTGAGGGTGTTTATTGATGACTTAGGGGCCGCCACCGTGAGAGAAAGGCAGTTGATCATTTTGAGAAAATGCTTTGAGCGCTGTAGACAATTTTGCATCGCCCTAAACCCACGGAAGTGTGCTTTTGGAGTACCTTATGGGCTATTGCTGGGTCATGTGGTTAGTTCGGTAGGAATTGCGACAGACCCCGAAAAGGTCAAAGTTATAATTGCCATGGGTCCACCACGCACTCCGAAAGAAGTTCATAGCTTTCTGTCTTCGGTTGGTTACTATCGTAGATTCATCAACGCCTTGGCAGAAAGAACGTTGCCGCTTACAAATTTATTGTCCTCTAGCTGTTCGTTTGTATGGGGTGACCCTTGTCAGGTAGCATTCGAGGATGTGAAACAAGAGCTAGCAAGAGCGCCCGTTTTAAAAGCACCTAAAAGAGGTGAGGTGTTCTATATATTCTTAGCAGCCACCATGTATAGTATCAGCTGCTGTTTAGCCCAAATTTGGGAAGAGAAGTGGTACCACCCGATTGCTTTTGCTAGTCGGAAGCTGGGGGTATCCGAAATCAATTACACCTACATGGAGAAGCTGTGTCTAGCGATGGTCTTTGGGACCAAGAAGTTCAGGCATTACATTCTCTATGAGAAAGTCGTGCTTTATACGAAGGCGGAGGGACTTCGACTATTGATGAATAAGTTACAGCCGCCTGATCGTTTAGCGAAGTGGTTGATCACTTTGCAGGAATTTGATTATGAAATCAAGAGTAAGCCACCAAGGTTGCAAGGCATCGTGGAATGTCTAGTGGACTTTGGGGAGCCGAAAGAATCTGTGGCTGAAGGTAGTGACATGGAGATGATATTTAAAATAGATACGGCATCTATTCCCTCCTGGTATGCTGCAATAACGCATTATTTATCAACAGGAGAGGCGGGATCTGAACTATCTAAGGCTGAGAAAAGGAAAATTAAGCAGCAAGCATTAAAGTTTGCCTTGATCGCAGGTACATTATATCGGCAAGGGGTTGATGACATCTATCGCCGATGTGTGACGCCTGACGAGGTGCCATTCATTTTGGAAGAGTGCCATGATTCTGCTTGCGGTGGCCATTTTGCTGGACGACTCACAGCACAAAAGGCTTTAAGAGCAGGTTATTGGTGGCCTGCCATCTTCCAGGATGCGTTTGCGTATGTTAAGCGATGCGATATTTGCCAACGACATGATAGTCGAGAGAATAGGAAACGACCACTCACCCCTATCATGGCGATACTTCCATTTGAGAAGTGGGGAATAGACTTTGTGGGTCCTATTACTCCGTCATCGACTACGCAAAAGCGGTACATCATTGTAGCAACTGACTACTTCACAAAGTGGTCAGAAGCACGTGCAACAAGGAAAGATGATGCTAAAGAAACTGCTAGTTTCCTTTTAGAGCAGATAATATGCCGGTTTGGTCCGCCGAAAGAATTAGTGTCGGACCGCGGAACCCATTTCCTGAATAAGGTGATCAAAGGTTTGACAGAGTTGTGGAACATCAAGCATAACAAGACAACCCCATATAATCCGCAAGCCAATGGGCAAGTTGAGAGCACCAACAAGCAGCTTGTAGGCATCCTGTCCAAAATTGTGTCGGAAAAGAAACGGGATTGGGATAAAAAGTTATACGTGGCAGTGTGGGCCTATAATACGACCTTCAAACGAGCCACTGGCCATACCCCGTTCAAGTTAGTATATGGGGAGGAGTGTGTCTTGCCTTTAGAAATTGAGCTGCCGACTATTCGATTTGCCATCAATCATTCTTTGAGCGATGAAGACGCACTTTTTGAGCGTTTGACGACACTGGCACATTTAGATGAGCTTAAGTTGCAGAGCTTGTTGCACCAAGAAGTGGCGAAGCGCCGAATGAAGAAGCTACATGACCTTAAAGCCAAGAAATACACCTTCAAGAAAGGACAGCTTGTTCTGTATTATGACGCACGACGTGAATTATTCCCAGGCAAGCTAGAACCCAAATGGGATGGGCCCTATAAGATCGTTAGAATAGGAAAGAATAAATCCACAGTTTTGTTAGCTGACCTTGAGGGGATAGAATTTAAAAATAAGGTTAATCTTAATAAGATTAAACCTTATTACTTCTGATTGTACTAATGCTATAAGTGCCTTGCAGGTCTAGGCAAGATTGATCAAACATCTGCAAGGAAATCGTGATAGAGGTTGATGGGTCGTCTGATCCCTTATTTAGAACACCCATATTTGGAACAGAGGTATCATCAGGGAAAGCTCATTTGGTGGAGCAAAGGATACAAGGTGATTGAGCAAGAAGGCGGGACATTTATTTGGGAAATCAAGGTCTTCTGCCATCATTGCCTACAACTTTTGACGAGCATCCCTGTTGAATTCAATGATGATGGAGGGATGGAGCCTACAGTCCACCCGTTGAATATGCTGAATTTCGATTACCATAATTACGAGTAGAGTTCAGGATGGCAGAATATGTAAACCCTTTATGGACGTACACCTTGTACTTTGATGGGGCGTCCAGGGGTGCATGCAAAAAAGGAAGTGTAGGAGTTGTCATCCGAGACCCCCGACGACGCATTGTCATGAAGTTAGCTGCTTATCTTGGGGTGAATTTTACTAATAATATGGCCGAATACAAAGCCCTGATCATGGGTTTGAATATTGCAAAGAAGGGTGGTATCTGCCAGTTGTTGGTGAAAGGGGACTCTCAGTTGGTTTTAAATCAACTCAATGGGACGTACATGGTGCGGAACCCGATCCTTTGTATGTACCATCATACTGCCATAGCCCTGCTAGACGAATTCGATAGAGTGTCTTTTCAGCTGATTCCACGGAATTGGAATCAGTTTGCCGATTCATTGGCTAATCTTGCGTATGAAGAGGACCTCTTCTTTAATTGTGGCCCTTGTCCCGATATATCTATTGATGGTGAGACAGGACCTGGTCGTTTGTGGGGTATGCTTTCTGAACATGCCCTCTTTGGCAGACGATGGTTGATTTGGGTGATGCAGAGGGTAAGCGAGACTCATCTACCTTTATTATCTCAGACCCACAGACTGATTAGACGACATGTGATGCGAACACCTCTTGCGATATACGCAGGAGGGATAGGTCATAATTTAATGCACCTAGTTTAGGGCTACGAGCCTCTGTTCCCCTGGGAATAGTATGCTTTGATGTCTATCATGGTTGTTTCCAGGTGGATGTTCTGCATAGTATTGTTTTGTTTCATTAGGCCAAGAGGGCCATTTCCCTGTCTAGTGCGGGTGCGTTTAATTGGGTTTTTGTTTTAGTGTTGTGCTGGACAGGTTTCGTGGTTCGTGGAATTTGGTGGAGCCTGGAGGAGCCTTTGCTGTGATGGAAGCTTCTTGTGGCCACTCCAGGTGATATTTCTCCTTTACGAGTACCTTTCTTTCCTGTTATATGTGTATTTGTACTTGTTGAGGGGATACTTTTTGTTGGGGACCGGCGACCAAGGCATGAAGTCCCAGGTTTAGGCTACGTATGTTTGAGGGAGGTCGGAGTAGTCATTGCCTCCTGTAAAGACATTGTTAGACATTGAAAAATCTGTTTTAGAAGGAAGTCCTAGTGGCTCTGTTCTGCTAACCTGCTAGGCAGCCGTTCTAGGAGTTCTTGTTAGTAGTGAGGCAGTTAGAGAAGCCTGCTAGAAGATAATAATAATGATGCCAAGAAATCCTGAATATCCTAAAAGATGAATATAAATAGGAAGGTGTGTAAAAAGGGGTTCTAACCCCTATCAATGAAAAGAAAAGAAATGAAAATATATAAGCAGTTGATCATCGCCTTGCGAAGGCCTGGTAGGTTCTTGGGGACGAGTCAGACCCGGGGCCGATACCTTGTCTTCCTCGGGGTGGCTTCTTGCTGGAAAAATAATATCAAAACAAGGAAGGTTGGAGCGAAAATAAAAGTGAGCGTTAGAAAAGGATTAAGTGTCGCCTTGCGAGGGCTTGGTAGGTTCTTGGGTGCCGAGACAAGTCCTGAGACCGATGCCCTGTTCTCCTTGGGTCACTACGCTCAGCTCCCTCCTTTTTACATGCCCAAGTATGTTCATCCAATCAAAACCCTCAAAGAAGAGATATACTGAAAGAAAATATCCTTTGCTCAGGCTATAGGAGTCCTCGCCTTGTAGGAGCTCCTAGTTGCGTTGTCTTTAGTTGGTCAGTAGTTCAGACTACCACTTAGGGCAACCTCTTTGGCAGTTCTTTTTAGTTTGGCTGTGTTGGAGCAGCTGGTTAGTGACTCACTTCGGATCTTCTATTAGATGATGCTAGGCCTCCTCCTTGTGGGTGTCATGCCTTGGTTCTGTCTAGGGGTAGGGGGAGCATTGTGCTGAGTTTTATGATGATAATTGTTTTGTATCAGTTTGATGCTTCTTTGGTTGTTTATGTGCAGATATGTTCGTGGATTCGACGGGCTGAGTCGCCCTATCCCGTGGTCGCCAATGAGAGCAGAATTTAGGAGACGGCAAGTGCTTAAAAATAGCTAAAAATTATGAATATCAAGGGAAAAATATTCACCGTCAAAGGCGGCGGCTCGATCTAGGACGATTTTAAGCGCCAAAGTGCTTTAACGACGCCCGAGCGACACTTGGTGATTTTTCATAATTTTTCAGACAGTCGTGCGGGTTGACACAAGCTACTGGCCAATGCGGGATGCTAAGTCGGACGCCCAGGATTTTTCAGAGCTCAATTCGGAGTCCGGACGGGGGAAAGGCCACAAACCGGTCAAGATTTGAAAAGGTGGACATGAGTTTGGCAAAGTGGGCATGACCCTTGGGAGCCCAACTTAAAAATGTCACATGAAAGTTTGGGAGAGGATGGATGAAGAAAATCGTGGAGAGAGGGCGCCATCAACAGGCGCCGAAAAATGCGCCATGTTGATGGAGATGCTCCTCCCTGCCTGCAAACAACCCCCCTATCTGACATTGGGCCTTGCCTACACTCCGTATGCTGATCATATCGCCGCCCTTCGCCCGTGGAATGGTGGCCTGGTTTGGAATTTCTGATTCTAGTCTTTCTCTCTCCTCCCTCTCTCTCTTCTAAAGGCAAGATCATGTGGGGAGAAGAAGGAAGAAGAAAGAATGATGGAGACTTGTCCGGCATGGACCGGATTGCTACATGGGCTGAGAATGGTGATTTGTGATGTTGCTGGACATGAAGTATTGCTGTTTTCCAAATCTACAGCCATGGACACAAAACCCGAAACACGCGTTTAAGCGGTAAACTAAAAAATTACAAAGAAAATTTAGTGTTTTATGCTTTTGATTGATGGAATGCCGTTCATATGGACTAAGATTTGATTATGTTGCTGATTCTTCTGAGTTCTTACTGTTTATAACCAGAAATTATGAAAAACATGCATTTCATGGCTCGAAATAATGTCAAGAAACCCAAAAACCATGAAAAATGGGGAAAAACAAGGGTTTTGGGCATATAAATGGGGAAAACCGTCGATACACATCAACTAATCTTTCAATTTTGTTGCAAATGAACTAAGGGCCACAGCTCACAAACTGGTTTCAATTTTCAGCAATTTAAAAAATACAAGAAAATGAAGAAAATGGCGGGAAAATGATAAAAACACCATGAAAAATAGGGGAAAAATACATTTGGGGCTACGAAAAATATAGAAAAATAGGATTTATGTTTGTTGATGTATAGCAAGGCTGGGGCATGAAGTTATGCTTCAGTTCAGTCTTGTTTATATGTTTTAGTGCGTGTTTCCTTCCTTTCTCCACATAAAAATGGCAAGGAAACCCTGAAAGAAATGAATATAATGATGCCCTATCAACGGGGAAGGGTAGAGTTGTGGAAAAAATGGTTAAATGCCGCTGAGCATGAGGAATAATTTGCTGATTTTATATGCATTGCAACTAGGACGGAATAATAATGATAAAAATTAAAACCTAGTAGCACGAAGATCACTTCGGTGCTAGGTGTTGCAGCGAAGCACAAAGCGGTTAGAAAGAAAAGCATGAAAGAGATGTTTTGCACTTGCACGCTGGTGGTTTTTAAAATGTTTGAGCACTAGGCATCCACCTCTTTGCATGATCATTTAGAGGAAATTAAAAGTATCAGAGTTAGCTCCTGGATATGCATAGCAATTGTTTTCAGTAGGCCTGTGACCCACCGTTGAGAGTGTGAGGTTCCTATGCTGTAGGCTAGTCGTGGGATCATAAAGGGGAAATTAAGTAAGGACAATGGTACATTCCTGGATACGTTTATTTGGTACCTTGAGTGACGTTTGTGCGAAATGTCTAAATGTTGAGCGGCGCATCGAGGGGCCAATCCCCAAGGTGTAGGAGAGTCGCAGAGGGTTGACGGCATTCAGCCGTAGGAGGAACCCCATGTGTATGTGATTCGAGCCTTTTGGCTATGTGAAAGGGACTCCCTCTGAGGAGCAATATTGGGTTAGGATAAGTTGGACTACAACGTATTACAAACGCAATGCTTAGGAAGGCAGAGATTTTGATAGACGCTCCTGGCCGCGAGGCCAAGGGGGTTGTCTTGTGCATAGTGACGAGGTCCGGCTAGTGCATGAGCCAGTGCCGGCCCGTTTTTAGGTCCATCAGAAGTAAAGCAAATGTTGCTATTCATAACATTTCCTTACTTTCGATGTTGTCTTGCCGAATTATGAAGCATGGAACAAGTTCTTAGTATTCCAAGTCATGTTTATGACCGCGATGCATTCCCCGGATTATCGATAAAGGGTTGAGATGATGAACATCCTAGATCATATTTATAATCCATCACCTTTGTACGTGGAACGAAGATGGATGGGTGACTCAGGAATCTACTACTTAGCTGCCCACCGGTTTGCATACCTTCGAACCAACCTAAAGAGGATCAAGTGGTTGGAAGACCTGAAGATCGTGAAGCTGTTCATTTTTGTGGAGGCTCACATAAACTCAACTTTACATATTCAAGGTCAGAGGGTTGAGCTGAACTCATATGTATATGAGGAAGTGACCCATGTAATCCCCACCGACAGGATCAAGGTGTTGGGGCGCTATGAGAAGAATGGGTTCCAAAGGAAAGGATACCCTAATCTTCTGATGATTTGCCAATTCCTGAAGATCCATGGACCAAAACCATACTATTATCTAGTTTCCGTAAATAAATGTAATACAACACTATTCTCCCCGAACTAAATGTAACAGCTACTTTGTCATCCCAAGAGATATTGTACTCCGAAAGAGCTAGACCCATATAAATGGAATAAGACTTCTTTTTATCAATGTCTGTTTTGTCTATGAGAATTGATAAAGAGTTAAGTGGCTAGGATTCCTGGTTGAATTGGTTGATAGTTGAATTGGGTCCAGGAGAAGAAGTTTCTTCTCAAGAAGATTAAGCCACCTGCATTTGACGGAAAAGGTAGGACCGTCCAAGCGGATGCCGAGATTTGGATAGAATCCATGGAGGATTACTTTGAAGCAGCGGGTACTGCACCTGCCAACTAGGCTATGCTCCAAGCTGAATATCACCGGCGAAGCCAGGATTTGGTGGAAGCAATGGTGCAAAGATCAAGGGATTGCAGAAGAATCCGTTACCTGGGAAAAGCTGAAGAAAGCTGTGCAAGGAAGATAGTTACCACCTGCATATCGCACATAGAAAATGAATGAGTTCTATGAGCTGAAACAGTTGGGACTCACTCTTGACGCATACTACTCTAAATTCATCTCACTTCTTAAGTATGCGCCACAGATGGACATGACATAGTAGGTGTCAAAATTTTGTGTTGGTTTAAATCCACCAGTGAATACCCATCTCGAATCTATGTGGCCATCAGATCTACAAGACGCACTCATTCGAGTTGCGCCTATAATTCAGGAGGTGCAAGCTAGGCCAAGATGTAACAAAACTTGCTCTTATACTGACACGAACAGAGGAGATTATAGGCCTCAAATGAAAAGTGTTCAAGATTAGAATCAGGAAAAAGAAAGAAAGCAAGGACTAATAATGCCAATAGCTTTGTCCCTACCCAAAGCAATGGCCGAAACCTCTGTTGTTTCCACTGCAACGAACCTAATCCTTTCAAGAGGCAATGTCCCAAGCTTGGAGGAGGACATCGCCAAGCACCTTTCCAAGGAATTGGCCGTGGCCAGGGAGCTGCTACCCGAGGCAGAGGAAGAACCGCATGTATTGCCAGCAGGAAAATATGCGAAGAAGAATATCCGACCATGGAAGTAGAGTTTGAAAGGGCGACAGTCCATGCCGCTCTTCACAATAAAGGACCGAATCGCCAGTTTTCGGTGATTCAGACGCCATCGGATTATCAAGGTAAAGGTTTCAAAACCTTGATTGATTGTGGCAGTACGCATTCATTTATCTCATTAGCTTGTGCAAAAAGATTAGGAGTAGCCACAGTAGAAGCACCTACCTTGCTTGTGGAATTAGCAAATGGTCGTGAGGTCACTTGTACCAGGCAAACTGCTAAGGTGGATTTCTTTCTGGGAGGAAAGACAACTTCAATCAAATTCAAAGTCATGAACCTAGGTATCCATGAGTGTCTACTCGGAATGGATTAGATTAAACCTAGCGACGCCCACATTCATTATGGAAAGGGCCAAGTTTCCTTTCAAAACTCTGAAGGGGAATTGGTCACAACTCAAGGTGAGGATGGAAAGCCAAAAATTCAATTGGCCAAAGCATCTCCGATTATAAAGGGAGTCAGAAAGGGACTACCTATCTACTTGATTAAGCTCAATAAGTTAGATCAAAAGCATGAGTCTAGTGAAGGACCTTCATAGCTAAAGGAATACGCGGACGTATTTCCTGAAACGTTGACAGAACTCTTGCCTCAAAGAGAAGTGGATCATGAGATCAAGCTAGTGCCAAGAGCTACGCCAATTGCAAAGAGACCTTATAGAATGTCCATCCCGGAAGCAATTGAGCTGAAGGAACAACTCAAGCAACTGCTAGACTAGGGCTACATCCATCCTAGCAGTTCACCATGGGGAGCTCTAGTACTGTTCCAGAAAAAGAAAGATGGAACGTTGATTACAAAGGGTTGAATCAATCAACTGTCAAGAACAAGTACCCTATTCCTAGACTAGATGAGCTTCTTGATCGTCTTTAGGGTGCGAAGATCTTTTCCAAGATTGATCTCAGGTCTGGTTACTATCAAATAAGGATCAAGGAAGTAGATATCCCAAAGATGGCCTTCAACACAAGATATGGACACTTTGAGTTCCTAGTTATGTCATTCAGGCTCACAAATGCACCTGCCACCTTCAACAGGTTAATGTAGGATATCTTTAGGCCATATCTTGATGACTTCATACTCATCTTCTTCGACGATACCTTAGTCTATTCCAAATAGGAATAAGATCATGAACCCCAACTTCGGATTGTCCTTGAAACAAAGAGGGCACATAAGCTCTATGCTAGGATGAAGAAATGTGCATTCTTCAAACGTCAGATTGAATATCTGGGATTCATCGTATCATCGGAAGGAATCTCAGTGGATCTAGCCAAAGTCAGAGATGTTCTAGAATGGCCAATACCAACAACTATCAAAGAAATACGCAGTTTTCTTGGATTGACAGGATGGTATAGGGTCTTCATAAAAAACTATGCTTTGATTGCAACACCTCTAACGGACTTTTACTGAAGAAGCAAACATCCATTGCATGGTCAACTGTCGAACAAACCAGCTTTGATAGATTAAAGCAAAGTTTGGTATCAGCACCTATCCTAAAACTTCCACACCTCAGTAAGGAGTTCAAGGTAGTAAAACTATTGCTAGCACGCTTGCCTTAAGATGTGTGCTCATGCAAGAAGGTCATCCTGTAGCATACTCTTCAAGGAAACTGAAGAGCCATGAGAAGAATTATGCTACCTATGATCTAGAACTATTAGCTGTCATCCATGCTCTAAAGCTTTGGAGACACTACATGTTGGGTAACAAGTTTACTCTAGTGTGACTGATCATAAAAGTCTCAAGTGGATCTTTACCTAGAACGAGCTCAACATGAGGCAATGTCGGTGGATTGAAGTGCTGGAGGAGTATGATTTTGAAATCAAGTATTGACCGGGAAGGGAGAATGTAGTTGCCAATACACTCAATCACAAGGCATTCCTTAATTCACTAATCTTGCAAAATCCATCAACAGCTAGATCTCTAGCCACAAAGGTGTCCATGCCAAACAACCCAATACTTGAGCTAGGTAGAGAGGAAGCATGCCATGATCCATCCTATCAAAAGATGCTAAGGGAGATCCCTATCAAGGACCAGGACCAAAAGCTACAGCCTAAATATCATGAATTTCCTATCAATAGTGGACTTGTCTACTATAGAACGAGATTGTACATACCGGAAAGCCAATCACTTAAGCAGAAGATACTGTGGGAAGCTCATGATTCCCCTTTCTCAGGACATCCTGGCTATGCTAAGACTCTCAATGCAGTTAGAAAGAGCTACTATTGGGAGAGGCTTAAAGGTGATGTTCTCAAATATGTCACTGAGTGTTTGTCTTGTCAACGTATTGAAGCCGAACATGTCAAAATGCCAAGGAAGTTACAACCACTCAACATTCCCCAAATGAAATGGGAATTCATCAATATGGACTTTGTTGTTGGCCTACCCCAAGTTCAGGGAGGATACAACTCCATCATGGTTATGGTTGACATGCTTACTAAGGTTGCACACCTTATTCCAGTAAAGACAAACTATAAAGCCTCAGACATTGTAAGGTTGTTTATCGAGGAGATATTCAAGCTAAATGGGCTACCCACCAGAAGAATCATTAGTGATCATGATTCTCTCTTCACATCACACTTCTGGAGAGCTATCTTTGAAGCCGTTGGGACTCAACTCTATTTTAGTACAGCTTACCATCCCCAGACTGATGGCCAAATGGAGCAAGTCAATCAAGTCATCGAGGATATGCTAAGGGCACCCTGTTGCCGTGAACCAAAAAGGTGGATTCAATACTTGCCGTTGGTTGAATTTGCCTACAATGCTTCTTACCAACAAAGCATTCAGATGACCCATTTTCAAGCATTGTATGGTCATGACTGTCAAAGTCCCCTAAACTTTTCAGATCCAACCTTGAGGGTTGAAGCTTCAAGGCAGATGTTGGAAGAGATGGATGACCAAGTAAAGTCAATAAGACAGGACATCCAAGCCGCTAAGGATAGACAGAAGGTATACGCAGATTTGAAGCGTCAAGATAGGATCTTCGAGGAAGGAGACATGGTCTTCATTCGCGTACAGACCAAAGAAGAGTTCTCTGTCCTTAGGAGATTGCAAGAAGCTAAGTCCAAGGTATTGTGGACCATACAAGTTCCTCAAGTGCCTAGGACCTAATGCTTATAGACTGCAACTACCTGAGAACCTAAAGGTTCATAATGTATTCCATATCAGCCTATTGAAGAAATATGTACCTAATCCTAGCCATGTACTTGATGACCAACAAGTTGTAATGCCTAGTCAAGGAGTCCTTGAGCTACAGCCTGACAGGATCTTAGATGTTAGGGAGAGACAACTGATATATAGAACCTTGAGAGAATGCCTCATCCAGTGGAAAGATTATCATGAGGAGGATGCCACTTGGATAGGTGAAAGCACTCTCAACCATCAATATCCCCAGCTTATCTCGAGATGAGGACATCTCGATTCCTCCAAGGGGAGAGAATGTAATATTTCTATTGGAAAATATTACTAGCTGCGTAAGACTCATGCAAATGACAATTCCGGCATTAAAGATACGGACGGACAGTGCGATCTTTATGTTGTATAGGATGTATCATGACCCTTCACTGGCCAAACGAGACCAAGGTTTAAAAACCCACATATCTACATGTGAACCTCCTCTTGAGAGGAGGTCAAGAGGATAATGTTATATTTATTGCAAAATTTTTTATTACCTTCCCCAGCCGAAGCATGGTTGAGGGAAAGGGATGGACTGAAATGGGAACATGAGAGGTGGAGGGGAGGATCGCCATGCGGGGCACCATGTGGGAGGGAGGTCTCCCCCCCTTATCCTATATAAACACCCTCTATGGGTTTCAGGGGAGGAGAGAGTCGTGAGGCTGATTGTGGAAGACCAGGCATGGAGGAGGAAGAAGCCACCGTGATGCTGCGACGTGAGGAGAGAGTGGTCGATGCCGTGCTGCGCTGGGCCAGTTGTGTCGCCAGAACGCCACTGCTTGGCCTCGTTTGGCTGCCATCATTAAACTCCAATCTCCATCCCACATGTTGTAGTCAAAAAACTTAGAAGCTTCTAAGTAAGCCCCCTTTCCCCCCTTGCATCCCCTATAAAGCCCATCTTAGCCCGGGTTTTTAAACCCCCTTCTCATGGATTCACTTAAAGCCACGCTAGCCGGTTTTAAAAACCCCCTTTTCCCATTGAATCTCCTTAAGTCCACTTTACCCATTCTCGGTTTTCTTTTAAAACCCTTTCTCCTTGCATCCCCCAAAGGCCATTCTGCCAGTTGTAAAGTCCTTCCCGTGGACTCACGTAAGCCCATTATAATCGGGATTTAAAGCCCTTTCCAATTGCATCCGTCACAAGCCCAAACTCTTTGCCGGGTTTAAGGGCTTTCCCATCAAACCCTCCTAAAAATAAGTTTTCGTCCCTCCAAGCTTCAAGGAGGAAGCCTATAAGGCTTCCCCACTAGATCCTCAATTAAGCCCCTCACGGCTTTGAAGAAGAGAGGTTTCTCTAAGCCCTTTCCACTTGAATTCCCCCATAAAACCCATCCCTAATTTTTCCCCCACACTCCTTCTCCACAAAGATCCTTATCCCCGGAACTTCTATGAAAGGAAGGAGAAGTTCATAAGTTCCCATTTCTAAAAGCCCAATTCCGAAAGACGGTGCTTCGGTCAAGGAAGCCGTAATGCAAAGGGAATTTCGTGTACGAGGGAGACGGGCCAAGATCATAAGTCTATGGCCAAGGCAAGAAGGTCGAATTCTCGATGGCCCCTAAAAAGGCACAAGGCACAACCGCCGGAGGATCATGGCCTAACATTCATGTGGACATTTCACCAAACCCACAAGTCTAGGTTTTCTTCCTATTTTTGAATTACGTCAAAATATTGCAATTATGTATGGTCAATTCATGGAAGTAAGATGCACTTTTACGATTGAAATACATTGGCTATTTTAAAGGAAATAACTCACGAATGAAGATTGGTCAATTGTATTTTTTTTAAATGGAATGTATGAAAGATGTTTATGCATTTTTAGCAAGTGGCTTCTGTGCATTGCAAAGTAACGAATCTAGAACAACAATGATTATCATTACAAAAGTCGGAATTATTGTAGTACACCTTCGACTATGCATGGAAAGATCAAATCACATGTCGCATTATTAGACGAATCTTTCTTAGTAATGATTCATTAAAGAAGATTGCTACCAATCGTAGGAATTTGCAAGGCATGGAAATGATTCTAGGGCTGCATGAAGTAGGTTAAACTTTAGTCAATTGGCATAAATCTCAATCAACTACGAAAGTAGTTAGGAAAGGTTGTGTAATGCTCATTCAACGTACAAATATTTCATTCAGAAATGAAGTTAGGAAAAGTCTGCATGGTTCGTTTTAACATAAACCCTAAAAGCCTAGTAGCATGAATCGTGAATGCATCAATGGAAATTATACCGTGACTTAACATACGCTTTGATCTTAACCAGAAAAGTTAGGGGTTGTAAATCTAATCATACGTAGGCAATGAATCGTGTGCTTATGACAATGGTATCGTAATGCAACTAGTTTTTCCCCTCTTTGATCAAGACAATATCTTCATGAATAGACAAGTACATTGTTTTTCCCTGAACACCTAAACCACAAAGGAATCGCTTAGGAATGGTTAAATCGATGTAACATAACCCAAGTGCTAACTAGGGTTTAGCACGTTGAGGACGTGACCTAGTCGCACTTATTGCCAAGTTAAACTCTCATGCCCTAAAGACCTGCCCACGTTCACGGAATGTAGGGACAATAGGACATACTTGCAAGAAACAATCTAGGGTTTCTACCCTAAGGATCACTCGCTTAAAAGATGAAACTCGGATTGAGATGGAACCCTAGGACCGACGATGTCGGCCTAGTGCAATCAGGAACAGATCGGATATGAAGACACCCTAACCCTGTTTCCTATCTAATCATGATTCCGTGATAAGAAGACACCGTTCGATGGGTAAAATAGTCCCATGGATGAGATGCGACACTTGTGCAACAAGTTGCAACGTCACATGATCTTGTGGTTTTTGACCACAAGAGAATGACCAACTCCTCGGAATGAGATTGGCAGATTCTTACGCAAGTTTATCTTGCAAGAGGATGAGTAGTCGTCCTGATATAGTATCTTTCTTGGGAAAAGTGACCAAGATAAGGGAATTAGATATTTGCTTGGAAGCAAAGGACCAATCAATAATTTGAAGCAACATATTTTCTGTTAATAGAACTTAAGGTATTGATTAAGTTGGGTTAATAAGGTACAACCCTAACCCAAGAACATAAGGGTTAACAAAAAATCCCTTGGGGATCTTGCCAAGTTGCAATTGATCCCGGATCGAATGCTGGATGCATTTGGAGAGAAGGATTCACTCCTTAGCAATTGGCCAAATAACAACCACTAGAAATGATTGTGCTTGTAAGAGTTTAAAGACCACTGTTTGCTTTGTTTGCTCAAGGAATTAAAGGATGAAAATATATCTAATGCTTCAAGTTGAAGGCCTGAAGGGAGAGGCAGCCTGAGTTACCCCTGACTGTCTGCCTGACCCTAACCAAGGGGGCTGTTAACTGCACCGGGAAGGTGGACCAAACCCGCCGCGTGAGGTCTCTCCGTTGAGTGCTACTTGGTGTTGAGATATTGAGCTCCACTCCTGATATGCTAGGGTGACCGTTGTGCATTTATGTCACCGACTTGTTAGCTGCAGATGCGGTTGGTACACCGCCCATGAATAATAGCTAGATGACAGCTATCCTTATCTACTCTAGTTCGTGGCTCAGTTAGTATGCCACCTTAATTAGTTGAGTTTGAATTGAGACCCATATATAGGGTTCCTCTATTTCTTTGTACTAGTGTTCTTTTTGGCTTACACAACTAAGAAGAGAAAATTTGTTTTCAGCCTCCACCTTTGTGTATATTCCCCCATTGTGTAAGTGAGAAAGCTACAAGTGAGACTCCTTCCTTCTCTCCCACAAACTTGACATGGTATTAGAGCCTGGTTCGTGGTAAGGAGCTCAAGAAAGCAAACCAAGTTTACGGTGTTCTGGTAAGAGGACCAGTGTTGCTTTCATTTTTTGAGTTTGGGAGCAATTCTCTGTAGGTAGCACAACCAGAAAGTGTAAGAGTGCATTGTCTCAGATTCAGATGCCCTTCGCGGTGATCCGGGTTTTTTACAACCCGGATTATTACCACAAAATTTTGGCCAAAGCCCCTATCAAGAGCTTACCATATCACTTTGGGTTTACTCTTCAAGCACTAGGTATGCTACATTGCTTCTCGATTATGATAACTCTAGCAAATGGGGGGAACAAGTTCTTAGAAGGCATGTCAATGTAAAGGGTCAAAGGGATGGTTATCTTAGTGAAGATGAAAATAGATTACACCTAGGAGTTGAGTGAATGCATAGATTTTTTCAAAGGACTAGCCTCCAACTACACATGGGCCCCGTCTGCATCACTAAAGATTTGGAGTCTATCACCATCATTAGAGGACACCTCACCCTTGCACACAAGTCAATATCCACATCATGGTGTCATTTGGATCTTGCACAAAAGCTTACAAGCATGGACCCCTTTTGTCACATGCTTATATGTATTTATATACATATGGGATACTAAAGTCAAAGCAGCTTTTGGAAGCCCTTTTTTATAATCTCAATAACTCCCAAGAAAAAGCGAATTTCAAGAAAATTTTTGCGAAGGCCGATCGGTTTCGACCTGATCTACAAAGTTGCAGAAGAAACTTTTTCCAAATTCCTCACGGATTTGAAGTTACGAAGGCGCAGACTGCTGGCTACATGCAATTTTCTTCTCTCTTTCACCACACCAACTTTCCACTCTATCCTTCTTGTAAATATATTATAATAATGTGCTTTGGGCACCCACCTCTTGTAATCTAGCTCAATTTCTCTATTTTGTCTACCACCACCCTTGGCTTCTTGCATGATGACCAAGGTGGGGACTTGTCCCATCCACTATGCTCCATATTTTCAAAGATGCCATACATCATCTATGATTATGTTAATCAAGAAGATTAGCTTAATCTAATCCCTCATGGAGGCTATATAAAGAGCCCATGGAGAGAGGGAAAGAGGGGGAGAATGACAAGTCCATGAGAGCATTTTAGAATACCCTCATCTCTTTGAGGGAAGCTATGAGGGAGTTCTTTTATTATGTAGCATAATGGCAAGCTTCTTCTACCTCTTCTCCTCTTGTCTCCCTCTCCTCTCATCTCTCTCTTATATTTCAATATGGTGTCTAGTACATATATTCTCTCTTGTAAATTTGTGTCTTGGTTCTCTTGATTCTCTTTGAGAAAATGGATGTCCTAGCCCATCCTCCCTTTGGCTAGGTGGTGCCCCCTCTTTAGTTCTCTTAGTGAGGATTGGAGGTTGGATGGGTAAGAGGCAACCCATTCATCATTTCAGCCCTCAGCGGTATAGAAAGAGGGTAATATATGCTGCAAGTGAGGGCTTTAGCCTATAGTTGCCCTGTTTTTTTGATTCGAGACCATTTCGTGGCCTGTTTTGGAGGCGGAAGTTTTCCGCATGCACTCAGGAAAAGGCTCTGTTTTTTGCTGTGCGACCACTGTTCTACAGGTCAGTGAAAAGTTACCGTAGAAATTACATCGTATGCCTGTGCGCAGAGACCTTGGGAGTTTCAGAATCATCCTTGTTGGCTATTGATGCAAAATTGTCACTAGGAAGTGACTGTGTGGTCAAAATACCACTTTCGTCAGTTTTGCAAATTTGCCCTTGTGAGGCTGATGCTGTATTTTTTGTAGTGACAAAATTTTTTACAGTGTTCTGTAATGGCGCCTGATACTCTTTCACAGATTGTCACTGAAAAGCTTGACAAGAATAACTTCCAAGCATGGAAGTTTAGAATGACGAATTTCCTTATGGGAAAAGGATATTGGGAATTCGTTGCAGGAAATGAAGAAGAACCAGTTCTTCTTGATGTTCCCAATCAACAGCAAATGCAGACATTTAAAGGATGGCATGAGAGAGCCAGAAAAGTTATGTACTAGCTATCTATCAGTAGTTCAGACTCTATGATTGTGCATATTCAGGATGCAAGTACGCCAAAGGAGGCGTGGGATACTTTGTCAAAAATATATAGCACAAATACGCAAGCCAGGAAAATGTAGCTCAAGCAAGAGTTGCACAATGTGCAAAGAGAAAGTATGAGCATCAATAACTACCACATGAAGGTGAAGAAGATTGCAGATGCACTTGCTTTCATTGGGTCGCCACCCAGTGGAAGATGATGATTTAGTTTCTGTGACCTTGAATGGTCTAGGAAAGGATTATGCACAATTCCAAACATCCATTTCCGTCCGTGAAAGATTTCCTGATTTTGAGGAGTTGATTGCTCTTCTAATTTCTGAGGAGTAGAGAAATGGTGGTGCATCTTCTTCAGGAGGAACTTTAAAAGAAGTTGTCTTCTACTCAAATGCTGGAAGAGGTAGAGGCAGAGGTAGAGGAGGCCAATTTGGGGGCTGTGGTAGAAATCAGAAGATGCAGCAAACTCAAGAAAATCAGTCCTATGGAGGAGGACGTGGTAACTCTAGAGGCAGGGGGAGCCAAAGAGGTCGTGGTGGATGGCAAAGAGACCAAAATGCAAACATCAATGTTGAATGCTACTACTGTGGTAAAATGGGTCATATGGCTAAAGACTGCTATAAAAAGCAGAATGACATCATGAATGGAAAATTGCAACAAGGGAATTATGCATCTTCTAGTAGACAAGGTGATGACAAAAATGAGCATTTGTTTATGGTGCTGAACATGACCAATTCTGTGACAAGTGTAGAAGAAAGCAATTATGTGTGGTATGTTGACTCAGGTGCATCAAACCACATGCAAGGTCATGAAGAATGGATGCAGGATGCAAGGAAAATGGAAAAACTAGGATTTATGGAGACTGGTGATGATAATGCACATCCTATTGTGCAGATTGGAAAATTTCATTTGTCTATGCAGGATGGGAAAAAGAAATACCTGTCGGATGTATTTCATGTCCCGAATATCACCAAGAACTTGGTTTCTGTTAGTCAAATGGTTGAGCAGGTCTTGCAGGTCAGATTTAATCCTCATGGATGCTTTGTTGAGGATATGAAAAATAAAGGTCGCTTGATAGCAAAAGTGAAGAAAAAGGGCAGAATGTTTACATTGGATACACACATGCCTGAATTGAGTGCAGCAATGTTTGCACATGGGACCAATGTAGTTGCAAATATTGATATCTAGCATAAACACATTGGTCATGTTAATGTACAACGACTTAAATCAATGCAAGCCCAAAATATTGTTGCAGGATTGCCTAAATTCAAGGTTGCAGAAATGCATAAGCTATGTGAAGCCTGTCAATTCAGAAAACAGGCAAGGAAATCATTTCCTAGACATGTTCAAGAGAGTAAGAAGCCATTGGAATTAATCCACTCTGATGTGTGGACTACTAAAGCTGCATCTATTGGAGGCTATCATTATTTTGTCACTTTTATTGATGACTATAGCAGAAATTTTGGGTGTATTTTATGGAAAAGAAAAGTGAAGTGTTTGGGCATTTCAAAAATCTTAAAGCTATGGTTGAAAAAGAAACAAGCCTGCAAATAAAATGCTTAAGGTCAGATGGAGGGGGAGAGTACCTCTCAAATGAGTTTGCAAGGTTCCTACAGGAGCATGGCATAAAGCAGCAATATTCATGCAGTCATACCCCACAACAAAATGGAATTGCAGAAAGGAAAAACATGCATATTGGAGAGGTATCTCGTGCCATACTCAACGAAAAAGACTTGCCAAATTTTTACTAGGCTGAAGCAATTGCTACATCAGTCTACATTAAGAACAGGACTCCCATTGCAGCAATACATGGGATGACTCTAGAGGAGAGGTATATGTTAGAAGTCAAGCTCTCCCGTCTGTCCATCTTTATGTATGACCGACATCTGTGACGCTAGTGTGCAGCTGTCCGCATGTGACTACATTGAATAAGTCAGTTTAGCTAGTCGGTGACCTGACTAGAGTTAGTCAGTGAGTTAGCCAGTCTAGTTACACTTACACTAGGTTACTCTTTGTAGTGTGGGAATTACTCTAGTGTTGAATAATGAAAGAGAATAAGAAGAACCTGATGGTTCTCTGTTAGTTCCATCCCTGTCTCTCTCTCCCCTCTTTCAACATGGTATCAGAGTGGGACTTGGTGGACTCTGTGAAGCTAGAGGAAGTGAAGAGGACTTGACTTAGGTTTTTCCCTGCATTAAACAAGCTGCCATTATGGGCTGCAGGTGAGCATTGGTTCATTGCAAACTCCAGGGTGAAGATCAGTGCTTGTGCCTTGTTGGGAGCCTTGAGAAGGCCAAGAAGACCACATCAGAGTGTGTATCACTCACTACTATCATCATCATCTTCAGAAGCGTGCTGAAATCCAGGTTTGCAGGCAGCGTGAACTGTGCCTGTTTGCTGTCATCATTTTTTGGGCTACACTTCATCAAATGCTAGTGTCTTTAGTCATCAAATGCTTGGTTATGTCATGTATGAAGTGCTTTGAGATTGCAAGAAGCAAATGTTTGACTTTGTGCTCTGACATGAGCTGAGATCAGAGTGGGCAGATCTGAAAAAAAAGGCCTGCACTACTGTATACATAGCATACATGGTATATGCAACACATTGAAGAGCTTTGGAAGCTCTCTGACAAGCCTAGAAGCACTCTTGGAGCATAGGTATATGCTGGAGGTCATATGTACATGTTATGATCCACTGCAAGCTGATTTTGGTAACTGAAATACTCAGATGTGGATCATTTCAGACAGGCTGAAAACTGTCATTTAACATGGACATCAAGCATTTGTTCTTTACTGAAGCATAGTGTGACATTTGGTGACATCTATGAGATGTATGTACTGACATATGTATGTCATAATGTTCATGGGTTGAGAAAAGCATTAATTTGTTGAGAAACACGAGATCTAGAGCATGCCAAAAGCTATGGAGGTTGGAAGGTAGAGATAAACCTCATGATGACATAGACAAAGAAGACAAAACTGTTACACAAGTGAATTAGGTTTCAAGATTGAGACTTGAACTCATAAACACATTCTTGTGTATTAGACAGACAATGACAATGACACTAACTGAAAGAGGAAAGCATCATGATATTGTATTCATCTCATATGAAAGTGACATCCAAGTACAATGTTATATAGAACTAGGTAGTAGCATTCTGCACCAATGTGCTTATGGGATTCAGGACCTCATCCTAGACTGCTTGCTTTCCCTTGCCTACTGCTCCATACAAAGAGGCATACAAGTGGATGTGATTACTAGATTCTCAACATAAGTGCTACTGAATGCTGAAATTTTTGGAGCTGAAGCAAATGCAATATTGTTTTTTTTGGCTGAATACAAATTGCAGAAGTAATGTATGACTTTGCTCATTAGAGACAGGCAGTCTATGGTCACTGCATAGTCATGCATTGACTTTGTCATACTGGAGCAAATGTATGGTTTGGTTTGAAGACACTTTGAAGCGGTTTGAAGCTGGTTATGCTATTTTTTTGGTTGACTGCAACCTGCAAACAAAACTGTTGACACTTGTACTTGCTGATTATGCATTGTTTTGTGCTTCTATGCTCATGTCTGGAGTGACATATGTACTTGCAGTCATCTGAGAAGACTTGGGACATATATGACATGTGTGCATGTTGTTTTTGGCATTGAAAGTGCTACTATTAATCACAGTTTATAGGTTTAGACTGCATGTTTTTGGACCCTGGCAGTGGATTTGCAGGAGTTCAATCTGAAGCAAGTACACGGCATATGTATTGATAGTTATTTCTACAAGCTGGACCACTTGATTGTGGACTATTTTGGGCTGATATTGTGCTGAAATTTATTGGTTTTTTTACTACAATTAATTGTAGAAAACTATCATCAACTGTAGTGGACTGAACTTAGTCAGTCGGACTTATTGACTTGCAGGGAGTCAGGCATTTGACATACAATCTGTTGCATCATGGCTAATGCACATGGGACTGATAATATCACACAAATAGTTGGAGAAAAGCTAGACAACAAAAACTTTGCATTATGGAAATTCAGAATGAAAAATTTTCTGGTTGGTAGAGGATATTGGGACTTATGCACAAGAGATGAAGCAGCTCCTGAATTGCCTGAAGCAAATGCAACAAATGAACAGAAGAGAGCTCACAGGTTATGGACTGAAAGAGCATGTAAGGTACTACATTGGTTTTCACTATGTATATCTGATTCTATGGCTATTCAAATCACTGTGGTTGTGAGTCTCCGAAGGATGCTTGGGATATACTGATGAGAAACTATGGAACCATGACACATGCACAGAAGATCCAGTTGAAACAGCAGTTCAATAATATGTCTAAAAATAGCAGGAGCATCCTAGTGTATACCACGGAGATCAAGACCATAGCTAATTAGTTAGCTACCATTGGTTCAAGGGTATTAGAAGATGATATGATTGTTGTTGCATTGAATGGTTTAGGGAAAGAATACAAAGCATTTGATACTTCCATCTCAGTTAGAGCAGATCCCCCTGATTGGGAAGAACTGGTTGCATTTTTGCTGCATGAGGAGTTCAAACTTGGCCTAAATACAGGTTCCAGTGCCTCTCAAAGCAGAGACACTATGTTATACTCTAGCCAGTGTGGCAGAGGAGGCAGAGGCCGTGGCTCATATCGAGGTCGTGGTGACACTCGTAATGCCTATGGATAGTAGCAACAGGGAAATCGGCATGATGCCAACACACATGGCCAGTGAGGATCTGGTGGTTTTAGAGGCAAGGGGAGATCACCTCGAGGAAGAGGAGGTGTATCCAGATCTTGACAGTCTTCTGATCAGTCCAACAGGGACAAAGATTGCCATTATTGTAGCAGGTATGGGCACATAGCGAAGGAATGTTACAAAAAGTAGAATGACATGAAGGCAAAAGGGAAACAACATGGGCATTATGCATCCTCTAGTGGTGGTTAGGATGATTAGGTTGATAGACTCTTTGCCATGCAGCATGTGTCCAAGACTGCGTCAAGGCAGAACAGAGATGACAGGTAGTACATTGACTCTGGTGTGTCAAACCACATGACTCCGCATGGAGAGTGGTTTGATGAGATGGTTGCAGGTACACATGGTCATGTATGTACTAGGGATGACACCCAACATGACATAAAGCATAAAGGGATTGTTCCATTGATGATGCCTGATGGCAAGAAGAAAGGCCTACATGATGTCTTACATGTACCGACCATAACGAAGAATTTTTTGTCTCTGGGTCAAATGGCAGAACAGAATCTGCAAGTGAGGTTTAACAAGGATAGATGTTTCATTGAGGAGTATGGAAATGGCTGCAAACTAATTGCCAAGGGCAGAAGGGATGGCAAGATGTTTACTTTGGAAGCAACCATTCCTGAACTTAAAGAAGCTATGTTTGCTCATGATGAGAGTGCCATCAGAGATGTAGAGATTTGGCACAAGAGAATTGGACATGTAAATGTACAGAAGCGGAAATCCATGCAGCAGAAGGCAGTCGTACTTGGATTATCGAAATTCAAGTATAATGACTTTGGGCATGTGTGTCCTGCATGTTAGTTTGGGAAGCAGGCACAATTTCCTTTCATGAGACATGTACAAAACAACACTAGGCCTTTGCAGTTGGTGCACTCTGATGTCTGCGGACCGTCGCATAATGTGTCTTTTGGAGGTGCATGGTACTATGTCTCATTTATTGATGATTTTAGCAGGTGCACTTGGCTGTACATTTTGAAGCATAAAGATGAGGTGTTTGAAGTCTTTAGAGACTTTAAAAAACATGCTGAAAATGAACTTGGCTACTACATATCATGCTTGAGATTAAATGGAGGAGGTGAATATGTATCCAAAGAATTTGACAAATATATTGTCAAGTATGGGATCAGAAGGCAGCTCACATGTAGCTATACACCGCAGCAGAACGGTGTTGCAGAACGGAAGAACAAAGTCTTTATGGAGTCAGCAAGAGCTATGCTAAATGAGAAGTGTTTGCCTAATGCCTATTGGGCTGAAGTAGTAATGACTGCAGTTTATGTGCTGAATCACACTCCTACAGCAGGAATACATGTAGTCACCCCTTATGAGAAACTGTATGGTCATAGACCTGACATCAGGCACTTGAAAGTCTTTGGATGTATTGTGTATGTGCATATACCGGATGAGAAGAGGAAGAAATTGGATCCTAAGGCAGTGAAGAGTGTATTTTTAGGATGTGCACAGGAACGGAAAGCATACAAGTGTTATGTACCTTCGACGCATGAGACACTCATCAGTAAAGATGTAGTCTTTGATGAGTTAGCATCGTGGTATGGGAATCCAGTTGTGGTGTCTACTGATGGAGCACCTAGTATGAATCATGCTGAAAATACTCCTGCAGAGAGTACTTCTATGAGTGGTCAGATAGCATATCTATCTTCCGCAGTGAGTCCTTGGTCAGGACGCTTACGAAACCGTAATTCTACATCCACTGACACGAACATGTCAGTGAGGGGGAGAAATGACAAGGGAAAAGGAAAATAAAAGAGGATGTGATAAGACCACTCATAGCAAGCTATGAGTCATCGAGCAATGACAGCTTAGACAACGAACTGGGGATTCCTTCTATTATGACACCAGGTGCTAGGCAGAGCCATTATGTGCCACCTCATGAGAGGCAAGCTCAGAGTGAGCCACAGCTCAGGAGATCAAAGAGGATTAGGAGACCTGTTGACAGGTTTATGTACACTGGTTATGCTGCAAAGCACTATGCTTACATGACAAAAGTGATGGAGATCAAAGAACCAAGTATTTATGCTGAAGCAGTAAAGGATGAAAATTGGTGCAATGCTATGGACGAAGAGATGAATGCCTTGGCTGAAAATCAGACTTGGGATCTAATGCCACTGCCTGATGGAAAAAAGACCATTGGCTGCAAATGGGTCTATAAAATCAAATGTAAGTCTGATGGCAGTGTGGAAAGATACAAAGCCAGGCTGGTTGCGAAAGGATATGCTCAACAGTATGGATTGGATTATGATGAAACATTCAGCGTGGTTGCAAAGATGGCAACCATACGTACAGTAATTGCCTTGGCTGCTGCAAAAAGCTGGAAATTGCAGCAGATGGATGTCAAGAATGCATTCCTCAATGGTGATTTAACAGAGGATGTATATATGGTTCAGCTGGAAGGGTATAAGCACCCTAATTTTCAGCATTATGTGTGCAGGTTGAAAAAGGCACTGTATGGGCTGAAGCAGGCTCTGAGAGCCTGGCATGCTAGGATCATCAGCTACTTGCAGAGCCTTGGATTTGTTGTTGGTAGGGCTGATCACAGCCTGTTCACAAAGAAGACTGACAGTGGCTTGGTAGTGCTGGTCATATATGTTGATGACCTAATAATTACTGGAGATGATTACATGGGAATTCAGCATGCAATGAAGATGCTGAAATTTCAATTTGACATGAAAGATCTAGGAGATCTGAAGTATTTCTTGGGTATTGAGGTTGTACCAGCTGAAAATGGTTTATGGCTTATGCAGAAGCACTATGCCATGGAAATGCTTAAGAAGTATGGCATGGCTGAATGCAAACCACTGGATACACCTCTGGATCAGAATGTAAAGCTAGACATGAACATTAGGGCTGAAGTTGAATATGTGACGATGTACAGGCAGATGGTTGGCAGTTTGATTTACTTAACCATCACTAGGCCTGACTTGAGCTATGTTGTAGGGCTGATAATCTAGTTTATGCATAAGCCGAGGAAGCCGCACTTGGATGCAGTTAGACGCATCATGAGGTATGTTAAATCCAGTGCAGACTATGGGTTGTTCTATGTCAGATATAAGCCCTTGACACTGATTGGATACACAGATGCAAATTGGGTAGGATGCTCATTTGACAGACAATCTACGAGTGGCTATGTTTTTGGCTTTGGTAGCGGCATGATCAGCTGGAGCAGCAAGAAGCAGCCTATGGTTTCTTTATCCAGTACTAAGGCTGAGTACAAGGGAGCTGCATTGGCAGCATGTGAGATTGCATGGCTGCTCAAGCTTATGGCTGACTTGGATATACAGGTTGATGCTCTAGTGACACTGTTATGCGACAATCTCAGTAGTGTACTCTTGGCCATGAATCTAGTCTACCATGCTAGGACAAAACACATAGAGGTACACTACCACTTCATTCGAGAGATGGTTCTTGCAAGAAAGGTTGATCTCATGCATGTGAGGACTGATGAGCAAGTTGCAGATATCTTTACCAAGTCTCTGGGTAAAGATAAGTTTTGTGGTTTTAGACAACTACTTGGTGTGCAGATGTTGTCTTGAGCTTGAGGGGGAGTGTTAGAAGTCAAGCTCTCCCGTCTGTCCGTCTTGATGTATGACGGAAATTTGTGACAGCTAGTGTGCAACTGTCTGCATGTGACTACATTGAATAAGTCGGTTTAGCTAGTTAGTGACCTGACTAGAGTTAGTCGTTGACCTAGTCAGTCTAGTTACACTTACACTAGGTTACTCTTTGTAGTGTGGGAATTACTCTAGTGTTGAATAATGAAAGAGAAGAAGAAGAACCTGATGGTTCTCTGTTAGCTCCATCCCTCTCTCTCTCTCCCCTCTTTCAACAGTATACTAGTAGGAAACCAGATATTTCTCATTTGAAAATTTTTTGTTGCATTGCCTATGTTCATGTGCCAGATGAGTTGAGATCCAAGTTGGATCCAAAAGCTGAGAAGTGCATCTTTATTGGTTACTCTCTGCAACAACCCAGAAAGGGTATAGATACTATAACCCTTCTACTCGTAAGTCTACAGTGAGCAGAGATGTTGTTTTTTATGAGATGAGTAGCTGGTATAAACGAGTAAATGTGATTGATGATGTAGATGCACAAAATGGTAATGTTGCACAGAATTCAAAGCAGTAATCACAAAATATTAGTGGACCTGGAGTGTCCTCTAGCAGTGGTTCACATTCTTCGCCATGGACAGGCAGATTGAGATCAAGAGAATCTCCTCAAAGCAATGCAGATAGTGGTAAGTAGGTTTCACGAAAAGGAAAAGAGAAGGTAGATCATCCCATGTTTGATGTGAATGTAGGTCACTCTTATGTGGATGGTGAATCCAATGGCTCAGAACAGAGCATTGATGATGAGTTGGGCATTTATTCTATTGTTACACCTGGAGTAAAGAAGACCAGGGATGTTTTGAGAGCACCTGGGAGTGAACCTACTTTGTGCAGGTCTACCAGAGCTAGGTATCTTGTGCATATGCTGAAATATGATGGATTTACAGCCATCCACTATGCCTATATTATCAAAGTGATACAGGAACCAGAACCCACTTCTTTTGAGCAAGTCATGGAAAAAGAAAAATGCGATAAAGCCATGGATGAAGAAATGGATGCCTTGGAAGCAAATGCTACATGGGAATTGGTACCTTTGCCTAAAGATAAGAATGCAATTGGTTGTAAGTGGGTTTATAAGGTGAAGCACAATGAAAATGGTTCTGTGAACAGATACAAGGCAAGATTAGTAGTCAAGGGGTATGCACAAACATATGGCATTGATTATGAAAAAACATTCAGTCCGGTTGCAAGGATGGCAACCGTAAGAGTAGTCATTGCTATGGCTACATCAAAGGATGGTCTTTACATCAGATGGATGTAAAGAATGCCTTCTTGCATGGTGATTTGCAAGAAGAGGTCTATATGGAGCAACCACCAGGTTATGTGTATGCCATTCATCTTGAGTTTGTTTGCAGGTTGAAGAAAGCCTTGTATGGTTTGAAGCAAGTACCTAGAGCATGGTCTGACAAGATAGGACAGTATCTTGTCACTATTGGCTTTCAGATTTCCAAGGCAAATTTCTCACTTTATGTGAGAAAAGTAGAGAAAGGTATTATGCTACTTGTCATTTATGTTGATGATTTGATTATGACAGGTGATAGTGATGAAGATATCCTTCATGTGAAAATTCTATTGAAGCAGAAGTTTGAGATGAAGGATTTGGGAGAGCTGCGTTATTTCTTGGGCATTGAGGTGATTAGATCACCAAGTGGGATACGGCTCTTACAGAGGCAGTATGGATTGGACATGCTGTCCAAATATGGGATGATAGGCTGTAAGCCTATTTCAATTCCTTTGGAGCAGAATGTGAAGCTGAGCACAGATGCAAGTGAGCTTCTGGAAGACCCTACTATATACAGATGCATAGTAGGAAGTTTGATTTATATGACTATCACCAGGCCAGATTTGAGCTATGATATTGGATTGGTAAGTCAGTTTATGCAGGCTCCAAGGAAATCGCATTTGGATGTGGCTAGACATATACTCAGGTATGTGAAGTCCACATTGTAGTATGGACTATCTTATGAGACTGGGGTTCAGATACAGTTGCATGGATACATTGATGCTGATTGGGCTAGTAGTATTTCTGATAGACAATCTACTAGTGGATATGTGTTCTCTTTTGGGAGTGCTACAGTCACTTGGAGCAGCAAGAAATAGCCTACAGTTGCCTTGTCGAGCACAAAGGATGAGTACAGGGGTGTAACAATGGCTGCATGTGAGGTAGCTTGGTTGCATAAGCTACTCTATGACATGCATCAGCCTACAGATGGGCCAGTTGTCATTTATTGTGACAACATGAGTAGTATACACTTGGCAAATAACCCAGTCTATCATGCTAGAACAAAGCACATTGAGGTGCATTATCTATGTGCGAGAGAGGGTTTTATTAGGTCTTATTGATCTAGTTTATGTCAGCACTGAGGATCAAGTAGTTGACATATTTACGAAGGCATTGGGCGCAGAGAAGCTGTGCAAGTTCAGAGACTTGCTTGGTGTACAGGAATTGGGATTGAGCTCAAGGGGGAGTGTTGAGATATCGAGCTCCACTCCTGATATGCCAGGGTGACCGTTGTGCATTAATGTCACCGACTTGTTAGATCAGATGTGGTTGGTACACCGCCCATGAATAATAGCTAGATGAGAGCTATCCTTATCTACTCTAGTTTGTGGCTCAGTTAGTGTGCCACCTTAGTTAGTTGAGTTTGGTTTGAGACCCATATATAGGGTTCTTCTATTTCTCTATACTAGTGTTCTTTTTGTCTTACACAACTAAGAAGAGAAAAACTGTTTTCAGCCTCCACTTTTGTGTGTATTCCCCCATTGTGTAAGTGAGAAAGCTACAAGTGAGACTCCTTTCTTCTCTCCCACAATCTTGACACTTGGAGCAGGAGGACACTTGGGTGCCTGGGGGCTCTAGTCGTAAATCCCTCGCCTTCCAGGCCCTGCACAAGAGGCCAACGTGAGTTGGGATTGGATCTCGAGGCCCGCATACTAGTCTATGGGTGGAATCTTGGATTAGTAATCCCTGTGGATTGCTGGATAGCCTTCGGGCGGATTATGGATAAGCCTATGGGCTGGACTTTATAAATGTAATCCAAAGATAAATATAATAAATTGTTGAAAATGAACTTGTTTGACATTGTTTTTCTATGTCAAGTGCTATGATTACGTGAAGGAATCGGTGTCTAACGGGCTAATTAAGGAAGCTGCTTTGATGCATGTCCAACTAAATGTGGTAGGTAATTAGACAACTAAAACAACCTGAGGAAAGTGTGTGGATGTGGCCATGGGTCCGTCCTATGGATGGGTGGTCCCGGTTGGCCGGGAACTTTTCTCAATCATAATGGACAGAAAGGAGATTGTTTCAAATAGCAAGGGCATTGACCTAGAGTCTAAGTTATAATAATCCCGGTTTATGCTATTTTAGGAGAACGGAATGGGACTATGCCTTATGGCAGAGAGGTCCAGCCTTGCATCCCTCTCATTTCCTATTCTCCTTGAACCAAGTGTAGCGTGAATCTGCTTCGGCCCTGGCGTTTCTGTGTAAAGTAGTTCACTTGGGGTTCGACGCTAGTTGCCGTTTAGGAAATGACTAGTAGGGGAAACCCTGATTCAGGTCGGTCCTAAGTGGGAACGGCCAGAATACTTCCGCTACGTGGCAGACATGGAAAGTCCTAGATTGCAAACCCTGTGATGTTCCATGGGAGTGCGGGGCAGAGCTTTCTAGACCTCCTTTCTGATGGACTGCTAAGACATGTCCTAAGTGAATAGGTGGACATGTTACATTTACATACCCCTCAAGTCTCAGAGCCCATACAATTTTCAAGTTTAGTTGCAAGTACACACCCATTGATAGAGCTTGACACTAGTACAAGAGTGATCAGCCCTATTCACAAAGCTACAAGTGGTTGAAGTTCCATAGGTACAATATTGGAAGACATGCAGGGGATCCCATGTTCTCTCGATACCTATAGGTGGTCACAGTTTCACAAGTCTATATAGCAGGTACCCACTATTTCACAATCATTATTGAGCCCTAAATATATTTCATAACCCTCTTTAGATTATATAGGGGTTTACAAGGGTTTCTCTTACATAGGAAACTCCCACATGGTCAAATAGGGCACTTACAAGTTGTGGACAGGGTGTGGGAAACTTCTATTTAGCACTAAAGATCCTATTACATAAAACTTTGTATTGATCCATATTGAGAACTTGATAGCTCCTTACGAAGAGGGGATCGTAAGCTTTGATTTAAATGAAAAAAGATTGTTGATTGGATATCAGGAGCTCAAGCTATTAATGATTTGGTGACAATAATTATAGTCAGGCAACACCTAGACAACATACAGGGTGGCACTATTTATCATTGCATCACCTAAAGTCTTGAATACAAGTTAAAATATAGGCCGTCCCTCTTTCATCTAGCCGATTTAACATACATGCCACAAAGGCCACACTTCTTGATTAATGATCACATACATACATATGTACATAATAACAATTCCCTGTGCCGTTCTCATGTGTCATCATGCTTGTTTCGTGCGTGCTTGCCTTGAATACTAGTTAACATGCACCATCATGCTCCAACCCCCATCCTTGATTGTAAACAAAAAAATCTTTCGTCTTGTGTAAAAATGGATAAAGACTTGATTTTGGGTATTGTGTTGATGCATGCAAAGGTACAACTTGATGAACTTAGAGTGTTCATGGTGGAGTCGGTCCATTTGGTAGAGGCTATGGTGTAGCAGGTCCATTTGAGAGAGGCACCATTTGATAACAAATGTTTGGATGCTCAAACACATGGAAGAAAAATATAGCGTGCAAGTAAGCTAGGGGAGCCCAAGATGGTAGGAGGATGGACTCAAAGGAAAAACAACAATAATGGTAGATATTATGACTCCAAAGAAACATGGTCATATGGGAGGGAATGGTCCTAGCAATACTAACAACATAAAACCAACAGACTAACAAAAGAAAGAAAGAAAAAATTTGCTCTAAACACATCAATTGAAATCAACCTTTCATCACGTGAAAAACCGATAGAATAAACTTATAAATGAAGAAATGTTTCATCGAGTACACAACCAAATGAAAAACCAGAGCATTGTTTGTTATGTAGCTCATATCTAAATGTAGAAACTAGCATTGGGTCAAACATTCATTGGATCAATAAAGCAACATTGTAAAAAATATTAATATTACAATGATGACAAAAAATGTCAACTAAATATTGGAGAACTTAATATTGAAGAGCAATGGAGATGAGCATATAGGTAGGCAAGAATTAAACGCAATGCTAAAAGGTGGAAAATGGGACAAACCAATATAAAGGCCGAACCTTCTTAAATTATTGGGCATTTAGTTTTTCCAAAATAAATTCGACTATTCATTATAAATATAGGTGCTGACTTATCTCCCATGCAAATTTGTATAAGTTAGGAAGTGAAAATATCTCACGAGTAAACCACAAAGGCCCCACCAACCAAGAATGGGTGTTATAAATAGACAAAGGCCCACAAAGGCACAAAGTTAGACACTATTAGGCATTTGTTTATAAGCCCAATAAGACCTTTCCATCATGTCAACTCAAGATGTCATTGATCAATTTATGGGATCTAGGTTCCCCACTTAGCAATAAAAAATAATGGATCTTCTCATGTGGAAGAGATTATGGGGCATTACCATTGGGAGAGGCACACCAAGTTTGGGAGAGGAATATGAAGAAAACAACAAGGAAGCATTGGGATACATAGCACAAGGCTTAAGTGATGATGCATACATCACATTGATGGTAGTGCAAAGTTAGCATGGGAGAAGCTCAACAAAGTTTTCAACACTGAATCCAAGCACTCTAAGGTAAAACTACTAATGCAACTTTATAATCTAAAGTTCAACCCAAAGGAAGGTCTCACAAGTCACTTGAACAAATATAAGGGTATTAAACAACAAATAGTTGTTCTAAAAAGAACACTAGATGAAGATGAGGCCAAAGCTATTTTATTAGTAAGTTGTGATATGGATGGTTATCTAATATGGAAGATTTGAAACTGCACAACATCAAGGCATCCTTACTGGAGAGCGATAGCAAATTTAAATCCGTTGGGAGCACTTCAGATACTATTTGTGACAATGTCTTCATTACTGCAAGACACTCAAGGCTCAAATGCAATCATTGTTGATTAACTAATTATGAAGAAAAGAATCACAAAAACAAAGGTTAACATCAATGGACAATTTTGTAGACGCTTTGGTCATTTTGAGAGAGAGTGCAATTTCAACCAAACAAACTATGCAAGCAAACTGCTTCAAAATCATGATGAATCCACAATGATATACCTCCATTTAATGGACACCTATCCTAAATCATCCAACACTTGTAATGTCCACCATTGGCACCAATGATGCAGTCAAGAGGAAAACTTCCCAATTTATTAATCTAGAGTTATTTGCTTATATCTTCATTATGTTACACTATATACTTATGAGTATGATAGGGGACTCAAGGGGGGCAATTTTATTTTGTAATCGCATCCGTGATGACAGTAGCAATTGGTAATATTCCACATGGTGAGTCATATGGTTCATAGCACTTGAATCCAAAAACCAATCATCCTCTTTAGGAGAGTGCATTATACTACCAATTACATGCTCCATGGCAAAGAGATGACATCTAGGCGATGAGCCACCTCTAGAAATATAGCCACCACCGCTATATCCATCTGCATAGTTCCCAAACTAAGTCCTTCCTCGACCACTAGCCATAGCATTTTTCTTATGAAAGGACTCTCTTTCAAGTGACCAAATTGCCCACAATAATGATATGTACCATCTATATATGGATTAGAGTGTTCTCTCCCTCTAGAGTAGGATCTCCCCCTATCTCTAGGCATAAAATCACCATATCCAAAAGTACTATTGCCTCATGTAAAGGTGTCTCCATGGCCATAAGATGATCCTCTAGCTCTAGATGAGCTACTGCATCCTCACTGATGATAAAACACACTATCCTGACTTGCATTCTTTACACTGTTAGATGCATTGAGGTCTAACTTAATTTATTCCATAAGTAGCAAGGTAATCAACTCTTCAAATTTAGGCATAGCATCTCCCATCATGGAAATGGAGATATCAAGGGACTTGTATGTTGGTCCAAGTCCATTTAGAGTGATGTATGCTAAATCATCATCATCAAATGGTGCATTTTTTTAAAAGTAAGATCTTTTGCAACCTATTTAATTCTACCACATAATCACCAATGCTTCTATTTCCTTGCCATGCACCATGCAACCTCCGCTTTAGCTTTATTTTTCTTACCTTCATGCATATGCAATATATCTTTTCAACAATTTTCCAAGCATCTTTGCAAGTATTTGCCTTTTTAATATGCAAAATCAGTGTCTCTAACACACACACACAAACACACACATCCAATATCAGAACACATAATTATTATTGAAGAAACAACTCATGCTTGAGTAGATAATAGTATCCCAATTGTTTCCCATGTTCCATAATAAAATTCTTAGTAAATGTATCCATGCTTCCCAAGGACATTTAGAACTAAGCCTACATCACAATGCATTGGAAAAGTCTATGACAGATGATTTTATATGTCGAGAAGTGCTTAAAAATAGCCAAAATTTACGAATATCAGAGGAAAAATAGACTTCGTCGAAGGTGACGGTGGCAATCAGTACGATTTTAAGCAGCAAGTCCCTAAAGTGCTAGTGCTAATTTTCATGGAAAATCAAATGGTGGCGGATGGCTGAGCTAGAGTTTTCCTATATGCAAAATGACATCAGGAATCCAATGCAAGTCTCAGATCTCAATTTCGAGGTCGTTTGATCCCCCATTTAATCCCCACAAGGTTCGAGGTTGTGAAGCAGCTACTGGATCTACAAGTTGAGAAGAGGGTGGCGGGGCCCAACTTTGTAGATTTCGATGCCACGGAACCACCCGTCTAGACGAATCTCGAATCCGATGTCGTTTGCCCCTCCAAAAGCGAGAAAACCACTTGTCGGAAGTATGAAAGCAAAAGAGCATGAACTAGATAATTTGATTAAGAGCTTAAAAGCTCTTAACAAAGAGCTTAACAATCAAGAAGCCACGAAATGAAACGTTGGGGGGGAGGGGGCATTAGTTTTTTGCGCCCCATTTTTTATGGATTTTCTTATCGGTGGAGGCAAGAGGAATCCTCTTGGCCTTGGGATGCTTCTATCCCTTGCCCTCCATCGCCACAAACGGATCAAGGAATGATGTACTGAGCAAAGAGTTAAAAAACCAGTCTTTCTCTCTCCTCCCTCTCTCTCCCGCATAGAGGCAATTCATGTGTAAGAAATCAAGAAGAAGAAGGGCTGTACGATGCTTGTCCGGCTGCGATCGGATTGCTTCAAGATGAAGAGGAGGATGAGGAAAGAGGTTGAGCACTGAAGAATGGTTGTTGATTGGTCCGTGGGCTACCTATAATAATTATTAAAAAAACCGCAACACGTAAGACATGCGGTATGCTCCAATTTTATGAAGAAATTTGCTTGTTTTTGTTGTTTCATGGTTTAAATGTTGTTCATATGCGATGAATTTTTGTTTAAACCTTGTTTACATCATGTTTGAGGGATGTGACTACAAAAATGCAGAACCCGTAATGATTTAGAGCTGTTATTAATTCTTTAAAACCAGCAAAATGTCATTTTTCAATGGAAATTAGTGGTTTTTTTTATTTTGAGTTGGAAAAAAGGGGTGAAAATGCGATAAACTTAGAGAAAATGTTAAGTTTCAGTCAAAATAATAAGCCAACACAAATAAATCAGAAAATGCCTATTTTCCATGAATAATAAATAGAAAAAAATAGCAAAAAATAGAGAAAATTGGGATTTTCGCGCTCAAAAAATATGGAAAAATAAGATTTATGTGTGTGAATGTTTGGCGAGGTTAAATCATGAGGTCAACCCTTAATTTGGCCTTGTTCTTTATGTTATAGTATGTGTTTATTACTTTTTACATACAAAAATATCACCAAACAACCATTTACACCTATGCAACGCAGCAACACCTAAACGGTGAAGGGGGAATGAAGTTTATGCGACGATCTAATTGCTAAAAAGATAAAAATTTTTATTTTCCTCTTTGTGCATAGCATTTAGGAATCGTGCCATAATTAAATATAGGCGACTACTAGCACAGAAGTTCTAGTGCTAGTCCCTAAAGCAGCGCAACACATAACGCTTAGTTAAAATTCATGAAAGGGTTGTTTTCCGCACCTCACATGGCTGGTTTTTTAATCATAAAATGGTTGTGCACAATCGTCATACACCTTGCATCAAGCATGCCATGTGGTATCTCTTGGAATGCATTGCAATTGATTGATAAACTTTGACCAACATTGAGAGGATAGGAAACCTAAGTCATAGGTTAGATGGGTGCTTCCGTTGGGGAAAGTTTTGTGAGGCAAATCAAAATCTCCTGGAATGCTGAATTATGAAAGAGTTGAGTTTGTGTGAATGTTATATGTGTTAGCGATGCATCTTGGGGCTAATCCTCGAGGTGTAGGAGAGTCGCAATGGAGCCGCGGTAATCAATAGAGAGGTGCTTCCCTATGTGTGTATTACCAGGCATTATGCCTATATGTTATGGGATCTCCCTCTGAGGAGAAGGGAAGATGAATTGGACTACATATTGGATACAAATGCAAAATTGTCATAAGCATTTAGTGAAAAGTGAGTTTTAGATGCTCCTGGCCCGCAAGGCCATGTGGTGGGGTTGTTTGTCATATGCATGAGGTCCAGCTAGTGCTATAGCAAGTGTCGGTCCATTTTAGGTCCCATCAGTCTACAAGAAAGAAGATGGCTTCTTGCAAAGCTTCCTTGTTGGTAGCCTTATACTCACCCATCCCAAACAAAGCCTCATGTCTTTAAAATAGAAAATGATTTTCATAGTGTACCTGCTTTTGGTTTCATACAATGTGTCCTATCCAAAAAACATGCTTTGAAAATGAACTCCATGCTTAATCACACATAATATTGAAGAAATGCAAATTTAAAATCAATGCTATGTAATTACACAAGCAATGTAGCACACACAAAAAATAGATGCATTAATAAAGATTATGACTAGCTCGTCTACAAGTGCCAGTGTGTCATAATGTAGGATGCAAATACAATTCCTTCTTTAAGTTAAAAAACTTAACCTCACCTCTCATCACACAATCAAAGAAATACAATTGCACTCCTCTCCACCAATCCAAATCTCACAAAATCTTAGGAAAATAATTGGTCCTCATGGTGTTGACCGAATAGATATTCCATCTCATAGCTAGAGGAGTCCTTCACAACCCTCAAACTTGACTAGCCACCTTTCCCTCTCAGCCTGAGGTTCCTAGTTCAGTGACAAATATCCCACTCTCATGCCTGCAAAGAAATATGCATGCACAATAAAATATGATCTCTCTAGTGCACATGCATCTAAGATTTACTAAATATGCAAGTGACATGCCATGCCAGTGCTCAAGGATGGTGCAATGTGTATTTACTCAACCTATAGCATGGAAGTAATTGAGGAAAATCAAGAGACAACCCTGAGTGTAGTTATTTAACAAGTGCAATGTGAAGTACTCGTAAAACTAAAATCCTTGTGATGTGCAAGAATGTTGGCAAGAAAATATACCTCATTCAAGTTACCTAGCAGCTATAGACTAAGCGTAACTCCAATTGATCTAAGAAAATACCAATCTTTCCCAAGATAATCAAAATCTCAAGCATTAATGATTAAAAAACAATATAAAAAGTAATCCGAGTCTAAGAAAACATAAAAAATTTAGCGTGAAAGCAACAAGACAAATAGTGACAAAAACAACCAATTACAAAGGTTCCTACTACGAGAAACATTACTAGGGGTTTTTAGTGTATTGAAAAACATGTGATAATGTGTAAAATAAAGTACTTGTTGTTTGGGTTTCAGGAAGTGCCAAGGCCTAAGAGAGTACTTCAATCTAGTAAGTCATTATCTGATGGATCTGATGCCAAATGTATTGGCATTATGCCAGTTGAGAGGAAAACCAAAATACTTTAGGTATTTTACTCAATAATTCAAAGTCAACAAGTTTCATTGCATGTGGTAATGATTCTTTTGATGTACAAGTTTTTGGGGTGTTACATGCTTAAGATTGCAAGTCTTAGACCCTTACTCGAATTGAATCATGTTTGTCTTCAATTTGATTATGCAATTTCTTCATCTCCCCATTAGGAGAAATATGGACTCTCTTTTTCCCCCCTTAAGGAGTGAATAAAAAAATATAGGCCTAACCAATGAGTGAGCTGGGATTCCAGATTCATGTAACATGAATCTTCTAGCCATATCTTGGCCCAAATCTTCCCTCAATAATAAAATAAGGGGAAATGTGGGGAATACAATGCTGACATTTCTTGGAAGTCTGTGACTTGAATTTTCATTTTCTTGTTTTTTTATGTTTGACTTTTCATTTCTCTCCTTTTTAGTTTCCCCCTCTTTCTTAGGCGGAACTCAAATTTATCATATCTCTTTCCCCGCTTCTTCTTTCTTAACGAAATATTACAGCCTCATTGTTGCTTGCCCTATCTGTAACCCTGTGAAATTTCATTTTCTCTATACAAACATAGAGTGAGTTTCACATGTTTTATGAGAGTAGAGCTTGTTCTACCAAAGCCCTAATATTTTCTTCACAAAACTTTATAGATTTATTGTTCTCTTCCATGGATGTTCTATGGTAAAGTTTTATCTCGTTTGGACAAAACCTGTGTAAGTTATGTGCATTCTATGATATGTAATTTCTTTTGTTTTGGTACTCTAGGAGTCTCTTACAGTCAAGAAAAATGATCTTTTGAACACTCAACTTCTTCTTAAATATCTTACAATTTCTTTGTAAACAAAGTTACAAGTATGTTGTCTTGTTTTCTTACTGCTCTAGAGTTAAATTTTATCTCATTTAGAAAAAATGTATGCAAGCTATATGCATACTGAGATTTCCTTTGTTTTTTTTACTTCAAGAGTCTCCAAGGGTGGAGAACAATGATTTTTTAAAAACTCAACTTCTTCAACATCTTTGGGTTTCTTTACAAAGAGAACCACATGTATATTGTCACTTTTTTAAGTTGCTCCATGGTTAAGTTTCAACTCATTTGGACAAAGCCTATGTAAGTTATATGTATGCTTTGACCCAAGATTTCTTTTGTTTTTGTACTCTACGAATTTGTTAGTGAAGGAACAATGGTCTTGTTATAAGTCAACTTCTTGTTCAACATCTTTGGGCTTCTTTGTGAAAAGAGTTATAGGTACAATGTTTTTTTAAATTGCTCCATTTAAATTTCATTTCATTTGGAGAAAACATTTGCAAATTGTACACATACTGATAGGTAACTTTTCTATTTGGTTATTATAAATGTTTTCACGGAGGAAAAACATCAGTAACATACTTGCAATGGAGGTCTTCAATAGGAAAGATAGTGGCAGTAATTGAATTTGTGATAAGTACCATAAGTTGGATTGGATTTTGATGCACCCAAGTACTCAAGGGAGTTTCAAGGTCAAGCTTAAGGATGTTGCAAACCCTAGCAAACATTGAAAACGTAGAATTTTAGAGTTCAATAGAAGTGTTTAATGGAATAAGTACAGTAACAGAAGTGTTGATTCAACATGTTTATACACACAAATAAATCTTTGTACACGACAAGAACTATATTGAAAATCATAAACAAAATATTGATTTTTTAAATTTTATCATTGTTTATTCTTTTGCATCAGAGTTATTTTTAAAAATCTTTGCAGTGTTCTAATTCAATCTTGTTTTACTGACAGATCTATATCCATCAAGTTTGCATGAATGGTAAAATGTGGAATGTTTGAGCGACAAGATACTTGTTTGGCATGAAAACATAGGTTCTTTGATCTATGATAATAACTCTACAAGTCAACTTGCAACTCAAAATATAAAGCTTTTTTATAATTCATTGTATGTAGTAGAAAGCCAAAGATTGCATCATGTCCCATTGCCGCCACTATCTAGTGGTGGTGAATGGTTGATTGGTAGCTTGGAGTTGTCAGGAGCATCTTAGTTGGTTTATTCCATTCTCATTGTTTGCATATTTGTTTGATTCATGTGATATTCTAAAGAAAACAATGGTTAGTTACCAATGCAAGTGTCCATCCGAGGAATGGATGAGTCAGCTATTGGGTGAGTCTTGGCAAGTCAAAAGAACACATTTTGATGAGACAATTGAGTGTAGGGTCAACCAATCTGATCTCACATTTAGGTAAATCTTTTTTACTACTTTGAATGACTTGATTTAATTGACATAGGTCTTGCTTAGATGAATTGTTTTGTTAGTTACATTTACTTACCATTTTTTTGGTTTTTATTATAGGTATTTCATCGCTGGAAAAACTCTATACATTTTCTTTTGATATAAAAGATGTCGAATTTCGCAAGGGAAGTGGATTAGCTTGGATCAAGATACTCGAGATGAGACACATACAGCTCTCATAGATGTGGTTATCTTATGGAATGGTCATAATCCTTTTGTGGTCAGTGTAGATAGCCATTGGCCCATTTCTTTTCTGAGACAAGAAATCCAATTAATGCCCAATGAGTCCCTCTGCAACTTCTATTTCAAGTTAGATAATAGAAAAGTTAGGATTCGTAGTGAGCAATACATGACATCTAAACAATGTACTTCTCCACATATCCTTGAGATAGTGGAATCCTTGTAATTTTTTTCTATAAAGAACGAATATAAACTTTTTTTAAACTTCTGCACACTTTCAATTTAGATAATCTTAGTTTATTGTTATCCAAGCATGTGATAATACATACTATAATTAGTCAATCATACTGGTTAAAATCATAATTAAATTGTAGGGTGGAGTTCTATAATCTATGCAATATTGTCTTTGCATAATGATATATTGTAGCTCATCTCTTCTACTCATTCCTTAAATTTAAATATTAAATTGGATCCAAGGGATTTTGAAGGTATTTTAGATTTCTTTTCTTAAAAGATTTTTATATTTTCTCTAGTTGGACTTGAATATACTTAGCAATCCAAGTATATTCGAGGATATAATAATGTAGAACAAAGCATTTGTTTGTATAATTTTAATGGTGACTTTAAAGTATTAAAATAAAGAAACTAAGATAAGAGTTTTAATTTGAAACTTTAGGGTTAAAAAAAGAACCTTTATTTAAAACCCTGGATACATAAAAGCTATAACTCCAAACTCATTTTCACTTTCATTCTCTACTTTCCTACACTTGTGCTCTCCTTCCTTCTCTCTTTGTGTGCCATGGCTACCATTCCTGCCTTCACCGCATGGATTAGCTCCACACGCTATGCACACATAGGAGACTAGATATACCCTAGGTTTTTCATGACCTTGAGTCTAGAGAGCTTGCTTTCCACTGTAGACTCTAGCTTTAGTATAGTGGCAACATTTTGTGCTGCAGCAAACCCTCTCACGGGCTCTTTTGGGCTCGTGATAGGAAAGAAAGATGTCGTAGCAAGATCGTGCCCACCGACTCTCATTCATGGAGGAGGAAAGGACGCAATATCTCATCACTCTAGAAAACCGTGCCTACAACCATCTCAAATTTGGAACAATCCATAACATAGAGGGTGTGGTGGCCAAGGAGGAAACATCCAAGAGAGTTGTTGAGTAGTGCAACCTCACAAAGTACCTTGAGAAGTTTGCACAAGAGCCTGACCACACGAAGTGTGCAGAGTTCCTCAGGACATACAACCCAGACCAGGAGTGCGGCACCATGATGGTGGGAAGGGGAGAAAAGGCCAAGCAGGTGCAGGTACACTTAAACCCAGCCTTGGTGGAGAAGGCATTGGGGTTGGAGCCGAAGGTAGAGAAAAAGCATAAGAGAGATGTTTATGCCATGCTTAAGATGAAGAGGGAAGAAGTGCTAACCAATGACGGCATCAGCATCCAGGACATTCCTAATATGGAAGCTCGTCTACAAGCCAAGCTAGTGCATGCGCTCTTCTCTAGCCAGCAATACAACTCCTTGATGCATCGAATCAGCGTGCTTGTATTGGAGAATGTGGCAGCTTGCACCTTGGACGAAGTAGACTAGAATGGCTATGTACAGAAGACCATTGACCAAGTGGAAAAAGTGCTAGCTTTGGGCAGTAAACCAGTAGGTGAGGATTCCCTAGCGTCCATGACCATAAAAAGAAAGAAGGCCTCATCCAAAGCCTCATCCATTGGCTACAGAAGCATTTTTATTGCCCTCATTCAAGAGTGGTAAAACAGGCTCAGGATGTAGAGGAAGGAGAAGGAGAAACACCCGAGAGATCGCCCCCTCACCAGGACAAAGAGTTATCCAGTGATACAACTGAGAGTGAAGAAGGGGAAGAATAGAAGGAATGGATGAGCGAGAAGACAACAAAGAAACCTATTAAAAAGATGACACAAAAGAAGAAGCAAAATGAAGGCTGAAAAAAAGAGAAAGAGGATTTAGAGAGGGCAAAGAGGGAATCCCTCAAGGAGGCTGAAGAGAGAGAGAAGAAGAAAAAACAGGAAGCAGGCATATTAGAAGAAGAGTCTAAGAAAACAGAGAAAGAGAGGGAGAGAAGAACTGTTGAAGAAGAGGAGGAACTAAGAAGGAAGGAGGAGGAAGACTTGGCCGAAGCCACACGCCGGTCAATCGAACAGCAAAGTAGGGCAGATGACCTGGGGGGTATGAACCCGCCCAGAGAGGAGGGGCCTGATTCCAGCACACAAGTTCTAGAAATCATACCGTCCGCCATCATTGAGGGCAAAGGAAAGGCTCCCATTCACCCTATTCCGACCCTCCTGGTGCCTCCCACCGAAGCAACAACCCTCACCCCGAGCATCCCCACCAGCACAAATGTCTCAAACTTCATGATGTGGATGCAGTACTTTATTAACAAAAAACTGGACCAAGGGAGGAGCACCAAGACCACAACCTCAAGGTAGAAAAGGTTGGCCACAAGTGCTAAGTCAAGGAAGGATCCAAAGCACCAGAAAGCAGCGGCCTCAACCACTTCCATCCACACAACAATGACACTACCAGCTAATTATGGCAAGTACGTCGCTGAGCTGCTCTCACAATTGGGGAAGGCTAAGGAGGAAATGAAGATAGCTATGACTGAGTTGGTGGCAAAAAAGGAGTCGGTGGTTTCATTTCAGCTCGAAAAGACTCGAATAATAGCCATGCAGTAAAGGGAGATCTTTGATCTCAAACAGGAGCTGAAGGCTAGGGATGACAAGGAAGAGGGCTGGAGGCAGTAGCTGGAGGATGAAACACAGGAACTCATTGAGATGCAAAGAGAATAAAAGCTCCTAATCGTGAAACTTGAAGAGTTGACTACAAAAACCGATCAGATTGAAAAGCTTATGCCTGAGTTTACCACTAGGGACAAGGAAAGAAAGGAGTTAGAACTGCAGCAGAAAGAGATCGAAACCATGACTGACAAGCTAGACCAAGGAAAGAAAGAATAGGAAACCATGAGCAAGGAGCTAAAGGACCAAGAGTAGAAACTCATGTCACTGGTCCAGAGGCAGGGTGAAAGCATGGAAGAGATGGAGAAGAGAGCCGAGGAATGGGCCGTGCAAAATGAAAGAAGGGTGAAGACAGTGGTGCGGCACTTGGCTCTGGTAGAGAAAGAGAAGATCCTTGCAAAGAGCAAAGCTGAAGCCACCCAGGTAGCCTTTAATACCCAGCAAAAGGCCTTCCTAGATACACTAATGGATACCACCCACCCAGACGAAGGAGAATCATTGGAGGTGGTTAAGAAGAAACTCAGTATTGCACGTAGAGCTCTTCATGCAGGGCTGCACATGCCACCCCAACCTGCAGAGGTTAAGCTAAGCCTAGATGATCAATGAAAGTACATGTTTTACTGGCCGACCTAATTGCCCAGGAAATTGTTGCGATAGGGTTTGAAGAGGGAACACAACAAGGAGACCAGAAGGGGGATGAAGCTCAACTTCAAGTCGATATGGGAAGATTTAGAGAAGAGATGATCTCACAACCCCCCTCGCCGCACTCCCAAGAGCAACAACCGATCGACACATCTACGGAAAGAAAAGCTGTGATCAAGGAAAGAAGGAAAAATTTAGTAGAAGAAACCAGAAAGCAGCTAAGGGCCAAGCCAGTCATGCAACCATCCGCACCCCTCTCACCATGCCCTGATGACATTCCCGCAGGATTCCACGCAGAAGTGGTAGTTTGGGAGCGACAGGAAAGAGAAAAAGAGCCATTCACTTTCAGCTTCCTCAATGCCCAACAGCCTGCGAAGGGTCTTACCACTCAAGGTGATGGAGGAGGTGATTGGGATTGGTAGCCAACTAGGAAATAAGTAGCGGGAAGAAAGAGAGAAGAACCTACTCTTTGGGGAACTGAAGAAGTGGAATTCTTGCAAAATAAAGTGTTCAAAGTGCTGCATTCCGTGCAGTCGTGTGCTCTTGCAACATCAGGTGAGTGCAAGGAGGGCCACTTGGTGTGCATTGGAGTAAGTACATATGTATTTTTGAAAGATTGTGATGCAATATTCGCTGCAATCTTCCTTGAAAGAGACATCTTGCGTCTTTTCTACTTTTTATCCTATTTAATTACCCTTTCTTTTTCATTAGGTCTCTCTTTCTCATGTTATGCCACATAGGCTTGGGAAAATATCCTTGCATAAGAACTTGGTTTGGGATTTCAAACCTAACCTTTAGTTAATATTTAGAGAAGGTTTTATTACCTATTAGATATTATCAATGTCCTTGTCACTAAATTTATTGCTTATTATGCATTCTCTATTTAATAAATTTTTGTTAATAAATTAATGGCTCACTTTTCTTTAAGTGTTGATGATGATCTAGCATGGCCATGAGACCATTTAGAGACCAGTATTCCTAGTGCATCACTTAATGGGGTGATCAGAGCACTATGATGGGGATATTTGGTACATGCAGTACAAGTTATGAAGGGGGAAAGAGGTGTCTGCCAAGTGTATGTACACAAGAACCAAGGAGTTACACATAAATGAAGATGCATTGAGTTCTAAGAAGAAGAACTACATTAGCATTGTGTATATGTATTTATGTGTGCATCCGGGACACATGGAATGTTTACTTGTGTGTAGTAAGTATTGCATTCATTTGGGATCATCCTCTCCCTTACAAGTCAAGGTTTAAGGTCTTTTTTTCACTAAGAAAGACGAGAGAGGGAATTCTCTCACTAAGAAAGACGAGAGACGTGATCCTCTGGAAGTGAGAAGAGAAGTGATTTTCTCTTTCTAAGGTCTAAAATGACACAAGCTTTTGTATGGAAGTCAATCTTAAGTTTGAGGCCCAAGACAATTTAATGAACTCTCCATAAGGTGGTTGCATGGACCACAAGTTAAGAGTATAGTTTAAAAAGCTGTTTTTTTTAAAAGACATGGTGAATCCATTTTTAAAATATCTCACGATAGAAAGACGATCTCTAAAAATGGCCCATGAGTGGTTATCGAAAAAAATGAGATCTACAACTTTTGTGTTGGACGCTTTTTCATCCAGGCAATGCATAGAGAGATATCTCGAAATTGGTGCTGCAGAGTAGGTATGGAAAAGTCACATCTTGCATGAAGATCAACCTTTCCAATCTTCGCACTCAAGTCACTCTCCAAGAAGAGAAGCTATTGGAAGCCTATAAAAGAGGAGACTCTCCTTGGGTGTGAGAGAGGTGAAGGAAGCATCACTTTGCATGCATCCAGGAGGAGAAGAGAAGCTACAAGTGCTATAGAAGCTCTACTGAAAATCAAGTGTTGTGAAAGCCCTGCTAAAATCAAGATCCAAGAGGAGAAGAGAAGGTGCAAGAGCTACAGAAGCTCTGTTAAAATCAGGCTCCAAGAGAAGAAGAGAAGGTGCAAGTGCTACGCCACTACTGAAATTAAGTGCTACGAAGCCCTACTGAAATCAAGATCTAAGAGGAGAAGAGAAAGTGCAAGAGCTGCGGAAGCTTTGCTGAAATCAAGTTCCAAGAGGGGAAGAGAAGGTGCAAGTGCTACGGAAGCTCTGTTGAAAATCAGGTGCTGCAGAAGCCCTGCTGAAATCAAGATCCAAGAGGAGAAGAGAAGGTGCAAGTTGTGGAAGCTCGGCTGAAATCAAGTTCCAAGAGGGGAAGAGAAGGTGCAAGTGCTGCGGGAGATCTACTGAAATCAAGCTCCAAGAGGAGAATCCTACACATATTGTGTAGGAGAGAAGGAGACTCAAGAAGGATCAAAAGGTGTCAACTTCCAGGTTGTGCAAGTGTTAGCCGGTTGTATACCGTGCAAGGAACCGTAATCTTGTTTCCAAGATCTACAAGTAAGAATTGGTTTATGTGTAACGGAGGAGCTTGCTCCTTGTCAATAATATAACTCCACAAGGGGGGGGGACTGGCCCATCTTCTAGTCCCTAGTGTGTTGCCAATCTCTCGATCTATATATATATATATTCTCTCATCTATTCTCTCTCTATGCCAGCATAATATTCATCATATATATTTTAAGTATATAATAAAGTCGAGTCTGTATCTCAGATCTTGTAATAGTGGTATCAGAGCATGTCTCTTTGCTTTTCTCAAAGCAAAGCGATTCTTGCAAGAACAAGGTAAAGATGGCAAACTGATGAAGCACCTACAAGTGAGAAATTACAAGCTCAATTGACAGAGTATCATAGCTTGTTGGAGATTCCTGAAGTATGTCAATGGATTGACAACTTAAGGGCAAGGGAAGAAGCTACTTATGAAGGACCAAATCCTCTAAAAGATGGTGATACTAAAGGAAACACCATTGCACCAATTGATGGTGAAGGTGCAAAGCATCCAATTACTGAGAAGCTTCATATAAGGAAGAAGGACTCTTGGGTCAAGAAAGACCTCACCTGGAGTGAAGTGGATAAGGAGAGAGTCATCTCCCTCAACAACTAGCTACTCCCCTGATTACTCCAATTTCTCCTCCTCCTCATCGTCTTTAGTTTCTACTCTCTTGGTTCTAAGTCTCATGCAATCTGCAAATGGACAAAGAGGGACCATAAGAGGAGCAAGCTTAAGAAGACTAAGACTTTCAAGTTTGGGGATAAGGACATAAAGTTCGACTCTTACTCTGGTAAGAGAGATCCTGCTAAGGCATTAGCCTTTGTTAGCAATTTAAAGTTACTTTTTTTAATGGTAATTTTCTTAGAAAATTCCAAGCTCAAGCATGTAGGTATGCATTTGAAAGACACCGCTAGCAATTGGTGGTTGACTCTCATTTTGGAGGAAAGGAAACCTACGACTTGGGAAAATTGCAAGAAGTTTTATGCTCAATTCTTGCCTCTTAATTTGAGAATGATGACAAGAAGGAGTGGGATTGGCTAGGCCAGAAAGAGCATGAGAAGGTCACTAGTTATGTGGACAAGTTTTGGTCTACTCTTCTCAAGGTTACTTCTTTAATGGAGATTAGCAATGAAGAGAAGAAAAGGAAGTTTGAAGCTGGCCTACTCCCTCATTTACATAGAACCATGAAGGTGTATCCACATGAAACCCTATCTTGCATGATGGAGTCTGCCATCATAGCTGAAAGTTTGCATATACCTGCTACATCTCGAAAGTTAGAGATGAGTTCTTATAGAGCTAGACAAGAGCATCTCTATGATCAACCAAGAGACATGACTAATCAAAGAAGACCTATCTTTATCCATGACCAATATTCAAAGCCAAAGGATAACAAGAAGAAGCACAAGTATCTCACACCCTTTGAGATACAAAAGTACAAAGAGGAAGGAAGGTGCTTTCTTTGTAGTGACTTAGGGCATATGAAGCCTGATTTTCCTCACAAAAGAAAGGAAGCAAATGTGGTTAAAGATCCTCCTCTGCTATCCTCAAATTCTATTCCAGATGTACAAGCTAACACTCATTCAAATGAGAAGAAAAGACAACTCTTAAAGGGTTGGGGGACACTCAACAATCAATGAGTTTTGATACTCTTTGATCCAAGGTCCACATATAATTTTGTGTTAGTAGATACTATTGAAAGGCTACAAATTCCACTGGATCGATTGGGAATTTTTTACCGCAGCACAGAGGATCGGAAAATGGAGCAGAGGAGCAAAAAAATGGAAGAAGGAGATAACCGAAAGGGCACATGACAAAGGAAGGAAAAGGTGCCCCGGATGGAGGTCAGACCCTGAAAAATTTGAATGACGACCTCTCCACAAGGCCTCAATGTCGCCTCGAGAAAAGGAAAGATTAAAAGCGCACCATTAATTGTGGAAGTGCTCCCAAATCCTTGTAAAAGAGTGCCATGATCACTCCTGTGCAAATTCCATGCATTAGTTGGGAATGGGATGTTAGAATGGTGGGAAATAGGAAAAGAGGGCCTAGGCTAATGGCCGGCCATGTAAAAGGTGGGGATGACCGCCCAAAAAGTAGGGCATGTATATAAAGTTCAAACGTGAATGAGAAGCTCATTCTTGTGTGTGGCCAAAGCTTCTTCTTATTCTTCTCTTGTTTCTTGCCTTCTTTCTTGTGCTTGAGTGAGGGATTGAGGGAGTGTGAGGGAGTGAGGGAGTGAGTGTGTGAGAGTGAGGGATCGTGGAGAAGAAGCTCCCCATCTTCTCTCTTCATCTTCTCTTCTTCTCTTCTCTTCTCTTCTCTCGTGCGGCTATGGAGGATGGAGCTAGACGGAGAGGGCTTGAGCTTGCTTGAGCTTGCCACAAGGATCATGGAACTACCGGAGTGCAAGAGAGGAGGGAACTCGATCGAGCATTAAGGTACGCTCACTACACCTGTAAGGTAGGCATTGCGCATCGGCTATGTGAGAGGTAGCCATGGCCGCTCGACTTGAAATGCTTGATCAATAAGTGGTCCATAGGTCTCGGGGTAGAGATCGATAGCTCCCCTCCATTTTGGTTCTGTTGTCGGGTCTGACGAAATTGAGCCTTGAGCGCCACGCTCATCGAATCGAGCATAGAAGTAGGGTTGTAGCCCAAACCGGTGCTTGAGATAGTTAGGATATTTAGGAGGTTTTAATCCTTGAAGCAAGTAAGTATTTTGATTGTTGTTGAATATTAGAGTAGGACCATCCATCTCCATCTTTGGTTTTGATTTTTGTTGCATTAGGTTAAGATTAGGATAGGAAAAAGAAGGAAAACAGAAGGGTTCTGTTGGCTGCTGCTGGAAATAGGGAAATAGGGGCACAGATTTAGATTTCTGGCTGGAACAGTGTGAGGGATTAATTTCTGAGGTTACAGCAAGCTGGGATGGGGAAATAAGAGGCCCAGGGAACCAGGAAATACCACATTTGACATTCTTCCTTGTGAGAAGAGAGTGAGCTTGAGAGCAAGAGAGAGAGAGAGAGAGAGAGAGAGAGAGAGAGAGAGAGAGAGAGAGCTACAGGGAGATCTTTGGAGTGCCGATCGATTCTAGTGCCACAGTGATTCTAGATATTGCATGGCATTTCCTTGTATTGTTTTGCACCTATTTGGAAGGAACGGGATGATTCCATGGAGTAGGAGTTGACCTTGAAACACCACGTGCAACCCACGGGCTATCGTCTGTGCCGTCACACCAGTCCGTCCGATTCCCAGAATAGGACCATCCGATTTCTGGAGTCGGACCGTCCGACTCCGAGAATCAGACCACTTTGTTTGGTCTGATTCTTAGAATCAGACCATTGTGAGAATCATACCCAGTCTCAAAATCGGACCATGTGTCCTAGTCCCAGAATTGGACCCGGTACCAAAATCAGACCATTGGTCCTAGCGTCACAATTGGACCCCCCTATCCGACTAGGGAAATCGGACCAAAGTAAAATTTCACCACCCCGTCCGAGTCTCAAAATTGGATCAATTGTGATAATCAAACCAGTGTTCATAGTGTGAAAATCAGACCAGCCTGTCCAATTCCCAGAATCGGACCACTTCACCAAAACTTAAATTAGAGGGTTTTTAAACCTACCTACAGTCCTAGCCACCCTGTTCACATCTCTGACCCCCCTGGAAACCCAATTTAGCCCCTACAAGCCAGAGACAAGACAAGATAACCGAGGATTCACCCCAAATGGCTAGACACTGAGCAGACTGAATTTAGAAGTCGACTTGACTTTCGGTGTGACCAACAAACCAACCCTGAAGCAGAATAGAGAACACAGCATGGACTTTCAGTAAGACCTGAGATCAACCAGAACCTACGCTTAGAGCCATACCAGGCTACAAACGTGAAGGGAAGAGTGGGGGTTTCATTGAGCATTGCCTGCATCGGCACCTCACTTTTGATTTCATCACCAAAGGTGCACTACTAGAAAAGAAAAAGCCTGTTTTCGCACTAAGCACTAGAAAGCACGAAGCACAACTTGTGAATAAGATTGACAACTGCTTTCAATAACAAGGAACTCATCAAGAGATATAATAACATCAAGGAACCCATTATTAGGAGAAGATCCCAAAACATAATTGGGTGCCTGAGAGCCCCATCAGAAGGACCCTAAGAGAACACGAAGATCCAGAAGGCGACAACATAGAGGATCGGACGCTGCCAGAGCTACTCAAATTGATTGACGACCTTGTGGAGCTGGAAGTGGGAGGAATGTTAGGATCATGAGGCAGACAAGGAGAGGACCGACTGGACTTGGGAGAATTCCCAGTCTTGGTGTAGGAGTTAGTCAATGAGTATGACTTGTTGACTAGGATGGTAGTTCAGGGCAGACGAGTAGAGGAAGTGGTAGCAAACCTAGAAGAGGGAAGAAAGGCGATTAGAAAGGCGTTAGAGAGCATAATTGCCTATAACCATGAGCAAAAGGCTAGAAAACTCCAACAAGATGTAGACATGTACAAGGCATGTGCTACCCTTGGCTAGTGCAGCCAAAGCAGGACCAAATGCAAAGAGAGAGCAGCAACAGAGGCTGACTTATCGTTGAGTGAACTCGTAGCCAAGTGGCTCATGGATAATACATCAGTTGAGCAAAGCGCAATAGCCTTAGCCACAACATTACTCTCGGGATTAGGGGTCACGGTAGGAAAGGGCAGGCTAGAATAAAAGAGGAGTCATGCGGATGGAGTGCCATAGATTCTGGTTGAAGCACATAGGAGCCATGAATTATGAGCATGCAGGAGTGGCACAACCATTGGTAGTTTCAGTGCTTAAGACGGATACACCTATTGAATTACGACCCCCTGGCAAAACTCCTTCCTCAAGCAAGGGATGTAAGTTTAACTCGGGGAGTCAGAAGTCAGTACGGAGGGTGATCCCAAAATACCCCAACCCTCTAAGGTCAGATGCACCAAAGGGGACTTGCCAGTCCACCTAAGGCATAGATGGCTAAAGGAGGAGGCCAGGAAGCGAAATAAGGACTCAGAAGCAGAGAGGCAAAAGAAGCCGTAGGATCTCCCCAAACGCTTCAGGAAGTTTAAGAAGGGTGATAGAGTGGTGATTCTGGTAGGAGCAAAGAGGCAAGGGCAAACCAGTGAGCCAATTGAGGGACCCGCCAAGGTCAAGGAAGTCAACTTGGCAGGGGAAGGCGAGAAGCCTCGACCTGTGTTCATTGCTGATGACTTGACCAAGGATGACGAGGCTAAACTTGTTGCTCTCCTACGAGAGTATGTCGATGTGTTTGCCTGGTCCTTGGAGGAACTTAAAGGAGTTGATCCTAGGGTTGTGACCCATAATATTCCAATGGTTCCAGATCCGGTGCCAACAAAGCAACGACCTTACCCTATGAATCCCAAACACGCCCATGCAGTGAAGGAGAAAATCAATAAGCTCATGGAGACGGGATTTATATATGAGATTGAGTACACTGATTGGGTATCACCTATAGTGATCATTTTGAAAAAAATGGTAAAATTTGAGTGTGCGTGAATTACAAGAAAGTTAATGCCGCTACGAAGAGGGACAACTACCCCTTACCATATACCGAGCACATGCTAAATAGGGTGGCATGCAAAGAATCCTATAGCTTCTTGGATGGATTCTCTGGCTATAATCAAGTGCAAGTGCACCTTGACGACGGCACAAGACTGCCTTCGCCACCGAGTGGGGTGTATTCGCCTACATCGTTATGCCCTTTAGGCTAATGAATGTGCATGTGACCTTCCAACGATTAATGTGTACCATCTTCAAGGATATGCTTAGACGTGAGCTAGAGGTGTTCATAGACGACTTATGCATACACTCTAGTTGGGCCAAACACTTAGAAAGGTTGAGAGTTGTCTTTGAACGGTGTCGATTATACAACCTCTCGTTGAACCCCTTAAAGTGCCAATTTTGGGTGAAGCACGGATGTATCCTAGGGCACGTAGTGTCAAGGAATGGCATTGCCACCGACTTCTCAAAAGTCAGGGTCATTGTCGACCTACCACCACCCATTAACTACAAGGGCGTTCAGTGTTTCTTAGGCCATACGGGATACTATCGATGGTTTTTACTGAATTATGCACTAATTGCTAGACCATTGTACAAGCTACTAATCGTATTCAAGTGGACTGAGGAATGCTAGCATGCATATGAAAAGTTGAAGAAGGCTCTCACCACTACACCAATCTTAGAACCCCAAAGTGGAGCATAACATTCCATGTACACATAGATGCCTCTAAGTTTGTTATTGGAGATATTCTATGCCAGCTTGGTGAGCATAACCTAGATTACCCCGTGAGTTTTGCCAGTAGGCAGCTCACTGAAATGGAGATAAACTATTCCACTACAGATGGGAAGGGTTAGCCATGGTGTTTTCTGTAAAGAAATTTAGGCACTATCTATTGGCCACACCCTTCGTCTTTTTTGTTGACCAAAATCAAGCCTTGCTTTATCTCATGAACAAGTCGTGTGCTACAGGTCGCATAGCTAGATGGTTACTTCTCCTATTGGAATTTGATTTTTATGTGGTTGTACGTAAGGGAAAGCAGCACTACATGGCTGATCACATGTCCCGCATACCTTCAGGAGAAGCTGCTGGACAAGGCATACCTGATGACCTACCGGATGCTCATCTCTTTGGCCTCTCTAGCAAAAGAGACTTGTTTAGGGCCAATCTGACGCCGTATTGGGCCGATGATGTAGTTCAAGTGCTAGAGAACGGTTTGCTTGAGAGACCTATTGAGAAAGCGAGGCTAAGGAGACTTATCTTAAAGATCCAGCCATACCAATTGATCGCCGACCAACTCTATAGGCTAGGACAAGACGGTTTGTTTGCGTAGATGTGTGTGCGAGCACAAGATACACGATGTATTGAGAGAAGCACATGGTGGAATAGCTAGGGGACACTTTAGTGGGGATACAACAGCCCATAAGGTGCTACAATCCCAACTATGGTGGACCACCCTATTCCATGATGCTGCTAAATTTATAAAACATTGCGATGAGTGCCAGAGGACTAAGGTGCCCATGCGTAAGGATAAGATGAAGTTGACCCCCGTAATAGCATGATAGCCCTTCGAAAAATGGGGCATTGACTTCATTGGACCTATCAGTCCTGTAGCACAGTACTCCCAAGCACGCTACATCATTGTGGCAATTGATTACCTGACGAAGTGGGCAAAGGCAAGAGCCACTAGGAAGAATGATGCTAGAACCACTACAAAGTTCTTGTGGGAGCAAGTCCTTTCACGTTTTGGTTGTCCAATTGAACTAGTAAGTGACCAGGGCACGCACTTCATTAATGAAGTGATATCCCACCTGCTCTCGAACTTCCTAATCATTCATAGAAGATCCTCGCCCTACTACCCTCAAGAAAATGGCCAAGAAAATCCACAAATAAAATCCTAGTCAACGTGCTTACTAAAATAGTATCCACATCACGAAGTGACTCAGATAACAAATTAATGGCGACCTTGTGGGCCTATCATACAGCTTATAAAATGGATATAGGATAGATGCCCTTTAGGCTGACTTATGGAACGGAGGCCATTCTACCCTTAGAGTTTTTTGTTCCTAGCTTAAGGATAGCAGCCCAGGAGTGTTGGGAGGGAAGAGAGGCTTGGACCAACCGATTAGTGGAGTTAGAGCATGTCACGGAGACTTGACTCTTAGCCACCCATGCTCTGATTTGTGAGAAGGCACGACGAAAGGTGTGGTTTGACAAGCATGTCAAATAGCGCAACTTTGATCAGGGGGGCCTCGTTCTACTATACTCTGTGAAGGGGTCACAAACAGAAAATGAAATTTCGAGGACTAGGACCTTTCCGAGTACGTACAATTAGTAGAATAGGCAATGTTGAGTTGGAGATGCTTGAAGGTGAAGGAATAGGCTTCTTCAATGGAAATCACATAAAAAAGTACTATCCTCATTCCCATCTGTTGCACGAGCCACCTATGCTTGAAGCCCCTGTCAACGTCTGCATGGCCACTATTACCAAACTGACAAATCAAGATGAAGAAACAGTGGCACTCGCCTGCCTACGAATCACAGTCACTGCAGAATAGACGTATTCTTTTGATGCCTTGATCAACGAAGGTGCCGACTATAATATCTCGATGCATGACCATTGGACATGCATTGGTCAACCTAAATTACAGCCTATAAATGCTAAACTCAGCCCATTTGGGGGCAACACTTACTCACTCTTAGGAAAATGCAAAGTGGCCGTCTCTATCGAGTCTAAAAGTATACCACTCTTCTTTTGTGTATTGCTAAACACTAAAGGGGTCGGTAATAAGTCACTACTAGGTCGCACTTTTAAAAAGTTGACAACCTGCAATGTGGACTATAACCTAGATCGCATCCATCTTGCTATAGGCAATGTGCACATAGTGACTATCAACAAGGGTTATCTTGATCCTTCTACAATTGCAAAGCCACCAATAGAGACTGCTACGACCACGCCCATGACCAAGCCTAGGGAGAAGGGCTGTGATATCTCACCCCATGCTCAAACTGCTAGAACCAAGCCCATTGAGGCCATTCACAAGGCCAAAGAGTCCACGCTCATATGGGTACCAAAACAACAAGGGCCACCTCCTTGTAAACCACAGAAATGTGCTTCTAAAAGCAAAAACTATCAGTCATAGCCTAAGAGGCAGTTCAGACGCTATCGACATAGGAGCACTACCACGCCGTGTTGGATCCCCAAAGATCTCTTGCGAGCATAAGGATACTATGAGGGAAACCCCTGGATATGGGTGCCTAAAAGTTGACATTCAAGAGGCTCAACTCTAAGCAACCTTGCTCTAGCTAGAGAGGCTTGCACATACGGAGCCCAAGCTGCAAAGCAGGATCGACCAGTATCGATTGTGATTAATGAATCCCAACACATTTATCGTCTTAAACTAGATGCCCCTGCATTATCCCAGTCAAAGGAGTTGAGCACCCCCATGCCGGCTTAGATAGAATGTAGCACACCTCTTATGCCACTAGAGCCCCCTGCAGCATCTCAAAGTGCTTCTGAGTGCAAAGTCCCATTTGTGACGCCAGCAATGGAGTCACCACTGTCCAACCCAATTGCACCATCACCACCAGTAGGTCTTAGGCCTTCGTATGAAAGAAGATCTTTCCTTTCAGTGGCCAAGGATGTTGTTGAGACCTCGAGAGATGACATAGTGACATGCATCAAGGAGTTAGATAACACCTTCACCACATTCACTAGGAGCTATGAGAGGCTTGACCTAGGAATTCTTGATGAACCCCTTGCTTGTGATGTTCATGCATTGCCATGCACTTGGGAAGACTACGAGTTTATGACCATCAAATTCCCCAAAATTTCCGTTGAATAAATCGCTAATTACCTCGTGTACCACAATGAACATTGGCCAAACCGTGTACCGCAAGCCATTCTCAGAAGACTAATTACCTCGTGTACCGCAAGCCTGCTCGTTCTACACTTGAACAAGAACTGAAGGAGCTCACGCAGCTTGCCAGCTCTGCTTCTTCATTCTCACAACTATGGTATGCCTTCCAACTCCAATGGGAGAAAAAAGGCTGATGTATCATGACCAATGCCGAGCAAAGAAGGGCAATCAAAATAATTGAACACGACCCTACTTATGTGGCACCTCTTTCGTTTAGGGTTTTGGCCATTACACACAACATACACTTAGATGGCCATGTGTTGGCTCACCCTTACATTGACCAATTCCTTACGGAAGAGGAGTTGCACATTGCTAGTCACCTCGACTTTGGGGACATCTTTCATGATGTCTTGACCTATATCACCCAAGCTTCCATACGACCATGAGAACTTCTATTGTCATGCCCAGCTTGAATATAACCCTAACCTCTATACTTGGCTATTGGCCAAGTAACTCGACCCACAAAGTCCATGTGAACCCTCCTTCTCCCCTTGCTAATCCTAGGAAGGATTCTCTTAAAACTTAAGGAAAGGGGGGGAGGAGCAAATTGAGAGCCAGTGATGTAGCAAGATGTATAATGGATGAAAATGATCAATTGAATTCAAATAGGAAAGAATGCAAGGAGGGAATAGATGTTGCTTTTGAATTATTTCCAAGTTTCATGCCTCTGAATCAGCACGGAAAATTGTCACACGCATTCTTTCTTGGGTTTTTGTTAGTGGTGAGTCAATTCATAATGCTAATGCTGGCATGGTGTAATGACAAGCACCTACCATGGCAGGATAGGGTAAACTTCCATTCACTGAAGAGGAGCTGACAAAGTATGGAATTAGTGTTGAGACACGTGGATTCAGCCAGTTCACGTTCAAACATACCATGAATTTAGATGAAGCCATCTTGGAAGAGCCGGCAATGAAGGAGTTGGTGGAGAAATGCAACCTCCAAAAGTACACGGAAAAGGTCGGACATGCTATAGATTATAGCATGTGCGCTGACTTCTTAAGGAGACTTGATGAAGGTAGGAGCTGTGGAACAGTCACAGTAAGGACTGATGACCAGGAAAGAAGGGTGCAAGTGCCCCTTAATGCAGCTATTGTCAAGAAAGCCCTGGGGCTTGTGTCTAAGAAGGAGAGGTGCCCAAAAAGAGATGTGTATGCCATGATGGGAGTCAAAAAAGAGGACGTGCACATGGTGGATGGAATGAGTTTGGCTAATGTTCCAGACCCCGCAACAAGGATGCAAGTTAAAATGGTCCACACCCTTTTCTCAAGACACAGATACAATGCTTTAATGAACAGAATCCGAGTGCCATTGCTAGAAAGCATCGCTGTAGGATTTCTAGAGGAGGTGGACTGGAACGGCTTTGTTCAAAAAACTATCAAGAGTTCAACCGTGCTCCTGGCTCCAGTTGCAGCACCAAGTGGTGGGGAGTCTCCTGCCTCTACTGCACGATCTGCAAGAAAAAAGCCAACCTCGAAAGCCTCTTCAATCAGATATGGAGGCGTCCTGACAGTAATCATCGATGAGGCTATCAAGGATGCCAGCGTAGATAAAGAGCAAGCTATGCACCAAACCTCACCTCACCACGAGAAAGAAGGCTCTAGTGAAAAGACAATAAGAGACAAAGGAGAGCTGGAGGTACCACCCACGCAAGCGGCTAAACCACAGAAGCAAAAGAAGACTGACAAGAGCTAGAAGAAGAAGGAAGAAAGGCTGATCAAAGAAGAGCGAGCCTAGATGAAGAGGGCTCAAGAAGAGTCAAGGAGGGTGGAGGAGGAACGAAGGAAAAAGGAAGAGGAGAAACTCAAAAGAATTAGAGAAGAATCAAGGAGGGCAGAAGAAGAGAGGCAAAGAAGGACAGAGGATGAAGCCGATGAGCTAAGGATGAAGGAACTTGCTGAGTTGGCAAAGGCCACTCGTAGATCGGTCGAAGAAACCCATGGGGGAGAAGAGATCGACCCTTTAAGTCCCTGCCATGAGGCTGAAGCAATTGGCAGTGTGGAAGTGGCCCCAATGGTTGTAGGAAAGGGCAAGTCCCTACTACACCCCCTGCCTTCCTCCTTCGTGCCAGTGCCAACTGACACCACAACTACCCCACAACCCACGTTCTCTCTAGACACGGCCCAATTGATTAGCATGATGCAGATACTTGTTAGTAAAGTGGCTGAGATTGTACCGGAAGCCGGAGCGAAAAGGCCCATTGCCACAGATGTCGAGTCCACGAAAGATCCAAAACAACAAAAGCTAGAGGCATCAACCACTACAGCCTCCCATGCTGCCTAGTTCCGACTACAATGCTTATGTGGCTGAGCTTCTAGCACAATTGGACAAGGCAAAAGAAGAAAAGAAGGTGGCCCTATTGGATCTAGAGAAAGAAAAGGAAACTTCGGCAGCCTTAAGGCTAGAAGTTTCAAAGCAAGGAGCCAACCTAAGAAGGGAGGTGAAAGCGCTACAAGATCAGCTGGAAGTAAAAACCAAGGAAGCTCAGGACAATGAGAGCCGCCTAAGACAAAGGCTGGAAGATGAAGAGCAAAACCTGGTGGCAAAGTAGCGGAGCTTAAAGTTACTAGTGCAGCAGTATGCTGACTTGGAACAAAGAATTGCCAAATTGGAAAGATACGGACAGATAGCAGCTCAAGAGGGTGAGCCAAGCGAGCGACAAGAGGATGCCATATCTTTTCAGCTATGGTATGGACTTGAGGAACAAGACAGACTGGAGAGAGAGATAGAGTTCCTAGCATAGGAAAGATTGGCAATCCCCGTAGCAGAAGCACAAAGGCTGCAAAATGAGGCGCAATGACTGCAACGTGCATTGGAGATTGCCAAGGGAGACATAGAGGCCCTCATGGCCATGGCCTTGACCCAAAGAAGATTGCACCTTGCAGAGATCCAAAGTCATGAGCAGCTTGTGCAAGAAAATTCAAAACTAATTGCTGAGGCAGAACAGAGATTCAGCATTGCAAATTGGGCAAAAGAAATTGTTGAAGAACAACTAGCTCGAAAATCTAGGGAGAGGAACCAACTCTGGTTCTTAACAAATGAGCAGGCAGGTTGTGACAACCTTGGCAAGTGAGCTAGAGGAGGGAAGAAAGAAGATGGATGAGAGAGCCAGTGAGTAGGAAAAGAACAATTTTGAAAGAGTTAGGCAATTAACAAAACTCTTGGCAGTGGCTGAGTGTGAGAGAGTGCTTGCTGAGTCCAGGGCAGAAGCTGCTGATGTATGTGCCAACGCACAAAGGCAAGCCTTCCTCAGCACAGTACTACATGTCACCCAGGCAGAGGGCAATGATTCAATGGAGAAGGTAAGAAGGAATCTAGAACTGACTACCTAAGCACTAAGGTATGGCCTTCAAGAAATGGGAGCTTTCAACAGGCACAGAAATCGCAAAAGAGTAGCAACTTCACTACCTACGTCATGCCAGCCTCTCCACTGTTGAGCTTAAGGAACTTGGGTTCGAAGAGCATGAGCAGCCACCACCACTACAAGCAGCCCCAACAGTTGTTGAGCAGAATGTTGAAGAGGGTCCGGACTTTGAGAAAGATGGTGAAGAAGAGCAACAACGAATGCCCAGTCCACCTCTACCAGACCTCCCACGTGAAGAGCCTGAAGATGCCCACATGCCTGAGCGCATTGTGGCAGCCAGAAGAAGAAAACAGGAACTAGCAGAGGAGGCCTAACACAGAGCACGATCACTACCAAGACAATTCCCTGAAGAGCCGGTGCTACTACGAGGGGATCCCCATCCTATCGATTGGCCTCAGGAATTTGTCATATGGCATGAACGGGAGTTACAGACAAAGCCATTTGAACTTTCATTTGCTTACCCACGCTCTCTGGACCGTGCATTCCCTCTAGGCATTCTAGCCAAGATCAAGGATCTGGCTAATGACCTTGCAAACAGGTGGATAGAGGAAAGAAGCCTCATAATAACCAGGTGGAGGCAAGAGCCTACAGACTACTGGCAAGACAAGGTAAACAGGGTTTCCAAAACCATCCAAGGCTATGAGGCACAGCCGAAGTGGCGGAGGAGGATTTGGGACACCAATTTAGATGCTTGGACCGCCTTCTACAGCTTGCTCCTTGAAGAACGCAACGACCCCATCTACATGTCCTACCCCCATAGGCATGGAGTTGACTATGATCGAAACATTCATGGGGATTTTGACTTTCCTAATATATATACCATTAATGCTCGGAGCCCCAAGGAATGCCTAGCCTTTAGGTTAGAGGATCTCCTCCCATCTATCAACCGTTTCCTCACGAATTTTTCTTCTTGCCTAGATCTAGCCTTCTTAACCACCTGTAATTATCTTAGGCTTATCAAGTTCCTATTAATGCAAAGACCCACACCCAAGGAAGCCCGCCTCCCTCCACTCTTTTTTGACATCAACCTAGGGATAGATAGTAGAGCCATGACTAGATTAATGATGAGGGCAACCCTGCTTCCCTCCTTTTGCCTAGAAATCTTAGAGGATATGAGTGATACCTGCTTCACGAGGTGCAATCATCCTTTCTTGTCATCCACACCTCTGAAGGCCCGGGCCGCTATTAAAGAATATCTGCAAATTCGTGCATTGCTATCCCAATGCTTGCGACTGCCTCGTAATCCGACTGAAGGAGATGGGCATTAGCCCATCTCCGGACATCTTCCTTGTAGTAATAATTCAAAAAAAAAAAGCATGAGGGCTCACTTCACTCACTACACCTAGGGTTTACACCTAGCCCCTCCCCCACTTCATGCTTAGGGCACATCAAGGGCAGGACTTCCAGACCTATCACCCTATGTCTTGCACTCCACTTTCAACAACACACGAACTAGATCCTCAAGTGTGGAACATTACCAAGGGCTTACCCAAGGTTAGACCCATCTCCCAGTTCCACTACACATGCACTTACACCACACTGTGAGATAGACACACCCCTTAAGGAGTGCACAACTTTCTCTTGCAGGCTATGATTGTGACTCAGTGAATGGCTACCCAGCTAAAGAAGGTCATCCACGACATCCGCTAATGCCCAAGAATTTTTCTTTGAGTCCACTACAACAGCTTCAAGAATAACTTCTGCATATTCTGATGGTTGGATGGACCAACATGCTTGATGTAGCCGACCATCTGCCTGTTGATGGCTACCATGACTGAACCAAATCAAGCAGAAGTAAAACTCAGTGATGGACCCACCATTGGCATAGATCTTGGAACCTCATATTCTCCAAATGATTAGAGATCCCTAGGTTTAATAGCCATCGCAGAATGGGAGCTACAACTGTGTGACAAATGATGAGCATCTTCATGAAGTCTAAAGCATGCCAAAACCTCTCCTTGTCATTGTTAATCAAACTCCATCACCTCTCGTTCACAACAGTGCCTTTTGATTGTGGTCATCTACCCACCAATTCCACTTAGCAACAACCCCAACTACCCCACTACTCCCCACCACAGTGCCATGGGACTGGCACTCAGCTAGGAGGGGGGTAATGTTTACCACAGCACAGAGGATCAGAAAATGGAGCAAAGGAGTGGGAAAATGGAAGAAGGAGATAACCAAAAGGGCACAGGACAAAGGAAGGAAAAGGCGCTCCAGATGGAGGTCAAACCCTAAAAATTTTGAATGATGACCTCTCCAAAAGGCCTCAATGTCGCCTCAAGAAAAGGAAAGACTAAAAGCATACCATTAATTGTGGAAGCACTTCCGAATCCTTGTAAAAGAGTGCTAGGCTCACTTCTATGCAAATTGTATGCATTATTTGGGAATGGGATAAGTTAGAATGGTGGGAAATAGGAAAAGAGGGCCTAGGCTAATGGCCAACCATGTAAAAAGTGGGTATGACCGCCCAAAAAGTAGGGCATGTATATAAAGTTCAAAAGTGAATGAGAAGCTCATTCTTGTGTGTGGCCAAAGCTTCTTCTTCTTCTTCTCTTGTTTCTTGCCTTCTTGCTTGTGCTTGAGTGAGGGATTGAGGGAGTGTGAGGGAGTGAGGGAGTGAGTGTTTGAGAGTGAGGGATCGTGGAGAAGAAGCTCCCCATCTTCTCTCTTCATCTTCTCTTCTTCTCTTCTCTTCTCTTCTCTTGTGTAGCTATGGAGGATGGAGCTTGACGGAGAGGGCTTGAGCTTGCCACAAGGATCATGGAACTACCGGAGTGCAAGAGAGAGGAGGGAACTCCATCGAGCATAAAGGTAAGCTCACTACACCTGTAAGGTAGGCATTTGTTGAGATTCAGCAATCACACTCACTAACAACCTCTTTGTATGGAGCTTCAGGGCCAAGGACATGCAGGCTTACCTATCCCATAGGCATAGTGGTGCCTACTGCAGTTTCCTACTTTCCTATAAAGCATTGTACTTGCTTCCTTTTCTTAATGCAATGATAGTACTCTTTTCTTTCCAGTAAAGTGTCAGTGTCATTGTCCACACACAAGATTTTGTCTGGAGTTCAAGTCTCAATCTTGAAACCTAATTCACTTGTGTGACAGTCAGTGTCTGAGTCTATGTCTACATGAGTCTTCTTCTCGTCTTTGAACCACCAGATCCATGCTCTGGATCTGTGTTTCACAACATGGTATCATAGCCCAGTCGGGCATGGCTCAGCTTGGCTTAGCTCTCCTCTACTCTCTCTCAGCTCATATTAATCTCTGGTCATCTCAGTTTCATCCCATGACTTCATCTCCCAACTCTACCTTCACTTGAGCTTCCATGGCAGCCATAGCCATTAGCACCCTATCAGATTGAGTCACTTATATCTCACTCCACAGGTCAAATATCTTGGAGCTTTCTTCTGGAAAATTGTTCCCCAACTCGCAAAGCTTCCACGTATCACATCAATCCATGACATTTGGCTATCTGAAGCTCAGCATTGTGAAAATTCTCAGTCACACTGCCATTGTCTTCAACTGTGACCTGCAGGACATACCCTCCATGGAGGCTTCATATCTCTCTCTTTAGAGCATATCTTCATGAACTTTCTTCTAGACATATCTTTTTCTACTTAGGGCACTCCCTCCTGGCACAAAAATCATCCACATTGGTGATCAACGAGCATGGCATTGTCGAAATTTGTGGCTGTTGACAAAATTTGCGCCTGGTCTATTCGTCCGCTTTGCGAATGCTATACATGCTACGATCTTGACGAGGAGAATAGGGCTTTGAAAGAGCTTAAAGTAAGCTTTATTTCTATAAACAACAATTTTCAAAATGATTAACTAGAGCTCTTGTGATTTGCAAAAAACTAGGCCCCTGTCTGAAACCCTAAACTGTCAGCCATAGCCAGTTTCATCAAAGCTAAAAAATCTCATCATTTTCTCTCTCCTACCACCTAGAGTACCCCATTTCCACTCTGATCTACTATCCTAGCACCAAATCAAGGAGGGGAAGGACTTGAGAAGATTGAAGAAGGATCAAAAACCCTGAGCAAGGAAGATTCAAGCTCAACATAAAGTCTCTACATAGTGTGTTTTCACACTACCATTACTTGTGTCTCTTGACACATTGTAATCTGCTCTTTCACTTGTAAAATCTGAGAATCTTGGAGCTGATTTGCTGCTGCTCTAGCCATCCAACATGGGAAAAGACTCTCCAAATTCTCGGTTCAGGGGAGTCATGTTTCACACCTGGAAAACCCGCATCAAGCTCATCCTAATGAAGAAGGGTCTTTGGGCCATCACAAATGGCAAAGAAAAGAAACCTTGAGATGCGGACCTTGCAGTTACTTGGCAGAAGAATGATGACAAGGCACAAGCCGTCATTAAGCTAGAATTGGATGACAGCTACATCCATCATGTGGATGACTGTGACACGTCCCATGACACTTGGGACAAACTGGATACCTTATTTGGTGCATAGTCAAAGTCATCTAAGTATGGTCTATTGATTGAATTTTTTTGACTTGATATGAAGCCTCATACATCCCTGGCATCCCATCTAAATTACATGGAAAGTCTCCTAACCCAACTTGCAGGGACAAAGCTAAAAATGGATGAAGATATTTGTATTGGTGTCTTGTTAAAAAGTCTGCCTCCTGCCTATGATAATGTATCAACCACTCTAACCAATATGCCTGATCCTCAACTTGTTGATATTAAAGCCTCTCTGCTAGAGGAAGAAAAGAAACTTAAAAGCAAAGAAGGGCCTAGCACAGGATGAACAAATGTTATATGTAAACAACAGATACAAAGGTAAAAAGGAACTACTCTTCTGTGACTTTTGCAAAAGGACCGGACACACTGAGAAGTTCTGTCATGCTAGGAAGAGGTCCCAAAAGGCCTATCTTGCAGTTGTGAAAGAAGAAGAAGGCCATGCACCAAAAGATGAAGATGAAGATGAAGATGAAGACCACCAGGATCGGAAGGACAAGCCTCATCAGTCCTTCTACTCTAATTACTCTGATAGACTATTTTAAAAGCCTTGTATTTCCTAGCCCTAATTCTTCTTGCCATAAACTTTGTAAACTCCTCATGTAACTTGGCACTACAATCCCTGTACACTTTGTGAGGCCCCTATTACAGCCTCTAGATGTCCATCATGTTTTGGTGCCCACACTTAACCTTTTCTGCGACAGCCTTTGGTGTCTACCATGTTTGTGGTGTGCCCACACTTTGTAGGTGGTTCTCATTACAGCCTCTGCATACTTTGTGCCTTTCTAGTTGTGATTGAGAAGGGGTGTTGAGATTCAGCAATCACACTCACTAACAGTCTCTTTGTATGGAGCTTCAGGGCCAAGGACATGCAAGCTTACCTATCCCATATGCATAGTGGTGCCTATTGCAGTTTCCTACTTTCCTATAAAGCATTGTACTTGCTTCCTTTTCTTAATGCAATGATAGTACTCTTTTATTTCCAATAAAATTTTAGTGTCATTGTCCACACACAAGATTGTGTTTATGAGTTCAAGTCTCAATCTTGAAACCTAATTCACTTGTGTGGCAGTCAGTGTCTGAGTCTATGTCTACATGAGTCTTCTTCCCGTGTTTGAACCACAATAGCCATGCTCTAGATCCGTGTTTCACAACAGCATTGCAGGTCGGCTATGTGAGAGGTAGCCATGGCCGCTCGGCTTGAAATGCTTGATCAATAAGCGGTCCGTAGGTCTCGGGGTAGAGCTCCGTAGCTCCCCTTCAGGAATACCAATTGGATCAACTTGAAGGACTTACAACCAATTCTATTTCTATCCCAGGGAAGTTGAATCTTAGAATTGGGGATTACCACAATTAAGAATCTTTTCTACTTGCATCCATTGGTAACTATGATGTTATCTTAGGTATGCCTTGGCATTACAAGATTAGACCTCTTAGAGTCAAAAGAAGATGCCTCTAATGAACACATAATACCAACTAATGCTTCTAAGTGTCAAACTTTAAAAGAACCCCTCTCTTTAATTGATCAAGCCAAACATGATTTTGTTAAATAATGTAAAGATTGTTTTAGTGATTCACTCCCCGGAGAGTTACCTCCTAAGCGCCCAGAAGATCACACAATTGATCTTATCCTAGGCAGTTCACCACCTAACCAACCGCCTTACCGAGTAAGTGCAAGTCAGTAAGAGAAGATCCTAAAACAAGTAAATGAATTGTTGGAAAAAGGGTTAGTTCAACCTAGCTCTTCTCCATACTGCTCTCCAATCTTACTTGTTCAAAAGAAATATGGTTCTTTTTGTATGTGCATAGACTACAAATCTTTGAACAAGATCACAATCAAGAATCGTTTTCCTATCCCAAAGATAGATTATATATTGGATAAGTTGCAAGGGGCTAGTATATTTAGTCGCATTGATCTCAAGAGTGGCTATCACCAGATATGGATAGCACCTGAAGATATTCATAAGACAACTTTTGGTACAACATTTGGACTATACGAGTTCTTAGTCATGCCATTTGGATTGACTAATGCACCCGCCACATTCAATCGAATGATGGAGAGAATTTTCAGGCCTCACTCAAAGTTCACAGGTGTCTTCTTTGATGACGTTCTAATATTTTCACGGTTTGAAAAAGAGCATAGAAAACATCTATCTATTGTCTTTCAAGAGCTTCGCAAGCATAGACTTCATGTCAATGCTAAGAAGAGTGAATTCTTTCGTTTGGAAAATCATTACTTGGTCCATATTGTTTCTCACAATTTGGTGAGAATGGATCTTGAGAAGATTCGAGCCATTGTTGAATGCCCTACACCTACTTTTGTACATGAAGTTAGAAGTTTCTTAGGCATATGTTCATACTATAGGACGAGGTTTTCCATATGCTGCATCTCCTCTACATGACCTTACTAAGAAGCAAATGCCTTTTCACTAGAGATCAAGGCAACTACAAGCCTTTGAAAGAATTAAGTTTCTTGTGACTCAAGAACCAGTTCTCATAGTTTCGGATCTTCAAAAACCTTTTGAAGTTCACTATGATGCTTCTGGGGATTGCATTGGAGCTGTGCTTAACCAAGAGCATCATGCAGTAGCTTTTGAGAGCCGACACCTCAAGGAGCATGAGCTACATGCACTAGTATATGAGAAAGAGCTTATGGCGATGGTACATGCTCTTCAAGTATGGAAACACTATTTACTTGCTGCAGATTTTGTTATTAAAACAGATTGCCAAAGTCTAAGATACTTCCTCACTCAGAAGAAGTTCTTAGAGAAACACATGAATTGGGCAAATTTCTTATCCATGTTTCATTTTCAAATCCTTCAAACATCTGTAACTAAGAATGTAGTTGCAGATGCTCTATCACGGCGACCTCGAGTTGTTAACCCCAAATCGAGATGGCCCTAGGTCGAGATGGCGGAAAGAGGAAGAAAAAAAGCAGATAAACATGGAAAAAGAGCAAAGACACACAGGTGACCTCCAAAACCAAGCTAAGGCAAAAAAACACAATTTTAAATGAAGGGCGCCTCAAAAAACTCGGAAAACTCTTGTAAAAGAACGCCAGGCTCCCTCCTGTGCCAATTGTAAAATACTAGACGAGTGTAGGCTAGAGGCATAAGGCTAGAAGAGGGAAATGGAAAAAGGACCTTGCCACAATGGCCGGTCATGTAAAAAAGGGATGGGTGCCCATGGGATTTTAGGGTTTGTATATATAAAGTTCAAAAAGTGAATGAGAGCTCATTCTTTAGTGTGTGGCAACAAGAGTCTTCTTCTTCCTCTTTCCTTCTCATCTTCTTGCTTGTGTGTGCTCTTGAGAGAGGGAGTGTGAGAGTGTGAGGGAGTGAGTGTGTGAGAGTGAGGGATCAAGAGGGTGAAGCTCTTCACCATCTCCTCTTCTCTTCTTCTCTTCTCTTCTCTCTTCTTGTGCGCACGGCTATGGAGGATGGAGCTTGGAGGTGGAGGAGGCTTGAGGATGCTTGAGCTTGCATCTAGGATCGTGGAGCTACCGGAGTGTGTGAGAGAGGAGGCAACTCATATCGGCAGCAAGGTAAGCTCACTACACTCATAGGATCGATGACGCGTCGGCTAGGTGAGAGATAGCCATTAGAGCTCGCTTGGAACGCTTGAAAAAATAAGCGGTCTGTGGGTCTTGGCGGTTGAGCAAAAGCTCCCACATTTTGGTTATGTTGCTGAGACCAATGATTCAAGCTTGAGCACTTGCGCGCCTCATATCGAGCATCGAAGTAAGGGATTCATCCCCAAAGCGGAGCTTGAGATAGGTAGGAAGTTTGGGTGTTTTTGATCTTCAAACAAGTAAGTATTTTGGGTTATTTTGTTTGTTTGATGATTGGGAAACATGGAGAAATATTTTCAGTGTTTTGCTTTCGATTCTTGTTGCATTTAGAGTAGGTTAGGATTAGGAAATCACACCGGAGAAGGGTAGGGTTTACTGTTGTAAAACAGGGCAAAACATGGAAAAAATTGTGTGCAAAAAATGGAAAAAAAGCTCGCTTGGGATGCCTAAGGCCGCCAAGTGAGTGATTGGGGTGTCAACATCATACCCGGGAAGGGGCATAAGAGCCAAGAGGCCAAGGGAGGACTCATTTGCAACAATTTCAATGAGAGAGAGAGAGAGCGCGCTATTGCCCGATTCGATTCGATCGCACCAATGACGAGCCCACCACTCTATCCAGGTATATGAATCCCTTCCCTTACCCCCTTAGATAGGATCTAGAGGTTTGTGCCTGCTTCGATTGAGTAAATCACAAGGAATGATCGAAATCAAACTCGCACTGTCGATGTGCACCGCGCTCGGCCCGTCCAAATAGTCACTTCTGGGCCGAGTCCTAGAATTGGCCCTCGGCCCTATTTCGCTTGGCCCACTCGGCCTAAATCCTAATCAATCCACTCCTCGGCCCATCCGAGTCTACCATTCAGACCGTGGACCGATTCGGCCCTCTGCCACATGTCAAACTCGACCCTCGGTCTGCTTCCCTCGGCCCAATTGCCTCGGCTTGTCCGAGCAACCTCGTCCGAATTGACCACTCAGCCTGTCTGAGCCAATCTGTCCGAGTGACTTCGTTTGAGCCAATCTGTCCGAGTGACTTCGTCCGAGCCCGCTCTGTCCAAGTCCCAAATTCGGCCCTCGACCCATGCGCCTTGGCCCGTCCGAGTGACCCACTCGAACCCTGCAATTTGAACCAATTGGGCCGAGTGTAGATTTTTATCAAATTTTCAAAAATTTGACCTGACTCGGCTAGAACTCAACAACGCAAACTGTCAAAAGCCCTTAGGACGCTCAGAACTTGATTCAATAAATTGAGGGAAAGACACACGCATTGAGTGGCCATAAATTGAGGATTGTATTCAATAATTGAAGGAACTCACCTAGATAAACCACTCAAGGAACCCACCAGTAGGAGAGGACCCAAGACATAGACAAACTATCAACGCACAAAGTAGGACCAAGCAAGGGGCGACGACGAAGTGGATTTGACAAGTCTACTGAACCTGATCGATAGCTTTGTGGAGCACGAGAACTCAACAATGGCAGAAGAAAGTTCAGACTGCAGATCTAATGAGGAATTTGACTTAGGAGTCTTTCCGGATGCTATTCAGCAGTAGCTGGTCAGCAGTTACAATGCTCATGCCCAGTATGAGCACCATGGCAAGACAACAGACACTATCATCGCAGATCTAGAAGAGGAGAGAAAGCTAGCCCATAAAGCATTGCAAAGCATGGCTGAATACAATAGGGAACAGCAGGCTAGGAGCCAAAGGCAAAGCATGGAGTTGCGAGAGGTGCAGCGGGTGCTGAACCTGGCTGGCAGAAATCGAACAAACCATGAGAGAGCACTAGAAGGAGACTTAACGCTAAGTGAGCTTCTCATGAAGTAGCTGCTCGATAACACGGCTGCAGAGCAAAGTGCCACGGCTCTAGCAACATCGCTACTCACAGGATTAGGAGCAAACTAAGGCTCAAAGAGCCAGTCTAAAATCCCTATTGTTGCCAAGCAACTCGATAAGTACCAACCCCATGACGATCCATACAACTTTGTTGAGCAGTTCGAGCAAGTTTGCGAAGCCAACGGCCTCAACGACCTAACTCAACACTCTCAAGCGTTTGGGCTTTGCTTGGGTGACAAGGGTAGGACGTGGTATACGAGCTTAGATATCACAAAGCAAGCCAACTTCGATGGCCTCAAGGATCTTTTCATTAAGAGGTTTGCCAAGCCCGGATACTCCGATAATCTACTAGTATGCTTGATGAACATCAAGCAGAAAGAGGAGGACATTCGTGATTACATGACCCATGTGAGGAGTCTCTTCAAGAGAATCCCTACTGGAGAGCGGCCGACTGAAAGAGCAGTATCAAGTGTATTCATCAGCAAGATTCAAAACAAGGAACTATATAAGGCTTTGGCAGGCAACTCGAGCTTGCAGCGAGATGCATTAGCTAGGGTCTTTGAGGAAGCCATCCAAGTTGACAATCAGCTGAAGGAACGAAGCTCTAGGAGCTCGAACTCTGAGCAAACCAACTCGCGACATTCAGAGAGAGCGTCAGCCTTGAGTGTGAGCAATCAGTCCCATCATCGAGGGTAAGGGGAAAACCACCGAGATGAACCAAGACTTGGCTGATGTTAAGATGGAACTAGCCAAGTTGCAAGACATGTTGAGATGACCAATGCGCCCACACGTCCAATGCGTGTACTGTGGGAGAAACCACTTGCCAGTCGAGTATCAAGTCCCTAGGTCAAGACCTTGCACTAACTATGGTAGGTTCGATCATGACGTTGCGCATTGTAGATTGCCAAGAAGACTTCCATACTCACAACCCTACGGCCAGCCTTACCTAGCAACCAAGCCGCAGCCATTCTTTGGAAGGGGAGTCCCATTAGCCCTTCCTGTGCCTAACGACGTTAAGCCAGTTGTTCCTAGGATGGAAATAAATCCTACAGGCATTCCTAGACTGCCTGGTCCTTACGTAACCCATCCACCGAGTGATGCTCCTGTCCACTGCATGGAAGAACCAATTGAAGAAGAGACCTACATATACCCTTACGTCTTGCATGACAACGAGGGCAATGCAATCACTATGGATTATCGACCAGTGTCGGTGATGGCATTGGGAAGAGGGCGAGGTAGAGGGTAGATGCAGGATCCAATCATTTGTTGGACTTGTGGTCACCCAGGACATGTCTCGTCACGCTGCCCTGAAAGGGAGCAGCAAAACAGAGACAAGGCTGACCAAAGATGTGTAGAGTGCGGAATCACTCATCTCTTCATTGATTGCCCAAAGCGGAAGCCATCTTCTAGTTCAGCCAACGTGCCATCTATCCCATTGGGGCTTTTTGGTGTCAAGAACCTCAATGGGGAGGCCATGCCTATCCCATTATGGGTCATGACCCATGCCCAAATGAAGCAGGCCGACATCTCTCTGCTAGGACCTAGCAATCTCGATGCAGCCTCGATAGGAAAGAAGAACCGTAGACGGAGGAAGAGGTCAGAAGCTAAAATCGCACTAAAAATGGAGAGTGCTACAACTCTACCTGCTGGAAAGAAGGTCTTTGACGTAGAGGCAGAGACTTCAGCCCCTAAGATGGCCACACAGGGAAGTGCTAAGGTAGGGGAATACCCGCATCCAAAGTAAGAGTTAGAGGCCATAGAAAAGGTGAAGGAATGGGTGAAGGAATCCCAAGAGCATCTAAAAGACGCTGAGCCCATCCTAGAGGATGAAATCAATGACCTCTCCAGCATAAGTACGCCAACTTCACCTCCTCAACCAAAGTCGAGAGAAGCAACTGCACCACAAGCAGTGCTGCTAAGGCCAAGCCTCGGTGCTACAGGGCCGCGGTTCAGTCACGGCCACGGTCAAGATGATCCAGGTTAGGAGAGAGGCGACCCCAACGATCTCCTGACCATGTTGGTGACTACCCCTATAACATTTAGCTTGGGAGATCTGCTTAGGCAGCACCCCACCCTATGGCAAGATCTTAAACAATGGGTTGAAGGGTCACAAGAGCAGGTCATGACAGACTCTCATGACCATGATGCAGAGACGCAAATACCGAGTTTGACGCTTCACTCTATGCCTAAATCCTTACACATCAATGCCTTTTAGAAAGGTTCCGAGATGCATGCAGTCTTGCCAGTTCCGAGATGCATGCGGACTATGGCATCCTATTAGGCCGACCCTGGATGCGCAATGCTAGAGTCATCGAAGATTTGTCAAGATTGTGGGAGAGAAGGAAGGAGTCTCGCTTGAAGCTTTCTTGCTTGCACAATGGGGGAATACACACAAGGGTGGAGGCTGAAAACAGTTTTTCTCTTCTTAGTTATGTAAGCCAAAAGAACTCTAGTACAAAAAAATAGAAGAACCCTAGATATGGGTCTCAAAACCAAACTCAACTAACTAAGGTGGCATACTAACTGAGCCACGAACTAGAGTAGATAAGGATAGCTATCATCTAGCTATTATTTAGGGGTGGTGTACCAACCGCATCTGCAACTGACAAGTCGGTGACATAAATACACAACGGTCACCCTAGCGTATCACGAGTGGAGCTCGATATCTCAACACTCCCCCTCGAGCTCAATCCCAATTCCTGCACACCAAGCAGGTCTCTAAACTTGCGCAGCTTCTCTGCCCCCAATGCCTTCGTGAATATGTCAGCTACCTGATCCTCTGTGCTGACATAAACTAGATCAATAAGACCTAGTAAAACCCTCTCTCGCACATAGTGATAATGCACCTCAATGTGCTTTGTTCTAGCATGATAGACTGGGTTATTTGCCAAGTGTATACTACTCATGTTGTCACAATAAATGACAACTGGCCCATCTGTAGACTGATGCATATCATAAAGTAGCTTATGCAACCAAGCTACCTCACATGCAGCCATTGCTGCACCCCTGTACTCAGCCTCTGTGCTCGATAAGGCAACTGTAGGCTGTTTCTTGCTGCTCCAAGTGACTGCAGCACTCCCAAAAGAGAACACATATCCACTGGTAGATCGTCTATCAGAAATACTACCAGCCCAATCAGCATCAGTGTATCCATGCAACTGTATTTGAACCCCAGTCTCATAAAATAGTCCATACTGCAATGTGGACTTCACATACCTGAGTATGCGTCTAGCCGCATCCAAATGTGGCTTCCTTGGAGCCTGCATAAATTGACTTACCAATCCAACAGCATAGCTCAAATCTGGCCTGGTAATAGTCATATAAATCAAACTTCCTACTATGCGTCTATACATAGTAGGGTCTTCTAGAAGCCCACCCGCATCTGTGCTCAGCTTCACATTCTGCTCCAAAGGAACTGAAATAGGCTTACAGCCTGTCATCCCATATTTGGACAGCATGTCCAATCCATACTGCCTCTGCAAGAGCTGTATCCCACTTGGTGATCTAATCACCTCAATGCCCAAGAAATAACGCAGCTCTCCCAAATCCTTCATCTCAAACTTCTGCTTCAATAGCATTTTCACATGAAGGATATCTTCATCACTGTCACCTATCATAATCAAATCATCAACATAAATGACAAGTAGCATAATACCTTTCTCTGTTTTTCTCACATAAAGTGAGAAGTCTGCCTTGGAAATCTGAAAGCCAATAGTGACAAGATACTGTCCTATCTTGTCAGACCATGCTCTAGGTGCTTGCTTCAAGCCATACAAGGCTTTCTTCAACCTGCAAACAAACTCAGGATGAACAGCATGCACATAACCTGGTGGCTGCTCCATATAGACCTCTTCTTGCAAATCACCATGCAAGAAGGCATTCTTTACATCCATCTGATGTAAAGACCATCCCTTTGATGCAGCCATAGCAATGACTGCTCTTACGGTTGCCATCCTTGCAACCGGACTGAATGTTTCTTCATAGTCAATGCCATATGTTTGTGCATACCCCTTGACTACTAATCTTGCCTTGTATCTGTTCACAGAACCATCTGCATTGTGCTTCACCTTATAAACCCACTTATAGCCAATTGCATTTTTACCTTTAGGCAAAGGTACCAATTCCCATGTAGCATTTGCTTCCAAGGCATCCATTTCTTCATCCATGGCTTTCTCCCATTTTTCTTTTCCCATGGCTTCCTCAAAAGAAGTGGGTTCTGGTTCCTGTATCACTCTAACCATATATGCATAGTGAATGGTTGTAAATCCATCATATTTCAGCCTATCCACAAGATACCTAGCTCTCGTAGACCTGCGCAAAATAGGTTCACTCCCAGGTTCTCTCAAGACATCCCTGGTCTTCCTTACTCCAGGTGTAACAATAGAAGGAATACCCAACTCATCATCAATGCTCTGTTCTGAGCCACTGGATTCACCATCCACATAAGAGTGACCTGCATTCACATCAAACATGGGCTGATCAACCTTCTCTTTTCCTTTTTGTGATACCTGCATACCACTATCTGCATTGCTTTGAGAAGATTCTCCTTATCTCAATCTGCCTGTCCATGGCGAAGAATGTGAACCACTGCTAGAGGACGCTCCAGGTCCACTAATATTTTGTGACTGCTACTGTGAATTCTATGCAGCATTACCATTTTGTGCATCTACATCATCAATCACATTTACTGGTTTATACCAGCTACTCATCTCATAAAAAACAACATCTCTGCTCACTGTAAACTTACGAGTAGAAGGGTTATAGCATCTATACCCTTTTTGCTGCAGAGAGTAACCAATAAAGATGCACTTCTCAGCTTTTGGATCCAACTTGGATCTCAACTCATCTGGCACATGTACATAGGCAATGCAACCAAAAATTTTCAAATGAGAAATATCTGGTTTCCTACCAGTATACCTCTCCTCTGGAGTCATTCCATGTATTGCTGCAGTGGGAGTCCTGTTCATTATGTAAACTGCTGTAGCAACTGCTTCAACCCAATAAAAATCTGGCAAGTCTTTTTCATTGAGCATGGCATGAGATACCTCTCCAATATGCTTGTTTTTCCTTTTTGCAATTCCATTTTGTTGTGGGGTATAACTGCATGAATATTGCTGCTTTATGCCATGCTCCTACAAGAACTTTGCAAACTCATTTGAGAGGTACTCTCCCCCTCCATCTGACCTTAGGCATTTTATTTGCAGACCTGTTTCTTTTTAAGCCATAGCTTTAAGGGTTTTGAAATGCCCAAAAACTTCACTTTTCTTTTTCATAAAATACACCCAAACTTTTCTGCTATAGTCATCAATAAAAGTGACAAAATAATGACAGCCTCCAAGAGATGCAGCTTTAGTAGTCCACACATCAGAGTGGATTAATTCCAATGGCTTCTCACTCTCTTGAACATGTCTAGGAAATGGTTTCCTTGCCTGTTTTCCAAACTGACAGGCTTCACATACCTTATGCATTTCTGCAACCTTGAATTTTGGCAATCCTGCAACAATATTTTGGGCCTGCATTGATTTAAGTCGCTGTACATTAACATGACCAATGCGTTTATGCCAGATATCAATATCTGCAACTACACCGGTCCCATGTGCAAACATTGCTGCACTCAATTCAGACATGTCTGCATCCAACGTAAACATTCTGCCCTTCTTCTTTCCTTTTGCTATCAAGCGACCTTTATTTTTCATATCCTCAACAAAGCATCCATGAGGATTAAATCTGACCTGCAAGCCCTGCTCAACCATTTGACCGACAGAAACTAGATTCTTGGTGATATTCGGGACATGAAATACATCGGACAGGTATTTCTTTTTCCCATCCTGCATAGACAAGGGAATTTTTCCAATCTGCACAATAGGATGTGCAGTATCATCACCAGTCTCCACAAATCCTGGTTTTTCCATTTTCCTTGCATCCTCCATCCATTCTGCATGACCTGTCATGTGGTTTGATGCACCTGAGTCAACATACCATACATCATTGCTTTCTTCTGCACTTGTCACAGAATTGTTCATGTGCTGCACCATGAACAAATGCTCATTTCTGTCATCACCCTGTCTGCTAGAAGATGCATAATTCCCTTGTTGCAGTTTTCCATTCATGATGTCATTCTGCTTTTTATAGCAGTCTTTAGCCATATGACCCATTTTACCACAGTAGTAGCATTCAACATTACTGTTTGCATTTTGACCTCTTTGCCATCCACCACGACCTCTTTGGCTCCCCTTGCCTCTAGAGTTACCACGTCCTCCTCCATAGGACTGGTTTTCTTGAGTTTGCTGCATATTCTGATTTCTACCACGGCCTCCATATCGGCCTCCTCTACCTCTGCCTCTACCTCTTCCAACATTTGAGTAGAAGACAGTTTCTTTTGAAGTTCCTCCTGAAGAAGATGCACCACCATTTCTCTGTTCCTCAGAAATTAGAAGAGCAATCAACTCCTCAAAATCAAGAAATCTTTCACGAACTGAAATGGATGTCCGAAACTGTGCATAATCCTTTTCTAGACCATTCAAGGTCACAGAAACTAAATCATCATCTTCCACTGGCGACCCAATGGAAGCAAGTGCATCTACAATCTTCTTCACCTTCATGTGGTAGTCATTGATGCTCATACTTTCTCTTTGCACATTATGCAACTCTTGCTTGAGCTGCATTTTCCTGGCTTGCGTATTTGTGCTATACATTTTTGACAAAGTGTCCCATGCCTCCTTTGGCGTACTTGCATCCTGAATATGCACAATCATAGAGTCTGAAATGCTGATAGATAGCCAGTACATAACTTTCCTGGCTCTCTCATGCCATGCTTTAAATGCCTGCATTTGCTATTGATTGGGAACATCTAGAAGAACTGGTTCTTCTTCATTTCCTGCAACAAATTCCCAATATCCTTTTCCCATAAGGAAATTTGTCATTCTAAACTTCCATGCTTGGAAGTTGTTCTTGTCAACCTTTTCAGTGACAATCTGTGAAAGAGAATCAGATCAGATGCCATTACAGAACACTGCAAAAAATTCTGTCACTGCAAAAAACACAGCTTCACCCTCACAAGGGAAAATCTACAAAACTGGCGAAAGTGGTATTTGACCACACAGTCACTTCCTAGTGACGATTTTGCATCAACAGGCAACAGGGATGATTCTGTAACTCCCAATGTCTCTGCGCACAAGCATACAATGCAATTTTTACAGTAACTATTCACCGACCTGTAGAACAGTGGCTGCACAACATAAAACTGGGCCTTTTCCTGAGTGCGTGCAGAAAACTTTCCGGCTGTGCTACCTGCAGAGATCTGCTCCCAAAACAGAAAATGAAAGCAACACTGCTCCTCTTACCAGAACACCGCGAGCTTGGCTTGCTTTCTTGAGCTCCTTACCACGAACAAGGCTCTGATACCATGTCAAGATTGTGGGAGAGAAGGAAGGAGTCTCGCTTGAAGCTTTCTTGCTTGCACAATGGGGGAATACACACAAGGGTGGAGGCTGAAAACAGTTTTCCTCTTCTTAGTTGTGTAAGCCAAAAGAACTCTAGTACAAAAAAATAGAAGAACCCTAGATATGGGTCTCAAAACCAAACTCAACTAACTAAGGTGGCATACTAACTGAGCCACGAACTAGAGTAGATAAGGATAGCTATCATGTAGCTATTATTCAGGGGCGGTGTACCAACCGCATCTGCAACTGACAAGTCGGTGACATAAATACACAACGGTCACCCTGGCGTATCACGAGTGGAGCTCGATATCTCAACAAGATTGGGATAACGGCTTGATTTTTCTTGGCAATAGGACAGACGCTATGGGAGTAGAGATGGACACCTGGAAGATTTTACCACTCGACTTAGATGCCATCTCCGCTACGCTCAAGGGTAACACCCAGGTCAAGAAACCCTATGGGCCCTTGACCAAGTATATCCCATGCCCAGAGGATGAGCAGGATTGGATGCACGTCCTCACTACAATTGACTTGCCGTTCTCAGATCATGAGGCGTATGAGCAAGCCATCAAAACAATCGATAAGGCTAATGACACACCCTTTGTACCAGTCTGCATGATGGCAAGAAGCCTTCGTGGGAAACCGAAGCCCATCAATTTCCAAGTCCCAACCAACAAAATGGAACTCCATGAGATACTAGAATACCTAACGGACAAGCTAGCTGGCAATCCAGCTACAAATTTCAAACCACTCCAGGATCTCTTAGATGAATCCAAGTGGCAATGGACCAGAGTGCATGACTTAAACCTCATGTATAACTGGGCCCTAGTTCCTAACCAACGACAAGAGATATACCAAGCCCTAGGAGACGACGAGCAGTTTGATGAAGAGGATTCTAACGACGAATATGAAGACTGCCAATCCTTCAACGATGAAAGTAAGGGTGAGGTAGATACCATGGAATACGACACTAAAGGACAAGAAATAGAGCAAATACGAGCAGACTCCAAGCCGCAGAAAAAGAGTATCTTCAGGATGGAGCGAAGAGTCATGCACATGGAATGTGATCGTGCTTGGTTGGAACATGTAGGAGCCATAGACCTTGGGCAAGCAGGCCTAGCCCAACCAGGAACGACATTAGTGCTTAGGACAGAATCACCATCTGAACTGCGCCCACCAGGGGAGACCACATCTTCTAGCGAAGACGGAGGGTTCGACTCTGAATCGGAGGTTAGTTTGGATAGTGATCCAGAAATCCCTAGGCTTCCCAAAACCAGACACACCAAGGGGGACCTACCCATCTACTTGAGGCGCAGACAATTGAGGCGGGAAAAGCAAAACAACCCAGGGATACACGAACGGAAGAACATCAAAAATCGTAGGACCTCCCTAAATGATTTACAAAATTCAAAAAAGGGGATAGGGTAGTAGTCCTGTTAAGTGCCAAACGTCAAGCGCAAATGAGCGAACCAATCAAGGGACTAGCCAAGGTCAAGGAGGTGGACCTAGCCCAGGAAGGGGAAACACCTTGACTAGTCTTCATTGCCGATGACTTGATTGATGAAGAAGAAACGAGTCTTGTCGCTCTCTTGCGAGAGTACATGGATGTGTTCGCCTATTCCTTAGAAGAGCTTAAGGGGGTAGATCCAAGTGTCGTGACTCACAACATACCCATGATGCCAGAAACAACGTCGGTCAAGCAGTGATCATACCCTATGAATCCAAAACACACTCATGCTGTCAAAGAAGAGATTGATAAGCTGATGAGAGCGGGATTCATTTACGAAATTGAGCACACAAACTGGGTATTGCCCATAGTCATCGTGATGAAGAAGAATGGAAAAATCCGAGTGTGCGTCAATTACAAGAAGGTGAACGCTGCTACCAAGAGGGACAACTATCCGTTGCCGTACACCGAGCACATGCTTGAGAGAGTGGTAGAGGCAAGGAAGCCTATAGTTTTCTGGATGGCTTCTCAGGGTACAACCAGGTGCAAGTGCATCCTGCAGATAGGCATAAGATTGCCTTTGCCATCGAGTGGGGTGTCTTTGCTTACATAGTCATGCCCTTCGAGTTGACTAATACCCCTGCCACTTTTCAACGCCTCATGTGCACCATCTTTAAGGACATGCTTCGCAAGGAGTTAGAAGTCTTTGTCGATGACCTCTGTGTCCACTCGACATCGAACACCTAGACAAACTCCGAGCAATCTTCAAGCGGTGTCACTTATATCGTCTCTCCTTGAACCCCTTAAAGTGCCAGTTTTGGGTGAAGCATGGATGCATCCTAGGGCATGTGGTGTCGAAGAACGGCATTGCCACTAACTTCTCGAAGGTCAGGGTTATTGTTGACCTTCCACCCCCAAACAACTATAAGGGAGTTCAATGCTTCCTAGGCCATACTGGATACTATCGGCGGTTTGTACTGAATTATGCGTTGATCACCAAACCCTTGTACAAGCTACTTATTGTCTTCGAATGGACCGAAAGCATGCCAACGGGAATACGAAGAGTTGAAGAAGGCTCTAACCACAGCACCAATCCTACGAGCCCCATATTGGACCATTACTTTCCACGTGCATATCGATGCTTCTAAGTTTGCCATGGGGGCGGTGTTGTGCCAACCTGGTGAACACAATTTAGACTATCCAGTGAGCTTTGCTAGCAGACAACTCACTGAGATGGAAATGAACTACTCGACAACGGAAAGAGAGGGATTAGCCATGGTATTCACTGTGAAGAAATTTCAGCATTATCTTTTGGCCACGCCCTTTACCTTCTTCATGGACCATCAAGCCTTACTCTACCTAGTAAAAAAACCTTGTGCTACAGGACGCATAACTCGATGGCTCCTTCTGCTTTTAGAGTTTGACTTCTCCATGGTGGTACAGAAGGGAAAACAACATTACATGGCTGATCACATGTCACGCATTCCCACCGGAGAAGCCATTGGACAAGGTGTTGTTGATGAACTACCCAACGCCCATCTGTTTAACCTTTCGAGCGAAAGAGGTCTATTTAAGGCTGACCTAATGCCATATTGGGCAGATGACATAGTCCAAGTGCTTGAGCATGGATTGCCTGACCGACCGATAGAAAAAGCCCGACTTAGGCGATTAATCCTTAAAATCCAACCCTATTAGCTGATTGCAGGCCAACTTTATAGGCTGAGGCAAGATGGATTGCTGCGTACATGTATTTGCAAGCATGAGATGCACGATGTGCTCTCAAAGGCACACAACGGCATTGTTGGAGGGCTTTTTAGCAGGGATATGACAACACGAAAGGTGCTGCAGTCTCAATTGTGGTGGCCCACGCTTTTCCATGATGCAGCACAATTTGTCAAGCACTATGATGAGTGCTAGCGGATGAAGGTTCCGATTCGCAAGGATCAAATGGAATTAACCCCAGTTATTGCTCGACAACCCTTCAAAAAATGGAGAATTGACTTCATTGGACCCATCAGTCCTGCAGTACAGTATTCGCAGGCCAAGTACATCATTGTGGCCACGGACTATCTCACGAAATGGGCAGAAGCGAGAGCAACACCAAAAAATGACACTAGAACGACTGCTAAGTTCTTATGGGAGCAAGTGATTTCACGATTTGACTGCCCCATCAAACTAGTCAGTGAGACCAAGGCATGCATTTTATCAATGAAGTGATCGCACATCTCCTGTCCACCTTCCTCATCATCAATGAATAAGATTCTTGTCAATGTCCTAACCAAGGTTGTCTCTGCTTCACGCAACGACTGGGACAACAAGCTAATGGCAGCTTTGTGGGCTTACTGCACAGCTTATAAACCGGCTGTTGGTCAAACCCCCTTTAGGCTGACATATGGAACGGAAGTGATTCTACCATTAGAATTCTTCGTTCCTAGCTTGAGAATAGCGCTTCAAGAATGATGGGAAGGGAAGGAGGCATGGACACAATGCCTAGTTGAATTGGAACGCCTCTCGGAGACTCATCTTCTAGCCACCCATGCGCTGATCTATGAGAAAACCCGACGCAAGAGCTGGTTTGACCAGCACATCAAGCAACGTGAGTTTGAACAGGGTGACTTAGTGCTCCTCTACTCAGTTAAGGGGCATAAGCAAAAAATGAAATTTAGAGGTCTTGGACCCTTCAAAGTTCATGCAATCAGCCGAACAGGCAATGTCGAACTTGAGACCCTAGACGGTGAAGGAATAGGCTTCTTCAATGGCAGTTGTGTCAAGAAGTACTACCCTCCTATACGCATCCCTTGCATGAGCCACCAATGTTAGAACCGCTTGTCAAAGTACGAGTAGCCACAATCATTGAAATCGACGATGAGGATGAGGAAGCCGTAGAGCCCGCATACCTCCATATCACAGTCACTGCCAACCAAACATGCGCTTTTAATGCCCTAATCAACGAGGGAGCAGATTGCAATGTCTTAACTCATGATCATTGGACCCAACTTGGCAAGCCAGGACTTCAACCCACCACTGCCAAATTAAGCCCATATGAGGCCCACTCATACACACTTCTAGGCAAGTGTAGAGCCGCCGTCTCTATCGAGTTTGCAAATGTACCACTAATTTTTTACGTATTGTCAGACACTAAAGACGCGGGCATGGAGTCAATGCTAGGGCGAACTTTCAAAAAGCAGGCTCACTGCAATGTTGATTATGAGTCACAGCGCATTCACCTCGAAATATGCATTGTTACAGCTTTTAGCAAGGGCTGCGCGACCTCATCCCAGGCCACAAAGAAAAAGCCACCGATAGAAACATATGTAGTCAAGTCTAAGGAGGGGGGTAGTGCGCGGCCGCCACTCCCAGAATTTCATAAACCGCAACCCATAGCAGCCAAAGCTAAGGCCCAACAGCCTCGCCTTCAATGGATGCCTAAACAACCGCCTAGGAGTCAACGCTCCTACCCTCATAAGACCAGAAATTCTAGGAGGCCCAAACGCAGTTACAGCAACAGACGCGTAATCAGTCAAAGATGGGTCCCCAAAGCCCTCTTGCACACACAAGGCTACTATGAGGGCAATGCTTGGATATGGATACCTAAAGCCCACGCGGCCAAAGGCACCACTCATACGCCAGCCTCAAGCTTGATCACCCCAAAAACTGTAAAACCTCAAAACCACAAGCCATAGAGCTTCCCTAACCCACAACCATCAAATTCATCCACGCGTGAACCCAAGAGAGTCTCCCAAGCCTATCGACCCAAGCAACAGCCAACATCACAAGATTCATCACCTGCCAAAGTCGATCCAACTTCCCAAATCCATCCTGAAAGCAGCAGGCCGTCACTCAAGGCTACTACTAACCCAGCCATAGTCCTAGCGACCCAATTGCAAACTCAAGAACACTCACAACCGCAACTTTTCGTCGCCAAAGGCTCAAGTCCTACCAAACCCCAACCACCCACAGGCCTTAGACCCTCTTTAGAGAGGAAATCCTTTTTCACACTAGCAGCTGATTTAGCTGAAGAAAAAGGGGACGACATGGTGGATTGCATTAAGCGACTAGACGCCACTTTTGTGTCGCTAGCTCTAAGCTACGATTGCTTGGACTTAGGCCTATTGGACGAATCCTTTGCAATTGAAGTTCAAAACATTCCCTGCTCCTAGGAAACCTTTGAATTAGCATTCGCAAACGCTTTTCGCTCCGCTGTTGAATTGCTCAATAACGAAATATCCAAGGAGAAAGCCATCAAGCAACGCCTCATCCCGTCATACGATCAACGAACCACTTCAGCGATCACTGAACAAGAAATCACAGTGTTATCAAAGCTTGCTGATACCAACTCCCCATTCTTGAAACATTGGTATACTCTTAGGCTGCAATGGGAAGTCAAAGGGTGCCGCATAATGACCAACACTGAGCAGCGCTGCGCTATTAAAACGGAAGAATATGACCCCACATATGCCGCACCAACCTCATATCGAGTATTAACCACTCTTCCGGGCCATCTCATAGTCTTAGAACACATCAAAGGACACCCCTGCCTCAAACGCTTGTTAACCGAGGAAGAGTTACACATTACTAGCCGAGACAACACTGGTGACTTTCTAACAGATGTTCTCACATACATCACACAAGTGGGGATTAAACCCTCTGATCTGGACTGCAACGCTCACTTAGAGTACAACCCCCAATTCTATGATTGGCTCCTTCACAAGTAAATCCTACGCCGCCACGCCAAACGCCTTCGCCTTTCTAACTCCACATCTTAGGAAGGATTCTTCTTAAGTTGGAAGGGGAGGGGGAATTAGTGAAACACATAAACATATACTATGAAAAACAGGCAAAAAGTTAAAGGCTGAAAAGAAAAATCTACAATGGTTCTTAATGAATTCATTCAAAAAGCATATAGTTTCTCTTTTTTCAGGAGTCAGCAATTTACTATGTGGAAAGCACTAATGAAATTTTCAGTTTATAACAGGAACGAAAAATGTCGCAGCAAGACCAAGCCCACCAACTCCCATTCACGGAAGAGGAGAGAACGCGGTATAGCATCACCTTGGAGATCTACGCCTACAATCAATTGAAATTCCAAACTATTCACAATATAGAAGGATGTGGCCAGGAGAGTTGTGTAAAGCTGCAACTTCAAGAAGTACCTGGAAAGATTCGCACAAGAACCTGACCACACGAGCTGTGTGGAATTTCTCAGGTCCTACGACCCCGACACTGAATGCGGCACCATCACAGTGGGAAGAGGACAGAATTCCAAGCAAGTATTGGTTTGCCTAACCCCGGCCTTGGTGGAGAAGGCACTGGGACTAGAACCAAAGGTGGAAAAGAAGTAGAGGAGGGATGTATATGCCATGCTAGGGAAGAGAAAGGAGGATGTGCTGACAAATGACGGCATCAGTATCTAGGACATCCCCAATGTAGAGACTAGGTTATAGGCGAAACTCATACATGCGCTCTTTTCCAGCCAGCACTACAACCCGTTGATGCACCAGATCAATGTACTGATACTGGAGAATGTGGCAGCCCATACCCTACATGAAGTCGACTGGAACAACTACGTACGTAAGATCATCGACCAAGCAGCTAGAGCGCTGGCCTTAGGAAGCATGCCCGTAGGAGGAGAATCCCCAACATCGAAGGCCACAGAAAGAAAGAGGGCCTCCTCCAAATCCTCGTTCATCGCCTACGGGACCATCTTAACGGAGCTTATCCAGGAGGCTGTGAAGGAGGCACAGGAGGCAGAAGAGGGGGAGGGGGAAACACTCGACAGATCACCTCCTCATCAACACCAGGAGAGGTCTAGTGATAGGACTGAGACCGAGGAAGAAGGGGAAGAACAGAAAAGCAAAAATCAGGTCAAGGAGACCGAGAAGAAGGCAGCGCAAAAAAAAAAAGAAAAAGGATGACGAGGGCTGCAGGAAAGAGAAAGAGGACTTAGAGAAGGCCAAGAGAGAGTCCCTTAGAGAGGCCAAGGAGAGGGAGAAGAAGAAAAAACAGGAAGAAGAAAAGGAAAATGAGGAATTACAGAAGGCTAAGAAGGCATCAAAACAGGAGGCAGAGGAAAGAAAAGAAGGGAAAAGGAAGAAAAAGAGAAAAAGAAGGAAGAGCAGAGAAAAGTAGAAGAGGAAAGGCAAAGAAAAGCTGATGAAGAAGAGGAAGAACTAAGAAGGAAGGAGGAAGAGGACCTGGCTGAAGCTACATGCCGGTCCATCGAATAACAAAGCAGAGCAGATGAACTGGGGATTTTGAGCCCACATAGAGAAGAAAGGCCTAGGTCAAGCATACAGGTGCCGGATATTGTGTCGCCCGCTGTCATTGAGGGCAAGGGCAAGGCCCCAATTCACCCAATTCCTACTCTATTGGTGCCTCCCACCGAGCCAACCACCATCACCCCCAGCATCCCCACCAGTGTAGACATATCAAATCTTGTGGCATGGATGCAGTACTTCATTAACAAGGAGATAGCCAAGGGGAAGAGCACCGAAACTATGGCTACAGGGCAAAAGCAGCTGGCCATAGACGTAGAGTCTAGGCAAGATCCTAAACGACAAAAGGTGGAGGCCTCAACAACACCCATCCAAACAACGATGACGCCGCCAGCTAATTACGATGAATACGTCGCTGAGCTACTCTCTCAATTGAAGAAAGCTAAGGAGGAACGAAAGATAGCTATGGTTGAGTTGGCAGCTGAGAAGGAATCAATAGCCACCTTCCAGATTGACAAAACAAGGATGATAGCCATGCAGCAAAGGGAGATCACGGATCTCAAGTAGAAAATAAAGGCTAAGGATGACAGAGAAGAGCACTGGAGGCAGCAGCTCGAGAATGAAGCACAGGAGCTGGTGAAGGTGCAAAGAGAACATAAGCTCTTGATAATGCAATATCAGGAGCTCATTGCAAAAACTACTAAATGAGAAAAGAAAGCAGGACATGGAGGAGCAGCAAGAAGAGATTGAGTGCCTAACCAATCAGTTGAGCTCTGAAAAAGAAGAACAGGAGAGGCTGATCAGGGAATTGGAGGACCATGAGCAAAGGCTCATGATACTGACCCTAAAGCAAGGGGAGAGCATGGAGGAAATGAACAAGAGAGTAGAGGAGTGGGCGGTACATAATGAAAAGAGGGTGAAGATGCTGGCATAGAGCCTTGCTCTAGTAGAAAAGGAAAAGATCATTGTAGAGAGCAAGGCAGAAGCCGCCCAAGTGGCCTTCGGTGCCCAACAAAAAGCCTTCCTCGACACCATCATGGACACTACACGCCCAGAGGAGGGAGAGTCATTGGAGGTGGCACAAAGGAAGCTCAGCATTGCACGCAGAGCCCTACATGCAGGACTACAAATGCCACCCCAACCTGCAGAGGTTAGGCTGAGCCTGGATGAGCAACGGAAATACCTATTGCTGGCCAGCCTAACCCCTGAGGAAGTAGATGCCCTAGGATTTTAAGAGAGAGCACCACAGGAAAACCGGCAGGGGGAGGAAGCCAAACTCGAATTTGACATGGGTAGATTCAGAGAAGATGTGATCCCACAACCCCCCTCGCCACACATTAAGGAACAACAACCACTTGACCTGCCCCTCGACAGACAAGCCCCTGGCAATCCGCATCCCTCCCACCATGCCCTGATGACCTCCCAATGCAATTCCACATGGAGCTGGTAATCTAGGAACGGTAGGAAATTGAAAATGGCCCTTTCTCTTTTAGCTTCCTTGTGCCTAACAGCCTGAGAAGGATCTTGCTGATCAAAGTAATGGAGAAGGTGATCGCGGCTAGCAGTCGACTGGGCCAAAAATGGCTAGACGATAGGGCAAAGACCCCCACCCTATGGGGCACGGAGGAAGTAGAATTTTGGCAAGACAAAGTGTTCGCAGTGCCACACACTGTAAGGGGCTACAACTGCCAACCTCTCTGGAGGAGGTGAATATGCGATATCAACATGCTCACCTGGATGGCACTTTGCAACACCCTACCCTACGAGAGGAACAACCCCACATTCATGGCGTATCCTCGTAGGGTAGGCATGGATTTTGTCACCACCCTCCATGGGCTGCATGATTTCCCCATCATCTAAAATTCCAATGCCACCTCCTTCGAGGATGCCCTCCTTTTTGATTTAGGAAGCCTAACCGACTCCATGACATGCTTCCTCGCAGAATTCTCCTCCTGTCCTGACCCCGCTTTTATAACTATGTGTAATTACCTTAGGCTTCTTAAGCTCCTACTCAAGCAAGATCCGGCACCGCAACAAGAGAATGGCTTGCCTCCCCTCTTTTTTGATCCCAATGCTATTGATAGCTGCGCTATGGCACCCTTAATGGTGAGAGCTAGCCTACTATCTTCCTTTTGCGTAGCTCTCCTAGAGGACATGAGTGACAGCCAATTCACTAGGTGTAATCACCCCTTCCTTTCCACCACCTCTCTCCACGTCCTCATGAACTTGAAAGGGTACATGCAAAGCCACCAATTTTTTCACAAATCCATCCACCCTCCTTCCCCCCCTCATTCAGACGAAGAGGATTAGGCCTAGCTTTCATTCATTCCAAATTTTTTAAAAGAAAACTAACTGATCAACATCACCCACTTGAAGAAGCACTTATCACCACAAAAAGCACGATCACTGCACCTAGGGGTCCTTAAGTTAGGCATGTCCAGTGGCTTTGGTCGGTCCGCTCCACTCCCAACCCCCTAGCCCTTTTTGCTCCCCCACTTCACGCTTAGGGCACATCAAGGGCAGGACACACCTAGGGAGGTAACACTCACCTATGGTTAGACCTGTCACCCTAAGCCACTGGCACTGCACCCCCTTGGCACAAATGGGGTCCTCAAGTGTGGGACATCACCCAGGCTCGCGTGCGGTTAGACCCACCTCCCCATTCCACTAGCATGAGCGCAATGCACCAACCCGCTGAGAAAAGCACTCCCCTTAGGTAGAACACCGCACCTTCTTCTTCAGGCACCCCAAAAGCGCCAAACCACCAACTTCGGAGGCCCTCATCAACCCATGACATCCAATTAGCTGCTTCAACAAACATCATTATTAAGCTTTCACAAGCACCAGAGTTTACATGTGGCCCTCAGCCTTACACCAACCCAACACCGAAGTGCCATGGGACTGGCACCTGTTTAGGAAGGGGTAATGTTAACCCCAAATCGAGATGGCCCCAGGTCGAGATGGCGAAAAGAGAAAGAAAAAAAGCAGATAAACATGGAAAAAGAGCAAAGACACGCAGGCAACCTCCAAAACCAATCCAGGGTAAAAAAACACAATTTTAAATGAAGGGCACCTCAAAAAACTCGAAAAACTCTTGTAAAAGAGTGCTAGGCTCCCTCCTGTGTCAATTGTAAAATACTAGACGAGTGTAGGCTAGAAGCATAAGGCTAGAAGAGGGAAATGGAAAAAGGACCTTGCCACAATGGCTGGTCATGTAAAAAAGGGATGGGTGCCCATGGGATTTTAGGGTTTGTATATATAAAGTTCAAAAAGTGAATGAGAGATCATTCTTTGGTGTGTGGAAACAAGAGTCTTCTGCTTCCTTTCTCCTTCTTATCTTCTTGGTTGTGTGTGCTCTTGAGAGAGGGAAGTGCGAGTGTGAGGGAGTGAGTGTGTGAGAGTGAGGGATCAAGAGGGTGAAGCTCTTCACCATATCCTCTTCTCTTCTTCTCTTCTCTTCTCTCTTCTTGCACGCACGGCTACGGAGGATGGAGCTTGGAGGTGGAGGAGGCTTGAGGATGCTTGAGCTTGCATCTAGGATCGTGGAGCTACCGGAGTGTGTGAGAGAGGAGGCAACTCATATCGGCATCAAGGTAAGCTCACTACACTCATAGGATCGATGATGCATCAACTAGGTGAGAGATAGCCATTAGAGCTCGCTTGGAACGCTTGAAACAATAAGTGGTCCGTGGGTCTTGGCGGTTGAGCGAAAGCTCCCACACGAGTGAATGCAATCACAAATGTTTACCATAACCAGTTCATGGATTTACCCAAAATGTATGTAACTGATCCCGACTTCTCAACCATATGGGATCAGCTTTAACTCAGGTTAGTCAATTACACCTTACTCAATTAAAGATGGTTATTTGTATCATCATTAAGTAATTTGTGTAACATTACCATTGTAACACAAGGTAATGGATGAAGCACATGCATCTCCATATGCTGGACATAGGGGTATTCTACCCACTACTCAAGCATTGGAAAGATATTTCTTTTGGCCCACTCTTAGATCTGATGTTGAAAGATATGTCTGTGAGTGCAAGATATGCTAAAAAGTAAAGTATGACAGGCATAAACCATCTGGTCTACTGAAGCCATTACCTATTCCCAATGAGCCTTGGGAAAGTATAGCCATGGAATTTATCATGGAGATTCCTCGCACACAAGCAGACAATGATGCAATCTAGACTATCACTGATAGGTTCAGTAAGCAAGCTCACTTTATACCTGTGTGAAAGACAATCAAAGCCGATCATATGGGTAAGCTATTCATTGCTCATATTTTTAAGCATCATGGTATGCCTAAGTCCATTATAAGTGATCGAGATCCCCGCATGACTAGCCTCTTTTGGCAAGCTCTATTCAAGAACCTCGGGACAAAGTCAAAGTTTTCATCCTCTTATCATCCTCAAACGGATGGGAAAAGTGAAAGTGCCGATTCTACTTTTCTTGACCTTTTGAAATCCTATGTCTCTGATAATCAAAGAGAATGGGAAAAGTATTTTCCTTTAGTAGAGTTTGCATACAATAATATGATGCACTCTAGTACTGGTAAGGCACCCTTTGAGATCATCTATGGTAGGCCTCATTTACCACCCATTGAGATCATATGATAAGCCTCATTTACTAGTACTAGAGTGCATACAATAATATGGTGCACTTTAGTACTGGTAAGGCACCCTTTGAGATCATCTATGGTAAGCCTCATTTACCACCCATTCTTCTTACGAAGGATAAGATCTTTGCAGTAAATGAGTTTGTTAGAGACATTGGTACAACTTTCACTCAAGTAAAAGCTGCTATCCAAAGGATACAAGAGAAGCATAAACGCAAAGCTGATAAGCATTGTCATAAGTAAGATCTCAAGTTGGGACAGTATGTTCTTCTTAAGTTTGAGAAGGCTCATGAAGAAGCAGAAAGGTCAAGGTAAAGTGATTAGGCTTTCTAATCGCTATTATGGCCCTTCCAAGATCACAGATAAGGTAAAAAATGTGACTTTTTGCTTGGATCTACCAAGTCATTGGAACATTCATAATGCTTTCCATATAATTTTGCTATGTCCCTATATTGGAGAACCTCCAATGGAACCAATCAAGGAAGATTTATCTGACATAGAAGAAACAGAGGAGTTCCTTGTGCCTGAAAGAATTTTACACCATTAGGACAATACTCTAAGGTCATTGAGAGTGGAGTTTTGAGCCCGGGATGTGCCTAGAATTTTCCCAAAAATCTGGAATTTAGGGGAAAAATATTTAACATCGAAGGCGGCGACTGCAGCTAGGACGATTTTAAGCACCAAGTGAAAGACGGCTTTTAAAAGGCGCCCGAGCGACACTTGTAGATTTTTGATAATTTCTCCAACTGTTGTGTGGCATGTCAGGAGTTGCAATCAGTGTAGGATGTCAAGCCGGACGCCCAGGATTTTTCAGAGCTCGAATCGGAGTCTGGACACAGAAAAGGCCACAAAATTGGCAAGATTTGAAGAGGTGGACAAAAAACTTGGACCAAAGGGGGGCTGCCTTTTGGAGCCTTGACCCCCCCCCCCCCCTGCCCCAAAAAAAAAAATGCAAAAGAAGATAAAAAAACGTGAAGGAGGCGTGAGGATATGGCGTGGTGCAGGCAGCCGTTTTTTGTGCCCTCTCCTCATGATGGGTGATTTCCTGGCTGTGAGCACCCCCATGCAACTGACGTTGGGGGGCAACTTCTCTCACTTGGCTGATCATTTCGCCAATCTTCGTGCGAGGAATGGCTGTCCGGATGAAGAGAACAGATTCTAGACTTTCTCTCTCCTCCCTCTCTCTCTTCTCTATGGGCTGTTCATGTGTACCATCTTGATGAAGGAACCCAGGAAGAAGAATGAAGAAAGTGGTGATGGAAATTGATGGAGATGCTGAAGATTGAAGTAGACATTGGATTGAGAGCAATGGAGGCTCTGTTTGCTGATTATACAATCATTCAAGACGTCTCGGCTTACGTAAAAACACGGTATGACCATTTTTATGAAGAAAATGAAGGATTTTTTATAGTTTATGATGATGATTATGTTCTTATGGGATGAAAATTTGTTTGTGGGCTGTTTGCATTATTATTAATTGCTATTTATCAAAAAAATTTGGTTTCGCAATGATTTACATGCTTTATTTAATTCTCAAAAACCCGAAATGCGGTTTTTAAGTGGCAAAATGGTAGTTTTTCCGTTTCGGGTGGGTAAAAAGTGTTCCCATGGGGGGAATATGGAAAATAAATTGAAAGTTAGTATGCTGAAGTGATTGGATCAAGAAAAACCAGAAAATAGCATATTTTATTACCAAATAAATCAAAAAAATACAAAAAATAAGGAAAAAATAGAAATACATATTGGAAAAATAAGAAAAAATATAATAATTGTTTGTGGATGTGTGGTAGAGGTAAAGCATGAGGTTTGGCCTCAGAGTGCCCTATCGTTTTGTCAAAGTTTGTGATTTATTGCTTTTTATACATCAAAACATGACAAAATGAACCTCTACACCTATGCAATGAAAGCAATACCTAAATGTAAGGGGTTGGGATGTTTGAATGGTGTGATTTGTGTACTGATTGTTGCTGATTTTCTTATGCATATCATGGCATAGAGTCCGTGTTATTTTGATTGAGAGAGTAGTAGCACGAGTGTTATCTCGATGCTATCCTTACATCGCTCTGCAACAGGTTAGTAAATGCATTTAAAAGCCTGATTATGCACATCACATTTCTGATTTGAAAATGATGTTTGAGCACTTTAAGATCATTCACTTTACATGTGCATGACGATCATGGTATCGGAATAAAACATGGATGCATAGCACTTGTTTTCAATGATAATGACCTCCATTGAGTGTGGAAAGGCATCCTAAGCCGTAGGATAGGCGTTCGTTTCTTAGGGGATTATTTAATAAGAAAATATATATCACCTGGATTCGAAATGAAGAGTGGAGTTTGTTCATTTGTTTTATATGTTGAGCAGGACATCAAGGGGCCAATCCCTGTGATGTAGGAGAGCTCTAGTGGAGCCGCGGTGTTTCTACCAAGAGGCTGCCTCCCATGTATATGATTATCGTGGTATTTATTGCCAATGTGTATGGGTTCTCCCTCTGAGGAGTTTATAGAAAGGGAAACGTTGGACTATAAAACTACAAAACTATAAACGCATAGATTAGGCTTTAGGACAGTTTGTACTTTAGTAGTAGATAGGCGCTCCTAGTCCGCAAGGCCGTAAGGGTGTGTTTGTCTATTATGAGTATGAGGTCTAGCTAGCGCCATAGCCAGTGTCAGCCCATTTCAGGTCCCATTAGTGGTGCATCTGTTGGGAGCTACCAATAAGTGGTGGTTCTCGAATCTAGGGTTTTTAGGGACCCACAAGTTGGTTTATGTCCTCTGACAAGGACCGTCAAGCCGAAATACAAAAAGCAGAACGTGTTGAGAGGGCTAGATGGCGGTTGGAGATTGCAAATCGCTATTCTCCTCAAAGGAGTAGCCAGATACGCATAAGAGGCAGTGGTCTTAGTAACCCAACTATTGCACATAGTCCTTTAGGTGCAGGAGGAAGCGCAAGTTCTTCCTCTCTTCCACCAAGTCAACCCACTTCAAGTGGGGGTGTGATCCCATCAGTTCGAAATCCTATTGTTAATCGGATTGTCATCATGGCACAACCCATTGCAATTCCTGCAGGGACGCCGGATCTGCTAGTTTTAGGAGTTCCTTTGCTCATTTTTAATGGGTTAGCCGAAGAAGATGCGGAGTTTCACATTTGTGAATTCGAAATATTAATGTTTAATTACCGCATCCAAGATGAGGGACATCTTATGATGTTCTTTAACATGACATTAAAAGGAAGGGCTGTAGTATTGTATCATAGCATAGAGACTGGAATCATAACCACAATCGACCAATTTTCCGTAGCTTTCCGAGGATAATATGCCCCTGAAAGAGGTGGCCAATACTGGTTTCGTGTTTTGAATGTAACACGCCAAGACCCCCATGAGAATGTGAAAGTATATGCCAAGAAGCTTAAGGAAGTGTTTCGTAAGTTACAAACTTACATTCCTATTCCACCGGCTGCCCAATTGCAATACTTCTTGCATGGATTGGATTCCAATATTCAGATACAATTGAGCAGTGTGGCTTTGGCGGATATAAACATTGCCATCATGCGGGTAGAAGGAGTAGAGTCACGATTACAAATGGCCTACTCCTCTTGAATAAATCTTAATGCGCGTTTAGTACCTGGAGGCAATTTACCATTGATAAATGGAAGTCAAGGGATGCCTATGAATAACCCTAATGGGAGAGGAAGCATGGTTCAAAATGTACCTTTGCTGCCAGCTCCTCCCAGCATGACTATGCCTATGGCTAGTCAATTGGCTCCACCAAATGTTGGAGGCCAAGTTTCAAACCCTAATGTTGTTCCTGTGAGTCAACAACCAATGCCTAATCAAATTGTTAGGCCAATGGAATGATGGATACACGATCAAGGTTATGAGTCGAGTGCCTCTAATGTCCTTGGCGAAGTTAATGATATGATGAAGCACTACACTGACATGATTTCTGAACAATATCAGCAAACAGCTGTTGACGTGAATTTCTTGAAGAAGTAGCAGAATCTGATAGGGAGTCGATGCCCTAAAGAGGGTGGTCCCTCAAGATTCAGTTGTAAGTGGTGTGGTGGACACCATTTCCCTAGAAACTGTCCAAATGTTAAATGTGATATTTGTGGGAAGTCGGGCCATTTAGCCGCTACCTGTTGGAGTAAGATTAGTTCCCTCCAACAAGGGAGTAAACATCCAGGTCTAGTTAATCATAGAGCGCAAAGTAATAACCTATAGCAAAATGATGGATCAAGACAAATATTGCAAAGGGGAAAGACCACTATAGAAGAGTTGCCACAAGGCAATGGAGTCAACCTTATTGAGGCTGTACGCATCAATGGCGTTGAAACCTCTAACCTACGAGCCATGACAAGAGGCCAAAAGGCTAGAGAGGGTGACAGAGATAATGCAAAACTGGTTGAGGGAAACCCTAAGCAAGGGGATAAGGGGACGCAAGTCTTGAATCCTGGCGTGGAAGGTGGACCTCTAAGGCTTGTTGATAAAAAAGTCGATCCTAAGAAGGATGAGGAAGTGCCAAGAAAGAAGGCAAAAACTAAAAGAGAAGCACCAAAGCCGGTCCCGAGACCAAAAGAAAGAATGGTTTGGCAAGAAAAGAGAGCTTTGGCTACCTATCATGATTTTGATTTGGGAAGTCAAACCAGATGTAAACCTCTTACAGTTGATTAAATTATCTCCAGGAGTATGCAAGGAATTTAAGAAGATCCTATGTATTGGGTATATTGTAGAACCTTTGGGCATAGCACGAGTAGGGGAAGATTGGTTTGATCATGCTGAAAAGAATTGCCCTAGGGTTCTAGCATACGTGGATAGAATATTAGTGGAGCATGCTATTGTAGACACTGGGTCCTCTGTCAATATCATGAGTTCAGAGTTGATGGAGAGGATGGGTCTAGGCATCCAAAAAGATAGCTCCACCCTTCTTAGAATGGCTGATGATAGTCTAAGGCAACCAAAAGGTTGCATTACTAAAGTTCATGTTACAGTTACAAGTGTAGAATGCTTCTTGGACTTTAGGGTGATAAGATTTGCAAGATGTCCTAGCTATCGAGTCTTGCTAGGTAGGCCTTGGATCTTACGAACAGATTGTCAAGTTGATATACCCGCTAGTCGAGTGGTTCTAGGTAGAGGTGCTAATCGAGTAATAGTCGATGCTTACCCTGAGTCTCCTCAGAGTGAGAGAGCTCCTTTATCCTCTACTGAATTAGAGACAGCAGATGATCCATCTAGTACTGAGACATCATCCAGTGATGAATCTAAAGAGGGTTCCACTACAGAGGATATCTATCAGATAACTCTAAACAAGCCAATAGAGCCGCAAGATAGGATAAGAGATGCGAATGTGATTGAGTTGGATCTTGGCATGCCAAATGATTCGCGGCCAGTTAAATTAGGTTCCATGCTCAGTTCAGTAGAAAGGGAGGACTACATGTCCTTAATTCAAGAATTCTGCGACATCTTTGCTTGGAGTTATGACGAGTTGAGAGGCGTTCCTCCTAGCCTAAATGTTCATACTATTCCTGTAAAAGAAGGCAGTCATCTAGTGCGTCAGAAAGTAAGGCGTATGCCTTTTGAATTGAGGGACGGGCTGTTTGAGGAGTTACAGAAGTTATGGAAAGCTGGTTTGATTTTCCCTGTACAACACACGGAATGATGTTCACTAGTCGTTATCAGGAAGAAGAAAAACAACCAGATCTGACTATGTGTAGATTTTAGAGAGCTGAATAAGTAGACGGTTAAGGATTACTACCCGTTGTCATTTATTGACCAGATTTTGGATCAATTAGCGGGTAGGGAAATATATTCGTTCATGGATTGCTTTGCAGGATATAACTAGATGGCAATTGCATAAGAGGATAAGTTGAAAATAACTTTTATTATTGTCTTTGGTACTTTTGCATACCATGTGATGGCCTTTGGTTTGTGTAATGCACTTGGATCATGGCAATGAACAGCAGACAAGACCTTTGGTGACATCTCCCCAGATGAGTTGAAAGTAGTTATTGATGACCTGGGAGTAGCCACTATAAGGGAAAGGATGTTGATTATTTTAAGAAAGTTCTTTGAGCATTGCAGACAATTTTGTATCGCTCGTAACCCACGGAAGTGTATCTTTGGAGTGCCTTATAGGCTATTTCTAGGCCATGTGGTCAGTTCAGTAGGGATTGCAACTGACCTTGAAAAGATTAAAGTTATAGTCGCTATGAGTCCACCATGCACTCTGAAAGAGGTACATTGCTTTCTATCATGAGTAGGGTACTATCGGAGGTTTATAAATGCCTTGGCAGAAAGGACGTTGCCACTAACGAACTTATTATCTTTTAGCTGTCTATTTGAATGGAGTGACCCTTGTAAGGTAGCTTTCGAGGATGTGAAACAGGAACTAGTAAAAGCACGAGTTTTAAAAGCACCTAAAAGAGGAGAGGTATTTTACATATTTCCAGCAGCCACCATGCATAGTATTAGCTGATGTTTAGCCAAGATCTGGGAGAAAAAGTGGTATCATCCGATAGCATTTGCTAGTCCCAAATTGGGCATATCAAAAATTAACTATACCTACATGGAGAAGTTGTGCCTTGCGATGGTCTTTGCGACTAAAAAATTCAAGCACTACATCCTCTATGAGAATGTAGCTTTCTATACGAAGGCGAAAGGGCTTAGATTGCTTATGAACAAGCTGCAACCACCTGATCGTCTGGCAAAGTGGTTAATCATTTTGCAGGAGTTAGATTATGAGGTTAAAAGTAAGCCACCGAGGTTGCAGGGTATTGTGGAATGCCTTGTGGATTTCGGGGAGTAGAAAGAGACTTTAGCTGAAGGAAGTGATATTGAAGAAATGTTTAAAATTGATACAGCTTCTATCCCATCTTGGTATGCTACTATCACGCATTATCTATCAATGGGAGAGACTGGAGCTAGTTTATCAAAATCTGAAAAGAGGAAAATCAGAAAACAGGCTTTGAAGTTTTCCTTGATGGCAAGAACACTATATCGGCAGGGTGTTGATGATATCTACTGCCGATGTGTGATGCCTGATGAGGTTCCTTTCATCTTGGAAGAGTGCCATGACTCTGCATGTGGAGGGCACTTCGCTGGACGGTTGATGGCACAGAAAGCTTTAAGAGCTAGATATTGGTGGCCACCCATCTTCCAAGATTCCTTTGAGTATGTTAAGAGATGTGATACATGTCAAATACATGACAGTAGAGAGAATAGGAAATGCCCACTTATGCCTATCATGGCTATCCTTCCATTTGAGAAGTGGGGCATTGATTTTGTGGGTCCTATCACCCCGTCCTCTACTACTCATATGAGGTACATTATAGTAGCAACTGATTATTTTACAAAATGGTCAGAAGCACAAGCGACAAGGCAGGACAATGCAAAAGAGACTGCAAGTTTCCTTTTGGAGCAAATTATTTGCCGTTTCGGTCCACTGAAGGAATTAGTGTCAGACCATGGAACCCACTTTTTGAATAAAGTGATCAAAAGCCTGACAAAAGCTTGGCAAATCAAGCACAATAAAATAACCCCTTATAATCCGCAAGTAAATGGGCAAGTCAAAAGTACTAATAAGCAGCTTGTGGGTATCTTGTCTAAAATAGTCTTTGAGAATAAACGAGACTGGGACAGGAAGTTCTATGTGGCAATATGGGTATACAATACAACGTTCAAGCGAGCTACCAGCCATACTCTATTTAAATTAGTGTATGGGGAAGAATGTGTGTTACCCCTTGAAATTGAGTTGCCAACCATAGGGTTTGCAATTAACCACTCTTTGGGAGATGAGGATTTAGTCTTTGAACATTTCATGACCATAGCCCACCTGGATGAGCTGAAGTTGCAGAGCTTATTACACTAGGAGGTAGCTAAACATCAGATGAAGTAGCTGCATGACCTTAAAGCAAAGAAGTATACCTTTAAAAAAGGGCAATTAGTTCTGTATTACGATGCACGTAGGGAGCTGTTTCCAAGAAAGCTGGAACCTAGATGGGATGGCCCCTACAAGATTGTCAGGATAGGAAAAAATAGGTCTACAGCTTTACTAGCTGATCTGCAGGGAGTAGAATTTAAAAATAAGGTTAATCTTAATAAGATTAAACCTTATTATTTCTAAGTATGCTAACACGGAGAAATGCATTGCAGGTCCATGCTGGGGCTGATTAGAGACCTACAAAAGAGCTTAAAGCTGGTTGATGGGGCGGTTAATTCCTTAATTGGAGCACCCATATCTAGAGCAGAGATACCATTAGGGGAAACTTATCTGGTGGAGCAAAGGATACAAAGTGATTGAGCAAGAAGACGGAACCTTTGTGTGGGAGATCAAAGTCTTCTGCCATCACTTCTTACGAATGTTGACAAGTATCCCTGTTGAGTTTAATGAAGAAGGTGGGATGGACCTGTCAGTTCACCCTCTAAACATGCGAAATTTTGACTATCATAATTACAAATAGAGGAGTTCATGATGGCAGGCTGTGTAAACCCATTGTGGACGTACACATTATATTTTGACGGAGCATCTAGGGGCCCTAATAAAAAGGGGAGTGTTGGAGTAGTAATCTGAGATCCCTGACGTAGAGTTACGATAAAGTTAGCTACTTATCTCGGGGTAGGATTCACTAACAACATGGCAGAGTATAAAGCCTTGATTATGGGACTACATATTGCCAAGCAAGGTGGTATTTGGCGGTTGTCAGTAAAAGGGAATTCTCAGTTGATCTTGAATCAGCTAGATGGGACATACACAGTGCAGAATCCCATCCTTTGTATGTATCATCGAACTGCCATGACCCTACTTGAGGAGTTTGAGAGTGTGTCTCTTCAGCTGATCCCATGCTACTGGAATCAGTTTGCGGATTCACTGGCAAACCTTGCTTATGAAGAAGGCCTTTTCTTCAACTGTGGTCCTAGTTTGGATATTGCTATCAATAATGAGACACGCCCCGGTCGCTTGTGGGGAATGTTATCAAAGCATGCAATATATGGCAAGCGATGGTTGATATGGGTGATGCAAAGAGTAGTCGAAAACAATCTACCGTTGTTATCTTGGACCCATATGCTGATTAGACAACATGTTATGCATACGCCTCTTGCTATATATGCAGGAGGGATGGGTCATAATCTTAAGCATTTAGTTTAGGGCTGTGAGCCCTACTTTTCCTCTTTGAAAGGAGCATATCATTGTATATCTGTACTATTTCGGGGAGGGATGTGTAAGTTTTCAATGCTTTATTTCGTTAGGCTAAGAGGGCCGATCAATTTCTTGTAGTGAAATGCTTTATTTCATTAGGCCAAGAGGGCCAGTTGTCTGTTTAGTACAGGTGCGGTTAATGGTTTCTTGTTTTAGTTCTATGCTAGACAGGTTTGAAGAAGAGCTTGAAAGAAGCCTATGTCGTGTGGGAGCTTCTCGTGGCCCTATCCAAGTGATATCTCTCCTTTACGAGTACCGTGTTTTTATGTTACATGTGTCTGTGTACTTGTAGGGGATTTTCTTTTCTTTGTTGGGGACCAGCATCCAAGGCATGAAGTCCGGGGTTTAGGTTAGGTATATCTGAGTAGTTGTTGCCTCCTGTAAAGACATTGCCAGGCATCGAAAGACCTATTTTAGAAGGTAGTTCTAGTGACCTTGTTCTGCTAGCCTGCTAGGCAATCATTCTAGGAGTTCTTGTTAGTTGTGAGGCAGTTAGAGAAGCCTGCCAAAGAAAAAATGATGATGTTAGAGACAAAACCCTGAATATCTTAAAGACAATAAATATATACAAAGGTTTGTAAAAAGGGATTCTAACCCCCTTATAAAAATAGAAAAGAAAAGAAAGGAATCTGATAAGCAGTTGATCATCGCCTTGCAAAGGCCTGGTAGATTCGTGGGGACGAGTCAGACTCGGGGCCGATGCCTTGTCTTCCTAGGGGTGGCGTCTTGTTGGAAAAGAAGAAAGGAAGGTTGGAGCGAAAATAAAAGTGAGTGTCAGAAAAGGATTAAGTGTCACCTTGTGAGGGCTTGGTAGGTTCTTGGGTACCGAGAGAGAACCTGAGGTCGATGCCCTGTTCTCCTTGGGTCACTACGCTCAGCTCCCTCCTTTTTACATGCCCGAGTATGGAAGAATAAAACCTAAAAGAAGAAATGTGCTAAAAGATAATATTTCTTGATCAGGCTATAGGAGTCCTCGCCTAGTAAGAGCTCCTGGTTGTGTGGTCCTTAGTTAGGTAGGTAGTTCAGACCACCACTTAGGGCGACCTCTTTGATAGTTCCTTTTAGTTTGGCTATATTGGAGCAGTCGGTTAGTGACTAGCTTCGGACCTTTTATCAGATTATGCTAGGCCTACTCCTTTTGGATTTTATGCCTTGGTTTTGTCAGGGGGTAGGGTGAGCATTGTGTTGTGTTTTAGTATGTATCTATTTTGTATCAGCTTGATGCTTCCTTTGGTTGTTTTGTGCAGATCTATTGTGGGATTCGACGGGCTGAGTCGCCCTATCCCGTGGTCGCCAATGAGAGCAGAGTTTTGAGCCCGGGATGTACCTAAAATTTTCCCAAAAATCTGAATTTTAGGGGAAAAATATTTAACATCGAAGGCGACAGCTGCAGCTAGGACGATTTTAAGCACCAAGTGAAAGACGGCTTTTAAAAGGCATCCAAGTGACACTTGTGGATTTTTGATAAATTTTTCAACTACCGTGCGGGATATCAAAGTTGCCAGTCAGTACAAGATGTCAAACCGGATGCCAGGATTTTTCAGAGCTCGAATCAGAGTCTGGACGTGGAAAAGGCCACAAAATTGGCAAGATTTGAAGAGGTGGACAAAAAACTTGGACCAAAGGGGGGGTGCCTTTTGGAGCCTTGACCCCCCCAAAAAATTTAATGCAAAAGAAGATTTAAAAATGTGAAGGAGACGTGAGGATATGGCGTGGTGCAGGCTGTCGTTTTTGCGCCCTCTCCTCATGATGGGTGGTGATTTCATGGCTGTGAGCACCCCATGCAACTGACATTGGGGGGCAACTTCTCTCACTTGGCTAATCATTTTACCAGTCTTCACGCGAGGAATGGCTATCCGGATGAAGAGAACAGATTCTAGTCTTTCTCTCTCCTCCCTCTCTCTCTTCTCTATGGGTTGTTCATGTGTACCATCTTGATGAAGGAACCCAGGAAGAAGAATGAAGAAAGTGGTGATGGAAATTGATGGAGATGCTAAAAATTAAAGTATAGCATTGGATTGAGAGCAATGGAGGCTCCATTTGCTGATTATGCAATCATTCAAGACGTCTCGAGTTATGTAAAAACACGGTATGACCATTTTTATGAAGAAAATGAAGGATTTTTTATAGTTTATGATGATAATTATGTTCTTATGGGATAAAAATTTGTTTGTGGGCTGTTTGCATTATGATTAATTGTTTTTTATAAAAAAAAATTGGTTTCGCAATGATTTACATGCTTTATTTAATTCTCGAAAACCCGAAATGCGGTTTTTAAGTGGCAAAATGGTAGTTTTTCCGTTTTGGGTGGGTAAAAAGTGTTCCCATATGGGGAATATGAAAGATAAATTGAAAGTTAGTATGCTAAAGTGATTGGAACAAGAAAAACCAAAAAATAGCATATTTTATTGCCAAATAAATCACGAAAATGGAAAATTTAAGGGAAAATAGAAATACGTCTTGGAAAAATAAGAAAAAATATAATAATTATTTGTGGATGTGTGGTAGAGATAAAGCATGAGGTTTGGCCTCAGTTTGCCCTATATTTTTGTCAAAGTTTGTGATTTATTGCTTTTTATACATCAAAACATGATAAAATGAACCTCTACACCTATGCAACAAAAGCAATACCTAAACGTAGGGGGTTGGGATGTTTGAATGGTGTGATTTGCGTGCTGATTGTTGCTGATTTTTTGATGCATATCATATCATAGAGTCCGTGTTATTTTGATTAAGAGGATAATAGCACAAGTGTTATCTCGGTGCTATCATTACATCGCCACAACGGGTTAGCAAATGCATGGAAAAGCCTGATTGTGCACAACATGTTTCTGATTTGAAAATGATGTTTGAGCACTTTAAAATCATTCATTTTGCATGTGCATGACGATCATGGTATCGAAATAAAACCTGGATGCATAGCACTTGTTTTCAATGACAATGACCTACATTGAGTGTGGAAAGGTATCCTAAGCCGTAGGATAGACATTCATTTCTTGGGGGATTATTTAGTAAGGAAACATGGTATCTCTTGGATTCGAAATGAAGAGTGGCGTTTGTTCATTTGTTTTATATGTTGAGCAGCGCATCAAGGGGCCAATCCCTACGATGTAGGAGAGCTGCAGTGGGGCCGTGGTGTTTCTACCGAGAGCCTGCCTCCCATGTATGTGATTATCGTGGTATTTATTGCCAATGTGTATGGGTTCTCCCTCTGAGGAGTTTATAGAAAGGGAAACGTTGGACTACAAAACTACAAAACTATAAATACATAGATTAGGGTTTAGGATAGTTTGTCCCTTAGCAGTAGATAGACGCTCCTGGTCTGCGAGGCCGTAAGGCTATGTTTGTCTGTTATGAGTATGAGGTTTGGCTAGTGCCATAGCCACTGTCGGCCCATTTCAAGTCCCATCAGTCATGTAAGATATTACAGAAATATCTGGTTAAGTTTAAGAATTATCCCCCATTGGACGCCCAGTTTATGACTAAGAGAGAACTACAAGACTTTCCAGATCTTCTTAAGGACTATGTATCCCCTCTACAGTTGAGGTCAACTGTTTAGAAGCTAGAGGGATGTCACTAAATTTATTGCTTATTATGCATTCTCTATTTAATAAATTTATGTCGATAAATTAATGACTCACTTTTCTTTAAGTGTTGATGATGATCTAGCATGACCATGAGACCATTTAGAGACCAGTATTCCTAATGCATCACTTAATAGGGTGATCTAAGCATTGTGACGGGGATATCTGGTACAGGCAGTACAAGTTATGAAGGGGGAAAGAAGTGTCTGCCAAGTGTAAGAGTGTACATAAGAAAAAAGGAGTTACACATAAATGAAGATGGATTGAGTTCTAAGAAGAGGAATTGCATTAGCATTGTGTATATGTATTTATGTGTGCATCCGGGGATGCTTGGGAACGTTTACTTGTGTGTAATAAGTATTACATTCATTTGGAATCATCCTCTCCCTTAAGAGTCAAGGTTTAAGGTCTTTTCTTTCATTAAGAAAGACGAGAGAGAGAATTCTCTCACTAAAAAAGATGAGAGACATGATCCTCTAGAAGTGAGGAGAGAAGTGATTTTCTCTTTCTAAGGTCTAAAATGACACAAGCTTTTGTGTGGAAGTCAATCTTAAGTTTAAGGCCCAAGGCAATTTAATGAACTCTCCTTAAGGTGGTTGCATGGATCACAAGTTAAGAGTACATTTTAACAAGCAAATTTTTTAAAAGACATGGTGAATTCATTTTTAAAATATCTCACAATAAAAAGAGGATCTCTAAAAATAGCCCGCTAGGGTTATCGAAAACAACAAGATCTACAACTTTTGTGTTGGATGTTTTTTCATCCTAGCAACGCATAGAGAGATATCTCGAAATTGGTGCTGCAGAGTAGATCTTGGAAGAGCCACATCTTGCATGAAGATCAACATTTCCAATCTTGGCACTTAAGTCTCTCTCCAAGAAGAGAAGCTCTTGAAAGCATATAAAAGTGGAGACTCTCCTTGGGTGTGAGAGAGGTGAAGGAATCATCACTTTGCATGCATCCAAGAGGAGAAGAGAAGCTGCAACCCTACACATATTGTGTAGGAGAGAAGAAAACTCAAGAAGGATCAAAAGGTGTCAACTTTCAAGTTGTGCAAGTATTAGTCGGTTGTATACCGTGCAAGGAACCGTGATCTTGTTTCCAAGATCTACAAGTAAGAACTGGTTTATGTGTAACGAAGAAGCTTGATCCTTGTCAATAATATAACTCCATAAGGAGGGGGAGGGGATTGGCCCATCTTCTAGTCCCTAGTGTGTTGCCAATCTCTCTCTTACCAAGGATAAGATCTTTTGTCAAGGAGAGGGACTGGAAGAGAGAAGACTGCAGAGAAGAAGAAAAAGAAGAGCAGAAGAGAGAGAAAGACAGTTACGAGGAGAGAGAAAAACTAGAAATGCAGAGAGAAAGATTAGAAGAGAGGGAGGGAAGACATGGAAGCTTGGAGAGCAAGGTAAAGGAGAAAGAAGACTTGTATATTTATCTGATAATGAAAAATTAAGTCTCTCTCACCTTATATACCAACCACTATAGCTAGTATTTCCCCGTTATTAAATCCCCCTCTCTTACATTCTATCCCCACCCGAAGGTTTTTGCCCTCAAAAACAATTTGGGCACGTGTGGTAACTGGGAGGGGCCGATCAGAGTACTTCTCTATGGCATTATTACAAGGGTATACTGATGAACGAAGAGGTATTATTGTGTATGATGGGCCATGGGGTATGTACGATACATGGGCCTTATTGGGAAGTTATAAACATGAGTTTTTGACCCAAATATCTGGAGTAAATGCGGGCTGCAGACAGTGGACAGTATACTGTTTACTATAGGACCCTGTTGTAGTGAATCTGTCATAACTTTATGTGGAAGGCTTCGAACGGTGTGTGCTATACATCAAAACGTAGCTCTCGAGAAGTACTTTCAGCCCATGTATGGTGTGCATTGCTGTCCATAGTGTAGAATAAAATTTGATTTAAAATAGAGTGTTGTCTGCAGTCAGTCTGGGAGAAAACAGGGCCATAGTTAGCTAGATTTTAGCCAAATTTGCTTCTAAAAGGTATGGGAACTCTTCCGAAACTGAAGCTGGCCTCCAAGAAGCTTCCTCGAGTCACTTTTTTGGATATGTATTGAATGATGCCTTCTTTATCTATCGGTGGGAGTTCCTCAATATAGTCCATTGCGAGCCAATGAAGGGCTTGGAAGACATTATGGATCTTCATAGATGGGGGTAATGCCAATCGATATGCCAAGTCTCCCACTCTCTTGATAATCCGGTATGGTCCATAGAACCTGTGTGCCAAGACCCATCTTTAAGGGAGGCATATCTAGACTTAGGCACTTTCAAGAGCACCAAATCCCCTTCTTGGAACTCCACATCCCGTCTTTTGTCATCAGCATAAAACTTCATTTGATCTTGAGCTCTCTTCAAGTTAGCTTTACACTGCTGAAGTAAGGCCTGCATTCTATCCAATTCTTCCTTGCTTTGTGGATTTATTTTATCATTGAAGATAACCACAGGAAGGGGCACCTTGTAGCTATACAAGGCCTCAAAAGGTGAAACTCCAATGCTAGCATGTGTAGAGTTATTATAGGCAAACTCAGCCAAATGCAACCATGAGTCCCAAGCATGCTGCACATCATGACATAAATGCCTCAAGTAAGTTTCCAGCCATTTGTTAACCCTTTCTGTCTGACCATCTATCTGATGGTAAGCAGTGGAAGGGGCTAACTGAGTGCCCATAGAGCTAAAAATTTCCCACCAAAAGTTACTCATAAACTTAGCATCTCGGTCATGCACAATGACCTGTGGTAAGCCATGTAATTTGAAAACATATTCCATGAATTGGCTGGCTACTTGAGAAGCATTATACTGAGTTTTTGTGGGAATGAAATGGGCTACCTTTGTGAGTCTGTCCATAACTACATAGATGTTGTCCCAACCTTTCTTGGTCAACGGTAGGCCGATAATGAAGTCCATAGTGATGTGTGTCCACTTGCCTTCAGGCATAGGCAATGGCTGAAGTAAACCAGCTGGTTTTAAGGTGCTGTCCTTGTTTTGCTGATAAGGCACGCATCCCAAGACAAAGTCTTTCATATCTCTCCAAAGGCCCTTCCAGTAAAAGCTTTTAGCAATTTTGTCATAGGTCTTAAAGACTCCCAAATGACCAGCTATAGGGGCTGAATGCATCTCCTGAATGATTTTTTGCTTGAAAGGGGAGGTATGAGGGATGGCAATTCGGCCATTATACCATAAAAGCCCATTTTTTAGCTGATACAAAGAGTTTCCCACACATTGTCCTTGCTATAATTTCTGAAATAATTGCTGAAATCAGCATCTAACAGGTAAGCTTCCTAAAGTTCATGTATCCAATCACATCCTAGACAAGGAATCGGCCACTACATTGTCCTTCCCACGAGTGTGGGTGATGTCAAAGTCATAAATCTGTAAGGTGGCTACCCATCTCCTCTTCTTCGGAGTCAGATTTGACTGAGACAAGAAGTACTTGAGTACTCTATGGTCGCTTTTCACTCTAAACCGGTTGCCATACAAATAATGATGCCATTTCTTGATGGCATGAAGGATGGCCAGCATTTCCTGATCATAGACATTCATAACCCTCTCATTTTCAGCCAGCTTTTGACTCTCAAAATCTATGGCCTTATGTTCTTGCACCAAGACTACACCAATTCCTCTCCCACATGGCATCACACTGAATGGTGAATTCCCTAGAAAAATCAGGGCATACCAAGATAGGGGCTGAAGTAAGTAAATCTTTCAGCTGATTAAAGCTTCTATCTGCCAATGCATCCCAGAAAAATGTTTATTTCTTCTATCAGTTGAGAGGGGCTGTAATAGTGGCATAGTGCCAAATGAATCTATGATAAAATGAGGAGAGACCCAAGAATCCTCTCAAAGAGGTAGTATTTGCAGGTGTGGGCCAATCTCTGACCCACTGCACTTTCTTTGGGTCAGCTCTAATGCCTGCCTCACTGACAATGTGTCCCAAGTACTCAACCTCAGTCTGCATGAACGAGCACTTTGTCTCCATAGCAAAGAGTCTATGCTATCTAAGTATATCAAATATCTGCCTCATGTGCATAAGGTGATCTTCCTTTGAGCAACTATAAATAAGGATGTCATAGAAAAATACCAATACAAATTTGAATAAGGCTGAAGTATTTTTTTCATGAGGCTCTGAAACGTGTCTGGTGCATTAGTCAAGCCAAAGGGAATGACTAAGAAGTGATAGAGCCCACGATCAATCCTAAATGCAGTCTTTATCTCATCCCCTTCACGCATGCATATCTGATGGTAGCCGGATCTCAAATCAATCTTTGTGAAATACTTAGCTTCCTTCAACTCATCTAACAGGTCGTCCACCCTAGGAATAGGGTATCTATTCTTGATAGTGATCTTATTCAGATCTCTGTAATCAATGCACATCCTGAAAGTGCCATCTTTCTTTTTGACCAGCAAGACAGGTGATGCAAAAGGGGATGAGCTAGGCTCAATGAATCCCATATCTACTAAATCTTTGACCTGCTTGGCCACTTCTTCTCTTTCACATTTGGACAACCTGTAAGGGGGTTTATTGAGGATCAGCTTGGAGTGGGGCTCCAAATCAATGGGATGATCAACCGATCTCTTGGGAGGTAATGCTGTAGGTCACTGAAACAAGTCACCATACTCCGCAAGTAGAGCCTTAAGGGCTGAATTATCATGCATTTTTCAAGATTGGTCTGCATTTTCCTTGTTTAATTGCAGCACAAAAATCTAGGAGCATTTCTTGAACTCTTTCTTGAGTTGTTTGGATGTAATAAGCTGAAATTCACTATTGTTTTTAATTCCCTGCAAGTGAACAAGCTGTCTAGCCCTGAAAAACTGCATGTACAGCAATGAAAAATCCATGGAAATGGTGCCCAAAGTTTTCAGCCAATCGCAGCCCAACACAATTCGGCCCCATATTGAGTGCAATCAAATCCACTTTCTACTCATAATTTTCAGCAAGCTTAATAGGTACAACTAGGCATACATGAGTAGTAATTTCCTCACTCCCATTGGCCACTTGCACCCTCATTGGTTGCTGTAAATCAGAGACAAAACATTTCAGCATGTCCATGACTGCTCTATTTATGAAACTGTGTGTGCTACCACTATCTACCAAGACAAATACATATTTCCCGTGAATCTTGCCTTGAAGACGAAGAGTGTTGGGGCTCTTAGATCCTGTCCAGGCATCCAGGGAGATAGTACAAACAATGGCAACAGCATGTGAGCCATTCTTATCACCCATATTTACATTTACATGACCGCCGGGGTCAAATGGAAAGTTGTCAGAGCCGAGTCAAAGAATTCTTCTTGCCCACATTCCTCTTCAACCTCATCATTTTTTGCCGTGATTGCAAAGGCACTTGCATCCTCATGATCCTCATCAGATTCATCAAAGACTAGCATGTTATGTACCCTTGCTTTTGCATTCCTATAAGCACATTTAGATGCATGCTCGGCTGTATACTTTTCCCCCCATTTAAAGCAAAGTCATTTTTCTTTCCTCTCTTTGTAGAGGTCCATCGGGATAGAGCATTGACTATAAAAAGCTAAAGTATTTTTACCCCTGTTGTCCCCTTGTCTATTTTCAACTCTTCCTTGGTTTGTAGTCCTAAAATTACTGTTTTGCCTAGAGGCATTAAAGGTGGGGTATGTGGGGATCTTCGGGGTGCTGAATGGCATATTTTCACCACCATAACTTGCCCCAAACTACCCGGGCCTTATAGCACTTCTTTGTTGCCCAAAATGTGACTGCATAGGTCCTCTTTATTGCCCAAACAGTGGTGGCTGAGATGACCCTCTTTGCTGTCCATGCTGAAATGAACCATCTCAACGGTACTTACGAGAGTACCTCTCAGCCAACTCAATAGCTTTGAACAAATCGGATGGGCTTTGAGCTGAAACATCAGCTGAGAGTTGGGGATCCAAACCATAAATGTACTTGTGAAGCTTTGCATCATCACTAATGGACTCAACATACATTGTGAGATTGAGGAATTGGTTTGTGTAGTCACGCACCATCATCCCACGTTGCTCTAAACCATACCATTGCCTTGCAAGCTTCTCCTTCTCAATTGAAGATACAAAGACTTGAATCATAAGGGCTTTGAGTGCATCCCAAGTGTCAATAAGTTGCTGATTTTCCCTCTTTATGTACTACCACCACGTGTGGGCAAAGCAGCCCTCTAAGTATATCGTGGCAAAGTGTATCTTTTGATCATCATTTCTTGGCATTATGTCAAAGTAGTCTTCAAGCTTCGAGAGCCATTCTTCTAATTCAACCGGGGAGGACGACTGGCCATTGAAATTTGAGAAAATGATTTTGTCTCTCAACTCCCTTTCATGGTTGGGGGGCTGTCCCATATACCCAAAGTGGGGCTGATCCATTGGGCTGCTAAGAAATGACCCATTGTTTGAGTGATTCCTTCCAAAAGACGGCTGACTACACATAGGTGGCATGGGCGCGGGTGGTGGCTAAGAGTTACTCCTCATCCCATTGTTTATGGGCTCTTCATGCCTTTTTAAGGGCTCTCCTTGCTCAAAGCTGATGTTGGGAATGCCGGTTCTTCCCAAATTACCTTGGGTACTTGCATAGGCTGCATTCACGGATGGGATGGTCACTCTTTCAGCTTGCATGCTTGGTCTATCCTCTTTTTCCTTGCCTTTCATTTGGGAATCCATCCACATTGAGAACTTGGTTACAAGTGCTTCCATGGTAGAGGTCATTTGGCGCATCTCCGTCACCATTTGAGCTTGACCTTCCATTACTTCCCTATGCCTCTCTGCATGTCTAGTCTCGTGTGAACTGAGGGTATGATTGAGTGCACTAAGATTTCCCATGGAGTGAGAGAGGTCTTCCTCTTCAACCTCAAAGTTGGTGTTATCCCTCGGGGTGTGCACATCCCTTATCTGCTGAACATCTTCATTTGCTTTGTTTTTCCCCATGTTACCCGCCATGTCTAGGTGCAGTCTGGTGAGACCCCCTGTCACTATTTTTGCTATAACTAGATCTAGACAGCTCCAATTGACTTATTTTTTTGTTCAAAATGGAGGCAGTGATGCCCTCTTTGAAATGAGCATAGACATGCATTCCTAGGTTTTATACAGAAATTTCTGTAATCAGAAATGTGGGACTGTTTTGTGCAATCCAGCACCCTGTCCACACCTAAGAAAGGCCTGTTTTGGGCTATAGGTATTTGGTATGCTCCCCGTGGGTATCCAAAACTGAGTGGGGTTCTTGGCAAGGCCTGAAGGTACTCTCCAAGGTCGGCACCTCAATTCTTGGGAGTGGAAATACCTTTGCAAATGCAAGCAGTTTCTCTACAACACCCTGAAACAGTCACAAGAGGGCTACAATTGGGTTCCCCTTCTATAGCACTGTGGGATTCACTATTTTCTTGGCATCATGCATCACTTGAGTATCCCTTAGCATGTTTGGCATCACTTCAAAATTACTGAGCATAAGAATAAGCATTCCCATGACCATGTCAAACAAGATAGGCTCTCATACATGCATAATCACTGCCATTACTGCATATATGACTGCATAGGTGTATCCAATGATACATACATCCACCTTCAACCCAAGTAAGGCAATGCATTCCCATACATCACTACATACATAGCTGCATGTTTATCTAAAGATACATTTGCTGAGATACATCCATACATCCCATGCACACAAGAGTGTGTCATGCCATAGTCATCAAAATTCCATCATGCCAAGTCAATTTCTCAATTTCCCAAGAAATACCTGCACCTACAAATGAGTTTTGGGCTCTGGATCACCGAGAGGTGGGCAAAGTCCCCCCCGGGCCGGGTTGTGTACCCCTTCAGAGTCTTTGATAGCAAGGGGGGGTCACCCCTCTTTTGTCTTGCCACCTTGCTTGGCATCAGGCTTTTCCTCACCCGGAATATACATGGCAAACATTTATTAATTAAACACCCAATATGAGATGCATTTTAGGAATGGAAATTTTGGGCTTTTCATGAAGTTCATGGAATTGGAATTGGGAATAGGGATAGAGAGCTTACGAGCAGTGACTCACTGCCTACTCACCCTTATAGAATGGATTTCTTAATCAATTCTTGGCTCAGCCCATTCACAAGAAGCGAAACGGGTTATGGGTAAGCAAAAATATAATCTCAATGAAGCTTCAGCATGAATAAAATCCATTCCAATGCCATAAGATCAAATGGGAATGAATGAGATTAATATTCAGCATGCATCCAATGTTTGGGACTCCTATTACCTACTTGGACTCATGCATCCTCTCAAACAAGTGGATAGGATTCAACAAGAGGCTTAATGGGAGAGAATGAGAGCCAAGAATCAGTTACCTTGTGTTGTTTGATGAAGATTACAGCCACATTTGCCACTTCAGTCCTTCATGAGAGCTCCAATTTGATTCCTCATGCTCCATAGCTCCAAATTGGTTGTGCTCTATCAAGAAGAGATGAATTCAAGCCTAGGGGAGAAGGATTCTTCCATGGGGGAAGGGCATTGCTTGCATAGACTGATCAAGAGATTCCTTCCAAATGGGAACTCCATAATGCCTTCTTGCTTCCAAGAAGCCTTTGAATCTTGAGAATGAGCTCCAATGTGGCTGTAGCTTGGAGATAGGATGGCTCAAGTCCTTCCCATGAAGAGCTCTTGCTGAAATTGAAGCTCTACTTCCATAGCCATGATGGCTGCCCACAAGTGCATGTCTTCAAATCTTGCTTCTAATCTTCTTTCCATGCTTCTTGATGGCCAAATCTTGAGCTAGGCTTGAAGAGGGAACCCTCGGGACCAAGAAAAGACGAAAATCCTCAAGATTCTTGAGCTTGATGCCAAGCTTTCATGGCTGCCATGGACTACACATGATTTGGGTTTCTGAGGTGGGGGTTTCTGAGGTGGAAGAGAAGTCCAAGAAGCTAAGAAAGGAGGCTTCATTTTTACCCAAGGGACCTACAAGAGGCTTTTTTGTGGAAGTCAATCTTAAGTTTGAGGCCCAAGGCAATTTAATGAACTTTCCTTAAGGTGGTTGCATGGACCACAAGTTAAGAGTACCGTTTAAAAAGCTATTTTTTTAAAAAGACATGGTGAATTCATTTTTAAAATATCTCACGATAGAAAGACGATCTTTAAAACTAGTTCTCATGGATTATAAAAAACAATGAGATTTAAAACTTTCGTATTTGACATTTTTCATCCTAGCAATGCTTAGAGAGATATCTTGAAATTGGTGCTGCAGAGTAGACCTGGAACAACAACATCTTGCATGAAGATCAACCTTTCCAATCTTGGCACTCAAGTCTCTCTCCAAGAAGAGAAGCTCTTGAAAGCCTATAAAAGAGGAGGCTCTCCTTAGGTGTGAGAGAGGTGAAGGAAGCATCACTTTGCATGCATCCAAGAGGAGAAGAGAAGGTGCAAGTACTACAGAAGCTCTGCTGAAAATCAAGTGTTGTGGAAGCCTTGTTGAAATCAAGATACAAGAGGAGAAGAGAAGGTGCAAGAGTTGCGGAAGCTTTGCTGAAAATCAAGTGCTGCAAAAGCCCTGTTGAAATCAAGATCCAAGAGGAGAAGAGAAAGTGTAAGAGCTGCAGAAGCTCTGCTGAAAATCAAGTTCCAAGAGGAGAAGAGAAGATGCAAGTGTTGCGGAAGCTTTGCTGAAAATCAAGTGCTATGGAAGCCTTGCTGAAATAAAGATCCAAGAGGAGAAGAGAAGGTGCAAAACTGCAAAAGCTCAGTTGAAATCAAGTTGCAAGAGGAGAAGAGAAGGTGCAAGTGCTACAGAAGCTCTGTTGAAATCAAGCTCCAAGAGGAGAACCCTACACATATTGTGTAGGAGAGAATAAGGCTCAAGAAGGATCAAAAGGTACCAAGTTGCAAGTTGTGCAAGTGTTAGCCAGTTGTATACCGTGCAAGGCACCATAATCTTGTTTCCAAGATCTACAAGTAAGAACTGATTTATGTGTAACGGAGGAGGTTTCTCCTTGTTAATAATATAACTCCACAAGGGGGGATTGGCCCATCTTCTAGTCCCTAGTGTGTTGCCAATCTCTCTCTATCTCTCTCTTACAAATGATAAGATCTTTGTAGTAAATGAGTTTGTTAGAGACATTGATATAACTTTCACTCAAGTAAAAGCTGTTATCCAAAGGACACAAGAGAAGCATAAACGCGAAGTTGATAAGCATCATCGTAAGTAAGATCTCAAGTTGGGACAGTATGTTCTTCTTAAGTTTGAGAAGGCTCACTTGAAGAAGTAGAAAGGTCAAAAGGGTAAAGTGATTAAGCTTTCTAATCACTATTATGGCCCTTTCAATATCACAGATAAGATAAACAATGTAACTTTTTGTTTGGATCTACCAAGTCATTGGAACATTCATAATGCTTTCCATATAAGTTTGCTACGTCCCTATATTGGAGAACCTCCAATGGAACCAATCAAGGAAGATTTACATGACATAGAAGAAATAGAAGAGTTCCTTGTGCCTGAAAGAAATTTACACCATCAGGACAATATTCTAAGGTCAGGTAAGGTATTACGGAAGTATCTGGTTAAGTTTAAGAATTATCCCCCATTGGACGCTCAGTTTATGACCGAGAGAGAACTACAAGACTTTCCGGATCTTCTTAAGGACTATGTTATCCCCTCTACAGTTGAGGTCAATTGTTTAGAAGCCAGAGGGATGTCACTAAATTTATTGCTTATTACGCATTCTCTATTTAATAAATTTATGTCGATAAGTTAATGACTCACTTTTCTTTAAGTGTTGATGATGATCTAGCATGGCCATGAGACCATTTAGAGACCAGTATTCCTAGTGCATCACTTACTGGGGTGATCTAAGCATTGTGAGAGGGATATCTGGTACAGTCACTACAAGTTATGAAGGGGAAAATAAGTGTCTGCCAAGTGTAAGAGTGTACACAAGAACCAAGGAGTTACACATAAATGAAGATGGATTGAGTTCTAAGGAGAGGAAGTGCATTAGCATTGTGTATATGTATTTATGTATGCATCTAGAGACACCTGGGAACTTTTACTTGTGTGTAATAAGTATTACATTCATTTGGGATCATCCTCTCCCTTACAAGTCAAGGTTTAAGGTCTTTTATTTCGTTAAAAAAGACGAGAGAGGGGATTCTCTCACTAAGAAAGATGAGAGAAGTGATCCTCTAGAAGTGAGGGGAGAATTGATTTTCTCTTTCCAAGGTCTAAAATGTCACAAGCTTTTGTGTGGAAGTCAATTTTAAGTGTGAGGCCCAAGGCAATTTAATGAACTCTCTTTAAGGTGGTTGCATGGACCACAAGTTAAGAGTACAATTTAAAAAGCTGGTTTTTTAATAGACACGGTGAATCCATTTTTAAAATATCTCGCGATAGAAAGACGATCTTTAAAATTGGTTCGCATGGATTATAAAAAACAACGAGATCTAAAACTTTCGTGTTTGACATTTTTTCATCCTAGCAACGCTTAGAGAGATATCTTGAAATTGGTGCTGCAGAGTAGGTCCTGGAACAACCACATCTTGCATGAAGATCAACCTTTCCAATCTTGGCACTCAAGTCTCTCTCCAAGAAGAGAAGTTATTGAAAGCCTATAAAAGAGGAGGCTCTCCTTGGATGTGAAAGAGGTAAAGGAAGCATCACTTTGTATGCATCCAAGAGGAGAAGAGAATGTGCAAGTGCTGCGAAAGCTCTACTGAAAATCAAGTGCTACAGAAGCCCTACTAAAATCAAGATCCAAGAGGAGAATAGAAGGTGCAAAAGTTGCGAAAGCTTTGCAGAAAATCAAGTGATGCGGAAGCCCTGCTAAAATTAAGATCCAAAAGGAGAAGAGAATGTGCAAGAGCTATGGAAGCTCTGCTGAAATCAAGTTCCAAGAGGAGAAGAGAAGGTGTAAGTGCTGTGAAAGCTTTGCTGAAAATCAAGTGTTGTGGAAGCCTTGCTAAAATGAAGATCCAAGAGGAGAAGAGAAGGTGCAAGAGCTGTGGAAGCTCGGCTAAAATCAAGTTCCAAGAGGAGAAGAGAAGGTGCAAGTGCTGCGGAAGCTCTGCTAAAATCAAGCTGCAAGAGGAGAACCCTACACATATTGTGTAGGAGAGAAGAAGACTCAATAATGATAAAAAAGTGCCAACTTCCAAGTTAAGCAAGTGTTAGCTGGTTGTATACCGTGCAAGGAACAGTGATCTTGTTTCCAAGATCTACAAGTAAGAACTAGTTTATGTGTAATGGAAGAGCTTGCTCCTTGTCAATAATATAACTCCACAAGGGGGGGGGACTGGCCCATCTTCCAGTCCCTAGTGTGTTGCCAATCTCTCTCTCTCTCTCTCTCTCTCTCTCTCTCTCTCTCTCTCTCTCTCTCTCTCTCTCTCTCTCTCTCTCTCTACATCTTTCTTTTCTCTCATATGTTCTCTCTCTACACCAACATAATATTCACCATATATATTTTAAGTAGAAAAGAAAGTCAAGCTTGTATCTCGGATCTTATAAGAGTCCCATCCTTGAAACACCACCAATGATCTATGATGCTCTAAGTTGCACTACAACAAAAAGGCCTCTTAGATGCACTTTTAGACGCAATTTTTTAATTGAGAGAAAATCTTACGAGTGCGTCTATTTGTGCGTGTACCATTTCGCGTCTATAGTCGCATGTATAAGGAAATCCACATGCACCAATAGATGCACTTTAGACGCGCATATACACGCATCAATAAACGCACTTACGAAAACCAAAATTATTATTTATTGAATTTCTTTTGTGCACCTACAAGCACATCTACATGGAAGATTAGATGGGCACATAGACATGTGCATAGATGCGCTTTTGCATGCGCCAGTAGACGTGAACACAAAACCAAGATGTGCGTTTTCTGCAATTTAGACGCGCAAATAGACACAAAGCACAGAACTGGAAAAAAAATAGAGAGCATGCTCTCTGGTTTTTTTTTCCCCTCCCATACATCAAATTGTGCATTTGGAAAAAACACAATGGATCTGAAGGCACAAGAATTGAAAACAAAAATCCATGTATTCATTATATATAAAACGCATTTACATGGGGAGTTTAAGTGCTTGCGACCTAAAGCGTGATCGCAAGCAGTAGGCTCAAAGATGGATAATAGATATATAAGGAAATAAGGCCATAGAGGAGGTATGGTAATCCTGTATGAATATGAAGAAGAAATATCTTTGCTAGCACCACCATCGCTACTAGCGTCGCTATTCCCCTCCTCGCTATGCTCCACATCGGGGTTCGCCTACACACACAAAAGATCAAGGTTGCTTAAGTACAAAAGTTATAATTAGCTATACTTTTAATAGGAAAGTAAGAAAAACATATCTCCTCTGGCTGTTGAATCCTCATAGCCTGGTTGTATTGCTCCTCAGTGATGAGACCCTCCTCATAGAAGTGAAGCCATGTGGTTGTGCGGTTATAGCCTCGATGGTAACCTACCTCTCTACGAATAGGTATCCTACCAACAATAGTAGTCTGCAAAACAATTATGATATATACAAACAATTATGAGACACAATGTATTAGAACAAATTATATAAAAAATTGAAAAAAATAGAAAATTTAAAAAACTAAAAATCAAAATATTCTTATAAACTTTGTCTCCCACGACTCTCTGCTGCCTGATCCCATGGCTTCCATTTGGATGCGTCGCGCCTCTACGTGCTGGCGACTCTTCACTTTCTCTACTGCTTTCTTCTTGGCTTTCTTCCACTCTATGGAGTGGCACATAGGTGGTTGGCTATAGGATCCATGCCCCTCCTCTTGTCTCCGCAATGACTCCTTGGCGTGTGTCATGAGGTGGGATCTTTAGTTGTGAAGCAAATCCCTCACTTTTGTTCGTCCCCAATCATCCGAGAATTGCTGACCCTCAGGATTTGGGTACCTCCTATGGACTGCCCTCAACACCTCCTACTACAAGCTGCTTTTCTGATTCTTGAAGTAAACGAAACAATCTTTATATGTCGTATGCACGATGCTCCTCATGTACACCATTACATCCCTTCCTTCATCATTATGGAAGATGCCACTAGTATCTGTAACTCTATAGTACTGGCATACTGGCTCCTCTACGTGATTTTTTGGTGAGGATGATCGCTCGCCACCTCCTAGGCAACCCCCACACAAGCCTCGTTCTCCCCCTCGACTCTCCCTCCTCCCTCTCTGTCGACTACCCTTTGCCTTGCTAGATGTACATGTATCGGCTGATGCTTGTGCTTCAACCGATGCATATATAGGCGCTGCACATGGAGTACCTACAATTGGAGTTTGGACATTTGGTGTTTGGGAAGCAGTGCCAGGCAAAGATGTTAGAGGCATTCCAGACATGACACTGAATACCTCATCTGCAGTGGGAGAGCGGCCAAGGCATCTAGTCATCTCTCCCATGAAGTCTTCCCTACTAGGAAAACCTCCAAAAAAAGCATTGACCCCTCTGCTGAACAAGCCCAATGTATCATTCATGCGCTCCAAATCTGGGTCATTGCTAGATGAACCAGGATGCGACATCTGCAAACAAAACACAGGAATAAGACAAATTTGCTAAACTACAATATTGTGTAAACTGTACTATTGTGTAACATGTTCGTACAATTTCAGAAATAAAAACTTGTTTTTTAATCAAAGCTGGCACGTATATATTCGCGTCTGAGATGCAGAATAGACGCGCTCTCAGACTCTTCCCTGAAGTCAAACCTTCTTGTCAGAGCACGTGTATATTTGTGTTTGAGATGCAGAATAGACGTGCTCTCAGACGCTTCCCAGAAGTCAAAGCTTCTGGACGGAGAGCGTGTATATTCACGTCTAAGATGCTGAATAGATACGCTCTTAGACGCGTCTCTGAAGTCAAAGCTTCTGGGCAAAGCACGTGTATTCTCGCGTCTGAGATGCAGAATACATGCGCTTGGAGACGCGACTGCAGATGCAATAACAACAAACATAGCTCCGCATCTATGTCTACGTCTGCACTGGAATCTATACGCGTTGTCAAACGTGCTAAGTCAGTCGCTCTCAATCCGTCGACAACCGCCATAACACCAAACATAGCTGTGCTTTTATGTCTGCGTCTGCACTGGAATCTATACACGTTGTCAAACGCACTAAGTCGGCCGCTCTCAATCCGCCGACAACCGCCATCCATGACTTATTTGTGATATAAAAACTTCAATCATAGATCCTAATACAGAAAAGAGAGAGAGAGAGAGAGAGAGAGAGAGAGAGAGAGAGAGAGAGAGAGAGAGAGAGGACTCACCTTGGGTCTTTGGTGTGGACGGGTGGTGGCGTTGCTTCCTTCCCCTTCTTCCTCTCCTTGGTGAGTTGTTCTCCCTTGATGCTTGGTGCTTGTTGTCTCCTCTCTTTGCCTCTTGTTCCTCTTATTCTCCTCTCTTTTGTTCTCTCTTTCTTCCTCTCCTTGGCTTTCTTCTCTTTAGCTGTCTTCTTTCCCTTCTTGTCTCTTTGAAGTGAAAGAAGAGGTGAATCATGAAGAGACTAGTGGAGGTAGACTGTATGTCGGTGGTGCGCACATCGGTCGCAGATAGCTCACGTAGTGAATCCCTGAAGGTCCCCAAGAACAATGAACTCTACCTTTTTGCACAAAAAACAATGTAAAAGCATGCACGACAAGAGGCAAGAGACAAATTGGGTTCAATCTCCCCCATGCCTTGTGTGAGCGCTTCACAAAGCATGTATTTAATGTATATTTCCAATCTTCATGCTCAATAATAGCCCAATTACAAAAATATGACAAGCTTTTAGCTTTTGAGTTTGCTTTCTACAAAAATAGGAAACTGAAGCTAATGGACAGTGCCCATAGAGTCTGGCACGCCCAATCTCAATGTCCAAATAGAAATAACATATCCGGGCACATAGGCGCATACAAAATAATAATCAATAATCAATGTCTCAATAGACATAACAAAATATAGGCGTGGCGCCTATCAAAATATAGTCCAAAGGTCGAATACCCGCTAGACTCCAATGCTTTCCTCCGCCATTGCTGCTATCTCTACACATCAACTGAAGCATTCACAATCGTTAGTAAAATAATACAATTAAACCGACAAAAGTGAATACCTAACAGTCTTCAGCTGCATAAATAAATCAACTGGTTAGAAATAAATCCTAACCTTAATTTATTACGAGTGCGCACTCTAAACTCATAAACGTTTATTAATTTAATATGCATTTTGCGGAATCACCCGCTATGGAATCACCCATGTACACACTAAATTAATGAAACGCCCGAAAAGGATAGGCGTCCCCATCAACTTCTTGCACAAAGAATCCACTTTGTGTATGAGCCCCGGTCATCTAAGTTTACAGAATCCACCGTGGCACGGAATCCACCGTGGAATATGCCTCCTGGCATCATACCCCCGGGGTGGGATAGCAATTGACCTCAATTGCTATTAGCTCAATGTGAAGCTAACAGAGTGGGGAAAGCATTTAAGTCTCTAGCGTGCATCCATTGTGCTTCCTCTACAGGATGGTTCTTAAATTTTACTAGATATCTAGAATACCTTCGGCCAGTTCTAGTGGTCATGTAGTCAGTGTCTATGATGGCTTCTGGTTCAAGTATTTCACTTTGTTCCTCTAGTAAAGGTGGGTTTTCATAAACACGGTGGATAGGTAATTGGCCTGTAAATGGTCTCAATAAACTGATATGAAATGTATTGTGAATTCTCCAATGAGATGGCAATTCTAACTTGAATGCATTATCATTAATCTTATGAATGATTCTAAATGGTCCATAGAATCTAGGAGCTAATTTGACAACTGGATGTCTATCTACACTTTGCAGTCTACGCTTTTCTATTCTAAGCCAAACATAATCATCAACTTTGAAATTCATAGCTTGTCTTTTCTTGTTGGCTTGTTTGGTATATGATTGTTGGGCTTTAGCAATCATATCCTTAACCTCATAAAAAATACTGTTATGCATAATAGCAATATCATCAGCACTTTGAATTCTATTAGACAAAGATGCAACAGGTGTAGATAATCTATATCCATAAATGACTTCAAAAGGTGCTTTCTTTGTAGATGTGTGCGGTGTATTGTTATATGCAAACTGTAATAAATGCAAATGAGTATCCCATGTCTGAGGTTTAGAGATAGTGTATGCACGTAAAAGATCTAAAATAGTGCTATTTGTGGCTTCTGTTTGTCCATTTGTTTTTGGATGAAATGCAGATGAGAAATCAATCTTTGTGCCTAGATTTGCAAACTGTGTGATCCAAAAATTATTACAAAATCTAGAATCTCGATCTGAAATAATCACTTTTGGCAATCCATGGTTAGTAAAAACAGTTTTCAAAAATAACTGTGCTGCTTGTGATGCTGTTAAAGTTTTCTTACATGCAATGAAATATGCTTGCTTACTAAATCTATCTACAATTGTCCAAATCATGTCATGATTAGATTTAGTATTTGGTAAACCAGTAATGAAATCCATAGATATATGTTCCCAAGGTTTAGATGGAATAGACAAAGGCATTAATAATCCATACTGTTTACCATGATGTCTCTTTATTCTTTGACAAATCAAACATTCAGAAACGAAATTAGATACATCTGCATCCATATGCGGCCAATAAAAATCTTTAGTTAATATGCGTAATGTAGAAATGATACCTCTATGACCTTGATATGGGGGACAATGAATTTCATTCAAAACAAAAGATCGGAATGGAATAGTAACACACAGTCTTTTTTCAAAGAACATAAATCCATCATTATATGACAATGAATCAACAGGAATGAAATTATTTTGAACTAATTTTTGCCAATCAGAATGAAAAGTAATATCCTGGTGATATGTATCTTTCATAGCAATCAAAGAATCAAAAGATATGATAGAAATATTATGAATTGCAGGTCTTCTACTCAATGCATTAGCAACTACATTTTCTTTTCCAGGTTGGTATTGAATGATAGGATGAAAACTTTGAATGAAGGAAGCCCATTTGATATGACGGTCAGAGATTTGGGGTTGGCTAAGTAGATGTCTAATGCTTTGCTGGTCGGTCTTTATCATGAATTCTGAACCCATTAAATAATGCTTCCATTGTTTTAATGCTTGTACAACTGCTAATAGTTCCTTGTCATAAGTGGAATATTTGAGCTCAGAGGGTTTCAGCTTAGAACTAGAATATGCTATTGGATGGTTGTCTTGCATTAGTACGGCTCCTATTCCTGATCCGCTAGCATCGGTCACAACTAGAAAGAATGGTCGGTTAAAGTCAGGCAATTGTAGAACAGGGGCATTAGTTAATGCACGTTTCAGTAAATCAAAGGATTTCTGCTGATTTTCAGTCCATTGATAAACAATTCCTTTCTTAAGAAGTTTGGTCAATGGTAAAGCAAGTAATGAGAAATTACGTACAAACTTCCTATAGAAACTAGCAAGACCAAGGAATGAGCGTAGTTCATGTACATTTTTAGGAATAGGCCAATGCAGTATTGCATCAATTTTCTTAGGATCAACTTTAATTCCTTCTTTTGATACAATATGACCTAAATATTCTATTTCTGTCTTAAAGAATTCACTCTTTTCAGGATTTGCAAACAATTGATTTTCTTTCAGTAATTGAAAAACTAATGATAAATGCTCATAATGCTCTTTTTCACTTTGACTAAACACCAAAATATCATCAAAGAAAACAATCACACAATACTGATATTTCAGGAAGATACGGTTCATCATTCTACTGAAAGTAGCAGGTGCATTAGTTAATCCGAATGGCATGACTAAGAATTCGTAATGGCCAAACTGTGTTCTGAATGCAGTCTTAAATATGTCGGATCTATCTAACCTCACCTGATGATATCCAGACTTAAGGTCAATTTTACTAAATATAGAAGATCCTTGCAGTTTGTCCATAAGGTCATCAACTCTAGGTATAGGATACCTATTCTTTACAGTGATCTTATTTAATGCTCGGTAGTCAATACACATACGATAGGTATTATTCTTTTTCTTGACTAAGAGTACAGGTGCACCGAATGGGGAACTGCTAGGTCGAATTAAGCCTCTATTTAGTAATTCTTCAACTTGACTCCAGATTTCTTTTTGCTCTATTTGATTGTGCCTATATGGTGCTTTGCAAGGTGGTTGTGTGCCAGGTATTAGATCAATCTTATGGTCTTCTGGACGTGATGGTGGTAAACCTGGTGGTAGGTCTTTTGCAAAACAGTCCTTAAAATATGCAAGAAATTCCTTATGCCTAGGGTGCATATGATTTTTCTTTGCTTGCAATTCATTCACCCAAATGAGATATGATTTAGTATTCTTGCGTAATGCACGTTTTGCTTGAGTATGAGAAAGCAGTGGAAAAATATGAGATGCATGCATACCATATAATGTAATAGATTTTCCTTGAAAATTAATATTCATTGTGTGTGTGGAATAATCTATATTTGGATTATGCTAGTGTCTCCATGGCATTCCTAAAATAATGTCGCTTGACTGTAATGGAACAACTAAGAAATTTCTTCTTTCAATGTATGAACCAATTTGAATTTCTAAATCTTGTACTTCTTGTGTGCCATTGTACCTAGTGCCTAAAAATGCAGATTTTATGCGATAATGCATAGGTATTGTATGCAATTTTAATTCTTTTACCAATTTTGCTGAAATAAAGTCATGAGTACTACTGTCATCATGCAAGATAGTTCTTTCCTTTCCATGCACCATACATTTCATAGTCAACAATGAATGTGGAGTAGGCATACCTGGTAAAGTGTCGGAAGTAGTAGTAGGATCATCCTCATCTTCAGTGAAATCTGGCATATCCTCATGCTCGTCTTCATCCATGGCTCCAAGATAGTTGATATGTACTGGTGGCTTCTTTGAATGACAATTTGCTGCGAGATGCCCTGGCTGGTGACACTTGTAGCATACTATTGGCTTGGCTTTGGTTACATTATTTGCAATGGCTGGAAGTTTGGGTACATTTGGATTTGCTTGTGGAATAGGCTTTGGATTTGTATTGACAGTGGATGGTAATGCAGGTGGTTTAGGCCAATTCTTGCGGAAAGATTGTGATGAGAAACGACCTAGATTAAACCTTCTAAAATTGGAATTGAATTGTTTAGATCCATAATTACCGTTGGCTTGGAATTGATGTGGTCGTCTGTCTCTTCCGCGTAACTTATCTTTAGTGTCGTGAGCTAAGGAGATGGCGTCTTCAAGGGTAGCAAGCTTGAACATGTTCACTTTAGCGTAGTAATGTCCAAGAAGTCCAGACATATACTTCCGCTTATGCGTCGTCTCTGGTACGTCTTCAAGCATGCGTAGCTGTAGGAGTGCATTCCAAAAACGCTCTGTATACTGTGGAATAGGCTCACGATCTCGCTGTTGAAGTAAATCCCATTGCTTGATAGCCTTCTCATGAAATTGCGGTGGAAGAAAATTTTGCATGAACTTCTTCTTGAAATCTTCCCAAGTAGCAGGACATTCTATGCTCTTGCGGACTACAGTCCACCAAAGTGATGCTCTGTCTATCAGATGATTAGTAACACACTTGATTTTATCTTTTTCGGGATAAGTTTCCTCATGGAAATAGTCATCAAACTGGCTAATGAATGATAAAACAGTCTTTCCTTCTCGTATGCCATTGAAAGTGTGAAACTTGAAACTTCGTTTACTTATCTTAGATTCCTTGCGAATGGTTTGTGCTTCAAGAGTGGCGTCGATGGTACGGCGAATCAAATCTTCAGCTTGAGGTTCTTCTTTATCGGTGGACGCTCTTTGTAGTTTTGTCAATTGCGCTTGCAATGCTTGCCTAGCCCTTCGCTCTTCTTCCAATTGTAGCATGATTAGATCCAGCTTTTGTTCCATGGTAGGCTCAGGTAGGTCGTCTTCAGCCATAGGATCATCCATATGTGGAGTCGTCATCCTGTAAACCTCAACAAACCTTTCTCACTCAAAATCAGGTTAGCGGGATGAGCGTAGCTCAAATTCGGGGTTACAAGGCTATGTATTTTTGGGTATTCTTTTCTCAATTTTCTGAAAATCTGCAATATTTCTGTATCCGTTTGCTGAAAGTACTTCAACAAACTTGTAGATAGGTAGAACAGCTTGCTGCGAACAACTTTCCAGTTCAGAGTTTTTGCATACGAACAAGTCTTCTATGAGTTTTAAGCACTAGTCAGTTCTGATTTAGTCTGACTTACAGAGTTGCAGATTTAGCAGACTTGCAGAGTTGTTGACTTGCTGAACTTAGGCCGATTTGCAGAATTTACAGAACTTGATTTCAATTGACTTGCTGAACTTGACTTCAGAAGTGCGGGACCTGGAGTATATCGACTTATCTGTCTTGTCAGACTTGCAGAGAGTTTAATGACTTAAGCTTAAATGATTAAGCTTAAGCTTAATAAGCTTAAAGAAGGAGTAAACAGGGCGGCGTCTGATTTCGTGAGGGGGGGGCCGTTTTTTTGGCCGCGCGGATTTTTCGGGAGGTCTTCTGAGGCCACGATGAAAAATATTAGAAGCTTTTAAGCTTCTCAAGCTTTCTCTTAAGCTTTTTCAATGAAGTAATGATAAAATTAATGAAGCTTATCTCTGTAACTCCACGACTTGATGATGGAGATGTATGCGTGGTCCTCCGCCTGCAGAGCCTGGTCCTTCGCGATCTGACAGTGGAAACAGGGGTTCTTGATCGCCAGAAGTCTGCCTGTATCGACGGTTCGCGATGAGATTGACTGTAGAGCCCGTTTGTTCCTGGAGCTCTGCCTTCGCCCGAGATTGGTAGCGATTGGAAGCTCTTGATCTCTGCTCCGCTCTGATACCACTAGTGCGCAGATCGGTCGCAGATAGCTCACGTAGTGAATCCCTGAAGGTCCCCAAGAACAATGAACTCTACCTTTTTGCACAAAAAACAATGTAAAAGCATGCACGACAAGAGGCAAGAGACAAATTGGGTTCAATCTCCCCCATGCCTTGTGTGAGCGCTTCACAAAGCATGTATTTAATGTATATTTTCAATCTTCATGCTCAATAATAGCCCAATTACAAAAATATGACAAGCTTTTAGCTTTTGAGTTTGCTTTCTACAAAAATAGGAAAATAAAGCTAATGGACGGTGCCCATAGAGTCTGGCACGCCCAATCTCAATGTCCAAATAGAAATAACATATCCGGGCGCATAGGCGCATACAAAATAATAATCAATAATCAATGTCTCAATAGACATAACAAAATATAGGCGTGGCGCCTATCAAAATATAGTCCAAAGGTCGAATACCCGCTAGACTCCAATGCTTTTCTCCGTCACTGCTGCTATCTCTACACATCAACTGAAGCATTCACAATCGTTAGTAAAATAATACAATTAAACCAACAAAAGTGAATACCTAGCAGTCTTCAGCTACATAAATAAATCAACAGGTTAGAAATAAATCCTAACCTTAATTTATTACGAGTGCGCACTCTAAACTCATAAACGTTTATTAATTTAATATGCATTTTGCGGAATCACCCGCTATGGAATCACCCATGTACACACTAACTTAATGAAACGCCCGAAAAGGATAGGCGTCCCCATCAACTTCTCACACAAAGAATCCACTTTGTGTATGAGCCCCGGTCATCTAAGTTTACGGAATCCACCGTAAAACCTCACGAAATCCATCGTGGCACGGAATCCACCGTGGAATATGCCTCCTGGCATCAGTCGGCTGAACTCGAGCTCTAGAACGCGCAAAAAATACAAGAAAGGCGCAGTTTGAAAAGAAATTGCTTGTATCTTTTGAATTTTGACATTTGCGTCTATTTTTGCGTGTATATGCTCGTCTAAGTTTACGTAAACATGCTAATAGACGTGGAGTTAGACGCGCACATAGACACAAATGTAGATGCGCAATTAGATACAGGTATAGACGCGCATTTAGCACGCTTGTGTTTTTATCATAAGTTTTTGTATTTAAGATAAGTTTTTATAGTAATTTTTTATAGTAAGTTCTTATCATAAGTTTTTATGTATTTATGATAAGTTTTGTGTATTTAAAATTGAATATCTTAGAATAATTAATACGCCTTGAAGTTTTTATGTAAACATATTAATAACAAATTTGATGTTGTCATGAATTAGGTTTAATCATGTCGTCATCATCACCTAGTGCAGTGCATGTTGATGAGTCAACGAGCACATCCTCAAGTGAGGATGAAACATTACGTCTTCATAATCAAGATGCATTGCTACGACTAAAAATTAAATGCATGTGTGATCATTGTCGAGGGTATATTTTTCGAGCACGTCGAGTTGCAATGTCACACCTCAGCATGTATGGAGAATGGGACTGAGAAAAATCACCGGTATTCATTGTTTTCAACACTAAGATTGCTAGTCTATCTTTGAAATATATATCAACGTACATGTAACTCCCTTTTGTGGTTGAGCAGGATGCAGTGCCACATCCTCAGATGCTCCCTCCAGGGCGTCGAGAGGGTACAAAGCGTCGATGCAAGGAGGCAGAGTCTTCAAGAAGAGTGGAGACTGATGACCATGATAGTAGCCCTCATGAAATGCCCCATCAAGTTGTAGAGGATGAGATTTTGGACAACATGGTACACGATCTATTTTCACAACCGGTTCGGGGAGAATGTCACTCTACGAAGCCAGATGACCCACTATACGTAGCGTCATCTACTCCTTTGTATGAAGGTTGTACATACTTAATTCTTCGTGCGTCCCTCGAGATACTTAACTTGCAAACAATTTATGGATGGAGTAATGTCAGTTTGAATGAATTGTTGAAGTAGGTATCAATTCAGTTTGGCTTATGAATCATAATATTAATTATTCTATTTTGAAATCAGACACAAATATATGTTGTTAACTCACTTTTAAAAATATATATAGGTTATTATCACAAATGCTTCCAAAAGGAAACAAATTGCCAACTAAGAGAGAGCACGCAAGACATTACTTGACATCCTGGGAGGCCTCGATTATGTCAAGATTCATGCATGTGTCAATGATTGTGTCTTATTTCGTGGGATTCATGAGTTCTCACGAGAGTGTCCTGTTTGTGGTGAATCAAGATACGAAGTGGAGATGAAGTCAATGGATGTGCCTCATAAGGTTTTGTGATATTTTCTGATTGTTCCACGTATTCAACTTATGTTCAAGTGTAAGTCTACTGGAAAGCTCATGTCATGGCATGCTAGTCATCGTTCAAGTGATGGAAAATGGAGGATCCCTGCAGACACACCGGCATGGCAACATATAGACAATTTGTGGCCTGTTTTCAAAGAAAAGCCAAGAAATTTGAGATTTAGTTTAGGTATGGATGGAATCAATCCATTTGGCATCAAAAGCACATCATACAGTGTATGTCCAGTGATATTGGTGAACTATAATATTCCTCCATCCATGGCAATTAAAAGGGACATGTAATGTTGTCCCTTCTGATTCTTGGAAAGCACAATGTAAAAAACATGGACATTTACTTAGAGCCTTTGATTGAAGAGTTAGAAATGTTATGGGAAGGTATTGAGGTGCAAGATACAAGTGCATCCGCATCCTCTAGAGATTTCACTTTGAAGGCCATGTTGTTGTGGACCATGCATGACTTTTCAGGATATGGAGAGTGTTCAGGTACATGTATATAACTCTATATTTGAAATTCAAGACTTGAATCAATTACATGTTATTAATTCACTTGTTTGTTCAAGTTTAACCACATCAGGATATCATGCATGTCCTATTTGCGGTCCCTCTCTAGTTTCCTCTAGGCCGGCACGTTTAAAGAAGGTTATCTATGACAATCATCATCGATTTCTTCCTATTGACCATCCCAAATATGTTCTCTCTACTAATGGAATGACTCCACAATCTCTAACCATTCGAGATTAGAAGGAGAGATGGATTAATGACAACAGCCACCCTCCACTCGGCACGAGTCGGTAAGAAGTATATTTCTCTCGACTGACTTTAAAGTATTTAGCATGATGAATTGTTTACATAATATATTGTTTGTTTGTTAGGTTCTCTATATTTTTTTGTCTTTCGTATTGGACTAAACTCAAGATCAATCACTTGTTGGACCCCATGCACATATTCAAAAATATTGTATCTACATTATGGGATCACTTGATAGGGGCTCATGATTCAGTCAATGTAAGGGAGGATTTACGTAACATTGGTCGCATGAGACAAGCCTGGCCACTCATTGGACCCAGAGGAAAGATTGAGCTACCCCATGCACCTTGGATGCTGTCAAAGAACGAGGAAAAAATAGTGAAGGAACAGATATGTAGCTTTCGAACACCCACAGGATGTATGAGATGTCTCAAGGAAGCCTTCACAAAGAAAAAGAAAAGAGGTGTGGAGCAACTATCTAGTTTGAAGTCCCACGATTGGCACAAAATGATTCAAGTAAGGGTATCTCTAACCATGAATATAGTAATTAGTGGAGTAACTATGTGTAAACTTTGGGGTATGATGACTTTTTCCTCAACTAATCATTTGATCTATGAATATTATTTATATTCAGTTCGTACTTCCTACTAGCATATCCCATTGTGTATCCAAAGATATACGTGATATCATTTACAAGATGGAAGAGCTTGTGAGGTGTGTATACATTGTATTTTTTCATTATATATTGCATACATCATGTAGTGAACCTCTTTGAATTTTTACACAAAAATAAACAATTGTCAAATACATCCTGACAGATACGTGAGCTCGAAGGAAATTGATCCAAACACATTGCAAGATGCTCGAGTATTATCTGTTGAGGTGGTTTGTTTGGTGGAGGAAATTTTTCCTCGCTCCATTTTAACTACTCAATTACATTTACTCGTACATTTTATTGATGAGATCGCACTTTGTGAGGCAGTTCATACAAGGTGGATGTTTTTTCTTGAGCGCTTTATAAAAACCTTGAAAGATTTTGTGAGGCAAAAAGCACAGCCTGAGGAAAGCATGGTTGAGGGTTGGTTAGTGTAATCATCCCTTGTTTATATCTCCGAATATCTTGCTGAAGTGGACCCCTCTCAACCACGACTATGGAAAGACAATGAAGACTTGAGGATGACCTTTATAATACCTCAAGGAAAAGGAAAGAGTAAAGTGTTGACAAAAGAAGAACTTTGTAAGTTAAATAGTTTTTTTGTGCTCAATAGTGATGTAATGAGCAAATGGGTGACACTATATAATGAAATAAGGGCAAGAAGAAAAAGCGAAAGACAAGCATTTCGCACCAAATATGGATATAATGTCTCATTTCTAGATCATCTAAATGCACTTCCGCATCATATTGATATAGATTGGTTACATGAGGTAATGGAGAGAATGAAAAAAGATTAGGAAATTAATATATCTCAAGAAGAGTGGGAATACGCACGAGGTTGCTTATCAAAGGTGAGACATACTATCAATTAATTTGTTTTTAGTTATATTTTATATAATAAACTGACATGTTTGATCTTAATCTTTTACTACTAGTGCACATTATTCAATGCTATTTGGTGTGAGGGTAAACATCTTCGAACTCAACGTATAGATGAAAAGAGAAATGCCCAAGATTGTGGTGTTCTTGCTCACTTCGAGGATGCCAATGGTACCATGGAAGGTTATTGTGGCTTGATCCAAGATATTCTGAAGCTTAACTTCAGACAATTCTTTATATATGTACTGGATGTGAAGTGGTTTAAAGAAGTGGTAACAAATGGTGAGCATTGCACAATCAGATGTCATCCAAGTGGTTTTGTAATCATTAACTTTACAAAATTTCACCAAAACAAGAATGACACATTAGTACTACCTCAACAATGCGAGCATTTATATATGTAAAAGCTAATTTTTTTATATGTATACATGTGATACATATACACAATATAATAAGTATTTAAGTTTCTTGCTTTTGTTTTTCAAATACAGGTTGTGTATCATCCAATGGTAAACAATAACCGATGGTGGTATGTCATCCCTATATTTAATCGTTCTAAACTAATATATGGTAATATTACCGACATAGAGATAGCAGATGACAATTCAACAATTAATGATGATATACATGATGACACCATAATGGATAATATGCGTGATATAGTACAAGATGAACCTCGGGAGGATGTTTAAGGAAACACAGAAGAGGACAATAATGTGGTTGATGATGATGAAGTTATTGAGCAATATAGCAACACATCTGATAGTGGGATAGACTTATTTGTTTCGTTACCTCTTGGTAACATAGATCTAGAAGTAGATAGTTTAGCAAGGGATGATCTCATTGAAGATGAGATGGATCATTCACTGTAACATACTTAATTCGCTTAATGATTCAATGTATATTCTTAATTCTATGAAAAATATTATATGCACATGTGTATACTCAAGAATCAATAGTCAAGTTTAAAGCTAAATTGATTTTTTTATAATAAAAATGAAGTATCTTTTATCATCTTCAAGTAGAGAAATTACGAGATACATGCAATGCTTGCTACTAATTGTATAATAAGGTTTGTGTCGCTTGCTGCTAATTACTTGTATCAGACTTGTCAATTGGAGGAACTGCCATTCATTAGAGAGCAATGCAAAAATAATTATTAACTCTGATTTTTTTATTATATTAAGTCCAATTTCAGGTGGTTAAATAATTACACGTCTGAAAACACGTCTATATTCGCGTCTATCTACAAAGATATATAGACGCAAAATTCGCGTCTATTTACACGCTCTTTTACACGCGCATATAGACGCAATGATAGACGCGCCCAACTTTGCGCGTCTATGCCTCGTTTCTATTGTGGTGTTGTAAGGGCCCCATCATGAGGAGATGTCATGTTTGAGCATGAACATTGGTTGGGTCCTAACTTATGTGTCAGATGAGATGTCATATGTGAGCATGAATATTATGGGGTCTATGTGATCGGATGATAAAAGGGCAACCTTTATGGATCTAGCATTTGGGTTAGATAGAGTGGTTATCTTGGTGGCAACTCGAGGAACAAAGCATGGAGTCAGGGGTGTGAGAGTCATCATAGACTTCTATTTTGGGGTCTAGGGACTAGAGAAGCAACCTATGGCTAGGGGTACTCAAGGAGGCCGATGGTCCACCTAACAAGGGTGGAGGTGTACTATCCCTGGCCAAATGGTAAAGAGAATATTTCCTACCCAACTAGGTAAGGTTCATAATATGTGCAAACAGGCTGACTAGATTGCATTCCCAAGTTATAAAAGGAAAATCCCTCCAAAGCCATCGTCAATCTATCTTTCACCTAGCCAAAGTTCTTCCAGTTACAGCTAAGCTCTTCGCCTACTATATGTCTGAATCACCAGCTAAGCTTTCACAATGGAAGTGCACAAGTGGACAAAGCCATCTTTGTATCAATTCATTTGAAATTAAAAAAATTTATGTTCTTATATTTGCTAGTGCATTCTCTACTCCTTACTCAACTCTATTGGTTGTGTCGTGTAAATTTTACGAAGTAAGAACATATATACTTTTAAAGATTGTGATGCACGATCAATATCCATTGCTTTCCTCTTTGAAAGAGATATCTTGTTCTTTTTACCTTTTATCCTATTTAGCTACCCTTTCTTTTTCATCCTATCTCTCTCTTTCGCATATTGCACTGCATATACTTGGGAGCAATATCCTTGCTCGAGGACTTGGGTTTGGGATTCCAAACCTAACATTTAGTTAAAATTCTGAGAAGGTTTTATTGCATTTCATAGCTTTCATGACTTTGCAATGATTGCATCATGCAATGGCCATATTCTCATATAACTTTTGTAACGCTTGGGGTAGAAAATTAAAGGGGATATGATTGTCTTATCTTTGCTCGCATTTGCACAATTCTGCTCAATAGTCCCTAGAGTATTTTTCACAAGGGTAAGAAGACCATCAATCTCGATGGATGTTGGATGGGCCACACAAGGGATCCCAACTCCCAAGCAAAATACACATGCTGCTAATTTAGCAGGGACTCTCATCATGTTTGTCAGCTTCGTGCTTTAAGGTTGACGTTCGAATGCCATGCCGCACTACAAATTGCTCACCCATGCAAGGATCTCTGTCTTGAGGTCTACAATGACGGAGTTGTGAGGGTTGAGATATCATATAAAATCTATCGTATATGCCGACTTTCTCATTTGTTAGAGAGGAACATGATATAATTGACGTGCCATCCACCTTTGTATATAGCAACGTATCTCAACTGAATTTGCTACGTTGGGGAAAAACCTTTCGAACTGTATTAAAGCGAGGAAGCAAGGAAAAGGATCAATACAAAGTTCGGGGCCTGTGGCCCCTTGATGGGATTCGATGGCTATACTGGTATACAAAGACATTAGTACACTGGTGTGCAAACAACATTGTAAGCTACATTGCATTTGCCGTGGCGTTGCACCTCGGAAGACGGCCTGTTATTTTTACAGCTGGGGATCTCTCTCTCCATAGAGTGGAGTGTATCGAGGGGCCGGCATTCGAGGCTCAGCCGGAGATGGGCACGTCGGTGATGGCGGGCTTGCTGGGCTGCTGAGTCTGACGCTTGGGCACGGTGATGGTCAGCACGCCATTCCCCACGTGGGCGCTCAGCTCCTCGCTCTTGGTATTGTTCGGCAAGCGGAAGCGCCTCAGAAAGCTACCATGCGCCCGCTCCACGTGGTGCCACTTGTCGCCCTCCTGCTTCTCCTCCTTCCTGCTGCGCTCGCTGATGCACAGCACGCGCCCGTCCTCCACCTGCACCTTGATCTCCTCTTTCTTCAGCCCCGGCAGGTCGGCCTAGAAGATGTGGGCCTCGGGCATCTCCCTCCAATCCACCTGAGTGTTGGCCACGGCCGATGCCTCGCGGGCTAGCTACCGCGACGGCTCGTTGTCCAAGAGGCGGAAGGACCAGTCGGCATAAGGACTGAAGAGGGCGGAGCCGCTGGGGAATGGGTCCCAGGAGAAGGGGTCGAAGATGGCGTCGCTGCTGCTCCTCCGGCCGAAGAATGGGCTCAATGCCATTGAAACAATAATCTGTGCTAATCTGTCTGTAGAGTTTGGCGGCGCCTCTCTGAGAGTGAGCGAGCGAGGGAGGGAGAGTGAGTGCATGTGTGTGACACAGAAAAAGAGGAATGCTTAATGCCCTGGGAATAGATCGAGTAGGCTGTAAGGCGTGGATGGTGATGTATTACGATGAAGAGCGATGCCAGAAGGGTCCGAACAACGATCGACTGCTCTGATTCGTCTTCTTGGCCTTCCGCGCAGCGCGGGCATCCTTTTAAATACGAGCCTGCGCGAAAGAGCCTAGAGGGTTCGGGAAGCGTCTACAACCTTCCTTTTTTTTCCAACTCCAAAGAAAGCTCTTAGAGTGTTCGGGAAGCGTCTACAACCTTCCTTTTCTTTCAACTCCAAGGCAAGCTCTTATCGATGTGATCTTCTAGGCAGCGACTGCCAAGTTCCAACCCCTGACTACCCCAAGGCCCACCAAAATCGACGAATGATCACCCCCCAAAAGGAAGAAAATCGAACAATAGGAGGCTTTTAACTTGGCTCGCCCTCTTTCATTTGGACACTTTGATGTACATGCCACAACCTCCACATTTCTCCATCGCATCACACACACCTATATAACAACAATGCCACCTCAAGGATAAGGTTGGGTTTCCGGCCATTGATCTCATATTTTCGAAAGCAAAAGAAGTGCCTTGTCCCTCTTCATTCTAGCCGCTTTAACTCACATGCCACGAAGGCCACACTTCTCGATTGATGATCACGTACATACATATGTACATAATAACAATGCCCTATGCCGTTCTCATGTGTCATCATGCTTGTTTCGTGTGTGCCTACCTTGAATACTAGCTAACACGCACCATCATGCTCCAACCCCCATCCTTGATTGTAAACAACAAATGCTTTTGTCTTGTGTAAAAATGGATAAAGACTTGATTTTGGGTAATGTGTTGATGCGCAGAGGTACAACTTGATGAACTTAGAGTGTTCATGGTAGAGGCTATGGTATACCAGGTCCATTTGGGAGAGGCACCATCTGATAAAAAATGTTTGGATGCTCAAACACATGGAAGAAAAAATGAACATGCAAGTAAGCTAGGGGAGCCCAAGATGGTAGGAGGATGGACTCAAAGGAAAAACATCAATAATGGTAGATATTAGGACTCCAAAGAAACATGGTCGTATGGGAGGGAATGATCCTAGCAATACTAACAACATAAAACCAATAGACTAACAAAAGAAAGAAAAAAGTGTTTGGATTCTCAAACACATGGAAGAAAAAAAGAACATGCAAGTAAGCTAGGGGAGCCCAAGATGGTAGGAGGATGGACTCAAAGGAAAAACAACAATAATGGTAGATATTATGACTCCAAAGAAACATGGTCATATGGGAGGGAATGGTCCTAGCAATACTAACAACATAAAACCAATACATTAACAAAAGAAAGATTTAAAAAAATCGCTCTAAACCCATCAATTGAACTCAACCTTTCATCACGCGAAAAACTGATAGAATAAACTTAGAAATGAAGAAATGTCTCATCGAGTACACAATCAAATGAAAAACCGGAGCATTGTTTGTTATGTAGCTCATATCTAAATGTAGACACTATCATTGGGTCAAACATTCCTTGGATAAATAAAGCAATGTTAGAACAATAATTAATGTTACAATGATGACAAAAAAGGTCCAAGAAAGGCTAAGGCAACTAAAGATTGGAGAACTTAATATTAAAGAACAATGGAGATGGGCATATAGGTAGGCAAGATTGAATGCAAGGTTAAAAGGTGGAAAATGGGACAAACCAATATAAAGGCCGAACCTTCTTAAATTATTGAGCATTCAATTTTTCCACCAAAATAAACCCAACTATTCATTATAAATCTGGGTGCTAACTTCTCTCCCATGCAAATTTGTATAAGTTAGGAAATGAAAATATCTCATGAGTAAACCACAAAGGCCCCGCCGACCAAGATTGGGTGGGGTGTTATAAATAGACAAAGGCCCACAAAGCCGCTGAGTTAGACACTATTGGGTATTTGTTTATAAGCACAATAAGACCTCTCCATCATGTCAACTCAAGATGTCATTGATAAATTTATGGGATCTAGGTTCCCCACTTGGCAATAAAAAATAATGGATCTTCTCATGTGGAAGAGCTTATGGGGCATTGCCATTGGGAGAGGCTCACCAAGTTTGGGAGAGGAAAATGAAGAAAACAAAAAGAAAGCATTGGGATATATAGCAGGAGGCTTAAGTGATGATGCATACATCACATTGATGGTATTCCAAGTGCAAAGTTAGCATGGGAGGAGCTCAACAAAGTTTTCAACCCTAAATCCAAGCACTCTAAGGGAAAACTACTAAGGCAACTTTATAATCTAAAGTTCAACCCAAAGGAAGGTCTCACAAGTCACTTGAACAAATATAAGGGTATTAAACAACAACTAGTTGTTCTAAAAAGAACACTAGATGAAGATGAGGCCAAAGCTATTTTATTAGTAAGTTGTGATATGGATGGTTATCTAATATGGAAGATTGGAAACTGCACAACATCGAGGCATCCTTACTGGAGAGCGATAGCAAATATCAATCCATTGGGAGCACTTTAGCTACTACTTGTGACAATGCCTTCATTACTACAAGACACTCAAGGCTCAAATGCAATCATTGTTGATTAACTAATTATAAATAAAAGAATCGCAAAAATAAAGGTAAACATCAATGCACAATTTTGTAGACGCTTTGGTCATTTTGATAGAGAGTGCTATTTCAACCAAGAAAACTATGCAAGCAAGCTGCTTCAAAATCATGATGAATCCACAATGATATACCTCCATTTAATGGACACCTATCCTAAATCATCCTACACTTGTAATGTCCACCATTAGTACCAATGATGCAGCCAAGAGGACAACTTCCCAATTTATTAATCTAGACTTATTTGCTTCTATCTTGATTATGTTATGTAGAGGTGAGCTCAAGTTCAACCGCCAAGACCCACGAACCGCTTATTGGCCAAGCGTTTCAAGCGAGCACTAATGGCTACCTCTCACATAGCCAACATGCTATCCCTCTCTACGAGTATAGTGAGCTTACCTTAATGCATGATTGATTTTCTTCCTCTCTCAAGCACTTCGATAGCTCCACGATTCATGATGCACACTCAAGCATCCTCAAGCCTCTTCCTTCAAGCTCCATCCTCCATAGCCACACGTGAGACGAGAAGAGAAGAAGAGAAGAAGAAGAGACGGTGGAGGGCTTCACCTCCAAGATCTCTCACCCTCACACACTCTCTCCCTCACTCACTCTCACTTCCTCCCTCAAGCACTCACAAGCAAGTAAGAGAAGCAAAGAGAAGAAGAGAAAAAAAAGAGTCCACTTTGCCACTCACCAAAGAATGAGCTCTCATTCACTTTTTGAACTTTATATACAAAACCCTAAATCCCTTTTAGGCGGTCATCCCCTTATCCCCTTTTCTACATGGCCGGTTATAGGCCCTTTTTCCCATTGTCCTCCTATCTTCCTAGCTTCATTCCTACTACCCATCTACCTTTACAATTTGCATGGGTGAGAGCCCAACACTCTTTTACAGAGGTTTTGGTTGCGCTTTTATATTCAAAGGTGTGCCTTCTTGCTTTTGGCTTCTTGCGGCTTCCATGGTTGCTTCTTGTATTCCTAGTGGTTGTTTCCATGCTTTTAGATTTCTTTCAGGCACTCTCTTGTAGGGCGCCTTTTTCTTTTTTCTGCCTTGCATTTTTCCTCTTGATGGATTGTTTTTTAATTCCTTTGCTTTGCAGTTAACATTACCCACTCTCCTAGTAGAGTGCCAGTCCCATGGCACTGCTGGGTGGCAAGTCAGACAGTGTTGCTGGGGTAGCCAGGTGACTTTTTAAGTGTGTATACAAGCCATGTTGGAAAGTGTGTTGGAGGGATTTATGGAACTGGAAGGCCCTTACGTTGGGAATGAGCCCTACTGCTAGAGGGATTTATGGACCTGCTGGAGGGATTTATGGAACTGAAAGGTCCTTGAGTTTGGAATGAGCCCTGGTGCTGGAGGGATTTAATGAACTGAAAGGTCCTTGAGTTTGGAATGAGCCCTGGTGTTGGAGGGATTTATGGACTTGTTGGAGGGATTTACGGAACTAAAAGGTCCTTGAGTTTGAAATGAGCCTTGGTGTTGGAGTGATTTATGGACCAGCTGGAGGGATTTATGAGACCAAAATTTAATATTGTGCTGGATGGATCCCTCTGATGGCCCTCTCCACTTGTCATCTCTTGCATTGTTCCAAATGAGCTTCTTCATTCACTTTTTTATTGGGGCTGTTGCGTCCACCCCTTGCTTTGTTGTACTTGCATGGTGGCACGTTGCATAAGATGGGGAGTATATTGCATGGATGATGGGGTCTCTAGAGCTGGTGGTCGGGGCTTTTGTTTGTACCTAGAAAGAAAAGAAAGGTATACTACCTAGGGGGCATTTCTACCTTACCTGGAGCTAGGAGATGGGGCAAAAGTACTACTGCCTCATGTAAAGGTGCATCCATGGCCATAAGATGATCCTATAGCTCTAGATGAGCTACCACATCCTCATTGATGATAAAACACACTATCTTGACTTGTATTCTTTCCATTATTAGATGCATTGAGGTCCAACTTAATTTATTCCATAAGTAGCAAGGTAATCAACTCTTCAAATTTAGGCATAGCATCTCCCATCATGGAAATGGAGGTATCAAGGAACTTGTATGTTGGTCCAAGTCCATTTAGAGTGATGGATGCTAAATCATCATCATCAACTAGTGCATTTACTGAAGTAAGATCTTCTACAACCTATTTAATTCTACCACATAATCACCGATGCTTCTATTTCCTTGCCATGCACCATGCAACCTCCGCTTTAGCTTTATTTTCCTTATCCCCATGAATATGCCATATATCTTTTCAACGATTTTCCAAGCATCTTTGCATGTATTTGCCTTTTTAATATGCAAAACCAGTGTCTCTAACACATACACACACACACGCACACACATCCAATATCAGAACACATGATTACTACTGAAGAAACAACTCTTGCTTGAGTAGATAATAGTATCCCAGCTGTTTCCCATGTTCCATAATAAAATTCTTAGGAAATGTATGCATGCTTCCCAAGGGCATTTAGAACTAAGCCTACATCACAATGCATTGGAAAAGTCTACAAGCAAGAAGATGGCTTCTTGCAAAGCTTCCCTGTTAGTAGCCTTATACTCACCAATCCCAAACAAAGCCTCATGTCTTTAAAATAGAAAATGATTTTCATAGTGTACATGCTTTTGGTTTCATACAATGTGTCCTATCCAAAAAACGTGCTTTGAAAATGAACTCCATGCTTAATCACACATAATCTTGAAGAAATGCAAAGCCAAAATCAATGCTATGTAATTACACAAGCAATGTAGCACACACAAAAAATAGATGCATTGATAAAGATTATGACTAGCCCATCTACAAGTGCCAGTGTGCCATCATGTAGGATGCAAATACAATTCCTTCTTTAAGTTAAAAAACTTAACCTCGCCTCTCATCACACAATGAAAGAAAGACAATTGCACTTCTCTCCACCAATCCAAATCTCACAAAACTCTTAGGAAAATAGTTGGTCCTCATGATGTTGACCAAATAAATATCCTATCTCATAGCTAGAGGAGTCCTTCACAACCCTCAAACTTGCCTAGCCACCTTTCCCTCTCAGCCTAAGGTTCCTAGTTCAATGACAAATATCCCACTCTCATGCTTGCAAAGGACTATGCATGCACAATAAAAGATGCTCTCTCTAGTCCACATGCATCTAAGATTTATTGCATATGCAAGTGTCATGCCATGCTAGTGCTCAAGGATGGTGCAATGTGTATTTACTCAACCCATAGCATGGAAGTAATTGATGAAAATCAAGAGATAACCCCCAGTGTGGTTATTCAACAAGTGCAATGTGAAGTGCTTGTGAAACCAAAATCCTTGTGATGTGCAAGAATATTGGCAAGAAAATATACCTCATTCAAGTTACCTAGCAGCTATAGACTAGGTCTAACTCCAATTTATCTAAGAAAACACCAAACTTACCCAAGATAATCAAAATCTCAAGCACAAAGGATTAAAAAACAATATAAAAAGCAATCCTAGTCTATGCAAACATAAAAAAATTTAGCGTGAAAGAAATACAAATAGTGACAAAAACAACCAAGCACAAAAGTTCCTACTACGCGATACATTACTAGGGGTTTTCAATTTATGCAAAAACACATGACAATGTGTAAAATCAAGTACTTATTGTTTGGGTTTTGGGAAGCACCAATGCCTAAGAGAATACTTCAAGCTAGTAAGTCATTGTCTGATGGATCTGATGCCAAATGTGTTGGCACTATGCCAGTTGAGAGGGAAACCAAAATACTTTAGATGTTTTACTCAATGATTCAAAGTCAAAAAGTTTCATTGCATGTAGTAATGATTATTTTGATGTGCAAGTTTGTGGGGTGTTACATGCTTAAGATTGCAATTCTTAGACCCTTACTCAAATTGAATCATGTTTGTCTTCAGCTTGATCCACCAAGACTTTAGAAATTAGAGAGGTGAGATTGGCCTAAGTGTTAAGGTTACTCTATTCCTAAGTCATGTGGTACTACCAATTATTGAGGCCCAAGCTGATTGAGTACTTTCTCATACCTTGACTCTCACCTTGTGATTTTGCACCTTGTGGAATCTATGTATCCAAATCATGTGGCAAATACTAAGTGACGTATGTGGGATGGTCAAGGTCCTAAAATGGGCTACTTGATTACCCGAACCTATGATTCAAAAGCCTATAGTGTTTATGATCACAATCCTAAAGTGGGTTGCTTGATTAGCCATAGCTATGAGTCAAAATCCTTTAATGTTTAAGGTCTAGAAGGCTTGGGAGAGGGCCTAAAGGCCTAAAAAAAAGCCTCTTATTGTTGATTTGCAAGCCTAGGTCAGACATGCCCTTCCACCAAGCCTTACGACCCCTCTTTATTATTATTATTAAAAAATATGTATGGCCTTATGGTTGTCCTAGAGACAAATAGGCCTTATGGCCTTGTAAATACCTTTATCATCCAAAACGGATGAGATGAATACAAATGAGCCTTATAGAAATTAGGGCTCAGTCTTTGTGGCCTAAATAAGGCATTTTTTAATTGAAAACGGTCTATAGTGAGTGGGCTAGGACTTCTGGCCTAGTAAAGGTTGTTAATTAGCTAACTATATATGCATGAGCCTCATGGTCCCATACAAGGCCTTATTGGCCAAAAAACGGCTGAAATCAAACATTTAAAGGCTTGAAAGCCCTTATTGGTTTGCATCAATTGAATTGGAGGGAATAAGGGCCTTATGGATCCCCCTTTTTAATAGTGGTATTATTTTAGAAAAAACATATTGTCATCCTAACACAGTCAAATGATACAATTAAAGGCTTTTAACCTCATACAAAGGCCTTATAGGCCAAAAACTACATTATGGGCCCTTGTGGCCTTGTGGGTTATATGTTGGATAACCTTATTAAGAAAATAAGTACCCCATTGATGAACTCCACCATATAGACATCTTTGAACAAACAAATAGCTATGGTATTGGTTTTATTATCTTTCAAAAGTCACGATGCAACCTACTTTGTGTAATAATCCATGGCCATAAGAATACACTTAATTTGTACGTGAGCCATAGGGACCTTGAAGGGTCAAATCCCATTTTTAAATTGATTCTTGAGGTAGAATAAGATTGTGAGGTAGAGCCATTGATAGCTATCACGTTGATGAACCCAGTTGCTCACATCCCCATGCATTGTGGGACACCATAGCCTAGCTTGTTGGATCATTGCTTGAAAAATGGCCACTAGAAAACCCCTAATGAGTTTCTTCAATAACAACCTCATGATGAGGTAGAAAAAACCACCCTATAGGACTTTCGAGAGATTTTGATTATAGAAATACACTAGAACATCTTCAAATCACAGATTACAAAGTGCCAACTACTTCCATTGATCCATTATCGAGCATTTCACCCATTGAAAGAAAAGTAACCATCACCTCCTATGGGCTCCAAGGCATATTGGGAAGCGAAGAATCCACCAACAAAACATAGAGGCCACAAGTGAGTTGTGCATCTCAAAATTCATCATCCACTCCACCTAGGTGTTTGACATTATTCAAACAAGACAAAAAATCAACAAACACATGTCTAAATGATGGGGACCTCTCGAAACTCAAATTATTATAGCTATAAAATCCAACCTGCTTATGACCCAATCACATTTTGTTTCTTACCTAAATACACCAAAACATAATGATCCACATGAAATACAAAGGGATAACCCAAAAAATGAAGTCAAAGATGAGGGAATCTCCACTTTCATAATGGTAGCCACTTTCTACAGATCCACCATGATGCTATCCTAGAAAATGATATGGCCAAGTAGCATCTCACTATGAGCTTCAGAGACACTTTTCATTGCATTAAGGCTTAAGATGACTCCTAACATTGGGCCAAACACAATTGAAGATTATGCAAATGAAGTATAATTTGACCAAATATACTAAAGTCATCCAAAAATACATGCAAGAAATTAGTAAGATATGGCCCAAATATCTCTTGTAAGAAATTAGTAAGGTATGGCCCAAAAATATCCTGCATATCCTATTGGAAAGAGGTTGGTCCATTCTTGAGGCGAAACCACATTATTATGCATAAAAACACTCCCCAAGTGATAATGAGAGCTTTTTTCAGCTAGTTCTCTAGGGCCACTTGAACCTAATTATACCTACTAATATCAAGGAAGAAATATATCTCATATCCTGCTAGTTCATCCAAAATTCCATCCAAGTGGATAGAGAAGGGAGTTGGAATTTTGTTCCTATTTAGCCTCTAATAGTCCACACAGATCCAATGTTTATTATTACTTTTAAGCACAATCACAATTGGATTAATCCACTCAGCCCAATTAATTGGAGCAATGACTCCCACTTGAAGCAACCAGTCAAACCCTTTCTTCACCAACTTTGCCATGTGTGGATTCATTTGATACCTCTACATCTAGATTGGAATGGCTTTTTGGATTTATGGAATATGATGTTAATTAAAATGTGGATCTAATCCCTTCATGTCCCCATTGCCATGCATCTAGATTTCTTTGAGTGAGGCAATCAACTACTCCCAATTCTACATCAAGCTTGGTATTAATTTTTACTAAATCGGTTTTCAACTAACTCGTTCTCAGTCACTCAAGTCACCTTCTATACTTAGGCCTCAAACACCCGTTCTAGCCATAAGATTGCAGCTACATCAGATGGTACTAAAGCCATAGTGTCTACATCATCCTCCATATCTATCAATGCTATACCTGGTCAAACTAACATCAAGAGAAGAATGTGAATCTTTAGAGCTGGTTCTTGAGACAAAAAATCACCTCCTATATTTTATGGGCTAGCAATATCCATCAAAATCAATCCCATCTAGTTGCTACTACACCAAAGTGAGAATTTCAATCGGAATGGGAACTCGATCTGACATTGCCACAAGAGCCATAACAAACCATTCTGCAACTTGATGCTATAGAACTTTCCATTTAGACCATGGAACTCTTGTTGGTTGAGCTAGTGTGGGCTTGACACATTTTTTCGAGTAACTATGTGGTTTAGAAGTTCTTCTAACCCAACTATGCTCACCGAGGGCATTGATACCGTACACTTATCTACTTGCTTTTGAGCATTATATACTTGAGCCTTCTGACACTCAAACTATCAATGCCCATCCTATGTCCTAAATAAATTATAGATGATATAAGAGAGAGCCATTCAATATAAGAATGTATGTAGGAGAAAAAGATTGATTGATTTATGGTTGAGCAAGCACATGAATTTATACCTTTTTAGCTTGGACACTCTCCCTTCACTTTGCCTATGGGATACATTTCATACATTGTAGGTAGCCTCTTTTTTTTATGCCAACTCATCCATCCACATGTTTATCAATCCTCTTCGAACTAGTTCCCATACGTATCAAATATGATAACAAAGCCCCCCTTGATGCGTGGTTAGTTGTAATGCAAATTGAAGAGTATGTGGCTATAGGAGATAATACACTGCATAAGATAACTCACATTGGAAGTGTGCCTTTGGTGACTAGATATAAAACTGAAAATAAGCTTGGTGATGTTTTATATGTGCCCACTATCACTAAAAATTTGGCTTTAGTTGGTCAAATGGCTAATCAAGGATTGTAATTAAGGTTTAACAAGTATGGTTGTTTCATTAAGGAGTTCATGAATGGCAAACTTATTGCTTGTGGTTTTAGAAACAAGCCCTATAGCATGCAATATAATATATAAATAAAGAAAAAATAAGAAAAATCCACATAATTTTCCTTCATAAAGAAAGGAAGATTATTTGTTTTGGATGTAGGAGCTCCCATCATTTTAGAGCTCTATGTATGTTCAACAAGGCATGGACTAGATAAAGATATAGAACTACGGCCTAGAAGGATTGGACATGTGAATTTGCAAAGGCTTAAAGAGATGTAGTCTAGACATTTGGTTCGTGGACATTTGTAATTTGGGTATGTAAATTATGATCATGTATATGAGGCTTGTCAGTTTGGCAAGTAGTCTAGACTCCCATTTGCAAAGAGGGGGAGAGTGAATAGCTATCCTTTGGAAATGATACATTCTGATATTTGGGGTCCATTTCAAAATGTCTCTTTGAGTGGAAAATGTAGGTTCTATATCACTTTCATTGATGACTTTAGCAGGATCACATGGGTGTATTTTTTGCAACATGAAATTGAAGCATTTGAAAAGTTTTTAGAGTTTATGGCTATGGCAAAAAAGTAATTTGTAGGCTATATGAAATGCTTAAGATTGAATAATGGTGGAGTTCTCTTACTATTTGGGAGACCATGGGATCAAAAGATAGATCTCTTGTAGGTATACACCACAAAAAAATGGTGTGGTAGAAAGAAAGAACATGATTATTGTAGAAGTAGCAAGGGCTTTATGAATCATATGCATATGCCCTTGAGTTATTAGGTTGAGACAATACAATACTATAGTTCATATCATGAATAGGACACCTATAACTTTGACATATCATATGTCTCCATATGAGAAGATGTATGACAGAACACCTATACTTGCATACCTTAGCGTGTTCAGTTGCATATATTATTTACATGTCCTTGATGATTTGAGGAAGAAGATGGCACTAAAAGATGTTAAATGTGCTTTCCTTGGGTATCCACATGAGAAGAATGGTTACAAATATTATGATATTGTCACTAAAGAGGTTCACATAAGTAGGGATATGAGATTCAGTGAAAGTATGAGTCTTGGTATCGACGAAAAGTTGCAGTTGACATAGATGTCCATGATAGTAGTGATAATGATGGGTATGTAAAGAATATTACAGTAGATAATAATCATAGAAATTAGCATCTTAAGGATATTTCTGGACATCAAGACCATGAAGAAAGTAGTAGCAATTATAATCCATGGAGTGGCAAGTTGAGGAGTGCACTAAAGAGAGTAGAAATTGCACAAGGGAAGAAGCCTATGGGTGAAAGTTTTGAGGATGAGTCTATGGATGATGAGTTTGACATACCACATGTAAGAACTCTAGGGATAAAGAGTGTAGGAAAGTATGTTCCACCACATGCAAGAATGGTCGAGACACCATCTTGTGTACTACAGTTGAGGAGATCAAATAGATTGAGGCATCTAGTGGAAAGATTGACATATAATGGCTTCATGAAGATGCATTATGCATACTTGGTATTGTATGTTGAGCCTACCTAGTTTGAAGAGGTAGTTGGAAACAAATATTGGAAGAATGTTATGGATGAAGAGATGGATGCACTAACAAAGAATAAGACAATTGCCTTATGGAAAGAAGGCAATTGGTTGCAAGTGGGTATATGAAGTCAAGTGCAAATTTGATGCTTCCTGGGAGAGATACAAGGGAAGGTTATGCTCAAACATATGTTTTGGATTATGAAGAGACATTTAGTCCAATGGCTAAGATGACTACAGTGAGATTAGTCATTGCATTGAATTCTATCTATGGTTGGAAATCATACCAAATGGATGTGAAGAATGCTTTTTTGAATGGTAAATTGGAGGAAGATATATATATGGATCAATAAGAAGGGCATGTTCACCATAAATATCTACATTATGTGTGCAAATTGAGGAAGGCATTATATGGATTGAAGCAAGCACCAAGAGCTTGGTGTGAGAGGATCAGTAAGTTCTTATGTAGCATGTAATCTCAGCAAAACATGGTTGATTATTCACTTTATATCACACATACAGGAGATGGAATGGTTGTTGTGTGTTGAGATATGAGCTCCACTCATGATATGCCAGGGTGACCGTTGTGTATTTATGTCACCGACTTGTCAGTTGCAGACGCGGTTGGTACACCACCCATGAATAATAGCTACATGATAGCTATCCTTATCTACTCTAGTACGTGGCTCAGTTAGTATGCCACCTTAGTTAGTTGAGTTTGGTTTGAGACCCATATATAGGGTTCTTCTATTTCTTTGTACTTGAGTTCTTTTGGCTTACACAACTAAGAAGAGGAAAACTATTTTCAGCCTCCACCATTGTGTGTATTCCCCCATTGTGCAAGCAAGAAAGCTTCAAGCGAGACTCCTTCCTTCTCTCCCACAATCTTGACATGGTATCAGAGCCTTGTTCGTGGTAAGGAGCTTAAGAAAGCAAGCCAAACTCGCGGTGGTCTGGTAAGAGGAGCAGTGTTGCTTTCATTTTCTGTTTTGGGAGCAAATCTCTGCAGGTAGCACAACTGGAAATTGCAAGAGTGCATTGTCTCAGGTTGAGACGCCCTTCGTGGTGAAGCAAGAGGGCAGTATATGCTGCGGAGAGGGGCTTTAGCCCTCGGCGACCTTGTTTTTTTTATTTGAGGCCATTTCGGGGCCTGTTTTGGAGGCGGAAGTTTTCTGCACGCACTCAAGAAAAGGCCCAGTTTTATGCTGTGCAACCACTGTTCTACAGGTCGGTGAATAGTTACTGTAAAAATTGCATTGTATGCTTGTGCACAAAGACATTGGGAGTTACAGAATCGTCCCTGTTGCCTGTTGATGCAAAATCGTCACTAGGAAGTGACTGTGTGGTCAAATACCACTTTCGCTAGTTTTGTAGATTTTCCCTTGTGAGGGTGAAGCTGTGGTTTTTGCAGTGACAGAATTTTTTGCAGTCTTCTGTAATGGCATCTGATTCTCTTTCACAGATTGTCACTGAAAAGCTTGACAAGAACAACTTCCAAGCATGGAAGTTTAGAATGATGAATTTCATTATGGGAAAAGGATATTGGGAATTTGTTGCAGGAAATGAAGAAGAACCAGTTCTTCCTGATGTTCCCAATCAACAGCAAATGCAGGCATTTAAAGCATGGCATGAGAGAGCCAGGAAAGTTATGTATTGGCTGTCTATCAGCATTTCAGATTCTATGATTGTGCATATTCAGGATGCAAGTACGCCAAAGGAGGCATGGGATACTTGGTCAAAAATGTATAGCACAAATACGCAAGCCAGGAAAATACAGCTCAAGCAAGAGTTGCACAATGTGCAAAGAGAAAATATGAGCATCAACGACTACCACATGAAGGTGAAGAAGATTGCAGATGCACTTGCTTCCATTGGGTCACTAGTGGAAGATGATGATTTAGTTTCTGTGACCTTGAATGGTCTAGGAAAGGATTATGCACAGTTTCGGACATCCATTTCAGTTCGTGAAAGATTTCCTGATTTTAAGGAGTTGATTGCTCTTCTAATTTCTGAGGAACAGAGAAATGGTGGTGCATCTTCTTCAGGAGGAACTTCAAAAGAAGTTGTCTTCTACTCAAATGCTGGAAGAAGTAGAGGAGGCCGATATGGAGGCCGTGGTAGAAATCAGAATATGCAGCAAACTCAAGAAAACCAGTCCTATGGAGGAGGACGTGGTGGATGGCAAAGAGGCCAAAATGCAAACAGTAATGTTGAATGCTACTATTGTGGTAAAATGGGTCATATGGCTAAAGACTACTATAAAAAGCAGAATGACATCATGAATGGAAAGCTGCAACAAGGGAATTATGCATCTTCTAGTAGACAGGGTGATGACAGAAATGAGCACTTGTTTATGGTGTAGCACATGAACAATTCTGTGACAAGTGCAGAAGAAAGCAATGATGTATGGTATGTTGACTCAGGTGCATCAAACCACATGACAGGTCATGCAAAATGGATGGAGGATGCAAGAAAAATGGAAAAACCAGGATTTGTGGAGACTGGTGATGATACTGCACATCCTATTGTGCAGATTGGAAAAAATCCTTTGTCTATGCAGGATGGGAAAAAGAAATACCTCTCCGATGTATTTCATGTCCCGAATATCACCAAGAATCTGGTTTATGTTGGTCAAATGGTTGAGCAGGGCTTGCAGGTCAGATTTAATCCTCATGGATGCTTTGTTGAGGATATGAAAAATAAAGGTCGCTTGATAGCAAAAGGAAAGAAGAAGGGCAGAATGTTTACATTGGATGCAGACATGTCTGAATTGAGTGCAGCAATGTTTGCACATGGGACCGGTGTAGTCGCAGATATTGATATTTGGCATAAACGCATTGGTCATGTTAATGTACAGCGACTTAAATCAATGCAGGCCCAAAATATTGTTGCAGGTTTGCCGAAATTCAAGGTTGCAAAAATGCATAAGGTATGTGAAGCCTGTCAGTTTGGAAAACAGGCAAGGAAACCATTTCCTAGACATGTTCAAGAGAGTAAGAAGCCATTGGAATTAATCCACTCTGATGTGTGGACAACTAAAGCTGCATCTCTTGGAGGCTGTCATTATTTTGTCAGTTTTATTGATGACTATAGCAGAAAAGTTTGGGTGTATTTTATGAAAAAGAAAAGTGAAGTTTTTGGGCATTTCAAAACTCTTAAAGCGATGGTTGAAAAAGAAACAGTCCTGCAGATAAAATGCCTAAGGTCAGATGGAGGGGGAGAGTACCTCTCAAATGAGTTTGCAAGGTTCCTGCAGGAGCATGGCATAAAGCAGCAATATTCATGCAGTCATACCCCACAACAAAATGGAATTGCAGAAAGGAAAAACAGGCATATTGGAGAGGTATCTCGTGCTATGCTCAATGAAAAAGACTTGCCAGATTTTTATTGGGCTGAAGCAGTCGCTACAGCAGTCTACATAATGAACAGGACTCCCACTGCAGCAATACATTGAATGACTCTAGAGGAGAGGTATACTGATAGGAAACCAGATATTTCTCATTTGAAAATTTTTGGTTGCATTGCCTATGTACATGTGCCAGATGAGTTGAGATCCAAGTTGGATCCAAAAGCTGAGAAGTGCATCTTTATTGGTTACTCTCTGCAGCAAAAAGGGTATAGATGCTATAACCCTTCTACTCGTAAGTTTACAGTGAGCAGAGATGTTGTTTTTTATGAGATGAGTAGCTGGTATAAACCAGTAAATGTGATTGATGATGTAGATGCACAAAATGGTAATGTTGCACAAAATTCACAGCAGCAGTCACAAAATATTAGTGGACCTGGAGCGTCCTCTAGTAGTGGTTCACATTCTTTGCCATGGACAGGCAGATTGAGATCAGGAGAATCTTCTCAAAGTAATGCAGATAGTGGTATGCAGGTATCACGAAAAGGAAAAGAGAAGGTTGATCAGCCCATGTTTGATGTGAATGCAGGTCACTCTTATGTGGATGGTGAATCCAGTGGCTCAGAACAGAGCATTGATGATGAGTTGGGTATTCCTTCTATTGTTACACCTGGAGTAAGGAAGACTAGGGATGTTTTGAGAGCACCTGGGAGTGAACCTACTTTGCGCAGGTCTACGAGAGCTAGGTATCCTATGGATAGGCTGAAATATGATGGATTTACAGCCATTCACTATGCATATATGGTTAAAGTGATACAGGAACCAGAACCCACTTCTTTTGAGGAAGCCATGGGAAAAGAAAAATGGGAGAAAGCCATGGATGAAGAAATGGATGCCTTGGAAGCAAATGCTACATGGGAATTGGTACCTTTGCCTAAAGGTAAAAATGCAATTGGCTGTAAGTGGGTTTATAAGGTGAAGCACAATGCAGATGGTTCTGTGAATAGATACAAGGCAAGATTAGTAGTCAAGGGGTATGCACAAACATATGGCATTGACTATGAAGAAACATTCAGTCCGGTTGCAAGGATGGCAACCGTAAGAGCAGTCATTGCTATGGCTGCATCAAAGGGATGGTCTTTACATCAGATGGATGTAAAGAATGCCTTCTTGCATGGTGATTTGCAAGAAGAGGTCTATATGGAGCAGCCACCAGGTTATGTGCATGCTGTTCATCCTGAGTTTGTTTGCAGGTTGAAGAAAGCCTTGTATGGCTTGAAGCAAGCACCTAGAGCATGGTCTGACAAGATAGGATAGTATTTTGTCACTATTGGCTTTCAGATTTCCAAGGCAGATTTCTCACTTTATGTGAGAAAAACAGAGAAAGGTATTATGCTACTTGTCATTTATATTGATGATTTGATTATGACAGGTGACAGTGATGAAGATATCCTTCATGTGAAAATGCTATTGAAGCAGAAGTTTGAGATGAAGGATTTGGGAGAGCTGCGTTATTTCTTGGGCATTGAGGTGATTAGATCACCAAGTGGGATACAGCTCTTGCAAAGGCAGTATGGATTGGACATGCTGTCCAAATATGGGATGACAGGCTGTAAGCCTATTTCAGTTCCTTTGGAGCAGAATGTGAAGCTGAGCAGAGATGCAGGTGAGCTTTTAGAAGACCCTACTATGTACAGACGCATAGTAGGAAGTTTGATTTATATGACTATTACCAGGCCAGATTTGAGCTATGCTGTTGGATTGGTAAGTCAGTTTATGCAGGCTCCAAGGAAACCACATTTGGATGCGGCTAGACGCATACTCAGGTATGTGAAGTCCACATTGCAATATGGACTATTTTATGAGACTGGGGTTCAGATACAGTTGCATGGATACACTGATGCTGATTGGGCTGGTAGTATTTCTGATAGACAATCTACCAGTGGATATGTGTTCTCTTTTGGGAGTGCTGCAGTCACTTGGAGCAGCAAGAAACAGCCTACAGTTGCCTTGTCAAGCACAGAGGCTGAGTACAGGGGTGCAGCAATGGCTGCATGTGAGGTAGCTTGGTTGCATAAGCTACTTTATGATATGCATCAGTCTACAGATGGACCAATTGTCATTTATTGTGACAACATGAGTAGTATACACTTGGCAAATAACCCAGTCTATCATGCTAGAACAAAGCACATTGAGGTGCATTATCACTATGTGCGAGAGAGGGTTTTACTAGGTCTTATTGATCTAGTTTATGTCAGCACAGAGGATCAGGTAGCTGATATAGTCACGAAGGCATTGGGCACAGAGAAGCTACGCAAGTTCAGAGACTTTCTTGGTGTGCAGGAATTGGGATTGAGCTCGAGGGGGAGTGTTGAGATATCGAGCTCCACTCGTGATACGCCAGGGTGACCGTTGTGTATTTATGTCACCGACTTGTTAGTTGCAGACGCGGTTGGTACACCGCCCATGAATAATAGCTACATGATAGCTATCCTTATCTACTCTAGTACGTGGCTCAGTTAGTATGCCACCTTAGTTAGTTGAGTTTGGTTTGAGATCCATATATAGGGTTCTTCTATTTCTTTGTACTTGATTTCTTTTGGCTTACACAACTAAGAAGAGGAAAACTGTTTTCAGCCTCCACCCTTGTGTGTCTTCCCCCATTGTGCAAGCAAGAAAGCTTCAAGCGAGACTCCTTCCTTCTCTCCCACAATCTTGACATTGTGGTCATCTATATCGATGCTCTCATCATTATAGGTACTATCGAGAGAGAGATTATTGAAGTAAAGCATGGGATGCAAAAGGAGTTTCACATTAAGGATGTTGGCTTATTGAGATCCTTTCTTTGCATTGAGGTGATTGGCACTCCACATGGATTTTAGTTAGTGCAAAGACAATACTCATTGGAGATACTAGAGAAGTATGGAATGATAGGATGTAAACCAATGGATACACATTTGGATCAAAACATTAAGATGGTGGATGATGGATGCTATGTAAAAGATGTCACTATGTTCAAAGAAGACGGTTGGTAGCATAATCTACCTTAAAATTACTAGGTCCACCAACTTGAGTTACTTGGGGGGAGTCATTAGTCAGTTTATGCAAAAATCATGCAAGTCACATTTGGATGGAGTGAGAAGAGTCTTGATATATATGAAGAAGACAATAAGATTTAGCCCCATTTCAAGTCTTAATGTTAGGCTGCTTCAGTGCTTGGTAGTGTTCGACCATCATCTACCACTTCGGATTTGTGAAACTGGTGCTAGTGGAGAAGTTGAAGAAGTTTGGGACCAATGGTTTGGGTGAAGCATCCTCCTTGCTCAGGGTATTGATGAGCTCCTCTTGTAGTGATCTGCTTCTCTTTGTTAGCACATAAGGGGAATTTCACTTTCAGTGTAGGCTATCTAGCTGATCAATCTATTAGGATTTGAAGAGTGGCTGGGAAGGTGACAAGTTTGAATTTGTTTGCCGGAGCTAGAGGCAGGTTGTGCTGGGGCATAGTTGATGGAGGTGCTCTTGCCTTGGTGCTTAGGAGGGGATGAGGTCACAGTAGGTAGTGGTTGGGTGTAGGAGGGGCCCGGCATCGGAGTCTAGCGGATTCTAGCTCATCCAAATTACTGAGCAAAGGTGAGAGTTTGGAGTAGGAGTCCCTCGTGGTAGCCTAGAGTTTTCATTTTAGCTTCTCCCAACAATCAATCCACTCCCTCTCATAGTCTTGTTGGGGTTCTTCAATGACCTCTAGGGAGATCGAGGTCACACTGTTTGGTTCTGTGCTCTCCAGCTACTTGTGCTTAGAGAAACACATTCTTCCTCCCTTGCTACTAGGCTCGGCTCTAGAGGACATTGGAAAAGGGGAGTTGGCAAGCCTCTAACCATTTCCGCTTGTCGTAGAGGGCAATGCCTTTCTGGTGGAGTTGCTTCTTGAAGAGGGTATATTCACTTACTTGAGGCAATCAATTTGCATGGTGAGCTCCTCATGTTGGTTTTGTTGCTGAGTCAAGAGCCCATTAACAAAGTTTAGTGACCAACATGCCATGTCCTAGCTAAATTCAACTAGGATGAGGACAAGTGACAAGGGTTTAGTGATAATAAGGAGAGACTAGAAAGAAAGGGTGGTGTTAGGTCCACTGGTGAGAGTTGCTTGCACATGTCTTGGGGGCTTCTCTCTTGTTGTGAGTCCTTCTCTTGCTCGCACTTCTGGCCCTTTGAATTGAGGAGAGCAAGCTTAGTGGAGAGGTTGGTAGTGGAAGTGGAATTCTTTCATAGAGAGGGGTGTGGGATCACTGAGTGGGAACAATCTTGGGTGGCAGCCTCATAGTCAAGGGTATTATCTGGATGGTCCTCTATTTTGAGGACTTGGTCTTTGGTGCTCTCCATGCAAGATGGGACCTCCTTATTGAGTTATTGTCCTTTTGCATTCTCCACGGTATTCTTGATAAGGTTTGAGACGAGTTCTAAAGCAGTTCTAGGATGAGACTGGGGGTGTTTGCCATTGAGGAGGCAAGTAAGTGGGGAATCGACTAGAGTGGGGGGGGGAGAGGAGAGTGAAGTGTTTCCTACACATCAACTTCATGGTCTTGATTGTGGATGGCTGGTGGTGGGGGCAATATGTTTGGCCTTGATAAAGAGGTAGTCCTTGAAGAGGATATGAGCCAAGACAACAACAATAGAAGAAGACAAGAAGAATAAAGAAGCTACCTTCTTTGAGATGTTGAATGCCTTTGCCTACAAGTAGAGGGTATCGGCTAGGAACTTGAGAGCCTCCTAATTTGATTTGTGTGGCACAACGATGTTGCTCATCTATTATTCTTTATTTTGGTGATGTAGCCAAAGATCTCATCCACTACCTGGGTGGAGAGTGCTAGAGGGCTAGTCTTGCAGCAAGAAAAGCTTCTCTTGCATGTGATAGGTAGAGAGGGTATACTAACGGCCATGGATGTAGATGATGGTGTTTTTTTCAAGTTGCTCCAAGTCCCTGCTACCTTAATTAGGTGGTAGGGAAAGTTGCTCTTGCACTTGATAGGTGGAGAGGGTTTACTAACGGCCATGTATGTAGATGATAGTGCTTTTGTCAAGTTGCTCCAAGATAGATAATGTTTTTGGGTGAATTGGGATAGAGTACCATGGGAGGGTGACAAAGTGAGTAAGGGAATCAAACCATGCCATATGTTGTTGATGGCCTCAATAGGCAGATATATCTCCTTGATGGTGAGTTGGAAATCCATCATGAAAGCATCACCTAAGAAGAGTGATGCACAGACAACACAAAGAAAGGAGATGGTGAAGCGAAGACATTGAGTGATGCACAGACAACATAAAGAAAGGAGATGGTGAAGCGAAGACATTGGAGACAACTATGAGGTGACAAATAAGGGTGGTGGTAGAAAAAAGCCTTCTTCAAAGGCTATGGAGTAAATGTGAAAGGCTTGTGGCCAATGCATATATGGCACATCAGCAAAACGAGCCATAACAAAGTAGGATGAGAATGAGATTCTTGAGGAATCATGCCGCCATTAGGGATATGAGTGGGTGTCATAAATGAGTGCCACATCTGTATAGGTGGAAACTTTTGAGAGCCATTTGATATGGATACTAGTGGGCATGGAATACTGGAATTCAATGGGAAAATGGAAACATGTAAATTTTTGTGATGGAAAATGGGCATTGCATGCTATCAGCATGATAGTGGCATAGTTGGAACTCATTCACAAGCGGACCACTCCATGTGAATTGGAGCTTGCCGAAAAGTTTTCCCATTTGGTCTTAAAGACTAGGACATTGACTTGATGTTTTTGTCAAGCTTGGACCTTTGACAGAATATACGGCATCATTGAGAGAGATTGATTTTGAATGTTAAAGTGAAGGAGAAGGAGCAAGGATTCAAGCAAGTAAGCTATATGTAAGAAGCTCTTCTATACTTTCTCTCTTTCTCTTGGATAGTGTCTATAGAGGTACATGAAGTAGGGTGGAGCAAAAATATTAGATTGCTGTGAGATTTGGTGCATAAGAAAAATAATGTATATTTTGTGGATAAGTCTGGTAGGGCTTACCTCTTGTGTTTTTGGCCATCTGAGGTCATTTCAAGCCTAGTTTTAGCAACATAGGGTTGTGAACAACAATTTTAGTGTATATTGTAATTTTGGCTATGCCGGTTGTTCTCTAGTGCACAGGTTATACATTTTAAATCTATAAATTTTGAGGTATTTATTGAGAAGCATACACAAGGTTTATGTACAAACAAGTTGCAAACTATTATACATTATTGAGCAATTTGTAAAAAAGATTGCTCAATTTACTACTATACACATTTTATGAAGGGTTGTAGAAGTTTTGCTTGCTTTTTGGCATTGAGTTGTATCATAATGGCTGAGAACAATGGAAATCCAACTATTTAGAAGTAAGACAAGAACAACTACCCATCATGGAAGTTGTATGTGATGAACTTTCTTATTTTAGAAAAGACCTCTTCGAGTTTGTTTTAGGTGAAGAAAATGAATCAAAGATAAGTGATTCTAGGACTCCAAAACAATTAAAGACATGGAAAGAATAAAATGCAAAAGACAAAAAGGTAATGTATTGGCTATTTGTAGTCATATAACACTATGTTGGGGAATATTAGAAATGCAAAAGGTTCACATTCAGCTTGGATAACCATGTAGAATATGTTTTTAGTAAATATAAAGGCACAGAAGATTCAACTCAAGCAAGAGTTCAATACTTTGAAGAAAGAAAAGATGTCCATAAATGAGTTTGTTTTGAAGGTGAGAAGCATTGTAGATGCCTTACTAGTTATCGATGCAATCCTGCGTGACGATTATGATTTAGTTTCATCTACTTTGGGTGGCCTTAATAATGAGAAGGCCTAGAACTCCTTTGTTAATTCTATGTATGTATGAAAGCTGTTTCCAAATTTTAACGAGTTGCTCTCTCTCATGATCATTGAAGAGAACAACATGCGTGGTAAATCATTTGAAAGAAATAGTGAAAAAGTTCAGGCTTTTTACTCAAGTTCAAAAAGGGGACATAATAGATCCTCTTCAAAAAGGTATGATATGCGTCATATTTGCAATAATTAGTCAAACAAGTAAAAATAATAGTTTGGTAGTACGCACATTTTAGGAGGGAATTATAATTCTAGAGGTAAGGAGATCTCTAGAGGAAGAGGTAGACGGTATAATAGAGATTCTAATAATTCTAGTATTGTTTGTCATTATTATAGTGTTGTTGAGCACATTGTTTTGATTAAAAGAACGGCATTCGCAATGGCAAGTTATAATTATAAAATTATATAGAGACAAGTGATGTAGGTTTGGAGACATACAAGATTTACAAAGGCTAGATTATGTAGAGATAGGTGATTATTTGCATCATCCAATTTTATATATTAGAAATGTTTATTTGTCCTTGCATGATGTTCAGGCAAATTATTTATCACTTCTCTTACATGTGCCATCTATCACAAAGAATTTGGTATCTAAATGGTAGACCAAGGGTTGTAGGTTATATTTAATGCAATGGGTTTTTTTATTGAAGAGTTTAATAAGAAGTGTAAGTTGGTTACAAAAGAAAGTAGAATTGGAAAGCAACATGTTTATTTCAGATGTATCTGGAATTCCTTTTATAAATGATGTTATGTATGCTAAAGGCAAAGGTGTGGTTGTAGACATTGAAATATCACACAAATGCATTGGACATGCATATATGTACAGGCTAAAATCAATGCAATTAAAAGGGTTGTTTACAAATTTGCCTACATTCAAAGTTATAAAATTACATAAAGTCTATGAAGCATGTTAGTTTGGAAAGAAAACAAGGCGATTGTTTTTGCATGAGAGAGATGTAAGAAAGAATATACTTAATGTAGTGCATACAAATGTTTGAGGGCCTACTGAGAATGTATCCCTTGGTGGTAATAAGTATTTTGTTACTTTCATTGATAATTGCTTTAGAAAAATCTATGTATATTTTATGAAGGAAAAGAGTAAAGTGTTTGAGTACTTCAAAACTTTTGAGGCTATTGTTGAAATAAAAATAGGTTTGAAATCTAAGTGCTCGAGGTCAAATGGAAGGAAAAAATACCTCTTTTTTACATATTTTTTGAGATCTCATTGGATAAAGTGACAATTTACATGTAGTTATACCCCAAAACAAAATGGGGTTGCACAAAGGAAAAAATACATATTCCAGAAGTTACATGGACACTCATGATGAGAGCAGATTTTACGACCAAGAAAAAGCTTCAAATGTGGCATTTTTTTTCTGTTTAAGGTGGAAATTAAAGCTTGAAGGAAGTGGCCGACATGGATTTTTGACAATTTTAAGCAGCTGTGAAATATGGAAATTCAAGTTACTTCTAACAATGGACTTTGCAGTGGTTGCAGGTTTTTCATAAATTTTTCGAGTGCCAAAATGAAGTGGGATGGGTTCCAGCAGTCTGGGACTTCAAGATGGACAGGAAGTAAATTTTTAGAATTGGAATTGGTCACCAGACGCAGAAGAAGCTGAAGAGCGAGCACTTGTGGGGTCAAATTGGCTTGGAGGTTTGAAGGGACATGGCCCTTGGTGGCCTTGGGCCCCCAAAAATTTGATGCAATTTGCACGGATGGGGGGTGTTTTTAAATGAGCGTGAGAGGGAGAAGGCACCATCCTCACAATTCATGAAGGGGGCCTTATGGGGCTAAAAAGGACAGACCCAATCCGACCATGCTAGTATATTGCTTGATTTTTTTGCTTGCCAATGTCTGTCTCCGATCAAAAAATGGTGGACTGTAGAGAGAGAACCAAAAGCAGTCTTTCTCTATCCTCCCTCTCTCTTCTACAATAGGTTGTTCATACACAAGTGAATGGGAAGAAATCTGAACGAAGACCAGTTGTCCCGGCGGCCTGAATTGGATTGTGATGGAATCATGCAAGGATAAGGAACGATGACCAACATGGTTTGAAGATCAACGATGGGTCTGGTGGCTACCAAAAATTTGAATCTTGATTCTTGAAACCCAAAAATGGTGATAAGCCTATTTTTAATGGAAATTCAATTTTTTTAAAAATAATTCTTGATGCAAATCTTGTTCATATGCGAGTAAAAATTTTTAATGCTTTTTTGCAATATGTTTGAAGGGTTCATATCATAAAATTTAGAACCCATATTTGTAATAATCAGTTATTAGTTTTTGAGAACTCAAAATGCACGTTTTTAAAGAAAAAATGATGTTTTTGTTATTTCAAGCAATTAAATCTAGTTCATGTGGGATAAAATCAAATGTGAAGATAGATTAGAGTGTGATTTAATGTCTTTCCTCAGAAAAATCACAAAATATAGCAATTTATTTAAAGAAAAATACTTTTAAAATATGATTTTAGCCAAAGAAAATAGGAAAAAAATAGTGTTTACTTTGAAAAACAATGAAAACTTATGAATATGTTTGTGAATGTATGGTGGGGCTAGGGTATGAGGTTACCCTTAGCTTATCCCCATTCTTTATGTTATAGTGTGTATCTATCGCTTTTCACATAAGGAAAAAACATAAAATTACTATTTATACCTACTATCGAATGCAAAACCTTAAATGGTTGGGAAAAAGGGATTGCACATATCTTGACATATAGGATCCATTTATTTTAAGTCTAAAAAACCTAAATGAAGGCATGAAAAGAATTATTTGTGCACATCGACACTGTTTGATCAATAAGTCTACGTATTTGTGCACTCTATGGTATTCACTTTGTATGTGCATTTTCCTACATGATATTAAGAGAATGATCTCTTGGATGCATAGAACTTGTTTTTGAGTGATCGACCTACGTTGAGTGCAAGTTTTCCTAAACTATAGGACTAGTATTATCATTTCTTGGGAGACTGATGTGGTAAGGATTGGATTATCTCCTAGAATGTTTCATTAAAAGAGAGGACTATGTTACGTATGTACTTTATGTTGAAGTGGTGCATCCTGGGGCTAATCCTGGGGTGTAGGAGAGTCATAGTGGGGCCATAGCAATAAGTTGGGGTTGCTCCCTCTACGAGGTGCTAGAAACTGATATGTTTTGGGAAATCCAATTGCTTATTGTCAAGAAGGATGACACGTTGGACTACAATTTAGAAATTATATCTACAAATATATTCTTTGGTTAAATCAGTTAATAGTGTCTATACACTCCTGGCCATGAGGCCATGGGGTAGTTTATGTGAGGTTAGGAGGCCCTAGCGAGAGCCCTAGAGCCCGTGTGGCCCATTTTTGGTCCCAATAGATGGTGTGTTTGTCGGGAGTTGCCAATAAGTGGTGGTTTCTGAACCTTGGCAAAAAAGGGACTTAAAGTTTATAACCTTGTCCATTAGGGATGCACCAAAGTATTTGTAAAATGAGGTTTCTCCAAGGTTTTTCCTAGGGTTTCTTGCCCAGTGTTTCAAAGACTTGACTTGTCCTATACAAAATTTACTATTGGATCTAATTAATTACATAGAGAATGAATCCTCTACGAGGGCATGGGGTGAGGTTCACCTCAGTACAGTCTCTATTCAAGAAACACTATGTACAACCATCCATCAATCTAGAGGATATGCAACAAATGTGTTGGAACTTGTGGCAGTCAGGTGGCATCAACTAATGATCATGCTAAAGTCATAATGCTATGGAAAAGTACCATCACACAATATGTTAGTGTGACAGGTGAAGGCTCAAGGAAGGCTTCAAAGAAGGGAAAGGCTTCAAAGTCTCCTATGAGGGTCCCACGGCTTTCTCAAATTATAGATGTTAGAGCCTCTAAGAAGCTCTTGGATTTTCTCATAGAAAACAATATTGACATTACTTTCTATCCAACAGCTAGGGAAATTTTCAATCTAGAGTGGGACCTTGATCAAGTTCTTAATTTCTCAAATGACTTTTGCAATGAAGATTTTGCAGAGTTTGAAGAGTTGGCATATCCTATTGTTCAGTTGGATTCCAAGGAGTATGTTCACACCCCTGTTGGAAGGTCAGGCAGTGAGAAGTCCTTGTTTACCAAGAAATGTGGTTATCATTCTCTTGATAGATTTTATGCAACTGAGTTATGCTCATTACACCCAAAAAAATGCAAGCTTATGCTTAAGTCTACTGCATTCATTGTATTTTCCCGTGTGAAATACTCTCTAAAATCTGATGAAAAGCATAAAGAAACCTCAAAATTATCTAGTTGTTGCCTTCTTAAAGATATAGTAGATGAAGTTGATGTTGAGGAGCAACTAAACACCCAGATGGAAGCACTAGTTGTTGCAGGAATCTCATTCCTAAGGCTGCATTTTTTAGACTGATCAAGGAGATATTTGATAGGTTGTCCCTTGTTGCTTCTATGGATGGCCTCAATAAGAGATGGTACTTGACTACCCTCCTATGCTTACAAGAGGCAGCAAAGGATTTTTTTATAGATTTTATGAATGATGCTTATATTGCAACTGCCCATGCACATCGAATTACATTAATGAATAAAAACTTTAGTATGGTTAGCAGACTTAGATATAGGTTTGACAAATTTTTGAAGCCTCTTCCATCGACTGATCGAAAGGCATTTGAAATCCTCAATGTTCAACCTAGGAGAAAGCAAAAAGAGCCACCAGCACCCAAGATTGAAGAGGTTACCCATTTGTATCCTACAAGGGTTGCAAGTGAGCAGGAATTTGTCATGGAGGAGAAAAGGAAAGAGGTAATAGAAAATGAGGATTTGATCTGGCAGAGAAAGATTTTGACTCTTGGCCCAGTGAACTACGAGAGGATGGGGAAAGTGTACGACCAAATGGTCATGAATGTTTCTATTAGTCCCAAGAAAGAAGACTACCTCAACATTTCTCCAAAGGATAAGATCCTATTTGAGAAAAAGGATACTCAACTAACAAATTCAGTAGTTTATTGTTATTTGAGGTAAGGTCTTTTGCTTCTCTTTATTTATAAATGAATTCTTCCAATGGTCCTTATATTGCACTCATTTTCTTATTCATTCTTTACTTTGTATATAGTGCATATGTTGCTTCTCTTAGCATTAATATTGCTAAGAGTACATTTGTTATTGATCAACTTCTCTTAGTGGATTTGTTTTCAAAATCTGATTCAAATATTGCAAGGTTTTTTAAGGACTTCGATAGTGTCACAAACCATCATATTTTTTTTCCATATATTGAAAGGTACTTTCTTCAACATTCTATCTCTTGATGATTTGTCTTTAGGATTATTATTGCTCACTTGTGTTTTGGTTTGCAAAGGTCACTGAAGCCTAATCTATATCGACATTCCTGCAAGAGAGCTCGTTTTTATGAATTCTCTTTTAGGAATCCATGGCCAATCAAAGATGTATTGTCAATAAACACTCTTTATTTTATCTTTATTGGATAAAGTTTATAACATACGCTAATAAGTTAATATGTGCAGTGCTGCTAGACTTGTTACTACCCACTTGGACATTAGCTTTAAAAGCATTGCTAATCCTCAGAGACCTTTCAAGTTTCTGCTTCAAGAGGTCTCATTGCAAAATGACATACATAGTTGTGGCTGGAGAGTGGTTTCAAATGCTTCAAGGATAATAGATTCAAAGTTACTGAATGTAGAGGGGGTGAACGTAAGTCTCCTACGCTTTATCATTTTTATAGTGAAAGTCTTTTGCTACTTCAAATAACTTGTGTGCTTTGTTACAGTGCAGAGACTACCCTAAGGCATACATGTGGTGGATACAGGAGAGGTGTATTTAACTAGTTTTAGATAGGGCAATTATACTGATGGACCTAGATTCCCCTCTCCCAGCTCAAAAATTCCAAAGGACAGGCAACAACGAGGGGCAAAGGCAAGAAAATGGCAACCACCTAGAAAAATAAGTCTCCAAGGTCCAAACAAAAGGGGCACAAAATAAAGGGCATGCCTAAGCTTTCCCCATTGAAATTCAATCCATCTCCTCTAAAGCCTAAGGAGAAAAGAGTGCTTGAGGTAATTAAGTTCTTCAACCAACGAAAGAAAACACTTACTAAGAGGAAACTAGTGATGATGGATGAAAGTATGGAAGATGAAGCAACTTTTCCAAAGAAAGAGAGAAGTCTTAAGGATGGAGAAGCTATAGATCAAGGAGAAGCTAAAGATCAAAGGGAAGCTAAAGAATAGCCTTATCATTATCAATTTGTCTATTTGTACTGAAGTAACATTCCCCTTGTATATACATCTATAATGCAATATTCTAAACCAAAATGTAATGATATGTCATATTGATCTTACCCATGAAAGATGATTTTTTGATAGAATCATAGAGAATTATAAAGCTTGTACCAAGTCTTTCCTCTATTAACAAGATTTCAAAAGGGGGGAATATATAAGAGTTGTTTTGTTTGATTCCATTAGGCCAAGAGAGCCTGTTCTTTTTAGGGTTTTACTGCTTGATTTCCTTGGACCAAGAGGGCCAATTTTTATCGATTTTGAATTATTTATGGCTTTAGGCCATGAGGGCTAGTCTTGTTAGGTGTGAACTGTGATATTTCCTTAGGCCAAGAGGGCCATATGTCTGTTTGGTGCAAGAACAATTAATGGTTTGCTATTTTAATGGTTGCATCACACAGGTTGGATGAAGTGCTTGGAGGGAGCATTTGCTATGCTGAAGCTTCTTGTGGCCATTTCAAGTGGTATCGTCCCCTTCCTGAGTTTTTCCTTAAGCAGATAACGTTATATGTGTATGTAGGGGTTAGTTTCTTTTTGTTTGTGGAGATCGGCAGTCAAGGCATAAAGTCTCAGGGTTTGTTTAGGTATATCTATGGGAGATTTGAGTAGCCATCTATGGAAATTGTCATGCATCAAAAACCTGTGATAGAAGGTAGTCTTTATGACCCTATCTTACCTACTTGCTAGGCAGAGTTGTCCTAGGAGTCCCTGCTAGTGTGAGGCAGCTACTAGAGAAGCCTGCCAAAATATCAAGAAAAGAGCAAGTTCTGAATCTATATAGAAATAAAAATTACAAAGGTCTATAAAAAGGAGTTCTAACGCCTCAATAAGAAAAAAGGTAAAGAAAAAGGGAGGGGGGGATTCCTAGACGCAGTTGATTATCACCTTGTGAAGATTTGGTAGGATCCTAGGGATGAGTCAGACGATGCCTTGTCTTCCTAGGGATAGCAGTTAGTGGGCCTATCCCTTGTGGATTTTCATGCATTGATTTTGTCAAGGGGTAGGGTGAGAGCTGTGGAATGTTCTGTTGTGTATTTTTTGTATCAGCTTGATGCTCTTTCTGGTTATGCATGTGCAAATTTTTTAGTGGGATTTGACGGGCTAAGTCACCCTATCCCATGGTTGCCAATGAGAGTTGGATTTTAGGAGCTGATTTTGAGCTGTGCTTGAAGCATTTGAGGCCGTTTCTAGAGCAGAAAGTGCCTAAGAAGCGCCAAAGACCAAATTTTCATGAAAAATCAAACTGTGGTAGATGGCTAAAAGCTAGAGTTTTCCTAGATGCATTTCAATGTCAGGAATCCAAGCAAGACTTGGTTTGTCGATTGGAGGTCCTTTGACCCCCCATTTAATCCCCACAAGGTTTCATGTTATAAAGTAGCTACTGGATTCGGGAGCTCGAAAGTGTGTGACGGAGGCCAAGATGATGGATTTCGATGTTATGAAGTTGCCTATCTAGACGGATCTCGAATTCGAGTCCATTTGCCCACTTGAAATCAAAATATCCACTTGTCGAAAAGTGTGAACACAAAGGACATGATTTTAATGATTTAACCTTAAGATTTATTTAAAAGAGCTTAAAAGGAAAAAAACTGATGAGACGGAGGGGGCACAATTTTTTTGCATCCTCTCAAATTGAATGATTGAAGCTTCTGTGATGCTCGATCTTCTAAAGAGAGAGAGAGATTGTTGATCCACACAGAGAGAGAAAGATGATGACTGTAATCTTGCCTAATTTCATGAAGGAATGAGAAATCTGATTTTATCTTCCTCTCTCCTCTCTCCTCTTGTTATTATTCGTATGCATCAATTCAAGAGAGAAGGGGGTGGGGTGTGATGAAGAATTCGAAGCAAATAATGATGCTGGAGTGGTAGATATCATAGATCAGGTCTAAGAGATTGCGTTAGCGGCAAAGAAGAAGCATCAGCGGCCTCCTGACCACCATGGCATATAAGCCTCAAACCCGCGGGTTTCTATGTGTAAGTGATCATTTCTTTTATTTTATGGAAAATGGTTGAAGAAAGTGCTTGATTTTGATTGTTCTTGGTTTTCCATGTCGCATTCTCTGTGAAATGTGAAAGAAAACCAAAAAATACAATGCGATATAATTTTTTGCAAAACATGAAAAACCCACAAGTTGCAGTTTTTTTATAAAAATAATGGAATTTGTGGTTTTCGCTGAGGGGTCATATGGGATAGAAATGGATATGAAAATGATGTTGAGTGTCCTTAATTAGTAAGAACTCATAATTCTGAAATAGCACATTTTTATGAACAAATGAATGGGAAAAAATAGAAAAAATAAGGAAAAAGTTAGTTTTTGCACCTAAAAATTTAGGAAAAAATAGATGTTATGTTTGTGAGAATATATAACAAGGCTGAAGCATGAGGATCAAGCCTCAATCAAGCCTTGTTTCTATGTTAGAGTATGCTTTTATCAAATTTTATATGAAAAAATACATAAAAATGAACATTACACCTACCCAACGAATGCAAAACTTGAACGGTAGGAGGGAAGAGGGTTTGTGAAAGTGGTTAGTTGCTAACCTGGTTAGTTCACTATATGTATACCCTCTATATCACATGTGTATCAAGATTATGGGAGAGAAGGAAGGAGTATCACTTATAGCTTTCTCACTTACACAATGGGGGAATACACATAAAGGTGGAGGCTGAAAATAGTTTTCCTCCTCTTAGTTGTGTAAGCCAAAAGAACTCTAGTACAGAGAAATAGAAGAACCCTATATATGGGTCTCAAACCAAACTCAACTAACTAAGGTGGCATACTAATCGAGCCACGAACTAGAGTAGATAAGGATAGCTGTCATCTAGTTATTATTCATGGGCGATGTACCAACCACATCTGCAGCTAACAAGTCGATGACACAACGGTCACCCTGGCATATCACGAGTGGAGCTCAATATCTCAACACTCCCCCTCGAGCTCAATCCCAATTCCTACACACCAAGTAGGTCTCTGAACTTGCGTAGCTTCTCTGTGCCCAATGCCTTCGTGAATATATCAGCTACATGATCCTCTGTGCTGACATAAACTAGATCAATAAGACCTAGTAAAACCCTCTCCCGCACATAGTGATAATGCACCTCAATGTGCTTTGTTCTAGCATGATAGACTGGGTTATTTGCCAAGTGGATACTACTCATGTTGTCACAATAAATGACAACTGGCCCATCTATAGGCTGATGCATATCATAAAGTAGCTTATGCAACCAAGCTACCTCACATGTAGCCATTGCTGCACCCCTGTACTCAGCCTCTGTGCTCGACAAGGCAACTATAGGTTGTTTCTTGCTACTCCAAGTGACTGCAGCACTCCCAAAAGAGAACACATATCCACTACTAGATAGTCTATCAAAATGCAACTGTATCTGAACCCCAGTCTCATAAAATAGTCCATATTGCAATGTGGACTTCACATACCTGAGTATGCGTCTAGCCACATCCAAATGCAGTTTCCTTGGAGCTTGCATAAACTGACTTACCAATCCAACAGCATAGCTCAAATCTGGCCTGGTAATAGTCATATAAATCAAACTTCCTACTATGCGTTTGTACATAGTAGGGTATTCCAAAAGCTCACATGCATCTGTGCTCAGCTTCACATTCTGATCCAAAGGAACTGAAATAGGCTTACAGCATGTCATCCCATATTTGGACAACATGTCCAATCCATACTGCCTCTGCAAGAGCTGTATCCCACTTGGTGATCTGATCACCTCAATGCCCAAGAAATAACGCAGCTCTCCCAAATCCTTCATCTCAAACTTCTGCTTCAATAGCATTTTCACATGAAGGATATCTTCATCACTATCACCTATGATAATCAAATCATCAACATAAATGACTAGTAGCATAATACCTTTCTCTGTTTTTCTCACATAAAGTGAGAAATCTGCCTTGGAAATCTGAAAGCCAATAGTAACAAGATATTGTCCTATCTTGTCAGACCATGCTCTAGGTGCTTGCTTCAAGCCATACAAGGCTTTCTTCAACCTACAAACAAACTCAGGATGAACAGCATGCACATAAACTGGTGGTTGCTCCATATAAACCTCTTCTTGCAAATCACCATGCAAGAAGGCATTCTTTACATCCATTTGATGTAAAGACCATCCCTTTGATGTAGCCATAGTAGTGACTGCTCTTACAGTTGCCATCTTTGCAACCAGACTGAATGTTTCTTCATAATCAATGCCATATGTTTGTGCATACCCTTGACTACTAATCTTGCCTTGTATCTGTTCACAGAGCCATCTGCATTGTGCTTCACCTTATAAACCCACTTACAATCAATTGCATTCTTATCTTTAGGCAAAGGTACCAATTTCCATGTAGCATTTGCTTCCAAAGCATCCATTTCTTCATCCATGGCTTTCTCCCATTTTTCTTTTCCCATGTCTTGCTCAAAAGAAGTGGGTTCTGGTTCCTGTATCACTTTGACTATATAGGCATATTGAATGGCTATAAAACCATCATATTTCAGCCTATCCAGAGAATACCTAGCTTTGGTAGACCTGTGCAAAGTAGGCTCACTTCCAGGTGCTCTCAAAACATCCTTGCTCTTTCTTACTCCAGGTGTAACAATAGAAGGAATACCCAACTCATCGTCAATGCTCTATTCTGAGTCACTGGATTCACCATCCACATAAGAGTGACCTGCATTCACATCAAACATGGGCTAATCTACCTTCTCTTTTTCTTTTCGTGAAACTTGCATACCACTATCTGCATTACTTTGAGGAGATTCTCTTGCTGTGAATTCTCTACAGCATTACCATTTTGTGCATCCACATCATCAATCACATTTACTGGTTTATACCAGCTACTCATATCATCAAAAACAACATCTCTACTCACTGTAAACTTACGAATAGAAGGGTTATAGCATCTGTACCCTTTCTGCCTGCAAAGAGTAACCAATAAAGATGCACTTCTCAAATTTTGGATCCAACTTGGATCTCAACTCATCTGGCACATGAACATAGGCAATGCAACCAAAAATTTTCAAATGAGAAATATCTGGTTTCCTACCAGTATACCTCTCCTTTGGAGTCATCCCATGTATTGCTGCAATGTGGGAGTCCTGTTCATTATGCAGACTGCTATAACAACTGCTTCAGCCCAGTAAAAATCTGGCAAGTCTTTTTCGTTGAGCATGGCACGAGATACCTCTCCAATACGCCTGTTTTTCCTTTCTGCAATTCCATTTTGTTGTGGGGTATGACTGCATGAATATTGTTGCTTTATGCCATGCTCCTACAGGAACCTTGCAAACTCATTTGAGAGGTACTCTCCCCTCCATCTGACCTTAGGCATTTTATTTGCAGACCTGTTTCTTTTTCAACCATAGCTTTAAGAGTTTTGAAATGCCCAAACACTTCACTTTTCTTTTTCATAAAATACACCCAAATTTTTTTGCTATAGTCATCAATAAAAGTGACAAAATAATAACAGCCTCCAATAGATGCAGCTTTAGTAGTCCACACATCAGAGTGGATTCATTCCAATGGCTTCTTACTCTCTTGAACATGTCTAGGAAATGGTTTCCTTGCATGTTTTCCAAATTAACAGGCTTCACATACCTTATGCATTTCTGCAACCTTGAATTTAGGCAATCCTGCAACAATATTTTGGGTCTGCATTGATTTAAGTCGTTGTACATTAACATGACCAATGTATTTGTGCCAAATATCAATATCTGCAACTACATTGGTCCTAGACACACCTAACCTAATCTTGGGACTTCATGCCTTGGCTTGCCATCCCCCAAAAGAAGAAAAGTCCCCACATACACATATACAAATATAGCACAAAGGGAAAAAACTCATAAAGGAAAGACATTAGCTAGACTTGGCCACAAGAAGCTTCTACACAGCAAGAGGCTCGCTCCGCGTACTCCATCGAACATATCTAGTGCAACACTAAGAGAAGAAACCATTAACCACAACCATATCAAATAAATATATGGCCCTCTTGGCCTAAAGAGAATGGGTCATTTTAATTCATCAAACACACTATTTTCTTGGCACATACATTGCATCCTATCAGACTTACTAAGATAACAAAAAAAATATGACACAAAATACAAGTGCTAGCCTTATACCACATATGCAAGCTAGCTCATTCCAATTTGATCATTAAAGTTTAATCTTGTCCTCTTGTATGTACACTAGTCCAAGCCTTCCCACTGATATCATGTCAATGTGGGCTACCTCTTTTTGGATACTATCAACTAAATGAATGACCTCATTGGACTCAAGTGTCTTATCATTCAAATAGTCTAGTCATTCAAGCTTTCCAAAGGCCTCTCCTATATAGAGATTTGTGGATTTTAGCTCATCCAAACCTTCCCTATTTGGATTCTAGCTTGAGTCATAGTTACAATCCAAACTAGGTAGGGTTTCAATCCTAAGCCCATCACCAAGATGCATCCTGCAAACATTACTGCACTCAATTCAGGCATGTATGCATCCAACGTAAACATTCTGCCCTTCTTCTTTATTTTTGCTATCAAGCGACCTTTATTTTTCATATCCTCAACAAAGCATCCATGAGGATTAAATCTGACATGCAAGCCCTGCTCAACCATTTGACCAATAAAAACCAGATTCTTGGTGATATTCGGGACATGAAATACATCTGATAGGTATTTCTTTTTCCCATATTGCATAGACAAATGAATTTTTCCAATCTTCACAATAGGATATGCAGTATCATCACCAGTCTCCACAAATCCTAGTTTTTCCATTTTCCTTACATCCTGCATCCATTCTGCATGACTTGTCATGTGGTTTGACGCACCTGAGTCAACATACCACACTTCATTGCTTTCTTCTGCACTTGTCACAGAATTGTTCATGTGCTGTACCATAAACAAATGCTCATTTCTGTCATCACCCTATCTACTAGAAGATGCATAATTCCCTTGTTGCAATTTTCCATTCATGATGTCATTCTGCTTTTTATAGCAGTCTTTAGCTATATGACCCATTTTACCACAGTAGTAGCATTCAACATTGCTGTTTGCATTTTGGCCTCTTTGCCATCCACCAGGACCTCTTTGGCTCCCCTTGCCTCTAGAGTTACCACCTCCTCCTCCATAGGACTAGTTTTCTTGAGTTTGCTACATATTCTGATTTCTACCACGGCCTCCAGATCGGCCTCCTCTACCTCTGCCTCTACCTCTTCCAGCATTTGAGTAGAAGATAGTTTCTTTTGAAGTTCCTCATGAAGAAGATGCACCACCATTTCTCTGCTCCTCAGAAATTAGAAGAGCAATCAACTCCTCAAAATCAAGAAATCTTTCACGGATGGAAATGGATGTTTGGAACTGTGCATAATCCTTTCCTAGACCATTCAAGGTCACAGAAACTAAATCATCATCTCCCACTGGCGACCCAATGGAAGCAAGTGCATCTGAAATCTTCTTCACCTTCATGTGGTAGTCATTGATGCTCATACTTTCTCTTTGCACATTGTGCAACTCTTGCTTGAGCTGCATTTTCCTGGCTTGCGTATTTGTGCTATACATTTTTGACAAAGTATCCCATGCCTCCTTTGGCGTACTTGCATCCTCAATATGCACAATCATAGAGTCTGAAATACTGATAGACAGCCAGTGCATAACTTTTTTAGCTCTCTCATGCCATCCTTTAACTGCCTGCATTTGCTATTGATTGGGAACATCAGAAAGAACTGGTTCTTCTTCATTTCATGCAACAAATTCCCAATATCCTTTTCCCATAAGGAAATTCGTCATTCTAAACTTCCATGCTTGGAAGTTGTTCTTGTCAAGCTTTTCAGTGACAATCTGTGAAAGAGAATCAGATGCCATTACAGAACACTGCAAAAAATTCTATCACTGCAAAAAACACAGCTTTAGCCTCACAATGGGCAAATCTGCAAAATTGACAAAAGTGGTATTTGACCACACACTCACTTCCTCATGACGATTTTGCATCAACATGCAACAAGGATGATTCTGTAACTCCCAATGTCTCTGCGCACAGACATACGATGCAATTTCTACGATAACTTTTCACCGACCTATACAGCAGTGGTCGCACAGCAAAAAATAGGGCCTTTTCCTGAGTGCGTGCAAAAAACTTCCGCCTCCAAAACAGGCCCCGAAATGGCCTCGAATCAAAAAAATAGGCCAACCACAAGCTAAAGCCCTTTCCCACAGCATATACTGCCCTCTTGCTACACCGCGAAGGGCATCTCAATCTGAGACAATCCACTCTTGCACTTTTTGGTTGTGCTACCTATAGAGACTTGCTTCCAAACTCGAAAAATGAAAGCAACACTGGTCCTCTTACCAAAACACCGCGAACTTGGTTTGCTTTCTTGAGCTCCTTACCACAAACCAGGCTCTGATACCATGTCAAGATTTTGGGAGAGAAGGAAGAAGTCTCACTTGTAGCTTTTTCACTTACACAATGGGGGAATACACACAAAGGTGGAGGCTGAAAACAGTTTTCCTCTTCTTAATTGTGCAAGCCAAAAGAACTCTAGTATAGAGAAATAGAAGAACTCTATATATGGGTCGCAAACCAAACTCAACTAACTAAGGTGGCATACTAACTGAGCCACGAACTAGAGTAGATAAGGATAGCTGTCATCTAGCTATTATTCACGGGCGGTGTACCAACCGCATCTGCAACTAACAAGTCGGTGACATAAATGCACAACGGTCACCCTGGCATATCACGAGTGGAGCTCAATATCTCAACAATGTGTTCAAGGCCTATTTATAAATATCCTTATCTAAAAAAATTTCTTTATAAAATATAACCCTTTTCTATTCAATCTGTAAGTAACCCCTTTATATGGGACCCTAATGTGTAAAAATGGTATTTAAGAAATCCCTTACATTGAACTCACATGATACATACATATATTTTTGACTAATCTCCTTGGGGTTGCTGAAAATGATTCAAATTCTAATCTAATCATCTATGCATAACATATAAGACAGACTATCATTTGAGTTAAAAAGACTAGTAGCATGAAGAAATTCGGTGCTAGTCTCTATCAACATCGTATGTACTATTAGTTAGAAAAGCATTTAAGGGTTGTTTTGCACTTCACCTATCTAGTTTCTAATGATAAAATGCTTGAGCACAATGGTCATCCACATTTGCATTGAGCACAACATGGCATCAAACCTAGATGCGTTGCAATTGTTTTCTAAACATTGACGTACGTGGAGTGTGTAGGGAAACTCGAGCTATAGGGTAGATGAACGGTTTCTTGGGGCAAGCTTGGTAAGAAAATATCAAATATCTTGGATCGTTCAAAATATATGAGAGTGGAGATTGTTTCTATGTTCTTTATGTTAGAGCAACACATCGAGAGGCCAATCCCCTCAGTGTAGAAGAACTGCAATGGGGCCTTGGCATTCAGCCCGAGGGGTTGCCTCCTATGTTTGTGTTATGTGGTATATTATACCAAGATGTGTGGGATCTCCCTCTGAGGAGTAAGGAATGGTAATCGTTGGACTATGTTCTACTACAAACGTGGCATCTATAGTAGCAATTAGGGAAGTGTGTCCCTTGGATGCTCCTAGCCCATGAGACCGTGTGGGGTTGCCTTGGAGTGTTATAAAGGCCTGGCTAGTGCTTATAGCCAGTGTTGGGCCTGTTTCAAGTCCCAATGGGGTAATGTTAACCCTCGTAATGATACAAGGTGCAACGATGCAAAACAATAGAATGTGCAAAGAAGACTTATAAAGGAGCATAAAATGACAACTTATTGGAGAAGGAAGACCAAGAAGCATGGAAAACTTTTTAAAAATCAAGAACAAGGCACACAAGAAATAAAAAACATTTTAGCCCCTTGTAAACGAGTGCCAGGCTCCCTCCTATGCAAGTTGTAAATGAAAAGATATATGTAAAAGAGCCATGAGAATAGGAAAGAAAATGGAAAAGAAGACCAAGGCCAATAGGATAGCCAGTCATGTAAAAGGGTTGAAAACCCATGAGAATAGGAAAGAAAGTGGAAAAGAGAACCAAGGCCATATGGCTGATCGTGGAAAAGGGTTGGGTGGCCAAGGGGAGAATGAGATGTATAAAAGTCAAAAAGTGAATGGATAAGCTCATTCTTGGTGTGTATACAGACTAGCTCTCTTCTTATTCTTGCTCTTGCTTCCTTCTTGTGCATGAGAGAGGCAGAGAGGGAGTATGAGAGAGGAAGAATGTGATTGTGTGAGAGTAAAGGACCATGGAGAAGCTCTTATTTTCCTCTCTTCTTCTTCTCCTTCTTCTCTTCTCTTTTCTTGCATGCATGGCTAAGAATCAGTTGATGAGAGGTGCAGCATGGTATACACCCCAATGGTATGGTGGCCAAGAGTATGCACCCTCTTAGATGGTGGGAGGTTGAGACCTCAATTATGAAATGTTAGAAATGGAAAGAAGATCCTTGGAAAGTTACATCTTAGTCTTTTACACTTAACTCTAATAAGCTAAATATTGGCTAGGGTATTAAGGCATTTTTACTCTATTACAAGCCATCCTAGCCTAGAAGAGCTTTGTCCTCAAATATGAATTTGGGATAAGATACAAGGATAAATACAAGGATAGCTTAAAATAGATGAAATCATGCTGAAATAAAATTCTATGCTAAAGAAGATCAAATAAGTCAAGAAGAAGGACTATGTAAGTGGAACAAACTACTGTAGCCGTTCCAAAATAGGCTGCAGTAGAAATTTGGCCATAACTCGAAGTAGAAGTGTTCGATTTCCATGTGAGAACTATAGAAATGTAGAGGACAATATGTAGTATCCAATCATTCATCAAAATTGAATTTTGATCAAGATAAAGTAATTACTTTTTTCTCAAAAATTTATCACAGTAAGCTGGTTACTACTTAGTGAGTGAATTATCCTCTTGAAAAAGCCATGAAAATTGTTCCAAATAGGAAGCATACTGCCAAGAAGATTCTTACATAAGTAAACCCTTCCATTTTATAAGGTACTCCACAAGAACTCGGTTCCTTAGAACCTTCTCCCGCTTACCAATAATATTTTCAAATTTATAAATAAGCAAATTGTCTTCATCAAGGGGGAAAATCTTCAAGAACTTGGATTTTAGGGGCAACATACTTCTTAAGCTGAGATGCATGAAAGAAATTGTGGATATGTGTAGTTTAAGATAAATTGATTTGATAAGAAAAATCCCCAACTTGCTTAATTATTTGGTATGGACCATAATCCCTATGAGCAAGTTTATTATATTCTCCCTTAAGAGAAGCATAATGAAAATTTGAAACCTTCAAGAAAACCCATTCAACTTTGTAAAACTCCATATGTCTTCTTTTCTCATCCACATAGGCTTTCATTGTCTCTTGAGCTTTTCTAATGTTATCCTTACATTGCTTCATAAGAGCCTCAGAGCCTCCATCTTCTCCAACTCTTCACGAGAATTAGGATTCACATCATCATGAAAAAATGCACAAGGAACTTGAATCTTATAGCTATATAATGCTTCAAAAGAAGACATTCCAATACTCATGTGATGAGTATTATCATAACAAAAATCCGCAAGATGAAGCCAATGGTCCCATGTGTTTTATGTATCATGGCAAAAATGATGCAAGTAAACCTCTAGCCATTTGTTGACCCTTTCGGTTTGCCTGTCTCTTTGTGGATGATAAGCTATACTAGGAGTCAAAATAGTTGCCATAGAAGAGAAAAAAGTCCTCTAAAAGCTGCCCATAAATTTATGTCACGATCGGACATGATATTTATTAGTATTCCCCATGAAGCTTAAAAACACATTCCATAAACTGATGAGTCACTTGCTTTGCTATAAATTGAGCCTTGGTTGGGATAAAATGGGCTGATTTAGTCAATCAATCTACCACAAAATAAATGCTATTCTAGTTATGTTTTGTTGTAGGCAATCCCATTATGAAATCCATGAGGAATAAGTTGTGGCGAAGCAAATCACTCGGTAGAACGGTAGAATTTTATTGACATGGAAAACATCTCATGACATAGTCTTTGGCATCTCTCCAAATACCCTCCCAATAAAAGTCCTTATGGATATTATCAAATGTTTTGAACAAAACATGATGTCCTATTAAAGGTGAATAGGGCATCTCTTGCAAAATGTAGTCTTTGAAAGATGATTGAGGAGTCAAGAAGACACGTCCTTAATGCCATAAAAGACAGTTGTGCCACTTATAATTTGGATACACTTCTCCTTTTCCTTGTTGTAATTCCTTCATCATTTTGGATGCTCGCTTATCAAGAAAATACTCATCTTGAATGTCATGGATGTAATCCTTATGCACAATTAAAATGGTAGAAATGAAACATGCCCACATTCTTGATAAGACATCTATTATCACATTATCTTTTCTAGCCATATAGAATATCTCAAAGTCATATCCTTGATGAGTAGCTAACCATATTTGTTGCTTAGGGAACAAATTTGATTGTGAAATAAAGTATTTAGCCACACAATGATCGCTTTTAATCGATATAATGATGTCACTTTTTAATAGCATGCAATATTGGCAACATCTCTTGCTTATAAATATGTAATTAATGCTCATTGTTATCAAGATTCTTGCTTTCATAAGCTATGACTCCATCATTTTCATTTTCCTACGTGATATTAAGAGAATGATCTCCTGGATGCATAGCACTTATTTTTTAGCAATAGACGTATGTTGAGTGTGAGTTTCTTTGGGGACTAATGTGGTAAGGATTAAATTATCTCCATGCATATTTTATTTTAAAAAATGACTATGTTATGTATGTGCTTTATGTTGAAACGGTGCATCCTAGGGCTAATCCCTAGAGTGTAGGAGAGCTGTAGTGGGGCCACAATAATAAGCTCAGTGGTGCTCCCTTCATTTGTGCTACAAGGGGCTAGACAACGATGTGTTTAGGAACTCCAATTTCTTGGAGTTGGGGAGGGTGACACATTAGACTAAAATTTAGAAATTACATCTACAAACACATTATTTGGTTAAATCACTTTATAGTGTCTATGCACTCCTAGCCCAGGAGGCTGTGGGTTGTTTAAGTGAGGTTAGGAGGCCTAGATAGAGCCCTAGAGCCAGTGTTGGACCTAGATGAGTGAAAAGAATATGCCCAAGAATTTTTGGTTTGAGGATGTTTATATATAATTATCTACATTATGAATAGATCCCCACAGCTACAATTCATAGTATGACCACTAAAGAATGTTTTATAAGGAAGAAACTTGATGTATCACACTTGAAAGTGATGGTATTGCATATGTTTACGTGTGTCTGATGAGTTAAGGAAGAAGTTAGACCCAAAGGCTTAATTATATATTTTCATTGGATACTTTATTGAGAAGAAAGAGTATCCCCTATTAATGGTGAGTTTTGGGTAAGCAAGAATGTTATTTTAATGAGATGAGTAGTTTATATGTATCTAATGGAGATGCATTGGATGTTATATATGATCATGATAGTCCCGTGTAGATAGAAAAGAAAGAATCATGGACTCTTAGTGCAGTAAAGACATTATCTAGCAGTAGATCTCCAATTAGTCCTTGGCATAGGAGACTAAGGACTAGTCTCACATCTTCAACTGCATCTACTAATGTGGCAAGTAATGAAAAAGGAAGGAAAAATGTGTCAAATGATAATAATGCACCTGGGAGTAATGTAGATTTTGAAGGAGATTCTAGTGATTCAAAGAGTTTGGATGATGAGCTTGGTATTCTTTTGGTCAGGGCACTAGGTGTAAAGAGAGTATATGTTAATATAAATACTCCATTCATTGATCTAGTGGTGCACAAGTCTAGTAAGGTGAGGCTTTGTATTAGAAGGTTTGGTTTTGAGGGTTATATATCTCACCATTATGCTTATATAGTAAAACTAGTTGAGAATTGAGACAACTTATTTTGAGAAGATTGTTGGCCATGCTCATTGGATTGCTTAAATGGATGAGGAGATGGTTGCATTAGAGCTAATATTACTTAGAAACTAATACTATTTTCCAAGGGAAAGAAAGCTATTAGTTGTAAGCTTGTTGCAAGTGAATCTATAAAGTAATGCATAATGCAAATGGTTCTATCAGTAGAAATAAGGAAAAGCTAGTCACAAAAGGCTACACACACACACACACACAAAACATAAATTATGAAGAGACATTTAGTCTAGTTTCTAGGATGATAACTTTGTCAAATATGTGATTGCTTTGGCAATAACCAATGGTTGGAGTTTATAGAAAATAAATGTGAAGAATGACTTCTTGCATAGTGATTTGCAAGAAGAGGTATATATGGAGAAATTACTAGGTTATGAGGATTTAGAGTATCCCACATATATGTATAGGTTAAAGAAGGTACTCTATGGATTGAAATAAGCACCTAGAGCATGGTCTGCCAAGATTAAAGAGTATCTTGATAATATTAGCATTTATATTTCATATGAAAATCACTTAATTTATGTAAAAAAGGGTAATGTAGGTTTGGTTATCATAGTCATTGCTAATGTTGAGGGCCTTTTGAGGCAAAATTTTAATATGAAGGCTTTGGATGAGCTAAGGTATTTTCTTACTATTGAGGTGACTAGATATGTAGATGGTAAGGATGTACATATGTATTTTCTTACCTTTGCATTATGGACCTTTTTATGAGGCAGGTAAGGATGTACATATGTTTGGATACAAAGATGCATATTCTATTGTTTGGCAACAAGTTTAATAGAAGATCTACTAGTAGATTTATGTTTTCCCTTGCTGGTGTAGTGGTTACTTAGAGTAGCAAAAAGCAACCAATAGTTGCTTTATCAACTAGAGACGTTGAGTATAGAGGTATTGCAATGGCACATGTGAAGTGGTATGGCTGCAAAGTTATTGGATGATTTGGATATACATGATGATGGTCCAATTGTCATTCATTGTGACAACGTGAGGAGTATACAGATGGCCAAAAGCCCAGTGTTCCATGCTAGGAAAAAAGACATTGAGATGCATTACTACTTTGTGAGAGATAATATACTTGTAGGAGAGATCAACATGATATATGTCATCACATAGGATAAGATAATTGACATTTTCATAAAGGCATTTAGGTGGTGTTCAGCTTGAGGAGGCATGTTGAGCTGACATGCTTCACATGTGCAAACATTGATGATGGACCATCTAGTTAGATAGCTCTGCATATCTATACTTAGCGTTAGTGGTCATTATGATCCTCACATGGCCTCTAAATCATCACTTATTCTATTTGGTTAGTTACACCTACTTATAGTAGGTATATTTATAGTGCTACTTGATTAATATAGTTAGTTATGCACTAGGTCAAAACATACTTATAGTTGGTATACTTATAGTGCTAGTTGAATAGTATAGTCAGTTATGCATTGTTTGACTTTGTATGTCATTTTTCTTTATATTGTATCTTATCTATACTCTTGTACATTGCATTGTGTGGAGAAGAAAGAAAAAGAACAAATAAAAAAATATTTTGGCCTCCATCCCTCTTCTTATGTTCTTGTGTTCTTGAGAATAAGTAATCTTTGGCATGAAAGATTTGGTTACATTGGATTTGCAATGTTAAATGATATGCATAAGAAAGGTATGGTTGCTCACCTACTTGTAGTAAGTGAAATAAAGGAACCATGTGAAGCTTGTATGATGGGCAAGCAACAGAGAAAGCCATTTCAACAAGAGAGCAATAATAGAGTGAAGGCTCTTCTAGAGTTGGTGCATGTTAACTTCTGTGGTAAAATATCTACACAAGCCTTGGAGGAATCTTATTATTTTATGTTGATCATTGACGAGACTACAATAGGAAGATGTCGGTATATTTTCTTCCTCTAATAAGGCTCAAGATTTTGGTATGTTTAAAGAATGGCTAAAACTTATTGAGAATAAAATAGAAAAAAGTGTGAAAAGTTTAGAATAGATGGTGATGGTGAGTTCAACTCAAAGAGTTTGAAGACTTTAGCAAGAGCAAGGGATTAAGTGGTCAATTGATGATATCTCATACACCTCAGTAGAATGGAATTGTGAAATGTCAAAATTACACCATTGTGGAAATGGCAAGATGCTTGCTTAAGTGCAAGGGATTGCTTAATTATATTTGTACCAAAGTTATTAATTCTATAGTCTATATTTATAATCTAAGTTCCATAAAATCTTGCAAGGAAAGAACTTCTCATGAGGCCTATAAAAATAAGCAACGATTCATCTCACACTTTAGAACTTTTGGGTGTGAATCCTATGCATATGTTCTAAAGGATAAGAGGAACATGTTAAAACAAAAAAGCACCAAATGTATCTTCTTTGGTAATAGTGAGATGACCAAAAGGCTTACAAATTTTATGACCAAGAGGCAAAGGAGATCATATCAAGTTGTGATGTGGTATTCAAGGAGAAACCACATACATTAGAGAAGGAGAATACAAGTTCTTTCACTTTATCACCAAGAGAAGATATAATGAAAAATGACACTCAGGAGCTAGTGTATTGGCCATAAAATAGAAAGAATCTTGGCATCAAGTGGTTTTGGAAAGTAAAGTACAAGGCTAATGGCAGCTTAGAAAAGTAGAAAGCTAGATGAATTACACATCGACTTTTAAAGCTTGAAGGATTTGATTTCAAGAATCAGTTGCTCCAATTTCTAGAGTGACTGCTATTCACAAAGTACTTGTAGTGGTTGCTCACAAGAAGTAGCCTAATTTTGAAATGGATATTAAATCATCATTTTTAAATAATGACCTCAATAAGGAGAACAGAGTTTATAAGCTCAAGAAAGCATTATATGGGTTGAAAGAAGCCCCTAAAGTATAGTATCAATGGATAGATAAAAAATTTAAAGGCTTAAATCTCAATAGGTGTGCTTCATATCCTAACTTATGTATTTATAAGGATGGTGAAAAGTATACAAAAGTTGTCTTATTATAGGTGACTATGAAGATATGATTTGTTAGACCTAAACGGCTTTGAGCTATGAGTTTGAAATAACAAACTTTTTGAGATGACAAGCTCAACACATTTGGACATTGAGGATGAAACACTTGGTTAGATGGGTTTGCATATCTACACTTAGCATGTTGATGGTCATTATGATCCTCACATGGACCGATGACTTATTACTTATTACATTTAGTTTATGACACCTACCTACAATTGGCATAATTAGAGTGGCAATCAGTCAGTATAGTCAGTTATGCACTATTTGACTTTGTAGGCCACTTTTCTTTATGTTGTATCTTATCTATACTTTGTTTACATTGTATTGTGGATAAAAACAAGAATAAGAAACTAGTACAAAAACAATTTGGACTCCATCTCTCTTCTTGTGTTTTTGAGTGATCTTGCTCTTGTGTGTGGTGTGTGTTTGATGCAATAGTTCAAGCAAGTCCCTTCACCACGTGATTCATGATATGATATTAGAGTGGTGCCACTAAGAGAGGCTATTTTTGGAAGCTAAAGTAAAGGAGAAGAATCAAGGATTCGAGCAAGCAAGGAATGGATAAGAAACTCTCCCATTCTTCCACTCTTTGTTTTGGATAGTGCTTGTGGAGGCAGTGGAACTAGGGCAAAGCAAAAACCTCACATCACTATGAGATTTGGTGTGCAAGGAGAGAACTATATGTTTTTTGGCATCATTTGAGACCCACAAGGTTGCAGATAGTAGTTTCAAGGTTTAGTGTAATTTCACCTATGTCGTCAAAAGTAGGTGCACAAGCTAGAGATTTCAAATCTATAAGTTCCCAAGGGTTTTCCAAGAAGAAAACATAAGTTTTACCTATAAATAGGTGGTAGATTACATGTACTATTGAGAAATCGGTGAAAAATGCTAATTGGTGTATTATTGTATACTTATAATGGTAGAGAATAGTGGAAACCCCATTGTTAAGAAGCTGGACAAGAACAACTATCCATTATAAAAGTTTTGTGTGAAGAACTTTCTTATTGGAAAAGGCCTTTATGAGCTTATTTTAGGTAAAGAAAAGTTGTTAGAGCTGAGTAACCCTATGACTGTAGATTAATTAAAGATCTGGAAAGAATAGAATGCAAAGAACAAAAATGTAATATATTGGTTATCTGCAATCATTGATGATACTATGCTGGGTATATCAGAAATGCAAAGACTTCACATGTAGCTTGGAAAGGTTTTGAGAACATTTTTTTGCAAATACAAAGGCAGGGAAGATTCAACTCAAGAAAAATTTGAATACTTTAAAAAAAGGGAAAATGCCTCTCACAATGAGTATGTTTTGAAGGTGAGGAGCATTGTAGATGCTTTGGCAACGATGCAATGCTTGATGATGATGACTTAGTTTTATCTACTTTGGGTGTCCTTAATAAGGAAAATTCTCGAAAAACATTTGTTATATATATATATATATATATATATATATATATATATATATATATATATATATATATATATATAAGCCATTTTCAGATTTTGATGAGTTGATCTCTCTTATAATTATCGAAGAGATCAAGATGTAGGGTGAATCATGTGAAAGAAGTGGTGAATAGGTCCAAGATTTCTCAAGTTCAAGAAGAGGACGTGGCAGATATTCTTCAAGAGGCTATAGTATAGGATATGCTAGTGATAATTAGAAAAATATGTTAAATTAGTAGTATAGTAAAATACAAGTTTCAAGAGGATGTGAAAACTTTAGAGGTAGGGGAGGCTCTAGACAAAGAGGTAGATAGTAGAACACAGGTTCTAGAAATTCTGGTATTATTTGTCATTATTGTGGCTAAATAGGTCATATAATTGCCCATTTTTATGCTAAGAAATATGATATTCACAATGATAAATTGTAGCAAGGAAACTATGCATTGTCTTCATGATAGAATGAATATAGAAATGAGTGTTTTTTGTTATGTACCATATGATAAATGCTAATACAAGAAAGGGGACACATGATTATGTATAGTATATTGGTTCATATGCATCTAATCATATGACCAGTCATGATGAATGGTTTGGAGAGATACAAGATTTATAAAATCTAGGTTATATGTAGACAGATGATGATTCATGCCATTCAATTTCACATACTAAAAAAGTTTCCTTGTCCTTGCACGATAGTCATACAAAGAATCTATCAAATGTATTACATGTACCATTCATCATCACAAAAGAATTCAATGTCGATTAGTTAGATGGTAGAGAAAGGGTTGTAGGTATAATTTAATACAAAATATTGCTTTGTGGAAGATTTGAATGATAAGTATAGATTGTCAAAGAATGAAATAGAGGTGGCTGCATGTTCACTTTAGATGCCAGAATTCTTGCTATGAATGTTTTCATGTATGTTAAATGTAAAGAAGTACTTGTTGTCATGTATGCTAAATGGCAATATTCCTTCAGTCACGACACTAGGTATACAGAGAGCACATGGTAATGTAAAGGCTCCATTGAGTGATCCATTGGTACGTAGGTCTAGTAGGGTCAAATATCCTATTAAAAGATTTGTTTTTGAAGGTTATACAGATCACCATTATTCTTATATGTTAAAGGTGGTTGAGGATTATGAGCCCACTTATTTTGAGAATGATATTGATCATGCTCATTGGGATGCCAATGAATGAGAAGATGGCTACACTAGAAGCCAATATGACTTGGGATCTAGTACCATTGCTTTAGGTCAAGAAAGCTATTGGTTGTAAAAGTGAGTTTACAAAATCAAGCATAATAAAAATGGTTTTGTTAGCAGGCACAAGATTAGGCTAATTGTAAAAGGCTATGCACAAACATATGGCATAGATTATGAAAGGACATTTGACTCAATTGCTAGAATGGTGATTGTTAGATGTGTGATTTCTTTGGCAGTAGCCAAAGATTAGAGTTTGTAGCAAATAGATGTCAAGAATTCCTTCTTGCATGCTAAGTTGCAAGAAGAGATGTATATGGAGAAACCAAAAATTTATGAGGATTTAGAGCATCCCACATATGTGTGCAAGTTAAAGAAGCCACTCTATGGCCTAAAGCAAGAACCTAGAACATGGTCTAACAAGATCGATGAGTATCTTGCCAACATTGGCTTTTATATTTATGATGTCAATCACTCACTTTATATGAAAAAGGGAGATGCAGGCTTGGTCATTACAGTCATCTATATGGATGATTGAATTATTACAAGTGTGATAGTGATAGCAAGATTTAGGTAAGCTCAAGTACTTTCTCAGTATTGAGTGATCAAATGTGATGGTGGTATATGGTTGTCCCAAAGGAAATATTGCTTGGATATATTGTCCAAGTATGGTATGACAATATGTAAGCTCTTTTAGTACCATTGGAACAAAATATAAAGTCGAGTGCTGATGTTGGGGATGAGATAGAAGATCCTACTATGTTCAAGAAGATAGTAGGGAGTTTGATCTATATGACTATCATGAGGTTAGATTTGAGCTATGCTTTTGGACTTGTGAGTCAATTTATGCAGGTAATTTGGAAAGCCTTGTTTGGTAATGTAGTCATATGCATACTAAGGTATGTCAAGTCCGCCTTGCTTTATGGATCTTTTTATTAGGCGGGTAAAAATATATAGGTATTTATATACATAGAACTAGATTGGGCTAACATGTCTAATATAAGATCTACTAGCATATTCATGTTTTCCCTTGGTAGTGTTAGAGTAGCAAAAAAAACCTATAGTTGTTTTATCAAGTACAAAGGTTGAGTATAAAGGTACTACTATGATAGCATATGAGGTGGTATGGCTGTAAAAGCTATTTGGTGATTTGGATGTGTAGGAAGATGGTTCAGTTGTCATTTACTGTGACAACATGGGTAGCACACAACTACTAGGAGTCTAGTATTCCATGCTAGGAAAAAACACATTTAGGTGCATTACCACTTTGTTAGAGACAAGGTAATTGTAGGAGAGATTAACTTGGTATATGTCAGCACATAGGATCAGATAGCAAACATTTTCACAAAGGCATTGGGTATAAAGAAGCTTTGAAAATTTCAAAGCTTACTTGGAGTTGTAGATATATAGTTGAGCTTGAGGGGGAGTGTTGAGATGGCAAGCTCAACATGTTCAGACATAAATGATGGACCGCCTATTTAGATGGGTCTACATGTCTATACTTAGCACATTAGTGGTCATTGTGATCCTCACATGGCCACTAACTTATCACGTATTATATTTAGTTTGTTGTACCTACCTATAGCTGGCATAGTTATAGCACCAATTGATCAATATAATCAATTATGCACTATTTGACTTAGTAGGCCACTTTCCATTATGTTATATCTTTTTGTGCATTGTATTGTGGATAAAAGTAAGAAAAAGAAACTAGCAAGAAAATATTTTGGCCTCTGTCTCTCTTCTTGTATTCTAGAAGTGTGCAATGAAGATCTTGAAAGTATTCGACATGACTGAGCATAAGAAGATAGCTAACCTATGGAGGTAAATAGGAGGTTAACCATTGAGGATACATTAGTACTATAGCAGACATTGGGATGTATAGGAGGTTGGTCGATAGTCTCAACTATCAGGTTCTCAAACAAACCATGAGAAAGCAATTAGAAAGCTAGGATATGGATGCTTAGATACTTGAAGGAAACTCTTGACTATAGTATCACATATAGTTATAGGAGTTCTGTTATGGGGATTTGTGGTAGGTGATAGTGATTCTAGGAAGTCAAATTTTGGATGCTAGTTCTCTTTGGGTTTAGAAATCTTCTCTTAGATTAGTAATAAGTAATGAACAATGACATTGTTTTCTATTGAAGTAAAGTATAAGGTAGCTTATTTTTCTATATATGAAAATAATATTGTTAAGGAGGATTCTATGGCATATGGGAGTGTAGGATGAAGATCCAATCATGCTAAGATGTAGCAATCAAGGTTGCATCACTATTGCCAAAAATGTAATGTTTCATGTGCACACCAAATACATTGAAATCTAGTATCACTATGTGCGTGACTTGATCAACATGAGATAGAAGAGCTTGTCTACTATCCAATGGAGGAGAATGGAGCAAATATCTTCACCAAAGCTTTTACAAAGGATCTACATCAAGTTCATTTTAGAGACTCAGCATTGGGCCAAGGATGTAGTTCACATGTCGATGGACATCGAAGAGGGATTGTTAGATATGCTCAATACCCCCACAGTCATAAGGCACTATGAATGATCTATGGTGCTCTAAGTTAAAGGCTCCCATTATGAGGAGAATCCATGTGTGAGAGTAGATTGGTTGGGTCCACACTTGTATGTTATATGAGGCCTATGTAACTAGTTGGTAAAAATGTAACCTTTGTGGATCTAGCCCTTAGGCTCGATAGAGTTATGTTGGTGGCAACTGGAGGTACATTGTATTGAATTATGGGGTGTGGGAGTTATGGAGGCACCCCCATTTTGAGCTAGAGGGCCATGGAAGCGGCCTATATTTGGGGAATCTCACAAGGGCTAGTGGCCTTTGTAACAAGAGTTAAGGGGTAGCACCCTTGACCCAATAGTAAAGGAAATATTCCCTAGGTGACTAGGAAAGGTTCTTCGACTAGACTACCTTCTTGGGCTATAAAAGGAAGATCCTTCCTTCCAAAGCTATCATCAAGCTATCTTTTATCCAATTAGCGTTCTTTTAGCTAGTCTTAAGCTCTTTACCTATAATTTCTTTGTCTAGATTGCTATCTAAACTTCACAATGGAAGTGCAGAGGTGGTTAAGCCATCATTGTATCCATTTGTTTGGAATTAAAGAAGTTTCTATTCTTCTCATATTTACTATGTATTCTCTACTCCTTACTCAGATTCTATTTAGTGTACCTTGTAATTTTTACAATTAAAAAGATAATATACTTGGATAGATCAACACACTAATAATAAATTTATAGAAAGGAAAGTGGCTAGAAAAATATATATTATAGCAAGTCTCTAGGTTCATGCAGACGCAAAAAGTTGATAGGCAAAGAAGAGAGGATGAACTGAACTAGATCCAACATATCTTGTCATTCACTTGAGGAACTAGATCAGGAGCCAATGTTGATAGAAAAACAGCCCCTTGACTTGGAGTAATGCTAGCTAAAATCTTGATCAAGTAATTCTACCTAAAATCTTGAGCAAGTGATTACTTGTCCAACAAGTGAAGAAGCAAGCATTAGCTACCTCGATCCTAACTAGATTAGCAATAACATCCAACACCAAGAACCAAGGAAAAATCTTGTAAAACAAAACAAGTCGAGAAGTACACAGTGAGAGACAATCCATATAGATTCGTAGAGAAATTCAAATAGGTCTATGAGACTAACAACCTCTAAGAAGCTTGCCAACACACACAAGATTTTAGGTTGTGTCTAGGAGAGAAAGAAAGAAATTGGTTTACTGGCCTCAATGATGCTAAATGTAATGACTTCCACATGCTTGAGGAACTCTTCATTAAGAGATTATTGGAAGTGGGAAAAGCAAAAAACTTGATTGTCAAATTGTTAAATGTAAGTCAAAAGGACAATGAAGAAATCTATACTTACATCACCCATGTCCATAGTCTCTATAGGCACATCCCAACAACCAAATAAGCCCACTCAAAAAGTAGTCTTCATAATGTTCATTAGCAAGATTAATAATGAGAAACCTCATAAAGAACTCCCAAGCCTACAAAGAGGCATGCTATCCAAATGTTTTGAAGAGGCAAGTCATGTTAATGACCCATTGAAGGAGAGAATACAAAATCTATTTAGCCTTAGCAGGTACCATCCATAGTGATGGATTTATGATTTGATGTGAGTAGCCTATCTCAAATATTCAAGACAAGAAGAAGTGTATGGATCTCAATGGAAATGCTTAAGATCATCAGGCTTACTAAGCTCCAAAACATGTTAAGATGGCCCATGTGTCATCACTATCACTAGCAACTTCTAAGACCCTATAGACTGCTTATTATCAAGTCAAGCTTTGATAGAGTAAAAATGCCTTAATGCCTTAGCCAATATTTAGCCTATTAGGGTTAATTATAAAAGGCTAAGATATAACTTTCCAAGGATCTTTTTTCCATTTCTAATATTTCATAATTTAGGTCTCAATCTCCCACCATCTAGGAGGGCACATACTCTCGGCCACCATAGCATTGGGGTGCATACCATGCTACAACCTCTCATCAACTAATTCTTAGCAATTAATGGTAATATGATTTCAGCCTAGCCACCTTGGCTATGGTTTCTTGGCAATTTAGTCTATTTTCAAATGTTTAGTTTTCTATGGGAATTAGCTTCTTTACATTGGTATCAGAGCAAATCTTTGAGCTAGTGGAAAGGTCATTTACATGGTGGATTTACAAGACTAAGCACAGTGTAACTAGAGAAAAAGAATTAGTCACATAGGACTTGATATAGATAAAATTGTGCCTAGTTAAGGTTCTCTACAAAAAGTTGAGACTAAGTTTGAGGATCTTGAAGAAAGTCTAAAGGAATAATGGTGGATTCAAGGTCATTTTAGTGGCTCATCATCAATTTAGGGCCATTTTGAAGGTTCTTGGACCTAACTTGAGTTTAAACAAGGTTTGGAAGAATTAAACTGTGGTTACTTTTTAAAGCATGCTTCTCTTTTCTCTTTCCAAGTTTCCTTGTGAGAGATTTCATGGAGATCTCTTCTCCTATCTCTTTCCCATGGCTTACTTCTCATGTATCCAATAGAAGATGATTGTTGAGATCTTAAGCAACTTGTAGGCTATCTATATGCCTCACCTTCAGCCCATTTTCATGATGTGATGTATGAAGATGTTCTTGGATAGTTTGCACTAATTTTTAGCAAACTCTTCTCCTTTAAAATTAGGAAACATGAGCATGTGGAAGCTATCCCTTCATTTTCTTGATCAAATGCATCCTTGACATCAAGTATCAACCATCTCTTACTTAATATTTCACTTTTCTTGAACCTTGCAGCTCTCATCATAACCATAGCTATGGTAGAACCTAGAAAACATGAAAATTTTAGAGATTTCTTGAAGATTTTAGTCAATCTTACTACCTTTTAGCTTCAAGAAGTGAAAGGCAAGCATCTATAACCGGCATTGGACATATATTGAAGCTTTAAAGTAAGATTGGAAGCATTTTTTCTATTTTAAATTGGGAAAAAATATGGCAGCCATCAACTTTCATCAAATTTTTCTTTATTGGAGCTTCAAATCATGGGGCTTTTGTTGTCTACAACTCAGGGAAGGTTATATTGAAGCTACTTTATCAAGGGTTAGCTTATATTGGTGAGAGGTAATCACCACTCTTCCAAATTCATGGCAATCATACCACAAGGCCTTAGTTCAGCAGCCCAAAAGATGGTCTTAGACATGAAGGGGAAAAAGTTAAAAATTGATGGGATGATGATTATCATGGATGCAACCCCTTTTACAAGTATTTTTACCATCATCCCTCTAATGTGCAAAAAGAAAATGCAGTTGACAATCAAGTTCATGAAGGTGGAAGAAACGATGGAAGAAGATCAACTTATGATCTCTCAAATAAAGAGCATGTTTCAAATGGTCAACCCTCATCCCATGGTTTTGGATAACCTATCTTTAGGTAACACTCTTGGAACAAAGATTCATGGACGAAACATTTTTATGGACATCCATCTTACAATGAAAAGGAGTATAAGGAAAATATCAACATCACTAATTGCAAAGGGAATAATGCTTCACCTTCAGAATGGGAGGAATGGATTAACAAGCTTGAATTATACTTTACCCTTAATCCTCAAAGTGAAGAAGCTAAGATTTATTTTGTGGCTCTTCATCTTGAAGGTTACACCCATAATTGGTGGCAATACATGCACAAGATTGGGCAGGACTTTCTCACTTGGGAGGAGTTCAAGAAAGCAATGATTGATGTTTTTATTTTCCCTTTGAAAAAGGAAGGCTTCAAACAAGATGGTATACATATGCTCAAAGAGGGATGTCCATTAGAGACTACCCGACACCTACTTAAATTTCTCCATATATGTTGAAGGTATTTTCAATTTTGCTAAGTTGAATAAATATATTTTTGGTCTTAACCCTGCCCTATCATCGGAGGTGGGAGCTCAACAACTAAAGACCTTCATGAGGCCATAAAATTGACTGAAAGCTATTCTTGGAAGTACAAGAGAGATGCAGAAAATTTCCACTAAAGGAATTTGAGCAATAACTTTTCCAATCAACCCACAAAATATGGGCAAGTTCTTAGCTAGTCAAGATACACTTTTAAGCAAGAAAGTAAAAATTATAATAGTCATAACAACAAAGTGCCAATTTTTCCTACTATTTATGCCTCTAAACAAGGTGAAAAGTATGCATAAAAACAAGGGCAAATTTTCAAAAATGTGGTTTAGACAAGAGGTAATTTTTTAAGAGCTTAAAGTGCTTCTAAATTTCCCCAAAATAGTTCCAATAGTAACTTTCCTTCTCGTGATACTTAGGGAAATTCATGATAAAGGATTATGTTTCAAATGTGGGGAGAAGTGATTCCAAGACCATAAGTTGAAGTGCAAAGCCGACATTCACTTGTGCATGAATAGCCTATTGCAAGAGAGAGAGGAAGAAGAGTGAAATACTACTTTTAGTTCTTTGACTACATTCCACTATTTTCTAATTAGAGACATGCATTGATGGTGTGCAAAAAAATTGAGCAACATGCTGGCATAGTTGGATTGGGTTAGTCATTTTCAGTGCCATAAGGCTCCCTTCATGAATTGTGAGGACGGTGCCTTCTCCCTACTTGGCCCATTCAAAAACACCCCCCAATTGCATCAAGTTTTTGGGAGCCCAAGGCCCCCAAGGTCCATGCTCCTTCAAACCTCTAAGCCAATTTGACCCCCAAGTACCTAGTCTTTAACTTTTTCTACATCCGATGACCAATTCCGATTCCGAAAATTTTTGCATGTTCATCTTGAAGTCCGAAACTACTTGGAACTTGTCTCGCTTTAATTCGGCGCTCAAAAAATTTATGAAAAATCTACAACTGTGAAGTCTATCATTAGAACTGATTCCATGGCTACTTAAAATTAGCATACTTGCATCTACCACTTCCTTCGAGCTTTAATTTATGCCTCAGCTCATCAAATCCACAAACTAACCTACACATTAAGGCACCATAAAGAGCATCAAGGTACTTCAAAGAAGGATACAACCAAACACAAACACAACTCTCACCCTACCCCTTGACAATATCAAGACATGCAAATCTCGGGTAAGTTACTCATGAATATATGTGTGCATCATATGGGTTCAAAATAAGGTATTTTTAAAATTATATATATATATATATATATATATACACACACACACACACATATAGAAGGATGTTAATATAAAGGGGTTATTTATAGATTGAATAGAAAAGGGTTATGCTTTATTTAAGAAAATTTCACAGATAAGGATATTTATATATAGGCCTTGAACGCATGTTATGTAGAGGATATACATATAGTAACTTCCCCAAGATGCAGATCCTCAAGGGATAGGGCAAGTATAATTTGGCAAAGATTGAGAGCTACCTACTAACCAACTGCTCTAACATAGACCGACTGAAAAGAACTATCAAAGGAGTCATCCTAAGTGGTGGTCTAACGCGCCTACCTAGCTTAGGACAACAAGACTAGGAACTCCTACTTAGTGAGGACTCTTATAGCTTGGTCTTTCATTTCTAGATATTTTTCATTCATCACTTTCTTATACTCCTAGATTTGATACTCTTGTATGTGAAAAGGAGGAAGCTAAGCTTATTGTGACCCAAAGAGAACAGGCCACTGGTCTTAGGTCCTGACTCAACACCCAAGAACCCAACAAGCTCTTGCAAGGTGACACTAAATCCTTTTTCTTTCACTCACTTTTATATTTTCTCCAACCATCCTTATTTATTTTTCTTTTTGGCCTAGATGCCACCCCTAGGAGGAGAAGGCATTAGCCCTAGCTTTATGAATTGTTCCCAAGAATCTACTAGGCCTTTGTAAGGTAATGATCATTTACTCTTATTATTTTTCTTTCCTTTTTTTTTGAAAGGGTTTAGAATTTTTACACACCTCTGTATACTATAGTCTTTAGATATGCTCATGGTTTCTTCTATTTCTTTTATTTAGCAGCTTCTCTACCTGTCCCACAACTAATAAAAACTCCCAAAAACAACTACCTAGTAGGCTAGCAAGACAGGGTCACTAAGGACTACTCCCACAATAGATCTTAACGTGCTTGACAATGTCTTCACAGGAGGTGGACAACTACCTACATTGTTAGATATATCATGATGACCCTTAGTCTCATCCACTTGGGAATTGACCATGATATGTCCACTTGGAACTTGTTTCTTTTCATTTAATCCACAAGTCTTGCAAGTTTCAAGGTTTTGGGCCCCCAAACCCATCTCCTTTGTATCATGGCATGGATGCCACCATTTCTTCTATTCTTGTATTCTTTCATGGTGACCAATCTATATCGGCTCACTTGCTACCTACCACTTTCTCTAAATCAAATCCATTTACTAGATCCACCCCTAAATGGGTCTTGACCATCATGAACACTAGGTTTCCTATCACGTGGACTCTCAATAGTTGAGATGGGCTCCACACAATAGTATACATTAGCTATGTTTTTGGGGGTCATCTCTTTCACATAATTTTGTTTCAATTTTGGACCATTTAGGGATTGCTTAACCACTCCTCTTCACTCATTAGGTCTACACCAATTTCCATCTAGCTCATGTCTTTGGAACATAAGATTCGCTGTACTAGGATTCTAAGGTTCCTTGGCCTTTGGGATCATCATAATTAATGCCACAATTCTCCCTAGTATGCCTATCATTTGCACCTCTATCATGTCTAATATTCAACAAGTATTGCCAATCCTTATGAATTTCAAGGGTGTGGGGAAAACTCCAATAGCTCTCCCAACAGCTCTGAACGGGTTATAATATTCTCGTACATGAACAGGGCTATGCTGTTACCATTGTCCCGCTTCAGAGCTTTAGCTTCACACCACTTTGTGACATAATCCGTACATATTAAGATGTATCTTTTTTGCTTCCGTCTGGTGGGTGGATCAATGGGACCCACAAAATCAATCCCCCACTTCTCGAATGGCTTTAGGAGAAGAATGGGTTGCAGTGGCATGGCACTTGTTTTGGTGGGTTTCCCCATTCGCTGACAAGCATCACATCTCTTGCAGTAATCATATGCATCCTTATGGAGGGTCGGCCACCAATATCCTACTAACAAAGCCTTCCGAACTATTGGTTCTCCTGCAAAGTGTCCACCACATGGTTCATCATGGCATGCTTTCAATACTATGCCGATTTCATCTCCTACAACACATCTTCGCATCACTTCATCTTTGCCTCTCTTGTATAGTGTACCATCTAGCGAGGTGTAGGGGGCTGATTCTAACAGAAGCTTCTTCTTCTCATGGCTTGAGATGCTAGCAGGATACTGTTAAGTTGCCAGGAGGTTGGCTATGTCTGCATACTAGGGAGTAACTGTTTCAACTAGAAACAAGGAAGTATCATGAAGGTCTGGGTCATCATGTTCCTCTTCTGCAGTTTGAGGGATCCGTGATAGATGATCGGCTACTAGGACATGGGAATGGCCAGGCTTAGTGACCACTTCAAAATCAAAATCTTGGAATAGGAGCAACCATATCATTAGCCATCCTTTAACATTTGCTTTGTTCATCAAGAAGGACAGGCCTTCATGATCCATGTAGAACTTAAAAATGCATTGATATTAGATAGTGTCGAAACTTCTCTAGTGCAAACACCATTGCTAAGCACTCAAGTTTTGTCACTCTATAGTTGCATTCCCTATCAGTGACCCTTCAGCTTGCATAATAAATTGGTTGATCTAATTTAGAGGGGCCCTTTTCACATAGAACAACACCTAGCCCTTCAACTGATGCATCTGTGTGTGCACATAGAACTCATTTGTCCAGTCAGGAGGCTGCAAGATAGGTGCTTGGATAAGGCACTATTTTAGGGCATTAAATGCTTCTTCACAGTCATCATCCCCCCAAAGAAAATTAGCATTCTTCCTTAGGAGCTTGTGCAAAGGGGTTGCCTTGGTTACAAAATGTGCAATAAATTTTTTGTAGTAGCCCACATGGCCAAGAAATCCTCTCAATTGCTTGAGGTTTGTTGGTGCTGTTAAGGTGGCAATCTTCTCAATCTTCACTGGGTCTGTGGAAATCCCTTGTGCAGAGACAATATGGCCCAGAAGAACTCCTAAGGAGATGCCAAAGACACATTTTTTGGGGTTGAGAGAAATCCCATACTCTCGGCATCTGTCAAAACATTGCTCTAGGTGTCCCCAATGCTCACTGATCAAACTATAAACACAGAAGTCATCAAGATACACCTCAATGAAATTATGCAAATGATTCTGGAAGGCAGCCATCATTACTCACTGGAAGGTGGCATGAGCATTACAGAGCCCAAATGGCATCACTCTATAGGCATAGGTCCCCCATTCTGTGGTGAAGGTTGTTTTGGATTGGTCCTCTTCTGCGATTTGGACTTGGTTATATCCACTGAATTCATCCAAGAGGGAATACAGCTCATGGCCTACCACCGTATCCAACTGTTGGTCGGTAAAAGGGATAGGGAAATGATCCTTCTTCATCTTCGAGTTCAGCTTTTGAAAATCTACACATATTTGAAGTTTCTCGTTCTTCTTGAGTATTACCACAATGGGCGAAACCCATTCACTATTAGCCACGGGATAAATGAACTCTACTTCAAGAAGTTTCAATAATTCAGGACTTAGGGATTCATCTTCAGAGGATGTGTCCAAGAATGTCACATAGCACGGACCTTTTATAGGCCGTGGCTCTAAGGGCTTTGGCTTCTGTTGGCAAGGGGCATCATCATCATCTTTTCTCTGGAATACTGAGCAGTTAGGGCAATAGGAGCCATTGGTGAACTTAATTTTTATACCTTTAATCCATCGCTTATATAGATTCTGCATACTTTGTGGTCCATTGATCAACCCAAATGGAACCATGGTCATTCCATCCAACACCCTGAGATCTTGGCCTCCGAGGTCTCTGTAGGGACATTAACAAGATCATCCGCTATTAGGGAAAATTCTTCATCTGCACTCTCATAGCTTGCTTCATTTTCTTCCCCATAATTTTCATCCTCTTCCTCTGGAGGCTCTATCTCTGCTTCTATAGGGGCTCTATAAGAGAAGAACAGATCTTCTGCCTCTGCATCTGCTTTTTCTTCTACTGATGTCTCTGTTTCTGCTCTGTCTCTGTTCTGCATCTGCTCTATCTCTGTATCTATGACTATCTCTAGCTCTGTCTCTGTTCTGTATCTGTTCTATCTCTATTTTGTCTATGCGACTGTCATGTAACAGGGAGAACAGTACATCCATGCTTCTATTTGACTGTTAGAGGTGATTTCAGAAGTTAACTCTAGTTGAGGCAGGAGGTATTCTCCCATGGACAAGGACTTTGCTTCCCTTGGTAGTTGGCTTACAGTGCCCACTGTTAGGGATTGTGCCTTTGTTTTCTTGGAAAATATCTGCTTAACAACCTCTTCATCTCTTGATGTACCATCTGTTACCTCGTTGGAGGAGTCAGTTATGACTTCAATGGATGTGGATCCATTGCCTTTTTGCAATCCATACAATTTCAACACCACTTTGTTAGGTCCTGTGCCTAGGGTTAGGATTCCTTTGAACCAATCCGTCGTGGCTCTTGCTTCAAAAAGCCAAGGTCTTCCCAACAGCAGAGGGTATGAGTTCCCATCAGAATTTGGTTTAACCACCAAATATGTCAACCAATAGTCTCTTCCTACAAGGGTTGTTTTTATATATGGGAGGATGCCCAACAGTTTGATTCTACTTTAGTCTGCCAATCTGATAAGCCACTATGTAGCTCGAATTCCTTGCAACCCTAAGTCCTTCATTGTCACATCTGTCATTATGTTTACTCCATCAATCAATACATTTTAAATAAATCATCCTTCTATCCACACACTAATCTATGGGGTTCCAAGATCTAGGAAGGCATTCGCCACATCTACTTCCTTTACAGGCTCCAAGGCCTTATTGGTCTTGGTCATTGTTGAAGGAGTGATCCTTAGTCCATGTCTTCTTGTCAAGATGCTTTTGAATTTCTTTTGGCAACTAGGAGATAGCATCAGTAACTACCAGAATGTTAAGTATGGTTTAAAAGTGTCTAGGTCTTTGACCAAGTCATAATCTTTGATAGCATCCACAGGCTTCTCCAACCTGCTAGGGAATGGAGCTATACCCATTTTCATCTTTCCTTTTCCTTCTAGTAATTGCAGCATCAGAACTTCCTCTATTTCTGGAAGTGCTTCTATCTCATCTATCTCTTGGACCTCTGGTCCTATTTCTGGGACTGTCTCTGTGACTGTCTATGGCACTACAGTGCTCTGTACTACACTGTTCTGTCCTGTACTACTCTGTCCCTCTATTGGTAGGTTGAACTTCATCATCTTGGCAAGAGAATTATTTTTATTCTGAACAACTAGTTCCTTCTTCTTGGCACGTGTAACAGCGGCAACTTCCTACTCTACCAAATTGGAGGCAGGCTCTTGTACCTTCTATTGGCTATTAGTGGCAGGTCTTTACAGGGGTTGGACTTGGACAATCCTTTGCAATGTGGCCTTATCCTTTGCATTGGCTGCATAAGGGCTTGTAATCCACAGATCGTCTAGGTTTTGTACAATTCGGGGAGATATGTCCCTTTTCTCCACATCTATAACACTCCACTTCTGATCTCTAACCACCACCAGACTGTCATCCTTTGTAACTTTGAGAGGGAAACCTCCTTGGACCAAAATTAGGACCAAATTCTCTAGGCTTTGGTCCAATATCTTGTGTTGTCATTTTGGATTCTAGCAAGTTGAATCTTGTATTTTCATCTTTCTGCCTTCGTTCATGCATCTCTTTCAGAGAGTAGATATCCTTTGTATGGTTCTTCCACAAACAATAGGAATAGAAGGCTCCAGGAATGGTTGGTTTTTGGGTACATTTAGTGGCTAAATGTCCCGCTTGATGACACTTTCCGCACCATGTATTAGAGTGCATCGCATCTCTTCCAGCTCCCACAGGAGTGGATATATTGGTAGTATTTACCTTCAATGTCTGTAGCTACTCTGTAATCACATCCACAAGCTCTTTCTTGATACTTGCAACAACTGAGTTGGATAAGTAGTCCTTTAGATTTTCACCTCCTGAAGAGCTTATAGTAGGATTTTGGGAAGCCTCGAGTAGGGAAGCTTCTATAATTACTGCATACACTAGTTCTGATTCAGAGCAACTCATGTTGATACTTGGGATTGTTGATTCCAGTTGGTAGGGTTCCACTGTTGTTGAGTCGCCATTGGAGGAACTGTTTGAGGCCACTGTTGTTGTGGTTGAACCATCATTTGAGGCACTGTTGTCTGTGATGACCACGGTGGATTAGGTGCATTATACTACGGCACTGCTTGCATCTAGGGATAGGGGTAGGAAACTGTCCCTAGGACTGCATTTGGTGGGTATACCATTCCTCGCATAGAAGGAGGTAAGACACCTCTTCTTGGAGTCATTGAAAACCTTGCTTCAACTTCATCATACAATCTTGCACCTTCCACTGCAGCTTGCAGATTGACTGATCTTCTTAATTCCACAAACTTGCAAACTTCTGGTTGTAGGCCTCTAAGAAACACTCCTTTCTGGATTCCTTCATCCAAATGATGGTTAGTCCATCTCTTCAGGATGGATTCCATTTGAGAGACATAAGCTTCTACTCTTTCTCCAGAGGACTGACTTAGGTTCATGAACTCCTCTCGCATCCGCTCTTGAAAACCTTCACGCCTGAATTTAGTGAGGAAGGCCAACTTCAGATCTCATCCCAAGTACCAAAAGTTCATGCTGCTTATCTCTCATACCACTGAAACACTACGACCTTGAAAGTGGCAAGGAATAATGCTAACCAATACTCAAGGGTTCTGGCATTGTTAGCCACACATGCTACCATAAATTCTACTACATGAAGATCAAGGTCTTCATTGTACTCTCCCTTAAAAATTGGCAATGGGACTGCATTTGATGGCCTGTCAATATTTCCAAGACAAATCCGACTAGGAAGGGGACCTTGAGTCACCATGGGGACTTATGTAAAGAGTGCTTTTAGGGCGTCAAAGGAGGTTCTACTACGAGCTTGTTCTCAGCTTTGATTTTTTCATTCTCCCTTCTTACATACCTCTGGACTCATTCTAATGCTTGCCTCTTGATTGTGTCATTCATCAGGGGGTTGGCTCCAACCAACAGGATAGTATCAGAGAGAGGGCTTCAGTCTCTGAGGGATTCTCTAGCCAACATCTCTTCTACTTCCTTCTTTTCAACATATCTGAATTCGGCTTTCAAACCACTACAAAGGGGGAGATATTCCATTCTAAAAGTATCAAAACTCATTCTTCTTAGGATCGTTGTTGTGTCATTATAATAATGCCAGCTTCTGAGGGTTTCAATAGCGTATGTTGTGAAAAACACTCTTTCTACCAACTTCCAGTGGGTTGCTAATTGGACAAATAGAAGATTGTCAATGTACCAAGCATCTGATGTATCTTGCTGCTATTGAGCATCCACGAACAAATTCCAACTCTTTTCCTTCTTGTTTTCGTGAACCTCCACAGACTACGACTCCTGAATCTTCTTCACAATCTTCCACTTAATGATGCCTGGAAACTTCTCAATGAATGCCAAATCTTCCATGGATGGTCATTCTCTCTGCTTCTCTATTCTTCAGTTTGTTCCCAAACAATTTTCCACCAAGATGCAAGTTTATGCTGCTTCAACAGGAAGAGGAAACACTCCACCACATAGAGCATGCATCATGATGGTGATATGTTTCCGCCATTGTGGGATGAAATTATTGTGAAAAGTGGCTTTGATAATGAGAATCTCCAACTCTTCAATGAAAGAAGGAACTTTGCAAACATCCATTGAATTCTCCTCTTCTTAGCAATGCCATTTCCTTCATTTTCAGCCTCTTCTAATGCTTGTTGATGGTAAATTTCCCCAACTGCACACCAAAAACATGGAGCCCCAAGAGGAACACTAAGAAAAAGAAGATTCTACTACAAGAAAATCTATCTTGTAACATCAATAAGCTTTTATTTCATTCTTTTGATGACCAAAACAAAGAAAACAGCAAATCTTCAGACAGCATCATAGTATATATCTCCCATGGATTTGATAAAATCAACCATAATCTTCAAATTCTTCATAGAATCCATCAATCAAACAATGAACATAAAATAATACACCATTTTTGAATGAAAATCAATCACATAGTATGCATCTTCAATGTCTTCATAGTTCTCTCTCTCAATCTCTCATATACAGTTATGTTGTTTTGATAGAATTGACTCTCTCTCTCTCTCTCTCTCTCTCTCTCTCTCTCTCTCTCTCTCTCTCTCTCTCTCTCTCTCTCTCTCTCTCTCTCTCTCTCTCTCAATAGTACATCATATCCTCACTACAATACTCTCATAGTGACTCTCAATAATCCTTATTAGGTCATGGATATACCTCCCAAGAGGTATGTTTGATGTGAAGAGGTACCAAAGCCACTACATTGGTTCTTCATAGCTCACTACTGTCACTATCACTCAGTCTTCTATTTAGTCTTCAACAGCAGCTTCTTCCATTTGTTTTAGCACTTTTGAACTTAGATTCATCCTTTTCAAAAGTTAGAAAACTTTCCCAAATTCACACATACTTTCTACAGAACACTTACAGAAGATCTATAGAAGAGTACAGTACAGGACCAGAGCAGATATAAAACTGTTACAGAGCAGAGATAGAGGCTCTATAGAAGGTTTACCAGAGGGTTACAGAAGGTCATTAGAACCTCATAACTCATACTAAAACAATTCCAAAATATCAAAAACTATTCAATAAGCTTTCAAAAGATTTCAATCTTCATCAATCATCAATCCATGCTTCATGCAGAAGAAAATTAGAATAAAACAGAAGGTATACAGAACCAACCAAAACCTCAACAGAACCTATCAAAACATCACAAAGCTTCATATTTCCACTAAAAATCATCATGAACTTTTAAAACATAATCAATATCATCCAAAACACTCTCAAAAACTTCCATTAACAACCATACATCACTCTAAATCCATCAAAAATCGATCATTCAGTCCTCAAAAACAACAAAAATCAGTAAAAAATTCAATCTTTTTTTACTCTCAACACCACTCTAGTGACCACCCCGGTGACGGTAAGCCTGGGAGATCTGCTTAGGCACCATCTAATCCTATGGCAAAACTTGAAGCAGTGGGTTGAAGGGTCACAAGAGCAAGCTGCTGTTGCAGGCCTACAAGAACATGATGCAAAGACGCAGATACTGAGTTTGACGTTGCACTCCATGCCCAAATCCTTGCACATTAATGCTTTTTGGAAAGGCATCCAGAAGAACGTAGTCTTACCGATCTCAGCCCTAGGCAACACAATAAGGAAAGGGATTGTAGACACATAAGAATCAGTATACTGAGCCATGCAATGCTCCTGACTTGGGGCAACCCACCTATCGAGACTACTAGGTCCAATGTCACATTAGCTAACCGAATGAAAGTGAAGCCATTTGGGATGCTAAAAAACTGATCGGTGAAAATTGCTGGAGTCCAATTCTCAGTTGACTTTATAGTCATGAAGGGAGTGGACTACAATGTCCTATTGGGCCGATCCTAAATGCGCAATGCCAGAGTGATCGAAGATTAGGGAATGGTCTCATCTTCCTAGGCAATAGAATAGAAGCCGTGAGGGTAGAAATTGACTCCTGGAAAACTGCACTAGTTGACCTCGACACCATCTCTGCGATGCTCAAGGGTGATACCCAGATCAAGAAATCCTATGGGCACCTAATTGAGTATATCCCATGTCATGAAGACGAGCAAGACTAGATACATGTCCTTACTACCATCGACCTACTATTCTTGGATTACGAGGAAAACGAATAGGCCATTAAGATGATCGGCAAGCCCAAGGGTGCACCCTTAGTACCAATCTCCATGATGGCAGGAAACCTTCGCAAAAGACCCAACCCTGTCACCTTCCAAGTGCCAACCAACTGGAGAGAGCTCCAGGGGGTTTTAGAGTATTTGACCAGCAATCTAGCAGGCAATTCAACAGCAAACTTCAAGCTACTTCAAGAGCTCTTAAATGAACCAAGGTGTCAATGGGCCAAGGTGAATATCCTAAACCTTAGGTACAATTGGGCCCTAGTTTCTGATCAAACACACGAGACATACCAAGACCTAGGAGATGATGAGTGGTTAGACGAAGATGCTTCCAATGACGAATACAAGGACTGTTCAGTGACGAGAGTAAGGACAAGATAGAATACAACACCCAAGGACGAGTGATAGAATATATACAAGCAGACTCCATGCCGAAGAGAAAGAATACCTTCAGGATAAAGCAAGGTGTCATGCGCATGGATTGTGACCGCGCTTGGTTGGAACGTATAAGAGCCATAGATCTAGGACAAGCATGCCTAACCCAACCAAGTAATGCACCAATGCTTAGAACAAAGTCACCCTCCAAGTTGCGACCACTAGGGGAGACTACCTCATCTAGTGAAGACGGGGAGTTCGATTCCGAGTCGGAAGTGAGCTTAGAAAGCGACCCAAAAATACAAAGGCATCCCAAGACTAGACGTACCAAGGGGGACCTGCCTGTCCATGTGAGGCACAGAAGCTTAAAAGAAGAAATGGCAGAAGAGTCTAAGGATGCAAGAGTGGATGAATAATGAAAATCACATGACCTCCCAAAGAGATTTAAGAAGTTCAAAAAGGGCGATAGGGTAGTGATCCTGCTGGGTGCTAAATGTCAAGGGCAAACAAGTGAACCCATTGAGGGACCCGCCAAGTCAAGGAGATGAACCTAGCCTACAAAGGGGAGACAACCCGACCTGTCTTTATTGCCGATGACCTGATAGAGGAGGAGTAGACACGTCTCGTTGTCCTCTTACAAGAGTATATAGACGTATTTTCCTAGTCCTTAAAAGAACTCAAGGGGGTAGATCCAAGTATAGTGACTCATAACATACCCATGACGCCAGATACAATGCTGGCCAAGTAGAGACTATACCCCATGAATCCAAAACATGCTCATGCGGTCAAGGAAGAGATCGACAAGCTGATGAGAGCGGGATCCATCTACAAAATTGAGCACACAGACTGGGTATCACCCATAGTCATTATAATGAAGCACGGTAAGATTAGGGTGTGCGTCAACTATAAGAAGGTGAATGCTGCAACTAAGAGGGATAACTACCCATTGTCGTACACTGAGCATATGCTCTTGAGAGTGGTGGGCAAAGAGGCCTACAATTTTCTGGACGGCTTCTCTGGCTACAATTAGGTGCAGGTGCATCTTGACGATAGGCATAAGACTGCATTTGCTACTAAGTGGGGTGTCTTCACCTACATAGTCATACCCTTCGGGTTGATGAATGCTCCAGCTACCTTTCAACACCTTATGTGCACTATATTTAAAGACATGCTCAGGAAAGAGTTGGAGGTCTTCATAGATGACTTTTGTGTTCACTCAACCTAGAGAGAACATTTAGACAAACTTCGAGTGGTCTTTGAATGGTATCGCCTATATTGCCTCTATCTGAATCCCTTAAAGTGCCAGTTTTTGGTTAAAGCACAGATGTATCCTAGGGCACTTGGTGTTGAAAAACGGCATTGCCATGGAATTTTCAAAAGTCATGGCCATTTTTTATCTTCTACCCAGGACCAACTATAAGGAAGTGCAATGCTTCTTAGGCCATATGGGGTATTATCGGTGGTTTGTGCTTAATTATGCATTGATTGCTAGACCCTTATACAAGCTATTGATTATATTCAAATGGACTAAAGAGTGCCAATATGCATATGAGAAACTAAAAAAATCTCTAACCACAGCACCGATTCTATGAGCCCCAGATTGGACCATTACCTTCCATGTGCATATTGATGCTTCGAAATTTGCTGTACGGGCAATGTTGTGCCAACTTGGCAAACACAATCTCGATTATCTAGTGATAAAGCTTGCTTTAACTTCAGCCTATAACCCTAAAGGAAATGGTAAAAGTGAAAGAGGTCATCCACCTATTGTGAAGACATTGGCAAAAGCATGTGGAGAGAAGGTAAAAGAGTGGCCATGATTGCTCCCTTATGCTTTCTGGGCTGACAGAACAACTCATAGTGATGTTACAGGATATATGCCTGCAGAATTAATGTATAGTCAAAAACCTATCATGTCGATAAAAGAGATGACAGTCACATGGAGTGTGCTACCTTGGGAGGAGGATGCGTCCTTTCATGTGACATCTTACCGAGAGTGGTTTCATTCATACCGTATTGTTTCGAGTTCTGTGTGCTTGGGTGATGACAGCTCTCTTGATATTGTGGGCATTGGTGATGTTAGGCTGCAGTTTCCTTTTGGCAGTAGTTTTCTTATGCATGATGTACATCATGTACCTGCTTTGACACAGAGTCTCATGTCAGTCGGACAGCTTGATGACGTAAGATATCATGTATGTTTTGGAGACTCTGCATGGAAGATCACTCGTGGCAGACTTGTGATTGCGAGTGGTGCCAAGGCTGGCAGCCTCTATCCCTTGATTATATCAGCTTCTTCCCTTGATCATGTTTTATCTGTGGGTTCTATCCCACATGTACCTCTTTGGCATGCCTGTTTGGGCCATATTTATTTTAAGGGAATGAAAATGCTTTCTGGTTTGTACTACTTATTGCCCCTTGATTATGCATGTTTTGATTCATGTGAGCATTGTCTTTATGGTAGGCAGACTAGGTCTACGCATAAAAAGTCTAGTAGGGCACGCATGAGTGAGCCCTTGGCATTGGTACATTCGGATGTCTGTGGGCCCATGCCTTAACTCATATAGAAACCTACGTTGAGTTTCAACAAGAACTATACCTATAAACCCTTTTTCCAATACATTGAATTCATGATTTAATATGAAATGCATCTTTTTCTAAAACAACTTCGATAAAGAAGTTCATGCATGAGTGAAAGTCATAGGACTATTTATTGACTTAATCCGTTCTATGGCACTTAACCCAACTTAAAATGCAAGCATCCTTGCATGCAACAGGCAAGTTCATGGTTTCCTTTTCATGTAGTGCAATTCTTTGGACAACATTCAATGGCGTCTAAGATTAACCTTTATACAATTCACGTTCATGGATTTAAATCATAAGTGCAACATGCGACAAGCTCTATCCTTCTTAGCACAATCCCTCTTCTAATTTATGCATTATACATTCAAGGGGATTGCAACTACCCTTGTTGACGGGAGTGCAAGCAATTTCAATTAATTGGCATGCACTAAACTTTGTAAAACGAATGGATGAATGCATTTAAATTTTTCTAAAAACCATCGTGCTTAACGCATTCCTTTCATGCAAGAAATACAATTGGAACCTGGGCATGAGGACTCGCAGCGATGTCCATGCATAAACTTGGGTTGGAGGCTCCTGCGTGTACACCTCACGTCTTTTGTTTGGGGGCCATTGATGACGTAGATCCTTGACTCTGCAAATTTGTCCTTGCCTTTTTACGATCTCCAAACTTCCTCCAGCCTTTGGCAAATCAATCTCAAAACCTGCCTACTCCCCCTCGCACAAGAATTTCCGTTGCAAAACATGGTTTTAAGAACCCGGGAAAGCCGTGTGTACAAGGCTTATGGAAGCTTTGTTTTAGAAGCTTCTGTTTCACAACAAAATGACGTGGAGGGGGGTGGAAATGATTGGAAATGGAGGAAGATAATAGCGAAGAAGACGGCGATGATGATGGTGGTGAGGACGGTGGTGGCGTGGTGCAGTGTGGCGGCGTGGCAGATCAACGTGGCGGTGTCCTCCTCACGCGGCAGCACCAACAGACGTCCAATTCCTTCCTTTTCCCCCCTTCTCCAAGCTTCAAGGGGGAGTCTTATAGGCTAAGGGGGGGAGAGATAGCCACCCACGTGGTTGGCTTGCATGCCTCCCCTCCCTCATGCTTCTCCACACCACACTCCTTTCTCCTCCACTTAGCTCCACTCCCTCTCCCCTGCCATGCATCGGCTGAGGGGAGGGGGTAAATAATAAAAAAAAATTGCAAAATTTTAACCATTATCCTTTTTCCTTTCCTGTAAAGGGTTTTCTCGTGCAGCCTATGGGTTTTTAGCCTTGGCCTCCTACGCTCGATGCAGTGAGGCCTTTATTGAAGCACGCGGGGTAAGCACTTAACCACCAACGTTATTCCGTTGCGGGAGATTTCTTAGCACTGCTTTTGCGCGAGATGTGCGGGGTTTTAGGACTATTAATATTTCATGGCGGAAATATTACACATGGTATCTTACATGTTCTATAAGGTGGACTCCCCGAGGAAGATAGTAAGACGTTGGATAACCTTATTAAGAAAATGAGTACCCCACTAAGCAACTCCACCATATAGCCATCTTTGAATAAACAAGCAGCTATGGTATTGGTTTTATTATGTTTCAAAGGGCATGATGCAATCTACTTTGTGCGATAATCCATGGCCATAAGAATACAATTAATTTGTGTGTGAGCCATAGTGGACTTGAAGGGTCAAATCCCATTTTTAAATTGATTCTAGAGGTAGAATAAGATTGTGAGGTAGAGCCATAGCTATCACGTTGATGAACCCACTTGCTCACATCCCCATGCATTCTGGGTCACCATAGACTGGCTTGTTGGATCATTGATTGAAAAATGGTCACTAGAAAACCCCTAATGAGTTTCTTCAATAAAACCTCTTGATGAGGTAAAAAAAACCACCCTACAGGACTTTGGAGAGATTTTGATTATAGAAATACACTAGAACGACTTCAAATATTGGATTACAAAGTGCCAACTACTTCCATTGATCCATTATCAAGCATTTCACCCATTGAAAGAAAAGTAACCACATCACCTCATATGGGCTCTAAGACATATTGGGAAGCGAAGAATCAACCAACAAGAACATAGAGGCCACAAGTGAGTTGTGAATCTCAGAAATCATCATCCACTCCACCTAGATCTTTGACATTATTCAAACAAGACAAAAAATCAACAAATACATGTCTAATTTATGGGGACCACTTGAAACTCAAATTATTATAGCTATAAAATCCAACCTACTTATGACCCAGTCACATTTTGTTTCTTACCTAAATACACCAAAACCTAATGATCCACATGAAATACAAAGGGATAACCAAGTAGATAGCATTGCAACCTCTTAACTGAGCAAACCATTCCCAAACATTCCCACTTGATGACAAAATAATTCCACTCTTCTAAGGATAGATAACAAGTAGTATAATAGAAGGACCAAAGTCATCATTATAATCTTTTTGCATCAAGACACTACAAATAGCATTTCTTGAGGCATCCAAAAACACATGAAATTACTTATTCAAATCTAGTGTAATCAGTATAGGAGCTTTGGAGAGTATAGGGTAGAGCTACCAAAAAGGCAAGTTAAACTCTATGTCCCCCTAGAATTCTATTTTTGGAACATGTGTAAACTAATTGAGGAAAATTACAACATGCACCAAAAATTACAACTGTCAACCATGCCACCTAACCTACCCTAAAAAATGAAGTCAAAGATGAGGGAATCTCCACTTGCATAATGGTAGCCAATTTCTACAGATCCACCATGATGCTATCCTATAAAATGATGTGGCCAAGTAGCATCTCGCTATGAGCAGCAAATACACTTTTCATTTCATTAAGGTTTAAGATGACTCCTAACATTGGGCCAAACACAATTGAAGATTATGCAAATGAAGTATAATTTGACCAAATATACTAAAGTCATCCAAAAATACATGTAGGAATTTAGTAAGATATGGCCCAAATATCTACAGTAAGAAATTAGTAAGATATTGCCCAAATATCTTTTGCATATCCTATTGGAAAGAGGTTGTCTTATTCTTGAGGCTAAACCACAATTTTATGCATAAAACACTCCCCAAGTGATAATGAAATCTTTTTTTAGCTAGTTCTCTAGGGCCACTTGAACCTAATTATATCTACTAAAATCAAGGAAGAAATACATCTCATTTCCTGCTAGTTCATCCAAAATTGCCATCCAAGTGGATAGAGAAGGGACTTGGATTTTTTTTCTAATTTAACTTCTAGTAGTCACACAAATCCAAAGTTTATTATTACTTTTAAGCACAATCACAATTGGAGTAATCCACTCAACCCAATCAATTGGAGCAATGAGTCCCACCTACAACCAGTCAAACCCTTTCTTCACCAGCTTTGCCATGTGTGGATTCATTTGATACCTCTACATCTAGATTGGAACAGCCTTTGGATTTAGTGGAATATGATGTTGATTAAAATGTGGATCCATCCCTTCATGTCCCCATTGCCATGGATCTAGATTTCTTTGAGTGAGGCAATCAAATACTCCCAAATTCTACATCAAGCTTGGTACTGATTGTTGCTAAATTAGTTTTCAGCTAACTCATTCTCCATCACTCAAGTCACCTTCTATTCTTAGGCCTCAAACACCCTTTCTAGCCATAAGATTGTGGCCACATCAGATGGTACTAAAGCCATAGTGTCTACATCATCCTCCATATCTATTAGTGCTACCTGGTCAAACTAATGATATTACAAGAAGAATGAGCATCTTTAGAGTTGGTTCTTGAGCCAAAATATCACCTCCCATATTTGATTGGGTTAGCAATATCCATCAAAATCAATCCCATCTAGTTGCTACTACGCCAAAGTGAGAATTTCAATCGAAATGGGAACTAGATCTAACACTGCCACAGGAGCAACAACAAACCATTATGCAACTTGATGCTACAGATCTTTCCATTTAGACCATGGAACTCTTGTAGGTTGAGCTAGTATAGGCTTGACACATTTTTTCAAGTAAATGTGTGGTTTGAAAGTTCTTCTAACCCAACTATGCTCACCGAAGGCATTGATACCTTACCCTCATCTACTTTGTTTTGAGCATTATATACTTGAGCCTTCAGACACTCAAACTATCAACACTCATCCTATGTCCTAAAGAATTATAGGTGATATAAGAGAGAGCCATTCAATATAAGAATGAACGCAAGAGAAGAAGATTGATTCATTTATAGTTGAGCAAGCACATGAATTTATACCTTTTTAGCTTGGTTACTCTCCCTTCATTTTGCCTATGGGATATATTTCATACATTGTAGGTAGCCTCTTTTTTTAATGGCAACTCATCCATCCACATGTCTATCAATCCTCTTCGAACTAGTTCCCATATGTATCAAATATGATAACAAAGTCCCCCCTTGGTGCGTAGTTAGTTGTTACAAATTGCCATTGTCATCATAGATGTGATTACAAAATAAAATTGGCCCCCTTGAGTTCCCTATCATACTCATAAGTATGTGGTGTAACATGTTTACTATAAAGTGAAGGAAGTGGAAAAGGAGGCATCAAGAGGAAAATGCAAGGCAGAGAAAAGGAAAAGATGCCCTACAAGAGAGTGGGCCCGGAAGAAATCTAGAAGCATGGAAACAACCACCAGGAGTACAAGATGCAACCATTGAAGCCACAAGAAGCCAAAAGCAAGAAGGCACACCTTTAAATATAAAGGCACAACCAAAACCCCTGTAAAAGAGCGTCGGGCTCTCGCCTGTGCAAATTGTAAAGGTAGATGGACGGTAGGAAGGAATCTAGGAAGATAGGAGGACAACGGGAAAAAGGGCATAGGCCATAGCCAACAATGTAAAAAAAGGGATAAGGGGATGATTTTCCAAAAGGGATTTAGGTTTTGTATATAAAGTTCAAAAATTAAATGAGAGCTCATTCTTTGGTGTGTGGAAAAGTGGACTCTTCTTTTTCTCTTCTTCTCTTCTCTTCTCTTGCTTGCTTGTGAGTGCTTGAGGGAGGGAGTGAGAGTGAGTGAGCGAGAGAGTGTGTGAGGGTGAGAGATCTTGGAGGTGAAGCCCTCCACCATCTCTTCTTCTTCTCTTCTCTTCTCTTGTCTTGCACGTGGCTATGGAGGATAGAGCTTGAAGGAAGAGGCTTGAGGATGCTTGAGCGTGCATTACAAATCATGGAGCTATCGGAGTGCTTGAGAGAGGAAGCAACTCAATCGTGCATTAAGGTAAGCTCACTACACTCGTAGAGAGGGATAGTGTGTCGGCTATGTGAGATGTAGCCATTAGTGCTTGCTTGAAACGCTTGACCAATAAGCGGTTCGTGGGTCTTGACGGTTGAGCTTGAGCTCGCCTCTACATTTTGGTTCCATTTCTAGGGCCAACGGATTCAAGCTTGAGAACTTGTGCTCTTCAAATCGAGCATCAAGTAAGGATTTCATCCCCGAGCCAGAGCTTCAGATAGATAGGAGGTTTTGGATTTTTTAATCTGTGCTACAAGGAAGTATTTTTGGTTTCTGGTTAATTAGTTGAGTATGAGAAATCAGTTCAGTACTTTGCTTTTGATTTTTATTGCATTTAGAGTAGGATAAGAGGGAGAAATCGGAGTGGGAATCTTAAGGTTCACTGTTGTAAAATAGTCCTAAATAGGGAAATAACATGGAAAAATGGGAAAAAATGAGTACTCAGATGCCTTGTAGTCGCAAGTAGAGTGATTGGGAAGGCTAAGGTGCTGGCCAGCAAAGGTTTAAGGTCCTAAGTGACCAGGGAAGACCTCATTTGCAGTCCTCGCTTTGTGTGTGAGAGAGAGAGCTTACAGGTCACAATACTACGTCGAATCGATTGGAGCGTGTCAAAGCTTCCAATGAGATTCGGGTATAGGATGCCCTTGGCCTACACCCCTCCTTGATTCCTGGAAGTCTTTATAGGTGCTAGCAATATTTAAGTGAATATTTTTGGGTAAACCAAGGCTCTAAGAGCCAATCAAAAATTCCTATGGTGGTGAAGCACTTGGATAAATACTAAGAAAACGATGATCCATACGGCTTTGTGGAACAATTTGAGCAGGTTTGTGAGGCTAACGGCCATACCGATCCTACTCAACACTCCCAAGATTTCAAACTATGCTTAGGTGATAAGGACCAAGTTTGAATACTACAGAGCGTGCCAATTTCAATGGCTTGAAAAATATCTTCATTAAGAGATTTTCTGAAGCTGGGTACTCCGATAACCTGCTAATGTAACTCATGAACGTCAAGCATGGAGAGAAAGAGGATATTCGAGATTACGTGACCCATGTAAGGAGCCTCTTCAAGAGAATCCCAATGGGCGAGAGACCAATCGAAAGAGCGGTATCCATGGTATTCATCAACAGAATATAAAGTGAAGAGCTCTACAAAGCCTTGGCTGGCAACTCGAGCTACAGTGAGATGCACTGGCAAGGGTCTTTGAGGAAGCTATTAGAGTCGATGACCAGCTCAAGAAAAGAAACTTTAGAGGCTCAAATCAAGAAGAGTCCAGTACCAAGAGTTCTGAGAGGGCCTCAACACCAAGTGAGAGAGCAAGCCCAAGTGCGCAGGACAAAGGAAAGGGCACTGATTTGGGAGAAGAGCTAGTAGAGATTAGGATGGACATAACCAAACTACAAGAGATGATGAGACGACCAACACGCCCACATGTCCAATGCGTGCATTGTGGCAGGAACCACTTGCCAGCCGAGTGCCAGTATCCTAGGTCATGACCTTACGCTAATTATGGTAGGTTTGGCTATGATGCCATGCATTATAGACTACCTCAGAGACTCCCATACCCGAAGCCTTACAGTCAACCCTACCTTGAGAACAGGCCACCGAACTTCTTTGGAAGGGGAGCCCCATTGGCTCTCCCAGCACCTAATGATGATAAGCTACCCATCCCTAGGATAGAAATAAATCCTATAAGTATCCCTAGACCACCTTGACCCTATGTAACCCACCTACCGAATGATGCCCCAGTCCACTATGTGGATGAGCCTAGCGGTGATGAGCCTTATGTAAACCCATATGTGTTGTACAGTGAGGAAGGCAATGCAATCCTTATGAACTACCAACCAGTGCCTATGATGGCATTAGGTAGGAGGAGAGGCCGAGGCCTAGGAGCACAAACCTAAGAGCCGATCGTGTGATGGGATTGTGTTTCTTCACACTGCCCTAAGAGGGAGCAAGCAAATAGAGATAAGGCTGGCCTGAGATGCGCTGAGTGTGGAATCACTCACCTCTTTCTCGATTGCCCTAGGTAGAGGCCATCCTCTAGTTTGGAAAATGAGCCATCAATTCCATTAGGGTTGTTTGGTATCGAGACACTCGATGGAGAGGCCACGCCTATCTTGTTTCATATCATGACCCACCCGCAGATGAAGCAGGCCGGCATATCATTGCCACACGGCCTATTTGTCAAGATTGTGGGAGAGCAGGAAGGAGTCTCACTTGAAGCTTTCTTGCTTGCACAATGGGGGAATACACACAAGGGTGGAGACTGAAAACAGTTTTCCTCTTCTTAGTTGTGTAAGCCAAAAGAACTCAAGTACAAAGAAATAGAAGAACCCTATATATGGGTCTCAAACCAAACTCAACTAACTGAGGTGGCATACTAACTGAGAACTAGAGTTGATAAGGATAGCTATCATGTAGCTATTATTCATGGGCGGTGTACCAACCGCGTCTGCAACTGACAAGTCGGTGACATAAATACACAACGGTCACCCTGGCGTATCACGAGTGGAGCTCCATATCTCAACACTCCCCCTCGAGCTCAATCCTAATTCTTGCACACCAAGCAGGTCTCTGAACTTGTGCAGCTTCTCTGCGCCCAATGCCTTCATGAATATGTCAGCTACCTGATCCTCTGTGCTGATATAAACTAGATCAATAAGACCTAGTAAAACCCTCTCTCGCACATAGTGATAATGCACCTCAATGTACTTTGTTCTAGCATGATAGACTAGGTTATTTGCCAAGTGTATACTACTCATGTTGTCACAATAAATGACAACTGGCCCATCTGTAGACTGATCCATATCATAAAGTAGCTTATGCAACCAAGCTACCTCACATGCAACCATTGCTGCACCCCTGTACTCAGCCTTTGTGCTCGACAAGGCAACTGTAGGCTGTTTCTTACTGCTCCAAGTGACTGCAGCACTCCCGAAAGAGAACACATATCCACTGGTAGATCGTCTATCAAAAATACTACCAGCCCAATCAGCATCAGTGTATCCATGCAACTGTATCTGAACCCCAGTCTCATAAAATAGTCCATACTGCAATGTGGACTTCACATACGTGAGTATGCGTCTAGCCGCATCCAAATGTGGTTTTCTTGGAGCCTGTATAAACTGACTTACCAATCCAACAATATAGCTCAAATCTAGCCTGGTAATAGTCATATAAATCAAACTTCCTACTATGTATTTGTACATAGTAGGGTCTTCTAGAAGCTCACCTGCATCTGTGCTCAACTTCACATTCTGCTCCAAAGGAACTGAAATAGGCTTACAGCCTATCATCCCATATTTGGACAGCATGTCCAATCCATACTGCCTCTGCAAGAGCTATATCCCACTTGGTGATCTAATCACCTCAATGCCCAAGAAATAACGCAGCTCTCCCAAATCCTTCATCTCAAACTTCTGCTTCAATAGCATTTTCACATTAAGGATATCTTCATCACTGTCACCTGTCATAATCAAATCATCAACATAAATGACAAGTAGCATAATACCTTTCTCTGTTTTTCTCACATAAAGTGAGAAATCTGCCTTGGAAATCTGAAAGCCAATAGTGACAAGATACTGTCCTATCTTATCAAACCATGCTCTAGGTACTTGCTTCAAGCCATACAAGGCTTTCTTCAACCTACAAACAAACTCAAGATGAACAGCATGCACATAACTTGGTGGCTGCTCCATATAGACCTCTTCTTACAAATCACCATGCAAGAAGGCATTCTTTACATCCATCTGATGTAAAGACCATCCCTTTGATGCAACCATAGCAATGACTGCTCTTACGGTTGCCATCCTTGCAACCGGACTGAATGTTTCTTCATAGTCAATGCCATATGTTTGTGCATACCCCTTGACTACTAATCTTGCCTTGTATCTGTTCACAGAGCCATCTGCATTGTGCTTCACCTTATAAACCCACTTACAGCCAATTGCATTTTTACCTTTAGGCAAAGGTACAAATTCCCATGTAGCATTTGCTTTCAAGGCATCCATTTCTTCATCCATGGCTTTCTCCCATTTTTCTTTTCCCATGGCTTGCTCAAAAGAAGTGGGTTCTGGTTCCTGTATCACTTTGACCATATATGCATAGTGAATGGCTGTAAATCCATCATACTTCAGCCTATCCACAAGATACCTAGCTCTCGTAGACCTGCGCAAAGTAGGTTCACTCCCAGGTGCTCTCAAAACATCCCTAGTCTTCCTTACTCCAGGTGTAACAATAGAAGGAATACCCAACTCATCATCAATGCTCTGTTCTGAGCCACTGGATTCACCATCCACATAAGAGTGACATGCATTCACATCAAACATGGGCTGATCAACCTTCTCTTTTCCTTCTCGTGATACCTGCATACCACTATCTGCATTGCTTTGAGAAGATTCTCCTGATCTCAATCTGCCTGTCCATGGCGAAGAATGTGAACCACTGCTAGAGGACACTCCAGGTCCACTAATATTTTGTGACTGCTGCTCTGAATTCTATGCAGCATTACCGTTTTGTGCATCTACATCATCAATCACATTTACTGGTTTATACCAGCTACTCATCTCATCAAAAACAACATCTCTGCTCACTGTGAACTTACGAGTAGAAGGATTATAGCATCTATACCCTTTTTGCTGCAGATAGTAACCAATAAAGGTGCACTTCTCAGCTTTTGAATCTAACTTGGATCTCAACTCATCTGGAACATGTACATAGGCAATGCAACCAAAAATTTTCAAATGAGAAATATCTGGTTTCCTACCAGTATACCTCTCCTCTGGAGTCATCCCATGTATTGCTGTAGTGGGAGTCCTGTTCATTATATAGACTGTTGTAGCAACTGCTTCAGCCCAATAAAAAACTGGCAAGTCTTTTTCATTGAGCATGGCACGAGATACCTCTCCAATATGCCTGTTTCTCCTTTCTACAATTTCATTTTGTTGTGGGGTATGACTGCATGAATATTGCTGCTTTATGCCATGCTCCTGCAGGAACCTTGCAAACTCATTTGAGAGGTACTCTCCCCCTCCATCTGACCTTAGGCATCTTATTTACAGGCTTTCTTTTTCAACCATAGCTTTAAGGGTTTTAAAATGCCCAAAAACTTCACTTTTCTTTTTCATAAAATACACCCAAACTTTTCTGCTATAGTCATCAATAAAACTGACAAAATAATGACAGCCTCCAAGAGATGCAGCTTTAGTAGTCCACACATCAGAGTGGATTAATTCCAATGGCTTCTCACTCTCTTGAACATGTCTAGGAAATTGTTTCCTTGCCTGTTTTCCAAACCGACAGGCTTCACATACCTTATGCATTTCTGCAACCTTGAATTTTGGCAATCCTACAACAATATTTTGGGCCTGCATTGATTTAAGTCGCTGTACATTAACATGACCAATGCGTTTATGCCATATATCAATATCTGCAACTACACCGGTCCCATGTGCAAACATTGCTGCACTCAATTCAGACATGTCTGCATCCAACGTAAACATTCTGCCCTTCTTCTTTCCTTTTGCTATCAAGCGACCTTTATTTTTCATATCCTCAACAAAGCATCCATGAGGATTAAATCTGACCTGCAAGCCCTGCTCAACCATTTGACCGACAGAAACCAGATTCTTGGTGATATTCGGGACATGAAATACATCGGACAGGTATTTCTTTTTCCCATCCTGCATAGACAAGGGAATTTTTCCAATCTGCACAATAGGATGTGCAGTATCATCACCAGTCTCCACAAATCCTGGTTTTTCCATTTTCCTTGCATCCTCCATCCATTCTGCATGACCTGTCATGTGGTTTGATGCACGTGAGTCAACATACCATACATAATTGCTTTCTTCTGCACTTGTCACAGAATTGTTCATGTGCTGCACCATGAACAAATGCTCATTTCTGTCATCACCCTGTCTGCTAGAAGATGCATAATTCCCTTGTTGCAGTTTTCCATTCATGATGTCATTCTGCTTTTTATAGCAGTCTTTAGCCATATGACCCATTTTACCACAGTAATAGCATTCAACATTACTGTTTGCATTTTGGCCTCTTTGCCATCCACCACGACCTCTTTGGCTCCCCCTGCCTCTAGAGTTACCACGTCCTCCTCCATAGGACTGGTTTTCTTGAGTTTGCTGCATATTCTGATTTCTACCACGGCCTCCAAATCGGCCTCCTCTACCTCTGCCTCTACCTCTTCCAGCATATTAGTAGAAGACAGCTTCTTTTGAAGTTCCTCCTGAAGAAGATACACCACCATTTCTCTACTCCTCAGAAATTAGAAGAGCAATCAACTCCTCAAAATCAGAAAATCTTTCACGAACTGAAATGGATGTCCGAAACTGTGCATAATCCTTTCCTAGACCATTCAAGGTCACAGAAACTAAATCATCATCTTCCACTGGCGACCCAATGGGAGCAAGTGCATCTGCAATCTTCTTCACCTTCATGTGGTAGTCATTGATGCTCATATTTTCTCTTTGCACATTATGCAACTCTTGCTTGAGCTGCATTTTCCTGGCTTGCGTATTTGTGCTATACATTTTTGACAAAGTATCCCATGCCTCCTTTGGCGTACTTGTATCCTGAATATGCACAATCATAGAGTCTGAAATACTGATAGACAGCCAGTACATAACTTTCCTGGCTCTCTCATGCCATGCTTTGAATGCCTGCATTTGCTGTTGATTGGGAACATCAGGAAGAACTGGTTCTTCTTCATTTCCTGCAACAAATTCCCAATATCCTTTTCCCATAAGGAAATTTGTCATTCTAAACTTCCATGCTTTGAAGTTGTTCTTGTCAAGCTTTTCAGTGACAATCTGTGAAAGAGAATCAAATGCCATTACAGAACACTGCAAAAAATTCTGTCACTGTAAAAAACACAGCTTCACCCTCATAAGGGAAAATCTGCAAAACTGGCGAAAGTGGTATTTGACCACACAGTCACTTCCTAGTGACGATTTTGCATCAACAGGCAACAGGGATGATTCTGTAACTCCCAATGTCTCTGCGCACAGGCATACTATGCAATTTCTACTGTAACTTTTCACCGACCTGTAGAACAGCGGCTGCACAGCATAAAACTGGGGCTTTTCCTGAGTGTGTGCAGAAAACTTCCGCCTCCAAAACAGGCACCGAAATGGCCTCAAATCAAAAAAACAAGGTCGCCAGGGGCTAAAGCCTTCTCCCACAGCATATACTGCTCTCTTGCTTCACCGCGAAGGGCGTCTCAACCTGAGACAATGCACTCCTGCACTTTCCGGCTGTGCTACCTGTAGAGATCTGCTCCCAAAACAGAAAATGAAAGCAACACTGCTCCTCTTACCAGAACACCGCGAGCTTGGCTTGCTTTCTTGAGCTCCTTACCACGAACAAGGCTCTGATACCATGTCAAGATTGTGGGAGAGAAGGAAGGAGTCTCACTTGAAGTTTTCTTGCTTGCACAATGGGGGAGTACACACAAGGGTGGAGACTGAAAATAGTTTTCCTCTTCTTAGTTGTGTAAGCCAAAAGAACTCAAGTACAAAGAAATAGAAGAACCCCCCTATATATGGGTCTCAAACCAAACTCAACTAACTAAGGTGGCATACTAACTGAGCCACGAACTAGAGTTGATAAGGATAGCTATCATGTAGCTATTATTCATGGGTGGTGTACCAATCGCGTCTGCAACTGACAAGTCGGTGACATAAATACACAACGGTCACCCTGGCATATCACGAGTGGAGCTCGATATCTCAATACTATTAACTTTGATGCAACCTCAATTGGAAAGAAGAGCCAAAGACGAAGGAAGAAAAGACCAGATGCCAAGGTCACCCTCAAAATCAAAAGTGCCACAACACTTTCGGTTGGAAGGAAAGTCATTGATGTAGGGGAAGAAATGTCGGCCCCACGGACAATTGAAAAGGAAAGTGTCAGGGGGTACCCCAACAAGAAGCGCCAACTTGAAGCCATCAAGAAGGTGAAAGAGTGGGTGAAGGAGGCCCAGGAGCACCTAAAGGATGCTGAGTCCATACTAAAGGACGATATCGATGATCTTTCAAGCATAAGCATGCCAATCTCTCTCCCACGACCAAGATCGAGGGAGGCGATGGCACCATAAGCTGGGCCGCCTAGACAAAGTCTAAATGCTTTAAGCCAGCAAACTAGTCAAGGCCATTGGCCAAGAATTGTAGACTTAGGGGAGAGGAAAGTGACTAGCAACCTCCTTAATACATTGGTGACCACCCCTGCAACTCTAAGCTTAGGCAACCTGCTTAGGCAGCATCCAATGCTATGGCTAGATCTGAAACTGTGGATTGAAGAATCAAATGAGCCAATTACCATAGACTTTCCTGAGCATGATGTAGAAACTCAAATACTGAGTCTGACACTGCATTCCATACCTAGATCCTTGTACATTAATGCCTTTTGGGAAGGCACAAAAATGCATGCAGTCCTATTAATCCTAGCAATAGGGAACGTCACCAGAAAGGGGATCGTGGACACAGGGGCAGGAGTAAGTGTGCTAAGACATGCGGTACTCCAAACTTGGGGTAATCCATTGATCAAGACTGCTAGGTTCAACATCACACTTGCTAACCACCGAATGAAGGTAAAACCATTCAGAGTGTTAAAATTTTGGCCAATGAAGATCGCAACAATCCAATTCTCTATTGACTTCAAAATTCATGAAGGGAGTGGATTACAACATCCTACTAGGTCAACCCTACAATGCAAGAGTCGTATAGGACTGGGACAACGGTCTTATCTTCCTAGGCAATCCAATGGAGGCCATAAGAGTGGAGATGGAAGACTACATCTGTTGACTTGGATGCCATCTCCACCATACTGAAGGGCGACGAATTGACTAGGGGATCGTATGGGGCCCTTACTAAGTATATCCCGTGCCCTGAGGACAAGCAAGACTGGATGCATGTTCTTGCTACCATTGATCTACCATTCTCAGACACTGAGGAGTACGAACAAGCCATCAAGGCAACCAGCAAATCCAAGGACACACCCTTAGTGCCAATCTGTATGATGATGAGAAACCTACATGAAAGAACCAACCTTGTTGCATTCCAAGTCCCGAACAATAGACGAGAGCTCCTAGAGGTCTTGGGGTACTTGACCGACAAGTTGGCTGGCAATCCAACAATGAATCTTAAGCAACTTTGAGATCTCTTAGATGAACCTGAATGGCGATGGTCCAAAGTGCATGATTTAAACTTGCGATACGATTGGGCCTTAATCTTGGACCAGTAAGAAGAGATATGTCAGAACCTGGAGAATGATGAGCAACCAGACAAAGACAGCTCTGACGACAAATATGAGGACTGATGTTCCTTCAGTGATGAGAGCAAAAGAGAAATCGATACCCTATAATACGACACTGGGGGACATATAATTGAACATATACGAGTAGAACCTAGACTAGGCAAGTAGAGTGCCCTTAGAGTAGTGAAAGGAGTCCGACACAAGGACTGCAATCAAACTTGGTTGTGAAGCACACAGGTGTAATCAACTATGAATAGGTAGGCCTAGCCCCGCCAAGTGATGCACCACTATTGCAAACAGACTCACCTTTTGAGCTACGACCACCAGGAGAGAAGCCCTCTTCTAGCGAAGATGGAGAGTTTAATTCTGAATCAGAAGTTAGCTCAGATAGTGATCCTAAAATACCTCGACCCCCCAAGACTAGATGCACCAAGGGGGGCCTACCCATCCACCTAAGGCGCCAATGATTAAGGGAGGAACGGCAGAAGCTACCTAAAGAAACGCAGACAGAAGAACAGTGAAAACCGCAAGACCTGTTGAAACGATTCTTGAAGTTCAAAAAGGGAGATATGATGGTGATCTTGGTGGGAGCCAAACGACATAGGCAAGTAAGCAAACCAATCGAGGAACTCGCCAAGGTCAAGGAGGTTATTTTAACGAGGGAAGAGGAGACCACCACGACCTGTATTTATATAGCTGATGACTTGACTAAGAGCTCAAATGGGTAGACCCAAATGTGGTGACTCACAACATACCCATGATACCTACGGTCAAGTAGCGACCATATCCCATGAATCCAAAGCGCACACATGCTATCAAGGAAGAAATCAACAAGCTAATGAGAGTAGGATTCATCTATGAAATTGAACACACATACTGGGTTTCCCCCATCGTATTAAAGAAGAATGGAAAGATTAGAGTGTGTATCAATTACAAGAAGGTAAATGCAGCTACAAAGAGAGATAACTACCCCCTGTCGCCATACACCAAGCACATGCTTGAGAGAGTGGTTGGCAAAGAGGCCTATAGTTTCTTCGATGAATTCTCTGGATATAACCATGTATAAGTGCATCCTAACGATAGGCATAAAATCACATTCACCATGGAATGGGGCATCTTTGCCTACATAGTCATGCCTTTTGGATTGACTAATGCACCAACCACCTTCCAATGTCTGATGTGTACAATATTCAAAGACAAGCTAAGAAAGAAGTTAGAGGTCTTCGTAGATGACTTGTGTGTTCATTCTACTTGGCAAGAACACTTAGACAGCGGTCTTTGAATGATGTCGACTGTATCGTCTCTCCTTGAACCCCCTGAAGTGCCAGTTTTGGGTGAAGCATGGATGTATCCTTGGACACATGGTGTCAAAGAATGGCATTTCCATAGACTTCTCAAAAATCAAGGCCATTGTCAATCTTCCATCCCCAAATGATTTCAAGGGTGTTCGGTGCTTCTTAGGATACACAGGGTATTATCGACGGTTCATGTTGAACTATGCATTGATTGCTAGACCTCTATACAAGCTGTTGATCATATTTAAATGGACCGAGGAATGCCAATGCATGTATGAGGAACTAAAAAAGGCTCTGGCCATAGCACCAATTCTATGAGCCCTAGATTGGAAACTCACCTTTCATGTGCACATCGATGCTTCGAAATTCATCATAGGAGCTGTATTGTGCCAACCTAGTGAGCACAACCTGGATTATCTAGTGAGCTTTGCTAGCAGACAATTCACTGAGATCGAAATAAATTACTCGACAACGGAGAGAGAGGGCTTGGCCATGATGTTTGCCGTAAAGAAATTTGGACATTATCTTTTGGCTATGCCTTTTACTTTCTTTGCTAACCATCAAGTCTTATTATATCTTGTTAACAAACCATGCACTACAGGATGCATCACTAGATGGCTTCTTCCACTTTTAGAGTTTGATTTCTCTGTGGTGGTGTGTAAAGGGAGGTATCATTACATGGTTGACCATCTATCCCGTATCCCCACAGGAGAAGCAACTGGACAAGGCATTGTGGATGAATTGCCAGACGCGCATCTGTTTCGCTTATCCAGTGAAAAAGATTTCTTTAGAGCTGACATGACACCGTACTGGGTAGATGACATAGTTCAAGTTCTTGGGCACGGGCTGTCGGAATGACCGATAGAAAAAGCTTGACTTAGCAACTCATCATGAAGATCCAACCTTATCAGCTGATAGCAGGCCAACTTTACAGGTTGGGGCAAGATGGATTACTATGCAGATGCATGTGCGAGCATGAGACGCATGGCATACTGACAGAGGCACATGGTGGAATCATAGGAGGACATTTCAGCGGAGACACCATAGCCCACAAAGTGCCGCAATCTCAGCTGTGGTGGCCACCCTCTTTCGAGATGCAACATAGTTTGTGAGACACTATGATGAATGCCAATGGACTAAAGTTCTGATTCATAAGGGTCACATAGAGCTAGTCCCAATTATCAATAACCCTTTGAGAAATGGAGGATTGACTTCGTCGGACCCATTAGTCCTATGACACAGTATTCACAAGCCAAATGCATCATTGTGGCTACCAATTATCTAACGAAATGGGCAGAAGCACGAGCTACGAGAAAGAATGATGCTAGAACCACCGCTAAGTTCCTATGGGAGCAAGTGATCTCACAATTTGGCTGCCCCATCAAACTAGTTAGCGACCAAGACACACACTTCATCAACAAAGTGATAGCTCACCTCATGTCCTCCTTTCTGATCATTCATTGGAAATCCTTGCCTTATTACCCTCAAGCAAACAGTCAAGCCAAATCCACGAATAAAATCTTAATAAATGTCCTAACCAAAGTCATCTCTACTTCACATAGTGATTGGGATAACAAGCTAATGGTGGCCTTGTGGGCCTACCGCACAGCTTACAAGACGGCTATAGGACAAACCCCCTTTAGATTGACATATGGTACAAAGGTGATCTTTCCCTTGGAATTCTTCATACCAAGCCTTAGGATAGCCCTTTAAGAGAGATGGAATGGGAAGGAAGCATGGACCGAATGCTTGATTGAACTAAACACTTATCGAAAACCCAGGTTCTAGCCACCCATGCGCTAGTATGCAAAAAGGCAAGATGCAAATGCTGGTTTAATAAGCATATTAAGCTGTGTAACTTTGAACAGGGAGACTTAGTGCTACTATACTCAGTCAAAGGACATAAGTAGAAACTAAAGTTTCAAGGGCTAGGTCTCTTTAGGGTTCAAACTATCAGCGGAATTGGCAATGTAGAGCTCAAAACCCTAGAAGGTGAGGGCATAGGATTTTTCAATGGCAGCGGCATAAAGAGGTACTTCCCTCCCACACACCCATTGCATGAGCCCCCAATGCTCGCACTTCCTATCCATGTACGAGTAGCCACTATCATTGAGATGAATGATGAGGATGAGGAACTAGTAGAACTAGCTTACCTAAGCATGATGGTCACTGCTAAGCACACATGCATCATCAATGTTTTAATCGATGAGGGAGCTAATTTTAATGTCTTAAACCATGACCATTGGACCCAAATTGGCAAACTGCAATTGCAACCCACTAATGCTATGCTCCTTATGGAGGCCAACCCTACACACTTTTGGGAAAGTGAAAGGTTACTATTTCTATCGAATATGAAAGCATGCCGATAATCTTCTATGTGTTACCCAACGTTAAGGATGCATGCACAACATTACTGTTAGAACAAACCTTTAAGAAGCAAGCTCATTGCAATGTCGACTACAAGTTGTAGCGTATCCACCTAGCCATGGGCAATGTCTGTGTAGTTACAGATTTCAGCAAGGGCAGCATGATTCCTTCCAAGTCTATTTGTATACTCAAACAATAAACATTGACGTATGGTCAAGCCACGATAGGTCCCCAAGACCTTATTGCAAGCACAAAGCTACTATGCGGGTAACACTTAGATTTGGCTACCTAAAGCCCAAACAACCAAACACCCTACTCAAACGCCACCCTCAAGCTTGACCACACGAAATATCCCACTTCAACCACCCTCAAGCTAAACTCTCTAGCGCTATCAAACCTCAACCACCTGCCAGGCTTAGACCCTCTTATGAGTGATGATCAATTCTAACCTTGGTCGCAGACTTAGCTAAAAATATTGGGGATGACTTGGTTGCTTGCCTCTAATGCTTAAACGTAGCTACTTTCATGACATTGGCTAAAAGATACGATCGACTAGACTTAGGCCTCTTAGAAGAACTTATAGCAATGGAAGTACAAACACTTCCTTACTCTTGGGAGGAGTCTAAATTTGTATTTGTTAAGGCTTTCAAATCAACTTAGGCATTAATTGCAACTGAGATATCAAAGGAACAAGCAACCAAACAACATCTCATTATGTCATATAGTAAGCACACGATCATGGCCACAAACCAAGAGATTGAGAAGTTGAAACAACTTGCTGATAAAAACTCCTTCTTTTTGCAAAAATGGTACACCCTATGAGTGCAATGGGAGCTAGAGGGATGCCAAATAATGACCCACATTGAACAATGATGCATAATCAAGGCATCAGAATATGACCCAACCTATGTAGCTCCAACTTCCTATAGGGTGTTAACTACCATTCGTAACCAACCCCTGGAAGAACACATTAAGGGACATCCTTATTTAGATTGCATCCTCACTAAGGAGGAGTTGCATGTTGCTAGCTGAGTGGACTTCGGTGACTTCTTGCTTAATGTCCTCACTTACATTACGCATGTAGGCATCCACCCTTTCAATATGGATAGCTATGCTAATTTAGAATATAATCTGAATTTCTACGCCTGGCTCATGCGCAAGTAAAACACGAAGATTATGTGCTCAAGACCCTTCGTCCTCTAACCCTTTAATCCTAGGAAGGATTCTTCTTATTTGAAAAGGGGGAGGGGGTAAGGTAAATCAAACCCAACACATAAGGAAAACAATAAAGGAAAAGCACACATTGCAAGGGTAGGATGCAACAACTTGTATTTGAGGAAAATGTTAATAAAATTTGAAATCAATAGACTACAAAGAAAATGTCTACTTCTGCACTCAAGCATTTCAGTTCAGCAAGTATGTAGTTGGTTCATGTTGCTTGTAATTATTATGAAAAACACAAACGGTGAATATGGCTTCATGACAGAGACCCATCATGGCAGGCCAAGAAAAGGTTGGAAATTTGCATTTTTCAAAAGAAAAACAAGGAAAATATGGGCTTTCAGTGGAAATACGAGACTTCCAACCATCCAACATATCTTCAACCTAGAATATGTGGCCATTAAAGAGCAAGCTATGAGACAGATCATCAAGCAAAGCAATTTGCAGAAATATGTGGAAGTAGTAAGCCAAGGGGTGGACTACTTCCACTGTGTAGAGTTCATGGGAACTTTCCAAAGGAACCGCGGCACAGTAACTGTGCATGAGAGAGAGGGAACTCGTCAGGTGCAGATTGAGTTGACCCCAGAGCTAGTGGAAAAGGTGTTGGGCTTGGCAAATAAAGTAGAGAGAAAGCTGAAGAGGGATGTATATGCCTTGCTAGGAATGGACAACATAAAGTTCCACACCAACGACGGCATCAGATTGGTGGATATCCTAGATCCTGAAGTCAAACTCCAAGCCAAGATGGTTCACGCATTGTTCTCTACTCAGAGGTACAACACCATCATGAGTCGCATCAACGTCCCCCTACTAGAGATCATCGCAACAAGGTTGCCGAATGAGGTAAATCTCAACGGTTTTGTGAGAAAGACCATTGAGACCTCAGCAAAAGCTTTGGCAACGGGAGGACAATCTGGTCGAGGAGAATCTCCTGCACCAAGGCTAAAAGGAAAGCTTCTTCTTCAAAGGTTGCAACCATCAAATTTGATGGGGCCCTCATAGCGATCATCAGGGAAGCCTTGGGACAAGGGCAGGAAGAAGCAAGAGAAGGAGTAGATGAAACGCCAAGCAGGCCGCCACCTCACTAGGAATAGGAGGCGTAGTCCAGTGAGAGGACACTAAGTGAGGAAGAAGAAGACAAGGAACAAGAAGAGCAGACTAGGCGGGGGAGGGCTAAGAAGATAAAGAAGAAAATTATGCTAAGAAAGCAGGAAGAGGAGAGGAGAAAACAAGAGAAGGTGAACTTGTAGAAGGCCCATAGGGAGTCCAAAAAGGCCAAGGAGGAAAGAAGGAGAAAGCAGGAAGAGAAGGAAGAGGAGTTGAGGAAAAAAGAGGAGGAAGACATGGCCCTCACCATGCATAAGTCCATTGAGCAGCAATCTAGGCAAGATGAGCCAGAACCTGCAAGACCAATTAGAAATGAAGGGCCGAGCTCAAGCACCCATGCGTCAAAGTTTGTACCACCTGTAGTGCAAGAAGGCGAGGGCAAGGCCCCAATCACCCCCATCCCCACTCTCCTGGTGCCCGCCACTACCACTACCATATCCACTCCTAGTTCTACGACCAGGTGGATGCCAGTAACTTAATGGCTTGGGTCCAATACTTCGTGAATACAAAAGTGGGCCAAGGAGCAGGAGAAGGAACCCCCCTAGTAGGAACCAAAAGGTCGACTGCAGCTAACAATGAGTTGAGGCAAGACCCTAAGAGGCAAAAGGTAGCAGGCTCCACAACCTCCGTCCTCGCAATAGAGAGGCCATCCAAAGAATACAACAAGTATATCAAGGAGCTCCTCTCTCAATTAGAGAAAGTCGAGGAGAAGAAAATCGTGGTAGTAGAGCTTGAAGCACAAAAAGAGGCCATGGTTGCGTCCCAGTTGGAGAAATCACATCAAATAGCCATGGCCCAAAGGGAAGTTCACAAGTTGAAGGAGCAGCTATAAGCTAAGGAAGAGATAGAAGCGGGATGGCAAGCACAAGTGAATGAAGAAACCGAGGCCATACGATATCTACAACAGCACAATGAAGAGATTGTGGCATGCTATGAATATCTATAAGCTGAAATGGAGAAAATCACTAAAGCCATAGAAGAGCTGGAGGAGCTGAGGGAGGAAAGAGCTCACACGTACGAAAGAGAGGTGGAGAAACTAACCCGAGAGGCTGCCTCAACACAAGAAGAGCAACAAAAGTTAAGGACAAAAATGGAAGATCAAGAACGAAGACTAATAGTGCTAGCTCAAAGGCAGGAGGAAAGCCTCAAAGATATGAATAGGAGAGCAAAAGAATGGACTAATCAGAATGAAAAAAGAGTCAAAGCCTTGGCATGTCGTCTCACTCAAGTTGAAAAAGAAAAGATACTTGCTGAAAGTAGAGCGAAAGCCACCCAAGTGAGCTTCCAAACCCAGTAACGCGCCTTCCTAGATACCCTATTGGACATCACCCAGGCAGAGGAGGGAGAGTGCATAGAGGCAATGAAAAAGAATCTGAGAATGGCTCGTAGGACATTGAAAGAATAACTGCAGATGCTGCCACAATGTAGTGGAGTTGGCCCAAGCCTGGAAGAGCAATGATATTATCTCCTATTGGCAGGCCTAGCCTCGTAGGAAGTGGATGCACTTGGGTTCCTTGAAGAAGAGAAGCAAGAGCCGAGCCAGGAGAGGAAGGTGGATATGAACTTTGAAATGAGATCACACAAAGAAGAGCTTGTCCCACCGCCTCCTTCCCCGCGAAATGAAGAGCACCAACATGCAGACACCTCCACAGAAAGAAAGGAAACAATGAGAGAAAGAAGAAAACAAATGGTGGAGGACACAAGGAGAAAATAGAATGCCAAGGGAGTGAGGATGCCCCAGGAACCTATCCCACCATGCGAGGATAATGTCCCAGCAAGTTTCCACACCGACCTTATAATTTGGGAGAGGCAAGAAATGTCCACGAGCCCCTTTGACTTTAACTTCTAGTTCCACACCACCTTGCATAGGGTTTTGCCCATCAAGGTGGTGGATGAAGTGATTAACATCGGAAGTAAGCTCGAACAGAAATGGATGGAGGAGAGAGAGAAGAATCCTACCTTATGGGCCACTGAAGATGCTGAATTTTGGCAGAATAAGGTTTTTGAAGTGCCAAGGTCGATGGCCAGCTACGAATGTCAATCTAAATGGAGAAGAAAGGTTTGCAACTCCAACCTGGACACTTGGATGGCCTTTTACAACACTCAAACCTTCGAGCGGAATGACCTAACCTTTATACCTTACCCTTGAAGGGTGGGAGTGGATTTTGACGTCAGTGTCCATGGCCACTATGACTTCCCTATAGTCTATAATCGTCATTGTATTACATATGAAGAGGCCCTTGTCTTCACATCAAAGAACTTGTATGATACTCTAATCCAATTCACTAATGAATTATCTTCATTCCCTGACCCCACCTTTATTACTACTTGTAATTACCTTAGATTGCTTAGGATACTCCTTAGACAAGACCTCACCTCGCAAGAGCGCGGCCTTCCAATATTCCATTTTGATCCTAACGATATAGATAGTTGCGCCCGACTAATGATGTGAGCTGCTCTATTACCTTCATTTTTCTTAGCCCTTCTAGAGGACATAAATGATAGCCACTTCACCCATTGTAATCATCCATTCCCCTCCACCACCACCCTTTAGGTCTGCCTAAATCTCAAGGGGTATCTCCAAAGCCGCTGGTTTCTTAAGAAATCTATTAAGCCCTCTTCTCCACCTCACTCTGATGAAAAAGATTAACTTTTATCATGACTATGTAACTTTTTTTAATAAAAAAATCTATCATACATAGACCCTGCAAGCTACACATGGATCATAGTCACTGCACTTAGGGGTCCTCAAGTTAGGTGCGTAAGGCGACCTCGGTCTCGGCCAGCTCCGTCCCGAACCCCCTAGCCTCATTTTCACTTCCCACTTCACGCTTAGGGCATATCAAGGGCAGGATACACTTAGGGAGGTAACACTCGCCTATGCGTAGACCTGTCCCCCTAAACCCCATGCATCACACCTCCCTTATGCACAAATTGGGTCCTCAAGTTTGGGATACCACCGAGGGGTTGCCCCATCTTCTAGCTCCACAAGCATGGGTACCACACACTCCACGGTAAGGTAGAAACGCCCCCTAGGTAGTGTACCTTTCTTTTCTTTCCAAGTATAAACAAAGGCCCCAACCACCAGCTCGAGAGACCTCATCATCCATGCAATATACTCCCCATCTTATGCAACGTGCCACCATGCAAGCACAATAAAGCAAGGGGTGGATGCAATAGCCCCAGCCAAAAAGTGAATGAAGAAGCTCATTTGGAACAATGCAAGAGATGACAAGTGCAGAGGGCCAGCAAAGGGATCCATCCAACACGATATTCAATTTTGGTCCCATAAATCCCTCCAGCTGGTCCATAAATCACTCCAACACCAGGGCTCATTTCAAACTCAAGGACCTTTCATTTCCGTAAATCCCTCCAACAAGCCCATAAATCCCTCCAACACCAGGGCTCATTCCAAACTCAAGGACCTTTCAGTTCCATAAATCCCTCCAGCACCAGGGCTCATTCCAAACTCAAGGACCTTTCAGTTCCATAAATCCCTCCAGCAAGTCCATAAATCCCTCTAGCACCAGGTCTCATTCCCAACGTAAGGGCCTTCTGGTTCCATAAATCCCTCCAATACACTTTCCAACATGGCTTGTATACACACTTAAAAAGTCACCTAGCTACCCCAGCAACACTACCTGACTTGCCACCCAGCAGTGCCATGGGACTAGCACTCAAATAGGAGAGGGGGGTAATGTTTACTGCAAAGCAAAGGAAGTAAAAAACAAGCCATCAAGAGAAAAAACGCAAGGCGAAAAAAAGAAAAAGGCGCCCTACAAGAGAGTTCCTGAAAGAAATCTAAAAGCATGGAAACAACCACTAGGAGTATAAGAAGCAACCATGGAAGCCGCAAGAAGCCAAAAGCAAGAAGACACACCTTTAAATATAAAAGCGCAGCCAAAACCTCTGTAAAAGAGTGTCGGGCTCTCACCCATGCAAATTGTAAAGGTAGGTGGGCAGTAGGAATGAAGCTAGGAAGATAGGAGGACAATGGGAAAAAGGGCCTAGGCCATAGCCAGCCATGTAAAAAAGGAGATAAGGGGATGACCACCTAAAAGGGATTTAGGGTTTTGTATATAAAGTTCAAAAAGTGAATAAGAGCTCATTATTTGGTGAGTGGCAAAGTGGACTCTTCTTTTTTTCTTCTCTTCTCTTCTCTTACTTGCTTGTGAGTGCTTGAGGGAGGAAGTGAGAGTGAGTGAGGGAGAGAGTGTGTGAGGGTGAGAGATCTTGGAGGTGAAGACCTCCACCATCTCTTCTTCTTCTCTTCTTCTCTTCTCTTTTCTCGTCTCACGTGTGGCTATGGAGGATGGAGCTTGAAGGAAGAGGCTTGAGGATGCTTGAGTGTGCATCACAAATCGTGGAGCTATCGAAGTGCTTGAGAGAGGAAGCAAATTGATGGACTAAAAATCGGGCCGGCACTAGCTCATGCACTAGCCAGGCCTCGTCACTACGCACAAGACAACCCCTCGACCTCGCGACCAGGAGTGTCTATCAAAATCTCTGTCTTCCTAAACATTGCGTTTGTAATACGTTGTTTGTAGTCCACTCTTCTCTCACCCACTACTCCTCAGAGAGAGTCCCTTACACATTGCCTAATGGCACAAAGCACAGACATAGGGGGTCCTCCAACAGCTGAGTGCGGCTACCCCTCTGCGACTCTCCTACACCTTGGGGATTGGCCCCTCGATGCGTCGCTCAACATATAAACATTTCGCACAAAATCCACTCAAGGTACCATTTAATCGTATACATGAATGTACCATTGTCCTTACTTCTCTTTTTCCTAGACCCACGACTAGCCTATGGCTTAGGGTGCCCTGTCTCTCACTCAACGTGGATCAATGTCCTAATGAAAACAATTGCTGTGCATCCAGGATTTCTGATACCTTTAAATATTTCCATGATTTATGCATATTGTGGATGCCAAGTGCTCAAACAGTTATGAAATCAATATTGTGCACATGTGAAAAATATCCTTTCAATGATTTTCAACTACTGTTCTTATGCGGCGTTGCACGAACCTAGCACCGAGGGAACCCTCGTACTACTAGGCCCTTATTTTATAATTATTCACCGACCTATATGGCATGCAAATAAAAACAGCAACCTTTTCATCATTTTACTCCACATTTAGACACACTTTAACCACTCTACCCTCCCATCGATCAAATGTTGCATTGTTGTATAGATTTATAGGGTATTTTGCCATCATTTTATGTATAGAAAGCGGGAAAAACACACTAGAACAAGAATGGGGTTGAACTGAGGCAACTCCTCATGCTTCAATCCCCACAAACATTCACAAACATTGCTCTTAATTTTCATTAATTTTCCGCACCCAAAATGCATTTTTCTCCTATTTTTAGTGATCTTTCTCTATTTTCCTTGTATTTTTCCTTATTTTTTGCATTATTTTATTACCAAAAATTCAAAATAGGTTATGGGCTGTGGCCCTTAGTTCCTTCTTGCAGCCAAACTGAAAGTTTAGTTGGTGTTCCTATTCATTTTCCATTTTTATTCTCAAAACCATCATTTTCCCTTGATTTTTCATATTTTACGTGTTTTAGTGTATTATTTTGAGCCACAAGATGCATATTTTTCTGATTTTCTGATTATGAACAGCAAGTACTCATGGAAAACAGCAATATAAACAATTTTTAGCCCACATGAACAACATTTTATCAATCAAAAGCCATGAAATCTCAAATTTCCTTTGAAAAAATTGAATTACCGCTTATTTGCGTGTTTCGGGTTTCATGTCCATGGCTGCAAATCTGAAAATCAGCAGCACTTCATATCTAGCACAATCACAAATCACCATTTCTAGCCCGTGGAGCAATCCGATCCATGCACGGACAAGCCTCCATCATTCTTTCTTCTTCCTTCTTCTTCCCACATGAACTTGCCTTTAGAAGAGAGAGAGGGAGGAGAGAGAAAGACTAGATTTCTATCTCAGCATTCACGCCATCAATTGAGGAGCGAAGGGCGGCGATATGATTGGCATCCAGAAGGGAAGCAAGGGCAATGATCAGTTATGGTGGTTGCTTTGAACAGGCATGATGCCCTCTCTCCATCCTAGCGAAAAAATCGGCGCCATGCCTGCACACGTTTTCTTCACGATTCTCTCTAATGCATGTCTTTTTGTTGGGGGGTTAAAATTCCCCCAAAGGGCACCCCCCCTTTGGTCCATGTTGTGGCCACCCTTTCAAATCTTGACCAATTCTTGGCCATTTCCCCGTCCGGACTCGGAATTGAACTCTGAAAAACCCTGGGCGTCCGGCTTAGCATCCCGCATTGGCTAGTAGCTCGTGTCAACCCACACGACTGTCTGAAAAATTATAAAAAATCAACAAGTGTCACTCGGGCGCCTTTAAAGCACTTTGACGCTTAAAATCGTCCTAGATCGAGCCGCCACCTTTGACGGTGAATATTTTTCCCTTGATATTCATAATTTTTAGCTATTTTTAAGCACTTTCGGTACCAAAATTCCACTCTCATTGGCGACCACGGGATAGGGCAACTCAGCCCGTCGAATCCATGAACATATCTGCACATAAACAACCAAAGAAGCATCAAACTGATACAAAACAAATATATAATAAAACTCAGCACAATGCTCCCCCTACCCCTGGACAGAACCAAGGCATGATATCCACAAGGAGTAGGCCTAGCATCATCTAATAAAAGATCCGAAGTGAGTCACTAACCAGCTGCTCCAACACAGCCAAACTAAAAAAACCTATCAAAGAGGTTGCCCTAAGTGGTAGTCTGCACTACTTACCAACTAAAGACAACACAACTAGGAGCTCCTACAAGGCGAGGACTCCTATAGCTTGATCAAAGAGTATTTTCTTTCAGTACATGTCTTCTTTTAGGGTTTGTATTGGATGAACATACTTGGGCATGTAAAAAGGAGGGAGCTGAGCGTAGTGACCCAAGGAGAACAGGGCATTGGTCTCAGGACCTGTCTCAGCACCCAAGAACCTACCAAGCCCTCGCAATGCGACACTTAATCCTTTTCTAACGCTCACTTTTATTTTCGCTCCAACCTTCCTTGTTTTGTCATTTTTTTTCCAGCAAGAAGCCACCCCTAGGAAGACAAGGTATCGGCCTCGGGTCTTACTCATCCCCAGGAACCTACCAGGCCTTCGCAAGAAAAATGATCAACTGCCTATACATTTCCATTCCTTTTCTTTTCTTTTCTTTGATAGGGGTTAGAACCCCTTTTTACACACCTTCGTATTTATATTCATCTTCTAGGATGTCCAGGGTTTCTTGGCATCATCATTATTATCTTCTGGCAAGCTTCTCTAACTACCTCACTACTAACAAGAACTCCTAGAACGGCTGCCTAGCAGGCTAGCAGAACAGGGCCACGTGGACTTCCTTCTAAAACAGGCCTTTCGATGCCTGACAATGTCTTTACAGGAGGCAATGACTACTCCGACCTCCCTCAAACATACTTAGCCTAAACCTGGGACTTCATGCCTTGGTTACCGGTCCCCAACAAAAATGTATCCCCTCGACAAGTACAAATACACATATAACAGGAAAGAAAGATACTCGTAAAGGAGAGATATCACCTGGATTGGCCACAAGAAGCTTCCATCGATGCCGCGACAAAGGCTCCCTCCAAGCTTGCCTTCAAACCTGTCTAGCACAGAACTTAAAACAAAAACCCGATTAAACGCACCCGCACTAGACAGGGAAATGGCCCTCTTGGCCTAATGAATGTTGAGATATCGAGCTCCACTCGTGATACGCCAGGGTGATCGTTGTGTATTTATGTCACTGACTTGTCAGTTGCAGACGCGGTTGGTACACTGCCCATGAATAATAGCTACATGATAGCTATCCTTATCTACTCTAGTTCGTGGCTCAGTTAGTATGCCACCTTAGTTAGTTGAGTTTGGTTTGAGACCCATATATAGGGTTCTTCTATTTCTTTGTACTAGAGTTTTTTTGGCTTATACAACTAAGAAGAGAAAAACTGTTTTCAGCCTCCACCCTTGTGTGTCTTCCCCCATTGTGCAAGCAAGAAAGCTTCAAGCGAGACTCCTTCCTTCTCTCCCACAATCTTGACATGGTATCAGAGCCTTGTTCGTGGTAAGGAAATCAAGAAAGCAAGCCAAGCTCGCGGTGTTCTGGTAAGAGGAGCAGTGTTGCTTTCATTTTCTGTTCTGGGAGCAGATCTCTGCAGGTAGCACAGCCGGAAAGTGCAGGAGTGTATTGTCTCAGGTTGAGATGCCCTTCGCGGTGAAGCAAGAGGGCAGTATATGCTGCGGGCGAGGGCTGCCCTCGGCGACCTTGTTTTTTTTATTTGAGGCCATTTCGGGGCCTGTTTTGGAGGCGGAAGTTCTCTGCACGCACTCAGAAAAAGGCCCAGTTTTATGCTGTGCAGCCACTGTTCTACAGGTCAGTGAAAAGTTACTGTAGAAATCGCATCGTATGCTTGTGCGCAGAGACATTGGGAGTTACAGAATCATCCCTGTTGCCTGTTGATGCAAAATCATCACTAGGAAGTGACTATGTGGTCAAATACCACTTTCGCCAGTTTTGCAGATTTTCCCTTGTGAGGGTGAAGCTGAGTTTTTGCAGTGACAGAATTTTTCGCAGTGTTCTCTAATGGCGTCTGATTCTCTCTCACAGATTGTCACTGAAAAGCTTGACAAGAACAACTTCCAAGCATGGAAGTTTAGAATGACGAATTTCCTTATGGGAAAAGGATATTGGGAATTTGTTGCAGGAAATGAAGAAGAACCAGTTCTTCCTGATGTTCCCAATCAACAGCAAATGCAGGCATTCAAAGCATGGCATGAGAGAGCCAGGAAAGTTATGTACTGGCTGTCTATCAGTATTTCAGACTCTATGATTGTGCATATTCAGGATGCAAGTACGCCAAAGGAGGCATGGGATACTCTGTCAAAGATGTATAGCACAAATACGCAAGCTAGGAAAATGCAGCTCAAGCAAGAGTTGCACAATGTGCAAAGAGAAAATATGAGCATCAATGACTACCACATGAAGGTGAAGAAGATTGCAGATGCACTTGCTTCCATTGGGTCGCCGGTGGAAGATGATGATTTAGTTTCTGTGACCTTGAATGGTCTAGGAAAGGATTATGCACAGTTTCGGACATCCATTTCAGTTCGTGAAAGATTTCCTGATTTTGAGGAGTTGATTGCTCTTCTAATTTTTGAGGAGCAGAGAAATGGTGGTGCATCTTCTTCAGGAGGAACTTCAAAAGAAACTGTCTTCTACTCAAATGCTAGAAGAGGTAGAGGCAGAGGTAGAGGAGGCCGATTTGGAGGCCGTGGTAGAAATCAGAATATGCAGCAAACTCAAGAAAACCAGTCCTATGGAGGAGGACGTGGTAACTCTAGAGGCAGGGGGAGCCAAAGAGGTCGTGGTGGATGGCAAAGAGGCCAAAATGCAAACAGTAATGTTGAATGCTATTACTGTGGTAAAATGGGTCATATGGCTAAAGACTGCTATAAAAAGCAGAATGACATCATGAATGGAAAACTGCAACAAGGGAATTATGCATCTTCTAGCAGACAGGGTGATGACAGAAATGAGCATTTGTTCATGGTGCAGCACATGAACAATTCTGTGACAAGTGCAGAAGAAAGCAATTATGTATGGTATGTTGACTCACGTGCATCAAACCACATGACAGGTCATGCAGAATGGATGGAGGATGCAAGGAAAATGGAAAAACCAGGATTTGTGGAGACTGGTGATGATACTGCACATCCTATTGTGCAGATTGGAAAAATTCCCTTGTCTATGCAGGATGGGAAAAAGAAATACCTGTCCGATGTATTTCATGTCCCGAATATCACCAAGAATCTGGTTTCTGTCGGTCAAATGGTTGAGCAGGGCTTGCAGGTCAGATTTAATCCTCATGGATGCTTTGTTGAGGATATGAAAAATAAAGGTCGCTTGATAGCAAAAGGAAAGAAGAAGGGTAGAATGTTTACGTTGGATGCAGACATGTCTGAATTGAGTGCAGCAATGTTTGCACATGGGACCGGTGTAGTTGCAGATATTGATATATGGCATAAACGCATTGGTCATGTTAATGTACAGCGACTTAAATCAATGCAGGCCCAAAATATTGTTGTAGGATTGCCAAAATTCAAGGTTGCAGAAATGCATAAGGTATGTGAAGCCTGTCGGTTTGGAAAACAGGCAAGGAAACAATTTCCTAGACATGTTCAAGAGAGTGAGAAGCCATTGGAATTAATCCACTCTGATGTGTGGACTACTAAAGCTGCATCTCTTGGAGGCTGTCATTATTTTGTCAGTTTTATTGATGACTATAGCAGAAAAGTTTGGGTGTATTTTATGAAAAAGAAAAGTGAAGTTTTTGGGCATTTTAAAACCCTTAAAGCTATGGTTGAAAAAGAAAGCCTGTAAATAAGATGCCTAAGGTCAGATGGAGGGGGAGAGTACCTCTCAAATGAGTTTGCAAGGTTCCTGCAGGAGCATGGCATAAAGCAGCAATATTCATGCAGTCATACCCCACAACAAAATGAAATTGCAGAAAGGAGAAACAGCCATATTGGAGAGGTATCTCGTGCCATGCTCAATGAAAAAGACTTGCCAGTTTTTTATTGGGCTGAAGCAGTTGCTACAACAGTCTATATAATGAACAGGACTCCCACTACAGCAATACATGGGATGACTCCAGAGGAGAGGTATACTGGTAGGAAACCAGATATTTCTCATTTGAAAATTTTTGGTTGCATTGCCTATGTACATGTTCCAGATCAGTTGAGATCCAAGTTAGATTCAAAAGCTGAGAAGTGCACCTTTATTGGTTACTATCTGCAGCAAAAAGGGTATAGATGCTATAATCCTTCTACTCGTAAGTTCACAGTGAGCAGAGATGTTGTTTTTGATGAGATGAGTAGCTGGTATAAACCAGTAAATGTGATTGATGATGTAGATGCACAAAACGGTAATGCTGCATAGAATTCAGAGCAGCAGTCACAAAATATTAGTGGACCTGGAGTGTCCTCTAGCAGTGGTTCACATTCTTCGCCATGGACAGGCAGATTGAGATCAGGAGAATCTTCTCAAAGCAATGCAGATAGTGGTATGCAGGTATCACGAGAAGGAAAAGAGAAGGTTGATCAGCCCATGTTTGATGTGAATGCATGTCACTCTTATGTGGATGGTGAATCCAGTGGCTCAGAACAGAGCATTGATGATGAGTTGGGTATTCCTTCTATTGTTACACCTGGAGTAAGGAAGACTAGGGATGTTTTGAGAGCACCTGGGAGTGAACCTACTTTGCGCAGGTCTACGAGAGCTAGGTATCTTGTGGATAGGCTGAAGTATGATGGATTTACAGCCATTCACTATGCATATATGGTCAAAGTGATACAGGAACCAGAACCCACTTCTTTTGAGCAAGCCATGGGAAAAGAAAAATGGGAGAAAGCCATGGATGAAGAAATGGATGCCTTGAAAGCAAATGCTACATGGGAATTTGTACCTTTGCCTAAAGGTAAAAATGCAATTGGCTGTAAGTGGGTTTATAAGGTGAAGCACAATGCAGATGGCTCTGTGAACAGATACAAGGCAAGATTAGTAGTCAAGGGGTATGCACAAACATATGGCATTGACTATGAAGAAACATTCAGTCCGGTTGCAAGGATGGCAACCGTAAGAGCAGTCATTGCTATGGTTGCATCAAAGGGATGGTCTTTACATCAGATGGATGTAAAGAATGCCTTCTTGCATGGTGATTTGTAAGAAGAGGTCTATATGGAGCAGCCACCAGGTTATGTGCATGCTGTTCATCTTGAGTTTGTTTGTAGGTTGAAGAAAGCCTTGTATGGCTTGAAGCAAGTACCTAGAGCATGGTTTGATAAGATAGGACAGTATCTTGTCACTATTGGCTTTCAGATTTCCAAGGCAGATTTCTCACTTTATGTGAGAAAAACAGAGAAAGGTATTATGCTACTTGTCATTTATGTTAATGATTTGATTATGACAGGTGACAGTGATGAAGATATCCTTCATGTGAAAATGCTATTGAAGCAGAAGTTTGAGATGAAGGATTTGGGAGAGCTGCGTTATTTCTTGGGCATTGAGGTGATTAGATCACCAAGTGGGATATAGCTCTTGCAGAGGCAGTATGGATTGGACATGCTGTCCAAATATGGGATGATAGGCTGTAAGCCTATTTCAGTTCCTTTGGAGCAGAATGTGAAGTTGAGCACAGATGCAGGTGAGCTTCTAGAAGACCCTACTATGTACAAATACATAGTAGGAAGTTTGATTTATATGACTATTACCAGGCTAGATTTGAGCTATATTGTTGGATTGGTAAGTCAGTTTATACAGGCTCCAAGAAAACCACATTTGGATGCGGCTAGACGCATACTCACGTATGTGAAGTCCACATTGCAGTATGGACTATTTTATGAGACTGGGGTTCAGATACAGTTGCATGGATACACTGATGCTAATTGGGCTGGTAGTATTTTTGATAGACGATCTACCAGTGGATATGTGTTCTCTTTCGGGAGTGCTGCAGTCACTTGGAGCAGTAAGAAACAGCCTACAGTTGCCTTGTCGAGCACAAAGGCTGAGTACAGGGGTGCAGCAATGGTTGCATGTGAGGTAGCTTGGTTGCATAAGCTACTTTATGATATGGATCAGTCTACAGATGGGCCAGTTGTCATTTATTGTGACAACATGAGTAGTATACACTTGGCAAATAACCTAGTCTATCATGCTAGAACAAAGTACATTGAGGTGCATTATCACTATGTGCGAGAGAGGGTTTTACTAGGTCTTATTGATCTAGTTTATATCAGCACAGAGGATCAGGTAGCTGACATATTCATGAAGGCATTGGGCGCAGAGAAGCTGCACAAGTTCAGAGACCTGCTTGGTGTGCAAGAATTAGGATTGAGCTCGAGGGGGAGTGTTGAGATATGGAGCTCCACTCGTGATACGCCAGGGTGACCGTTGTGTATTTATGTCACCGACTTGTCAGTTGCAGACGCGGTTGGTACACCGCCCATGAATAATAGCTACATGATAGCTATCCTTATCAACTCTAGTTCTCAGTTAGTATGCCACCTCAGTTAGTTGAGTTTGGTTTGAGACCCATATATAGGGTTCTTCTATTTCTTTGTACTTGAGTTCTTTTGGCTTACACAACTAAGAAGAGGAAAACTGTTTTCAGTCTCCACCCTTGTGTGTATTCCCCCATTGTGCAAGCAAGAAAGCTTCAAGTGAGACTCCTTCCTGCTCTCCCACAATCTTGACAAATAGGCCGTGTGGCAATGATATGCCGGCCTGCTTCATCTGCGGGTGGGTCATGATATGAAACAAGATAGGCGTGGCCTCTCCATCGAGTGTCTCGATACCAAACAACCCTAATGGAATTGATGGCTCATTTTCCAAACTAGAGGATGGCCTCTACCTAGGGCAATCGAGAAAGAGGTGAGTGATTCCACACTCAGCGCATCTCAGGCCAGCCTTATCTCTATTTGCTTGCTCCCTCTTAGGGCAGTGTGAAGAAACACAATCCCATCACACGATCGGCTCTTAGGTTTGTGCTCCTAGGCCTCGGCCTCTCCTCCTACCTAATGTCATCATAGGCACTGGTGATGATACTGCACATCCTATTGTGCAGATTGGAAAAATTCCCTTGTCTATGCAGGATGGGAAAAAGAAATACCTGTCCGATGTATTTCATGTCCCGAATATCACCAAGAATCTGGTTTCTGTCGGTCAAATGGTTGAGCAGGGCTTGCAGGTCAGATTTAATCCTCATGGATGCTTTGTTGAGGATATGAAAAATAAAGGTCGCTTGATAGCAAAAGGAAAGAAGAAGGGCAGAATGTTTACGTTGGATGCAGACATGTCTGAATTGAGTGCAGCAATGTTTGCACATGGGACCGGTGTAGTTGCAGATATTGATATATGGCATAAACGCATTGGTCATGTTAATGTACAGCGACTTAAATCAATGCAGGCCCAAAATATTGTTGTAGGATTGCCAAAATTCAAGGTTGCAGAAATGCATAAGGTATGTGAAGCCTGTCAGTTTGGAAAATAGGCAAGAAAACCATTTCCTAGACATGTTCAAGAGAGTGAGAAGCCATTGGAATTAATCCACTCTGATGTGTGGACTACTAAAGCTGCATCTCTTGGAGGCTGTCATTATTTTGTCACTTTTATTGATGACTATAGCAGAAAAGTTTGGGTGTATTTTATGAAAAAGAAAAGTGAAGTTTTTGGGCATTTCAAAACCCTTAAACCTATGGCTGAAAAAGAAACAGGTCTGCAAATAAAATGCCTAAGGTCAGATGGAGGGGAAGAGTACCTCTCAAATGAGTTTGCAAAGTTCTTGCAGGAGCATGGCATAAAGCAGCAATATTCATGCAGTTATATCCCACAACAAAATGGAATTGCAGAAAGGAAAAACAGGCATATTGGAGAGGTATCTCGTGCCATGCTGAATGAAAAAGACTTGCTTGATTTTTATTGGGCTGAAGCAGTTGCTACAGCAGTCTACATAATGAACAGGATTCCCACTGCAGCAATACATGGAATGACTCCAGAGGAGAGGTATACTGGTAGGAAACCAGATATTTCTCATTTGAAAATTTTTGGTTGCATTGCCTATGTACATGTGCCAGATGAGTTGAGATCCAAGTTGGATCCAAAAGCTGAGAAGTGCATCTTTATTGGTTACTCTCTGCAGCAAAAAGGGTATAGATGCTATAACCCTTCTACTCGTAAGTTTACAGTGAGCAGAGATGTTGTTTTTGATGAGATGAGTAGCTGGTATAAACCAGTAAATGTGATTGATGATGTAGATGCACAAAATGGTAATGCTGCACAGAATTCACAGCAGCAGTCACAAAATATTAGTGGACCTGGAGCGTCCTCTAGCAGTGGTTCACATTCTTCGCCATGGACAGGCAGATTGAGATCAGGAGAATCTTATCAAAGCAATGCAGATAGTGGTATACAGGTATCACGGAAAGGAAAAGAGAAGGTTGATCAGCCCATGTTTGATGTGAATGTAGGTCACTCTTATGTGAATGGTGAATCCAGTGGCTTAGAACAGAGCATTGATGATGAGTTGGGTATACCTTCTATTGTTACACCTGGAGTAAGGAAGACCAGGGATGTTTTGAGAGCACCTGGGAGTGAACCTACTTTGCGCAGGTCTACGAGAGCTAGATATCCTGTGGATAGGCTGAAATATGATGGATTTACAGCCATTCACTATGCATATATGGTCAAAGTGATACGGGAACCAGAACCCACTTCTTTTTAGCAAGCCATGGGAAAAGAAAAATGGGAGAAAGCCGTGGATGAAGAAATGGATACCTTGGAAGCAAATGCTACATGGGAGTTAGTACCTTTGCCTAAAGGGAAGAATGCAATTGGCTGTAAGTGGATTTATAAGGTGAAGCACAATGCAGATGGTTCTGTGAACAGATACAATGCAAGATTAGTAGTCAAGGGGTATGCACAAACATATGGCATTGACTATGAAGAAACATTCAGTCCAGTTGCAAGGATGGTAACTGTAAGAGCAGTCATTGCTATGGCTGCATCAAAGGGATGGTCTTTACATCAGATGGATGTAAAGAATGCCTTCTTGCATGGTGATTTGCAAGAAGAGGTCTGTATGGAGCAGCCACCAGGTTATGTGCATGATGTTCATCCTGAGTTTGTTTGCAGGTTAAAGAAAGCCTTGTATGGCTTGAAGCAAGTACCTAGAGCATGGTCTGACAAGATAGGACAGTATCTTGTCACTATTGGCTTTCAGATTTTCAAGGCAAATTTCTCACTTTATGTGAGAAAAAGAGAGAAAGGTATTATGCTACTTGACATTTATGTTGATGATTTGATTATGACAGGTGACAGTGATGAAGATATCATTCATGTGAAAATGCTATTGAAGCAGAAGTTTGAGATGAAGGATTTGGGAGAGCTGCGTTATTTCTTGGGCATTGAGGTGATTAGATCACCAAGTGGGATATAGCTCTTGCAGAGGTAGTATGGATTGGACATGCTGTCCAAATATGGGATGACAGGCTGTAAGCCTATTTCAGTTCCTTTGGAGCAAAATGTGAAGCTGAGCACAAATGCAGGTGAGCTTCTAGAAGACCCTACTATGTACAGACGCATAGTAGGAAGTTTGATTTATATGACTATTACCAGGCTAGATTTGAGCTATGCTGTTGGATTGGTAAGTCAGTTTATGCAGGCTCCAAGGAAACCACATTTGGATGCGGCTAGACGCATACTCAGGTATGTGAAGTTCACATTGCAGTATGGACTATTTTATGAGACTAGGGTTCAGATACAGCTGCATGGATACACTGATGCTGATTGGGCAAGTAGTATTTCTGATAGACGATCTACCAGTGGATATGTGTTCTCTTTTGGGAGTGCTGCAGTCACTTGGAGCAGCAAGAAATAGCCTACAGTTGCCTTGTCGAGCACAGAGGCTGAGTACAGGGGTGCAGCAATGGCTGCATGTGAGGTAGCTTGGTTGCATAAGCTACTTTATGATATGCATCAGTCTACAGATGGACCAGTTGTCATTTATTGTGACAACATGAGTAGTATACACTTGGCAAATAACCCAGTCTATCATGCTAGAACAAAGCACATTGAGGTGCATTATCACTATGTGCGAGAGAGGGTTTTACTAGGTCTTATTGATCTAGTTTATGTCAGCACAGAGGATCAGGTAGCTGACATATTCACGAAGGCATTGGGCGCAGAGAAGCTGCGCAAGTTCAGAGACCTGCTTGGTGTGCAGGAATTTGGATTGAGCTCGAGGGGGAGTGTTGAGATATCGAGCTCCACTCGTGATACGCCAGGGTGACCGTTGTGTATTTATGTCACCGACTTGTCAATTGCAGACGCGGTTGGTACACCGCCCATGAATAATAGCTACATGATAGCTATCCTTATCTACTCTAGTTCGTGGCTCAGTTAGTATACCACCTTAGTTAGTTGAGTTTGGTTTGAGACCCATATATAGGGTTCTTCTATTTCTTTGTACTAGAGTTTTTTTGGCTTACACAACTAAGAAGACAAAAACTGTTTTCAGCCTCCACCCTTGTGTGTCTTCCCCCATTGTGCAAGCAAGAAAGCTTCAAGCGAGACTCCTTCCTTCTCTCCCACAATCTTGACAATGAAATCAAACACTTCACTACAAAACTGAATCGGCCCTCTTGGCCTAATGAAATCAAACAATACTACGCATAACATCCTCCTGGAAACAACTATGATAGACATCAAAGATTACCATTCCCAGGGGAACAGGGCTCATAGCCCTAAACTAGGTGCATTAAATTATGACACATCCCTCCTACGTATATCGCAAGAGGCGTTCGCATCACATGTCGTCTAATCAGTCTGTGGGTCCAAGATAATAAAGGCAGATGAGTCTCGCTTACCCTCTGCATCACCCAGATCAACCATCGTCTGCCAAAGAGGGCATGTTCAGAAAGCATACCCCACAAACGACCGGGTCCTGTCTCACCATCAATAGATATATCGGGACAAGGGCCACAATTAAAGAAGAGGTCTTCTTCATACGCAAAATTAGCCAAAGAATCAGCAAATTGATTCCAATTCCGTGGAATCAGCTGAAAAGACACTCTATCAAATTCGTCTAGCAGGGCTATGGCAGTATGATGGTACATGCAAAGAATGGGGTTTCATACCATGTACGTCCCATTGAGTTGATTTAAAACCAACTGAGAGTCCCCTTTCACCAATAAGTGGCGGATACCACTCTTCTTTGCAATATTCAAACCCATTATCAGGGCTTTGTATTCTGCCATATTATTGGTAAAATTCACCCCAAGATAAGTAGCTAACTTCATGACAATGCGTCGTCGGGGGTCTCGGATGACAACTCCTACACTTTCTTTTTTGCATGCACCCCTGGACGCCCCATCAAAGTACAAGGTGTACGTCCATAAAGGGTTTACATATCCCGCCATCCGGAACTCTACTCGTAATTATGGTAATCGAAATTCAGCATATTCAACGGGTGGACTATAGGCTCCATCCCTCCATCATCATTGAATTCAACAGGGATGCTCGTCAAAATTTGTAGGCAGTGATGGCAGAAGACCTTGATTTCCCAAATAAATGTCCCGCCTTCTTGCTCAATCACCTTGTAGCCTTTGCTCCACCAAATGAGCTTTCCCTGATGATATCTCTGTTCTAAATATGGGTGTTCTAAATAAGGGATCAGACGACCCATCAACCTCTATCACGATTTCCTTGCAGATGTTTGATCGATCTCGCCTAGACGTGCAAGGCAGTCATAGTATTAGTGTAATCAAAAATAATAAGGTTTAATCTTATTAAGATTAACCTTATTATTAAATTCTACCCCCTCAAGGTCAGCTAACAAAACTGTGGATTTATTCTTTCCTATTCTAACGATCCTATAGGGCCCGTCCCATTTGGGCTCTAACTTGCCTGGAAATAATTCACGTCGTGCATCATAATACAGAACAAGCTGTCCTTTCTTGAAGGTGTATTTCTTGGCTTTGAGGTCATGTAGCTGCTTCATTTGGCGCTTCCCCACTTCTTGGTGCAATAAGCTCTGCAACTTAAGCTCATCTAAATGTGCCAGTGTCGTCAAGCGCTCAAAAAGTGCGTCTTCATCGCTCAAAGAATGATTGATGGCAAACCGAATAGTCGGCAGCTCAATTTCTAAAGGCAAGACACACTCCTCCCCATATACTAACTTGAACGGGGTATGGCCAGTGGCTCGTTTGAAGGTTGTACTATAAGCCCACACTGCCACGTATAACTTTTTATCCCAATCATGTTTCTTTTTCGACACAATTTTGGACAGGATGCCCACAAGCTGCTTGTTGGTGCTTTCAACTTGCCCATTGGCTTGCAGATTATATAGGGTTATCTTGTTATGCTTGATTTGCCACATCTCTGTCAAACCTTTAATCACCTTATTCAGGAAATGGGTTCCGCGGTCCGACATAATTCTTTCGACGGACCAAACCAGCATATTATCTGCTCTAAAAGGAAACTAGCAGTTTCTTTAGCATTATCTTTCCTTGTTGCACGTGCTTCTGACCACTTTGTGAAGTAGTCAGTTGCTACAATGATATACCTCTTTTGTGTAGTCGACGATGGAGTAATAGGACCCACAAAGTCTATTCCCCACTTCTCAAATGGAAGTATCGCCATAATAGGGGTGAGTGGTCATTTCCTATTCTCTCGACTATCATGTCGTTGGCAAATATCGCATCTCTTAACATACACAAACGCATCCTGGAAGATGGCAGGCCACCAATAACCTACTCTTAAAGCCTTTTGTGTTGAAAGCCGTCCAGCAAAATGGCCACCACAAGCAGAATCATGGCACTCTTCCAAAATGAATGGCACCTCGTCAGGCATCACACACCGGCGATAGATATCATCAACCCCTTGCCGATATAATGTACCTGCGATCAAAGCAAACTTTAACGCTTGCTGCTTAATTTTCCTTCTCTCAGCTTTAGATAATTCGGATCCCGCCTCTCCTGTTGATAAATAATGCGTTATTGCAGCATACCAGGAGGGAATAGATGCAGTATCTATTTTAAATAACAACTCCATGTCACTACCTTCAACCACAGATTCTTTTGGCTCCCCAAAGTCCACAAGACATTCCACGATGCCTTGCAACCTTGGTGGCTTACTCCTGATTTCATAATCAAATTCCTACAAAGTGATCAACCACTTTGCTAGACGATCAAGCGGCTGTAGCTTATTCATCAATAATCGAAGTCCCTCTGCCTTCATATAAAGCACAACTTTCTCATAGAGAATATAATGTCTGAATTTCTTGGTCCCAAAGACCATCGCTAGACATAACTTCTCCATGTAGGTATAATTGATTTCGGATACCCCCAGCTTTCGACTAGCAAAAGCAATCGGGTGGTACCACTTCTCTTCCCAAATTTGGGCTAAACAGCACAGTTGATACTATACATGGTGGCTGCTGAAATTATATAGAACACCTCACCTCTTTTAGGTGCTTTTAAAACGGACGCTCTTGCTAGCTCTTGTTTCACATCCTCGAATGCTACCTTACAAGGGTCACCCCATACAAACGAACAGCTAAAGGACAATAAATTTGTAAGCGGCAACGTTCTTTCTGCTAAGACGTTGATGAATCTACGGTAGTAACCAACCGAAGACAGAAAGCTATGAACTTCTTTCGGAGTGCATGGTGGACCCATGGCAACTATAACTTTAACCTTCTCAGGGTCTGTCGCAATTCCTACCGAACTAACCACATGACCCAGCAATAGCCCATAAGGTACTCCAAAAACACACTTAAGTGGGTTTAGGGCGATGCAAAATTGTCTACAGCGCTCGAAGCATTTTCTTAAAATAATCAACTGCCTTCCTCTCACGGTGGCGGCCCCTAAGTCATCAATAAACACCTTCAACTCTTCAGGGGATGTGTCACTGAATGTCTTATCTGCTGTTCGTTGCCACGAACCAGAGGCATTGCATAAACCGAAGGCCATCACATGGTACGCAAAAGTACCAAATACAGTTATAAAAGTTGTTTTCAACTTTTCCTCTTCTGCAATTGCCATTTGGTTGTATCCTGCAAAGCAATCCATAAACGAATATATCTCCCTACCCGCTAATTGATCCAAAATCTGGTCAATAAATGGCAACGGGTAGTAGTCCTTAACTGTCTGCTTATTCAGCTCCCTAAAGTCTACATATAATCGGATTTGATTATTCTTCTTCTTTCTTATCACAACCGACGAACACCATTCTGTGTGTTGCACAGGAAAAATCAAACCCGCTTTTCGAAGCTTCTGTAACTCTTCAAACAGCCCGTCCCTTAGTTCGAAAGGCATACGCCTTACTTTCTGCCGTACAGGACAACTGCCCTCTTTCAACGGAATTGTATGAATAGCAAGACTAGGAGGAATGCCTCTCAACTCATCATAACTCCAGGCAAAGATATCACGGAATTCTTGGATCAAGGCCACATAGTCCTCCCTTTCTGCTGTGCTGAGTATAGAACCTAATTTGATTGGCTGTGAATCATCAGGCGTACCAAGGTCTAGCTCGATAACATCTGCATCTCTCATACGATCTTGGCCCTCTATCGGCTCGTTCAAAGTGATCTGATAGATGTCTTCCGTGGTGGATCCCTCTTTGGACTCATCACTCGATGATGTCTCACTGGCAGATAAATCTTCTAATGTCTCCAATTCTGTAGAAGATAGAGGAGCTCTCTCACTCTGCGGGGACTCAGGATAAGCATCAACCACCACACGCTGGGCACCTCTACTGAATATTAGCCGACCGGCGGGTATATCCACTTGGTAGTCCGCTTGCAAGATCCAAGGTCGTTCGAGTAATACTTAGTAACTTGGACGGCCTGCAAAACGAATCACCCTAATGTCCAACATGCATTCTACATTGGCAACAATGACATGGACCTTAGTAATGCAGCCTTCTGGCTATCTCAAACTATCATCTGCCATTCTGAGGATTGTGGAGGTATCTTTCTGGATTGCAAGACCCAACCTTTCCATCAGTTCAAAACTCATAATGTTAACAGATGATCCCGTGTCGACAATGGCATAATCTACTAATATCCCATCGACATAGGCTACAACCCTTGGACAATGCTTCTCAGCATGCTTGAACCAGTCATCACCAACTCGCGCAATACCCAAAGGTTCTACGATATACCCGGTACGGAGGATCTTTCTAAATTCCTTGCGTACTCCTAGGGAAAGCTTAATAAGCTGTAAGAGATTCACATCTGGCTAGACTTCGCAAAGAGAGCTCACCAAATCGAATTCATGATAGTTTGATAGAGCTCACTTTTCACGCCAAACCATCCACTCTTTAAGTCGCTGAATCGGCTTTATTGCCTCTTTTTTAACTTTCACCTTCTTCTTTGGTGGTTCCTTATCGGCTTTACTTTCTACGGGCTTCAAAGGTCCCCCTTCCATAGCAGGATCCAAAACTTGTGTTCCTTTGTCGCCTTGTTTAGGGTTTCCGTCGACAGGCTTATCCTTGTCGGCTTCTCTACCCTTTTGACCTCTTGTAAGAACAACTCGCAGATTAGAGGTTTCAGCATCGTTAACGCGTACAGCCTCAATCAAACTAACCCCACTACCACTTGGTAGCTCCTCCACTGTAGTCTTTGGTCGTTGAAGTATTTGTTTAGGTCCATCTTCTCGCTGAGAATCATTTTCTTGTGCACGATGATTAACAGGCCCTGGTTGCCGACTACCTCGTTGGAGGGAACTGATCTTACTCCAGCAAGTAGCTGCTAAATGGTCGGATTTTCCACAAATGTCGCACTTAACATTTGGGCAATTTCTTGGATAGTGCTGCCCACCACACCATTTACAGCTAAACCTCGAAGGTGCACCCTCCTCTGGGTATCTATTTCCTATCAAATTTTGTTGTTTTTTAAGGAAGTTGACATCAACGGCTATTTGTCGATACTGCTCCGTAATCATGTCGGTATAATGCTTCATCATGTCCTTAACCTCGCCAAGAACATTGGAAGCACTCAACTCATAGCCTTGGTCATTACCATGTCGTTCCATCGGCATAACAATTCGATTAGGCACAGGTTGTTGAGCCACAGGCATGGTGTTAGAATTGACCACCTGGCCTCCACCATTTGGAGCCATTTGACTGCCCGTAGGCATCGACATGCTAGGGGGAGCTGGTAATAAAGGGACATTCTGCATCATGTTCCCTCTCCCATTAGGGTTAGCCATTGCTATCCCTTGGCCACTACTACCATTGGCCATTGCCATATTGTTTCCCAATACTAAACCCATATTCGAATTGCCTCGAGAAGCATAGGCTGCTTGTAGTCGGGATTCCACCTCTTGTGCTCGTGTAATGGCAGTATCTATATCCCCCTAGGGGACACTACTCAACTGCAATTGGATATTAAAGTCCAAACCATGTAGGAAATATTGCAATTGGGCAGCTGTGAGGATAGGAATAGAGGTGTCCAGCTTACGGAAAACCTCTTTTATTTTCTTCGCATAAGCACAAATATCCTCGTGTGGTTCTTGGCGGGTCACGTTGAGTACACGCAACCAATATTGCCCACCCCTTTAAGGGGCAAACTCCCTTCGAAAAGCTCCATAAAATGAATCAATATTCAATACGGTTCCGGCTTCTAAACCATGATACCATATAGGAGCTCTTCCTTTGAGAGTCATATTGAAGAACATCATTAAATGTCCTTCTTCTTGAATGCGACAGTTAAACATCAGCTTTTGAAACTCCCTAATGTGGAGTTCTGCATCTTCCTCAACTAGCCCATTAAAAATGGGTAGCGGGTAACCTAGAGCCGGCAAATCCATCATTCCTACTGGAATTGCAATAGGCTGCGCCATGATGAGGATTGGATTTACACTAGGAATAGGGGACGGTGGGGTTATACCTCCCGTACTTGATGTAGACTGGCTTATGGCAGAAAGGGGAGCACTAGAGCTTCCACCTTCTGCTAACTTACTGCTTGTGGCCCCAAGACCACTAGATCCACTCCCTCGTAAGGGTTCAGCACCGCTACGCTTAGGGAAATATCTCCTAAAAATTTTAGCACGTCGCCTAACTCTTTCGTCTCTTTCTTGCTTTTGGATTTCTGCTAGACGATGCTTATCAATAAATAACGGATCAATCTCAGTCTCCTTTGGCATTAACTGCTAGTTGGTCCCTAGACAACCAGGATTCGAGGACCGTCACTTTTAAGCAGCTCCCGGCAGACGCACCACTGATGGACCAAAAACCGGGCCGACACTGGCTCATGCACTAGCCAGGCCTCGTCACTACGCACAAGACAACCCCTCGGCCTCGCGGCCAGGAGCATCTATCAAAATCTCTGCCTTCCTAAACATTGCGTTTGTAATACGTTGTTTGTAGTCCCCTCTTCTCTCACCCACTACTCCTCAGAGGGAGTCCCTTACACATTGCCTAATAGCACAAAGCACAGACATAGGGGGTCCTCCAACAGCTGAGTGCCGCCACCCCTCTGTGACTCTCCTACACCTTGGGGATTGGTCCCTCGATGCGTCGCTCAACATATAAACATTTCGCACAAAATCCACTCAAGGTACCATTTAATCGTATACAGGAATGTACCATTGTTCTTACTTCTCTTTTCCCTAGACCCCACGACTAGCCTATGGCTTAGGGTACCCTGTCTCTCACTCAACGTGGGTCAATATCCTAATGAAAACAATTGTTGTGCATCCAGGATTTCTGATACCTTTAAATATTTCCATGATCTATGCATAATGTGGATGCCAAGTGCTCAAACAGTTATGAAATCAATATTGTGCACATGTGGAAAACATCCTTTCAATGATTTTCAACTACTGTTCTTATGCGGCGTTGCATGAATCTAGCACCGAGGGATGTTGAGATATCGAGCCCCACTCGTGATACGCCAGGGTGACCGTTGTGTATTTATGTCACCGACTTGTCAGTTGCAGATGCGGTTGGTACACCGCCCCTGAATAATAGCTACATGATAGCTATCCTTATCTACTCTAGTTCGTGGCTCAGTTAGTATGCCACCTTAGTTAGTTGAGTTTGGTTTTGAGACCCATATCTAGGGTTCTTCTATTTCTTTTGTACTTGAGTTCTTTTGGCTTACACAAACTAAGAAGAGGAAAAACTGTAATCAGCCTCCACCCTTGTGTGTATTCCCCCATTGTGCAAGCAAGAAAGCTACAAGTGAGACTCCTTCCTTCTCTCCCACAATCTTGACATGGTATCAGAGCCTTGTTCGTGGTAAGGAGCTCAAGAAAGCAAGCCAAGCTCGCGGTGTTCTGGTAAGAGGAGCAGTGTTGCTTTCATTTTCTGTTTTGGGAGCAGATCTCTGCAGGTAGCACAGCCGGAAAGTGCAGGAGTGTATTGTCTCAGGTTGAGACGCCCTTCGCGGTGAAGCAAGAGGGCAGTATATGCTGCGGGCCGAGGGCTAAAGCCCTCGGTGACCTTGTTTTTTTTATTTGAGGCCATTTCGGGGCCTGTTTTGGAGGCGGAAGTTTTCTGCACGCACTCAGGAAAAGGCCCAGTTTTATGCTGTGCAGCCACTGTTTTACAGGTCGGTGAATAGTTACTGTAAAATTTACTTTGTATGCTTGTGCGCAGAGACATTGGGAGTTACAGAATCATCCCTATTGCCTGTTGATGCAAAATCGTCACTAGGAAGTGACTGTGTGGTCAAATACCACTTTCGCCAGTTTTGCAGATTTTCCCTTGTGAGGGTGAAGCTGTGGTTTTTGCAGTGACAGAATTTTTTGCAGTCTTCTGTAATGGCATCTGATTCTCTTTCACAGATTGTCACTGAAAAGCTTGACAAGAACAACTTCCAAGCGTGGAAGTTTAGAATGACGAATTTCCTTATGGGAAAAGGATATTGGGAATTTGTTGCAGGAAATGAAGAAGAACCAATTCTTCCTGATGTTCCCAATCAACAGCAAACGCAGGCATTCAAAACATGGCATGAGAGAGCCAGGAAAGTTATGTATTGGCTATCTATCAGTATTTCAGACTTGATGATTGTGCATATTCAGGATGCAAGTACGCCAAAGGAGGCATGGGATACTTTGTCAAAAATGTATAGCACAAATACGCAAGCCAGGAAAATGCAGCTCAAGCAAGAGTTGCATAATGTGCAAAGAGAAAGTATGAGCATCAACGACTACCACATGAAGGTGAAGAAGATTGCAGATGCACTTGCTTCCATTGGGTCGCCAGTGGAAGATGATGATTTGGTTTCCGTGACCTTGAATGGTCTAGGAAAAGATTATGCACAGTTCCGAACATCCATTTCTGTCCGTGAAAGATTTCTTGATTTTGAGGAGTTGATTGCTCTTCTAATTTCTGAGGAGCAGAGAAATGGTGGTGCATCTTCTTCAGGAGGAACTTCAAAAGAAGCTGTCTTCTACTCAAATGTTGGAAGAGATAGAGGCAGAGGTAGAGGAGGCTGATTTGGAGGCCGTGGCAGAAATCAGAATATGCAGCAAACTCAAGAAAACCAGTCCTATGGAGGAGGACGTGGTAACTCTAGAGGCAGGGGGAGCCAAAGAGGTCGTGGTGGATGGCAAAGAGGTCAAAATGCAAACAGTAATGTTGAATGCTACTACTGTGGTAAAATGGGTCATATGGCTAAAGACTGCTATAAAAAGCAGAATGACATCATGAATGGAAAACTGCAACAAGGGAATTATGCATCTTCTAGCAGACACGGTGATGACAGAAATGAGCATTTGTTCATGGTGCAGCACATGAACAATTCTGTGACAAGTGCAGAAGAAAGCAATTATGTATGGTATGTTGACTCAGGTGCATCAAACCACATGACAGGTCATGCAGAATGGATGGAGGATGCAAGGAAAATGGAAAAACCAGGATTTGTGGAGACTGGTGATGATACTGCACATCCTATTGTGCACATTGAAAAAATTCCCTTGTCTATGCAGGATGGGAAAAAGAAATACTTGTCCGATGTATTTCATGTCCCGAATATCACCAAGAATCTGGTTTCTGTTGGTCAAATGGTTGAACAGGGCTTGCAGGTCAGATTTAATCCTCATGGATGCTTTGTTGAGGATATGAAAAATAAAGGTCGCTTGATAGCAAAAGGAAATAAGAAGGGAAGAATGTTTACGTTGGATGCAGACATGTCTGAATTGAGTGCAGCAATGTTTGCACATGGGACCGGTGTAGTTGCAGATATTGATATCTGGCATAAACGCATTGGTCATGTTAATGTACAGCGAGTTAAATCAATGCAGGCCCAAAATATTGTTGCAGGTTTGCCGAAATTCAAGGTTGCAGAAATGCATAAGGTATGTGAAGCCTGTCAGTTTGGAAAACAGGCAAGGAAACCATTTCCTAGACATGTTCAAGAGAGTGAGAAGCCATTGGAATTAATCCACTCTGATGTGTGGACTACTAAAGCTGCATCTCTTGGAGGCTGTCATTATTTTATCATCTTTATTGATGACTATAGCAGAAAAGTTTGGGTGTATTTTATGAAAAAGAAAAGTGAAGTTTTTGGGCATTTCAAAACCCTTAAAGCTATGGCTGAAAAAGAAACAGGTCTGCAGATAAAATGCCTAAGGTCAGATGGAGGGGGAGAGTACCTCTCAAATGAGTTTGCAAAGTTCTTGCAGGAGCATGGCATAAAGCAGCAATATTCATGCAGTTATACCCTACAACAAAATGGAATTGCAGAAAGGAAAAACAGGCATATTGGAGAGGTATCTCGTGCCATGCTCAATGAAAAAGACTTGCCAGATTTTTATTGGGCTGAAGCAGTTGCTACAGCAGTCTATATAATGAACAGGACTCCCACTGCAGCAATACATGGGATGACTCCAGAGGAGAGGTATACTGATAGGAAACCAGATATTTCTCATTTGAAAATTTTTGGTTGCATTGCCTATGTACATGTGCCAGATGAGTTGAGATCCAAGTTGGATCCAAAAGCTGAGAAGTGCATCTTTATTGGTTACTCTCTGCAGCAAAAAGGGTATAGATGCTATAACCCTTCTACTCGTAAGTTTACAGTGAGTAGAGATGTTGTTTTTGATGAGATGAGTAGCTGGTATAAACCAGTAAATGTGATTGATGATGTAGATGCACAAAATGGTAATGCTGCACAGAATTCACAGCAGCAGTCACAAAATATTAGTGGACCTGGAGCGTCCTCTAGCGGTGGTTCACATTCTTCGCCGTGGACAGGCAGATTGAGATCAGGAGAATCTTCTCAAAGCAATGCAGATAGTGGTATGCAGGTATCACGAAAAGGAAAAGAGAAGGTTGATCAGCCCATGTTTGATGTGAATGCTGGTCACTCTTATGTGGATGGTGAATCCAGTGGCTCAGAACAGAGCATTGATGATGAGTTGGGTATTCCTTCTATTGTTACACCTGGAGTAAGGAAGACCAGGGATGTTTTGAGAGCACCTGGGAGTGAACCTACTTTGCGCAGGTCTACGAGAGCTAGGTATCCTGTGGATAGGCTGAAATATGATGGATTTACAGCCATTCACTATGCATATATGGTCAAAGTGATACAGGAACCAGAACCCACATCTTTTGAGCAAGCCATGGGAAAAGAAAAATGGGAGAAAGCCATGGATGAAGAAATGGATGCCTTGGAAGTAAATGCTACATGGGAGTTAGTACCTTTGCCTAAAGGTAAGAATGCAATTGGCTGTAAGTGGGTTTATAATGTGAAGCACAATGTAGATGGTTCTGTGAATAGATACAAGGCAAGATTAGTAGTCAAGGGGTATGCACAAACATATGGCATTGACTATGAAGAAACATTCAGTCCGGTTGCAAGGATGGCAACCGTAAGAGCAGTCATTGCTATAGCTGCATCAAAGGGATGGTCTTTACATCAGATGGATGTAAAGAATGCCTTCTTGCATGGTGATTTGCAAGAAGAGGTCTATATGGAGCAGCCACCAGGTTATGTGCATACTATTCATCCTGAGTTTGTTTGTAGGTTGAAGAAAGCCTTGTATGGCTTGAAGCAAGCACCTAGAGCATGGTCTGACAAGATAGGACAGTATCTTGTCACTATTGGCTTTCAGATTTCCAAGGCAAATTTCTCACTCTATGTGAGAAAAACAGAGAAAGGTATTATGCTACTTGTCATTTATGTTGATGATTTGATTATGACAGGTGACAGTGATGAAGATATCATTCATGTGAAAATGCTATTGAAGCAGAAGTTTGAGATGAAGGATTTGGGAGAGCTGTGTTATTTCTTGGGCATTGAGGTGATTAGATCACCAAGTGGGATACAGCTCTTGCAGAGGCTGTATGGATTGGACATGCTGTCCAAATATGGGATGACAGGCTGTAAGCCTATTTCAGTTCCTTTGAAGCAGAATGTGAAGCTGAGCACAGATGCAGGTGAGCTTCTAGAAGACCCTACTATGTACAGACGCATAGTAGGAAGTTTGATTTATATGACTATTACAAGGCCAGATTTGAGCTATGCTGTTGGATTGGTAAGTCAGTTTATGCAGGCTCCAAGGAAACCACATTTGGATGCGGCTAGACGCATACTCAGGTATGTGAAGTCCACATTGCAGTATGGACTATTTTATGAGACTGGGGTTCAGATACAGTTGCATGGATACACTAATGCTGATTGGGCTGGTAGTATTTCTGATAGACGATCTACCTGTGGATATGTGTTCTCTTTTGGGAGTGCTGCAGTCACTTGGAGCAGCAAGAAACAGCCTACAGTTGCCTTGTCGAGCACAGAGGCTGAGTACAGGGGTGCAGCAATGGCTGCATGTGAGGTAGCTTGGTTGCATAAGCTACTTTATGATATGCATCAGTCTACAGATGGGCCAGTTGTCATTTATTGTGACAACATGAGTAGTATACACTTGGAAAATAACCCAATCTATCATGCTAGAACAAAGCACATTGAGGTGCATTATCACTATGTGCGAGAGAGGGTTTTACTAGGTCTTATTGATCTAGTTTATGTCAGCACAGAGGATCAGGTAGCTGACATATTTACGAAGGCATTGGGCGCAGAGAAGTTGCGCAAGTTCAGAGACCTGCTTGGTGTGCAGGAATTAGGATTGAGCTCGAGGGGAAGTGTTGAGATATCGAGCTCCACTCGTGATACGCCAGGGTGACCGTTGTGTATTTATGTCACCGACTTGTCAGTTGCAGATGCGGTTGGTACACCGCCCCTGAATAATAGCTACATGATAGCTATCCTTATCTACTCTAGTTCGTGGCTCAGTTAGTATGCCACCTTATTTAGTTGAGTTTGGTTTTGAGACCCATATCTAGGGTTCTTCTATTTCTTTTGTACTTGAGTTCTTTTGGCTTACACAAACTAAGAAGAGGAAAAATTGTTTTCAACCTCCACCCTTGTGTGTATTCCCCCATTGTGCAAGCAAGAAAGCTACAAGTGAGACTCCTTCCTTCTCTCCCACAATCTTGACAAGGGAACCCTCGTACTACTAGGCCCTTATTTTATAATTATTCACCGACCTATATGGCATGCAAACAAAAATAGTAATCTTTTTATCATTTTACTCTACATTTAGACACACTTTAACCACTCTACCCTCCCATCGATCAAATGTTGCATTGTTGTATAGATTTATAGGGTATTTTGCCATCATTTTATGTATAGAAAGCGGAAAAAACACACTAGAACAAGAAGGTGGGGTTGAACTGAGGCAAATCCTCATGCTTCAGTCCCCACAAACATTCACAAACATTGCTCTTAATTTTCATTAATTTTCCGCACCCAAAATACATTTTTCTCATATTTTTAGTGATATTTCTCTATTTTCCTTGTACTTTTTCTTATTTTTTGCATTATTTTATTACCAAAAATTTAAAATAGGTTATGGGCTGTGGCCCTTAGTTCCTTCTTGCAGCAAAAATGAAAGTTTAGTTGGTGTTCCTATTCATATTTCATTTTTATTCTCAAAACCATCATTTTCCCTTGATTTTCTATATTTTACGTGTTTTAGTATATTATTTTGAGCCACAAGATGCATATTTTTCTGATTTTCTGATTATGAACAGCAAGTACTCATGGAAAACAGCAATATAAACAATTTTTAGCCCACATGAACAACATTTTATCAATCAAAAGCCATGAAATCTCAAATTTTCTTTGAAAAAATTGAATTACCGCTTATTTGCGTGTTTCGGGTTTCATGTCCATGGCTGCAAATCTGAAAATCAGCAGCACTTCATATCTAGCACAATCACAAATCACCATTTCTAGCCCGTGGAGCAATCCGATCCATGCACGGACAAGCCTCCATCATTCTTTCTTCTTCCTTCTTCTTCCCACATGAACTTGCCTTTAGAAGAGAGAGAGGGAGGAGAGAGAAAGACTAGATTTCTATCTCAGCATTCACGCCATCAATTGAGGAGCGAAGGGCGGCGATATGATTGGCATCCAGAAGGGAAGCAAGGGCAATGATCAGTTATGGTGGTTGCTTTGAACAGGCATGATGCCCTCTCTCCATCCTAGCGAAAAAATCGGCGCCATGCCTGCACACGTTTTCTTCATGATTCTCTCTCCACGATTCTCTCTAATGCATGTCTTTTTGTTGGGGGGTTAAAATTCCCCCAAAGGGCACCCCCCCTTTGATCCATGTTATGGCCACCCTTTCAAATCTTGACCAATTCTTGGCCATTTCCCCGTCTGGACTCGGAATGGAACTCTGAAAAATCTTGGGTGTCCGGCTTAGCATCCCGCATTGGCCAGTAGCTCATGTCAGCCCGCATGATTGTCTGAAAAATTATGAAAAATCAACAAGTGTCGCTCGGACGCCTTTAAAGCACTTTGACGCTTAAAATCGCGTCCTAGATCGAGCCGCCGCCTTTGATGGTGAATATTTTTCCCTTTATATTCATAATTTTTAGCTATTTTTAAGCACTTTCCGGAACCAAAATTCCGCTCTCACAAATCAATCACACATTAAGGTAAGCTCACTATACTCGTAGAGAGGGATAGCACGTTGGCTATGTGAGAGGTAGCCATTAGTGCTCGCTTGAAACTCTTGGCCAATAAGCAGTTCGTGGGTCTTGGCAGTTGAGCTTGAGCTCGCCTCTACATAACACAATCAAGATAGAAGCAAATAAGTCTAGATTAATAAATTAAGAAGTTGTCCTCTTGGCTGCATCATTGGTACTAATGGTGGACATTTCAAGTGTAGGATGATTTAGGATAGGTGTCCATTAAATAGAGGTATATCATTATGGATTCATCATGATTTTGAAGCAGCTTGCTTGCATAGTTTGCTTGGTTGAAATAGCACTCTCTATCAAAATGACCAAAGCGTTTACAAAGTTGTGCATTGATGTTTACCTTTGTTTTTGAGATTATTTTCTTTATAATTAGTTAATCAACAATGATTGCATTTGAGCCTTGAGTGTCTTGTAGAAATGAAGGCATTGTCACAAGTAGTAGCTGAAGTGCTCCCAATGGATTGATATTTGCTATCGCTCTCCAGTAAGGATGCCTCGATGTTGTGCAGTTTCAAATCTTCCTTATTAGATAACCATCCATATCACAACTTACTAATAAAATAGCTTTGGCCTCATCTTCATCTAGTGTTCTTTTTAAAACAACTAGTTGTTGTTGAATACCCTTATATTTGTTCAAGTGACTTGTGAGACCTTCATTTGGGTTGAACTTTAGATTATAAAGTTGCATTAGTAGTTTTCCCTTAGAGTGCTTGGATTTAGGGTTGAAAACTTTGTTGAGCTCCTCCCATGCTAACTTTGCACTTGGAATACCATCAATGTGATGTATGCATCATCACTTAAGCCTCCTACTATATATCCCAATGCTTTCTTTTTGTTTTCTTCATTTTTCTCTCCCAAACTTGGTGAGCCTCTTCCAATGGCAATGCCCCATAAGCTCTTCCACATGAGAAGATCCATTATTTTTTATTGCCAAGTGGGGAACCTAGATCCCATAAATTTATCAATGACATCTTGAGTTGACATAATGGAGAGGTCTTATTGGGCTTATAAACAAATACCCAATAGTGTCTAACTCAGCGCCTTTGTGGGCCTTTGTCTATTTATAACACCCCACCCAATCTTGGTCAGCGGGGCCTTTGTGGTTTACTCATGAGATATTTTCATTTCCTAACTTATACAAATTTGCATGGGAGAGAAGTTAGCACCCAGATTTATAATGAATAGTTGGGTTTATTTTGGTGGAAAATTTGAATGCTCAATAATTTAAGAAGGTTCGGCCTTTATATTGGTTTGTCCCATTTTCCACCTTTTAGCCTTGCATTCAATCTTGCCTACCTATATGCCCATCTCCATTGTTCTTTAATATTAAGTTCTCCAATCTTTAGTTGCCTTAGCCTTTCTTGGACCTTTTTTGTCATCATTGTAACATTAATTATTTTTCTAACATTGCTTTATTGATCCAAGGAATGTTTGACCCAATGATAGTGTCTAGATTTAGATATGAGCTACATAACAAACAATGCTCCAGTTTTTCATTTGATTGTGTACTCGATGAAACACTTCTTCATTTCTAAGTTTATTCTATCGATTTTCCGCGTGATGAAAGGTTGAGTTCAATTGATGGGTTTAGAGAGATTTTTTTAAATCTTTCTTTTGTTAGTGTATTGGTTTTATGTTGTTAGTATTGCTAGGACCATTCCCTCCCATTTGACCATGTTTCTTTAGAGTCATAATATCTACCATTATTGCTGTTTTTCCTTTGAGTCCATCCTCCTACCATCTTGGGCTCCCCTTGCTTACTTGCATGTTCTTTTTTTCTTCCATGTGTTTGAGAATCCAAACACTTTTTTCTTTCTTTTGTTAGTCTATTGGTTTTATGTTGTTAGTATTGCTAGGACCATTCCCTCCCATACGACCATGTTTCTTTGGAGTCCTAATATCTATCATTATTGATGTTTTTCCTTTGAGTCCATCCTCCTACCATCTTGGGCTCCCCTAGCTTACTTGCATGTTCATTTTTTCTTCCCTTTGTTTGAGCATCCAAACATTTGTTATCAGATGGTGCCTCTCCTAAATGGACCTGCTATACCATAGCCTCTACCATGAACACTCTAAGTTCATCAAGTTGTACCTCTGCATGCATCAACACATTACCCAAAATCAAGTCTTTATCCATTTTTACATAAGACGAAAGCATTTGTTGTTTACAATCAAGGATGGGGGTTGGAGCATGATGGTGCGTGTTAGCTAGTATTCAAGGTAGGCACACACGAAAGAAGCATGATGACACATGAGAACGGCATAGGGCATTGTTATTATGTACATATGTATGTACGTGATCATCAATCGAGAAGTGTGGCCTTCGTGGCATGTGAGTTAAAGCGGCTAGAATGAAGAGGGACAAGGCACTTCTTTTGCTTTCAAAAATATGAGATCAATGGCCGGAAACCCAACCTTATCCTTGAGGTGGCATTGTTGTTATATAGGTGTGTGTGATGCAATGGAGAAATGTGGACGTTGTGGCATGTACATCAAAGTGTCCAAATGAAAGAGGACGAGCCAAGTTAAAAGCCTCCTATTGTTCGATTTTCTTCCTTCTGGGGGGTGATTATTCGTCGATTTTGGTGGGCCTTGGGGTAGTCAGGGGTTGGAACTTGGCAGTCGCTGCCTGGAAGATCACATCGACAAGAGCTTGCCTTGGAGTTGAAAGAAAAGGAAGGTTGTAGACGCTTCCCGAACACTCTAAGAGCTTGCCTTGTAGTTGGAGAAAAAAGGAAGGTTGTAGACGCATCCCGAACCCTCTAGGCTCTCTCGCGCAGGCTCGTATTTAAAAGGATGCCCACGCTGCGCGGAAGGCCAAGAAGACGAATCAGAGTAGTCGATCATTGTTCGGACCCTTCTGGCATCGCTCTTCATCGTAATACATCACCATCCATGCCTTACAGCCTGCTCGATCTATTCCCAGGGCACTAAGTATTCCTCTTTTTCTGTGTCACACACACGCACTCACTCTCCCTCCCTCGCTCGCTCACTTTCAGAGAGGCGCCGCCAAGCTCTACAGACAGATTAGCACAGATTATTGTTTCAATGGCACTGAGCCCATTC